>NC_047035.1:171000308-172250308 GCF_011762595.2 Tursiops truncatus | reverse complement strand
ATTCAATTGGTAGCAACCCACTCGAAAGCAAAGCCTAGAAAATTATCATTTGTTTACGTGCACGTCTCTACTAGAACACACAGATGCCAGAAGGTCTCTGTCTCTCTCTTTAAAAAGGTAGAGTGAAGGGCTTCCCTGGTGGCGCAGTGGTTGAGAGTCCGCCTGCCGATGCAGGGGACACGGGTTCGTGCCCCGGTCCGGGAGGATCCCACATGCCGGGGAGCGGCTGGGCCCGTGGCCGCTGAGCCTGTGCTCTGCAACGACAGTGAGAGGCCCGCGTACCGCAAAAAAAAAAAAAAAAAAAAAAGAGTGAAGAGCTCAATGCTGCTCTATATTTTGGTCACTCCCTCGGCCCCTTCCCTGCAGGGTTTGGTAGCTGAAACACCCAAGGAGCCCACCTGGGATCCATTACCGGCCACTTCCCTTTGGCTCAAAGGTTCTCAGAGTTTCAAACAGACTTGCTAATGGTGGCTCCTTCTAAGTCCCTATCCCCATGGCAACACCAAGGCTACTCCTCACCACCTTCAGAAACAGAATGCACGGCAAGCGGAAAGGCTGATTCAGATTTCTCACCTGCATTTCTGCTAGCCCTTCCATCGGAAGGATCTGTGCACCCTCACCCCCAATATTCTCACCTTCAGCCAAAGACGCTTCTATCATCCGTGCTAAAGGAAACAAGAAAGAGGGGAAAGACCCCCCCACCCCCATCACGATGTGTGTGTGTGTGTGTGTGTGTGTGTGTGTGTGTGTGACCTTGCCTTACCCTGATGCAATAATTGAGAGTAACATGCATTGAAAAAGAAGAGATTCTCTTGGCCAAGCGGATCCTTGAGGACATGACCCGTCTGACGAATCCCTGTGACTTTCAGGGTCTGGTGTATATTTAAATGATGATAGGCATGTACCAAAGAGATATTTAATGAATGTTTCCTGAACGAGAATGAATCTGAGACACTTCATTACTACTTAAGCTCTAACAAAGGCTCATAAGGTACGCTTAGTGCTTAAAGTACTGTGTGAAATGGCTTAAAAATCACTATGAAGACCACTGACAGCAAGTATCACACACAAAGAATCGGGTGCCCTGGCTTTATGACAAAGATCACGCCCTCAATCCCTACAGACTTACTGCTGAAAGAGAGAACAAATACAGCAAAGTCACATCCTCGCCACGATGTCCAAATTCAACTCTGCGTCCTCAACAACAACCACTAAACAAAGAAGAGGGAGGAGGATGACGAGTATGTGTCCCCCTGGGAATCTGAGACGGGGGACGAGGTACCGCATCCTGCCATCACTCTCATAGCTTCTGTCCTCCCAGGATGGTCGCCTTGCCCCGTTAGATGGGAGTCTAGCTTCAAAATGCACACAGTATGACTCCTAAATACAGGCCAGCTCCTTTCTGTATACCGGACGAATTCAATGCCATATATACATTCTGTATCTTACAGGGGATTTGTAGGACGCTAAAGGGTACTTCTGCTTCTGTATTTTTCTCTTCACCAAATGTCTTTACAACCTAAATCCCAGGTACAGGGAGACTGCGATGTGAGTGGAACGGTTTTCCCCAGTCACTGCCTGAAACAGAGGGCATCTCCCCCACCCACCTCTACCCCCTTTCTCACTGGCATTTTTATCAAGTTCTGGAATCCTCTACTCCTAATCAAAATCCCCACTCAGCCACTCCCTATTTTCCCCTCACTTTCTCTCTGTCCCCCGAAACTCTGGGCTGAAATGGAGAGATTTCCCCACATCCCTCACCTGTTAAGCGGAAGCATGCCCAGGCTTCTCTGAGTCAAGGCTGCTCCTACCGGAACCCCTCTCTCGCAGCTCCCCGCAAACGGAGAAGGTACTTCCAGACCATCTGTCTCCAGCTTCTAAATTCTAATTCTTTCATCTGGCATTCTATCTGCCCACCATTTCCTTCAACGCACCTTTCTACACCTGCCTGCCACGAATTCTTAGTGTTCCCTGAACACCAGGTAAAAAGATCCCTCACTATTCTTCTACAGAAATCATGCTTCTCCTCCTGCCACATCTGTGTCTCCCTGGTCCCTACTCCTAGAATGCCTTTCCTTCCCACTGTTGGAGGATCACATCTAATTTCTCCTGCACTCCTTTTGTGATTCCCTGGTAGGAACACAATCTTCAAAAAAAAGAACACCATCTTCCAACACTCACGTCCTGAAGCACCTTCTCTGTTTCCCTGGTTAAGGCACTTCCACTCTCTTCTATTAAGCACACGCTGCATATTTTAGCTCCTATGGAAAACGCTAAGTTTCCTGGGATCAGAGACCCAATCAGGCAATGTCCTCTGTTGGGTGTTGGGTGGTAGGTCCTTGTCAATCCCCCTCACAATCACTGAGGCTTTCCCTTTCCTTACCCTGCTTGTACGAAGCCAAATATGCAGACACTCATGGAATAATACGAGGAAACATCGTGTGGTCATGAATCGAAGTACCCAATTTTCCTTGGCATACAAGGAATGACTCTGATGAAGACAAGAAATGTGTCCCCATCTCTAATGTGCTGAATTCAGAATTCAATCCAATCTCAATGCTCTGAAAGTGTCTGTTGCAAGTACAACAGCAAGAACTCACTCCCCACCCTAAGTTTCTACTGGAAAAGCACACACTGTGCTTGCTTTCTACTGGACACCACAAGAGTTGGTGGGTGGGGGACATGTTTTGAATTTAAAAAACAAGAAGACTGGAGTCCCCAGTCCCGTGGCAGTGGCTCCGCATATGTATGGATGTGTGTACGTGTGTGTGTGTGTGTGTGTGTGTGTGTGTGTGTGTGTAGAGAGAGAGAGAGAGATTTCCAAACACTTAGCAAATAGGAACCTTAACTTGAACAAAATGAACGCTCCTAAAACTTTTGGTACTGAATGTTGATTGAACATTTCAATCATTCTCATTTTTTCTTCATACATAATAGCTTTATTCTGACCCAATCCTTTGACTTGCATCCATCTTGCTCATTTAATATGCAACAAAGTCAGCCAGTAGAGGGTAAGGTGACCAAGGATGTGTTCGAGGGGATAGATCTCTCTGTTCAAGTCTCTGCCTACTTCACTGAGGCCTTCAGTCAAAGGAGACCCCTCGTGACCACACGGGCGCCAACGTGGAGACTGACAGCAGCGACTGACTTCTTAAACATGTATCGCAGGCGGCACGATGCATGTCGGCAAAGGCTGACACTGATCTACATAATTACGTTGTGTTTAATACTAAGAGCTGTGGAAAACCCAAGATCCTACAGATTTATTTAAAAGGATTTAAAAACAAGACCCTATTGGGAGGTAAATGCTCATCAGCCAGATAGAAATTTTTTTTTAATTTTTATCAACACATAGCTGATTTGCAATGTTGTGTTAATTTCAGGTGTACAGCAAAGTGATTCAGTGACATACACATATTTTTTTCTTTGTTTACAATCTCTTCCATTATAGGTTATTACAAGATATTGAGTAGAGTTCCCCGTGCTCTACAGTAGGTCCTTGCTGATCATCTATTTTATATATAATAGCGTGTATATGTTAATCCCTGCCTCCTAACTGATCTCTACCCCCTTTCCCTTTGGTAACCGTAAGTTTGTTTTCTACGTCAGTGAGTCTATTTCTGTTTTGTAAGTAAGTTCATTTGTACCATTTTTTTTTAGATTCCACATGAGTGATGTCATATGACATTTGTCTTTGTCTGACTTACTTCACTCAGTGTGATCATCTCTAGGTCCATCCATGTGGCTGCAAATGTATCAATCTCCGGATGAAGATGGTTCATAGAGCATGTTTAAAGGTTATTTTATTGATATATCACATATTAATATTTTATTTATAAATAATTGTATGACACTGATGCTCTAACGCTCTTCCTTTGGATTTGTGTTCCTACATTTGTTTTTTAAGTCTTGAAATCAAAGTGAAAAGTCTCAATTCTCTAAGATGAATTTGTTTTTTTAAGCATTTGTATTAGTCCAAGGGAAAAACAATCTGAAGGCTGTGCTCGACGAATCTAAATTCTGTTGAAGTCTGGATGAATGTTAGAAAGAACAGCCATCTGGCTCACATGCTCACTGTGGTGACTGAATCAGGGAAAACAATAAAGCAAATGTGAAGTCAGAAATAAAAGTGCCTCAGAGCCCCACTTTCTAAGGTGTTAAATTTTTATTCTCTCAAATAATGGCCAAACTAAACAAAGACAAGGCACCTTCCCAAAGCATTTAGAAGGTAACTATTAGAGAACAGAGTCTCCATTCAGTAGCGATTATAGAATAGTCTCTTTTTCACTTTCTATAACTAAATTTGTACTAATCAAATTTAGTACAAATTTACTCATTTCATAGAGGCCATTCCAGACTCAGCAGCTTCACTTTCTGCTGGAAAACCACCCTGAGCTTACTAATTTGCAAGGATGTTTGTGTCACTTGATGGAAATGTAAAATCCAAACGTTTGAAAGTCTCAGTGAATTGCTAAGCATTTTAAAATCCTACAAAAATGTAACAAGACACAGCCCGACCGGGGGATACAAACATCTGAACATCCACAAGACATACCATGTCCTTGCTTTTCGTGTAAGAAAACATGTCATGGAAAACATGTTGGACAGTTGGAAGCATGTCTCCCCATATTCAGAAACCTCAGTGACTCATCACTTACCTCCTAATTCAAAGGCAGAAAACACTAAACCAAACTTGCTTTTGTAAGGACTCCTAACCCACCTCCGAAAGTCAAAATCAAACCTAAAGTTCCTATGGCCCACAGCTCTTAAGAAATCTTTCTTAACATGTTCCAGACTCCTTCCGTCACAAATACATCTTTCACCTGTGGGTATCCTGTAACGATATGTACGCGGACCTAAAATAAGCCGCTGACCTGAATCTGTTATTAGCACCTTCCAAGCCAATATTCATCCATTCACCCTGTACCAGCGAGGGAGGGTGCTAATGTAAATCAGAGTATTTGATGAAGTAGCTTTCCTTCATCTCCATCAGCTTTTCCATTTCTCGAAACAGCTTTCTAAGATAGGTCTTATCATTCTTCCCATTTGAAGAGAGACTGAAACTCACAAAGGTTAAGTTACTTGCTTGAAGTCTGAGAACTAGAGAGTTTGGACTTGAATTCGGGCAGTCCGAGTCCAGAGTCTGTGCTCGAAGTAGCTAAGCAATCCTGCCACTAAGTGACTGAAATAAACACGCTAGTCTTAACACTTGTTGATTAAGACACACGTTGAAGGTAAAGTAAGACAGGTGTAGGCTTTTAGCAGTGAATACTCGTGACACTAAGATGAAAACAGAACCTAACGACCAAGAGCCTGGTGTGGTGTGGTGAGCACCGGAGTTAAACCCTGCCTCTGCCCTTTCGTAGCTCTGGGACCTTGGGCCAAACTTCTCTGAACTTCTATTTCCAGACCTTCAGAAGAGACTGTCTAGTTGGAAAGAAATGGTCTATGAAAACAGGCCTGGGAAACTAGAAAGCCCAATGTGAATGGAACCTAAGGGGAAGAGTGAAATCCAAGATAAAAGCATTTTCGATCAACTACTCAGATGGAAGGGCTAGCTTTTCACACCTTGAAAGACGTTGGTTATGTAATTCCCCGAGAGAGTAGATCTTTTAACCTTCCACCTTGCTCGATCCTTCTTCTGGATCTGTGCCTCCAGTGAGGCTCCGTTACTTCATGGGGAAGACAGAGAGTGTGATAAAGGACCCATGTCTCTGAGATGTCTGCTTTCTGAAGAGGCGCTCATACGAGCATCGTGGGTAACAGAAGTCAACTCTTCCCACTGATAACTGGCTTGCCGCGCACTCCTTTTTGACTTCTTCTGATAGCAACCCCCACCCTCCTTCCTTGGTCTGTCCTTCCCCCACTCTAACCACGCCATCTGCCCACCCTTGACACACACATTTTAGCCAAACTGGTCCACCATGCTACTTCATCCTTGCCCACAGAGACTGGTCCAAAAGGCGGTACCTGAACTAAAGCAGGTCAATGAAGAGTCCTTCTCGGTGGTTCTTTGAAATGGAATTAGAAAAGGGGAACAGGAAGCAACAGCCTTTTATTTGTTATCAAAGATGGCAGGAAGGGAGCCTGGGGCTTCCAACTGTTATGTCCCGGCCTACACGGTGAAATCTGGTCTGTGGTAGGAGAGACTCCAATACCTAGGCAGGAGACACAGTCCTACCAGCATCTTATCATTTCTAATAACATCCAGGCCTTTGACAGTTATGAGTGGAAACAAATTCCCTTTTGCTTATGTGAGTTTCAGATGGGATTCTGACATTCACAACCAAAAAAATCCTTACTACAGAGATCTGAGAACAAGGACAACAGTTTTCTCTGGACGGGCGTCGCGGGTACTTTTAATGACAAAGCCAATGGTAACGCACACTGTGTTGAACACCTCACGAACCGGCAAATGAAACCTTCCTTTCCACTGAATTAAGACCCCAAGCAAAAGTTATGATTACTCCTTAAAACAAAATACAATCTCAACCTTAAAATCTTAATTTGCCCCAATTAGTAAGATTCTCAAACATCTCATTAAATTCCCTTAAGGTGTCTAGTCTTGTGGTAAAACCTGACAATACTATATTCAAGCTAAAAAAAAAAAAAATCAAGAACACGACTTCTTGGTTTCTAAAACCAGCCAAACTCTCTCCTCTGCCTTGAGCACATTAGCGCCACTCAAATTTTATTAAGACCGTGATAATTCGATTTAGCCAGTCCTCTGGTGCCCACATGGGCTTTTTCAACACACATACACCAACACACATAACGCACACATACACCACTGAAACATTCTAATTTTACACTGGTAACTGGAGTGGTTTTATAACAAAGACTAAGATTTGATACTTTCAAAATTATAGGGGCAGCACACATGCTCATGAACACATATTTCTAGACACATAAATGTACATACATATCTCCAGGAAGATATCTTTTCTCAGACTCACTCATTCCCACTAGGAATCCACTTGCTTCTAGATGGGAGAAAGCATAGTACGGTTGGAAGAAGGCTTGAGGGGTTGCAATGATTTCTTCTTGCACCTACACCTGGGGTATGGTGTTTTCCTGAGCCCCCCTAGGAACTTGAGAGCTCACAGGTCTAAAGGCTTCATTCATCCTCTGAAGTGGACCTCAGCTCTTTTTGCCACCATCCTAAACCCGTTCACTCTTCCCCTGGTAACAGCTCTTGGATATTCCCCCGGAAGTCGCCACCTTTCTCCCTCCTAATCCACGTGTCTTATATGGAGCTGACTTTTCTCCCTGCCTCTTCATCCTCCCGAGTGAGCATGCGGCTTGGGTCTGGCCCATCAGTGGATCAGAGACCACAGCCTGAGCTCTGCATCCACGGCTGCACGATCACTCAAGTCACAGTCAGTGAAAGGCAACAGAACATGAACTTGGAAGGATGGAAGCCTGATGCTGTCGGGCACCATCTTGCCACCACCTAGGGCTGAGGATGAAGCACACATCGGGGGGAGCAGAGGCGAGAGATGGAGAGAAACCAGGCGCCCAAGGACAGAGGTGCCATTCCAGTCACTGACGCCTGGGCCTGAAAGTTCAATGAGCCCCACACCTCCTTTTTGCTTAAGCCAGCCTGGGTCCTGTGTGCAGGCTCCTGACACAGAGGATTCTAACTGATGTCCCTTCCAGAAAGAAGGATCCTTCCGAAGATGAACACGGGGAAACTGGAGGGGAGATGTGAACAAAGGGGAGGAACGGGTCCATAAGTACAAATGGCGACCAAGGAGACAAATGCTGTGATCCAAGAAGTCAAATTTTCTAATGAAGGAGTCAGTCTGCACTACCTTGTATAAAACACCCACCTTATAAAATACAAGCATTTGGTCCAAAGTCTACAATCGATTGAGTAAAGTCCTGCAAACTGAAGTGAACTCAGTCAGAGGACTTCATTCAGAGGCCAATATTGTCACCATATCTTTTATCACAAATTCTCCACATGTTATCTTAAAATGTAAATAGATCTGGGTCGTGGAATCACAAAGCAGTCTTTCTTTTCTGAATTATTTTTAAGTGAGCGTATATTAATTTTATATTCAGAGAAAACCACCTGCATTTAATCAGAAAACAAGAATGATGAAGGCCGTTGGGTGGGGGTCTGGCCGGTGCTCCGCAGCTGTCTGTGACACCCGGAGCCCGTGGGCCGCCTCGGCCCCCAGAGAGCCCGGCACGGTGCGCATGGGCACCGTGGGGTCACATCTCCCCGCGTCCGGCTTGGACACCTTTGGGGACCCGAGGAAGATGAACAAGCACCAGCTCTATTACTTGGTCTTAAACTTCGCCATGACTGTGTCTTCTGCGCTCATGGTCTGGAAAGGCCTGATCGTCCTCACTGGCAGCGGGAGTCCCATCGTGGTGGTGCTGAGTGACAGCGTGGGCCAGCCTTTCACAGGGGTCACCTTCTGTTCCTAACAAATTCCCTGGAACACCCGATTAGAGCTGCTGAAATCGTTGCTTTTAAAGTCGAAAGACGAGACATTCCAATAGTTCACAGAGTTATCAAAGTTCATGAAAAAGATAATGGAGACATCACATTTCTGACCAGGGGAGATAATAATGACATTGGGGATAGAGGCTAGTACAAAGAAGGCCAGAGCTGGCTCGAAAAGAGGGACATGTTGGGGAGAGCCAGAGGGTTTTTACCATAGGTTGGCATGGTCACCATAATAATGAACGACCATCCAAAATCCAGGTGTGCTCTTTGGGTTGTAATGGGCGCATATGTGCTACTAAAACGTGAACCCTAAAATGAAAGGCAGTTCCTGGGACCAGACTGAAATAAATCCTGTTGAAAAAGAGAGAAGCTAATATATGTGAAATGTTCCTCCTTCTGTATAAAAGGAAACAATGTGGAGACATTTTTGTCTTGTTCGAATAAATGATTCGACTGAAAATAAACAAAAAACAAGAATGATAACAGATATTTTCAGCAGGTTCCAAAAAATACTGAATATTTTATTATTTATTTAATATATCGTATAATATAATTTATAAGTATTTAGATTGTATTTATCAATTATATTGTATTTCTAATATAATATAATAAATATAATCTATAAATTGCATTTATAAATTATAGTATTATAAACATATAAATATTATGTTTGTAATTGTATTTTATGATTTATTTGAAGCATAAAACAAGGATGATGATAGCAGATATCTGAAGTGGAATCACCTGGTAAACACGCAGATGTCCTCATGCACAACAGGACATACTTTTTCTAACACAGGTCATATTTATCAAACAAAAGGAGCTAGTTTTTTTTTTTTAATTACCACCAATGACCCAGTATTATCACTCCTGAATTTCCTTGAGATTCTATGCTACTGCAGTTATTATTGGTATAATAAGGTTATTTAGGCTAATCTGGGCGCCCAATCACCATTTATCATGTATACTCAAGATGCGGATTCAGAATGAACTAAACAGAAGAAAACCGTTGTTTTTAAAAATCTCTTGGCTGTGAACAGACTGTGGAAAAGTAACAAGTCTCCAGATTAAGTAGGTTTTATCAGGTCTTTGCAGGGAAACCCAAGCCCTGGTCAAATGATCACCACTGGCCTATGTAAAGGTGCCACAGTTAAAAATCATTCTCCAGGTGCTTCCATTTGGGGAAAATAACACATCTGCTTTTCAAACTGGATTTCTATGGTCCAACTAATTTTCCACTACATCACCTAGGCCAACCTTCCATGGTGACACAGCACCTGAAGAAGAAAGCATGTCGATCAAAAAACTGGAAGCTTGTATTCAATGTCTGAGTAAAATGGGGAAAACTGAATGGACAAAATGGATCCTTGAGCTCCTGAGGCAGAGAATGAAAAGAATGGCAGTGAAAAGTGATTGATGGATTCTAAATAGAGATTCAGGGGGAAAAAAAAGAGGAGGGGGGATTCAGATCTAGACTAAGATATCACCCAGAAATCACATTTTTGCTGAACGAAGGCCCTCTGATGTAAAATGCTTTGCTCAAAATCAGTTTCTGGGGAGAAAACATCACATTGTCTGTTGATTGAAAACCCTCCTAGCAGCTGATTTATTCAGCAGCCGCGCCTTCCGCCTGATTACCAGCCTCCAGAGCAGCCTTTGACAAAGGAAGTAAACAACAGGCAAACAACAACAATTGAAAACAAATCCAGCTCCAGGAAATACGGAACGTCGGCATGATTTTTTCTTAGATGTGGAGGCATCACAAATGGTTCTCCCAGAACTTCCACACCGAAGGCGCTTAGAACAAACACTGCTTGGAACAGGTGGTGGGTGGGGACCTGGGGGAGAAGCCTCATTTGCTTGGCTAAGCAGGTAGTTTTGCACTCAGGTCCTTGGCTATGACACCTGGCTTAAAGCTGCAATCACTTAGTGGATGTTTTGTCTTCCCTCAGAGAATAGATGTGTTTGTGACCAAGCTGAATGCCTGCTTCCCCTACCAGTTCTGTATTATTGTCCTTCTTCCCAGAGGACCTGAGAGTTCTAGTAACTTTACCAGGTCACAGAGGTACTGAGTAGCAGAGCCTCGATGAGAATAAACATATAAATATTATATTGGTATTTTATGATTTATTTGAAACATAAAACAAGGATGATGATAGCAGATATCTGAAGTGGAATCACCTGTTGTCCTCATGCACCACAGGACATATTTTTTCTAATACAGGTCACATTTATCAAACAAAAGGAGCTAGTTTTTTTTTTAAAAAAATGACTACCAATGACCCAGTATTATCACTCCTGAATTTCCTTGAGATTCTATGCTACTGCAGTTATTATTGGTATAATAAGGTTATTTAGGCTAATCTGTTCCACAGTCAACTTCCACAGTCAACGCAAGCATTTCTGAAATGAGCTGCAGGGTTGAGTAGTCAGTGAGAAAGAAAACACCGGGTGTGCCCCCCAGTCTCTGGCAATCCCCTCTCCCACCATCCCCAATCTGTTCCATTGTTTCCTTAGCGAATGACTCTAGGCAACTTTCCCTTTAAAAACAGGATTGGGGAGGCCTGGCCTCAGGGCTCTAGAAACTTTCCGGTTTTAGTCTCAGTAATTGGGAAGGAAAATGGGAAGCCACTGGGATCTAGAAGTTTGAGAGAGAATTCAAAGCACTTCCCAGCTCTGTTCAATTCTTTCCTTCTCTCTGCCCCTCTGCGGAGGTCTGGGGACCCTCAACACTTTTTGCCTCCTCTTTCCCGATGGGGACTAGACCTCTTCAGGCGAAAGAACTGGTGCACAAATAACTATCCTCAAAGTAAGAAAGTGTACATAATTTCCTAAACACATATCCAGGAAGAGTTATGTTTGCAGATTAAAATAAAGGAGCTCCTAAAGAGATGTGCTTATCAATTAATTCAGATTTGAACTGCCTGGATGCTTTACGATTGATCACTGCCAACTTACAACAGAAATACTTATGACCTTAATAATAATGTTAGAATATATACATTACCCCGAAAGTCATACATAGAAGGAAATGTGTACACATTTATACATATATATGTACATATATAGTCACATATTACGGATATAAGGTCAACTCCTATTCAGAGCCCGCTTTTTAAATTATACAACTTTCTCAAGAGATCGTTTTTGACATGAAATCTAAAACAAAGCACATTTTTGACCCAGAAACCTACAACTCTTCAAACCACAGAAATGTAAACATCCAGGGTCAACCTGACATCAGTTTGAAGGTAAGTTCGAAGGCATGTGGCATTTGTTAATATCCATCTTGCCCTTTAAAATGCCCCCCACGTAAAGAGAGAGCTAAGAGAGAAAACCCTTATTTGGTGCTTACTGAGATGGAGTAGGTTCTGAACAGTTTTAGGCAGAACCGATGGATGTGAAGAAGGTATTGGAAAGATGCGGAAACGTCTCTGGGACAGAAGCGGTCCTGGAGGGAAACGCCAGAGGACCCACAGGTGTGCTCCAGGGGGCGCACGGGGCAGGGATGCTGTGTCCTCCATAGACCTGTTTGGCCTCATCTCCCGCCCACCAGTCACAGCAGATGGAACATGTCATTTTTCTGCCCTTTTTTCTGCCTTGACACAGGACGAGCTTTCTCAGCCTGGCGCATCCTTCCCAGTTTCTCCCCCTAGAACATTTCTCCCCATCTTTCAACATCCAGCTCAAACCAGACCTCCTTTGTGACATGTCCTCCATTTCCCATGATAGAATTCATCAGTTCCTCCCCCATCCCGCCCCACGGACCCAACCCATTTTGCAAGCACCTCTATTACCAAACTCCTAACAGTGGACTTTAAAGCACTAATACATTTAATAAAATGCTTTAGTATTTTAACCTAGGTACCTTGTTATTTTATTGAGATATAATCGACACATCACATTGGATTCATTTTAGGGGTACAACATAATGATTCGATGCATGTATATATTGTGAAATGGTCACCATAGTAAGCCTAGTTAACATCTACCACCACATAAAGTTACAACTTTGTTTTCTTCCTGATGAGAATGTTGAAGACTTACTGTTAGCAGCTTTCAAATATACACGACGGTATTGATAATGACAGTCACCCTGCTGTACATTACATCCCTAGGACTTACTTATCTTAAAACTGGAAAGAACCTGGTTATTTTATTCTCTGTCTGGCCCGGTGCCTGGCAAAGACATGCCACACGTTGGTGAATAAATGAATCAATGAATGAACAAGCAGCTTTGGGTAAATGAGGGCCAGTAAAGAGAACTTAGTACAAATAAAGTCTAGCAGAGTCAGGAAGTACAGATATATCAGTACCTGGTCTGTTTGCCATGTAGTTTTCATAAACAACCAAAAGTTAGTCAGAGGCATCACTTCATAAGAAAGTGTAGATACCTTCAAACCTTCAATCCCCAGTTGCTCTTCTGCTTTGAATAAAAAAGACTAAACACTGGTGTGTGGTCCTGAAACGACTGTGTTTGAAAATCAGGCTACATGCAATCTTCTTTTTTTTTTTAATCATTAAAATACAGTTTATTATATTTTTATGACATATCACATCTTCAGGATGCTGACGCTTCCTGTATTAACTGCGATGGAGAGCAACTGTGGAAAAGGCTAGTAAAACTGTTTTGACCTGTTTTATGGGAATATTGTAAACAGCTCCCCAAAGACCATTAGCATGCAGAGCTGTCTAACAGACACTAAGCAATTCTTCTTCCAAAAGAGGGTAATTAAATAGGGCAAAGGGCAGTGTCTCTCGGTAACCAAACAACCTAATTTTCTCAAATGACTGCTCTCTGCAAACAAACGGCCTGAGGCAGAGAGAGAATGGCTGATTCTCAACATCTAGGAGCTAACTACTTCTACTCCGGGGGGAAAAGACCGCAGCACGGGTTTAAAAGGGTTTGCACACATTCACTGAAAAAGCCACAACATGACATTAAGAGAAGCAGCTGTCTGGGGCTACGATCCCTCTAACCTCCTTCAACTTGGTGATGATGAGGAAAACCTGTTTATATTGTGTTGGCGTGTGGTTTTATTTTATCTACTGGAGAACTCTTAACAGATTTAAAAAAAATGCAAAACGCTGATAAGGTTGCCGGTAGAAAACATCAGCCTCTGCCTCTAGCTGTGCTCTGTCAGGCCCTTCAGCCCAGAAACCTCTCTGGAGAGGCGGGCAGGCAGGCCGGCCACGGCTATGGAACCTCTGAGAGTGCGACACTGCCCGTTCTCTGTGTGCCGGTGGGGCAGGTGTTCACTGAACACCCCCTCTGAGCCTCACCCTGGGGTCCTCGTCTCTCTCACAAGAGCTTCTGCCCTTCACTTTACCTCGCACCCTGCCCACTCCCACCCACCCTACGTCTTCCTCTTGCCCCTAGCTATTTTGAAAATTTTCAAACCTATAGAAAAATGTAAAGACAGGTAGAGTTAGTAATACCTGCATAAATCAAAACCACAAAGAGGTACCACCTCACATCGGTCACAGTGGCCATCATTAAAGAGTCTACAAATAACAGATGCTGGAGACAGTGTGGAGAAAAGGAAACCCTCCTGCACTGTTGGTGGGAATGTAAATTGGTGCAGTCACTGTGGAGAGTAAAAAACTAAAAACAGAGCTACCCTAGGATCCAGCAATCCCACTCCTGGGCATATATCCAGACAGAACTGTAATTCGAAAGATCCATGCACCCCTTTGTTCATAGCAGCGCTGTTCACAACAGCCAAGATATGGAAACAACCTAACTGTCCATAACAGGTGAATGGAAAAAGAGGTGGTACATATATACAATGGAATATGACTCAGCCATAAAAAGGAATGAACTCATGCCATCTGCAGCCACATGGGTGGACCCAGAGATGATCATACTAAGTGAAGTAAGTCAGAGGAAGACAAATACCATATGATATCACTCATATGTGGAATCTAATGTATGTCACAAATCAACATACCTATGAGACAGACACAGATTCACAGACACACAGAACAGACTTGTGGCTGCCAAGGGGGAGGGAGGGTGGGGGAGGGATGGATTGGGAGTTTGGGATGAGCAGATGCAAACTAGTATATAGAGGATGGATAAACAAGGTCCTACTGTAGAGCACAGGGGACTATATGCAATATCCTGTGATAAACCATAACGGAAAAGAAGATGAAAAAGAATGTATATATGTATAACTGAATCACTTTGCTGTGCAGAAGTTAAACACAACATTGTAAATCAACTATGCTTCCATAAAATAAAAAAAACACCTGCATAACCTCCACTCAGATTTCCTAACTGTGAACACCTCTACCTCTCTCTCTTCATATGTGCTCAGTACTAAAGAGGTGACCCTCCCGAGCCTTTGATGGTGCTGGACCCTGAGGCCACCTCAGCCCCTGGGACTCACTCCTATGTCCAGCCCTAGCAGAGTCGTGGCTCGGTGGCTGGACCCCATGCCTTCCACGAAGAGTCAACAGTCACAGTCGCTGCCCTTGGCCCCATGACCCAGAACCGCCATGCCACCTTCTCCCAGATTTTCAGTACCATCACTATTGTCTGAAGTTTCTCATTGCGCAACAAACACCTAGACATTCCCAAGAGGACACCGATTTGACATAATAAACACTGCGTCCTTTTTAAGTGTCTGAACTTGAGCAAGTTATTAACCTTTGTAGGCCTGAACTCATCATCTCTTCAATGAGGATTCTAATGGTGCCCACCTCAGTGAGCTGTGCTAATGATGAAATAAAGTGCTTATCAGAGTGGCTGGCACAGTGTCAGCAGTCACTATCATTTTTACTCAAATAGTTTCTTTGACACCAGTTGCTCTTCCAATGAGCCAACCCATTAGTGCATTCTTGCAAACCCTTCCCCGCCCCAGGACGTTGCATCACAACCCATCATGGCACGGAGGCGTCTGGGATCCGGTGGCCTCCTGAGGCAGGAGTTAGCTGGGCCCCAGGCTGAGTAGCTGTAACCAGTCTCTTGTTGACACTTGGAGATAAAGATACCACAGGGGCAGAGCCCTGCTTGAGTAAAAGATAAGGCGACCACATTTTTCTCATCCTCATGGTCAAGACCTCCCAGACCACACGTGCACAGAAAAGGTCCTCAGGGGTCAGAGAAGGGAAGGGGTGCCAGCCCATAATATGTCCTGCCAACCTCCCAGAAACCCTTGCACTGGAATCCATCTTGGCTGAAAGATGCATGTGCCAATCGGGTAGGGCCCTGAGTCAGAACAAATATGGGCATGAATGAGATAAGTGGCCAAAGGGAACTCGGAAAACTGCCCCCACATAAGCAATCACAGCCACCCCTATTGGGCTCGACTCACTCCAAGTCTGCCTGTGTGTCTTCCACACGTACTTTGCTTCCAGTAAACACTTTATCTGCTGCACAATCTCTGTCTCTTTGTTGAATTCTTTCTTCAAAGAAGACAAGGTCCTGCTTCAAGCCACCACACCCCATGGCCCCCCAAGATCACTCCTTTGTTCCCAACTTCATCTCCCATCCATCTCTCCATACGCCCCGGTTCCACACACATGGGTACTTACCATCCCAGAAACACACCGCACACTTACACGTTAAGTTTCAAATTATTCATTAAAAATTTCAATTTTAAATTAAGTTGTTACATTTAAATTGGAATTTTAAACTGATAACTATTTGGGGGATAAATGCTTAGATGCTATCTCTCCTTACTGTTCAGATTAAAAGGTCACTTCCTCAGGGCTCACACAGGACTGTCTTCTGTTCTTCTACTATAGTATATACTTCAAGTTCAGGAATGGTCATTCATAAGTCAGTAAGTCATGCCTTGGTTTACTACTTCCCTAGTAGCCACTAGCTACCTGATTTTTTTCTTTATGATACATTCTGATCCCTTGATCCCTTTCAGGTAATAGTGCTTAATCATAAGTGAGCATTAGAATCCCTTGTGAACTGTTTCCAAAATGCACATGTCTAGCCATTGATCCTAACAACACACTTGACTGTGAAACCTTTCATAGAGATTTCTAGTCTGGACTCCTTAAACACAGCCTGCTTCCTAAAGGAACATCACTTGAAATAAGACCTTGAAAAGAGTACTGTTCTTCTGTATAAACCTCACCTTGGCGAACCAGGAAGCATCCTCAAATAAATCAGCAAGAGACGACCTATGATCTTTGATTTTTTTTCCCCACAAGTAACTAACACATAGCAGGGCATCCTGACCCACCACGGGTTTTTCTCCTTGCTGCAGCTCTCCTTGTAATTGTCAGAGAGAAAGATTAAGTGAGGATGTTATTTCCTCATTCTTCTTGCTATTAAACATCTATAAGCTTGAAGTCATAACTGCAAGAACGCAATGGACAGTAATTCACTGTGAGAAATTCAAGTACAAAAATTATTTTAAAACAGTAGCTCCAATCTTGACATATATGATTTAGGCATAAAATTACGTTTTAAAATACAGCTCTGTTTTTAAATATGAGAGGGAAAAGGGTAAAAGAAAAACTTCGAAGCCACAGAATACACACTCACACACACATCTATGCATAAATGTCCGTATGTGTGTGGACTCGTGGTTGTCCTGAAGCTGAGCGCAAAGAAAACATTTACTGCAGATGTGCGACAGTTCATATGCTGAAGTGAGAACCAGGTTCTGGATTACGCTGATGAGTTCAATGTTTAAAAGCCTCAAGCCTTTCAAATGTTTTACAAACCTCTGACCTGTCCCTGGGTGTAAGTGATCAAGGCCTTAGGAAGAGCTTTTATACTTTGAAGAAACGGAATATTCTAAATAAAAGATCATATGATAAAGAAAATCAAAGTGGGTTCATAACTGAGATATTAGTTTAATGGGCTGTTTACAAAAATACATGGTTGTTTCATCTCTATGTGGATCACTGACATATGTGAGGGAAAGGCACCTTTTTATTCTTTTAATACTCTAGTAAAAGATGTTTTTCTGTTAATTTTGGGGTCAGTGCTTTTTAGCGTAAGTCTATCATCAATGTTAAACACTTAAGGTATAAGAAAACAAATTATATATGATGCTTATTATAACAGAGTGACCACCTGTTACGGGTTGGATTACACCCCTGCCAAATTCATATGTTGACGTCCTAAGCCCCAGTACCTCAGAATATGACTTTATTTGGATATAGGGTCTTTATAGAGGTACCTAAATTAAAATGAGGTCATTAGGATGGGGCCTAATCTGATAGGACTGGTGTCCTTATGAAAAGGGGAATTGCAGACACACAACAGAGAGAACACCATGTGAACACGAAGACAGCCACCTACAAGCCAAGGAAAGAAGCCTGGGACAGATCTTTCCTTCCCTGCCAGTACCTTGATCTCAGAGTTTTAGCCTCCAGAACAGGTGACAATAAATTTCTGCTGTTTGGGACGTCCCTGGTGGTGCAGTGGTTAAGAATCTGCCTGCCAATGCAGGGGACATGGGTTCGAACCCTGGTCCGGGAAGATCTCACATGCCACGGAGCAACTAAGCCCGTGAGCCACAACTACTGAGCCCGCGCACCTAGAGCCCGTGCTCCGCAACAAGAGAAGCCACCGCAATGAGAAGCCCGCGCGCAGCAACGAAGACCCAATGCAGCCAAAAATGAATGAATGAATAAATAAATAACTTTAAATAAATAAATCTCCGTTGTTTAAGCCGCCCAGTTTGCAGTACTTTGTTACAACAGCCCTAGTACACCATCTACGTTATTTTTCTTTCAAATGAAAAGTTTGCTTGCTTTGGTTGGCGGGGGTTGCTTTCAAGAAGTGGTTGGCCAGTTTTCAGATACAGCACCTGGGCCAAAGAGAAGTGGACATATCCTTCCATGGGAGCAAGACATCTGAATGGGAGTAAACTTCAAGGTCACACCTACATGAAAAAGAGGACCCCTGGTGCGGCGAGCCGTTTCCGACCAGCAGAATAACGAGCCGCCACACGCAAGATTCTTCTCGTATCACACTTTATTGGAGCACAGCTTGGTTGAAGAAAGATGGAAGGAAGACCCCGCAATCCTATAGCAGTCTGCTTATATAGGGATTAAGAACATGTGTCGCTCTGTGATTGGCTTTCGCCGATGGTGCGACTTGTGAGCCAGCATCGGATAGGTCGCTACTTTAAAACCTCATTAGTATACTTAGCGCAAGCGCAGTGGCCACAGGAAGGATGACTCAGCTTATTTCAGCTTCCTGCCGCGTAGCAGTTAGCTGACCGCGCCCTACACCCTGGCTCAGAGAAAATAGCACCTTCTAGGAAAGAACTGGTGAGGTCACAATGCCCAGACACTCAGGATGGAGAGGAGAAAGCAGAGTCTAGGCCAAGTGTCCTTATCAGAAAGTCCAAACAGTCAAGCTGTCCCCTGGGCTCTCCTGTCACCAGGTGTCACGTACAAGAAGGAATGGAAGCTGGTACTTTTCTACGTGTATCAAGGACATAAGGAAATAGGAAGGGAAATGTAAAGCTCGAAGCCAAGATAAGTCTCTTAAAACTCAAGGACCATTTTACAGGAATGACACAGACGGTGAGATGGTAGCAAGGGACTTCCTGAAGAACTTTATATTTTCTCCCAGTTATGAGTCAATAGAAGACTCTATAAAAGTTCTTCCCTCCCACAGTGATCATCTTCCTGTTGTTTTTTTTTTTTCCCCTCCTTTACCCTCAAACTCTAAAATAAGCAGAGGGTGACACTGGGATCAATGACAAAGGTGGGGTAGTCCTAAAGTCTCTCATTTACTGAGCACCTACTACATGCCAGGCACGGGGCTAAACGTTTTAAAGACACCATCTTGAATACCTGCAACCCTCCTAAAAGTTCTCAGCATTATACCCGTCGTGTACATGCAGAACAGAGTCGCTGGTCCCCTTGCTCCCTTTTATTCTTGTCTATCTTCACTCTGAGTGGAGAGGGAATCTTTAACATAACGCATCGAAGTCACACTAGCTAATATAACATTTATCAGGAGCAAGGCATTGTTTCAAATCAGGGTTTCTCAAGCACGTCACTGTTGACATCCCGGGTTGGAGAATTCTTTGCTGGGGGGCCGTTCTGTGCATTGTAGGATGTCTAGCAGCATCGCTGGTCTCCGCCCACTGGATAAATGCCAGTAGCATTCCTCCTCCAGCTGTTACAACCAGCAATATCTCCAGACACTGCCGGATGTTCTTGGGGGACAAAACTGTCCCCAGTTGAGAACCACTATTCTAAATGTTTTACAAATAAATTCATATAAACTCTAAAAAAAAAATAAGCAGAGGGTGAAAGGAAGCATCATGATAAGATCTGGGGCGGGGGTGGGAGAAACCGTTCCTTTTCTCCATCTCAGGTCTTTGCAGTAAAGACACATGCTTGGTCATGAATGTGGAAAAATGATGCGATAAGATGGGAATACTTGTTGAATTGAACTATTGCAAATATTTGAGACATCAGCCAAACTCTCAAAAAGGACTTCTTTAGCATCTGATAATCATCGGCGTGAAGATTTCCAGAAACAAATTAATAGAGAACAAAGAGAAGCCGACGATATTTACATCTAGGAAAGACAGAATAGGAAAGACAGAACTATTCCTTGGTTGGATCAGCCTACTATCTTGGGTATGACGCCTGTGAAGACCTGAGACACGTAAACAGTTAACTTGGAGGGAAGTAACTGACCTTCACTTCAGCACGACTCGGAAAAGTTATTGGAAGTTCACTGTTTAATGGAACCCCATTTTCTTAGCAATCCTAATTACTCCATATTGGATCACCGGTACGTTTTCAATTAATTTAGTGGGGCTAATTTAGCTAGGACTTTGCATGGATTGGCCAAGCAGAAGATGAATAATAATGGAAGAAAATGGGGCATAAGTGGAAAGTATATTATAATTTGAAATATATCTGAGAGTCTAAAAACACCTACAGAAATGATTCTGGGTTGTAAAGTGATATTTTTTTATCTCAGTGGAAAAAAGGTAGGCAAACATAAAAAAATGCATCCATCTCCAAAATTATTTTAATAATGAGGAAACCTAATCAAAACTAGTTTACAGGGTTGGTGTTCCAAATAGATGAAAACAATCTGAAAACGAGGAAGGTTGGTATATAACCACGCCCTTGTTCTCCTACAAAAATTATGTTGAAAAAGACACGTTAAAGCTCGTGATATGGTGAAGGACAAAACAGAACTTTAAAAAAATACTCTGTAAAGTACTCATGTCAACTAAAAGAAAAAAGTAAAACATTCTCAGTAACATAAAGGCCTACACCACGGAAAGAACAGTGGACTTTTTGAAGAGCTCCATATTTTTATATGATATATTTAAGAAGAGCTCTTCAGAGGACTCAGGACAGATTCTGCCATTCACAAAATCTAAATGAATGCCTAGTGAGACAGAAAGACATTTACAGGAAATCACAGCGGCAATAAATCTACTGCATTATTATTTATAGTTGTGTTTGTGACGAATACAGCCTAACACGGCAACAAGCCAGTATGTAAGGGCTGAAAGATTTATCCAACCTTAAACATATCCGTCTATGCAGGCCTGGAGTCTGTAATCATTATCACAGTTTAATCTGTCTTTTGCAAAACAAAACTAAAAAAATAGACCGTGTGTCTCTGTGATTAATCATTTGTATTTAAAGCCAATCTGAACGAAGAAAAGGTCCAAAAAAGCAGCCCCAAGAACATGGTACTGGAAAGCAGTGGAATGTGTTTAGAATACCGTGTTCTGAAAAGTGTCGCGCAACCTTCTGCTAAATATTTGGTTCATTCCATTTTGTCATTCCGATTTGTATCCTGGAAGCCCTTAGATGCAAAAGGATTACTTCCTGACAATCGCAACATAAACTGGTGAGCAAAATCCCAGATCAGTGGCAAAGTTCTTCCCCGTGAACCCCACCAAAATAACGGTGCTTGCAAAGTCCAAGAAGAGTTGTTGACTTCTAAGGCTCAACTTTGGGCACAAAGGACGCCAGCTGGTACCGTTGGGTCATCTATCAAAATGATCAGTGGAGACGGTTGGCGAGTCCTGGCTACACTCAGCAGAGCATAGAAGAGAGCTCAGATCACGGGGTACCCTGAACACTGAATGAAAGCTGCCAGGCTGTGGGATCAACGAAATAAAGCAAACTGGCAGTCATCCCCTTAGCATTTGTTGTTCATCTTAGGAATACCGCCAGGTACATAAACGTAGCCAGGGCGAACACATCTTTAAGGAAATGAAGAAATAAAAAAAAGAGAGAGAAGAGGAGAGGAGGATAGAAGAGGGAAGTAATGGGACTGAAGAGCAGTTACTAACATTGCCCTCACCGCACCCCACAAGCTGCTTTAACTTTGATGACCGGCTCTTCTTTGCAGATGTACATAGTTTCCCTGACCTTGGCAGAATCCAAGAATTTATACAGTTAGCAGTTCTTGCACAATCTCCTGAAAAGAACAGCACAAATGTTCTATCCTTCAATGCCAGGTGGGCCTTGCTACTCCTAGCCTCCTGTTTTCTTCCAGTAAATTAATTTACTTGCTTAGGTACTGGTGCGAAAAGAAACATCTAGTTCACCTCTTCTCTCTCCTTCTCCATGTCTGACAACACATCTCCGGGATTCTTTTCCCCCTTTCTTTGGATGACGTTGGGGGGAAGAGCTAAATTCTATGAAAACTGAATTATCTTCATCAACTAGAAATTTACGCCAGGCACGAAATGCAAAGGACTTTAAGACCTGTAGCCTTTCCGGGTTTATTATTATGAGAAATGAAGTTCTCTTATTGTTGGATCTATTCACAGCACAGAGCCAAAGCCTACAGAGAATTTATACTCCAATCAAAGGCAGCCTGGATATCTTTCTATCTTAATAATAAATCCAAGATAACCACAGCGTGATGTATTAAATACCTTTTAGGACATGAACAATTTGAACAAGAATCTTCATTAATTCTAATTACGGTGCCTATAAGTCACGTTTAACACTTTCCACCCCTCAATAAATTAAAATTAAAGTGCCTATTTACAAAGCACAAGCCCTAATGAACCAAAAGCTCATTTCTAAAGGGGTCTGATGTTACGCCCAGGTGCTGTATATACACGTCTCACTTTACCCAGATTCATGGGCCAGCATCAGTGTCAGTCAAACCTCGAAACCAACCAGTGTGACACCGCAGGGGATGCAGACTTGAGTTCACTTCCAAGTTTATTTAAAAAAAAAAAAAGAAAGAAGGGACTTTCACAATTCCAGAAAGTTTGCGTTTCTTTGACTTTCACGGGAGAAAGGAAAAAATAAACACTCTTCCAATTATACTTCTCTACTTCTCAGGACCAATAACAATGACAGAGTCTGCTAAAATGGTGACACCAACTGGGAATCTGAGCAACTTCTGATGAAAGAAGTAAAGAACTGATACTTCATGTGTTCTTTTTAAAATCACGATGCCAGGGAAAACTGTCAGCGCTAGAGACATCCTCAACTTCCTACAAGGAAGGAAGTTAAAAGAATAACTTTGTGTTTGTCCTAAGAACACTGGTAGGAGTCTTTCTCCAAGTCTTTCTTAGCTGAAAGAACTAAACATGTGAAATTGATTTTCATTTATTCGCGGCATTTGTTACAAAGGAGTGCAGCATAACCCAGGACAGCAAGGATCTAGTCAGCCCCCTGGATTCAAATTCTGACTCCAACTTTACTTGTTGTGTGACTGTGGACAAGTTACTGCTCTGTGTCTTAATGGTCTCGTCTGTAAAATGGAGCCACAGACAGAAGATACAGCAAATAACCATAACAGTCAATAACCATTATTGTTACTTCCTCTGCCATGGTCTACTTCCTATTCAGGTTTTAACTAACGTTCTAAATAGGTAATAATATTTATAAGTAAGAATAACACACTCTTAAATAGTATTAATTAGGTAGCGGGTACCGTTCTAAGCAATTTACAAGTTTTAACTCATGTAATCCTTACGACCAACTTTTGAGGGGGCCGCTATTTCGCAGATGATGACGCTGAGATGGAGGTACGGAGAGATTACGTCACTTGTCCAAGAGCCAACTAATAAACAAACGGCAGAGGCAGAATCCAGCCTCAGGTAGACCGGCTTCAGCGTCCAGGCTCTTATCACTACGCTGCTTCTTGAAGAAAAACCTTTGAAATAAATCTCCTAACATAATTTACATAAAAAAGAACTATGGAAATTCTAAGTTCAGCATGTAGTGAACCTATATTGCATCTAGGTGACATTTCAAGCGCAACATAAAGGAACGAGACTTAAAAAGCAAACAGATAAACCACAATGAACTTTCTTTCTAATTTATGCTCCTCCTTGCAGCTTCCAAAAATAAGTTCTGCCTTTGAAGCATTTGATATACCAGGTGAGCTAGGCTGTGACTTCGCAACAACCTTACGTAGAGTAGAACCAACAGCAACCTGGTTTCCCACAGTCCGTCCACGGGAAGCCCCATGAATATCTGCCACACGCAGCGGCAATCCCCGTGGACCGTGGCCATGATGCAACACTTACTGCTCAGGACTCAGCCCCTCCCCCGAGCTCCAGGATGGAAACCACCTCCTGGGGGAAATTAACTAAGCTCATGAGGGAAGGCATCCTCTCATCCCCATCTTTGAAATATCACTGACTTCAAGTAGGCTGCTGATGTGAAGAACCAGAAGATGGGTTATTTGGTGAGCTTACAATGATCTGGTCAACTACCAAAATGGAACCTTGATTAGAATACAAAAGTTCTTTTACAGCAGCTGCTGTCCTGCTTGAGGGCCTAAAGCAGAGACATACCTATAAGCAATCTTCCCTTAAGACTAATGAATCTTCTGAAAGAATTAGTTAGAGCGACACAAACACATGATGGCTAGAAATACAGAGCTAAAAGGTTGGAAAAAAATAAAACCATGCCTTTTACCTTTTTACTTGTAGCCTTCACTCATGCTCATGTTCTAATGGATTCAGTATGTTCCAACATATTCCAACCTATAGTTATAATTTTCTAACAAAGAGCGATAGGCCAAATTACAATGACTAATGGACTATTTACCATAGAGAGTAATAAAATACTTTCATATCATAAGATCTTTCAGAGCCTAAATTTACATATATATTATATATTTTATACAATATATATACACTTATAAATATATATATTATATATCACACAATGCTCCCTAGATCCAGCCACACGTAAACTGTAGCTTAGTTATCAGGGAAATGGATATTAATACCGCAATAAGTTATGACTACACTGTCATAAGAACGACTGAAATGAAAAACCATCGACAATACCAAGTGTGGGCAATATGAAACAACTAAAACTGTTCTCCACTGCTTGAGGGAGTCAAAACTGGTTCACAACTTTGGTAAAGTGTTCTGCAGTGTTTACCTGACTTGAACACACGACCCAGTGTTCCACTCTATTCACTGAACAAAAAATGCATTCATATGTAGACCACAGGTAGGTACAAGACTGCATGTCACAGCATGGCTCTCAACAAACCCAACTGGAAAACAACTCAATGTCTAGCAACAGTAGGGGGATAAATCAGTTGTTGGATGTTCACCCAACGGAAGGCTGTCCAGCAGAGAAAATGAACCAGTTACCGAAACATACAACATAGATGAATATAACAATGGTAAGGTTGAGTGAAAGAATTCAGACATAAAATGATACCATTTCTATAAAATCTGCATAACAGGCCAAGTGAATCTATGGTCTCAGAAGTAGGGACAGTGGTTGGTTCCCTTTAGTGAGGAAGGAGGGAGTAATGATTGGCAAGGGTCAAAGGGGGCACCTCGGTGCTGGTAATACCTAGTTCTTGACCTGGCTGTCGGTTATATAGGAGTGTTTACTTTGTAAAATCTCATCAGACTGCACACTTCATAATTTGTGCGTCTTTTAGCATATATGTAATATATCAAGAAGAATGTTTATTGGTTTGTGGATCCCACAGCTTGTGGGATCTTAGTTCCCCAACCAGGGACTGAACCCTGGCCCTTGGCAGTTAAAGTGTGGAGTCCTAACCACTGGACCACCAGGGAATTCCCAAGAATATTTTAAAAGTTAAAAAAATTGGCCTACTTCCAAGCCCAATTGTGTACATATCTGTATAGGGCTGCCGTAACAGAACAACAAAAATATATTTTCCCACAGTCTGGAGGCTTGAAGTCCAAGGCCATGGTGCTGGCAGGGTTGGCTCCTGGTGAGACCTCTCTCCGTGGCTTGGGGTCAGCTATCTTCTCCCCCCGCCGTCCTCTCAATGGCCTATTTTTGTGTTCATGCACATTCCTGGCGTCTCTGCTTTGTAGGGACACTGGTTCTACGAGATTAGGGCCCCATTCTTATGACCTCATCTAACCTTAACTACCTCTTTAAAGACCCCATCTCCAAGTACAGTCACATTGGGGGTTAGGGCTTCAACATATGGATTTGGGAAGGGTCCCCTATTCTCGGTTATTAAAAAAAATAAAAATTCCTTCTCTTTATGTAAACTGTTCACATTTTCAACCTCTAAAATATTTAAATCTCATTAGTATTAAGAGCACCTAAAAGGACCAAGTTTAAAAAGTCTTAATAATATACAGTTTGTGAAAATGGAAGTCTAAGATTTTCAAAATTATATGGAAAGTATTTTTAATTCAAGGGCAGGAATAAAATCGAATTATATTTTTACATAGAACCCAGTGATATGGACCAAACACCATTCCAATATCAATTACACACATGCCCTAGCCACAGACGAGTAATATACACGGACGCATGTCACCTGTTTAACAAATCAATTGCTGGTGATAAAAAAACATTCAAAAGGAGGGCTTTCAAATGACTTAATCTAACATATACTTGTTGTTACTACCTACCCCGCATTTCTGCAGATCCTCTGATGAAACCATAACCTGTTAAATATTTAGCTACACCATAGTGGCTTTTGCTTATTCTTCAAATGATAGCAAAATATGAATGTGGTTCTAACAGAACAGAGATTAAATCACCAAAGGAAAAATACAGTGTTTGACTCAGCATTCTTGCCAAAGACTCTGGTTTTCCTTCTGTGATAGAAACAAGCTGGCAGTTCAGGGTTCATGATGCCTGTATAATCAGAACCCCAAATCCAGGCCACAGCAAGCACCTCATTTTACTGAGGTCCAAGGAGCTGGGTCTTTGTTTCAAGGAGACGGACCTTTGTTTCAAGGAGACAGACTTTTAGGATAGATTTCTTTTTCAGTCTTCTGACATGCCAAAACATGGCAATAGGTATCTAAATTGATAGTAAGCCGTTCCGCAGCTCTCTTTATCGTTTATAACTGTGTTTCACGCACAGAATCTCATACGTCACCGAGAACACAAAGTCAGAAGGAAATTATCACAAGGAAAAACAAATTCCAGTTACCATACCCAGTGTAGCAATCCCTCCTAACCTTCTGGATTAAGTTATCAAAACTCCAGGACCAAAAAAAAAAAAAACTCCAGGACCAGGGGAATTCACAGCCAACAAGACAATTGGAAAATGGTACCCGGCGACTGCCTTTAAAAGACATTTTTACAGAGCTCAATGAGCCCTAATTTATTTCTATCACAGTATCTCGCTCACTTGAAACACAGCGGTTTTTCTTTCCACGCAGTTTCAACCAGCTGCCTGTCATTTTGTGTGGCTTTGCTGCAGTCTCTATGTGTCCTAAAAAGCTTATTTGTTTCTGCTTCAGGTACTCCAGCGTTCAGTCCTGAGATGATTACTCCCCAGGGTCAATCTCCCTGTCCCAGAGGCAGAATAAATATGGAGGCTTGAAATGGGAAAGGCCTTGAGCGACCTTCCTTTAAGAAGCTCACCTTAGCTAAGTCACTATTTCTCAAGGCTCTTCACTCAGACCGAGGACCCTGATGCCTGAATTCTGCCCACGACAAGACCAGGCCCACGCACACACCTTTAGTGCCCCTCGCACCCCTCCCAGCTCCTCTGCCACCATCAGAACATGGCTCCAGGGTGGGCCCTCACGTGGCTTCATCTTCCTTTCTCCTTCCAAATGTCTCTTAGCCACACAAAAGCTCCTCTCCTTCTTAACCAGCTGTCTCTTTCCACCTTCCCACAACCGAAACAATCCCAACGAGCAGAGACCACACCCAAAGTTTTTTCTGTAAGTTACTCAGACTTACCGTTGGCGCCCTTGGTGTTGCAAGGAGGGAATGGATGGCTGGAGGCGGATCATCGTTTGTCTGTGCTGGGAAAATGGAAGGAGGCAGCCACAAGCCAAGGACAAAATCCTCACGGACGCTACAGGTCGACATGTTTAGGCTGAACTGCCGCTAACTAACTGGGGGGAGAGACGCGGGGAAAGGACCCCCAGAGCAGTGGGGAAAATGCCTTCCTTCCAGTAGAGAGGAAGCAGCTCTTGCAGTTGCCAGCCATCGTCTTGAGGAGCCAGCGCTCACAGACCAGAGATGATTTATGAGCCTGCTAGCCAAAAAGGGGTGGTCCTTCAGCCAGGAAAGCAGGTTCTCTCTAGCACGCTCCTCCCCCACTTCCTCTCCGCCCAGAAGCATCAGATGAAGATACGGCACACCTACGCCTGATGAGACTTTCGCCTCACCTGGAGCCTATTATCCTCTGAGATCTGGCTGCCTCTACTCGTCCTCTGGGAATGAAAGTCCTTTCTGTAACCACGGATGAGAGCGTTTCCATGTCAAGGGTCCTGACACTGCCTAGGGGGCAGTTCCAAACTCCTGGGCAGGAATCCACCTTAACTAAGATGAAGGCTCTGTCTCCAAAGCAGTTTCAGTTATGCCTCCAAGATACCATGTGCTCTATTTGACCTTACTAGCCTCGACCGACCGTTTCAAGAGCAGAGCCAATCTTCTCTTCTACAATACAAGCCCCAGGTGGGAAGAAGAAAACTCCTGCTGGAGGAAGACCAGTATCTCAACTTTACAGCTGGTGGTACGGATGCCCACCGCCTGTCTCCCTACCCCCACCCCCCGCAAACCCCCCAAGCCTGGAATCATTTCTCCTGGGGTTCATTCATGCCGTTCTGAAGAAATCCTCTGTAATGAAGTTTGCGTTTCTCTTTCCCCAACTTGCCAGGAGAGTGTAATTATGACACATATGGTCTCACTTAAAATTTAAATATATTAATTAGGACATTCAACGGCACAACTTTCACTTCAACTAAAAGCAAGTACAATAATACTATATAAATCATAGGGATGACGCTGTAAGACCACCTCTGAAAAAACCAAAAGTGAATTCATGTTCATAGACTTCTCCAAACCATGAATTTAAGAGCACCCTTACCTGGCGAACGAAACTATTTGAGGTAGTGTCAGAAGAAGTGCTCCCATCGGATCCTTTAAATCTGTTTTTCCTTCTGGCTCCTTTTCCATATGACTACAAAAAAGAAGACAAAAAGACAAATGAGATTATTGTTAGACTCTCACCCAGGAATCTAGACCTAGCTCTAGACAATGTTCTAGATCAAGACAAAGAATGATTGTCGTCATATGGGCATGATTATAAAGTTATTGGTGACCATATGATATCACTTATATGTGGAATCTGAAATATGACACAATGAACTTATCTACGAAACAGAAACAGACTCACAGACATGGAGAACAGACTTGTGGTTGTGGGGGGTGAGAGGGGTGGGGGAGGGATGGAGTGGGAGTTTGGGATTAGCAGAGGCAAACTATTATATGTAGGATGGATCAACAACAAGGTCCTACTGTACAGCACAGGGAACTATATCCAATCTCCTGGGACAAACCATAATGGAAAAGAATATGACAAAGAATGTATATATATATACATATATATATATATATTATATATATATGTCTAACTGAGTCACTTTGCTGTAGAGTGGAAATTAACGCAACACTGTAAGTCAACTCTACTTCAATAAAATAAAAATGTTAAAAAGTTATTGGTGGAATCACAAATATTTATTTCAATTCAGTGAGTTGATAGGGAGGAGAGGTTTCTGGAAAAAGCAATTCAGAACTGGTGAATTAAAACAATTTATGCTCTCTGTTAGCATATCTGTGGTTAAGAGGCAATGGCCACTAAAGATAAGGCATTAAAAAAAAATAAGCATTTCTGTGCAGGAGGGACTGTGGCCGTTGTACTGAGAGAGGAGAGTAACTGGTCAGAACCCTTCAGAGAGCATGAAGGCAGTAGGTTCGTGCATAATGAAGTACTGTTCCCAGGGGCGCTCAACAGCCAGTGTTTGCTTCTTTTCATGTCTTAATTTGTAATTCCACAGGTGTTCCTATACTGGGGTGGTCCTTGCACACGGTGGCTGTGGAACATCTGGCAGTATGAATTCTGATTACCTTTACATAGGTAGATAGATTAGATAGTTGAGAGATAGATGATAGGCAGACGGATAGATAGGTAGATAGATAAGTTGATAGACAGATAGACTGATCTAGATGGAATATGAATGAAGCCTGGTGCCAACTCTTCACATTATTGGATGGATCTAGAGAATGTTTTGAGAGATGTTGAAACAGCTATAGAAGTGGTAGCGAATTATACAAAATTAAAATACTTTGTACAATTTTCTGGCCCATTGGTGTAATGTTTGAATATGAAGTGAAAAGATTGTGGGGTTTTTTTTATTATTATTAATAGGAGTAGAAAAGAGTTTTATTTGAGCCAAACCGAGGACTATAGCCTGAAAGACAGACAGCCTCTCAGATAGCTCTGAGGAACTGCTCTGGAAAAGCATGGTTTTCAGCACAGTTTATTTTTTCTTAATTTTATTGAAGTATAGTCGATTTACACATTGTGTTGGTTTTTGCTGTACAGCAAAGTGACTCAGTTATACATATACATGTTCTTTTTCATATTCTTTTCCATGATGGTTTATCAGAGGATATTGAACTTAGTTCCCTGTGCTAGACAGTAGGACCCTATTGTTTATCCAAAAAGCTTGCTTTTTAACCACTTAACTATTTTGCTGAGAAGGCAAAAAATAAATGTTATGGAATAGTAATAATAAGAAGAAGAAGGTAGCATTTAAGAACAGGATGTTAAAGGTAAGACAATTTGTCTCAGTAACAGGGTAGGGCCAAGCACAAACATCTACAAATGAACTTGCTTCTTCTAATATACCTACAGCTTACACTGAGAGCAACACGAAGACTAAACTATGCATTCATCGACGGTTAATTCTAGGCATGGATAAAGTTACTGAGAAAATTACACATTAAAATATAAGTGAAAAATAGCTCAACACCGAGCTTTCCAGATAAATATACACAGGCGGGAATCCTACTATAGCTGACCTTAAAAGTGGGGATATTGGGCTTCCCTGGTGGCGCAGTAGTTGAGAGTCCGCCTGCCGATGCAGGGGACACGGGTTCGTGCCCCGGTCCGGGAAGATCCCACATGCCGCGGAGCGGCTGGGCCCGTGAGCCATGGCCGCTGCGCCTGCGCGTCCGGAGCCTGTGCTCCGCAGCGGGAGAGGCCACAACAGTGAGAGGCCCGCGTACCAAAAAAAAAAAAAAAAAAAAAAAAAAAAAAAAAAAATGGGGCTATTAAGGCTTGCCTCCCAGGGTGGTTTTAGGTATTAAATGAAGGAATGTATTTATAGCATTTAGTATAAGACCTAGCACACGGTAACGACTCAAAATAATATTTTAAAAAGTGATACCCACATAAGAGTGAGAAGAGCGGAGGAAAACTGGGCTAAAATGTATAACGTGTTTAGAGGGATCCGGCCCACAGAGACTTCATTAGACGATCAGAATTTACAAGTTTGCTTTTTTGAAAAGCACCATGTCCAGGTTTTACAAATGAGACTTTTGTTATATTTTATACATTCGTATGGTTTTCATTAAAATGGAAATATTTTATAAACCATAATATACGTAGCACTTAGGCAAGCCGAAATCTCTTACAAACATTTGTGTTGTGAGCAATTTAGATGAATTTGCACTCAGTGAGGGGGTGGTATAATTTGAAAGCAAAAATTTGTCTTAAATATGTTTGTTCTCTTCCAAGTATCGAAGCGATTTATATAATACAAATGTGTTTCCATGGCATTTAATTAACTCGGCTTCATAAAAGGAAAGACAATCTAGGCTGGGCTTTCATAATACAAGGTTCTCTTCACGTAACAGCACATTCTTCTTACTTCTGTAAACATTATTCCGTAAACTGTTGAAAAATAACATTCTTTCAACAATGGTCTTCCTTTTCCAATTTTTACAGAAAGGTTTAGACAAATGTGTCTTCCAAGGCCTACAACGTTTAAAGTCTGAAAGTTTCCTTAAAATTAAAAGAAACCTTTTTTCTATTATTCCATATGGAAAAATACTTATTACCTTGAAAGCATTTTCAAGGCCTAACGTGTTTCCTTGGGGGAAGGTGAGAGCAAATCTGCGTCAAGTACACTATGTACCTTCATTCGGAGGTACATAGGTACATACACTATGTACATAGGTACATACACTATGTACATAGGTACATACACTATGTACATACACTGTGTACCTTCAATAATAATAAATTATTTTTGAGAACAAAGACGAAATATTCTCTCATCCCAATATCCCCGTGTCCTTCCAGCATCATTTGGACATGGATGGAAAAAGCTTCTTTGAAATTCCATCATTATCACTTATTTCGGATTTTTAATGATAAGTATGTTTCTACTATTCAGCTGCTTTGGAGTATAAACTTTTTCATGGCTGCTGACATTGCCCGGCAGGCACTGTGAGAACCACACAATATTTAAGACAGCCAGTCCCAGGGGAGGCTGCAGTTCTCTGCAAAAAAATGAGACACATTTAAAAAGTCACTTTAATTTTTCCAGGCCCCTGGGAACACTGTTCACAAACATGGTTTCAGGTGTACTTAGCTACCAATGCAATGTGTCTACATTGGATTATTACAGGTTTCAACTGTACTAAGAAACAGGTTTCAACCGTACTAAGAAACAGAAAAAATGATGGCATACGGAATTGCACACAAACTGGTGATAGTTCTGAGAAAAAATATCTTGTTCTTCAATCACTGAAATGCAGGAGGGATGATTTATTCAAAGTGTTTCTGCTTAACAATGTTAAAGCAAATTCCTATTCATTATATATATTTATTTAAAACCAAAATAGATATGCTTAATTACACCTCTATTCTATTTACTAATTTCAGCAGTAATTTCTCTCTTATAGTCTCCTTTTTTAAAAAAAATTTAACTGTCAAAAATGACACCTCAATGACTAGTTACTTTTTATAACAATATCCAGGATCAAGAAGAAGCAAAGTTAAAGCAACTTTTGCAAACTTAATAGTCCATTTCTATGTACTTTAAAAAAGGCTGGTGAAAATTTATACCACCATTACCAAATGAAGTTGCCTTTAATTCCATGCATATTTAAAATCAAGTCCATCTGACTAAAATGACTTGTGTATTGGTTATTCAAAATTCTGGAAAATAAGGACCAGAGTGTTTCATACGAAGGAATTTTTTTTAAAAAAGGGAAGCCCAACCCTCACCCAAATAATAAAAGACAGGAAAGATTAAGTATTCAAATATTTAGTTGCCTAAATGGGGAAAAGAAGTATAGTTTTCTTAATTGGCTACTTCAAATGCCGCTACTTTTATGACTAATGGGGTTTCTAAAAATTTTTTTTAACAACACTAAGTATATAAACATCTGATATATGAAACAATTAATAATTAGAGCCAGAGTTTCAGGAAGTAAAAGGAAGAAGAGACAGGGGGTATGTCCGGAGGGCTAAGTGTACCCCATAATACTCTCCATGATGTATGCAGACCCCTACATCCTTATGGAACACAGTCTGAAAAGTCACTGATTCCCACTCAATTGCCTCTTGGTTATACACAGCTTAATTAAAAAAACCAGTGAAGTCACCACAGCAAATAGGAAAAAAGAAAACCATACGTTTGAATTCCTTTACTCCTCCTAAAACATCAGCCAAATTAAGTAAGATTTCAGAAACCAGAAAGAAATGGCCACAAATATATAAATGACTTATTAAAAAGATCTCCACCATTCATCCGGATGTTAATATCAGTTTCATGTGAATGACTGTCTTCTTTGACACTAAATACTTTTCAAATTGGACTGTAATCTTAAAAATCAACAAATAAATGGCCACACTTCCACAGGTGGTTGAAATCTCATTTCTGTATGACTGAAGTAGACGGTAACAGTTAATTACAGAAGCTGCCAGTTAAGTGGAGACTTCAGCCCAGCCTTGCACACAAAGTTGGCTTGGCGGCCCCTGGGGGCAGCTTTAAAAATGTCGCTTCTGTGGTTGATGAATAAGGTGACAGTTCTCCTACCTATGAATTGCTCCCCGTGAGCAAAATGCTGATGCCTGAAATTAATTTCTATCCCTCTTGATCAGCATTCATTGATATTTATCCCTTCGAACTGCAGACTTTCCTCATTTTAGAGTCGGAAGCGAAGGAAGCCGAAACTAACTGGAGAGGAATATGGAGAGGAATCAGACACGAAATGTCCTCATCTGTCAACAGTTTAGCGTGAATGAGGCTGTCAGATCTTTCACTAGGGGAGAAGTCACTGAGATTCTTTCCCTAGAAAGAGGGGAATCAAGTTCTCTATATGGATCAGTTTACACAAAAGCAGAAAGGACTCAAGAAGCAGCATAAATAGCGCTCTTTTGGGGGTCTTGCAGGTAGAGAAGGGAGGGGGGACGAGGCCAGGGCGGGAGATGCCCGGGGCCAAGCTTACCTTCTTCACAATCTATACCTCCAGCCAGTTTTGGAAAGAATTCTAAGACAGACCCAGTCACTTCATTAAGGTGTCATCATTAACCCGAACTCCCTGTTACTGTGAAAGTCCGTGTGTGCCACAGACTCTTGGTAGGATAGAGACATGTCCCCATGGTCACAGAACCAAAGAGGGCCACCCGCTACCCACCCCCCTCAGGGTTAACATATTTTGCTCAGCTTCTCTTGAAAGGCCCGAGGCTACAGACTGCATAATTCAGTGCAATCAGGTAGAGCAACAGGTAAACTAATTCTTCACACAAAAGGAAAGACAAAAAGAACGGGAACATAAAACCACAAGGCTAACTCAACCTCCAATCACTCAAATCATCAGATATTATGTCTCGCATTTTAAAACACACTCAGAAATTCTGATGAGCAGGTTTTAAAACTTCTCCCGGGCAGCATCAGAGCAAAATCCCACTGAAGGGGCAAGTGATGGGGGTCAGGAGAAAAGGGGGCAGCAAAACATAAAAGCCAGTACCCACGTGCACTATGCTGAGAGACCTCAAAGACTGAATTGGACCCGGAAGTGTCTGGCAAAGTTTCTGGAAAGTGGTATTGACCTGGGGGGAAGGGCTGCCGCTCTCTTCAGATAAAGCACCGCCTGGCTCCACGATTCAGGCCGCTGCCAGGAGCAAAGCAAACAGGCCGTCTGCTTACTGCCTGTTCACCTCCAGGTGCGATGGCAGGTGCTGGTTACCGTCTCTTTAAGGCCTGAAGTGCTGAGCTACCGCTCTCCTTCTCACTCTTTTCCTCCTCTGCTGCCATCCTAGACTCAGTTCCCTTCACCCGGATTTTGCATACACCCAGCCTCCATCCAGATCTGGCCAACTCCCTGGAGAATTCCCAGCGCTGTACTTTAGACTAACGCTGTCCAATAGAAATCGAAGTCATATACATAAGAGGAATTTTGTAGTAGCGCTGTGAAAAGGCAACAGGTCAGATGAACTGGAATAGTGTATTTGACTTAACCTAATATACCAAAAATATTACCCTTGTGACGCACAGTGGATGTAAGTGTACTAATGACATGCAGAATGATATTCTTTGTTTCCTATGAAGTCTCTGAAATCTGTATTGTATATTTTTAGTTTACTTGCATTTTTAGTTGATCTGTAATCTGTGTACTTATTTCACCTGTATTTTTCTCTATTTTAAAATGTGTATTTTATATTTACAGCACATCTCAGTTCAGACTAGCCACATTTCGAGTGCTCAGAAACCACGTGTGACGAGTGGCTACCGTGGTGGACAGTACAGACTTGGAGGGACAGCGTTCAGTTAGCACCTCGACTCTGGAGGCAGACTGTGTCCACGTTTGCACTGAAACTGTTCAGCAGGTTACCTAAAAAAGGGATGCAATGTGTTTAGACCTGAACTTTCCGGACTTTGCAGTTAGATTGTCACTCACTTCTCACGTAGGAAATAGATCTATTTTGTTTATGACCGTGTGCTGGGGGGGAAGGGGTTGGAGTATATGAGGGTGCCCCCTCCCTAGGCAGGATTTGTGACATAAAAAAGAACAATGGGCAGTCTGGGAAGCTCCAGCTTTTGCTTTGCTCATACAGGACTCCCAATGTACTCCAGAGGTGAAAGAGAAAGGATTCTTAAAACCCATGATTGCTGAGAGACACTGTCTGCAAATGAACATTCCATTTCTCAGGAGAATTACTATGACTTGGTGTCACAAAACAGAGAGATGCTCCAGAGACAGCCTCTTCTTCTCAGGCCGTTTTACTGCTGGCCTGGCCGGCCCAGAGACATGGAAGACGTGCCTTGCCAAGTTTTCACTGCGCTGTGATGTCACGAGTTATTAGGTCTCAAATAAACAAGGCAATGTTTCCCACAAATAATGGCTGTGATACGAACACGATTCAAGGAAGATTGCTTTCATTTTTGGAAGGTAGAGAGAGCAAGGAGCTGGACGCTGATGCAGCTGAATATTTATACCTCTTCCCCGCTTCTAATATGCATTCCTCCCTCCCTCTCTCATTCCATCACTTGCAATTCCTGTGGCCTGGGTCTCTGGAATGCGTCCATCTGTAGTTCTGTCCTATTATCTTTTCTCTCTTTTCAGTTTAGACCTTATTACCTCTTGTCCAAACTGTTACATCAATCTCCGTTCTGGCAGCTCCACCTCTAGACTCCCAAGACCCCAAAGCACCTTACAGAACACTCCCAGGAGAATCTTCCCCATGAGCTCTTATACTGCGCCTTCCCTGAACCTCTTCCAAGGTTCTCTGTTTTTCAATACATTGCAGGTTCCAAAGCCTCCAAGATGTGGCCTCAAATTGCCACAAACTGTCAGACTTCTGCTTGATTATGCCCAATCTGTACCTGTCCACGCTCTTTCCAAACTGGGATTACAAACGTATCAGACTTCTAACTGCTGTGACTTGGTGTCCTGAATAGCTCCTTACCATCTCTCTGAAAGTCTGTTGAAATCTGACCCATCCTTCAAACCCCTTCTCAAATGCCGCTTCTTGCATGAAGCCCTTACAGATTACTCCAAATGGAGTACTTGTGTTCTCGACTCCTTTGCAACCATCTAAGATTCAGTACTTCTCTTAGCGTCCCATGCTGTACGACTGTCATCGCTTTGTCACCCTTGCAGCTCCTGGAAAGTACGTTCTTTGGAGGCAGAAAGTGTGTCTTCTCGTATCTGAATCATTTCCGTGTGGCAGCTGCATCACAAATACTTGTTGCCTTACGTTTAACTACATAAATCACAAAGTAAATTAGTATCTCTTATCTGAATGCAGTCATGCTTTCTGTCTGCCCTAACTTTGATCTCCAGGAATTCAGGAACTCTATTTTTATCCTAAGAATAAAAACTCAAAACAAAACAAAACAAAACCCCAAAAAACCCTTGAAGGAAGATCAAAGAGAAAAGCGGGTTTAAAAGTCCTTTCCTCTATCAGTATTCAAGACCTTCATCCTAGAATAACAGAAGTCCCCGAGTACACTTCTCTCTCTCTCACGTAACCTGGTGAGTATCTAGATAAAATCAGAAGTCTAGAACAAACGTGACAGGGGTTGGTAAGAATTCAGGTCCCCTGGCAGAGGCTAGATGGAAATGTAGGTGGTTAGTTACATGCCCCCGCTGGGCTTGTGCAGCCAAACTGCCCGAGGCTGACTAAAATCTAGCTGTTTTACCTCTAGGAAAGAAAGGAATTCTTCTATGAAAGACATGGATTTCTGACGATACAAGTGATTGCCTTCTACATTTTTCCTCCATCCCAAATCCAAATGAATGATGTGTTTTAAGTCTGCACTCTTAACTCCCAGTGGTAAAAGGAAGTTCAACAAAGCTCCAAGATCATGCCACCAGAACCAACGTTATTAACAGTGTCAACATAGCTATAGCAGTCTATTTCTACCACCTACCAAAACAACAAAGCAGCAAAACACTTTATCATCACTGTGGCCCACTCCTGCCCCCGTAACTACAGTAAAGAAGACGGACACGCTCTCTCGAGCATATACAAATATAAAATATATAAATTACGTATTTAGAAATTTTACATAAACATAAAGCTACATAATCTTCCCACATTTTCCAATCTAGCAAACGGAGGCTTGAAATCAACAAGGCAGTATCACTAAGCAAAGAAGACACACTTCTCCAAAAAGTGATGCCTGAAAGGTAACCGTGACCTCTTCACCGCGACTCGCCAAGCAGCCCACCGTTAGGAGTCTCAAGTCTTGTTTCCCTGCTAGGATAGAAGTTGAGAGACTCCTTACCGCTGAGAACTGGAGGCGTCTGTAATCCAAACGGTACCTGCCAAAGCCTTCCGTAAAAGCCACCTTATCCGTGCCCAGCGCCTGCAACTGACATCTCCTATTTCACGACGAGCAGCAAACCGGAATCTCCCCAGAAACCGCTAATACTGAAAGTGGTCCCGGAGCTCCCCGAGACGGCTCACATTTCAGGGCCAAGGGAAAAATGAAAACTTTCGCGTCCCCAGCGCGCTCTCTTCGGCAGGGGCCGAGGGGTCCAGGCAAGCCTTGGCCAGGGCCACGAGGGGAGCGGAGCCGGCCGCGCGGCGCAACGCCCAGGTGCCGAGGCGGGTCACGGGGGAGGCAGGGGCGGAGCGTCCCCTCCCACGCCCCCCACTCCCACCCCGGCTCAGAGCCGGTCCGGCGGGGTCGGCGTCGGAGCGGAGCTGCGGAAGCCGAGCCCCTCCCGGACCCCGCCCCGCACTCACGATCTTGAGCAGGTCCAGTCCGCTCGCCTGGTCCATGGCTCTCCATGTGCCTCTCCCGGGAAGGGGCGACGAGGGCTGGCCGCGGCAGCCTCCGAGGACCCCGAGGTCTCCCCCGCCCCTTCCCTCCCTCGGGCTTCGGGGAAGCCGAGGAAAATGGAAGCCGGAGAAGAGCCCGGGGCGCGGGGGGGGGGGGGGGAGCGGGGGGAACGGGAGGCGGAGAGGGGCAGGGGCGCCGGCGCCCGCAGGGGAGAAGGGGGTGGCCACGCGCGGGGGGAGGAGAAGGCGGCGGAGGGGGAGACCCAGGCCGGAGCGAGCGGCCGGGCGAGGGATCCGGGCAGAGGCGGCGCCGGGAGAGACGGAGCTCGGCGCCCGGGCGGCTCACAAAGAAAGGGGCGGGCGCGGCGATCTCGCTACCTGTGCGGCCGCTCCGAGCGCCCCCGCGGGAGCCGCGTTCTCCGGCAGGTCCATCGGGATCTCTTGCGCCACCGCCGCCGCCGCTGTGGGAGGCGACTTGGACAGGTCGCTCTGGACCATTGGCGAACGGTCGGCCGGGAGCCAGCAGCCGGCCCCCGGCGGCGGGTCCCCTCCTCCGTTCCCCGCCCCCCGCTGCAGGGGCCGCCCGGGGCTCGCGGCGCTCAGGGCGCGGGGCGCGGCCGGGCCAGGTTGCGAGCGAGGCGCGGGGCAGCCGGGCGGCGGGGGGCGCGGGCAGGGCGAGCGGCGAGCGGGCACTGGAGCCGCCGGCGCTGGGGCAGGTCCTCGCCGAGAGGGAGGGCGCTCCGGCCGCGCGAGCCCAGGGGGAGGCGCGTCGGCCGGCGAGAGTGACAGGCCACCGAAAGGCCGAAAAGTTGCCCGCGGGAGGCGCGGGCCGCCGGGGCCCCGGCGCAGCCGCTGCGCGTCGCCGTGGCACGCGCGCTGGAAAGTTTTCAAAGCCGCGAAAGCCAGGCCTCGCTCCCGGGGGCTTCCTTTCTCCGGCGGCCGAGCTCCAGCCCCTCCGCGCCCCACGAGCCCGCGGGCGGGAACAGGTCGCTCGCCTCGGAGACGCGGGAGGCTCCTCTCCGCCCCTGCACGCCCGAAATCTGTCAAGGCCTCGCGCGGCCCCGGGCAGCAAGTGTCTACTGAGGACCTCCCATCCCCATCGACCGCTGGAGGCCCTGGACGGCGGCAGTGACGTGGAGCCAGCAGAGAAACGCCGCCGGTGACCCGAGGATTGCGGCCCCGCCCGAATCTGCAGCTGGCCTGGGCTCCTGGGTCCAAATCGACCCACTTCCAAATCCGAAGTTTTCCCTTTATGGCTCCGGGTTGGCTTCATCTTTGCCAACTGCTTCTTCCGTCTTTCTGTAGAGTTGAGAAGTCTTAATATCCCATTTTGGACGTGCAAGCATTTCCTTAGGATTCTGAACTCTTGATAAGAGAGTAGCAGCCGTAGCAAGAATGTTTCCTTTACGGCATAACGTTCAGCTATTCCTAATAAGACGTATTTTTTGTATTACAGGGTAGCTCGTATTTCAACAACTTTTACTACAGTGGAACTTTATGTAGAACAAGTTTTCCCGGCATCGGTGTGGTTTTTGTAACAATTGAATGTAGACAGTTCTGGATACTGAAATATACACACGGAAATTTACTACCATAGGCTTCAGCTGCGTTTTATATTTTGCCATGGTGTATTAAATTATTATGGGATACAGTCCTTGTTCTTCTCAAAGATAAATGCATCCACCTCCATCATACAGTGATCTGAGTCAGGCTTAAAGAACAGGTGTTGGTTAGGCATATCCAAAATGTCATTGATTTTCTTAATCTTCGGGGTTAAAATTGTCATTTTTATTTAAGTGTGACTGAAGGTTCAAAAACAAACTCACAGAATAAGATACTAGATGTGTGGTTACCAGAGGGTTAGCTGAAGTCAGTCAAAGGTGAAAACTCCCAGTTACAAGATATCTAAGTACTAGGGATGTAATGTACAACGTGATAAACGCAATGAACACTGCTGTCTGTTATATACCAAAGTTGTCGGGAGGGTAAATCCTAAGCGTTCTCATCACAAGGAAAATTTTTTTCCTGTTTTTTAAATTTTGTATCTATACGAGATGATGGATGTTCACTAAACTTATTGTGATAATCATTTCATGGTGTATGTAAGTCACATCATTATGCTGTACACCTTAAACTTACGCAGTGTTGTATTTCAATTAAATCGCAATAAAAATGGAAGAAAAATACATACATACGTATTTCCAAAATAGGGGGGGAAACCTGACTGAGTGTTAAACAGAAGCAGTGAAAAATTGGTTAACAACAACGACGATAATAGTAAAGTCACATTTTGAAAAGCAACTGACAGGGGAGCTGGAAAGCTGTTGTTTAGGATGTGGGTGGGTGGCCAGCCAGCCAGGGAAGGGGGCACCCTCTGCTTTGTAGCCATGGCTAGTAGCCTTCCCAAAACCTTGGCTAAGATTTGTTAAAAAAAAAAAAAAAGCAATCAGCAGTGCTTTTGCATGTGTGTATATATATATGCATGTATGTACATACAAAAGTGGAAGAGACATTGTATTTAAAGTTTTGGAGTTATTATTTTAGTTCCACGATTTGCCGATGGCATCACTCTTCTAGGTCAGTTAATGAAACTTCAGTTTTTTTAAGAGAGTGTTTAAATCTCTCTTAAGAGCATTAAAGACTAGGGATAACATTAAATCTGGTTCTAGATTAGAGTGTAAGCTCTGTGTGGACAGGAGCCATGGTTATTCACCAGGGCACACTCAGAATCTGGCCCGTTTCCCCTGAATTCTTTCAATATCCATTCAATCAAACATATATCAAGCTTCCTCTGTTGCCACTGGATGAGCACAGACAACAAAACCCAGAAATCTTGGAGCTTAAAGTCTAGTTAGTAAGCACGTAGAAACCAGTTAATACATTCTTGAATGAATGAATGACGGATGAATTCTAACACTTAAAAAATGCCAGGTTTGCTGAAACAGTGTTTCCCCATGACATGTTTGACTTCTCATAGTATACTTAAATATCCGTGCATTCGCTTTCAATTTACGACCATTTGGGAAGTTAAATTTTATCTTTCATCAGATTTTTTTTTTACAGAGACCACAAAACAGCAAAACAACCTTGAAAATCATTTAAAATAATGCTTATACTTATAGCCAAGCCAAGTTTGAATTAAAGGTTCAAATGTGATAGAGTATATTTTATTCATTTCATTAATGTTTGATACTCAACTCTTTGTTTTTATGTTTCTCTCTGCCACTAGACAGAGTTCCTTGGGGACAGCCGATTGGGTCTTACTCATTTTATCATCCCCCATCCAGCATGGTGTCTGGCACTTAGATGGAGGCTGAAAACTCCTGTTGCACAAATGAATGAGTGAATGACTGAATGATCTGTCTTCACGTGCCTTAAAACATAGCATATAACTTTGCAAGTTTTAACAAAGACATTTACCTAATCACTACTCCCCTGAAAGGATTATATTAATTCTTTCCTTAATAACCTGCGCTCATTTAATTAGCCTGCATTGAGCAGTAACACAATACAATGTACCCATTCAGACTCTAGTCTGACTCGTAAAAGTTTTCAAGTAAAAAGTAACACAATGTTACCCCTACCTGAAAAAGGGAACAATGTCAGAATAAATACAGAGGGATAAATGCTTGGGAAACTTATGGTGGATGTTTTCTATTATGGTCAGTTTTGTTTGTAACCTACCTTGGCTTGGGCAGTACTTAAAAGCCACGGATAAAAGCTAAAATTTGATATGGAACGCCTAATTCTTTTCAATGTTAAAAGGTATGCAGATGCACCCCAGGAATAATGGATGTACAATCATCAGCGAAGGCATTTAAATGCAGATGACTAATTTGTTCAAGCTGTACGTGAACTCCGGTATGCTCATTAGTCTTTGTAATGGACAGGCATATTCTGGGCATTATTAATGCTCTAAAATGAGAACAGAGGCTGGTAAGAAACTTTGGCCAAGGAAGCCAGAAGTTTAAAAGAGTTGGGGTGTTTTTTTCCCCTGTAAGTAGAAGAACCAGTGATTATGATTACTTTACTTCTCCTCTCTTGCTTGTAGATTTGTGATTGTATTTAAGACCTTGGAGTAAGAGTTCTTTAGGACAGATATGCACCAGTGTGATTTCTTATCTTACTTAGTAAATCATTTTTCACCTCATTCACGGTTCTGGATCTCCACCATTATTAACAGCATTTTCATAAGGATATACCTGTATCAGCCACTGGCCTAACTTGGTATGATAATTCCACTAAGTTGTACATTTGCTTTTTGGAAATGTATGCTATAAAATGAATTCCCTGAATTACAGATTGTTATTTAAAAGTATATAAAGTAGCAATGACCTATATACAGTACCAAATGTAGAATGGATGGCTAGTGGGAATCTGCTGCCTAGCACAGGGAGATCTGCTCTGCGCCTTGTGACGACCTAGAGGGGTGGGATAGGGAGGGTGGGAGGGAGACGCAAGAGGGAGGAGATATGGGGATATAGGTATACATATAACTGATTCACTTTATTGTACAACAGAAACTAACATTGTAACAACACTGTAAAGCAATTATACTCCAATAAAGATGTGGGGGGAAAAAAGTACATGAAGATGCAATCACATCCCGTGTAAGAGGGTTGTGTGTGTGCACGTGTATGGTGAATCTCAGTGTATACAACTGAGATACCGAAGTGGTCAAGGAAAGCTTAACTTCACTTCCAAAGTAAAGGCTTCACAGAAGTAATAAGATTTCATGAGTTCCTAAAATTACCCAGGAGACAGAGGTTTGGAATATCCAATACTGTATAGCACTTTTTAGTTTCTAAAGCACATTTATTTATTTATTTTTGTGGTACGCGGGCCTCTCAGTGTTGTGGCCTCTCCCGTTGCGGAGCACAGGCTCCGGATGCGCAGGCTCAGCGGCCATGGCTCACGGGCCCAGCCGCTCCGCGGCATGTGGGATCTTCCCGGACCGGGGCACGAAGCCGTGTCCCCTGCATCGGCAGGCGGACCCTCAACCACTGCGCCACCAGGGAAGCCCAGCACATTCATTTATGATTTGACTGATTTCTCATCCAAATCATAACTATAACAACTGGTACTTTGGTTTACGTACAAGGTGCCAGGCTCTGTGCTAAGGTTTTATGTATATCATCTCATCTATGAAGTAGGTATTAGGACAGGTCACATTGCGGTAACAAATAAGCCCTATAGGTATTTAGTGGATTAGGGGACGAGAAGTGCATTCCTTTGATGTTGGGTAGCTGTTCGCCATCAGAAGGAGCTCTGCTTCATGCTGACATTTAGGAACCGAGTCCTGAGTTACGATCCACTGTTTTGAAAATGTGGCCATGGAACGTACATTATGGAAGATGGTGGAGCTTGCAAATTTTTTATTGGCCAAGCTTGGAAGTGGTATAAATCTCTCCTACTTATTATGTTTTACTGGCTAAAACTCTATCCCATGGAAAACCTACAAGCCAAGCTGAAAACCATAGTCCAGTCAGGTGCCTTAAGAAGAAAAAGAGAGTGAATTTTGACGAACAGCTAGCAAAGACTGACTTAACCAAGCATGAATAGCTGATGAGTGGCAGGACTTAAACACATGCCCAACTCTAAGACCTGATTTGAGTTCAACACAGTTGCCTGTCTGGTGGACTTCAAAGAGCTCTGCCACCCAGGTTAAGGCTGCATTTCTGGTCGGAGGGACAGATTTACATATTTCTATTGCTTGCGCGCTGTGATGACTACATTCATGTACTTGCTAGAATTAGGCCTGCTGCGAATAGCAGAAACGATATTAATCCAAGTCATTGTGTGTGTGTGTGTGTGTGTGTGTGTGTGTGTGTGTGTGCGCACGCACGCATGCATTACAATCCAGGGCAATAGAGATATTGGCATTGAACAAGGTACGGCTTCTGTACTTATTGAATACACAGTAGATTAGGCAACATATGGATAAATTATGACGAATATGAGTGAAAAATAATTTGGGAAGAACTTGAAAAGATCAGGGGAAAATGTTCCAGGCAAAAAGAATAGAGAATACAAAGATGGAAGGTGAAGAAATCCAGTACAGCCGGAAAATAGGGTTGGGAGGTGAGGGGGCAGGCAGATAACGATAATGAAAAATATGTCATCGACTCTTTTGCTCTCCTATGGCCCCATTCTTTTGATAAGAACGCCTCACTTCTAAGCAAAGCCTTTGGCCTCTCCTGCCTTTGCTCTTCACTTCTTTATGGGAGGCACACACACGTATGTTCATGTGTCGTAGGACTATAGAAAATGAGACCTGCTCTATCAAGAAACGCATCTGAATTTACGCATTCACAGCAGTCATCTTCTTTGTAGCTGAGATTGCTCGCTGCCCACACCTCCTTTTTATGGAACCCCTGTTTTTAGCTGGACACATTCGCACCTGGAGTAAAAGACTATATACAGTACTTCCTAGTCTCTCTAGCAGCTACATGCAACTATGGGGCTGCATTCTGTTGACCGTGAGCAAAGTGGGTGAAGAATTTCTGGGATGTCCCCATAAAAGGGAGAGAAGTGCTTTGATTTCCTTTCTTTTCCTGCTGACCAGATTGTGGATATATTGGTTAAACCATGAGCGGACGTTTTAGACAGGGAGGCCACAGGAAAGCCACTTGTTGAGGTTGAATGAGCATAAAAAAAGCACCGGGGCCATTGATGGTACCAGAACACCACCACGCCAGCTCTGGATTGCCTACTTTCAGACTTCTTTTAAGTGAGGCAGAGAGAAGCATTTATATTGCTTAAGCTTCTCTTACTTTAGGGTTTTTTTTAGATAAATCCTACCAAACCTAACCAAACCTAGTAACCATTTCATTACTCAAAACATTCTGTTTCTTTTTAAATTAACTTTCTTGAATGAAATAATGCCATTTGCAGCAACATGGATGGACCTAGAGATCATCATACTAAGTGAAGTAAGACAGAGAAAAATATGATATCACTTATGTGTGGAATCTAAAAAAAAATGATACAAATGAACTTATTTACAAAACAGAAATAGACTCACAGACATAGAAAAGCAAACTTATGGTTACCAAAGGGAAGGTAAAAAGGTGGGGGGAAGGGATATATCAGGAATTTGCGATTGACATATACACACTACTATATGTAAAACAGATAAAGAACAAGGACCCACTGTATAGCACAGGGAACTCTACTCAATATTTTATAATAACCCATATGGGAAAAGAATCTGTAAAAGAATATATATATATACACACACACATATATGTATCTGAATCACTTTGCTGTACACCTGACACTACCACAGCATGATAAATCAACTATACTTCCATTTTAAAAAATTAAATTAACTTTCTTAAGGTATAATTTATCTTAACTTGATTTTTAGATTACGGGAACGCCGGCTTCATAAAGTGTTCTATTTTTGGGAGGAGTTTCTATAGAATTAGTAATACTTTTCTTATAAATATTTGTAAGAATTCACCAGTGGGTCAGGAGTTTTCTTTGTGGGAAAGCTTTTAAGTGTCAGTTCAATTTCTTTAATTGATATGGGACTATGCAGGTTTTTTATTTCTTCTTAAACTTTGATAGTTGGTGTTTTTCAAAGAATTTGTCCATTTCATTTTAGTTATCAGTTTTATTGGCATAAAGATGTTATTCACATTTTCTCATTATCCTTTGAATGTTTGTGGGATCTATAAGGACACTTCCTTTTTGTTCCTGATATTAACAAGTTCTGCATCCTTTCTTTTTCTCTTGATTAGTCTGACTAGGGGTTTTTAAATTTTACTGATCTTTTCTACAAGCCAGATTTATGTTTCATTGATTTTCTTAATTGTTTTTCTCTATTTTTAAAAAAATTTTCTTCTCTTATATTTATTATTTCCTTCCTTCTGATTGCTTCGGGTTTACTTTTTTCTCTTCTTTTTTTCCTAGTTTCTTAAGGTAGAAGTTTAGATCATTCTTTTTATATATGGTAAAAATACATATTTTTATATCTGTTCTAATTGAATCATTTGATAGTATACATTTCCCTTTAAGCACCAGTTTACCTGCATCCACAAATTTTGACTTGTATTTTTCTTTTCATGTGAATCAAAATATTTTCTAACTTCCTGGGTGATTTCCTATTTCACCCATGGGTTATGTACCAGTGAGTTTTTAAAGTTCTAAATGTATGGGAGACTTTCTAGATATTTTTCTGCTTTTAATTTATACTTTAATTCCACTTTAATCAGAGAATATACTTTCAATCATTTTAATTTTAATGAAATTTGCTTTAGGTTCAAAAATCATCTAGTCGGTGAGTTTTTTTGTGTATATGTGAAAATGAGTTGTATTCTGCTGTTGTCGGGTAGAATGTTAGATAAATGTAAATTAGATCAAGCTGCTTGCAGTGCTTTTCAGTTATTCCATATTTGTACTGATTTATTTTTTGTCTACGTATTCCATCAATTAATGAAAAGGCGTGTTGGGCTTCCCTGGTGGTGCAGTGTTTGAGAATCTGCCTGCCAATGCAGGGGACACGGGTTCGATCCCTGGTCAGGGAAGATCCCACATGCTGCAGAGCAACAAAGCCCGCGAGCCGCAACTACTGAAGCCCGCGCGCCTAGAGCCTGTGCTCCGCAACAAGAGAAGCCACCACAGTGAGAAGCCCCTGCACCGCAATGAAGAGCAGTCCCCGCTCGCAGCAACTAGAGAAAGCCCACGCACAGCAACGAAGACCCAATGCAGCCAAAAATAAATAAATAAAATAAAAAAATTTTTTTAAATTAAAAAAAAAGAAAAGGAGTGTTGAAGTCTACAAGTACAATTTTGGATTTTTTAAATTAACTATGTTTTTTTTCTTTTTTTCAAAAAAATTTTTTTACTGTGGTAAAATACATATTACATGAAATTTACCATCGTGACCATTTTTAAGTGCATAGCTCAGCGGCATTAAGCACATTCATGCTGTTGTGCAACGTCAACACTCTCCCCACTTCAGACCCTTCCCATCTTCCCAAACTGAAACCCTATACCCACTAAACAGTAACTCTCCATGCTCGCCTCCCCTACTCCTTGGCAACCACCATCCTACTTTCTGTCTCAGTGAATTGGACTACTCTACATACCTCATGTAAGTGCAATCATACAGGCTTTGTCCTTTGTGTCTGGTTCACGTCACTTAGCATAATGTCCTCAAAGTTCATCGTACCGTGCGTCCACACTTCCTGCCATTTTAAGGCTGAATAGTATTTCACTGTATGTCTCCACTACAGCTTGTTTATCTGTTCATCTGTCAATGGACACCTGAGTTGTTCCCACATTTTAGCTCTTGTGAAGAATGCTGCTATGAACAAGGATGTGGTTAATTCTTTTTTTTTTCAGGGCTTTTCTTTTCAACCACATGTCATTCACTTTCTAAACTCTATTTATTGTATGCTTAATGTGAACAAAGAGATCCTGAGAAGTTCATCTATTTCCACTTGTGGCTACATTTTGAAATTTGGAATATTGGGTCTCTATGGAATGCTCACCTTCAGAAAGAGTTTTCCCTGGGTATCACAGGATCTGTTTTATGTCAGTTTAGGAGAGGAATGAGTATTTTTTAATGGTACTCAGGAGCTTTTGATGGGTAGATGACCACCAACAAGTGGGATGAGTCAGTTCTGCAGGTGTTACAAGAAACCAACAAATTTCCTCTTAGGTTATTATTAAGTTGAAGTGAGATATATATATAATATGATTAATTCTTAAGTATTTCATTTTATTTCCTTGATGCTAGTATAATTAGAGTTGTTTTCTCAATTTCCTTTTCAGAATGTTCATTGTTAGTGTATAGAAATACAACTGATTTTTGTGCGTTGTCTTTGTATCCTGATAGTTTACTGAATTTGTTTACTAGTTCTAACATTCTTTCTGTGGAACCTTTAGGGTTTTAGACATATACAATTATATCATCTGTGAATAGAGATAATTTTACTTCTTCTTTTCTAATTTGTATGCCTTTTATTTCTTTTTCTTGCCTAACTGCTCTGGCTAGGACTTCCAGTACCTTGCTGAATGGAAGTGGTGAAAGCAGTCTTTCACCATTAAATATGATGTTGTTGTGGGTTTTTCATATATATCTTTTATTATGTTAATGTAGGTTGTTGAGTGTTTTTATCATGAAAAAGTGTTGAATTTTGTCAAGTGTTTTCTCTGCATCAATTGAGATGGTCAGGTGGTTTTTTTTCTCATTCCTTATGGTAATGTGGTGTATTACATTGATTGATTTTCATATTTACTTATTCCCTGCATTTCAGGAATAAATCTCACTTGGTGTACAATCCTCTTAGTATACTGTTGAATTCAGGTTGTTAGGGTTTTTTTTGTTTTTTTTTTTGCGGTACGCGGGCCTCTCACCGTTGTGGCCCCTCCCGTTGCGGAGCACAGGCTCCGGATGCGCAGGCTCAGCGGCCATGGCTCACGGGCCCAGCCGCTCCGTGGCATGCGGGATCTTCCCGGACCGGGGCACGAACCCGTGTCCCCTGCATCGGCAGGCGGACTCTCAACCACTGCGCCACCAGGAAAGCCCTACTGGTAGCTCTTTTGCACTTGGTAAATATAATCTTCAACCTCTAACATTCCTGCTGAGGAAAAAAATTCATTTGGCCTTAGGATATGGTAATGCAAACATTTTTAAAAAGTTCTGAGATAAAGTCATATTTTTCTCTTGAACACAGATAAACACTTTGTTCACTGCTCTTTCACCACTCCCACCCGACATCACTCCTTTCAATATTTCTCTCCTCCCTTCATTCTTTCCTGGCTCACTCTTGGCCTTTCCAGCCAGAAACAAACACATCTCAGAGAGCAAACCAAGCTTTCCTTCCTCTGGTTCTCTTCTAGGTCCATGAACAGGTACTCTCTGGACCTCTGCATAGAGTAGCTCGTTTTAACACTCCTAGCTTGTCATATTATCAAACTGAGGAAGGTCTTTTGAATACGTGCCCTCCACAGTGGTCCATTAGCACCATTTAAGATGTGCCTACCTTGTGTGGGGTGTTACTTCTCACCTCCACAGACTAATTGCTCCAGGGGAAAAGTGCTGTCCTAGCCAATTCAGTAGCCCCTAGTCTAGTGAGTCCTTGAAAGGTAACTAGGGCCACCTTTAAACCTTTTTAAACCAAAGCAATGTACCCCCAAAAGACTAAAATATCTTATAAATAATTGTATATTGACTCTATGCTGAAAATGATCTATGTTGAGTATGTTGTGTTAAATACAATAGATGTTATGGTATTAAAATAATTCAAATTAACTATTCAAATCAATCTTACCGGCTTCTTTTTACTTCTGAAATATAACTACCAAAAAAAAAAAAAAAAAAAACCTTGAATTGCTTCTGTCATTCCGTACGTGGCTTGCATTACGTTTCTGCTAGACAGTGCTGTCAGAGGATTGTGGATTACCTGCTTGGATTCCATAAGAAAAGCAAAGATTCTTGAACTCTAAGTTATAGTCTATTACCGCTGTTATTTTTTTTTCCATTGGGAGGAACCTCTTAGTATACACAGGAAGTGGTTTTTTTTTTCTATTGTGGTAAAATATAGAGAGCATATAATTTATCACTTTAAATATTTTTAAGTGTACAGTTCAGGGCCATTAAGTACATTCGCACTGCTGTGCAGCCACCATCATTATCCGTCTCCAGAACCTTTTTCACCTTCCTAGACTGAATCTCCGTACTCAGTAAACAATAACACCCTATTCTCCCCTCCCCCACTCCTTGGCAGCCGCCATTCTACTTTCTGTCTCTATGAATTGACTCCTCTAGGGAGCTTACATTAGTGGAATTATACAGTATTTGTCCTTTTGTGACTGGCGTATTTCACTTAGCATAATACCTTCAAGGCTCAACCAGGTCAGAGTTTCCTTCTTTTTTAACACTGAATAATATTCCATTGTTTGCATCGACTACGTTTATCCATTTATCCACCAATGGACACGTGGCTTGCTTTCACCTTGTGCTATCGTGAATCATGCTGCTGTGAACATGGGTGTACAGATACCGCTTTGAGTCCTTGCTTTTAGTTCTTTTGTGGATATACCCAGAAGTGGAGTTGCTGGATCGTAGAGTAATTGCATTTTTAATTTTGGGGGGGAACTGCTGTACTGTTTTCCATAGTGGCTGCACCAATTTACATTCTCACCAACAGTGCACAGAGCTTCCAGTTTTTCCACATCCTCACAAGCACTTGTTATTTTCTTTTTCTTTCTTTCTTTTTTAGTACCATCCTAATGGGTGTGAAGTGGTATCTCACTGTGGTTTTCACTTGTATGATGAGTGATGTTGAGAATCTTTTCATGTGCTTGTTGGCCGTTTGTCTTATCTTCTGTGAGGAATGTTTATTCAAGTCCTTTGCCCGTTTTTAAACGGGTTTTTGGTTTTTGTTGTCGTTGCTGTGAATTGTAGGAGTTCCTTATATATTCCAGATCTTAATCCCTTACCAGACATGTGATTTGCAACTACTTTTTCCCATTCCATGGGTTGCCTTTTCACTCTGTTGGTAGTATCCTTTGATGCACAGAAATCTGTAACTTTGATGAAGTCCAATTTATCTATTTTTTCTTTTATTGACTGTTGCCAAACCTAATGGCATGAAACTCTTCCCCTCTGTTGAAGAGTTTTACAGTTTTAGGTCATACCTTGAGGTCTTTGATTCATTTTGAGTTAATTTTGTATATGGCGTGATGTAAGAGTCCAACTTTTGGATTCCCAATGTTCAGTACTGTATCTTCTTAGATGATTAAACAATTAGAAAACCATATTCATGACAAACAGCGATAGGAATGTGCTTATTCGGAGATGCCCTTTGATGAGAATCTTTAATGGTAGGAAGAATTTTATATGGAGTATCCCACTCCTTAAACCACAGAAAAGGCTCATGTTTAGTTTCAAAGCTCCCTGGTACTTTTCCTTAAAAAACTCCCATTTTCAAAACTTAGGGAACTCCTCCTTCCACCTCTCCCTGAAAGAGACCTAAAACATGGAGCAAATATTAAACAGAAATCTCAATGAGATGGCTTTAGGATACAGAGGTCTGCTTTTCAATGTTTGATAGCTGTTTACTCTGTGCCAGGCAGTCCCCTTTACTATGATGCTTCCCACTCGTGTGGAAGAGGATATTGTTACCTCTGTCTCACAGCTGAGAAAACTGAGGCTCAGAAAAGTTAAATCACCACAGTGCATTAAGTAGAGTGCCCTGTGCTATACCCAAAAAACAGGGGGTATACGTATATGTGTAGCTGATTCATTTTGCTGTACAGTAGAAACTAACACAACCTTGTAAAGCAACTATACTCCAATAAAAATTAATTTAAAAATATAAATAAAAAAGAAAAGGTAAGTGATGCAGGATCTCAGCTCGATATACGTTTCCAATTCTGGGCTCAGATACTTAGTTAATATCTGTCTCCAAACATTTAGTTAATAACCAGTAAAATTCTTGTAAAATTAAGCAAAATATGAATCCTTATTTCAATAGGACTGGAAGAAATACCAGTGTAAACAATGAAAAGAACTTCTCTCTAGAATTCAACCTCAATCTTGTTACAGATGTGTCCCTACCATTTGTTATGATTCCTTCGTCGTGTCTATTTTTAACTGTTCCCACAATTCTATTGGCAAGCAGATCCCCAGTAAAATGCCACTCAAGATGTCAGAGCCATAGTCTTAATTTGCCTCGTGTTTGTACTTTCGGTTACTGCCATTCTAGTGCTTTTAGCTGATTAGTCTTCACTTAGCTTCAGGTTTTTGTCATTACAAAAGGATACGGAAACAAACGCTTACCGTTTTCTAAATCTCTAACACATATTTAGAACAAAAACTTTCCAGCAATTCCTATACTATTTAGTGACATATTTGTGACCCTCCCTTTCTTATTTTAGGCTAGCACATCATTTGGTACTTCAGTGATCTCTTTTTTATTAAGGTAAAATTCCTGTAAGATAAAATTAACCATTTTAAAGTACACAATTCAGTGGTACTTAGTACATTCACAATATTGTGTAACATCACCTCTATCTAGTTGAAAAATGTTTTCATTTCTCCAAATGGAAACTCTGTACCATTAAATAATAATTTATCCTTTCTCCCTCCTCCCAGCCCTTGGCAGCCCCTAACCTTCTTTCTATTTCCCTGAGTTTACCTATTCTAGATATTTCATATAAGTGGAATCATACAATATTTATCCCTTTGTGTCTGACATTTCACATAGTACAATATTTTGAAGGTTCATCCATGTTGTAACATGTTTCAGAACTGTATTCCTTTCTATGGTTGAATAATAGTCCATCGCATGTATAAATCACATTTTGTTTATCCATTTATCTATTACGGTCATTTGGGCTATTTTCACTTTGGGGCTGTTGTGAATAGTGCTGCTGTGAACATTCATGTACAAGTTTTTGTTTGAACATCTCTTTTCAATTCTCTTGGGTACATACTTTGGAGTGGGTTGTGGGGCAAAATGGTACTTCTACGTTTAACATTTTGAGGTACCACAAAGTGTTTTCCACGGGGGCTGTACCATTTTACATTCCCAAAAGCAATGTGCAAGGGTTCGAATTTCTCCACATCCGCACCAACACTTACAATTTCCCATTGTTTTGATTCTAGCTATCCTAGTAGGTGTCAAGTGGTAGTTCATTATGGTGTTGATTTGCATTTCCCTCACGACTAGTGATGTTTAGCATTTTTTCACGTGTGTTTTGACCATTTCTATATCTTCTTTGGAGAACTGTCTATGCAAGCTCTTTTCTCATTTATAATTGTGTCTTTTTTTTTTTTTTTTTTTTTTTTTTTGCGGTACGCGGGCCTCTCACTGCTGCGGCCTCTCCCGTTGTGGAGCACAGGCTCCGGACGCGCAGGCTCAGCGGCCATGGCTCACGGGCCCAGCCGATCCGTGGCGTGTGGGATCTTCCCGGACCGGGGCACGAACCCGTGTCCCCTGCATCGGCAGGCGGACTCTCAACCACTGCACCACAAGGGAAGCCCTGAGTTGTCTTTTCGTTGTTGATTTGTAAGAGTCCTTTATGCATTCTGGATGCTAAATATTTTCTCTCGTTCAGGAGGTTGTCTTTTCATTTTCTTGATAGTATCCTTTGACGCACAAAATTGTTAACTTTTGGTCAAGTCCAAATTATCTACTTTATGTTTAGTTGCTTGTGCTTTTGGTATCTTATCTAAGAGTCCATTACCAAATGTATGTGGCCTTTGTGCACCTGGCCTATGTTTATAATTTAACAGAAAGCTCTCTGAATCACATTGAACTCGGGTGGCCTCGGCCTGCAGCGGCTTGAAGCAGGGTTTTGGTTCCCGGCCAGTGATTGGGGTCGGGTCGTGGTGGTGAGAGCACCGAATCCTAGTCACTAGACCAGTGGTCAGTGACAAGGCCCCGGCCCTATGGCTTTGCAGAAGAAGAATTCCCGCAAAGATAGAAAGTAGTGAAACAAGTAAAGTATTTATTAGGAGAAAAAAGAAGTACAGTACGTGTGGATAGACGCACAGGAGGGCTCAGAGAGAGAGTTGCGCCCTCGTGGCTGTCTGAATCACTTTTATGGGGCATTCCTTCTGGGTTTCCTTTGGCCAATTTTTTTTTTTTTAACTTTGAAAAATGGCCAATCATTTTTATTTGCCTGGTTCAAAGTCCTTATTTGGTGTATCTCAGGATTTTCCCACGCGTGTGCGCGCACCTCTTAGCCAGAGGGATTCTACTGAAGTGGCCTATGGGTAGACTTAGCCACTTAGCGTCACTCCCCTTTTGACCGCCAAGGAGCCTTTCTGCACGTGTGTAGTCAGGGAGGTCTCCTGACTTTGAGAATGAGGAATATGTGGTCTCTTATCTTTTATCTGGGCCGGGACCAGCGTCCTCTCTCAATTGTCCTGTTATTTCCATCTTAGAGCGCAGGTCCACAAGGAATGAACTCAAACCGTTTGCCCTGAGAGCCCATCTGTCTCCTGCCTCAACATATTTAAGGAAAATATCTCATTCATACTTGAAGAGGCACCTATAGGGGCTTTATAATTAGAGTCCTAATAACAGTATTATTATTTTTTTTACCAAGATGGTACAGTACATCCAAGCCTTCCAAAGAACTTTACAGATAATTGAAGCCTCACAACATTTTGGCCAAGAGCTGTCATTCTGCACGTTGAGGACTTCGAGAGAAATGATATACTTTCGTCACATAAACCATAGACAGGAAACAGACCCAAAATGCCATTCTTTCATCCTAAAAGATCTCAAAGGGTTTATAAATGGAAACGGCTAGGCTTAAGCGCAGACCCATGTAGCGAGAACACAAGTGTGCTCTGACCGCACACATTAAGGCCAGATAACAATTCGGGAGGGGTCGCCTACTTGGCTCCAGTATAAGTACCCCAGCAAGAGGAAGGGCAGGCTAGACGCGGGTTACTAGAGGTAATCTTGTAGAAAAGGGAGTAGGCAAGTTAAACCCTAGGCAACAGAAATACAATACTTCAATGAAACGTATGCACAATTTGATCTTACATTATACTACATGCTTACTACGTACCAGCGACCATGCAAAAGCATCACACGTTATTTAATTTCATCCTCACAACAGTTCTGTGAGGTGGGTTCCATTATTAGCCCACTTTATAAAGAGGAAGAGACTTTTAGGAAGTTGAAAAATCTCACCCAAGGCTGAGCAGATCACGGTGGCAAGTCATGATTGGAGATACGTATGTATGTGTACACTGTGTGTATATATAGATGTATGTACATATGTATGTTGATTGCAATATAATCATTTCTACTACTGGTATTAGAGATTTGTCTTGGAGTCATCTGACTGTAAAACGGGTAAACAAATAGTAATTCAACATGGGGAAATTTTGCCACCATCGGGCAGCGTACATGTATTTTAACCTATGAAATAAAGATAATGACTCAAAAGGAGGGAAGGAGGGAGGGAGGGAAGGAGGGAGGAAAGAGAATGACTTGCTGAAATCTTGTCAGATCAAGGCAGATTTAATGAACCTCATTATGAAACGAGTCTGGCTCTAAACAGGCCATGCAGTCCGAGTCCTCTGTTCTAAATAAAACTCTACAATTTTCAAAATGGCTTCATGCGTCAGGGCACTGGCTGAAGTGTTGCACTGGCCTTGGTTTGAAGACCCACAAACACCATCCTGCTCTGAGGGGCTTTGGAGAAATCCTTCGTCCTCTGAAGATCAGGCTTCTTGTCAGAAAATTAGGAAAAATAATCTCTACTTCCTGAAGTTGTAGGAACTAAATGTACGAAAGAGCATAGAGAGTTTGACCAATGGAAACCAGTCCATAAATAGTAATCCTTCTTCTCTTATGCTTTCTTATTGGCAGAGAGAGAGTGAGGGGTATCCCCCAAGGTTTGGTTAACTTTCGCTTATATGCAGCAACAGTGAAGGGGCAGCAGGTGTGAAAGAAATACACAGTCAAAAGCTCTTATTAATAATTCTGTTATAATTATTTCCTTCAATGTCTTTCCTGAAAGCATTAGCTGGCAGCTGTGACTCCTTCAAATGCCTGAGTTCTTTATGCAGTGATTCTGAGTCCTATTTGCCAGTTGTTTGCAGGATAAGGGCACTGCCTCCTGCATTGTGCCCAGTGATGAATGTGACTGCCCAAATCTTTCTCTCTCACGTACACACTCACACAGTCCAGAAGAAAAGGAGGAAACAAAGACATTCATAAAAAGTAGAGATCTGATACGCTAAGATTTTTCCCACCCCAACGCTATACCACTAAGCCAGACACCAAGTAATTGTGAAGAGATAACATTCATTTTAATTAAAATATTATCATGGGAGCTCTAGATCCAGAACACAAAATATCACATCTATATCTTCTTGCTGATGAACAAATCCAGCTCTGATGGGAACGTAGATTAGTGCAGCCACTGTGGAAAGTAGTGTGGAGATTTCTCAAAGAACTAAAAATAGAGCTACCATATGACCCAGCAATTCCACTCCTGGGCATAGATCTGAAAAAAACAAAAACACTAATTTGAAAAGATACATGTACCCCAGTGTTCACAGTGGCATTGTTTACAATTGTCAAGATAGGGAAGCAACCCAAGTGTCCATCGCCAGATGAATGGATAAAGAAAATGCAGTATATACCTACAATGGAATACTACTCAGCCATAAAAAATGAGATAATGCCATTTGCAGCAACACGGATGGACTCGGAGGGTATTATGCTAAGTGAAATAAGTCAGAGAAAGACAAATTCTGTATGATGTCACTTATATATGGAATCTAAAAATTGTAACAGACTAGTGACTATAACAAAAAGGAAGCAGACTCATGGATATAGAGAACAAACTAGTGGCTACCAGTGAGCAGAGGGAAGGGGGAGGGGCATTATAGGGGTAGGAGACTGAGAGGTACAAACTATTAGGGATAAAATAAGCTACAAGGACATATTGGACAACACAGGAATAGAGCCAATATTTTATAATAACTATAAATGGACTATAACCTCTAAAAATTGCGACTCACTATATTGTACACTTGTAACTTCTATAATATTCTATAGCAACTATACTTCAATAAAAAACAAAACAAACAAAAAATAAAATAAAACCAAGAAGCCTGAATACATCTAAAATATATATGTGAATACAAGCTAAAATGTAGCCTGTTGCCAAATCTCTTGATTTCTTTCTCCACAATGGAAATACTATTCTAACCACTTCAGCTGGAACCCTGCACTTTACGTTTCTTCTCTTTCATCTTTCCGTCCCATCAGATAGGAAATGACATTAATTTTTCCTTAACAAATATCTTTCAAAGCAATTCTGGTTTTCTCTCCTCACTGTCATCATCCTAGTCAACAATACCAAGTCTGGCTTTCTCACTTTCCATCTGGAAACCTCTGCGGTGTGCTTGTCCAGAGTCCCCTTCCGCTCTTCAATCACATCTGAGCACTGCCAATAGATTCATTTAAAAGACAAAACAAAAACACCACTCGTGCCAAGTCCCTGTGGTGTGGACAAAACTTTCTATGGAGTTTGAGTCCTCTCTGCTGGGCCCATGGAGGGCCTTTCCCATTCTCATTCTTCCTCCCCAACTCTTATGCCCTTGAGCCTTGAAATCTCTACTCCCACCACCCTGTCTCCCTGCTTCTTTGTTTCTAGCATTGTGTCTACCATACAACCATCATACATACAGCTTAGTTTGTGAACGAGTGAATTAGCCCATCCTTCACACCATCCACATAGGAAGAGAAAAAGCCTTTGAACCTTTTCTGAATATACAAAAGCAGACCTCACACGCGATTACCTCATGTGGCCATGTGTCTACTCTTTCACTTAATAACTATGAACTGGGGGGACAATAACAGAACAACTGATAAATGTTTTGGCTAGTACATTATTTTATTGTCTTAACAAACCATGTGCTATTTTAACAGAAAATTTTCTAAGAGGGGAGCTTGTAAACGCAGACGCATATACTTTATATAGCACTTTAGAAGTATTCATTATTATTCATGAATCTTTGTGACAGTAAAACCAAAATAAACAAGGGAACCAAAACTCTGTCAAAAAAGAACAGATTGAACTTTATGAAGGATATCTGATGCGCTCTCAGAGATTTCAGAAATCTGTCTTGTTCCTACCATGGCATGTTTGGTTGATGGTTGAAGCCCTTAACATGGAATGCCTGCGTTAGTATAGCATATGGAACATTGGTTTTCCAAAGGCAATTTTTAAAGATTACTTAATCCGGGCTTCCCTGGTGGCGCAGTGGTTGGGAATCTGCCTGCTAATGCAGGGGACATGGGTTCGAGCCCTGGTCTGGGAGGATCCCACATGCCGCGGAGCAACTGGGCCCGTGAGCCAGAACTACTGAGCCTGCGCGTCTGGAACCTGTGCTCCGCAACAAGAGAGGCCGCGATAGTGAGAAGCCCGCGCACCGTGATGAAGAGTGGCCCCCGCTTGCTACAACTGGAGAAAGTCCTCGCACAGAAACGAAGACGCAACACAGCAAAAATAAATAAATTAATTAATTAAAAAAAAAAAGATTACTTTATCCTGGATAGGCCCATTTTGGGTGTCTCATAACAATTCCAAAGCAAATTTTTAAAAAATTGATTTTATTACCTCAGGTATATTATACATCTCTTGACTTAACCTGTAACCTAGTAAAATATTCTCCCAAAATAGTTTGCACATTCAAATGGTCAAAATTCTTTCATTTGTATTTTAATATCTTCTCAAAAATGGTTGCTAAGCTTTTTTCAAAAGTAAAAATTAGAACTATATATGAAGAATCTCCCCTCCCCTGCCCCCACTGAACACCCACCAAAGCAGAGAGCTTTAAAGTGGCACGTCAGAAACAGTGTTATAGGAGATCGAATTATTTCTGCTTCTTCGGTATTCTGGTGTAAGAATAAACTCTAGTCTCAACAAATAAGGATTTTTAAATAGAGCCAATTAACATAAGCCTCTTTAAAATTTGTTGCAGTTAATTCTGTCCTTCACACTTCGATAAGCTTGGGTTAACTTTCTGTGTTGTTACCTTCCTTTAACATAATGTTAAATGGCAAACGAGTCAGAACACAAATGAGCAAGTATGATGAGTAATCCATGATTTCTTAAGTTTTGCAGCAGGTTTTGAGGGAATGGTGGTTATTTCCATTCAGTTTTTACTTTAAAATTACTCTTCAAATCCTTCCTGTAATGTGCTGTCATTTCACAAATTGCTTTTGCTAGGTTTTTTTGCTACAAGGATGGTTGGTAATGTAATCTGTAATGCTCTTTGAAGTCATGAACTTTAAAGTTCACGCTGGGGTTGGGGCTATGTGTAGAGTTCAAGGGCTGTAAAACATCATGGGTTCGTTGAGAAGATTCAATGGAATCACACCCATCAATGACTAAGATTGCTTTGAAAATACTAAGCCCTCAGTAAAGGTTAGTTATTATCATTATTTTAGTTATTATTACTAAAGGTATGTCTGGGTTTTGTCTTTTTTTTCCTAGAAAATCTTTTTTTCTTATTTAATTTTTTTTGCAGTATAGCTGATTTACAATGTCATGTTAGTTTCAGGTGTACAGCAAAGTGAATCAGTTATACGTATACATCTATCCAAGCGTTTTTAGATTCTTTTCCCATACAGGCCATTACAGAGTATTGAGTAGAGTTCCCTGTGCTATCCAGTAGGTCCTTATTAGTTATCTGTTCTATATACAGCAGTGTGCTTATGTCAGTCCCAGTCTCCCAATTTATCCCTCCCCCGCTTTACCCCCTGGTAACCATAATTTTGTTTTCTACATCTGTGACTCTATTTCTGTTTTGTAAATAAGTTCATTTGTGCCATTTTTTTAGATTCCACATATAAGCGATATCATATGATATTTGTCTTTCTTTGACTTACTTCTCTCAGTATGATAATCTCTAGGTCCATCCATGTTGCTGCAAACGGCATTATTTCATTCTTTTCTGTGACTAATATTCCATTGTATATTTGTACCACATCTTCTTTATCCATTCATCTGTTGATGGACATTTAGGTTGCTTCCATGTCCTGGCTATTGTAAATAGTGCTGCAGTGAACACTGCGGTGCATGTGTCTTTTCGAATTATGGTTTTCTCCAGATATATGTCCAGGAGTGGAATTGCTGGATCATAAGGCAGCTCTATTTTTAGTTTTTTAAGGAACCTCCATACTGTTCTCCGTAGTGGCTGTACCAATTTACATAGACAGTCTTGAATTAAGTAAATTTCTTATTTTTTTGTCTTAATGAATATACTCAATCCGTATGACTCACCCTATATAACGTATTTCAACTTTTCAAAAAATAAGGAAAATTATAGAGTATGCATGAAGACATATAAACATGAACTCATTTCATTTTAAAGCAATTTTAGCACTATGATTGTTGTTTTCTTGATGGAGTTTCTGAATTCTGCCCTCCAAACCCAATGGAGCTTGAAATTATGCCCGTTTAATCTTGAATAAGATACTATTAGATAGAATTATTATCTTGAGGTAACTTCATATATTAAGTAAAAGGCCTCAGAGTTGTGATTTCTGTCTTTTTTCTGAAGTAGAGTATACATGTAGGAAAGTGCACAAGTCATGAGTCTATAGCTTAGTGCATTTTCACATAATGAACCCACATTTGCATAACCAGTATTCAGGTTAAGGAAGAGAACATTATTCGCACCTTCGAAGTACCTCAGTACCCCATGCCTTCTACTAACCAACGACAAAGAAAATCACTGTCATGATGTTTAACACTATCTATTAGCTTTCCTGTTTTGGAATATACCACTGATACATGCACTGGTTTGTATGTTGCTTCTTCCACTCGGTGTTATGTTTGCAAAGTTCCCCCAAGTTGCTGTGTGTAATTGTAGTTTGTTTATGCTCATTTCTGTGTAGTATTTCATTGTATGAATACACAACAATTTACCTGTCCATGTTACTGTTGATGGACATTTGGGTTGTTTTGTATTGGGGGCAATTATGAAGAGTGTGCCTAGGATCATCCTTGTCTGTGTCTTTTAGGAAACATATGAATACATTTCTATTGGGAATAGAAATGTACTGGATTCTATACAAACCCAGGAGAGGAATTTACTGAGTCACGGCATGTGACGTTCAGCTTTAGCTTAGAACAGCTTGAGCTCTTCAACTGCTTCTCAAACAGTTTCCCAAAGTGGATGTGCTTATTTACAATCCCCAAAGGAAGGGTTCTAACTGCTTCACATAATTACCAATAGTTGGTATCAATCATCTTTTTATTTTCAGCAATTCTAGGGGATGCAAAGGATCAAGAACTATAAAGGACGAGGATTTATAATCTCTACTCAAATTAGTTACTTACTCCAACTTCATAGACCTTAGAAGAAGATACAATATTCCCGGGTCAGAGCTGAAGGACATTTTATTACTTCACATCGATTACAGTAACCAGACTACCAACTTGTCTGAATGTGTACCCTGAGCCTCAGTTCCCACTGAGCAACGCAAATAAAGCCAGATGGTACCTGCGTGAGCAGTCAGGTGCATTACGGGAGAGCGATCCTGGCCTTAGGGAAGTCAAATTTTTTATAGTGGGCAGTAAGCGGGCCGGCTTTGCTCCAGAAGGAGATACTGCCTCTATCTTCCAAGGCTGTATGTACACTATATAAACATCAGTGAAAAGGTAATCAGGAACAAAAGCAGGCTCTCAAAGCAGGGTATTATCTCTGCTTGCAAGACATGCAGAAATGCAAGAGACCCATGGAGAATGATCTCTCAATATTAGTATAAGTACATTAGGATTTTAATTTCTACTTCACTGATAATATGGGGGAAAAAAAAAGAATCTTGATCCCTACCTAACACCATAACACAAATCAATCTTAAATGGAGTATAGATATACATATGAAAGGCAAAACAATAAAGCTTTTAGAAGGAACACAGGAGACTATCTTTGTGACTTTGAGACAGGCCAAGATTTATTGAAAAGGATCACCATACATTAATTGTAAAGGAAAAATTGATAAATCTGACTACATTAAAGTTAAAACTTGGAATTATCGAACTGAGTCTTCTATAGGCATCAAGTTTAAAGAAAATACATACTTACTGAGACATTTTTTTCTGTATTTTTCTTTCCAGGACCTTTTCAATACTACAGCAAACATAGGTTTGAAGAGAAAGGAGAAGGTATAAGCAGCAGCTTATAACCTCAGAACGTAACTCCAATAGCCTAGAAGATAGGGCATTACAATAGTGGAGGCTTTCTATACCTTGCTAACGAGAAAGAAACCCTAGCAACCTAGATAGTTTTTTTTTTTTTATCAGCGGACTCAATGTTTTTCCTGTTGCCAATGTGGTCAGATAAATAAACGTATCTACAGATGTGCTGACCTGCAAATTAGTACTTGATGTACACACCACGTTTTCATCAGGCTTTTGTTGCAATGAAACATCTCACACAAGTTAAATGGGGTTTATTTTCAGGATGCTTACTAACTTGAGAAAAGATCTGAACACGTTAGAAACCAAGCCTGTGAGGTGATGAGCAGGAAAGGGTTTTCTGTAAACTCAATAAAGCTTAAACTTCAAGATCTGTGACTGGTTTGGATCTTTACCAAGAATCTGGGAGAGACCCTAGTCATTTTATGTTTGTCATTTTATATTCTTTTTCTTATATAAGACTCTTAGAATTGTGTAACTTTCAGACTTGAATACCTGCGTCCACCCCCACTGGCCAGTTAACCTTCTCATTTCTTAGGCAGAGAAGCTTCCCTAATGTGGGTTCATGGTCTTCTTTCCATCAGCTGGTGTCCCAGGATTACCTATCATTTCTGCTTCCTCATGAACTCAGCACCCTGGCCACGCTTGTTTTCATCATGACCTCAGATTCTGCTGTCGCATTACTAGGTGCCTAATTATTTCAATATTGCCCAGTTAAAATACAAAAGGAGGCTAGGGATTGGTCCAGCTTCTCCTTTTGTATTGGACCCCATCACAAATCACCAATCAACCTAAGAAACGACTGACTGCCCCGTGTCAGGCATCTAGTCCAGATACAGGAGGATCCCACTGCCTGCTTCTTCAACACGGGTTCTGATTGCCATCTCTAACACACACACAGGGCGTCAAAAGCTAAGGCAACGGAGAACCTCAGCTCTGGGGTGAAAGTTGAGAGAATGAAACATGGGATGTGCGAGGCTCACTGCCTACGTTAGATAAGGATGTGGCAAGAACCCTGCAACATTTACATACATAAGAGGAAGCTGCAGATCGGTAGAAGTTTGGTATCAGCTTAGATTCTCTGAGCCACTTGCCGGTCTCAGAATCCCTGAATTAGGGAAATCTAAAAAGAGCCTCACACCAGCTCTTCTGTGGAATCCATGGCTTGCGCCGTGCTCCTGACCTGGAAGGCACGGGGAGGATGATGGTTTTTCCCAGAGCAGCCAAATTTACAGAGTGTGCCATTCACTCCCGGGCCCAGAGTCATCGGAAATCAAACCCACTGGTAACAGGTGAGACGTTATCAACGATTACTAAATTATCTTTAAGGTAGTTTAGCGGTGGTCTGATTTGCTTCATTACTAAAGATTTAGGCCAAATATATTTTTTGATAATGAAGATACTTAATTACTAGGAAATGTGAGGAAGAGAAGCTTAGAATGCCTCTGTACTAGGCCAGTTCTCACCAGTGTTTAGAACAGGCTCTCTAGACATGGAACAGAAAGAGAACTCATTTAGCGCCACAAAATACACTCAAGTTTTATAAGGAAAATAGAAAGTTTGTCCTACAGAGGAAATCAATCCCTGTGTGTGTGGGTGGAGAGACAGTTGGGAACATAGGGACACAGCCAAAGAGAGGAAAACACTGCAGCATCAGAAGAGAGGGAGGGAAAGTGGGCAGGAAAACAGCCCATCCATCAGCAATAAAGCCACCGGGGACAGAGGACTTTGGCTGATGGACAGCTAGGTTACCCTGAAAACTGCGGGGCTACTCCATGTGAGGCAGGGACAGAGAACACAGCATTTCCCTCCCTGCTGGGCTTTTATTTGTCCCAAAATTGAACAATAAAGTTCCACAAAGTTTCATATGTTCTCTCTCTCTCTTTTTTTCTCTCTCTCCCCCTACTGCTTTCTTCTCTTCTTATGAAAATAATGTTGAGTGAATTAATGGAATGAACTAGAGTACACTATGGTATAGATAGACGAGAGAGGGAAGAAGAAAGTTTAAAGAGTGTGCATTTTTTTTCTTTTCTACATCAATGAAAGAGCAAACAAGTCCATATACATTCAGTGAACACTGACCATGAAAAAGCATCGTGCTCATTCAGGAAAACAATGATAATAAAGATGAACCAATAAAGCCAGTGGTTATGAGTCTGTATCCTCTCATCCAAAATGAGGATCCCAAAATGTCGCCAGCTCTCTCCTCTTTTATCTGTCTCCACCTCTCCTTCTGGATCATCGCTGTCAGCACACAAACATACTTTCATCTTAAACAAACAAGGAAGGGCTTCCCTGGTGGCGCAGTGGTTGGGAGTCTGCCTGTTAATGCAGGGGACACGGGTTCGAGCCCCGGTCTGGGAGGATCCCGCATGCCGTGGAGCGGCTGGGCCCGTGAGCCATGGCCGCTGAGCCTGCGCGTCTGGAGCCTATGCTCCGCAACGGGAGAGGCCATGACAGTGAGAGGCCCGCACACCGCGATGAAGAGTGGCCCCCGCTCGCCACAACTAGAGAAAGCCGTTGTGCAGAAGCGAAGACCCAACACAGACAAAAATTGAATAAATTAAAAAAACAAACAAACAAACAAGGAAACAAACCAACCAACAAATTCCCCTTCAACCCACTTCCTATAGCCCCACTTTCTGACCAATTTCTCTGCTCCCTTTAGCAGACATCCTTAAAAGGTCTGTCAGTCCTCTCAGTTGTCAGTTCCTCTCCTCCCGTGGTCTCTGAAGCACATCTCCATCAGGTCTTCCCCCCACCAGCCTACAGAAGCTGCTTCTGTGCCCCAGTCCTCAGTATCTGACACAGTCAGTCATCTCACTTGACTTCCAGGATGATCTCCTGGGTTTCCCCATAACTTGCTGGTGGCTCATCAGTCTCCTTTGCTTGTTTGCCCTTGTGTCTTGACCACCAACGGTGGAAGATGTCAGGTCCTCTTTTCTTCTCTGTTGACTCTCATGCCCATGGCCCTGTAATCCACTCACTTGGCTTTAAATACCATCTCCATACTCATCATGCCCCCATTTTTCTCTCCAAATGTTGAAGAGACATCTCTAACTCCTCATGTTCAAAACTGAGATACTGAGAGTCTCAAACTTATGTCATCCACAGTCTTTCTTCTTTCAGTTTAAAGAAAGCCTGACCTTCCTAGGATTTGCTCAGACCCAAATCCTAAAAGTCTTCCTTGGCTTCTCTTTTCAGATTCCTCTTGACTCTACCCTCAATCCGCATTTAGAATCTGACCACGTTTCAGGCTCTGAAATCCTGTTACGCTGGGTCCTCACCACCGTCTTACCTCAATTTATTGTAACACGCTCCCCTTACGGTCAGTTCTCAACACGGCAGCCCGACTGATCCTTCTGAAATGTAAGTCAGAGTGTGTCTGTCTGCACTGAACACCTTGAAGGGGTTTCTCACATCACGTGGAGTAAAAGCCAAAGCCTTTGTGATGTCAAGGCCCTGGATGATCTAATTCCCACAACGTCTCCAAACTTCTCCCTGGCCACCCTCACCCGCTCTACTCCAGCCACACCAGAATGGCGCCCTTCTTCCGAAATGCCCAGTGGCTCCCACCTGGGGTTCTTTACTATGACGTGACTGTCCTGTCTTTCTGGGTGCTTTTCTCCTAGGTACAGCCAAGGCTAAGTCCTCCCCTCTTTCTGGCTTTGCTTGAAACTCTCCTTCTCAATGAGCTGACCTTGTCCACTGGATCTAAAATTGTACGCTGCCCCTCCAGTATTCCAGATCTCTTTACATTCTTTCATTTTTTTCTGTAACATTTATGACCTTCTCACATAGTCTGTAATTTAGTTAATTAGAATGCTATTGTTCTCTAATTCAAAAAGGTACACACACCCCAATGTTCATAGCAGCACTATTCACAATAGCCAAGACATGGAAGCAACCTAAATGTCCACGGACAGAGGAATGGATAAAGGAGGTGTGGTACATATATACATGGAATATTACTCAGCCATCAAAAAGAATGAAATAATGACATTTGTAGCAACGTGGATGTACCTAGAGATTATCATACTAAGTGAAGTAAGTCATACAGAGAAAGAAAAATATCATATGATATCACTTATATGTGGAAACTTAAAAACGATACAAATGAACTTATTTACAAAACAGAAACAGACTCAGACTTACAAACTTACGGTTACCAAAGAGGAAAGGAGGGGGTGATAAATTAGGAGTTTGGGATTAACATATGCACACTAATGTATATAAAATATAAAAAATAGATAACCAACAAGGACTTACTATACCACACACGGAACTATACTCAATTTCTTGTAATAACTTATAATGGAAAAAATATGAAAAAGAACATATAAATATATATAACTGAATCACTTTGCTGTACACCTGAAACCAACACAACACTGTAGATTAACAATACTTCAACAACAACAAAAATGTTTTTTAAACAATGCTATTGTTTACTGTCTGTGTCCCTTGACCAGAATGTAAGCTCCTTGAAGCACAGGCATTTTCATCTGCTTTCTTCACTGATCGCTTCTAAGTACTCTGAACACAGCCTGGCACATAATACAATTAAATTTTTAATTACTGAATTAGTGGGTTCCTATCTTTGAGGAGCTCACATTCTAGTGGAAGAGAACGTACAGGCACAATTCGTGTGTTCAAAGTGTTTTGAGAAGATAGAAAAGGGAGTCATTTACTGTGTTGGGTGTGGGGATTGGTGAGAGCATCAAATAAAAGAGGGATCTTGGAGTTACACCTCAGGGGTGAACAGTGAAAGCTGAAAAGCTGGACCGGAAGCCCAGGGAAAGGGCAGAGCATTCAAAGTAGAGAGTTCACATGTGAAGAGCACAACAGTACAAGGTTATAAGGTATATTGGTGTGAGAGGGGCCAAAATATGAAGCTTGAGAACTTACAGCCTCTGTTATCCTTATTCACCACTCTCACTCCCCAACCACCCTGTCTTCTCTCGCCTTTTTTTGTTTGTTTCTTTGTTTATTCTTCTGCTTAGATACTGGACTCTTTTGGGTTGACTTGTTAGAACTCTAATTCCTGAATTGAAGAATGGGCCAAACTTTACTGCATGAGATGAGAACAGAAAGACACCCAGGGGGACAGATCCAGGAAGGTGAATGAGGCTGGGGGTGAGGGTAGGGACAGAGGCGAAAAGAGGAAGAGGGGAGGCTGGGGAGATTCTGAACAGCTGCCATGAAGACCGGAACTTTAGAAAGAAAATGTTTCTCTGAGTTATGCAAAGTGATTTCTCTCTCTACCAGAAGACATGAGTAAAGAACAACATTGCAGTCAGTGCTTTGGGGAGTCCATTTGTGTTGGTTTTCCATAACCCCCGGCCCCAAAGCACCTCTACAAAAAAAATGAGAGTTGATTTAGAAGTAGGATTGACGGGTGCGTCGACTTAGAAGATCGGGTTCAGGATGACTCTGAGGTTATTAAGCTAGAGATTTCGGGTAGAGGGTGACACTACCGGCCAATGAGAGGAACTCGGGAGGAGCAGGTTAGCAACTAAGAGAGAGGGGGGTTAAAAATAATGTGTCCAGATTTCAAAATGTTGAGTTTGAAAAGACTAAGGGACGTTTGAGGGAGATGCCCAAAGAGGCACTGGAATACAAATCTGAAGCTCAGGAGAGCTGAAAATAGAGATTTTGGTGTCGTCAGCAGACGCTGAAACCATGGACACGGATGGAGGTGATCGTCTAGGGACAGTGTGGAGAAGGAAACGAGGACTCCAGGGACGGGCTGATGAGGGGAGGGCAGGGAGAATGGAGTGTGAAGACCAAAAGATATCTAGAAGTTGAATCATCTCAGGATGATTCATGTCTCTGACTTTGCCTCTGTGTCTCTTACACACACACACACACACACACACACACACACACACACACACACACACACACACACACTCCCTTCCTTTTATGATCAAATGAGGTCCAGAGTCCAAGCACCAAAGGCTGTAAAAGAACACTCCCCCCTTTTGCCTATTCAGCCAATACCTTCTCAACATCTTAGCTAACTCCAGAGTGCCAGATTCTTGGTAGGGACGAGGAAGTAATAATAACAATAAAAACTAATCTTCGTTAAGGGCCAGTTACTGAGCTAAGATTTTACATAGATTATCTCATCTCATCCTCATAACAACTCTATGTGGGTTTTAAAATTTCTATTGAATATCCAAAAAATTAGACTCAAACACTTGAATAATGGCCAGTGATCAAAGGCCCGAGGCAGTGGCCAAACTGGGATTTAAATCTGAACAGTTGATTGGTCCTTGCTTTGCATTCCATCACAATAAGTTGCTATGTTTCTCATTTCCTGATGAGAAAGATTAAGAATTTTATTTAATAAACTTTCTTAGCAGGAAAGTTGGAAGATTGGAAACAAAAGTTTAAAATTCACAGTGGGGCTTCCCTGGTGGCGCAGTGGTTAAGAACACACCTGCCAATGCAGGGGACACGGGTTCGAGCCCTGGTCGTGGAAGATCCCACATGCCGCGGAGCAGCTAAGCCCGTGTGCCACAACTACTGAGCTTGCGCTCTAGAGCCCACGAGCCACAACTACTGACACTGTGCACCACAACTACTGAAGCCCACGTGCCTAGAGCCTGTGCTCTGCAACAAGAGAAGCCACTGCAATGAGAAGCCCACGCACCACGACGAAGAGCAGCCGCCGCTCGCCGCAACTAGAGAAAACCCGCGCGCAGCAACGAAGACCCAACACAGCCAAAAAAATTTAAAAAAAAACAATTCACAGTGAAAGAAGAAAGCTATTGGTAATCAACAAACCTGAGTGTAAAAAAGAGATTTTAAAACATGAGTAGATTACGAAGGGGCCAGAGTGATATAAATAATCCCAAGTGTTGGAGAGTATTTATTTATTGTATTAGAGACATAGAAATACACATCTGAAAAGCACTCAGAAAAGAAAGACGGTCTTCATTCCTATCCTGTAGATCATTTCTAACCACACGGCTTTTTCTCTTCTCCTTGTCAAACTCCTAATCCAGATAAATGTTTAGTCATTTTCAATTTATCAGAGAATGTCCAAGTACCTGCACTTAAACCCTCACTACATTTCCAAAAAAGGATCACGTTTCCTGTGTTATGCTGGCTACTTGTGACAGTGGAATCTTCAGATATGTTCTCTACTGGTCTCACGATCTAAGTCTGTTTTTAGCAGGACATTTTTCAGTTTAAATAAATCAAGAGCAATTTAATTTCATCTGTTCTTAAAGATTCCGAGTTTCTTTTTTTCAGGACCCAAACTGCACTCTGTAAGATTTCACCTCTCAAGACTAAATTGTGCTTTGGGTTTATGGACAATCTTAATGTACTAAATTTGTACTAAATTTGTTACTGAATATCACCATCTTCATGGGGTGAAACACACTGGTGGGAAAGCCAGTCACTATAAAATCCTCTATTTTCCAGATCACAAGATGTCTAAAAATAACTCTACTTTTTATGGTATAGAAAATAGAGTAAGCTATACTGCAGTTTCTTGTCAAATGTAAACCAATCTAAGAAGTAGATTTATGTAGTTTTGCTAATTTTTAAATCCTTTACTCTCTTCAAGGCCACCTTTTCCACTTTCTGCTTTCTTACTAAACCATAATAGATAACAAAAACTCACTTTTAAAACTCCATCCCCCCCCCCCACCCAAAATGGAAAAGAAAGATACCAGTCATTGCACTCTATCACTCAAATCTGACTGTGAGAGCAGATGAGAAGAGGCTGAGTGACATTTGGTCCTGGTCAACCTGGGTAGGGTGTAGAAGAGGGGGCACATTTGCTGAAAGTCAAGAAACCAAGCTTCATTTTTGGGTTTGTTCTGTAAGTAATTGTGTGACCTTGGTCAAGTAGTAACCATAGGTTTTACAAGGTGCAGAAACAGATTTACTCATCTCTTCAACTATTCATTCAACAAACATTTCATCACCTGCTGTACACTAACTACTTTGCTAGCCGTGGGTGATAAGTTTTGGTTGGTTGCTGGTAGATCTGTATCCAAGCATGACTTCTCTGTAGAGCGAGTCTTGTTTCTCAGTCTCTCCTACAATGGCAGATCCCCAAATATCCAAGCTCTACTGCTGGGAAATAGCAAGTGGAGTATTAATATATTCCAGTATAAACCTTTCTCTAATAATAAAAATAAATGATAAAATGAATTCTTTACCGCAAGTGTATTTTTTTCTAAAGTTCGATCTTCCCCTCATACTTTGATTTATTTATTTGCTACAGTAAGGAAGACAAAAATGGATGGCATAAGGAACACAACAGAACATTTTAGGACTCAGAGAACTAATTAAGACTGTTACGCAGGCACTGGCTATATCGCCTCTCATTAAGTTGGAAGTCATTGAGTCTTTCACTTATGATAAATCCAGAATCAGGACACCCTTTGACATAAATCATAGCAATATTTTTTTTGGATCTGTCTCCTAAGGCAAAAGAAACAAAAGGCAAAAATAAACAAATGGGAACTAATTAAACTTAAAAGCTTTTGCACAGCAAAGGAAACCATCAATAAAATGAAAAGATAATCTACTGAATGGGAGAAGATATTTGCAAATGATATGACCAATAAGGGACTAATATCCAAAATATATAAACAGCTCATACAACTCAATATCAAAAAAGTAAACAAGGTGATTAAAAATGGGCACAAGACCTGAATAGACATTTTCTAAAGAAGAAATACAGATGGCCAACAGGTACATGAAAAGATGCTCAACATCACTAATCATCAGAGAAATGCAAATCAAAGCCACAATGAAGTGTCACCTCACACCTGTCAGAATGGCCATCATCAAAATGTCTAAGAATAACAATTGTTGGCAAGGATGTGGAGAAAAGGGAACACTCCTACACTGTTAGTGGGAATGTAATTGGTGCAGCCACTGTGGAAAACAATATGGAGTTTCCTCAAATAACTAAAAACAGAACTACCATATGATCCAGCAATTCCACTCCTGGGTATATATCTGAAGAAAACAAAAACACTAGTTCAAAAAGATACATGATCCGCAATGTTTATAGCAACATTATTTACAATTGCCAAGATATGGAAGCAACCGAAGTGTCTGTCAACAGACGAATGAATAAAAAATATGTGGTATATACACACAACGGAATATTACTCAGCCACAAACAAGAATGAAATTCTGCCATTTGCAACAATGTGGATGGACCTAGAGGGTATTATGCTTAGTGAAATATGTCAGACACAGAGAGAAAAATACTCTATGTTGTCACTAATATACAGAATCTAAAAATTACAACAAGCTACTGAATATAACAAAAGAGAAATAAGACTCACAGATATAGAGAACAAACTAGCGGTTACCAATGGGGATAGGGAAGTGGAGAGGGGCAAGATAGGGGTAGAGGATTAAGAGGTACAAACTACTATGTATAAAACAAATAAGCAACAAGAATATATTGTACACCACAGGGAAATATAGCCATTAATTTGTGATAGCTTTAAATGGAGTATAATCTATAAAAATTTCAAATCACTATGATGTATACCCGAAACTAATATACTATTGTAAATCAATGATACTTTAATAATAAATAAATATATTAATAAATTTTAAAAACAGGGGAATACAAGGAAAAATTCAGAACCAAGGGGAAAATTCCAATGTGAAATTTTTATTGAAAAATAGCTATAGATAACTTGGAGTCATGGACATGTTAAAACAAAACACAAAAACAAAAAGAACCCCCCCCCCAAAGCTAAGTGAGTCAGAAAGGTATATTCTCCCCAAGCATTAGAGGAAAACAGGTTGGACTAAGCAATTATTAATGCAAGTTATTAACGAGAAAAGATGCCTAAGCAATTGTATGCATTTAGTCCTGCTTTAAGTGGTTTTATAAATATATTATGGTTTCCTAATTGAAGCGTAAAAAAAACCTGAATCCTGTTATGATAGAACCAAGCATAATTGGTTGGAAAACTATGAAGTTCCTTGATTCAGTGAACCAACGCCTTTGGACCAAGATCCCCCTGAATGACAATTGCTCTAACATCAGAAGAGTGAAATAACCAGGAAGAAACAATAGTCCCACTGGGATTCTGATCTTGCAGTTGCAAACCTGAAAAGTATAGTTAAAGATAAAGGCTCCTGTCTCAGGCCTTCGCTTACCTTCTCGATATCAATCTTTTCTCTGACCTCACATCACATGCATTCCTAGAATTACCTGAAAGACCTTTGGGTTAAATTTTGACCGTACTTTTGATGTAACTGCAAATGACTAATTTGTTATTCTTTAAGTTTTAACCCACTAAATTATTTTGCTGACATGGTTTGTTCAAGCAAGGAATCTTGGTCAGAAGGCACAGAATATCAAGATTATTAGAAATCGGATTGCTGTTCTAACGACTGAGAATGTCTCTATAACTGTACATTAAAACACTGGGCTTAACCATTCACCACATTTTATCTACATGTTCCAGACAAACGACAGGACAAGCCCACACTCAGAAGAAATGTGGCGTGTCCCAAATCTACAGGGCTACACGTTTGCGATAAATGCATGAAGACCAGGACAGGGTCTTTTTCTTATAGCAAGAGAAAGAGTAGGATCCAAAGTCATGATCAGGAAGACCACCGACATCATCGTTGCTCCAACGTGGGCATATTCACCTCTTCTATGATTACTAGCTTCCTAGACCATCCGACTGCAAACTTCTTTAGAGCAGTGATTTGTTCGTTATTATATTCTCAGTGCCTGCATCGACTAGTCAATGCTCCACCAGTGTTGAATAAATGGCATTTTGGGGATATACTTGTGGATTCCATTGGGAGAGCTGTAATCAATGGTCAAATCCAGAGGAGGGATCTCAAGGTTCCCTTCCTGACATCTTCAAGAATTTTTCATTTTCCCTGTCAGCAAGTACAGGCCAGGCCAGCAGAGGGCAGTGTGACAGATCACAGATCTCATTTCAGGGAGGACTTTTTAATAAAAGACACCGAGATACTAAGAGTTTGTTGGTATGTGAGACCCCAGCTTATGGTCATTTGTCTACTGCAGAATAGGTAGTGTTCAGTCTTTTTTCTTAAAAATAGTTTTGATACATGATACCAGTGTGCTTTCATATAAACACTAGGATGTTCAAGAAAGGGGACCCCCAGTTTCTGGCTGAATGTCAAGTGGAAGGCATCACCTCCCCAAAGTGACCTGGGCTCTTCAAGGCCTTGAGATGCACATACAAATGGCCACCACATATTAACATATTGCAATATGGGTCTTTCACTGAAAGCATTCCCCAGGTTCCAAAGAGAGATTCCATGCTCATAAAAACAGGACCAAAAATAGAAGAAGTTACTTCAAACAATCCTGAATGATTTACTGTGTTTCTGACAAGGGGAAAGACAGAGGACATTTATTTTCCCTGCCATGAACACCAGAACGTATTAACATTATTTTTGGCAACGTGGAAGAAAATGCAAGTCATTGCTGCAGTGCATCCTCAAAACCCCATATGCCCATTCATTTTCTAGAACATGTGCAAGTATTTTGATCATCCTCTTTGGGACAAAGTACCAAAGGTCATTCTGAAAGCAAATATAGACTTGAAGGTATTATTAATTTATAACAACTTCTACTGATTAGACTTAAAAAATTTTTTTACCACCTCATTTTAATAATTATGCAAATGTTAAAAAACCTGACATTGGAGCACTCCTTAGTACCCTCAATACAATCAACATTTATTTCTTATTTACTATGCGTTATACATTCTGCTAGTCTCATTTGTTCCTGTCTTCAAGGAACTCTGTCTTGTTTCTTAACACCTAGAATAAGTGTATAGAAAACAGAAGTTGAGCTGACGGAGTTCATTGTCACCCTCTTGCTGCCTCAAGCTTTTATCGTCCCTGGCTCTGGACAGGGATGATAAAATTAATAAAATAAGATTAATAAAAAAGTAATTTCAGCAATGTTTATTGATTTTTTACTATAGGGAAGTGCATTAAAGGAGCTTAGAACTTGTTCAGCCTTAGAGAAATTCTGCAAACTTGGGGCCAAAGAATTAGCAGATAACAGAGTCTAAAGTTGCTTCACTACAATATGGAGTGTATACTGTGATGGTTAATTTTATATGTCAACTTGCCTGGGCCACAGGGTGCCCAGATATTTTGTCAAACATCATTCTGGGTGTGTCTGTAAGATTGTTTTTGGATGAGATTGAATCAGTGGACTGAGCAAAGCAGATTGCTCTCCCTAATGTGGGTGGGCCTCATCTAATCAGTTGAAGGCCTGAATAGCACAAAAAGGTGGACCCTCCCATGAATAAGAGGGAACTCTTCCTGCCTGACTGCCTTTGAACAGGGACATTGGGGTTTTTTGTTTTTGCTTTTGTTTTCTTGCTTTCAGACTTGAACTGAAATATCAGTTCTTTTTGAGTCTCAAGCCTGTTAGCCGTTGGACTGGAATTATACCATTGCCTCTCTGGTGTCTCCAGATCTATCTATCTATCTATCTATCTATCTATCTATCGATCTCAAATTTATATACACAATTGACCTTTGAACAACACAGATTTGAACTATGTGGGTCCATTTAATATGCAGATTTTTTCCAGTAAATATGTACGACAGTATTACACCCTCCACAGTTGGTTGAATCCACAGATGTGGAACTGCAGATCCAGAGGGCCAACAGTAAGTTACAGATGGATTTTCGACTGTGCAGAGGGTAGCACCCCAACCCCCATGTTGTTCAAGGGTCAACTGTAAACGTACATCTTCTTGGTTCCGTTTCTCTGGAGAACGCTGACTAATACATATACCCAGGCCGAGACTGGAGGAATGAGGTCATTCACTGCCTATCTAAGAGGAACTCAGCATTCTTGTCTCAGATTGAAATTGAGAAAGGCAATGACTTGGGGCAAATCGGATGGCTTTTTCTTCCCGTATTCACCATAATGAATCTACTTTAATAACTGAGAATGCCATGTACCAAAAATCCCAGTCAATCTCCGGGGTTCATCAATAAAAGATCAAGGAGATTTTTCTCTGTTAAAAACTAAAAGGATTTAAAATGTAGCCAATCTGGCTTTGGGGGTTTTGTTTCATTTTGGGTTTTGAACCCACACGGATTTTAATCGATGGATGTTCTTATCGTTATGTTTAATGTACAGAGAATTGATAGTTCAAGCAATTAAATGGAAAAGTTGGCAGTCCACAAAATCAGCTAATGTCCCCCAAATTGTCTATGCCCCGACAAAGTCAGTTAGGCCCCTAGATCAGCTTGCCTGAAACAGAACTTTGTCTTGACAGCTAAAGAAAATACTGTGTGTGTACCTGTGGGGTGTGTGTGTGTGTGTGTGTGTGTGTGTGTGTGTGTGTGTGTGTGTGTGGTGGATCAAAGAAAGTGCTGGCAACTTGTTCTTTGCCCAGTCAGCAGTGTCCAGAGAATAACTGAAGACACAGAGAATTACCTTAGGGTTTACACATACTCAGCCTGTTACTGGAGGTTTGGGCTGTAATGTTCTCCCAGTTCTTGATGCTTATTTCAGGTTCTTCTAAAAGAGAAAAATCTTTTTCTTTTTTTAAAAAAAATCCGTCCTTGTTTCTGAAAGTTCTAGCTTTCTAAATTTTTACTGAAAGGTCAAGACACTCCAGCAGTAATTTCAGACACTATATTACCTGCCAACAATTTCTAATCTTGAGGAATAATCTGTAGGCGAAGGAGGAGGTGTAAGTAGTAATAAGATGAGTTCTGACATTAGACGGACTTGGATTTTAACCCTGGGTCTACTGTCTAACTGTGCGCACTTGAGTAGGTTGCTTACCCTGTCTAACCCTCAGTTTCCTCTTCTAGAAAATGGGTTTGCAATAGTAACAACCTCACAGTTATTATGAGAAAGAATTGAGACCATGTATCTACGTGCTTAGTATAGCGTGGACGTGTGGTAGGCGTTCAGTAAGTGTTAATGATGATAACAATGTTGTCTGCAAAATAAAACTTATACATAGTAAAAAATAGACAACTCTATAAAACATAAGAACGTGTCACTGGATATGGTACTCCCCAGGCTCTCCTTAACTTAAGAAGTCACATACCATATTCTCAACTCTACTGTCTCTTATTTAGTATTTTTAATTGACAGAAAAATTTAGCTTTGGCATAAACAATAATATTTGTGAATCACAGGTTTAATGTGTTAGTTAGGTTTTCTCTAATAAACAACATAAAACTAAAGCTATTAAAATGCTTGTCTGTGTATCACTTAGGACCATCTCATGTCTCCCCAACAATCCATATACAGCATTTTAGGAATAAAGAAATAACAAATAAGGGACTATAAAGAAAAGTAGATAAACATACACCGAGGAGGGCTTTGTGGAGGAGGTGGAATTGAGGAGGGGTTGAGGATAAAGAAAATCAAATGACTCAGATAAGAAATGATTGTAAATGAATGAACCAATCAATGTATCACCATGTCAACTAGACCTTCATACATCAACAGGGCAAGGGAATAGAACACGCACAGACCCTCGTTAACGTTCTTGACCTGATTTGTGGTCCCACAGCTGATCAGAAACAGACTCCCATTTGCAGAAAACTTACAGACATTTTACTCTTTCTTTTTATGTGGGATCACTGAAAATTAAAAAGAAAAACAAACACCTAATAATCTGTATAAATACTCTGCAATGCTGCCACTTTCTCAAAATGTGTCCTAGGCAGGTTATTTTCTCTCTCTAAGCCTTTGTTTGCTCATCCATAAAATGGAGACAATACTTGCTTCAGAAGTATTTATTATGTGGGTTAAATGAGGTAATATGTAAGGTGTTTCTCACTGCCTGATTGAGTTCTCACTAAATGGTGACTATTATTATAATTATTATAACAATTTATCACAGTTGTACCTGTAAGTTTTAACAATTAATTACAAAGAACAATACAACAGAGGATCCACATCTGGCAAAGGAAATATTCCTATCGACTGTATGTAAGTACTCGAGGATGAAGGGAAGAAAGCTTAGTTGCCTCTGAAAGAATACGATGGTTAATCGTCACGCTTCTGAGGCATCAATAAAATATGAGATCGCGTTCACCCTCTTCTCTGGAGGACCTCGGGTACTTTTAAATGGACATCCTGCTTAGAAGATTATATATTATGCAACTGAATGAGTTCATATTTGCTTTGCACCCTGAGGGATTCACTCAGATTTTATAACAGACACTCCATTCATGGATGGAGCAAGATCACGGTTCTCCAGAACCTCTAAGAAGTTGATAAACCGGCAAGAAATATGGGTGACTCACATGAGCTCAAGGGACACAATTACCATTCCTATTTCAATTTGATAGCTGATGCGAAAAAGCAGCCTTTTTTTGCTGTGCTTAATTTTCATGAACTACCATAAGCCTGAAAATTCACTGAAAGGGAATTGTCAGAAGCAAGAGAATAAGACCTTAAAATCTGAGAAAATCTACATGTACAAATATGGTTGAATGGGAAAAGAGTATTTTACTAATATGTTAAACACACACACACACACACACACACACACACAATCTCTTAGTATTTCCAGAGCTTCCTTCTCTGAAGGACTCAAAATATTTTGTGGAGGAAAAAAAAGCTTTTAAGATTTCTGCAAGATAGATATGAAGACAATACTCCTACTTTGCAAAGGAGAGCAATTCTGTGATTTTCTACAATCTTTATTTACCTCCCTCCAGAGTTGACTAGTTTGAGAAATATGTTGCCTATAGCAACTGTTTAAATCTCAGTGATTGAAAACATTCACCAGCATGAGCAAGGGACTGTCACCTGTTTAAATGAGGTTAGGGCAGCTTTTGTGGTCTTTCTTCCAATGCAAGAGAGCATCCGGCCTAGGGCTCGGCATCACCTTGTTTGTGAAAGACCTGTTCTCCCAGAAATCTTCTTTCCTTTCCTTCTTCTTCTTTCTTCTTTTTTAAAACAGCCCCATTCAGCATCTTCCCATGACCACAAATCACTCATTTCTCTAACAGGCGAAGAAAGAGTACACACAGTCAAATCACATCCCTGTTTCAGGGTGTTTAAAGTATCACACAAACAGGGGTCCTCACAGCACCATCAGCTAAGCCTCTTCTTACCCTTCTCAACTAGGGAGGCTTAGTGGCCTTGCAGCAAGTGTCGATGGGAAGGATGAATGGTCCTGACATAGAGCGCTCTTAGTCGTGCCTGAAAATCCTTTCAAAACGTGACCTTCTCATGGACATTCTGGAAATTCTTTTCCTGGCCTTGGCTTTGATGCCACTCCCTGAAATAGCAATGTTTACAGATAGTCCCAGGAAGAGAAAAGGTCTGTGAGCAGGGCCGTGGCATTACGCTATGTAAGTCAACATCACAGGAAAATAATTAGGGACAGAAAACTCACACTGAGTCCTCCGTGCTGATGAGAAGGAGGTGTGTATTCTCAGCTAAAGGCAATGTTGTGGGTTAGGAGTCAAATGCATGACTAGTTGTAGGGGTGACAGAGTCCCGAGGCTGAGTCCACCGGCCACAAACAAATGCAGAATGCACTGGAATTGAAGAGTGAGTCCAAGAGACAGCACTGACTCCCCCTTCCTTCACGATTCTTCTACATAGATGCTCAAAGGTCAGAACCCCTGTGCCAGAGAGTTAGTCAGGAACCAGCGGGCACAGACTATTCATCAGTCACGATGCTTTTATTACTGCAGTAGTGCCAAAGGAGGTTAGAAAAGAAGAAAGCAAGACCATTGCCACTGAGAACCATGCATCTTCCCCTGGCAAGATACAAACCTAATTACAGAAAGACAGGAGAACCCAAGCCCCAAATCCTTTCTTTTTTGTTATGCCCCTAAAAAAAAGTTACTGTGTGGAAATCCCATATTTCCTTTTTCTAAAATCTATTTGTGGGATCTCAGATCTAGTTGATTCTCCTGAGCTGGCCATTAGAGGGGGCAGTGGAAATCACACTGAACATCTACCATCTGCCAAGTTCTGTAAATTAGCTTTATTTCTCTCTCTCTCTCTCTCTCTCATCTATTTATCTATCTATCTATCTATCTATCTACCTATTTATCTATCTATCTATCATCTCTCTCCAAGGTTACACACTATCTCAACATCTCATGTAGAAGGCATTGCTAGGGAAGTTAAGAATTGACTGTCTTTTACACTGTCAGTAAGGCATGGAGCTGGGATGGAAAGACATATCTGTTTGACATCACACTGCTTGTTATTTTCACCTGGCCACAAGGGCACCTCTGAGTTTGGTATTCGTGGCTGAGATCCCTCTAGTAAGGGTTCCATAAATTTGCCTGTAGGGTAAAGCCAACGGGGTGGTAATTCCCAGTGAATGAAGGATTGAATGAAGCTTGCACAAAGAAAAGGACAGAGGACCTTAGAGTCTGAGAAAAGACCTGAGGTTTTCCTGCCGGAGCAATACACTGACCCCTGCTCCTTGACTGCTGTCCTCACGGAGAGTCCTTGAAGAACCAAACCATCTTTGTCTCTATTTGCACAAGTGTCCCTCAGTGAACATGGAGAGAGGGGGGATCTTCCCCCCCGACACAGAAATGACATTGCTACTTTATTTCACAAAGAGTATTTTTATATTAGGCAAGTAAAGGATTCTTAGTTACTCTGACAATGTTGGACTATGCCCACAAAGAGGTTAGTGGTCTATTCATCAATCTATGGAAGGACTTCTTCTGAGGAGAAAAGTTCTAATAGAGAGACAGATAGATAGATAGATAGATAGATAGATCAATTGATGGGTAGGTGGCTGGCTGGATAGATGGATAGACTATACAGATAGGCAGGCAGGCAGATATGTAGGTAGGTCAATAGATAGGTAATGAATATATCAGATAGAACAATAGATGGATAGATGGATGAATATATCAGATAAATAATTAGATAATGTAGATAGATGTGAATATTTATAATTTTATTTTGGAGAACTTGATTTAACTTTCAAACGCTAAGGTAAATCACAACTTGGCTGATATAATCAGCAGATTTAGGGGGTCCTTGCTATGATTTCATGAAACTTATAAAGATCTCCAATCTGACACTTATCACACTGTGTTATAATTATCTATTTACCTGTGTTCCTTGTTGGTACCCAGATCTTCCCCTTTCTGGGATTACTCTTTCTTTTAATATTCAAATAAAATACCTTAAGACAATTTCTTTGTGAAATTGTCTAGTCCATATTGCCAAGAATTCTGTGGAGAACCCAAGTGAAGGATGATTGTTTTCATGGTCATCTCTTCTTATAATTTCTAACTCCTGATATATTCTCACTATTTATCTTTCTTTGTTCACAGTCTACACAGATTTTCTCAAAGTGTGGCCTCCATCTTACCTCCTATGTTGCTGCTCCTTTGTTAAAGGATAATTTTTAAAAGTTAAATTGTGACGCTCATACAAATAGAAAATGAACTGATGCCAAGATTTTACTTAACTTATGGTTGAGGGAACCAGTAAGATGTTACCACTGCTTCAAATAAGAATATTTGAAAATACGTGCATATAGGCTGAAAAAAATTTTGCAGATCAAAGCAAGAGTGGTCAATACCACATGGCGATAATCAACTGTATGTCCCCACAATTTGCACTTTTGTGAACAAGAATCATTTGCATTGCTGCTGCCATTCAAGCTAGCAGGGTTGTCAAACAGCTCAAAGACAACGGAAGCTGGTGATGGCACAGAGGAGGCTCTGGACAGTCAGTAATCCCTTTTCCCATCACAACATCTTCCAGAATTTTTTAGGATATGTTTTCCTCCGTTCTCCAAAGAAAGTTGTTTTTTAATATATTTTATTGACGTTTAGGATTATTAAAACCTGAGACAGTAACAGACAATAGCACATCTCAGAAAAGCAGGAGATAACCCGGAGTTGAATATCCAGTCACTTGACATTGAACCCTCAGTCATCTGTAGCGAAGAGACTTTCTCATTGGCCATCTTCCTCCTCAGAGAAAGGCGGTCCTCACCAACCTCAGCTCTTCTCTCCATCCAGACATTTTCCTTCTTTTATCTGCAAGGAAGCCCTCCCTTCTCTCCCTCCTTCATCCAGACTGACTCTGAAATTTATTCACAGCATCTAAAGGTCTGTTAGATGTTTTCCCACATAGAGACAGGTTTTTGACGTAAGTAGTATTCTGTCCCTCTAGGGCATTCTGTCCAAAATGCTGTCAGCTTTGACAATAAGAGCATTTTTCTTCTGCTCACACAAACGTTTAGGCTCTCTGAGAATATTCTTGAAATTTTCAACACTTAGCCCGCAGTGAGCCTTCGATAAAATGCTGTTCTTTTATAACTTAGGTAAACAAAACCGAAGAAGTTCAGTTTGAACTGAGAAGCCTTCCTTCCTTTTGAATTCAGAAGCCCTCATCTTCCCACATCAACATCTGATCCGGCTCATGACTCTTTCTGAGTCTCAGGGTGCACTGTTCTTACTGAGGAGAATTACTCTCAATGGATGTGAAAAGGACCCCTTCTCCTCCAGCTCAAGTACCCTTTCAAGAGTTGGCCTTCCTTGCCTAGCCTGCGGGTGGGTAAAGGTTACACAGGAAACCTGGCTGATGATTTGAAAACATGACAATCAGTAGGCTAATGAATAACTCAAATTCAGTGTGTCCTGTTCTTTCAATCATGGCTATTTGATGACTTTCCAGAATGTAATGTGGTAAACACTCACGCTTTCTATTTTTGTAAAAAAAACAAACAAACAAAAAACAAACAAAAAACTCACTTAGGAAAAGATGAATTTGCTTACAAGATAACTGCAGCAAATACAGAGACATCCTTGATAAGAAGGCCAAATGAAGGCCTGGTAAGAAGAAGAGGCACTGGGAACCAAGGACTGTATTTGCTTCCAGGAGACAGAAGTGTGCACCTTCTTTTTTTTTTTAGTGTGTGTGTGTGTGTGTGTGTGTGTGTTGCAAACTCTAACATCTGGGGGTGAGGACGGCAGACAGGAAAATTAAGTGTGTAAAGTGGGGCTGGGGGAAGGTATTTGGACCAGATGGTATAAGTCCCGGGATGATGGCATTATAATTTGAAGGGCAAATGCCTCCTGAAAAGTCTATGGCTTGTACTTGGCAATAGTTGACATGGTCTATGATTTAGGACTAAACATTTCATGGATCCTCTAGGTTTTCACAACCTTTCTGAAGGGAGAAAAGGAAAGGGGTCCTATAGCCTAGGAGTTCTCACTTATATTTGATCCTCTCAATTATCTTAGGTAGCATTCTTATCTTAAATTCGTGGATAATAAGAAGTTAACTCAGAAGAGTTAACTGGGTTTGTCCAAGGTCAGTCTACAAAGATCCCAGGTTGGGATACAGGTTCGGACGACTCTAAATCACATATTCTCATTCTATTTTCTATTATATGCTGCAGCTAGTAGATGGGTCCAAAAAGATGCAATCTTAAAAGTGCTCAGAAATTCAGAAAACACTATGTCACAGGGTCTGTGGACCATAACGTAGGGAGAAGGAAAAACAGGAAGTCATCATTAACAGTTCTTAGAGTCAGTCACTGTAAGTGGTTTTCTATTTAGTTTCCTTTCACTTATTCTAACGAGATGACCTAATCTCTACTCCCATTGTCATCCCAGCCCAAGCCCCACTCGCTAGAGGCCTGAACTGCTAAAGCCACTTCTCCATGGGATGTGACCCAACCCAAGCCACCAACACACATCGCCCGCCTCAGATCGCCGGCCTCCCCTCTTCATATATTACCCCAGTGTTGTTCATAAAAATGTACAACTAAATGCTGAGTGGTAATAGATCATGACTGTATTTTACTCACTTTAAATGAAGGTTAAAGGACAAGTTAGGGAACTCTCTTAGGATATCACGTTAAATTCGAATGAAGACAGTTTCGTTTGCCCCTTCCCAACTTCATACCTTTGCAAACCAGTCATCCAGCCTGAAATCTGCATAGGCATCGAGTCAGAATCCTATCATCTGGGGGAAAATTCCATCATGGCGGTTGATATACAACTGCTCCTTTCTACATAAAGCCTTTGTTTTTATTACTCTGTAATTTCTAAAGCTATTACATTTCGCTAAGCCCACCCCCAGAATACAGCCTGGGTACAGCTGATGATTAAAGCAAGAGAGACATGGAGACCAGCATCTTCTGAAATATTTGGAGATCAGGTCACTAGGCCAAGCACCCCCAGTCTTTTCTGCAATGATGGCCCTTTATCTACTGGTTCTCCCAATCCGCTCAGAAAGGGAGCTTTGAACTCTTGCCTTGGGCACGCTTCCCAGGAGTTCCAAATATCTCCGCCGGCCATGGGCCAACAAACGACAGCTCAAGGATGAGGTTGGGCTGTGTTTGTTTGAAGTGTTCTGTGAACTCTGGCTCCACATTCTGGGTTGTCCACCATGAGCTGAGCTCTCTTTCCAGCCAATTGGAGGTCTTTTTCCTGAGAACAGTTTTGGCCAACGAATCAGAGCTCAGGTTCCAAGGCTGTCTTTACCTTCCTTCATATTCAATAGTTACTGAAAGTTCCAGAGCGAGTAACAGCTGGGTTTCCACATTAAATTAAGTGCCTGTGATAAGCTGTCCCACTCCGTGGTGAAACATTTCCTTTAAAAACAGAACGTATCCTTCAGGCCATGATCAGCAAAGGCTACACTTTGAAACTAATATACAGTCTCAGCCCAAAACAAGGTGGGACTAGGGCCCCCCACTAACAGTACTGGCTTGACAGGAACTGACATGTGAAAAAATATTAAGATGTTTTAGAAAAGGATAAACAACAAGGTCCTACTGTCTAGCACAGGGAACTATATTCAATATCCTGTGATAAACCATAATGGAAAAGAATATGAAAAAGAATTTATCTATATGTATAACTGAGTCACTTTGTTGTACAGCAGAAATTAAACACGACATTGTAAATCAACTATACCTCAATAAAATTAAAAATATACATAAATGTGCAATGTGAAACTGAATAATATTATTTGAGACATATTGCTATTAAAATCTTAGTCTATCAATGACTTGCCTTTTATGGCATTTTTAAAAAGTTACTCACTCGTTACGGTTTGACCAACTTGCAAAAGTAAGGCATCTACTTCCTGCCGCTATTTAGTCCCAAAGGAGGTCAAGCTGCCCACGAGGTTCTTCCGAGTGAAAAACAGGTTCCCTTGACCCTCTACCACCTCCATATTTGTTTGGATCAACAAGATCACCTTTCAAGTTGCAAACAACCTGTGGGGAGAATAGACATAGCAGACGTTTTGCACACAGCGTCCACAGAGCTAACATGCTCAGCGAATTCGGTTGCCCTGAGGAAAAGGAGGTGATAATGGGAGGGACTCTTGACACAGAACGTCTGGGAGGGGGCCGCCCCCTGAGGCTCTGACTAGTGCAAAGGAATCAGCACACTTCCTCACAAAGAGCTCTTGGGATGGAGAGAGAAAGGCATAAGGAGGCAGAAGGGGGAGGTGGAGCCCTTTCAGGGCAAAGCCTGTCTTCCTTGACGTCTCCCTAGGTCCCTGGGGGCTGCCATGTTTCCCCCTTAACAGCCCCAGGAAGACAGCCTCCCGATTGCTTTCTATAAGCAGAGAAGTTATTCTTTAAGTTTCAATGACTGACACAGAGCTTCCCAAAGTTCACCGAGAAGGTACCTCTCAAGCAAAGTAGAGTGGAGGATGTGCCACGTGGTTGCCGGGGGAATGAGCTTTCCAGGCAAGGCGGGTTTTACTAAAGCAACTGGATGTTCATCTCCAACCAAACACTGCTTTGTGTCTGGTCATAGCGGAAATAGGGTAAACTTGGATTCAGAAGTTGATGTGCCCAAACACTTATCATCCCTGGAGGGAACAAGTGTTCAGGAAGATATGAAGAATGCAGAGATTGGGTTCGAGAAGGAAGGTCAGACCTTGAAGAGCCCAGGATGTGACGGTCAGGGCGTGGGTGTCTACTCTGAGTGAGATGGGAAGCACTGGAGGGTTTTGAGCAGAGGAGTGTCCTGCTCTGACGTGGACTTCAAGAAGTTCCTTCTGTTGTGTTGATGATAGTCTTTCAGTAAGAACTTGGGAGGAATTGGTTTTACTCTATTAAAGCCCAAATCAGCTCACAGTATCCATGCAAGATGTTGTTCTTTAGCTACTCCAAGAATGTGTATCTCAAAAGCACCCAAACTAAGTACCAATCATGTTATATACTGTGAATATTTGAATATCTACATTTCTATCAATTGACTAAGTAAGGTATTGGGAATATTAAACCTAGTTTGTCATTATATAAACCTGGATAATAATCTGGTCCCATTTTCCTTATTCATCAACAGAGGTATTTGAACTACTGTACTCATTCTTTACTTTTATCACATGTTTATAGATAAATATGGTGGAAAAAGAACTATGGTGGGAAAAGATCACACTTCTCTTCAAGGAGATCATATTCTACTCGTGAGAGATCAGAACAAGTCTAAAGAAGGAAGGTATGTGTTTTGTTTGCTTTTGGTGCATAGAACTGAGGGTTTTAAAAATTCTTTTGGAAAGGAACTATAAAATAGGAAGACCTGGGAGATTCAGGGGAGACAGAAGAAAATCTGTAGATTGTACTCGATGAAAAGGAGGGGGCTTGGTCCCCCCGAGGCCAGAGAGAAAGGGGCATTCCTTTGTGATAAAAGGTTTAATAAAAATACATGAAGATCATAGGTTTTCAGGTTGGAAGGTAAGGTAATGGTCATAAGAAAAACCTTCAATTTTCCCTCAGAAGAAGGTAAAGTCACTGGTTAAGAGGGGGGAGGATCCTGTGGGGTAGAAAGATTGAGGAAAACAAGGAAGCTTGAAATAGCCACTGTGGAGAAAGGACAGTGAGAGCCTGGGGGTTAACGCCTAGTTGTGCCAATCTGTACTTTGTGATGTTTTTTCCAGAGGGTAGGAATGAGTGGAGAACACAATCTCGTTGGTTCAAAGTTGAGGAGACTGCTGCCAGCATGATATGAAGACCGTGGAAGCAGAGGCTGGAGGAAATGGAGAAAGAGTATTTGACATGAAGAAGCATTTGTTCTTGTCTGAATAGGGAGGTAAGAGAGGACCTGAGGAGGTGAAGGTAGCAGTGGCAGCTGGGGTCAGGGAGGGGAAGGGACCAGGTACCTTGACGAGACAGGGGCAGGTGTAGCGGGATCAGGGTGAGGGATCGGGGATGGGGGCCAGGTATAGAGAAGACAAAGTTTGGAGTTCAGGTTTTATAAAGGAGGCAGATGGAGTGGCATGTTACCTGGCGTGTGATGGGGCGGAATGTGAGAGAAGGAGGAGGTCATTGGAATTCAGGTGGTACAAGAGGCGAGAGCTTAGGGTGTAGGATGTACGGAAGCTGATGTGGGGATTGAAGGTCACTGGGATTTCGGCAGCGTTGGGGGAAGAGGTCCTTGTAGCCCTAACATCATATTATTTGGATTTAGTATAAAAGGAACCAACAATTAAGTCAGTGGTGTCTTTTAGTGAAGTTCAGTGAATAATACTGGATAACAATTGGCTAAGGATGTCTTTATTTTATTAAAGCAACTCAATGTTCATCTCCAATCAGATATTGTTGTGTGTCACGTCATAGTGGGAATAGGGTAAACTCTGATTCAGAAATTGATCCGACCAGCCATTTATCAGCTGTGTGGCTTAGCTTCTCCAAGAATCTTTCCTTATTTGTGAAGTCAGAGTAGTAATATTGGCCACTAAGATTGTTGAGGTTTTCACATACTGGGACACAGATGAAATGGATGCCCAAGATGACGTGCCTGGTAGAGCCTTGTTCCTTCCCACCCCTGCCTGTCCTGCCCTGGGTCCACATGGGAGCTACTGCATTGAGACAAAATGCCCCTTTCCCTGGTCCCAGTTGATTAGTTTCAGGTGAAACCAACATGTACCCGCCAACACTTTGCACTCAAACCGGAATGAGTGTGGTCTGTCTTCCTCCCATGGCTGAAATCCTGGGGTGAAAAATACAAAAGGTGTGCGTTTTGGGAGCGAACAGAGCTGATCTGCAGAGAGGTACCAGGGAATCTCCTCTTTTGCCTCAATGGCAGAGGTGGATTTTTTTTTGAAAGTGCCAGCGGATGCGGTGTGTGAACATCCACGGCGGGGTACCTGACAGCGTTTGCAGGGTCCATAACTGCTTTTATTTTTTTTCAAGGTGTTTTGTAGGATAGAGGTTAGGAGTCAAAAGTAATCTACATGATTTATGAGACACTGCTCTGGAGTATGTGCATGGGTGCATGAGAGAGAGACAGAGACAGAAGGGGAGGAATTGGGAAGCTGGCAGAGGAGAGAGGGGAGGATCTGAGACATAACCTCTGAGAAGAGTCCCAGCTAAAGAACCAACTTATCTTCAGTCAATAACACCCCGCAAACAACCAGAACCTGCTTCCTGTCTCCACCCGGTACTTCAAGCCCAAGTTGGAAACACTCCTGGGAAGAGGCAACAATAACGTCAGATTATCTTAAAACGAGAAGGAAATGAGTGAAGAAACAGCGATCCGGAGGTGGAGCCCAGCCACAAGGAGCCAGAAAGCGGAGGAGGGTGACTGTTCTGCTGAAAAGTGGACCTTCTAATTCAAAACGCTTAGTCACCAGACTGAGCACAGATAGCAAGAGCGGGAGGAAGGGCTGGGGAGTGTGGGGAAACATCTCAGAAAGCTCTCGACAAACTCGCAGTCTTCTGGAAGCTTCGGAAAACCAACTCAGGGGATAAAGCAAACAGCTCCATGGGGGATTTCACAGGGCAAAGCTAGCTAACCCCCATCGGACAGAGGCTCTGAACAGTGGAGATGGGTCAGAGAGCATCTTCTACCACTGGCCATGATTATATCCAATCCTCGAATAATCTGTAAAATGTGGCTCCATTTGGATAATCGCCATTTCGTGCCTAAATGGCCCGGTTAAAAAATCAGCTCCAACACGGGGAGGGGGAAGGGTGAGCTGGGACGAAGTGAGAGGGCGGCATGGACGTATATACACTACACCAAATGTAAAACAGATAGCCAGTGGGAAGCAGCCGCATAGCATAGGGAGATCAGCTCCGTGCTTTGTGACCACCTAGAGGGGTGCGATAGGGAGGGTGGGAGGGAGACGCAAGAGGGAGGGGATACGGGGATATATGTATATGTAGAGCTGATTCACTTTGTTATACAGCAGAAACTAACACACCATTGTAAAGCAGTTATACTCCAATGAAGATGTTTAAAAAAAAAATCGGCTCCACTATTTCACTCAGTCTAAGGTCCCTTAGAGCTCTAACCACACGCTTAAGAAAAACGACATTCATTTTTTTAAATGTCTCTGTCGGGGCTGAGTGAACACAGAAACTGATGTGAGTGCTCAAACCACCTGTTAACACTAGGTTATAAGCACTCAGATGAGTCAATTCTTGTTCTAACTTTATACCTTATCATCAAAATGAAGATACAAACTTTTTAAAAGGTTTATTGAGAAATGAATAGATCCCTGGGAAGGTGTCACCAAGACCCTGCAGATCTGTGGACCCCAGTGTTCGGTAGACAGAGCCATGTCAGGCAAGGTGATCTGACCATTTCTTCCTGGCTCTACGAAGGATGAACGCGGTGGGTGAGGGGGAGACCGGAGACCACGTCTTCAGTAGCCATGGAAATAGTTGAGGCAGAAGGTGAAAGGAGTGAAAGACGGGAAGGGGAGGAAAGAAAAGGAGGGGACAACTTTGAGGGAAGGAAGGGAGGACGGCTCAATGGATCCTCATGGCCACTAGAGGGAGAAAACAGAGAGAAGTCAACAGTGTCTCTAACTAGGAAACACGCAAGGCATCCATACTTAGGTTTCAAGTATCCCAGTCAGGACTCTCTTCTGTGGAGACAAGCTTCTGCGCACAAGTGATTCAACAAAACTCTACAGAAGGAACGCTTAGTCCCGTGTGAAGCGGGATTTGCGATTAGACGCCTTGGGCCCTCTTCTCAACTCTGCTAAGTGTGGAAACTGGAGGGCATGATCCCACAGGCAGCTGTTTCCTGGTCTGAAAAGCGGTGGGCGGGTGGGTGAGTGGACAAAATGCTCAAAGAAAATCCCAGAGCAGCCTGACGGAAAGACCCAGAAAAAAAAAAAAAAAGGTACCAGACAAAAATTAAGTCAGGAAATCCCTCTGTAAATGGTCTGAGCTCAAACGAACCTAGCCTTGAGCAGAGCGAAAGATGCGGTCAGAGATCAGGTTTTGGAAAGTGATTTCCAATCATTGCTCTGTTCTCTGCCGAGGGGAGTAGGCAGCTTGGCTTTGAGAAGAAATGGTCATTTAACCGCCTATCGCTCGGGGCAACCGGTTTAATTCGAAGAGAGCCTGCCTGTGGTTGACTGCTTAAGAAAAGTCAAGTTTATTTGCAAGAGATTTGAGATCGGATTATAAGAGGGGTGTAGAAAGATATCAAGCAGTTAGGAAAACAAGAGCAGATTTTAGATATGTTTAGCAAGTTACGAAAAGTCTATTACATAAAGCCTGAGTTCTTGTGAGAATTTGCTTGCAAGCTATTGGATAACTTCTAAGAAAAATATTAACCGGAAGCACAGAAATAACTAAACAAATCTGGTGAATGAATTTTTCACACACGGAGCAGATGTCACTCCATAAAATCCAATCCAAAACATTTGATCAAAAGGCTCCTTCTCAGACGAGGTTAGAAGTAAGTCAGACGCAGGTGTTCAGACCACATATCCGTTGGTGCCACAGACAGTTGAAGCAGACTTTGGAAATTCCACTGAATCCCTCAAATCCCTAATTTTATATATACTTTTTTCAGTGATATATTACTGGGTATGAGTATAGTCACTATCATTTTGTTGGTTTACTTTCCTTTTGAAGAAAATAAGCAACTGGTAAAACTTTCAAAGACATGCATTTTCAACCCAAGTAACATCTCAGAATGAATTGTTTCTTGAACAGAGCATCCTTCTGGTGAGTTCTCGTTGGCTACGTCTGCTGTTTGACAAGGGTCATTACTGAGTCACAGACTGACTCTGATCTCAGATTGTCCTCTGACCTTGAAGCCATTGAAGGGAATCAGAATTGGATTCAGAAAGCCATTGAAGGGAATCAGAATATGCCCTCCCCAAATATGCCACTTTGGCATAAAGATTATTTTGAGCTGAAGACAATTCAATCAACGGATGCAAGAATTCCCTGACCTTCCCTTCTCTGCCAGAAAGGAGGGTCAGAAGCCATGTATTGTGTTACATCTGCTGCTAGGACAAAATAGATCATTTATCCTCTTGAATTCCTTTTGTATCATGTACTTATATTATAGTACCTATGGCATTGTATTTCACTGAATTTTCTTCTATATTTGTCTCCCACTTGCTTGAAAACCTTCAAGAGCAAAGAGTATGCCTCGTCCCTCTATTTTTAGCTCCTGGACAAGGGCCTGGCATACCAGTAGCCCTCAATAAAAATTTATTGAATGAATGAATAAAGGAATGAATAAGAGCTTTCTTCAATTTTTGCTGATTTTTACACATCAAAATCTACTACAGTTTTAGAAAGCCATTGAAGGGAATCAGAATATGCCCTCCCCAAATATGCCTCTTTGGCATAAAGATTATTTTGAGCTGAAGACAATTCGTAATCATCAGATGCAAGAAGAATTCCCTGACCTTCCCTTCTCTGCCAAAAAGGAGGGTATTAATTTCCATGTGTGAAGGTGTCCCCCTCTCTCTTCCTTACCTTCCTCTGTAGCATAAAGAGAATATCAACTCATATCACTGGAGACAGGGGAGTCAACACCCCCCTAAAATAACTCTTATCTTCCATTAGTTCTCCCATATATTTTTCCTAGTTACTTCCCTGTAATTTGTCATCCCTCGAAGCCCAGCTCCCTGCCCTTTCTGTTAAAGGGGTACATAAGCCCCTGAGTCTAACCACTTCTTTGAATTTCACTTCTTTTCTATGAACTTTTGTGCACATAAATATTAATGAAAATTCTGTGCCTTTTCTCCTGCTAATCTGTCTTTTGTTAGCTTAATTTGCAGGCCCCCAGGTACTCACTGTAAGAGGATACAGATTTTCCTACCTGACCTTATTATATTTTTTCATATTTCTCTTTATATCTGTCAAAGAAATATTTCTCCTGGCTATATTCACTTTATCTCTTATCTTTTCTCTCCTCTGTTAACATTTCAAAGTATAGTATAAAAGCAAGAAACTTCTACCTTGACCACATGGGACTCTTTTTAAAGACTTTTCATTCCTGTTAATGTCTCAGCCCCAAAAATAAACTCCAGAGGTTTCCACTTTTCAGCCCCTGCCTTTATTAATTACTCCATTTTCTATACTCAGGGACTGTAAGAACATTTTCGTCCTTCTATTAATTTTGTCTGTTATTCTGTCAATTTTCACTGTCTTGGAGTATTTTTGATTATAGATTTGGCAAAGTAATTTTCTTCTTTCCAAAGATTACCCCAAACTCTCATCTTTGTTCAGGGTAACAAAACTCTACCCTTGACCAAACTTTGGTCGGGTTGCTTTGAACACTCTTTTCAAGAAGGACTCAACTCTTGGACTCCTGTGTCTATCTCGGCATTGCCCAATTTTACCAAAAGCCCTGCTAAGCCAGGTAAGAGAATTCTCCCACCCTCCATATCTGATCACTTTGATATCTGATTCAATTCCTCACCCATCCCCAGCTGATGTCTGATCACCCCGGCCTGACTGCAGCAAGAATGTCAGGTTGGTTGAACCAGCATCCCCTTCATCCTGGATGTTTTCTCTTTGTAATGTTCCGTCCGCAGGCCCCCATCCTGCTCCTTGTCTATAAATATCCACTTGTTCTTGCTGTCTTCAGAACCGAGCCCAGGTCTAGGCTGCGGTCTCTCGTCCTCTCGTGCAATAGCCCCTGGATAAAATCTGTTCTTAACCACTTTACTGTCGGACTCTGATTTTTCTTTCACAAGTTGTATAGGGACCAGTATCTCAAAAAGGACCTCTTGCAAAGGAGCCTCCTTTTATCTGTCACTCGCTTTGCCCTGCCAGAGTGTCATTTAAGAAAAACTAAAAACATGACTCTCAATCCTCTCCATTATCCATCTGGTTAGAATCACTAGAAAGACCATAAAACCAAATCCCTCTTTGCTGCAACCAAATGGAAATGACTTAGTGGCCTTGCAGGAACTAGAACCAAAACCAAACATATACGTACTAAAGAGAACCCCAAACAGTAGAGAGGATAAAAGAACCTAAAGAAGCCGAGAGTCAGCAACGTTCAAGCTCTACTGCTTTTTGTCATTCACACCGGGAGCCAAGAAAAGACAAGCCTGGGTTTAGGGTAGCCTATGAGTTTCACGTCTCAAGCAATGCACAGCACCGGGCTTCCAGGTGAGTCCACAGCAGTGTTGCACGGCAGCCTCCAAAATTTCTCAAGTATAGCTTTTTCATGTTAAAAATATGCATCTCATGCATAAGTCAAAAATGAGCGTGTGTCCAAGATTTTAACCAACTTGGTAATTAATGAAGGAACCAGTAAGACACTAAGACTAGTTCAAAAGACACTTTGGATGGATGGATGGATGGATGGATGGATGGATGGATGGATGGATGGATAGATAGATGTAAACAGTTGGTTAAGAATGGTAAAATTTGTTAATAGATGCAAAACAGGTTAATATCTTATGGGGCAATTAAATGTCATCTTTGAGATTATCTTTTATATCTTTATTGTAGAAATGAATTATTTCTCTAGTGAAACAAAATTTATTTGCCTTGTTGTGGGCAAGAATCGACTGCATTGCTATCAGTTTTTGCACGATAACTTCTTCTCTTATATCTCTTAGATATAAAATTACCTAGATATAAAAGTCAACCAGAGGTGCACAGCCCTATAGAATTAGATAATCTCCAAAGGGGTTTCCAGCCCTTTGCTGAAAGGACACTCTAACCGTTTCCCCCCATTTCCAAATCTGGGACAATTTCTCCTGACTTCCTTTGGAATTTATCTTCCCTCCCTTTCTCTCTCCCTTCACTATTTCTTTCCTTCCTTCCTCTTCATATATTTATTGATCATTTATTGTATTCTAGATCAGCACTGATCAATAGAACTTTTTTTTTTGATGTGGACCATTTTTAAAGTCTTCACTGAATTTATTACAATATTGCTTCTGTTTTATGCTTTGGTTTTTTGGCCGTGAGGCATGTGGGATCCTTAGCTCCCTGACCAGGGATCGAACCCGCACCCCCTGCATTGGAAGGCGAAGTCTTAACCACTGGACCGCCTGGGAAGTCCCAGAACTTTCAATGATGACAGAAAGTCCTATGTCCCTGCTTTCCAGTACGGTAGCCACTAACTACTCATGGCAATTGAATAGTTGAAATTTGGCCAGGAGGACTAAAGAGATTTTAACTGACTTAATTTTGACTAGTTAAAATCTAAATAGCCACATGTGACACTGGGGACCATCATGGGAGGCACAGTTCTGACGCTGTGTGCGATTCATCAATATGTAAGGTTCCATGTCCCTCGCCTCCCATCCCTCCTGCCCTCTAAGGTTTATGTGCTCACAGAGAATTTAAGGCAGGTATGAATGCACTGTTCTAGAAGGCACTTGATGCTCTGCAGTCTCGGAGAGGAGACTACGTCTCGCTGGGCTGGTCTGTAAAGGCTTTAGACAACAGTGGATGAAACTTCGACTCGCCAAGTTGTCAGAGAAAGACCTTCCAGGAGGAGGGGACAGGTGAGCCAAAGTCAGGAGGTAGGTAGGTGTTCAGGGACTGAGGAGTCGTCCTGGCAGGCCACTGCCCAAAGCTCAAGTAGGCAAGCTGGGAAATCTCAACCTTTCTAGAAAGGAAAGGGGCTTGGAAACAGCCTGTAAGGTCCTCTGAAATCACTGAGGATCTCAGGACCTTCTCCTATAAAAGTTCGGGGAAATCACTAAACGCCTGGGGGCAGGGGTGGGCATGGACAGGACCAGATCTTTATTATTAAAAAGCTCCATAAAGACAGCACGGAAGATGGATTGGAAGGCAGGAGCCACCGACGTGCAGGAGACGGGTTGGAAGGCTGTTAAAAACCATCAACGTGTCATACAGAGTGAAGTAAGTCAGAAAGAGAAAAACAAATACCGTATGCTAGCACATAGATATGAAACCCAAAAAAAAAATGATTCTGAAGAACCTAGGGGCAGGACAGGAATAAAGATGCAGATGTAGAGAATGGACTTGAGGATATGGGGGAGGGGAAGGGGAAGCTGGGACGAAGTGAGAGAGTGGCATGGACGTATATACACTACCAAACGTAAAATAGATAGCTAGTGGGAAGCAGCCGCATAGCACAGGGAGATCAGCTCAGTGCTCTGTGACCACCTAGAGGGGTGCGATAGGGAGGGTGGGAGGGAGACACAAGAGGGAGGAGATATGGGGATATATGTCTACGTATAGCTGATTCACTTTGTTATACAGCAGAAAATAACACACCATTGTAAAGGAGTTATACTCCAATAAAGATGTTAAATAAATAAAGATGTTAATAATAAAGATGTTAAAAAAAAATCATCGACGTGAGAGGTAATACGGTCTGCATCAGAAGGGTGGTAACCAATGAGGTGGGATACATCCATCTGACGTTGCTATAGCCCAGGAAGGAGCTTATTTTTTATAAATATAAATTATATTTATATAAGTATATGTATGTCTCTGTGTATATATACTCACATATATATTTATATATATTTGTATAATATAATATATAGTTACATATAAATATATTTATGTATATTTATATATTCATGTATATTTATATTTATGTATATAATACATATATTTATATTATAATATATTTATGTATAAATAATATATATTTATGTATATTTATAGACCTATAAAGAATGTATTATATATATATATTTGGAATAACACATTTCTTCAAGTGCTGTTTGAACAGAATGACTATTGGGGGTGTACTTAGACATGACAACCCTGGCTCTGACCATAAACAAGTAAGAGGAAGAATTACTTTAGGTTCTAAAGCCAGCTTTGTGAACCTCTATGAGATTCTCAGAGCAGGCTTTTGATGACATATACAGGGTCAACCCTGGACAACATTGTTACATATTAAACACCTTAGAGTGTTCCCATTCCTTCTCCCTGACTGTCCTGCGTAACTAACGTGGGTTTAACTTATTAACTCGTTCTGTACCTGGCACTTCTTTAGGGTCTTTAAATATTTTATTAGTTTTCTGTTAGTTTGTGTTCGTTTTCCAGAGCCGGTGTAACAAATTACCACCAGCTCAAAGGCTTTAAAAGAACACAAATGTATTATGTTACAGTTATGAAGGTTAGAAATCTGACACAGTTCTTGTGGGGCTACAATCAAGGTACCAGCAGGGCTGTGTCTCTTTCTGGAAGCTCTGGGGGGATCCATTCCTTTGCCTTTTCCAGCTTCTCGAGGCTGCCAGCATTCCTTGGCCCTTTGCCCCTTCCTTCGTTGTAAAGAGAGCAATGGTAGGTCAAGTTCTTCTCCCAATAGTTCACATCACTGTGACCTTCTCTTCTGCCTCCTTCTTTCACTTCTAAGGATCCTTCTGAGTACAGTGGACCCACACAGATAATCCCGGATCATCTCCCTATTTCAGTAATCTCCCTGATTTGCAACCTTAATTCCATCTGCAACCTGATTCTCCTTTGCCATCTCCCCACCTCAAGGTCCTTAAAGGTACTCAACTGCAAAGTCCCTTTCAACACATAAAGTGACACATTCACAGATTCCTGGGATTAGGATGTGGGCATCTTTGGGGAACATTATTCTGCTTGCTACAAATGTATTATTTCCTTTGATTCTCACCACACTGTTAGTATGATTGTCCCCATTCTACAGAATCTCACTGCACTATGACAGTGATTCTTCTGTGTTGTGGTTAACGAACCCAATGCTTAGGGAACTTGAAGGCAGCAACCTGTAGCACACACAGCTTGCACAGTGGCAGTGCTAGGACTGGAACCCATGTCTGTCTCTCATGCTTAACCTCTTCACCACTAAACCACACTAATGCTCACAAATGTCACTTTCTCCTGATTCCTCCTTTTCTCCCTCAGAGTTTTATTCTCTCTAACCTACCCCAGAAGAGCATTACACCTGGAAGGTATGTCAAGCGTGTTGCATTGTTAAAGCATCAATGCTTCAAATGATACCTTTCTAGGGGTACTTGCTTTTGCCAACATGAAGGTCTAGGAACAAAGGTCAGAAACTGGTGGAGAAACTAGCAAATTCAGAAGGGATATTTTGAGCTTGGGGCTTTCTCAGCACTTCTGGGCTATAGACGATTGTCTGCTCTGCTTTCTGAGAGGAGAGCCTGGATCCCGTGCAAAGGCTGCTTGAGAAGAAGGGGTGACAAGATTTTGAGAGTGACTGAGAATAAATTCCGATGGCGTCTTCCTGCCCTTCTCCTCCCGGGAGCCATCCACTTACAGCATCAAAAGACAAACTGGCCACATATATTCAACATCAGTTCCCTTTTTTTAAAAAAATTAAGTTTATTTTTAAAAAAAGAGAGAAAAGCTAAGATGCGAGGATGAATCATATTATCAGACATCTGCTCAGAGATTAGATGAGCTCATTATGGAAATTCAAGAGTATGAGGCCCATTTGGAAGCTCGTTTCTGAAAAGGTACAGTCCTGTTACTAAGGTAAAAAGGTATCGTGCTATGGTCCATTTTTTTTTTCTTTTGCCTTGACCTCCTTCATCAGCTAAAAGTACAACCAATCCAGATGGGTTCTGCTGGGTAGCATTTGGTCTTTTGATGTGAAAGCTGGTTGGGCAGGTGTGTTGAACTTGGGAGATTTAATTGAGCTGCACATGTATGATCTGTGTGCTTTCTGTGTGTTGTACGCTAATCAATAAAAAAGACAGTAATGACAGAGTGAGAACGAGGGAACAACCTCAATAAAGGACGCAGGACTGCTGGGGAGCAGACTGACTTATCCTGAAGTTATGAGGCTTAGTTCCTGGGCCCCTCACCACCCCTCTGGGTTCCAATCAATGTCAGGGGTAGCTGGGAGCAGTTGAGTTTTCTAGGTGGGAGGGGAAGCCAGATTGCAATTGGAAATTGCTTAAAGAAAGAGATAAAGAATTAATTATTAAGAATCCAGCGATTTATTTCTTTATTTAAACACATATTCAACTTTTGATTTTAAAAAGCAAACCAACAGGACTTCCTGGGTGGCACAGTGGTTAAGAATCTGCCTGCCAATGCAGGGGACACATGTTCGAGCCCTGGTCCAGGAAGATCCCACATGCCACGGAGCAACTAAGCCCGTGCGCCACAGCTACTGAGCCTGAGCTCTAGAGCCCATGAGCCACAACTACTGAGCCTGCATGCCACAACTACTGAAGCTCATGCGCCTAGAGCCCGTGCTCCGCAACAAGAGAAGCCACCGCAATGAGAAGCCCATGCACCGCAATGAAGAGCAGCCCCTGCTCGCCGCAACTAGAGAAAGCCCGCGCACAGCAACGAAGACCCAATGTGGCCAAAAATAAATAAATAAATAAATTTATCTATATATTTTTAAAAAAGCAAACCAATAAAAACAAATGAACTCACCACTTGCCCTTGTAGAAATCACAGTGCTGTGACAGGAGCAGCCCTGCATGAAGAAGGAGGAAAGACTACATTGAAATCCATGTGAAGCAGGAAAGACAAATAATTTGAACCACTGCTGCACTGATTTCCAAACAGAAAAGTGCCAAAGGTCCTGGGAGGTTCTTGTGGATTGTAATGTCTTTTGAAATCCCTACCCTCACGGAATTTACTTTCTAAAGTCGGGGTGGAGAAAGACCGACAAAAACAAGCACAATATATAGCACTTAAAAGGGAACAAGTGGGGGCTTCCCTGGTGGCGCAGTGGTTGAGAGTCCACCTGCTGATGCAGGGGACACGGGTTCGTGACCTGGTCCGGGAGGATCCCACATGCCACGGAGCGGCTGGGCCCGTGAGCCATGGCCGGTGAGCCTGCACGTCCGGAGCCTGTGCTCCGTGACGGGAGAGGCCACAACAGGGAGAGGCCACAACAGTGAGAGGCCCGCGTACCACCAAAAAAAAAAAAAAAAAAGGGAACAAGTGCTATGGAGAAAAATAAACCAGGGAACTAGGAAAGGGAGGGCAGTGGTAGTGGTACTAGAAGTGTGGTGTGAGTTTTTAAATGAGGTGAACAGGTAAGTCTTCCCTGAAAGATGAAATTTAAGCAAACCCCGGAAAAATTAGTCCTGTGGTCATCTGTGCGGATGCATCAAGGTGAGGGGAACAGCAGGTGCAAAAGCCCAGAGGCAGGAGTCCAGAAGCAGCCAGTAGCTAGAGCAGAGTTGAGGAGGGCTGAGTGGAAGGAAAAGTGCTCACGGAGTGAGCAGATCTTGTAGGTTTCCTAAGCCATTGCGAGGAGTTTGGCTTTTACTCTGAGTGGTTTGGGGAGAATTTGATCAGAGGAGTGGTATAATCCAATTGTAACTCAGTAACAGCAACATAATTTAAAAATGGACAAAGGATTTGAATAGACATTGCTCTGAAGAAGATACACAAATGGCCAACAAACACATAGAAAGATGCTCAACATAAATCAGCCATTAAGGAAATGGACATCAAACCCACTGAATCTTTCTGGTATTGTACAAATTGAGAAGAGGCAGTCTGAGGGTAGGTGTGGAAGCAGGGAAAAGAGTTAGGAGCCTAAGTAATAATCCAGGTAAAAGATGAAAGTGCTGTTGGTGGGAGTGTAAAATGGTGCAGCTATATTGGAAAACAGCTTGGGATGGTCTCAAAATTTAAGCACGAAATTACCATATGACCCAGCAATTTGATTCCTAGCTATATAACCAAGAGCACTGAAAACTGTTCATACAAAAACATGTACGTGACCGTTCATGGCAGCATCACTCAAGATGGTAAAAAGGGGAAACAACGCAAATAGCTATCAGCTGATGGATGATAAACAAAATACGGCATATCCATACAAATGGAATGTTATTTGGCAACAAAAATACTACATGATACGGTACATACGCCAACATGGATGAACCTTGAAAATGCTATGCTAAGTGAGAGAAGCCAATCATGAAAGATCACATATTGTATGATTCTATTTAAGTGAAATGTTCAGAATAGGTAATCCATAGAGACAGAAAGTAGATGAGTAGTTTCCAGGGCTTTGGGGAAGCGGGGAAAGGGAGAGTAACTACTAATAGGTACAAAGTTTCTCTTTGGGGGGAATAAAAAGGTTCTGAACAGAGAGCGGTGATGCTGTAAATATACTAAAACCCACTGAATTATACATTTTAAAAGGGTATGTTTCATGGTTTGTGTGAATTGTATCTTATTTTTTAAAAGAAAAAGAAAAAAAAGAATGAAGGTTCTCAAAAGCTAAGTTATTCTTAAAAGAAGATCTATAAGGGGGACATGTATCAATTATTAAGACTTACCATATAGTCACAGTAATGAAAGTACGGCAGCAAAGTAGACCAACAGAACATAAAAAAGAAGTCAGAGGCAGATGCATGTATAGAGGGGAACTTAATGTATAGTAAAATGGCATCGTTAATCAATGGAGAAAGAATCCATTATCTAGCAGCTAGTATTAGGAAGAAAAACAAACCTACCTAGCACCGGATAGGTGGACGCCAAATGGATTAAAGACCTAAAGTTATTAGAAAACACAGAGGAATATTTTTTGTGACTTGGAAGGGGGAAAATTCTTAAAATCTCAGAAGTGCAAACAGTAAAGCTAAAACTTGATGTGTTTGATCACATCAAAATTATGAATTTCTGTTCAGCAAAGAACATCATGGACAAAACTAATAGATTGACAGAATGGAAAAGTTATCTGTAATGCCTGACACTGACAAAGGATTAATATTCCTGAATACAAGAGACACTTTCATATGAACCAATAAAAAGATAACAACTCTAATAGAAGAAGTCAACAAAGGATACAAAGAGGCAGTTTATAGCAGAGGAAAGTCACACGACTCTAAGCATATGAAACAAGGTTGAAACGCAGTAGACAGAAAAGCACAAATTAAAGCAACAAGGAGGCAGTGCCTAATAAATTGATTGGAAAAGTTAGAAAGTTCGGAAACGATAAATGTTAACAGGGATGTAAGGATACCTGAATCCTCATGCACTCCTGGAAAAAAATGTAGACTGATACCATCGTTCTGGGGAGTGACCAGGCACTTATATTCCCTGACCTAGGAATCGCATTCCAGATATATATTCAAAGAAATCCTCATATGAGTCCATAAGGAGAAGTATTGGAGCATAATTATTGCAGGTTTCTGGGGGAGGGTATCAGGAAGGTGTAGGCAATCTGGCTATATCTCACTGGGAGAGTAGATAAGCAAAATGTACTCTTTCTAAGAATTCACACGCACCCATGTGCGTACACGCACCTACACACAAGGTGTTAAGCGCTCCATAGTCTGAAGAATAAATCTTTCTTTCTGTAAATCTGATTTGCCTAAGCCTATTCCTAATTCTAATCATAGACAATCTCATGTTTTTCTTAAGTCACAGCTCACCTACCCCACACATCACTTATCACACCAGGTACCACAACATACAGCATGGTTTCTAAAACCTACGCTCTCCTAAAGCACACAGGTCATAAGAGCTACGCTCTGGCATCTTTCCCGATTCCGAATTTGTAATGCAGGAACAAGCTGGTTCCCTTGTTATCCTGAGAGCCCTGAAGTCGCACTTGATTCTTACCAGTTTTCCTTCCAGGAGACTAGACCTCCTTTCAAAAGCAGAGCCTAGACAGGAGCTCTTGTTCTATCGACAGACTTCCTGTGACGGCTGCCCACCTGAACTCCGGAGCACCAGTTTTCTGGATCTTACTTCCCTTCCTTGCAAGTTGAGCCCCTTGTAATTCAGCTCACATACTCACCAGCTCTTAACTGTGATCAGGAGAGGAGCCTGCCAAGTTCCACTAGACCTTGAATTTTGCCTACTGAGATGAAGCCTGACTGGCACCTAGGCACGTTCTTTACTCAGTACCTTGATCTAGATGGCTCACCTGTTGTCAGGTCCCGGCCACCTCTATCCACCTTTCATTCTTACTTGAAGCGTGGACCACAGTGCCCAGCGCAGTAGGCTAAAGAATGGCCCCCGCGTTAGGTCCATGACCTATTTCTGGGACCTGGGAATGTTACCTTATATGGCAAAAGGGACTTTGCAGATGTGACTAACTTAGAGATCCTTAGAAGAGGGGTGTTGTCTTGGATTATACAACGGGCCTGGTGTAATCACAATGGTCCCCAAAAGAGGGATGAAGGAGGAGTCCAAAGAGGAGGAGATATAATGATGCAGGCAGAGACTGCAGTGACGCTCTCTGAAGATCAGCGAGGGGCCACAAGCCAAGGGATATAGGCAGCCACTCAAAGATGAAACACCCAGGGAAACAGCAGAGCCCTGGGAGGAAACAGGTCTGTCAACACATTGACTTTAGCCCAGTGACACTGACTGTGAAGTTCTGACCTTCAGAACAGTGAGAGAATTAATTTAAGCCAGGAAGTCTGTGGTAATTTGTTACAGCAGCAATGGGAAACTAATACACCAATAATCACTCTCGGAGTGTTATACCGGAGACCTCCTCATCACAAAACTGAAGGATCTTTTCCTCTTCTCCTTCCTTTCTCCTTCCTTCCTAACGTCTCTTGGGATTTTAAGGGGAATCACCCAGATCTGGTTCTAATTAGTGTTTCCACGCAAGAATTCTTTCTTGGCATTCCTCAGAAAATTTATGTTTTCCTCAATGCTGAGAAAAATCAGTTGAGAAATTGGGGAAAGGGGGAAAGTATTATCATCCTCCAGCAAGAATTAAAGCTTAACCGTCAACGTTGGAGAGGAGAATTTACGATCTAATCATTCTTGCCTGTAGCAGTTGCCATATTATAAGTGTTTGCTTCTGGCCCTGTCTGCTGCGAACAGTGAGTCATTCTGGCACATAAAATAAATATTAATAAGCTTATACACAGTGTATGCTTTATTTAAATCCTATGAAGAATGATTTCAGAAATAACAAGTTTTAGAAGCAAATAAATCCTTAAATTGACAGTTTCTATACAAGATTCTTTGACGTTCTATTCATCTTGCTAAGAGATCCAAACATTACATTATTTGAATATAAGCCAATACTGTTTGCTGGCATTTCCAGTGTTTGAACATTCACTATATAAATTCTACTAAATTTAATATTTGTTTATTAAACAAAAATTTTTAGATATCCATAATAATGAGTTAAGTATATAAAGAATGTTGGAAGTATTTTAAGAATAAGTTACGATTTGGGGGAATTCTTGAGAAATTCTGTAAATTATGGTATCTCATTCCTGAACCCCCAAATTTGTATCTATCAGGACTTTGGAAGCACTAGTTCAAATCCCTCCTCTGTCATTTTACTAGTTGCACAGTCTTGGGCAAATTACAATTTTGAGCTTAAATGCCCTCATCAATCAAAAGGGGACAATATTACCATATAGGTTTGCTGCAAGAATTAAATAACATTATATATGGAAAGTGCCTGAGACATAAGTCTTCAAAAAAAAGGTCAAGAAACCATAGGGGTACATTTTCATAATCTTGGACTTGGATTTTTAGATACAACACCAAAACACAAGCAACTAAAGATAAACTAGATAAACTGAACTTCAGCAAAATTAAAAACTTTGTGCATCAAAAGACATTGCCAAGAAAGTGAAAGTACAACTGACAGACTGGGAGAAAATACTTGCAAATTGTATCTCTGGTATACCTGACCATATTTCCAGAATACATAACGAGATTCTAATTTTCAACAATGAAACAACAAACCACCCAAAGGTGGCAAAGGACTTGAATAGATATTTCTACAAAGAAGATATACAAACGATCAATAAGCACATGAAAAGATGCTCTCAGTGTCCTTCATCATTAGGGATATGCAAATCAAAACCACAATGAGATACCATTTTACACCCACTAGGATGGAAATAATAATAATAATTTTAAAAATGAAGAATAATGTGTTGGTGAGGTTGTGCAGAAATTAGAACCCTTCTACACTGCTGGTGGGAACATAAAATGGAGCAACTCTTGTTGCAAACATTTTGTCAGTTCCTCAAAAAGCTAAACGTAGTGTCACCATATGACCTAGCAATTCCCCTCCTGGGTATATACCCAAAAGAAATGAAAGCAGGGATCCGAACAGACACTTATATGACAATATTCACTGCAGCATTATTCACAAGAGCCAAAATGTGGAAGCAACCCAGGTGTCCATCGATGGGTGAACAGAAAAGCAAAATATGGTATATCCAAACAACTGAATATTATTCAGTCATAAAAAGGAGTGAAGTTCTGATACATGCCACAACTTGGATGAATCTTGAAAGTGTTAAGCTGAGTGAAATAAGCCAGACACAAAAGGACAAATCCTGTATGATTACATTTATATGAAATCTCTAGAATAGACGAATTCAGAGCCAGAGAGTAGATTAGAGGTTACCCAGGCTGCCAGGACATGGGGAGTTATTGCTCGATGGCTCTAGGGTTTCTGTTGGGGTGATGAAAGAAGTTTGAAGTTTAAGTGATGATGGTAGCACAATACGGTAAGTAACGCCACTGAATTGTACACTTAGAAATGGTTAAAATGGCAAATCTTACGTTAAATATATTTTATAATAACAACAACACAAAGAAGAATTTGGGAAAAAAACCATAAAACGAAAGCCCCTACATGGTTCAACAGGCTAATGAATTTGAAATGTAGTTTGAAACCTTTTTCTCATCCTTGCTCTAGGGCACAGACACAAGTCCCATGGGTCTTAGCCCAGCTTTCTGAGGAAAAGCAGACCTTGAGACAAGGCATTTCTCAAAGGTATTTATTTTGGGAAGGGATCCCAGGAAATAGGAGGGGAACAGTGCAGAGAATGAAACAGAAAATAAGGGCAGCAGTTCCATAAGTACATTCTGGGCTCCGTCGTGCTGGACACTCCTAGGAGCTGTGGAGACTGCTACCCAAGGGTAGCATTTGTCACCCACATCCTTCCCCATGGGGGACAGGTTGCCACGCGGGAGAATGTTTTTGCACGTCCAGGCTGGCAGGATGCGTTATCTGCGAGGGGCCTTCCCTCCCATCCTGCTGCAGAGTCAGAGAGGCGCCAGGCCAGAAAATGAAAAAGATAGCTGAAGCCGAAGCAAGCGCCCCCAGGTGGCATCTGGGGTAACAGTGGGCCATAGAGGGGCCCCAAAGAAGCATGGTGCGCCCAGATGTGCGACTATAATCCTTCCCATGCTGCGAAGCCCTTGTCAGGAAAGCTTGAACATATTTAGATCAGAAATCTATAGTAACTCCATCCTATCTGTCAAGTGAAGTTTAAAACTATTAAATGAGATTTCTGAAGCCTCCACAATTTTACCTCAGTTTATCCATCCTCAATTCTTTGATGACTCACCTCTACGCATGTCTGTGTTCCAGCCCCACTACTCAGCATTTCCCAAACACGGGACAATTTCCTTCAATTGTGCGTTTGCTTGGCTCATTCCTACCATTTAGAAATCCCTTCTATCCTTTAAAAAACCATCTGCTCTTGGGCTTCCCTGGCGGCGCAGTGGTTGAGAGTCCGCCTGCCGATGCAGGGGACGTGGGTTCGTGCCCCGGTCCGGGAAGATCCCACGTGCCGCGGAGCGGCTGGGCCCGTGAGCCATGGCCGCTGAGCCTGCGCGTCCGGAGCCTGTGCTCCGCGACGGGAGAGGCCACAACAGTGAGAGGCCCGCTTACCATACCACACACACACACACACACAAAAACTCATCTGCTTTTAAAGGAACAGATCAAATCTCTCCTCTACCAAAAAGTCCATTCTGAGAACAAGACAGAGGTGAATCAGGGCGTGGCTAACGACTTGGGGCGTGGCTAACGACTTGGGGCATGGCTAATGTATAGGGCGTGGCTGGGCAGGCGGGTTTCCTGGAGCTCTGGACGGAGTAGTACAGGATGAACCCTACTGTATATACAGTGTATGGAGTCAGGAGGTCAAGATGTCACAAGGACAGCCATGAGAAAAACGGTTCAAAGAAAAGTAGCTAATAAGTTTAAATGGAGAGGCAGGAAAGCACAGCATTAAATAAGGTGGAAAACTCAGAGGATGTGATAAGGAACGAGAGCCGAAAGAATGGGGCCCCAGCCAGTGGACAGATTCATTTAAAGGGGCGGAGCTGGAACTGAGTCTCTGGTCGGAAGTTCCCTCTTCCTACTTTTTAGCCCATCGCAATCCACATCTGTCCTATGTCTCTCGACACACCTTGCATCAAGATGATGGCTATTTGCACATGTGCTTTATCTCCCCTTACAGATGGTACGTTCCTTGAGAAGTAGGATCATGCTTCTTCTACGCTACACAGTAAAAGGCACAGGGTCTTTCCAAGTGCAAGTTCAATAGATGTATGTTGGACTGGATTAACATTACACACCAAAATAATTTTGGCAAAACAAAACGTAGAGTTAGATTTATAATCCCTTTCCAAATTTCAATTAGTCAGATAGGAAATGCCATAAATAGTAGCTGTCTGGAGTATTCAGAAGGAAGCAGGGCAGAAACAATATTTTAAGTATTGCCTATATGTCAAACTCTGTGCTACATGTGTTTATATATCTAATTTAATCCTAGTGGTTGTACTATTCTACAGATGGGGAAACTGATGGTCTAGACGCTATCCAGAGTTATCCAGGTAGAAAGTGGCTATCTGATCCCAAAGACTCTGATCTCATTAGCACCAAAGATGTTCATGATAAGATGTCGGTGAAAAAATGCATAAACAAATGTCTTCCATCTTTGAGATAATCACGTAGCTGAGCTAACTCTGAAACAGAAAAACCAAAAATAATGGCTGTCACGTCAGGGTCATGTGATTGTAGGTGACTTTTGTAAACTAAAAGTTCCAAAGAGTCTGCAATCATGTTGCATTTCTGGTAAAATTTAATGCAAAAGAAGAGGTCGAGGCCAATCTTCCTCATCGATAGTAAAATATCTTACTCATGACGTTTTGTTCTATTTTATGAGCCAAGCAGCACCAAGGACAGCAAAATGAGGGACCTTTGAACTTCATTCCTCAAAATTCTGCTTTGCTCTGCTGGTGCTCTGATCAGCTCCAGCCCAAGCCCATTTTAAGAGGTATATGGGGCAGTACCCTCAAAGGAGGTTAGAATTAACAGGCATCTTGGCAATCAGCAAACTCAGCCTCCTTATTTTATAGATGAGGACTCCAGGAACAAGTGACCCTCAGTGAGCCAGGAGCCTGGAGTAAATGACGGCCTGAGGCCAGGGCTAAAGGCCTCTGATATTCCAGAGACGTCAGCCTTACGAAAGGCTGGGGGGGGGGGGGCTGTGACATCCCCCACCTTTCTGTGTCCATAGTCTTAGACTCCAGTTCCCTCTCACAGTTCTTGTAAATCACTGAGACATCACAGTCCCTAGTACACAAAACTGCTTGGTTTTGTTAATGAAAAGGTAAAAAGAAAAATAACCAAGTATAGAGGAGGAGAAAATAAGCCACAGAAGAGCCCAAAGTGGGAAAAAGACAGGACATGCCTGCAGCGGGCTAATCTGCAATATATGGGGTGGTTGGGTGTTATGGATTGAATGTTTGTGTCCCCCCCAAAATTCACATGTTGAAATCCTAACCCCTAAGGTGATGGTATTAGGAGATAGGGCTGTGGGGGAGGTAATTGGGTCATGAGGGTGGAGCCCTCATGAATGAGATTAGTTCCCTTACTAAAGAGACCCCAGGGAGCTCCACCGCCCCTTCTGCCACGTGAGGACACAGCGAGAAGGCTGTCTATTGTCTGCAACCAGGAAGAGGGCCCTCATTAGAAGCCGGTTGTCCTGGTGCCCTGATCTTGGACATCCAGCCTCCAAAACTGTGAGGAGGAAATTTCTGTTGGTTGCAAACTACCCAGTCCACGGAACTTTGGACCAAGACACTGGGGATGCGAGGAGACCCCAGGTAGAATCTCTTCTCTGGCTGATCCAAAATGACATGGGAGCTGAGAGGAGAGGAAGAAAAATAACAGGTGGAATTCCAGCTATGACTTTCCTGGACCAACCCCCAACATTCCTCTGCAAACTGAGTCAAGCAGGAGGTGGCGTGTGCCGCAGCAAATCGATCACCACGCACTATTCTCACCTGCGCGCCCATCAGCAGGGGCGAGAACAAGCCCCCAGGTATGAAATGACTTGCTCGGTACCATTCAAGGCATGGCAGGACTGGAGCCGGAACCCCAGGCTGCGTGTTCCCTTTATATCCAGATGCTTCCCTAGCTCTGCTCCTCAAAGCCCCAGGTGTTTCCCAGGGGTGCCATTCACAGGTGTTCCACTCAACACCCTCCTTGAGCCAGAAAACTCCCTTCTAAGGTGAGACTTCCTCATGAGAGTTTGTTTGAAGAAAGGCGTCCGAGGCTGGGACACTCAGAAGCCACTTTCCCACTCGGTCCTGTCCCTGGAGTACTAAGTACCCCCTGGCTCAAGAAAGACATATTTTTTCCTGCACCCAATGAGGTTTCTTTTACTGTTTAATGTTTCTCAGAACCGAAGGAGACCTGCGAATAGAACATACAGAAAATATCCACCACTCAGCCCCACAAGCTTCAGGAGCTATCATTCCAGATGCAGAAGGGAATCAGAGAGCCCTATGCTGTCTGTCCCCCGGTCCCCTGCAAGCCCTGGCTCCTAAATTAAGGCAGGAGGAAGGGGCAGGCTGGGCTTCCGAACAGTGTGTGAGATAGGAAGAGTATTCTCAGTCATATTGGAAGGGCAGCCGTTAAGCCTGGCAAAGTGGGGGGATGCTAGAAGGAAGATGTAGCCACTCTCTTGGGTTTCTCCTTTCTATTCAGAAGTTCTTCAGGGCACCCTGGTTAGGGGAAGCGGGGGAAGGAGGGGAGTGATTTTGAGTTGGCCGTGACAAGGCAAAGGTGTGAGTCCCAGGCCCTGCGCCCCACCCCCAGCTGGTTGACCTTCCCCTTAGATGTTCCTCACCAGGGGTTCATTGTCACGGGAGAGCCGGAGCCGGGGGATTTGTCACCATAAAACACTAACACGAGGCAGGGCCCACTGCAGAGTTAACCTTATCTGAAAGGCATTATGTGATCAAGGGAGACTTGGCAACCCTCGTGAGGCCTGCTCGGCAGAAAGGGCCCAAGTGCTGACTGGCTCTGCCCCAGTGCGGTTCCACTCGGCTAAATGGAGGGCTGGGAAACATCCTGCCGCTGTGATGACTGAAGGGACACAAACCAGACCCAGGCTTGCTAAGCTAAGTCCATTCAAAGGAGAAATATTTATATTTTACATTTTAAATAGTCCCCGAGGGAGGCACAATATGTTTTTCATCTCGCCTGGGTTTAAGAACTAAGCGTCCTCGAGAAGCAGAGCAGGCCCCGCGAGTGGCAGATTCAAGTGAGAGTGATGCTCTTATCGCGGAGATCAAGACCGCGGCCTTCCAAGACGGACGAGGCTTTCCGCACAGACACACGCCACAGCGGTTACTCAGAAGAAAAGGTAAACGACGGCCTAACGAGGGGCGCGCATTCCATCACACCCCTGGCTGTCTGGACGCAAGCAGCTAAAATGTCACCTGCGTCCCCATGCTGCTTCTGTATGATTATGTAGCATGAATGCCCATTTCCAGGAATGCGTCTCTTGAGACTATGGGGGAACGATTGACAGATGTGTGCAGAGGGAAGGTTACGAACATTCTAGGAAAACTCACAAAGAGGCGGGGGAAAGGCAGGCAAGCTTCTGATCTGGGCTGACCTGCTACGTACGGTGTGGAAGGAAACTGGGCTGCTTTAGACAGGAAGGTTCTTGAGAGAGAAGGATGACTACGTCCCTATGGGATCAGAGAGAGACCGGTGTAGTCCAGTTGCTCTCCGGAGAGAGAAAGGACCACCCAAGTGGATGGCCAGGGCGAGACCCGGATGTTAGGGCGTTGGAAGAAGTCGGTGTCTAAAGAAGTGAGGGAAAGAACCAACATGCAGGATGTCTCAGCGGGTGAATCACTCTCCTCCTTTCCATCACGGGAACAGCCTTCAGCTCTGTGAGAAACACCAGGACCGTCTACCACAAGCTTCACGCGAGGCCTTCAGGAGCCCTGCCAGGGTGTGGGTCCCAGCTTCCTCGCCCTCCAGCTGTGTGACTTTGGCCAAGTCATTTTATCTCTGGGAGTCAGCGTCCCTATCTGAGAAATGGGGGAAAGAATGGTATTTATCTTTTTAAATTTAAATAAGCATGTATAGCACTTACTATGTGCCAGAAACTATTCCAGCTACTTACAAGTATTGACGCATTGATTCATTACATTGAAATAGGTAGCAAAGGTTGTTGTGAGGGTTAAATGAAATCATAGAGGTAATTACTGATAAAACAGCACCCAAAATATAGGAAGTGCTTGGCAAATGTTGCTAACGTTGTTGTTGTTATTATTATTGTTTCTGAATGGACTCGGTTTAAGCTGGTAACTGGTCTGATAAAAAAATCTTATTAACAGAAGTGACATCATAATAGCTCTCATTTATGGACTGCTCATTACATGCCAGGAACTAAGGTGCGTTGCTTACACAGATCATTGACCTGGCGAGGCAGAAAGTGCTACACCCATGATGAGGACTGAGGCTCAGAGAAGTTAAGGAACTGGTTCAAGTAACCACAGCAAGTAAGTGTCAGAGGCAGGCCTCAAAGCCCAGGCTCTTTCGATACTCCAGGCTATGGAAGGCAGGATAAACACATTTTGTTATCGGTGAACAGACTGCATGAAGAAGTAGACTAGTTTGAACTGCTGATGTGGGTATGTGTGTTCTGTAAACATCAGTGTACTCACATCACAGGAACTACCACCAAGTAATGGGTATACTCACAGTGCCTGAGGTAGTGCTTGGTGGGTTGGGGGTTCCCTATTTCCATTACGTGAGTGATTGCAGACGTGGAATGCTCCCCAACCTCTCATTCTCCCAGTTATAGAGTTACACAAATCATACTGTTAATCCTTTTGCAAGAAAACTTTTTGCTGAAGAAAGAGACCAATGAGACCCAGGAAAGAAGACCGTAGCCAAAGGTAGACTCGACACATCCAGGAAGCGTGGAGGCTGGAGTAGGGGTCGGGAGAGCTGGATTCTGGGCTCAGCTCTGCCGCTCACCAATGGCAGCATCTCGGCCAGGCCCATCCTGCTGCCTCAGCTTCCAATTCCTGGATTCCCAAGTCCTCTGATGAGCCAATAATACAGTCAGACTTGGGAGTAGCGTTGGAATTCAGATACACTGGTCTAAGCCTGAGATGCAGTGACCCAGCCATCCTCCTGGTCAGAGCCTGGACGCCCAGCCCACCCGACTCTGCTGTCTGGATTCCTTGATCCCATATGGAGGGAAGGCTTCAGGAATTAGGGTTGAGGCTCTGACACTCTTTCCAATATTGTGTCTGGGCAGCTTCTTCTCTCTCTCTCAACTCCTTTTCCCCAAAGCAAAGTCAGTTTCTCCAAACCCCTTTCCACAGCTTTCTCTCCTCTGTTACTAACCCTTTGTCATCCAGAACTTGCCTCTGATCTGATCATACATTAAGCCAGCCTCCTGTTGTTTTGAGTTCCACCTCTGGAAAGTAAAGAAACTGAGCTTGAATCCGTCAAAGTTTCCTACCAGACCTAGCATCCTATGACTCTGTACATGAAGGTATATATACTCACATCTAATGTCTATTTCAGAGAAGAATTCTGTTTGACAGTTAAGGCTCTGAGTTACCAAGTCAACAATAGTCTTTTTTTCTTTTTAGATATTTTTTTGATGTGGACCATTATTAAAGACTTTATTGAATTTGTTACAATATTGTTCCTGTTTTATGTTTTGGTTTTTTGGCCCTGAGGCATGTGGGATCTTAGCTCCCTGACCAGGGATCAAACCCACACTCCCTGAATTGGAAGGTGAAGTCTTAACCACTGGACCCCAAGGAAGTCCCAACAATAATCTTGATATAGGACATAATTGGATAATCAGACAAACATTATTACATATGCTCAAATTTGAGTGTCTCCCCTTGAAATAAGTTGTCAGGAATAAAACCACCTATTTGTGTAGAGATTTACTGTTTGAAAACACTCTCAAATGCATCTTCTCATCCTCCTTATACTAACCCTTAAAGAGAGATGGAATTAACCCCTCATCAATATATTACAAACATCAGTGTACTTATGTAAGAATAACCACCTCAAACTTGCACTGAGGGTTAAAGGAGAGATACTTATAATGCCAGGAATAGTGTCTGGTACACAGCTGGTGCTTAACAAATGAAGATGCAGTCCTAGCGCCAACAGTGTTAAGGGGGATAGTTATTCTCATTATGTCATATAATGTAGTGTGGAATGCTCCTCCAAACCTCACTTCTAATATAAAATTACTATCTTCTAAAAAAGACAACTAAACAGAGATCGTATCATATTTTTTACCTATTTTTTCATGTTAGTCATAAAGGAAACACCTGAACAGTGATAAGTCAACAGTTGAGTTCTGGAGCAAGCAGTATACTCTGAATTTGCCTAAAGAATTGGTCATTCGCTACCAAAAAAGAAAATTACAGGCCAATGTCTTTGATGAATATGGATGCAAAAACTCTCAATAAAATACTAGCAAACCAAATCCAACAACATATAAAAAAGAACATACACCACGACCAATTTGGATTCATCCCAGGGTCACAAGGATGGTTCAACGTAGGCAAATCAGTCAATGTGATAAACTCCATCAACAAAAGAAACTACAAAAACCACATAATCATCTCAGTAGGTGTAGAAAAAGCATTTAATAAAAGCCAACATCCATTCATGATAAAAACTCTTACCAAAGTGGGTATAGAGGGAACATATCTCAACATAATAAGTTATTTATGACAAACCCACAGCCCATATAATACTCAACAGTGAAAAACTGAAAGCCTTCCCACTAAAATCTAGAAGAAGACAAGGATGCCCATTCTCACCATTCTTATTTAACATAGTACTGGAAGTCCTAGCCACAGTAATCAGACAAGAAAAAGAAATCAAACGAAGGGAAAAGGTAAAATCCTCATTATATGCAGATAACATGATACTATATATAGAAAACACTAAATACTGCACAAAAACTGCTAGAACTGATAAACAAACTCAGCAAGGTAGCAGGATACAAGACTAACATACAGAAATTGGTTGCATTTCTTTATACTAACAATGAAATAACAGAAAGGGAATGTAAAAAGACAATGCCTTTTACAATCACATAAAAAAATACTTAGGAATAAACCCGACCAACAAGGTGAAAGACTTATATGATAAGAACTATAAAACATTAATGAAGGAAATTGAGATGATTCAAAGAAATGGAAAGATACCACATGCTCTTGGACTGGAAGAATTAATATTGTTAAAATGTCCATACTACCCAAAGCAATCTACAGATTTAACATGATCCCTATCAAATTACCCATGACATTTCTTCACAGAACTAGAACAAATATTCCTAAAATTTATATGCCAAAGCAATTCTGAGGAAAAAGAACAAAGCAGGAGGCCTAACTCCCCCAGGCTTCAGACAATATGACAAAGCTACAGTAATCAAAACGGCATGGTATTAACACAAAAACAGACATATGGATCAATGGAACAGAATAGAGAGCCTAGAAATAAACCCAGACACCTATGGTCAATTAATCTTTGACAAAGGAGGTAAGAATATACAACTGAGAAAAGACAGTCTCTTGAGCAAGTGATGTTGGGAAAGTTGGACAGCCACATGTAAATAAATCAATGAACTTAGAACACACCTTCATACCATACACAAATGTAAACTCAAAATGGCTTAAAGACTTAAATATAAGACATGACACCATAAAACTCTTAGAAGAGAACATAAGCAAAACATTCTCAGACATAAATCGTACCAATGTTTTCTTAGGTCAGTCTCCCAAGGCAACAGAAATAAAAGCAAAAATAAACAAATGGGATATAATCAAGCTTACACGGTTTTGCGCAGCAAAGGAAACCATAAGCAAAATGAAAAGTCAACCTACGGATTGAGAGAAAATATTTGCAAATGATGTGACTGACAAGGGCTTAATTTCCAAAATACACAAAGAGCTCATACAACTCAACAACAACAAAAATCAATTGAAAAATGAGCATAAGATCTAAATAGACATTTCTTCAAAGAAAACATACAGATGACCAATAGGCTCGTGAAAAGATGCTCAACATCGTTAATTATTAGAGAAATGTAAATCAAAACTATAATGAGGTACCATCTCACACTGGTCAGAATGGCCATCGTTAAAATGTCTACAAATAGCAAATGCTGGAGAGGGTGTGGAGAAAAGGGAAGCCTCCTACACTGTTGGTAGGAATGTAAATTGGTGCAGGAACTATGGAAAACAGTATGGAGGTTCCTCAAAAACTAAAAATAGAGTTGCCATATGATCCTGCAATCCCACTCCTGGGCATATATCAGACAAAAGTATAATTTAAAAAGATGCATGCACCCCAATGTTCATTGCAGCACTATTTACAATAGTTAAGACATGGAAGTAACCTAAATGTCTATCGAAAAATGAATGGATAAAGAAGATGTGGCATATATATATATATATATATATATATAAAATGGAGATCTACTCAGCTACCAAAAAGAATGAAATAATGTCATATGCAGCAACATGGATGGACCTAGAGATTATCATATTAAATGAAGTAAGTCAGAAAGAGAAAGACAAATACCATATGATACCACTTATAACTGGAATCTAAAGTGTGACACAAATGAACCTATCTGTGAAACAGAAACAGACCCACAGACATAGAGAACAGACTTGTGGTTGCCAAGGACGGGGTGGGGAGGGATGGATTGGGAGTTTGGGATTAGCAGATGCAAACTACTATATATAGAATGGATAAACAACAAGGTCCTACTGTATAGCACAGGGAAATATATTCAATATCATGTGATAAACCATAATTGAAAAGAATATGAAAAACAATGTATATGTTTATATATATATATATATATATGACTGAATCCCTTTTCTGTACAATAGAAATTAACACAACATTGTAAATCAACTATATTTCATTAAAATAAATAAATAAATGAAAAGAATCAGTCATTGACTTATTATCACAGCCTTTTTTGAAAAAGGTGTCTTAGTCTGTTTGTGATGTTGTAGCAAAATACCATAAACTGGGCGGCTTATAAACAACAGAAATTGATTTCTCGCTGTTCCGGAGGTTGGGAAGTCCAAGCCCAAGATGCCGGCAGATTTGGTGTTTGGTGAGGGACCACTTCCTGGTTTGTAGATGGCGCCTTCTCACTGTGTCCTCACATGGTGGGAGGGGCAAGGGAGCTCTCTGGGGTCTCTTTTATAAGGGCACTAACCCCATTCATGAGGGCTCCACTCTCATGACCTAATCACCTCCCTACCTCCAAATATTATCACTTTGAGGATTGGGATTTCGACACATGAGTTTGGAGGGGGGATGCAAACAACATTCAGTCTGTAGCACAAGTCTAAGAATCTTCATCCACCTCGTGACATTGTTAGAATATTAACAGAAAGAATTTTTAAATAATTCACAAAAAAAGAGACTCATGCTTGTACACCTATGGGTAAATACTTCAGAGGTCTTATTTGTTATCCCATCCAAAAAGTTAGTCTGGCATTTCATTAGATTGGCCTCTTATTTTTGACTCAACAGGTTTCAGATATGGAGGGAGATTTACAATTTTTGATTGATTCAGTTGCTCGTCAAATAGTAACTCAACGCCTTTTGTAGATCAGGTAAAGATCAAGCTTCTGGAAATACCCAGATGCATGAGAAAATGCAGAGATAGCTCTCTGGTGGGAAATAGGGCGATCTCTACCGTAATAAACCACAGAGCCCCAGGAGCCGTGATAGAGGCTTGATGGGAACATAAAAGATGGTGACATCATCCCCCTGGGCTTGGTGAGACCTAGGAGAATGAGGGAAGAACCTGTAGAAGAACTCGTGCCTGAGGCAAGCCAGGCAGAGGGAACCTCCCTGCAGATACACAGAGGTGAGGAAGAGCAAGAGGAAAATATGCAAAGCAGTCTGACTTGATTGGTGCCTAAAACACAAAGAAGGAGGAGACAAAAATGCAACAGGAGAAGTAGAAAGAGGACAAATCACAGGCAGTCTTTACTCCATGTTAAGTAACTTAGACACTTTCATGGAGGCAGTAGGGAGAAACAAAACATTCTTTTCAATTTATTTATTTACTTTTGGCTGTGTTGGGTCTTCGTTGCTGCACGCAGGTTTTTTCTAGTTGTGGCGAACGGGGGCCACTCTTTGCTGTGGTGCGCGGGCTTCTCACTGTGGTGGCTTTTCTTGTTGCGGAGCACGGGCTGTAGGAGCACGGGCTTCAGTAGTTGTGGCACACGGGCTCAGTAGCTGTGGCTCACAGGCTCTAGAGCGCAGGCTCAGTAGTTGTGGTGCACGGGCCTAGTTGCTCCACGGCATGTGGGAATCTTCCTGGACCGGGGATCGAACTCTCGTGCCCTGAATTGGCAGGCAGATTCTTAACCACTGCGCCACCAGGGAAGTCCCACAGACAAAATATTTTGAATAGAGGAATGACTTGATTTGGCGTTTAGACAGTTCATTTTGACAAATTTTTATTTAGCAGCTTTGGGGCAGTAGGCTAAGTTAGAAGAGTACAGAAGTGAATAAGAGCTAGCATTTTACCCTGAAAGAACGAAAGTTGAGGGGAAAAGATAGACAAGGAAAGACGTCACGTCAAAACACTTGCTGAGTACTCTGATGACCTGGATATTTGCAAAGAGAACACCCAGATAGACTTGGCGAACCCAAAACAGCTCCAAAAATAGATGGGAAAATGCTTCTCTTTCCTGAGCTGTACATAGTACGTTTGAGTCTTTGCAACACAAGTACATTGTCTTTCTTTATTCCTTGCAACAAAATGCCCCTGCACAGGCATCAGCTCCCAGACTTGGTGGGGGGCCCTAGAAGTCATCTAGTTTCATATCTCTTTAATAACAGCCTTCCTCAACTGTTATTAAACCACCCAAGTCAGCTTGTTCCACTGTTGGAAGTAGATAATGTTAAAAAGGTGATTCCTGCATAATATTTCAGAGGTTCCTCTCCCAGTAATGTCTTTTAACTCTCGTTTGAGGCAGCGTGTGTAACGAGAAAGACCCCAGACCAGAGAATCACAGTGGCTCTGCCAGTTACTAGCTGTGTGGTCTTGGGTTAGTTACTTAAACTTTCTGACTCAAGTTTCTCATCTCTAAAATGGTTTAATACGGGACTTACATGATAAGAGAAATATAGGTAAAGCAATAAGCAAGTCCCTTGTATAATAAAGTTCAATAAATAACAGCTGTTACTATGATGATTAAAACATCATTTCTGGGGCCTCCCTGGTGGCGCAGTGGTTGGGAGTCCGCCTGCCGATTCAGGGGACGCAGGTTCGTGCCCCGGTCCGGGAAGATCCCACATGCCGCGGAGCGGCTGGGCCCGTGAGCCATGGCCGCTGGGCCTGTGTGTCCGGAGCCTGTGCTCCACAGCGGTGAGAGGCCCGCGTACCGCAAAAAAAAAAAAAAAAAAAAAAAAAAAAAAAAACAAAAAACCCCATCATTTCTGTATATGCCTGTGCCCTCGCTTCTTTAAAAAAAAAAAAAAAACGAAAAAAAAGCAAAACTTTCATGAACTCTCTTCAAATGTTGGTCCCGGTATTGAACTCACCTGGGTTCATCACAGGTAATATGGTCACAGAATACTGTCTCTCTTGGGCAGAAAAATATATATATTTGGCAATTTCAGACATTTATTTCCAACTATTCTCCACTGTAGAGAGCTGAGCTGGGTGACAGCCCTAGAAGAGCTTCATCTCTTCCAGTTTAGCCTGATAACCAGGTAGTTCTCTGTGCATTTTTTTTAAGGGTGATGCATTTAAAACTCCAAATGAGACCCATTTCTTACCCATAATAATCACAGTAGGTGACCTTGTGTACCTAACATTTCACAACTGCTTCCTGGACTGGTCAGTAACTCAAGATGAATAAATAGTTTCTGATTCAAGGTGGTGACGTAGCGGGATCCTGAACTCACCTCCTCCCACAGACACACTGAATCTACAGCTACATAAGGAACGATTTCCTCATGAAAAAAACCCAAAACTAGCTGGGTGACTCCTACACTTTGGACGAATGAGAAGAAAACCCACGTGGAAGCGGGTAGGAGGTGCTGAGGCACCATCTCACCGTAAACCCCACCAGCCACACGGTGACAGGCCACAGTCAGGAGGAAACTCAGAGCCCCGAGTTTCTCCCGAAGGAGCAAAGCATTTGACCCCCATATCAGGCAGCCAGCTCTTCAGACCTGCACCTGAGAGATGAGCCCCCCCAAACGTCTAGCTTAGAAAGCCAACTGGGCTTGTTCCGTGAGACCCGCAGATGACTGCAAACTGAGAAACAGCTCTTAAAGGGCTCACATGCTGGGACTCTCACCGCAGGCAGAGGCAGAAACTGAGAGGCGCCCAGACTTTCTACAACAGAAGCTTATTGCGTATCTGTGTATCCCAAAGCATCATCCCCATGGGGCAGGCATCCTATGTAACAGACATTTACAGTTGGCTGAAATACTCTCCAGACAGAGGCCAGCGGCTGCCATCTCGGTGCTCTCCCTCTTCCTCACTCCAGGTGGCCGGCGTCACCCCAAAAGGAGCTTCTCACTTGTGCGGCACCCTGAACTGTGCACCTGCTGCCCGGGAGACTCATCTGCATCTCGTGGCTCTGGTGCCCAGCGGCACTTACACGAGTGGGTCCCATAGGATTACAGCCAATGGAGAAAGAATTCTTAACCAGCTGACACTCCAGGGACACAGCAGAAAGGCAGAAGATTGGGGTACCCAGCGTCTCTGTGAAAGAGGCCTGTTAGCTTATCTTCAGAGCTGCAGCTGGAGGGTCAGGCTTCTACTCCACACGCATCAGAGGGCGGACTTCAATCCTCTCCAGAGACCTTGGAAGGTGGATTCTATCTCTGCACTTTGCTTCTGTTGTGCTCCAGAGGGACGGTCTCTCCCAGAGGGGAGCTTGGACACACAGCTGGTGCCCCAGTTTTTCTGGCTACTTCCCAGGGGATGCTCCTTGATCACCTGGGCTGGTCACCTGATCAGCGGGGTTTGCATTCATGGGACTGGAACAGATGGAAAGACAGGTCTTGGCCTCCCCCCACCCCAGGGCACAATGCAGACAGCAGACTGAAACACATGCCCAGTCTTTCTGCAAAAGAGGCCTATTAGCTTGTCTTAGAGCTTTGGCTTGAGTGGAAGGCTTCTGGTTTGGTGCACATCTAGGGGTCTACTGAGGTGCACTCCAGGGATGGAGCCTGGTGGGTACCATCTCTGTGCCGTCCCTCTGCCTCCTTCTCCCTCTGGGTCGCTAGAATCTGTGGCAGAGGACTATTACTGTATCTTCACTGTTGTGGTCTGAGGGGCAGGGCTCTAATTAGACACAAATCAAGGGGCCCACTACAATCCTCATGAGGCACCAGGGAGGCCAGCAAGTTCCATCCGTGCACCCTCCCTCTGGGCTGCCCCAGATCATCGGTTCTGTGAAAAAGAAGCTCTGTACACATATGGTGCCCTGGGTTTTGTGTCTGCTGCCCAGGTGGACACATCCACTGAAAGCCTGGCTCTGGTGACCAGTAGGGCTTGTGTTCATGGGTTCAGTGGGACAGTAGCAAAGAGAACAAGACAGTTCTTCACTGGCTATCACACCAGGTTTCAGCACACAGGGAGCAGACAGAAACACTCATCTCCCATCCCTCCTCTGAAGGAGGAATATTTGCATATCTGAAAAGCTGCTGCATGAAGGTCTGGCATCCAATCAGCCTGAATCTAGGTGCTGACTGAGATCTTCCTCTCTGGTACAATGACCGGTCTCAGCACACCCTCAACTATTGGAAGCCCCTAAAAGTAAAGTAGTCTGCTTAGACAATCACAAAGGTTTGAGACACAACCAAGATCTAGGGCAACGCTGAACAGTAAGTTTCATTGCCTACATGAGGCCACTCCTTAAGCCTGAGAGAAGTGACTGTTTTATCTAATGCATCTAATGCAAAGCGTTAAAGAAAAAAGTGATGATATGGAAGAATATGTTCCAAATGAAAGAACAAGATACAACCCCAGAAAAAGACCTCAATGAAATGGAGATATGTGATTTACCTGATCAAAAGTTCACAATAATTGTCATACAGATACTCACTGAGCTTGAGAGAAGAATGAAGAAAGTGAGAATTTCGACAAAGAGATAGAAAATATAAGAAAGTACCAAATAGAAGTCACAGAATTGAAGAATATAATAACTCAACTGAAAAATATAATGGAAGGGTTCAACAACAGACCAGATGAAGCAAAAGAAAGGATGAATGAACTCGAAAGCAGGGCATTGGAATTCACCCAGTTAGAACAGCGAAAAGGAAAAGGAATGATAAATGAGTGAAGACAGCTTACGGGATGTATGGGGCACTATCAAGCAGGCCAACATTCACATTATGGGAGTCCCAGGAGGAGAAGAGAGAGAGAAAGCGGCAGAAAAATTATTTGAAGAAATAACGGTTCAAAGTGTTTCTAACCTGGGAAAGGAAACAGACATCCAGATCCAGGAAGCCCAGGGAGTTCCAAAAAAGATGAACTCAAAGAGACCCACACTATGACACATTATAACTAAGTGTCAAAAGTTAAGGACAAAGAGAGAATCTTAAAAGCAGCAAGAGAAAAACAGCTTGTTATACACAAGGGAACCCCCATAAGATTATCAGCAGATTTTTTTCAGCAGACATTTGGCAGTCCAGAAGGAAGTGGCATGATATATTTAAAGAGCTAAAACAAAACAAAACAAAACAAAACACTGTCAAGCAAGACTACTCTACCTGACAAAGTTGTTGTTCAGTGTTGAAGGCAAGATAAAATTTTGCAGCCAAGCAGAAGCTAAAGGAATGCGTCACCACTAGACCAGCCTTACAAGATCTGTTAGAGGCGCTTCTTTAAGCTGAGCAAAAGGGCACCAATTAGGAACAGGGAAACATCTGAAGGTACAAATCTCACTGGTAAAGGTAAATATATAGTAAAATTCAAAATAATCTAATGTAAAGGTGGTGTGTTGATGACTTAAAAACTATATGAAGGTTAAAAGACAAAAGTAGTAAAAAACATAATTACAATAATTTGTTAATGGATACACAGATGTACACTGTGACATCAAAAACATAAAACATGGGTGGGGGAAGTAAAAATGTAGAGCTTTAGAATGCATTCCAACTTAAGCTGTTATCAACTTAATATGGATTGTTACAAATATAAGTTGTTTTATATAAGCCTCATGGTAACCATAAAGCAAAAACCAATTGTAGATACACAAAAGACCAAAAGAAAGATACCTAAACTTTCACTACAGAAAATCATCAAATCACAAAGGAAGAGGGCAAGGGAAGAAGAAAGAGACAGAGGAATTAAAAACCATCAGAAAAGAATTAACAAAATGTCAATAAGTACAGTTGACCCTTGAACAACATGGGGAGTAGGGGCACTGGCCCCCCACACAGTCAAAAGTCTGCATAAAACGTAGAGTCAGCCATCCGTATTTGTAGTTCCTCCACATCCACAGTTCCTCTGTGTCCACAGTTCCACATCCAAGGATTCAACCAACCACAGATCGTGTAGTATTATAGTTTTTACTACTGAAAAAATTCCACATATAAGTGGACCCATACAGTTGAAACCCACATTTTTAAGGGTCAAATGTACTTACCTGTCAATCACTTTACCTGTAAATGGACTAAAATTCTCTAATCAAAAGACATAGAGTGGCTGAATGGATAAAACAAGACCCTATAGGAGCCTATAGGAGATTCACTTCAGATGTAAGGACACACACAGACTGAAAGTGAAGGGGTGGAAAAAGATATTTCATGCAAATGGAAAACAAAAGAAAGCTCAGGCACCTATACAAATATCAGACAAAATACACTTTAAGACAAAGACGGTAAGAAGAGACAAAGAAGGTCATTATATAATGATAGGGGTCAATTCAACAAGAAGATACAACATTTGTAAATATTTACACAACTGACTTAGGAGCACCTAAATATATAAAGCAAATATTAACAGACCTAAAGGGAGAAACAGACAGCAATACAATAATAGTAGAGGGGGCTTCCCTGGTGGCGCAGTGGTTGAGAGTCCGCCTGCCAATGCAGCGGACACGGGTTCGTGCCCCGGTCCGGGAAGATCCCACATGCTGCGGAGCAGCTGGGCCCGTGAGCCATGGCTGCTGAGCCTGCGCGTCTGGAGCCTGTGCTCCGCAACGGGAGAGGCCACAACAGTGAGAGGCCCGCGTACCGCAAAAAAGAAAAAAAATAAAAATAATAGTAGAGGACTTCAACACCCTACTTTCATCAAATGGATAGATCATTCACACAGAAAATCAGGAAGAAGGTATTAGCCTTAAATGACACGTTAGACGACATGAATTTATCAAACACATACAGAACATTTCATTGAAAAGCAACAAAATATACATTCTTCTCCAGCATAGATGAAATATTCTCCAGGTTAGACCACCGTGTTAGGTCCATCTTAATAAATTTAAGAATAATGAAATCATATCAAGCATTTTTTCCAATTACAGTGGTATGAAACTAGAAATCAATTACAAGAAGAAAACTGAAAAATTTACAAATATGTGAAGGTTAAACAACATGCTACTGAACAACAAATAGGTCAAAGAAGAAATCAAAGAAAATTCCAAAAAATACCTTGAAACAAATTAGAATGGAAATACCACATACCAAAACTTAAGGGATGCAGAAAAAGCAGTTCTAAGAGGGAAGTTCCTAGTACCTACATCAAGAAACTAGAAAAATATCAGTTAAACAACCTAACCTCATACCTCAAGGAACTAGAAAAAGAAAGACGAATAAATTCCAAAGTTAGTAGAAGGAAAGAAATAACAAGATCAGAGTGGAATTTCATAGTAAAATAGACACTAAAAAGACAACAGAAAGTATCAGTGAAACTGTAACAGAGAGAAACAAACCTGACTCCATATTGAATCTATTCGTTTAGCTCTAACTTTTGTGCTCTGTTGCCTGTGCTTAGTCATGCTGGTTCTGCACCTTTCATAAAAGAATGTTGCTTATAACCTGAAATATACAGTCTATCCCATTCTCAAAGCTCTGACCTTTAAAAGTATAACACTTTTCCATTCATACAGAGATAAATAGTTGCAGAACAAATAGTTGCAGACAAACATATTTGTCTTGTTGGAGGTTTGTAGAAGCATTGTGACCAGACTTACTTGGACAGCTGCAAGAATAAAGGATTCTGGTACCAAGAAGTTTGCAACAAACAGCCACACTCCCTCCCCCTTCAGTATAAAAGAAGCCTGAATTCTAACTTGGGTAAGATAGCTCTTTGGACCACTAGTCTACCGTCTTTTTGACCTGCTGCCTTTCTGAATAAAGTCACTATTCGTTGCCCCAACAATTCATCTCTTGATTTACTGGCCTGTCGTGGGATGAGCAGTAGGAGGTTGGACTCAGTAATAAAACTAAAAGCTGGTTTTTTGAAAAGATAAACACAGCTGACAAATCTTTAGCTTGACCCACCAAGAAAAAATGAGAGACAAATCATATAAATAAAATCAGAAATAAAGAAGATATTACAACTGTTACCACAGAAAAACAAAGGATCGTAAGAGACTACTATGAACGGTTATTGGACAACATTGAAGAACTGGATAAGTTGCTAGAAACATATATCAAGACTGAACCATGAAGAACAGAATAACTGAACAGACTGATTCCTAGTAAGGAGATTGAATTAGTAATCAAAAACCTTCCAACAAACAAAAGTCCAGGACCAGATGGCTTCAGTGATGATTCTACCAAACATTTAAAGACGAATTAATACCACTCCTCAAACTCTTCCAAAAAATAGAAGAGGAGGGAACAAACTTTTTTCTCAAGACGAGCATTACTCTGATATGAAAGCCAGACAAGGATGCCACAAGAAAAGAAAATTACAGGCCAATATCCCTGATGAACATGTACAAGAATCTTCAACAAAATATTAGCAAGCCAAATTCCACAATTCATTAAAAGATCATACACCAGCATCAAGTGGGATTAATTCCAGGGATGCAAGGATGGTTAAACAACCACAGATCAATCAATGTGATAATCACATTAAAAAAACAAAGAATAAAAACCACACGATCATCCCAACAGATTCAGAAAAAGCACTTGACAAAATTTAACAACCATTTTTAAAAATAAAATCTCTCAGCAAAGTGGGTGTAGAGGAAACATACCTAAACACAATTCAGGCCATATATGACAAGCCCAAAACTAACATTATACTCAAAGGTGAAAAAGCTAAAAGCTTTTCCTCTAATATTAGGAACAAGACAAGGATGCCTACACTTATCACTTTATTCAACATAATATTGGAGTCCTAGCCAGAGAAATTAGGCAAAAAAAAAAAAAAAAAAAAAAGGGAAGGAATAAAGACGGGAAGGGAGGGAGGAAGGGAGGGAGGAAGGAAGGAAGAAAAGGTATCCAAATCAGAAAGGAAGAATTTAAACTGCCACTATTTGCAGATGACATGAGACTACAAAGAGAACACCCTGAAGACTGTTAGAACTAAAAAGTGGATTAAGTACAGTTGCAGGACATAAAATCAGCATACAAAAATCAGCTGCATTTCTATATACTAACAACAAGCTATCAGAAAGAGAACTGAAGAAAGCAATCCCATTTACAACAGCATTAAAAAGACTAAAATATTTAGGGATAAATATAACCAAGGAGGTGAAAGACTTGTACACTGATAACTATAAAACATTGATGAAAGAAACTGAAGATAAAAATAAATGGAAAGATACTCCATGGTCATGGATTAGAAGAATTAATATTGTTACAATGTCCATACTACCCAAAACAATCTACAGATCCAATGCAATCTCTATCAAAATTCCAATGGCATTTTTCCCCAGAAATAGAAGGAACAGTCCTAAAATTTGTATAGATCCACAAAAGACCCTGAATAGCTAAAGCAACTGTGAGAAAGAATAAAGCTAGAGGCATCACACTTCCTGATTCCAAACTACTTTACAAAGCTGCAGTAATCAAAACAGTATGGTATTGGCATAAAAACAGACACATAGATCAAAGGAACAGAATAGAGAGTCCAGAAATAAACCCATGCATATGGGGTCAATTAATTTATGACAAAAAAGCCAAGAATATACAATGGGGAAAGGACAGTCTCTTGAATAAACAGTCTGGGAAAACTGGACCACCACATGTAAAAGAATGAAACTGGACCACTATCTTACAAAATACACAAAAATTAACTCAAAATGGATTAAAAACTTGAATGTAAGCCCTGAAACCATAAAACTCCTAGAAGAAAACGTAGGCAATAAGCTCTTTGACATCAGTCTTAGTGATGATTTTTTGGATTTGACACAAAAAGCAAAGGCAACAAAAGCAAAAATAAACAAGTGGAACTACATCAAACTAAAAAGCTTCTGCACAGCAAAGGAAACTATCAACAAAATGAAAGTGAACCTGCCAAATGAGAGAAAATATTTGCAAATCATGTATCTAATAAAGGATATGATTAGACATTTTCCCAAAGAAGACATATAGATGGCCAACAGGTATATGAAAAGGTGCTCAATATCACTATTTATCAGGGAAATGCAAATCAAAACCATAATGAGATATCACCTTACATCTGTTAGAATGGCTATTAGTTTTAAAAAATGACAAGTGTTGGTGAGAATGTGGAATAAAGGGAATCATTGTGCACTGCTGGCTGGAAGGTCAATTGGTACAGTCACTGTGGAAAACAGTATGGAGATTCTTCAAATATCACTACCATATGATCCAAGATTCCACTTCTGGTATTTATCTGAAGGCAACAAAAACACTAACTTAAAAAGATGTCTAGGGACATCCCTGGTGGCACAGTGGTTAAGAATCCGCCTCGGGGGACACATGTTCGAGCCCTGGTCCGGAAAGATCCCACATGCCGCAGAGCAACTAAGCCTGTGCTCCACAACTGCTGAGCCTGCGCTCTACACCCCATGAGCCACAACTACTGAGCTCACGTGCCACATCTACTGAAGCCCGCGTGCCTAGAGCCTGTGCTCCACAACAAGAGAAGCCACCGCAATGAGAAGCCCATGCACTGCAACAAAGAGTAGCCCCCTCTGATGCAACTAGAGAAAGCCCGCGTGCAGCAACAAAGACCCAACGCAGCCAAAATAAATAAATAATTTATTTTTTTAAAAAAAGATATCTCTACACTCATGTTCACTGCAGCCCTGTTTACAATAACAAAGATATGGAGGCAACCTAAGTGTCCCTGATGGATGAATGGATAAAGAAGATGTGATATATATATATATATATATATATATACACCCCCCTATGTACAATGAAATATATTCAGCCATAAAAAAGAATGAAATATTGCCATTTGCAATAAAATGGACTGACTTTGAGGGCAGTACACTAAATGAAAGAGGTCAGACAGAGAAATATAAGTACCATATGATCTCATTTATATGTGAAATCTAAAAACAAAAACAATGAGCTCATAGATACAGAGAACAGATTAGTGGTTGCCAGAGGCGGGGGGTAAGGGGTGGGCAAAATAGGCAAAGGGTGTCAAACTTTACTTATAAAATAAATAAGTTATGGGACGTAGTACAGCATGGTGACTATAGTTAATAATACTGTATTGTGTGCTTGAAACTTGCTAAGAGAGTAGATCCTAAAAGTTCTCATCACGAGAAATAAAGAAGTTGTAACTACTGTGGTGATGGATGCTAACTCGACCTGTTGTGGTGGGTTGTTTAGCAATATGCACAAACACTGAATCATCCTGTTGTACACCAGAAACTAATAATGTAATATATCAATTATATTTTAACAAAAAATTCCTTAAGCCTAGAAACCTTTTGGAATTTTAGAACTTAAAGAATTCATGTGTTAAATGATGTTAAGTTGTATGAAAATCATAACTTCCATTAAAAAAAAAACCATGCTGCATAGACTGTAGATCCTCCTGGGAAGAAATTAACACGAACAAGAATAAGCAAAGCCACCTTAAATGACTGAGACCTTAGAGAGGAGAAGGGTTGACTGGGACCAGAGAGGATGGTAAAAATTGTTAAGATTGCTGGACCAGAAATCTGAGATCTCGAGCTGAGTCCTTGGTCAACGCCTTTACAGAGATAAGAGCTTGGGCTGTCATTTAGACTCTCCAAACCTCAACTTCTTCTCTATAGAGGCTGTGTGTTGCAGGGATTGAGGTCACAGATGCTGGAGCCAGCCTGCCTTAGCTCTGAACCTTGGGCAAGTTAACTGACCCCTCTGGGCCTCAGTTTCTTCATCTGTAAAAGGGGGGATGAAAAGAGTGTTTCGCCTATACTTCCAGGCTTCTTAAGAGAATTAAATGGATCTTATAAAGCACCTTTAATAGTATCTGGCACCTCGTAAGCACTATAAAAAGATTTGCTATTACATCACCATTATAAAATCAAAGAGTTGAACTAAATCTCTGAGGTTGGCTCTTGCACCAGCATGCTGGGATGCTGTGGGCTGAGTCGAGGGGCACTCTGCAGAGCTATTTAAGGGAAATGCTGAGATTGTGAAACAAAACTAATCCATAAACCAGAAACCCTGGATACGTTCCAAAATTTTGTGTAAAGTCAAGGGTAGGGGTGGGAATTGGTGAGAGCCTGGGCGGGTCCCAGCTGGCAGCACCTGTCTCTGTGGGCAGGGGAAGAGGAAGATCTTCCTCTTTTTATACTGGTCAATATGACTAGGGAGATGGAGGGATTTATCATACAAAGAATGAAAGCCTCTGAGAAGCAAGAGGCTTTGCAAAGCGGGTTAAGCAGTGGTGGGGGGGATGGGCTGGGAGGTGGGGGGAAGGTCCGTATGATAAAGTCTGTCTCTGAGACATGAATGTTGTGGTAGGGGGAGGGCAGGTGTGCAAGTACATTTCACAGGCCCTTCACATGGGGTTAGATCACTTTGGATTTGCAAAACTCTCTTTGGCTTCTCAAACTTCCTGTGATTTCCAGTGGGTTTTGAGATGTGCCTATGGAGGTAAAAGCTTGACCATGGGGGGCTCATTGCCCCACACACATGGGCGCTAGGGCAGGTAGGAACATCCACTGGGTGAGTTGGCGCCGCTGTCCATGGTGCCCCCGCTGTCCAGGGCAGCTATGTGTACCTCCAGCTGGAGGGCACCTGCCCTGTTTGAACAAGCCAGCACTCCCGAGGGTGACGCCTCATGGACCCTGGACTCTTTTCAGAGCTGGTCGCGTTCCCTCAGCAGCAGGTGCAACAGGTACATTGGCAACAGGGGCAGTGGGCTTAACTCCTTTGGACTCTCTGAATTGAAATCAAGCTGTGACCATAGCCATGACCTCAGACCGGTTCCTCTCCATCAGCTTCCCTTATTCAACCTCCAGATCCTTAGAAGTGTGATCAGGTGGAACATAATAGGTTTTGCTTATAGTTAGGGAGTTCGGGATTGACATATACATACTACTATATATAAGATAGAAAACCAACAAGGACCTGCTGCATAGCACAGAGAACTCTGCTCCATGTTATGTAACAACTAAATGGGAAAAAATTTTGAAAAAGAATGGATACATGTATATGTATAACTGAGTCACTTTGCTGTACACCTGAAACTAACACAACAGTGTTAATCAACTATGCTCCATATAAAATAAAAAGTTTAAAATAAAGTGAGTGCCTCTGGGCAACAAGAATAAATAAATAAGATAAAGAATAAGAGGGAGGGGCTCACGCTGGGTGTAAGCATTATGACACTTGGAGGGAGGCTTCCCACAGGAGATGGCAGACTGGGGTCAACCAGAGGGCCCCCCACCATCTCTCCGGCTCTGGAAGTGAGTCAAGGTGAAAAAACAGTAAGGAAATATTTGAGTGACTGGTTTGGAGGCTTGAGTAGAAGATTGTAAAGACATAAAAAGGTTTGATCTCCATTCCCTACCAAGGAAAGACATTTCCATGAGCCGAGGTACAGCCCCGAGAGGTAAACTGTGAAAATGTGATAAAAGAACGGGACACTGATGATGATGATGGTGATGACGATGTTGATTTAATATTTATCGAGCCTTCAGTGTTCTCCAGGCACTGTGCTTCAGGAACAGTAAGCATCTCATACTGACCCCACCACAACCTCACAAGGCAGGGTCTATTTTTAGCCCTATTTTACAGAAATAAAAATTGCTCAAAGAAGTTGTAAGTTTATTAAGTGGCATTGCTGGGATTCCAGTTTAGCGCCTGAACTCTTAATGCACACAAGAGCCCCAACCTGATTGGTCCAGTCTACCCTAGCAACCAGCATCGTCACAATCCACCCCTTCCCCTCCAGCTTCGAAGAGGAAAGGAAGTTGTCAAAGTGCAGTATCGGGCTCGCCTGCTGGCGCAGTGGTTGAGAGTCTGCCTGCCGATGCAAGGAACATGGGTTCGTGCCCCGGGCTGGGAAGATCCCACAGCCGCGGAGCGGCTGGGCCCAGGAGCCATGGCCGCTGAGCCTGCGCGTCCTGAGCCTATGCTCCGCAACGGGAGAGACCACAACACCGTACCGCAAAAAAAAAAAAAAAAAAAAAAAAAAGGTGCAGTATCCTGAGAGGGGCGTCTTACAGAGAGAGGCACAGTCGCATCTCCAAAGTCTGGCTTCTGGAAGGGGTGGCGGAGGGGTGATCATGGCTGTGATTTACGGCCATATTTATATACACCCTGGTCCTGGTCAGCACGTGGCATCGGAACCACCTTCCCAGGCCCTGAATTCTGCCTCACAGTAACGTGATACCAATTCTCCTTTCCCTAAAGAGGGCCCTGTCAGCGGGTGATGGATGTTCAAACAAGATTTCTGTATGACCTGCTCCTTCGTTTTTATTCCTCCGGGAGCATTTCTAGTTCAGTGACTAAAAAACAAATCAATCAGCGAGTAGAAATACAGTGGAATCCTAAATTTAGGCCTACTAAACAGAAATACTCCTAACGTTATTGTGAAATCTGGTTTCAAGGAAAACACCATTTACCCCAAAGCTCAGTGAGTAACACATAACTTACATGACTGAGAGGATGACCATGGTCAGCCACCCCAAGTTTAGACTCTGTCCATATTTAGAAGGCAAAAAGTCGTCATACTATTTTTATCATTACCACTCAATTTTGAGGAGAAGAGAATTTCTATCAATTTTTAAGATTGCTTGAGGCTGGAGGTCCAGCTCAAGCTATCGGGTTGCTGATAAGGATTAACACAGAGCCAGGTATAAGGTAGCATGGGGGGAGGGATGGCCAACCCAGAAAGGTACCCTCAGGAGCCACTACATCCTATTCTTAGGATGACCCTTGCAGATGACCTCTGATGGCCAGGTCTTTGCTTACAACCAGAGCACACTGGTGTTGGGTTGCAAAATACTCACTGAAAATGTCCCTCCAAATCCTCCCGGCAGCTGACTCCTGTTAATCCCTCTACATCCTCGGCACCACCTCATCCAACGTCAAATTAAACCCACCCTAGATGAGCAGATGCAAACGAGTGTCTATAGGATGGGTAAACAACAAGGTCCTACTGTACAGCACAGGGAACTATACTCAATACCCTGTGATACACCATCATGGAAAAGAATATGAAAAAGATGTATATGTGTAACTGAGTCACTTTGCTGTGCAGCAGAAATTAACATTGTAACTCAACTAGACTTCAATAAAATTTAAAAAGAAATTAAACCCACTCTAACTTGAAGGTTACAGAGTAGCTCACATCAAGATGTTTAATTTAGGGGCTTCCCTGGTGGCGCAGTGGTTGAGAGTCTGCCTGCCAATGCAGGGGACACAGGTTCGTGTCCCGGTCTGGGAAGATCCCACATGCCGCGGAGCGGCTGGGCCCGTGAGCCATGGCCGCTGAGCCTGCGTGTCCGGAGCCTGTGCTCCGCAATGGGAGAGGCCACAACAGTGAGAGGCCCGCGTACCGCAAAAAAAAAAAAAAAAAAAAAAATGTTTAATTTAGCCAAGCCCCAAACTACTCTAAACTTGAACTGGGAACAAACTCATCCATCAGAGTTTTTCTAACTAAACTGGCTTAAGTTAAGGCTTCACGCCAAAATCAGAACGTGCTCATAGAAACCCAAACACGGTTGGTTCCGGGTGCTTCTTTTGCGTAACCTCCACACCACGTCGACCTGTACAAAGCGGTTTTGTTCAGCGACATATTATCCTCCAATAAAAGGACGACAAAGCTCTACGTGTCGGGGCCGCTTACCTTTCAAGGCAGAGATGAATAAAAGTGCTACCTGCGAACTCTTCATCCGGTAACTCCCGCGGCTGAACCGACGCTCACAAGCGAGGTGGAAAGAGCAGGGGCCTTCAACCTAGGAACTCAGGTCTAGTGTGAGGCTTGTCGGGCGTTAATCAACTTAGTGGGGCAAGAGTCGTGCGCCTGCGCTTTCCTGACGCCAGGTGTGTCTGATCTCCATCACGCCAGTGAAGCTCGGGCGGGGGGCGGGGCATCCAACCGGCAGCCTCAGCATCACCTGGAAGCAGTTCAAAATCAAGCCCCACCGCAGACTTACAGCCTCAGAAACTCTAGGGATGAAGCCCAGCAGTCTACACTGGGAAACACCCTCCATCGGTCCTAATGTCCGCCGAAGCCAGAGCACTATTGCATTACGTCATGATACTCCCTTAAATGAAGCTCTAAGGACAACTGAAGGAGAAACCCCCCTCATTCTGAAATCAAAGAAAGGTTGAAGAAGATTGTGTTTGGGTGCACGTGGCAAAGACTCTCTACTGGTAAGTGAGGAAGTAGATGTATTTGATGCAGCGCCATGAGTCATTCTGGCAGTAAAATGGGCTTTTTTCCCTTGTCAAGATATCTCATTAAAAAATAAGAAAAATAGTAGGCATCTGTTTTCCAAGAAAAATGACTAAAGCCAGAGTTATTTTCTATTTTAATGATTTTGCTAGGTTATCAGGAATGTTGCTTGTACATTTCATGACCTTACCTACTTAAATAATGTTTAGGGTTCTATATTTCCTCAGAAAGAGCATAAAAATACGTTTCACTTAGTAATATTATTCTCGTCAACACACTCTGTTAAATCTGTGACACTTTACGCATTACATCTACTGCCCGACTCAAGTTTTATGTTAAAATTTTTTGAATTTCACCTTTTGTTTCCAGTTCTCTTTGCCGAGAACAGATTTCCTTTGCTGCTTATAGAGAAGAGTGCTGACACAGTAGCCTTTAAAATTCCCAAGTTTGCTCATTTATGAGCATTTCTTAGCCAGTGGGTCACACTTTCAGGTGAACTATTCTATATTGTTTTGTTTTTTTAGCGTTGATTCAGAATCTGACATCCAGTAACAGAAGGTAATACAAACCATCACATTAAAACAAGACTTTATTACATTTGTTTGTAATTTAGTTTGCTTATGGTTTATAATTTTAACCCAACAGACGTTTGTCCACTTCAAATACTACAAACAAACATCCTTTACTAGGAAAAAAAATTTTTTTGGAAGTTTTACTAGAATTTAGAGCGTATGAGTTACTAAAAAGGTGTGAGTTCCATCACAGTGTTGGAAACTAACAACAAAAATTCAATTAAGTACAACCTGACATTTATACACTATAGAAACAAAATTGCATTATAAAATCAATAAGTTAATGAACTAAAAGACACACTTCACCTAAGATAAAAATATTTAATTTATAAATCACTATAGAATACAACAAAAGAAACAAAATGATGCCATTGAAATTGATTTTTGAAGGATTTTGAGACTCAACTTATATTTTAATATTTTGTTCATATATAGCCAAGAGTAAGAGGGAAAGCCAACCTAGGGTCAGTCCAAAGTTCTGCAGGAGAAACATCAACCACGGTCGCTGTGTTTGAACATGAGTCATTTCAGGAAGCTAAAAAAAGAATAAAAAACCAGAATAAGATCCAGATATATTCACTGCTGGGAAAAGTTTGGTGGGAAAACATGAGAGACTCTGTTATTCAGAACTTAATAACCTTTCAAATTCCCCAAACAGTTACAAAATGTTTAATACCTACTCTTACCAAAATTCTAAAACATTAGATAAATTAAGCCATTTGATTTGGTTAGAAGGATCTTAGTGATACCAGAAATCTTAAAATGACAGACCTATCAACGGAAAGCAAACCCAACTTATTTTTATTTTTGGAAAATGCTTCAATGTGCAATAGATAATAAATGAAAGGTATCATTTTTGATCGTTCTGTTGGGTTTACGAAGTTGCTAAATTCACTGGCTATTACGAAGCACATACTTGTTTCTTTTCAAAATGATGACCGAGGTCTTCCTGACCTTTGGAACAATAAAGGCATCATCTCCTAAGGCTATATTTTATTCTCAGAGAGAGAGATGGCAACCGCTTTATGTTTGTGAAATGCCGGACGCCATTTAGAGGGAAACGTTCACTCAAGCATCTGTGTGAAATGCCTCACTGTGTTTGTCTCACATTCTTTCGAATCCCTCACCCTGAGAAGGTCAGAGCGAGTATATCTCTCTCATGACAGTCATTTCTATTGGAGCACAGGCTCAGGTCAACATGGGTTGGAGACTGAACTCCGCCTTGGCACTGCTGACGTTTGGGGCTAGAGGATTCTCTGTTGTGGGAGTTCTCCTGGGTACTGAAGGATGTTTACTTAGCAGCATCCCTGATTTCTATCCACTAGACGTCAGTTGTACGTCTGCCCCTAGTCATGACAACCAAGAATGTCTCCAGACATTGTCAAGTGTCCCGTGGGGGCTAAAACCACCTCTGATTGAGAACTCCTGGGTCCTTTTGCCTAGCAAGAGAAGGGCCAAGCGTAAAAAGTATGCAAGGGCTGTAGATGCATGGCAGTGGAGAACAGGCTGACGTAGTTTTTCATGCCTGTATGGGAGCATCCGGTATATATATACCTTTTCAGATTCTTTTCCCTTATAGGTTATTACAAAATATTGAGTAGGGTTCCCTGTGCTATGCAGTAGGCCCTGTTGATTATCTATTTTATATATAGTCGTGTGTACATGTTAATCCCGAACTCCTAATTTATCCCTCCCACCACCTCCCTTTCCCGGTTGGTAACCGTAAGTTTGTTTTCTGTATCTGTGAGTCTCTTTCTGTTTCGTAAATAAGTTCCTTTGTGTCATTTTTTTAGATTCCACATATAAGTCGTATCATATGGTATTTGTCTTTCTTTGTCTGGCTTACTTCACTTCGTATGGTAATCTCTAGGTCCATCCATATTGCTGCAAATGGTATCCCTTGCTTTTTTTTTTTAATCAAAATAATTGGCTCTGTGATAACGTGCCATCCATTCAGGGGTACCTTCTAGCAGCTCACCTTTCCCTCGAGGCCTTCCAGGATGCCCTGGCAGAAGGTCTTATGTGACATTTGCTTTCATTTACATCCATTTTGTCATGCCCTTTCTTATATCTTTCCCCCTCTCCTGTTTACTCCTCATAACCCTGTAAGAGGTAAAATTATTAACTCCTTTCAGTTATGAGGAAACACTGGCTCAAGGAGGATGACGACTTATCCAAAGGCACACAGACATGATGTCAGAACCAAGACAAGGAGCCAGGTCATCTCATTATCGTAGAGGATATACAAACACCTACAAAGACCAGCTTTCTATCTGAAATTCACCTCTATTATGGCCAATACATTTCTAACTAATTAGAAAAAAATAGAAAATGCAAAAATGTCCCATTAGGCATAAACTAGCCATTGCATGTGATAAAAATACGTAGTAGAATATACAGACATCACACTGCCTTCGTCATAAAAGACATCACATTACGGATTCTGTTTTTAAGGCAGACGATATGCACTGGAAAAAAAGCTATAAGACTAACTTTGTACACCTATAGAAACAGACAAACAATGAAAATCAACATTTCAAAACACTTTAAGGAGATTCTCACCCTGATATGGAAGCTTTGATCTCAATTTGGGTGGCCTGTCTGAACTTCCCATGTCCACGTGGTTTGGTAAGAAAACCCAGCTAAGCTTGCTTTTGAGACAATACTTGGCCCTCTTTTGGATGACTGTGGATGATATGTGAACCGTAATATCTCTTGGGTACATACCAAAATACCAGAGAGTTCTGCAGAAAGTCTTTCCAAAAGATACAAACATAAAATGCCAAGGCTCAGACCACATCTGATCACAGTATTTCACTTGCTCCAAATCTACCCACATTTAAAAAAAAATTATTTATATTTTATTTATTTATTTTTGGCTGCGTTGGGTCTTCATTGCTGCATGTGGGCTTTCTCTAGTTGCGGCGAGCGGGGGCTCCTCTTCATTGTGTGCGAGCTTCTCGTTGCGGTGGCTTCTCTTGTTGAGGAGCACAGGCTCTAGGCACTCAGGCTCAGTAGTTGTGGCTCGCGGGCTCTAGAGCGCAGGCTCAGTAGTTGTGGCACACAGGCTTCATTGCTCCACAACATGTGGGATCTTCCTGGACCAGTGCTTGAACCCGTGTCCCCTGCATTGGCAGGTGGATTCTTAACCACTGCGCCACCAGGGAAGTCCTACTCACATTTTTAAAATAATTTCAGTCAGCAAATTTTGAAGGAAAATAAAGGTCCATTTGAATTAATTTTCAAGAGCATTTATTGTTCTTTTCCTCTTTTTAAAATGCCCAGCAAGAGGTTAGATGCCACCATTTTTCCCTGGCTTTCAAGTGAGAAAAGACCCCTTTTCCTCCAGGGCAATTAAATTCTGTTATTGAACAGTTTTACAGATGTTGATTTATAACCTAAGACCAGAGGGATGAAATGATGGATAGAGTGTGTTAACACTGAAGTAAAATGTAGAGAAAAAAGATGAGAAATGTTAGTAAAACAGCCTTGCCCAGAGATAGCACTAGGAGAAATGTTCTTTCGATTTCTTCCAGATATTCGGAAACCTTGAAGTACAAAGTCCTTCCTTTTTAACCTCCATGCTTGGCAAGTTCCTCAAGTCAGATCAGTGAATGTCAAGATATGATAGTCAAGGTGTTGTCATTTTCTGGAAAATAATCTTGACCTAAGATGCAACTCTTTAACATACCACTCAGTTCTTTTTTTAAATTTTCAAGCAGGCACAGGAAAGAAATTCCCTGAGATGCGCAAAGTCCACATAGTGACGGTGATTTTTCTACAGATAATTGTCCTTGCAAGTTCTATTAACTAATTCAGAGGTAGCTATGATGGTCAACTGCTGACTAGGATTTCTGAACATTTTAGAAAGTGATAGTAAATAAATGTTTTACACTTGAGTCCATCCCGATAATTGTATCCTTAGTCAAACTGAAGCTTTAAAATGAATGTTCACAGAGAAGCTAGAACACATCAGGAAGGAAAGTGGATAAATACTAATATCATGTACCATGTAGTAATGAGATACTAGGGAGGACTTGTCACACAAAAAGGGTGGTCTTTAAAATATCCTCTGAAACTAAGATTCTGTCTCTCCTTCTTGTACATCTAAGGTTCGCACTCCCAGGCCATACAAAGACTTCTCTGTCCATTTCCACTGGTATTCTGAAAACGCTTCCTTGTTGGTGTCATTAAACATCAATTACTGGATTTTGCAACATTTACCTTCATTACGGTTCATAAATGTACATGCTAAAAAAGAAATCTCAGTGTCCAATATTTCTATTGATAGAATACACTAAAAATTTCAAAGGCCTTTCATTATTAACAATGTACAATTCAAATATAGAAGTTCAACATTCATTTGTGGAAGACACTTGGCGATATCCCTTATGAAGGTAAAATTGCAATGCAAATATTCTTCCCCTCTCAGGAATCCATAGCTTTTGGCGTCACCAACTTTCAAGAGAAATGATCTGTTTCTCCATTCATGAAGCACAACTAACAACTGGTTTGTGCCACCTTCTTTTCAGAGGGACCTTAAGACCCATCGTGCACACTGAGTCGGGTATGTATTTGCCTTTGGTAAGAAGAACCATGCTTATTCCTAAGAAACATGATGAGGAAAAAAACCTCAGAAGCCTTTTTGTAGGGTGTCCTAATAATGTTTAAACTCTTTAGGGGCACACATGCAATGGGTTGGTCTGTCACATTTGTAAATGGCTTAATTTTGTCCTTGCAGAAGGGTCACTTCTAAGAACAAAATGGAAACTTGTTAATGGAAGTCACCATTTGGTTGGCAAATCTGCAATGATCTGTTTGCATGTGCAACTGTACACTTAATAGTTGTGTCACCTACAAATTGGCACTTGCCAGCTACCTCTAAGGATTAAATTATGAGCCGATGCGGCTGCTGACCTTCTACACCTCCTGAAAGGAGTTCAGGGTGGAGATCAGAAATGAGGTGCTCTGTGCTCTGGAGAAAACTGGCACAACAGGTCCTCAGATAATTAGATATTTTCAGGAGATGATTTTATGAGCCCAAATCTTGCATCTCCTCATATCTAGAAAAAACACTAAAATCCTTCATGCTGACATCTGCTCCTCGTGACTAGCTAATCATGAGATTAGCAGAAACCTTCTGCAAAAAATATGTGCTTGATTGCATGGACTCCCCCTTCACTAAAACCACATATATACTGACCTTCCCCCCCACCTCTCTGAAGCAGTTTCTCAGAGCTATCTGAAATGCTGTCTCCCGGGCTATAGCCCTCATTTTGCCCCAATAAAACTTAACTCACAGCTCTCACGTTGTGCTTTTTTTTTCCCGTCGACAGTTGAATATCGAAGACTTCTGGATTCTGATATGGCATGTAAGGAGATTACAAGTCACCAATTCATCCTAACAAGCGAAAAACTGAACAACCTCAAAGGTTAACCAGCCTTCTTAGATATGTCAGAGAAGTGAGGTCACAGGGCAAACTGCTGGCCTACATATTGAAAGACAAGAAGACACAGAGAGAGAATCACAATTTACTGTAGCAGAAACCACCAGCAGGAACTTTTGTAGGAACCAGCGCCAGGGTAGGGAAACTGGAGCTGTAAGTGATGGATCGTTAGAGGCTGAGTGTAGACAAGCCTAAGCGTTAAAAGCTTCAGGGGGAACCAGTCTTAAGGAGGCCTTCCACCCACACACTTTTGTGAATTTTACTGAGAGGAGCTCTACCAGGTTCTCACAGTGAATATTGGAGAAAAATGCCGTCAAGCTTCCAGACTTCAGAGCAAGGAAAGTTATCAGGGAAAAAGATGGGCATTAGGTAAGGAAAAAAGAGTCAATGCTCCAAGAAGACGTAACAATCCTTAATGTGTATGCACCTAACAACAGCATGTCAAAATACATGAGGCAAAAACTGATAAAACTGGAAGAAGAACTAGATGGATCCATTATAGCTGGAGACTTTAGCGCGCCTCTTTCAGAAACGGACAGATCCAGGAGGCAAAATATCAGTAAGATCAAAGTGGAACTAAAGAGCTGGACCGTCAATCAGCTGGATAAAATTGACATCTACAGACCACTCCATCCAGTCACAGCAGAACACACATTCTTCTCAAGCTCACGTGGAACATTCACTAAGACAGACCACATTCTGAGCCATAACGCTTAATAAACTCAGAAGAATAGGAATCATACAATGTCTGATCTCAGATCGCAATGGAATTAAACTAGAAATTTATGACAGAAAAATAGCTGGAACATCCCCAAATACTGAAGATTAAACAACACAGTTCTAAATAACATGAGTCAAGAAGAAATCTCAGGAGAAATTAATATTTTGACCTAGATGAAAATGAAAATCAACTTATCAAAATTAGTGGGATTCAGTGAACATAGTGAATAGAGGGAAATTTATGATTGAATGTATATGTTAGAAAAAAAGAAAGATCTAAAATCAATAATCTAAGCTTCCAATTTAGGAAACTAGAAGAAGAATAGCAAATTAAATCCAAAGAAAGAAGAAGAAAAGAAATAATAAAAATTACAGCAGAAATCAATGAAATTGAAAACAGGAAATCAATCGAGAAAAATCGACAAAACCAGAAGTTGATTCCATGAAAAGAGCAATAAAACAGATTAGCCTCTTCCAGGCTAACTAAGAAATAAAGACAGAAGACACAAATTACCAATACCAGAAATGAAAGAGGGGACATCACTAATAAATCCATGGACAATAAAAGGAAAATAAAGGAATATTATGAATAACTCTATGCCCACAAATTTGATAACCTAGATGAAATATACAAATTCCTTGAAAGACACAATCTGCTAAAACTAACACAAAAAGAAATAGACCATCTGAATAGGCCTATTTCTATTAAAGAAATAGAATCAATAATTAACCACCTTCCAAAGCACTAGACCCAGATGTATTCACTGGTGAATTCTATCAAATATTTAATGAAGAAATTGTGTCAGTTCTCTACAGTCTCTTCCCAAAGAAAGAAGCAAAGGAAATACTTTCTAATTCATTCTAAGAGGCCAGAGTCGTCTTAACACCAAAACCAGACAGAGATATTACAAGAAAAGAAAAATAGAGAGCAGTATTTCTCATGAACAGAGTTGTAAAAATCCTCAACAAAATATTAGCAACTCAAATCCAACAACGTGTAAGAAGAATTATATACCGCAAAAAGGTGGGATTCACCCCAGGCATATACAAGCCTGGTTTAACATTCAAAAACCAATTAATGTAATCTATATTCCAATATCAACAGGCTAAAGAAAAATCACATGATCCTATCTATAGATGCGTATAAAGCATTGACAAAATTCAACACCCATTTATGATAAAAACTCCCAGTAAACTAGGAATAGAGGGAAATTTCCTCAAATTCACTATGAACATCTATAAAAAGCTTACAGCTAACTTCTCACCCAATGGTGAGAAACTCAAAGCTTTCCCATAAGAACAGACACAAAGCAAGGATGTCCCCTCCCACCACTGCTTTTCAACATCGTATTGGAAGTCCTAGCAAATGCAGTAAGAGAAGAAAAGGAAATAAAAGGTAAAGAGATTGGGAAAGTGAAAATAAGACTGTGTTTATTTGTACTTGACATGATCATCTATGTAGAAAATCCAAAAGAACCAACAGCAAAGCTCCTGGAACTATTAAATGCTTATATCAAGGTTACAGAATACAAGGTTAATATACAAAAGTCAATTGCTTTTCTATTTACCAGGAATGAACAAGTGGAGTTTGAATTAAAAATATATTACCATTTATATATTTATATTAGTACCCAAAATGAAATACTCAGCTATAAGTCTAACCAAATATGTGCAAGATCTATATGAGGAAAACTCTAAAGCTCAAACAGAAGATGTCAAGGAAAAACTGAATGGAGAGATATTGCATGGTTATGAATAGGAAGACTCAATATTGTCAAGATGTCAGATCTTCACAACTTGATCTACAGATTCAATGCAATCCAAATCAAAATTAAAATCCCAGCAAGTTATTTTGTGGATATTGACAAACTGATTCTGAAGTTTATATGGAGAGGCAGAAGACACAGAATAGCCTACACAATATTGAAGGAGAAGAATAAAGTTGGAGAAGAACATCAAGACTTACCATAAAGCTACAGTAATTAAGACAGTGTGGTATTGGCAAAAGAATAGACAAACAGATCAATGGAACAGAGTAGAGAGCTCAGAAATAGACCCACATAAATATAGTCAACTGATCTTTGACAGAAGAGCAAAAGTAATAAAATGGAACAAAGTCTTTTAAACAAATGGTGTTGGAACTATTGGATATGCACATGCAAAAATAATGAATCTATACACAGAACTTTCATAAAAATTAAGTCAAGATGAATCACAGATTTAAATGAAAAACAAAATTATAAAACTACTGGAAGATAATATAGGTGAAACCTAGATGACCTTGGGTTTGGTAATGCCTTTTTAGATACAACATCAAAAACATGATCCACAAACGAACTCACTGACAAGCTGAAGTTCATTTAAATTAAAAACTTCTTCTCTTGATAACATCAAGAGAATGAAAAGATAAGCCAGAGACTGGGAGAAAATATTTGCAAAAGACACATCTAATAAAAGACTGTTTAAAATATACAAAGAACGCTTAAAATTCAACAATAAGAAAACAAACAACCCAATATTTAAAATGGGCAAAAGAGCTGAAAAGACACCTCCCCCAAGGAGGTAGAAGGTATATCGATGGCAAATAATCATATGAAAAGATGTTAAACATCATATGACTTCAGGGAATTCCAGATTAAAATGGCAATGAGATACTGCTGCACACCTATTCGAATGGCCTAGATCCAAAAAACGGACAACACCAAATACTGGCAAAGATCTGAGGCAACAGGAACTCTCATTCATTGCTGGTGGGAATGCAAAATGGTACAGCCACTTTGGAAGACATGTGGCATATTTTTTGCAGAACTAAACATTCTCTTATCGGTAAGATCCAGAAATCACATTCCTCAGTATTTACCCAAATATTTTGGAAACTTATGTTAATAGAAGAACTTGCACATGGATGTTTACAGCAGTTTTATTCATAATTTCCAAAACTTGGAAGTAACCAAGGCATCCTTCAGTAGGTAGATGGATAGGTAAATGGTGGTACATCCAGACAACTGAATATTATTCAAAGCTTAAAAAAAAAAAAAAAGCTATCAAGACATGGGGAAAATGTAAATGTATATTACTAAGTGAAATAACAGGCAAAACTATGGAAACAGTAAAAAGATTAGTGGTTGCCAGGAGTTAACGGAAAGGGAGGGATGAACAGGAGGATCACAGAGGATTTTTAGGGCAGGGAAAATATTCTGATACTACAGTGGTGGAATACATGTCATTTGTCAGAACCCATAGAATGTACACCACCAAGCACGAATCCTCATGTAAATATTGACTTTGGATGCTAACGATGTATCAGTGTAGTTTCATCAATTGTCACAAACATATTATTACAGTGGTGTGGGATGTTCATAGTGGCGGAAGGTGTGTGTGTGGGAGTCAGATGTCATGTGGGAATTTTCTGTAGTTTCTAGTCAATACTGCCATGAACCTAAAACTGCTCTAAACAATAAAGTTTATTAATTAAAAAAAATCCATTTCCTAGTTACACTAACCACATTTCAAGCACTCAGCATAGTCACATGTGGGTGTGGCCACCATCTTAGACCATGCAGACAAAAAAAATTTTTTTTTTATTATCTAAGCCCAGTGTAAATTAAAGAAACACTCAGCATGGCCTATAGGCTTACTGGGAGAAACATTATAATGGTTATGGATCATCTGGTATCGATTATGGATCTAATGATATTTCTTCTGTTCCACCTATACCTTCCTATTTTCTAAGAGTAAAACTAGAAAAAAATGAGAAGGAAAAACTAAAGAATATTTTGAGTTACTGGATTGTTTGGTGGCTACGGCCAAACTACAGAGTGCCATTTCAAAGTCTTTTATTTATACTCAGAACAGGAAGATATTTTTCCAAGTATTTTCCATAGTCTCATAACACTAATACACTTAGATTTGTTTTAATCATCACTGCTATGAAGAGCCACTGGGAGAGCTCTATGTTGTCTAGCACATGAGAAAAATTAACTTTTGAATATTCACCCACTCACATATTTATAACAATGTTAATTTTTCAGTTTTTCTCTTGACTTTTGAAGGGTCATTTGATGATTGTTCATTGCTAACATGTTGCTAAAAAATGATTACAAAGAGACATGTAGGAGTTCTGTTAAACAGAGAGGTAGATAGATTACCGTTTTAAATGACACCCCAAAAGTTTATCCAGTGTTTGCGAAACCTAATAACTCAGTCTGTATAATCTTTTGTCTATGCACTGTCTCCAAGAAAATTTTCTGAAGATGTCATCCATGAGATCACAACTTGCTGAAAAAACTAGTAAAGCAGAAAGACTGTTTTGCCTTTATGAATCCAAGAGATAGATGCACTGCTCTTGTCTGTCTGTCTTCTCCCTTGTGTTGGCTGAGCAACTTACTTGTGTTAGTAAGTATTCCACCACAGACACAATCACATTACCTTTTTGTTTTTCTTTCAGATTGTGGCTCTTCATAGCAGTGATCATCTCATACATTCAATAAACTTTAGATGAATTGTAAACAACCTATGTTACTCCGGATGAGCAAACAAGATTGTATCTGGCATTCACTGTCACAAACTTCACAAAAACAGGGAAGTTGCTCTAGTGAATGAAAAAAAATCAGATGAGGATCAAATTTGTCATTCAGTCCTCAGCAACAATTTAGGAAAATATCATCCTTTCTAACTCTGAAAAGCAGTAGAGATTTCTTTTATTTACTTATTGTCATCAACATAGGTTTATCTATTCATGCAACTTAAAATTGAGGAAGAAGAGAAAACAGTGGATAGAATTGCAGCAGATTTCTGTTTCAGTGAGCTTAAAAAACAAAAGAAGAGAAATGAGCTTATGTGATTAATGATGGAACCCTTTTGACTTGTAAATGTCTTTAACTTACACAATTTTATTCACCATAGAATTACATTAAAAAATTACTGTTTATGAAACATGTCTTTCCACAAGCAAAAATTTGTTACCCAGTACTAATATATACTTTTTTACTCTCGAGCTTTTAAAATACAATTGAGGGCTTCCCTGGTGGCGCAGAGGTTAAGAGTCCGCCTGCCGATTTAGGGGACACGGGTTCGTGACCCGGTCCGGGAAGATCCCACATGCCACAGAGCGGCTAGGCCCGTGAGCCATGGCCACTGAGCCTGCGCGTCTGGAGCCTGTGCTCCGCAACGGGAGAGGCCACAACAGTGAGAGGCCCGCGTACCGAAAAAATAAAAAAATAAATAAAATACAATTGAAAAATTCAGCAAAGTTGTAACATCAAAACCAACACACAAAAATCCATTGTGCTTCTATATCCAAACAATGAACAATCTGAAGAGGAGGGATATTAAGGAAACAATTCCATTTGCAACAGTATTGAAAAGAATAAAATACTTAGAAATAAACTTAACCAAGAAGGCACAAATAAAGGGAATGACATCTCATGTTCATGGACTGGAAGACTTAATATTGTTAAGGTATCACTACTAGGTAAAGTAATCTACAGATTTAATGCAATTCCTATGAAAATACTAATGACTTTTTTTTTTTTTTTTTTTTTGCAGAAACAGAAAAATCCATCCTAAAATTCATATAAATCTCTAGGGACACCAAATAGTAAAAACAATCTTGAAAAAGAACAAATTTAGAGGTCTTGCACTGCCTGATTTCAAAATTTACTACAAACCTACAATAATCAAAAGAGTGTTGTCTTGGCATGAAGACAGACATACAGGTGAATAAACTACAACAGAGAGCCCAGAAATATATTCTTGCATACACAGCCAATTGATTTTCAACAAGAGTGCCAAGACAACTTGATGGGGCAAGAACAGTCCTTTCAACGAATGGGGAAAACTGGATATCCACACACAAAAGAATGAAGCTGGACTCCTACCTTACACCATATACAAAAATTAACCCAGAATGAATCAAAGACCTAAATGTAAGAACTAAAACTATAAAACTCTTAGAAGAAAACATAGGGGGAAATCTTTGTAACATTGGATTTGGCAGTGATTTCTCGGATATGTCACTAAAAGCTCAGGCAACACAAGAGAAACATAAAAGTTTGACTTCATCAAAATTTAAAACTTTTATGCAACAAAGGACATTACAGAGTGAACAGGCAATCCATGGAATGGAGAAAATATTTGCAAATCATGTATCTGATAAAGGGTTAATATCCAGAACATATAAAGAACTCCTATAACTCACAACCAAAAACCAAACAACCCAATTACAAAATGAGCAAGTGACTTGAATAGACATTCTTCCAAAGAGAAGATATACAAATGGCCAATAAGCACATGAAAAGATGTTTAACATCACGAATCATTAGGGAAATGCAAATGAAAACTGCAATGAGATACCACTTCACACCCATCAGGATCACTATTATCAAAATAACAGAAAATAACAAGTGTTGGTGAGGATGTGGAGAAACTGGAACGCTGACTACCACTGGTAGAAATGTAAAATGGTGCAGATACTATGGAAAACAGTATGGCAGTTTCTAAAATAATTAAAAATAGAATTATCATATGATTTAGCAACTCCATTTTTGGATATATACACAAAAGAACTGAAGCAAGGACTCAAACATATTTATACACCCGTGTTCACAGCAGCATTATTCACAACAGTCAAAAGGTGAAAGCAGGGCTTCCCTGGTGGCGCAGTGGTTGAGAGTCCGCCTGCCGATGCAGGGGACACGGGATCGTGCCCGGGTCTGGGAAGATCCCACATGCCATGGAGCGGCTGGGCCCGTGAGCCATGGCCGCTGAGCCTGCGCGTCCGGAGCCTGTGCTCCGCAACGGGAGGGGCCACAGCAGTGCGAGGCCTGCGTATCGCAAAAAAAAAAAAAAAAAAAGGTGAAAGCAAGCCAAGTACCCATTGACAGATAAATGGATAAACACAATGTGATGTACATACAATGGAATATTATTCAACATTAAAAAGGAAGGAAGCTCTGACACATGCTATGACACAGATGAGCCTTGAAGATATGGGAGGCGAACTCAGCCAATCACAAAAGGACAAATACTGCATGATTCCACTAATGTGAGGTACCTACAGTAAATGGTCAAATTCATAGAGAAGAAAGCAGAATGGTGGTTACCAGGGGCTGGGCGTAGGGGTGTGTTGTTGTTTAATGAGTATGGAGTTTCAGTATGAAAAGATTTTTTAAGTTCTGGAGATGGATGGCGACGAAGGTTGCACAGCAACGTGAATGTACTGAATGCCATTGAACTGTACACCTAAAAGGGTTAGAATGGCAAAGTTCATGTTATGAATATTTTACCACAATGAACACACACACGTTCACTCACTCCAAGGCTTCAAAAACTTTGATTAATTCTTTAGCTCTTTAGCTTACTGTAATATTACAATAAGTAGCATCTAGAGTACATCTCAGAAAATATACGGTAGGAAGAGGTGTCATTTACTAAGGATTTATTGCATTCACTTTGTACTGAGAAACATGAAGTTCTGGGTTATGTTTAGATCTCCAAGTCCCAGAGCATAAAATGTCATGTTATGAATGTTTTTGTCCCCTCTCAAAATTCATATGTTGAAACCCTTCCCCTAAATGTGATGGTATTAGGAGGTGGGGCCTTTGGGACGTAATTAGGATTTGATGAGGTCATGAGAACAGAGCCCACATGAATAGAATTAGTGCCCTCGACACAAATTACTATGTTGAGCCAACAATCCTGAAATTGGGAGATTTGTTCCCACTGACACAAGTCCTGTTTCGAATTTAGGTCTTTTAAAATTAGTAGCTATGTTTGTAAAACAACTTAATACAGTAGTTTTAACTTTCCTTACCAAGCAAGAAAGCAAGGGCCACAGCTCTCGGTGTGTCTGAGATCACCAAACGGGAGGCTTATAAGGTTCTTTTTAAAAATTCAGCATTAGACATTTTATTTGTTAAATATTCAAACACAAGATAGTATAGGTTTCTACCTTCTCAATGGTATCCCAAGGGAATTCATGAAGCCATTTGCAACAGAAGATAAATGAAAATTTCTCTTTTGAAAACTGAGTTGTAAGCCAAAGACCATATCATTGTCACATATAATTCAGAGAGACAAAGATATTACCTGTTTTTAACTTGTATTTAACTATTCACTTCTCCATTTTTTTCCCTAGGGGAAGCAATTAAGTTAGACAAACTCTTAATTGTATAGCTCAGAAAAGAGAGTCATCAGCCAGCTGTAATATTTTCCTAAGAAATGGATTGCTTTGGAAGATGTGTGTGTGTGTGTGCACGCATGCACATATGGTTTGAGAAACTAGTTAGAAGAAATAAAACATGAAGAGCAAAAAATACACACATTTCTGGTGGCCAATTTTTAAAAATTACAGAGCTCAGTGTTCATCAGAGTTGGGCCTATTAATCATTTTCTCAGTAGAAAATATCTAAGTGTAGGGTTTGACTGATTTTTAGAGAAATCTCTTTTTTTACAGAAAGAGAATGGAAATCTTTCAAAATTGTTGGCAAGAATGATTTTCATACTTCTTGCTTTTGTGAAGAAATAACTGTGAACGTTAAATTATATTCATTGTGCTGCCTGAAATGGTTTTTAAATGCTTCCCATATTTTCACAGCAAAAGAGTGTTTAAACGATGTCAGTTACACACATTGATTTCAAGTACAGTATTTGTTGAAAGCAAATATTCATATCAAGATTATTTTACGTCTTTTATAACAAAATATCCCTTTTCTATAGATGAATATTGTTTAAAGGTCATTACACCTAGATATTGCCAAACTTCAAAGAAAGGATAGCTTACTAGTTTTTTTGGATAAAGGATTCATTTACCAGAGCCAACTTGGGATTATAGATTATTGATTGAATTGCACTGGATTTATTTAAAGTTCTCTGAGAAAGAAAGACTCAATCAAATGCAATAAATTGGAAGATAAAGAAAGCATGATGGGAACAGGGAATAGGACCAAAATATCCTAAACGTGTAGGAATAGCTTAATATTACAGGCACCTGCTTTTAAAAAGATGAGAAACCTAGCTAGGAGGGTGGCCCTTTTGTCAGTCAATTTATGTTCTTTTTACCCAATTCACAATCTTAAAGCTGTTATATTTACTAGACTAAAATAATTGTAGAGAAGCCAATGAATGCCCTTCATCTGGACTGTTGATAATCCTATTTACTGAGTGGGCTTCATAGAGGGATCTGTTTTTTCTGTGTTGGGGTATATTTTCAAAGCAGAGGATCTAAGTTCAAAAATTCAAACTATTCTTTACCCTGCCTTTCATACAAAGAAACTTATCTGGTAATTGGAAAATGCTCCAGGCAAAAGGGGGGCTGTGATATTACTTGGAGGATATTATTTCCAGAAGAAGGTAGATAAGCAAATTGCTCTAAGTGATTCCTCTTCAATCTTACTGTTTCCTCTGCCATTATTATGTCAGTGAAAAGAGGTTTTAAAAGAGCATCAAAACAAAAACCAAAACCAAACACGAACAAACAAAAAACCAAAATAAAAAACCCAAGTGCAGAGCAGAAGAGGAAGCAACCCAGAGATTTATGTAGTGAGAAAGACTGGTGGAGGGAGAGGGCTGGAAATAAGGTATATCCTCAATTAATTCCCTGTGAGGTACACGGAGGGGGCATGAGAGTTTCTTTTGCTTTGGCATGAATTGGTAGGCACTTCCTTCTTCTGTACCTACTTCTCTGAGTTACAGCTCCTCCACTATCAGCTTGGAGGCTATTAACATACTAGATCCTAGGCAGCTGTGCAGTTATCCCCATTCTAGAGACATCTCCAGTCACATCCATCATGATAGCCCCTTGAGATTTCTATGGGCTTGTTGCTATGGAAACAGTTTTGCAGGATTTAAAACCTTAGGAAAAGTGCCTAAAGGTTTGAATCTTGTTTCGGATCCAAAACAAACCTTTCTTTGGCATAACCTGCTTAATGCTCTTCAAAATGAATTAACTTATTCTTTAAATAATAAATCATATCGTTAAAAATAAAGCCTCTCTTATCCAAACTGCTGAAAAAAACAGTACTTCCAGGGCTGGTCTTTTCCTTCTATTTGAGAGATTTTATAAACTTTAGAGATGGTGGCTATGAGAAATCTTCCTGATTTTTTTAGTTCTGGGAATTTTCTTAGAAGGAATTTTCAGTTCTCAGACTTCGAATGAGAAGCTCTTACATAGCTGCCTCTGTTCCCGAGCACATCTAAACCAAGGTTAGTAGCACAGAGACATATTAGTTATCTACGGCTGCTGTTAACAAATCACTACTAACCTGGGGGTTTAAAACAACACAAATTTGGGCTTCCCTGGTGGCGCAGTGGTTGAGAGTCCGCCTGCCGATGCAGGGGACGCGGGTTCGTGCCCCGGTCCGGGAAGATCCCACATGCCGCGGAGCGGCTGCGCCCGTGAGCCATGGCCGCTGAGCCTGTGCGTCCGAAGCCTGTGCTCCGCAACGGGAGAGGCCACAACAGTGAAAGGCCCGTGTACCGCAGAAAAACAAACAAAAAAACCCCAAAAATCCCCCACAAATTTATCTTACAGTCTGTAGGTCAGAAATTTGACTTGGGTCTCACCAGGCTAAAATCAATGTGTTTGGAACCGAGCAGAACCCTGTGGCCTCCCTCCCCCCAAGTAAAAAGGCCCCTTCATGTCCTCTGCCTCTTGTTTGTAGAAAAGCTAACATCTCCCAGGTCTTCCTGGGTCACAAAAGAGCAGGTTCAAGCAGTTAATGATTAGGATAATAGGGTCACAGACAGTGTCTGATGCACATTCCTGAACTGTTTTACAGATACGGTAATTGCCACAAGAGGGAAGTAACTGTATGACGACCAGACTGCAGTCATGACATGAGCTGCTCCATCTTGAGCAGAACTGAATCTATGGCACAATTCCAAGCACTGGCCTTAAGAGAATGGGATTAACACTATTGCTCATAATAATCTGTATCTTTGTAGGCATCAAAATAATTGTAACTTTTTCTGCTTGTATATGTAAACGGGCAACTGAAGCTGTCAGCCAAGAGATGCTTCAAACCCATGTCAATATCTTTCACACTAAGACCTCAAGGCCCTTTCACAGCATGAAGCAGCTACAGAAGACGGACCTTCATCCCTAATCCCATAGAAATGGAATGATATCTGAGGGGGGTGGGATTTGTAAACAGCTCTTTGCAGGAAACGGCCCACAGCAGGAAACCCCCTTTCTTGTCCACTCAGCAAAGCTACGCTGTAACTAACTTTTCAATCAGGCACCCCCATGCTCTACTCATCTCCAGCCCTAGCACACCTATCAGATCTTGTGCTCACACAATACCTTGCCTAACTTGTTGGTTCTTTCTGTAGATCAAAGAAGTAGAAATGAAGAATAAGTAATTAACAGGTGACCAGATCTCTTCCCTTGCTTCCCCTTCAGTAATCTCATGAACAAACAGTGTGGACAAACTGTGTGAACAAGACAGCATCTAAAGAAACATCACAAGAAGTCAACAAGCCTGCATGCAGCGGGAGAGGGTGACGACTCTGACCCCCATCTCAACGATTAACTGAGATTACCTCCGTTTTTCCCTTTAAAAACTTTCATGGCCAAGCAGATGGTTTTTGGGGGACACTGAGTCAATCATCTCCCCAGATCACCAGCATTCTGATTAAAAGCAATTTTCCTTTCTACCAACAACTGCCTCTCGGGTATTGATTTTCGAGCGGGGAGCAGCCGGACCTGAATTTGGTAACATATTTTTCCATTTCGGATTCTTTAGGGGAGAATCTGTTTGTCTTTTCCAGCTCCTAGAGGCTGCCTGCATTCCTGGGCTCCTGGCCCCTAACTCCAATTTCAAGTTCAGCAACATCAAATCTCTCTGACCTTTCTGTCATCACATATCTTTGTCTGACCACAGCTGGGGAAGGTTTTCCACTTTTAACAACTGGTGATTAGGTTGGGACCACCCAGATAATCCAGGGTAATCTTCCCATCTCTGGATTCTAAACCTTAATCACACCTGCGTAGTTTCTTTTCATATGTGAGATAACATATTCACAAGCTTCCAAGACTGGCACATGTATATCTTTCAGGGGCTATTATATCTATAAAGAACTAATCTCATGAAATCTTTGTAGGAAACATGGGAGTATGAAAAAGATCACAAACCAATAGATTTGTTTTAAATAAGATTTAGGGAAATAAGATAAACAAGATACATGGATATTAACATATGCATCACAGACACTGCTGATTGTATCAGACATTTCTCCTGTTACGTCACTTCAAATACTCTTTCAAAGCCCTACCACTTACTTTCCATATTCTGTGCAAATAGTAAGCAGGAAAGCAGGTGTGACTATATTAACAACAGGCAAAGAAGACTCAGGACAAGGACGTTTACCAGAGATCAAGAGGGATCGTTCACGGTGATAAAAGTATCAATTCAATTAAGAAGACGGAGCAGCCCCATATATGCATGCATCTAATATCAGAGTATCAAATGCATGAAGCAAAATTGATAGAACTAAGAAAGAAACAGGGAAACCCACAAAGTTAGGTCTGTATTCTAACTCCCTCAAGCATTCCCTCAATAATTAACAGAACTAGTGGAGAAAAAAAATCATCACGGAATTTGAAAATATGAATAACACTATCACCCAGCCTGATCTAACTGACATTCACAGAACCCCTCACCCCACAGCAGTCGCACTCACGTACTTTTCAAGTGAACATGGGGCCATTCACCAGGATAGACCCTATTCTGGGCCATACAAAAAGTCTCAGAATATTTCAAAGGGCTAAAATAATACAAGGTATATTCTCTGACTATGCAAGAATTAAAATAACTAAAAGATATTTTTAAAGCTATAAATATTGAGATATTAGGCAACATACTTTCACACAGTCCATGGGTCAAATAAGAAGAAATCATGAGATGTTGTGAATGTTTAGAAACATTTCAAAATGATCAGTACTGGAAACAGAACATATCAAAATACATGAGACTCAGCAAAGCAGTGCTTAGACGGAAATTTACAGCTTTAAATGCTTATACTAGAAAAGGAGAAAACGTTTAAAATCAATGATACATCGTTCCACCTCATGAAGCCAGAAAATGATCAGAAAATTAAATGCAAAGTGAGTAGAAGGGAGGAAATAATAGAAATAACAGCAGAAACAATAGGCAAAATCATGAAGCAATAGTATATAATCATTGCCAGTTTTTCTGCTTTTAGAATTTGTGCTTCCTGTTCCTGCAAACTTTAGCACCATCAGATCACACAGATCCTTGTTCTTGAGGAGAATACACCAGGGAATGTTTCCACTGAACTTGAAGTTATGTCTATCACCTGGTCACTTGAGCATCTCATGCTAATGGATCAACTAATAGAGAAAAAAGTTATTATGCTGATGGGAACAATCGTCAGTTACCATGAGGAGTAGGGTGATTGCTATACAATGGAGTAAGCAAGGACCGTATCTGGAAACCTGAGAATTCCTTGGAGCCTTTCTTGGTGTTTCCATGCCTGGTGACAACGGTGAACAGGCAACCACAGGAGCTATGGCCTGACAAAGACAAAGAGGATCCCTCAGGGAAGATCTGGGTGTCCTACCAGGAATGAAATCGAGGTCAGCCACAGTGCTGCCTGAAGGTGGGGAGAATCAAGATTGTCTGCTGGAAGGACGGAGATCATGAATATCAAATACTGCCTCAAGACCAGTAGGGTTTAGAGACTGTTTCCACTAACTACCTTGTATTAAGTCTTTGTGGAGACGTTTGCTGTCTACCGCTCTGCAGGGGCTTTGGTATAGATGGAATTCCAAAGTGAAGGACCAGAAGCATATCTGAGTGGTGGAGGGGATCAACTGTTAATGGCCAGCACGTGTGTGCTATTTCATATTCTTTCAGCCCATCTCTCACCCCAGCTACTGCGGCAGACACCATTTCCAAGAGGGCGTTAACTAGTCCTGCACGAAGCCTTGTTTCAGGTCTACACTACATTCCTCCTTCTCTTGCCCTGGGCTCCTCAGCGTGATGGCATGGCACTGCCAGGGAACTCCCTTGGCACTCAGGCATGTATCATCTGAAATGTGGGAGGTGATGCTTATGGGACCAACGGACAATGGGGACAGACGCCCCCTCAGTAGGTCCTGTGTGGCGGATGCCCCACGGTGGTATTGAACTTAATAAAAACCCATTGTTCTATTGACCTTCTATCCTTCTCTGTTTCACTCCGCCTGCCCTTCACTTCTGCTCCCCGGGATCATCTCCCAAGTTGACTGACTTCACACACGCCTCTGTCTTAGGCTCTGCTTTGGGGAAACCCAGTCTAGCACATGGATCTTTATAATAGCGAATGAATTTCCTCTGGCCACCCAGAGCTGCGTTCATTCTTAACGTACTTTAGAAACCATTCGATGGAACTGAGAGGTGATGCGCTTGGATCAGGCGATACCACTCGGGAGAATTTTAGGCTGGCAGACTTGCCTGGTGAAGACTTTCTGCTTTGCTGGCATCATTGCTAACGGCCCCATTTTTGCCCCCAGTTCTTTTCCTTTTAGGAGTTTGAAATCACACCCCCAATTTCTTTGAAACAGATAAGCAAAGCAAAACTCTAGCTAATCTTTTCACATTAACCCTGCTCAGAAGATGCCTGGTAAATTTCCAGAATTTGGTAAACGGCCAGTGAATGAAAGTATTCCCCCTTACCCTTTAGTGGCCGTCATTTATTTTCTTTGCTGTTATACAGAGTCTTGAAACCTTGTTTTCTTCCCTTGAAATGACAAAAAAGTATTTTCTTTGGCATGGCCCCAGAGTACAACAGTTAAACTTGCCACTATGTGAAAGAGCTGTATTTGTTTAGAAGTTACTCAAAAGGCCGTGAGAGCAGGTGACCTGGATTATAGGAAGTAGCCCCAGGAAACTCAGAGGATTTTCTTTCCTGTCTTTTTGCCAGGACACTGATTTTTCTTTGGCCAATAGTAATTTGCAATAAGGTCAGGATTTCTTCTAGTTAGAATTTCATAGGATGTCAGCCACATTGTTTCCTTACAAGCAATTCTTTATCCTTACAAGACCGGGAGAAGAAACATCGAGGGGAAAATGATGTCTAGCTTAGGGCTCAAATGGTTCTCGATAATCTTTTCAGGTCAATTTTAGGAGACAAAGAGAAAGGACTAACTACGTACCTACACATCCATCATACCTGAAGAGAGACTACACTGTGTAAAAACACAAAATCAACTTCAAAAGAATATAGCAACTGCCCCCGACGAACTCCTAAAGAAAAAAGGAATTAGAAATGCAAAGCGGTTGTGACCACCTAGAGGGGTGGGATAGGGAGGGTGGGAGGGAGGGAGACCCAAGACGGAAGAGATATGGGGACATATGTATATGTATAACGGATTCACTTTGTTATAAAGCAGAAACTAACCCACCATTGTAAAGCAATTATACTCCAATAAAGATGTAAAAAAAAAAAAAAAAGAAATGCAAAGCTGAAAATTCGGAGGCTCCAGAGTGACCTTAAGGACGGATCTACAGACATTTTACATAAAAGGTAGCTCACGACATTCAGTGATGAGTGGCCGTGTGCTTTCTAAGTCACACAAGGTGAGAAATCCGGATTTCTCAAAGTGGAAGGATGGCGGGATTCTCTAACACTGATTGCGGGTTGCGGACCGGGGTTCAGAAAAGATGGGTAGAATCAGCTGCACCTTTGACTATATTCACTATCAAGATTAGGGAATTCCCCGAGTATCATAGACAATATGTAAGAACATTTCCAAATATGAAAGTACATTTTGGTGTTTACCTCATATACTTGAATCTCATGAGAATTAAGAAAGACCACCAGGGCTTCCCTGGTGGCGCAGTGGTTGAGAGTCCGCCTGCCGATGCAGGGGACGCGGGTTCGTGCCCCGGTCCGGGAAGATCCCACATGCCGCAGAGCGGCTGCGCCCGTGAGCCATGGCCGCTGAGCCTGTGCGTCCGGAGCCTGTGCTCCGCAACGGGAGAGGCCACAGCAGTGAGAGGCCCGCGTACCGCAAAAAAAAAAAAAAAAAAAAAAGACCACCAAAAAGTCAGAAGCATTTACAGTGGGTTTTTCTTTTTTTTTGGCTGTGCGCCAACAGGCATAGGGGATCTTAGTTCCCTGACCAGGGATTGAACCCGTGCCTCCCCACCCAAGCCCCAGCAGAAGGGTGGAGTCCTCACCACTGGACCGCCAGGGAAGTCCCCACAGCGCAGTTTAAGATGGTGGTTTTCTTGAAGAGTCCGCTTCTTGAATTCTGCTTATAGAATGCACTCTTCTGGTAGTATAAGCCCAGGTTCCTGCCTTCCAGATTTTTTCCCTTATGAAACAGTCTCTTTAGGTACTTCCAGGACAATCGCAGGTTTCTGCCAAATCACTAGTCAACCCCAATGGCCCTGTTCCACATATGACCTTCAAGATTGTTTATTTTACGTTTCTGCTCCAGGATGCATGTAATCACATGTTTTATTTCTGATCAGATTGGCTTTCTATTGATTTTAAGTCTTAAATATTTCTTTTGTTGGGACTTCCCTGGCGGTCCAGTGGTTAAGACTTCGCCTTCCAATGCAGGGGGTGAGGGTTCGTTCCCTGGTTGGGGAGCTAAGATCCCACATGCCTTGTGGCCAAAAAAACCAAACCATAAAACAGAAGCAATACTGTAACAAATTCAATAAAGACTTCTTTTAAAAAATGGGTGATTTTAAAAATATATATTTCTTTTGTTAATTTATGCCATTTTAATTTGCCTTATTCCCGCCCATGAGACAGGAAAATCATTATGACTTTTATCTTAAGACATGTAAGTTGTAAACAATCTAATAGAAGGTGACCTTAAAAAACTGGTTTATCTTGCAGAGAACAGAACTTAAGAGGCAAAAAAAAAAAAAAAGTGAAATTTCCCAGGTTCAATTCAGATTCTAGGGGATGAAACGTGATGATTGAGTTAACCATTAATGTCAGCAAGGACCTCTTCAGGAAAAATATATTGCAATTTTAGAGACTCAATACTATAATCATCTTTCTCATTTCAGCAGCATGATAGCGCTCTGGCAACTTAAAGATAGGGTTGGTTCATTAAGCCAAAGAGCTCTTTAATTTAATGACAAATTCAGTTGAAATATTTTCTAATGTATAAACAAAATGTCTGGCTGTTTAACAGAACTTTTCAGCTGGAAGTATAGGCATCTTTTATAGATGCAAAGCTGGAGCAGAATGAAATGACAATCACTTTTTGACAATTATAAAGGTTTCAATCATTCCACTTAATTTCAGTTAAAAGAACGTCAATATTCTCTGAATCTCAAATTATGTTTCTTCTGCCTACCACTTACCTTCTTGGATTGCACAGAGTATTTCCCTACTCTTTTATACTTTTGTCTATATCCTTCTTCTCTTCTCCCCATCGACCCTTCCGTTTTGCTGCTTTTCCTCTGTTTTGCATTTTTAGTGTTTGGAAAAACAAAATAGAAAAACCACAAAGCTTACCATTTCCACCAAGGATAAATATAAGAACATCCCAGCAGTAATTGTTAAGATCCAGTTTTGAATACATGGATCCGCGGATACCGAGAGCCCAATATACAGTCCTATGAAGGCAGTTAAAGCACTTATAAAATTCATCAGGATGGCAATCTTAATAGGAAGTCCAGAGCTTAAGAGCACAGCAAAGTCTCCTGAAATTTAAGGGAAAAGAAACTAGAATTATCATTTAATGGATGATGCCTTTGTTCAACTCGTGTGCTATCTGTTTCAAATTTCAGCAACTGGGGCCAATTTTATAAGTAACATTGAATGATCAGTTAATAAAACTCTTTCCTATATTTCTCTAGGATTTATAGCCTAACTCATAATACTTCAGGAAGTTACATTTCAAGAGTTCTGTTCCTTTTACTGCTCTGGAAGATAGTGTATACAGAGAGAACTGTGACATACTCTCTACTTCCTAATGTCCTGTGACATATTCAACTGAGACAAATGCAAAATAAAAGTACTTGCTGCCCTGGGATTTCTAAAGCTTTTTACCTGGAAACTTGCCAGGCAAAATCCCAAGGCAGTAAACATTATATAGGCTTTTCTTTTTTCACTTAGGCAGGAACTGCTATGGAGAAAGAGAAAATGACTTAAGGAGATTTTTAAATCATGGCAAAAGTTGGTTAGGAAAACAAATTTTTCCTTTAGAAAATGTTTTACTGCCTTAATTATAGAAAAACGACCTTATTCCCTCTACACTTTTCCTCCAAAAGAAGAATGATCTTGTAATCTGAGAGGCTCTATTTCTTAGTTTTGGGATTGAGAAGAGGTTGAAGTTCAATAAAGACACATAATGGAAAAGAATATAGAGAAGAATGTCTATATGTGTATAACTGAGCCAGTTTGCTATGCGGCAGAAATTGACACAACATTGTAAATCAACTAGACTTCAATAAAAAATTTTAAAAAAGAGACAGCCTGGGGACTCAGTTTCCTAGGTCTACTGCATAATTAATCCTATGAACAGGTCTTCAGACATTTTCGCTGGCCTGTCGCAGACTGTCACCCTCCTCTGTTGGGTTTTATCATAGTAGCTAAAATAGGACCATACAATATGGCCCCAGACCAGGTTTGTCTTAACGGATTCAGGAAGGACCTTGGATAAACTCCTCAGAGAGGAATGGGTCAGTGATGATCAGTGACAGGACTGGGCAATAGACACAGAACCCAAGAGGTCAGGGGTGGCCCAAGTGGGCAATGTAAATGTGAAAGTGAGATAAGAAAGAGTGACTGCCAAGAGCCCTCTCTCTAGGGCACACGTGTGCCTGGGACCAGCCTCTCCTCTTTCTGGACCTGTTTCAGAAATGTCTATTCCGCCTCCTCTTGGTTCCTGGGAGGCAGGATTTGAATTACACGGGTTAGTAAGATTATCCAGAAAAAGGGTCTTACATGAATCTGATACCATACGCCTGTCATTTCAATGTTACACTTGGCTTTAGACGTTTTGTGTAAATCAGGTTGATGAAACCATGGTTTGGCTTTAATTTAAATGTTATTTTATCTCACTGGCCTGTTTGATGACATAATGGATCAAAAGTTCTCCTATTAATGTTTTTCCCAAATTTAATATGCAGATTTTAAAGTTTTTGCTGATGTTTTTTTTAAAAAAATTAAAGAATCTTTTTATTATGCCAGTATTTTAATTTAATTTTTATTTTGTATTGGGGTATAGTTGATTTACAATGCTGTGTTAGTTTCAATTGTACAGCAAAGTGGTTCAGTCATACATGTACATACATCCATTGTTTGTTTTTTGCGGTATGTGGGCATCTCACTGCTGTGGCCTCTCCCGCTGCGGAGCACAGGCTCCGGACGCGCAGGCTCAGCGGCCATGGCTCACAGGCCCAGCCGCTCCGTGGCATGTGGGATCTTCCCGGACTGGGGCACGAACCTGCGTCCCCTGCATCGGCAGGTGGACTCTCAACCACCGCGCCACCAGGGAAGCCCCATCCATTGATTTTTAGATTCTTTTCCCATATAGGTTATTACAGAGTATTGAGCAGAGTTCCCTGTGCTATACAGTAGGTCCTTGTAGATTATCTATTTTATATATAGTAGTGTGTATATCTTAATCCCAACCTCCTAATTTATCCCTTCCCCCCACCTTTAATGACTGTTTCCCATATAGAATTCTCCAGAATCCAAAAAGAGTCACTTCTGGATCCAGGAAATATCATAAATGGGTCTAACTGAATTCTATCTTGAGGTACAGGAATTTTTTTTTCTAGTTCTTTGCTTTTGATGGTTTAAATAAATTATGAACAGAAAGTATTCATCTTTCAATCATGTGTTGGAAAAAGAAGCCTAGTAAACCATGGCTAGAAATATATTATGATTTTCTCAGCAAGCAGGAAGAGTGATTCTACTGTCAGACTTACCCATTTCGTGGGGAATTTCATGACACAAGATAGCAATTGTTGTGGTCACTCCTGACTCGGAAGAAGATGAGAAGGCTGCTCCTATGACTAGGCCATCTGCAAAATTATGCAGGCTGTCCCCAACCAGGATCATTATTGCTAACAAGCTAATGGTTTTGCCTAAAGAACCAAAAAAAGGTGTAAGAAGCATTAACAAAGCACTACATAGTTCATGGAATCCTTCAGTTACGATCAACTTTCCCCTCTAGCCTCGACATTCTTAAATTGCACCAGATTGAGTAACTCCACTTTGTCTCAGCTTTCAAAATAGGTCACGACCAGAGATGTGAACACGGCAACCGATATGACACACGGATTTATGGTCACCATTTTTCTAATGGGTCTGACTAATTATGAGATGTTAGGGCATTCGCTCTTCTATCCTCCTGTTCAGCTGTGCCAACAGAAGATAAAAATAACACTGTTATAACTTTCCAAAATGCATTCGATGACCTTTCCACATAATGTCTTTTGTGAAGCATTTTTAAATAATTTAAGACCCTCGGGGCAGAATGCCATTAAAATGGAGTCTATTTTCTGAAACTGTCCCCTGAGTCAGACTGCCCCTCGTGTCAGTCTCCTGGAGTCAACTGTCAACCTCTTGCCACTCTGTGATCGTTCCCCTTTCTGGTTGGTGCTAACCACCCTCCCCTACTGCCTCCTTCACTCCTCAGATGTGACCACGGCAGAACCGCTTCCATCCCTTCCGATCCCAAAGTTAGCTTTGGAACATTCACTGAATGTTCTGTCTTTCCGACTAGACCAACTAAACGTTGGATGAAATAAAGAGAAGCTGTCTTCATGCGCTTCTATTACATTATATACGTTATCTGATTAGTAGACAGCCAATGAAATAAACTGGACCATAATGGGTTTAATTAATGAAATAATTAGATCACAGTTGGGTTCAAGCTTTTGACGGACAGAATTTCTGTTTTCAAAAACCTAAAACTGTATATTAGTATTATGGGTTGGAACCATTAACAAATACAAAAAGTATTCCAGGGATAACACATATTCTGACAGTGAACTACCTAGGTATACCATTTGATAAGAACAGCCATTAAAATCAATTGCTGCAGTCTAATTACTCAGTTGATGTATACTGTGTGACAGGTGTTAGGAGTTGCTATTGTTACTATGAGAACTGCCCACAATATTCTAATAACTGGACGCTCAATAAAAATAGGAAGAGGTTACCTTCTGGTTTCTGTTACCTGGTCTAAGACTGTGGAGGGACTGCACTGTAATATGGTTTACTGGGGGGATATGATTTGACTTATTTCATAGCCCACACTGTGAAATAAGGAACTTCAGTAAACAGCAGATCTAGCCCAGACTATCAGCCAGGAGATAAGTGTACTGCCTGTGTTGGAAAGACATGCCATGCATTTTACATCTCAAAATCATGCTTTATTTAGAACCATCGCGGTGAGACTCAGTTCTCTCATTCTGGTGGTTTCCTAATTCATTTCATCCTTCAACAAAAATGAGAAGATTTTAAGCAACAGTCATAAAAATACAGAATAAATATCAAAGTATTGAATTCAGAGAGTTCTTATTGGCATCGCCTGGAAGCTCTCTGAGCCTAAAAATGCAAACAGGTCACTCAGCTGTTCCTGCCAATTTTCGGAAGTAAAGCTCTTTTTTGTGGAAATAAAATCAAATAATTTAAAGTAATCCATGTGACAACACTGCAGCATACAAATAAATTGTGATTTCCAATCCGTGCCTGTGCGTATGCCTACATACAGTTTTGATATTAACGGCATATATTTGGATGGAAAACCTTTACCCAATTTATACTTTGCCAAGAAACACTGCAGCCTATTTTTGTTGCCTATTATTTTGTTATCTCTGATGATGGGTTTCTAAATGTCAGATCATGGCCATGTAACAAGCCGCAAGGCAAATACACATATTTGCATATAAACGACAAGGAGCAAGCACATTGTGCATGTTAAGACAACTGAAACATTACTCAGTGGAAGGTAAGACAAGCGTTCACTGGCAAATCAATGTACTCATTACAGAACTATCAATAATATTCCACCTTTCCTTCGGTACATGGAAGTCATTTCGAGTTCCACATTTCTGACTTAGCAGAGGTTTTCCATGGTAATACCCAGGCTGGATCTTGTATCGTGCTGCTTTTTGTTTATTTAAATCAGACTGTGGATAGGACTTTCACATCCTGAGTTCCACCAGTGAGGTAATATGAAACAAGTAATCAAATATTTGAAGCTAATTCAATATGTCCCTGGCAAAAAGGGCAGCTGCATAATTGAATCTGGATTTGTTCACTAATCATTCCGTACGCCAAGATGGATATCTGAAGTAGAAAGATATCAGGTCTACAAAATATTTGACTAAGACCATCATTATTACTCCCACTCCCATTATTACAGCCACTCTCTGCTCCTAATTTGACTAGGTGTAGCCTTCTTTCCACTTCCTTTCTTCTAAAAACAAATACAAAGAAATGTCTCTGATATACCTTCTAGGTCTAAAATTTCTCCTGGAACTAAGTATTTACAAGGAAAAATATCACTACCAATGTCCTGAAAAAAGAATTGGACAGACTACGTAATTACATATTTTGAATCATATAAATAAATTACAGGCGTGAAAACATCAAACACATTCAGAACAGTGATTCTTACCACCTTGTTTGTTCTTATTAGCATTTATATCCTCAACCACATTGCAACCTAAGGATAAAGACCATTCCTAATTTTATTCCCCCGTGCAACCACAGTGCCTAAAACATCCTCAAACATTTTTTATAATTCATTTATTTTATTTATTTATTATTTTTGGCTGCGTTGGGTCTTCGCCGCTGTGCGTGGGCTTTCTCTAGTTGCGGCGAGCCGGCTACTCTTCATTGTGGTGCACGGACTTCTCATTGCGGTGGCTTCTCTTGCTGCGGAGCACTGGCTCTAGGTGCGTGGGCTTCAGTAGTTGTGGTTCGCGGGCTCTAGAGCACAGGCTCAGTAGTTGTGGCGCACGGGCCTAGTTGCTCCGTGGCATATGGGATCTTCCTGGACCAGGGCTCGAACCCACGTCCCCTGCATTGGCAGGCGGGTTCTTAACCACTGCACCACCCAAGAAGCCCTAACATTTCTTAAATGAATGAAAGAATGTGAAAAAATACAGGGATGCATGCCTGAATGAATGATCACAAGGAAATTGTTGCTGCATTAGCATTTCTTAGTTCCTCAATGCTAGAGTTTAGTAGCTATGTAGTCCTGGGCAGTGACTTACCCTCTCTAATGACTGGTCTCTTCATTTGTGTAATTTGAATATTAATTATTCTTACTTCAGTAAAGTGTTAAGAGGATTAAATGAGATAATCCAGATCTCATTAAATGAGATAATCCAGAATGTGTTTAGCATTCTGCCTGGCATATAATAAGTATTCAATAAATACCTCTCTTTCTTCTCAGGTAACTAACTTATTCTGATAGGATGGGCATAACTAATCATGACTGCTTAACATTAAACTATTGAGAAGTGTGTTTACAAAAGAGTAATATCAGTGAGAAAAATGGGGCAAAGATTCAGGAGCAACTGATGAAAACCAACACAGACCTTTTAAAAAAGAAAAGTTCTAAGAATCATTCAGAAGCATGAGCACAAGGGAATAAAGTCCTGACCAAAATTGGCTATTCAAATTCAGAAATAGGGAATATCATAGAAAGAAGACGACTGGATGCAAATTATACAAACAAATGAGTTATAGCATAAGATGTGAATAACGAGATAGCACTGATTTGAACTCCACCATGTTAACGACAATATCATAAATGAGATAGACATTTGTGATGAATTATCAGTACACTGTGATAGAAGACAAAAAAAACAGTACTGTCTCCAGGCTTCACGGGAAGTAAAAGGCTCAAATCATCAGGTAAGCAGGATTTTAAACGAGCCTTGATAACCACGTAAGTATTTACACTAATCGAAGTTTCCAGAGGATCAGTTTTAAGCCATCGGGGAAAACATTTTTAAAGAATGAAGTAACACTGATATTAATGTGTAGTAGGTTTCAAAGACTGATAGGAATGAGCCCTTATTAAAAATTTCATTGCAAAATTTTAATAATGAAATACGTACCCAATATGAAATTTACATGGTTTTCACATATTTATTTCAAAACAGATACAACCTCTTTCTATGGCACTTCCTATATTTAATGTTTGGATTTTTAAAATTGGTACTCACATTTTCTGCTGGGGGCGTTCAGACTGCCTATAGGAATTTCAGCTGCCTGTGCATCTTCCGGGCCTTTCTATTTTAAATTAAAAAATAAAATATGAATGATAAGCAATAGTCATCATTTTATTGAAAAATGAAACATGAAGAGTTACGTTGATTATCAAAAGACATTCTGATCCTCCGGAGTATATTAGAACTTTTCAATTTCATAGACAAACACAGAAGGCAGAGCCAAGAGTCTGCAAGCATGTTTTTCCCACTATCTACATGTAGATGGAAATAGCACTCTCACATAGCTCAGAGCCTTCCATAGAGAGCTAGAGGCTACTTAGATAGTCTGTAATTCATTATTAAATTATGGAAGCCTTTATGAAACCCAAGCCGTAGGAAAAAAAAATGATTCTTGATTCTTGACCTCAGTTGGCCCTGCTCCTGTACAGTAAGTAGACTGTGGATCTAGAATTTCTTCTGATCTTTAAGTAGATTGTGGAGAAGAAACCATTGCAAACCCAACACTTCATTTCATTCATCGTAGCGTAAGATGCTGTTTCTGTGGTGTTTCCAGTCAGGAAAAAAAAAAAAAAAAACTTGCTGACTAAGAAAGATCAACAAACTTACAAAAGAATACAATTTTAAAAGATTTTTCATCCTTTCACATGACAGGTAGGTGAGATTTTGGAACTGACTTCTACAAGTTGAGATGATATGATTTTATTTCAGAGACTGACTCGTGGTTCAATTTCAGGAAAGACACCTTCCCTCCCTAGGCCTAAGATTCTTGTTCTATTGTGTGAAAAGAATACTTCTTATCTGTCTATGGAACATGTCCTTTTAGAAGCATATTCCTATCACCCCAAATTGTGGAAACTTTGAGACAAATGTAATGTGAGACATAGGCCTCTTTTTATTTAATGTAAACAGAGAAAGTAAACTTAACATTCACGTGTTAGAATAACAGCAGTTATTCAAAAGATGTAACGATAGGCTATTTTTGGAGAAGGATGGCTGAGAAGGTAGGATCTGAAGGATACGGATTAGAAGAGGTAGACAGGCCTCTTGCCTGAAATTGGTGGATCTAGAAACAAAAGAAAAATGTGGGGTTTTTAAAAAATTATGTTATATCAAAGCCTGATTAAGATCAAAAGACTATTAAAAGGCAGGAGTTCAGATATTTATTCCAGGATTTTTTTTCCCAAAAAGCTATATATCGTCACAGTATGTAAAGGAATTTAGAGGCAAATATCTAAAACTCCTTTGATGACTGGAAAGATCTGTGAGTTCCTCTTCCTTAAAAAATTTCCTTAAAAACCAAGAAATTCGGGGCTTCCCTGGTGGCACAGTGGTTGAGAGTCCGCCTGCTGATGCAAGGGACACGGGTTCGTGCCCCGGTCCGGGAAGATCCCACATGCCGCGGAGCAGCTGGGCCCGTGAGCCATGGCCGCTGAGCCTGCGCGTCCGGAGCCTGTGCTCCGCAACGGGAGAGGCCACAACAGTGAGAGGCCCGCGAACCGCAAAAAAAAAAAAAAAAAAAAAAAAACCAGGAAATTCAAAATGTATATCTCAGAAATAACTAAAAAAAAACCAACAAAAAAACAGGAAATTGGACCCATCAAACAATCCTAAAAGTTCAAATTATTTCTATTTCTCTTTAGGTTGATCTTGCAGCTTAAATAACAAAAGAAATGGTGAGTATATTATTAGTGAGCTAGAGTAGTCAAATCATTCTAAACTCATTGAGTTAACATCCGAGATGTGCTTGTATATTGGGGCTCTGGACCCTTCATTCACACAGAAGAAATGAGGTCAGCATTAAAGTGATTTAAAAACTAATCTCAGCCTGAAGTTATCTTCTTTCAAACCACATGTGACGTATCTAAACAATAAACACAATAAGGCTTTTGTAAAGACATATTTTTTGTTCACATCCTTGAGTTAGCTCTAGCTCTGCAATCTACTGCCAGACTTGTATTTTGCCCGGTTAATGTGTCAGGAATAGCTTACTTCTCTCTACTCAGGAATCTACTCTTGAACTGTAACCCCCTCCCCCAAGGCCATGGTTATAGGAGGCACGTTTTCTAACTATGTTATATATTTTCATATTTTTCCGGTCCCTTTATTTATGACTTTAAGAATTAAAATGGGAATATTGTTTTGAACCTGATTGGAGGTTGTGTTTTGAGAACTCACACGGAAGATCTCTGTTGTGGAAAACTCAGTGTAACAGAAGGCACTTACTATGAGACATCTCCTTGGACAGAATCACTTCTCTCCTACATTACGAAATGAACCCTCCACTCTTAGGTCCTCTAACTAACTCCTTGCTCAACATTTATTTGGCCTCACCTAGTCATGACTAAGGATTTCTCAGACTGGAGAAACCTCAAGGTCAGCTGGTTTATGAAAACTTGTAAACGGAGTGATTAAGGATATGTTTATTATGTCAATCTGATCCACGTGTGTTTCAAAGAGGTGCAGAGAGCAGTGACTTGAATCTGTGGAAAATGCATTTTACCCTTGAAAACAGCTTTCAGGTGTTTGGCAAAGTTTTCCAAATAGGATTTATCATGATCAAGAATAGGCAAATCAAGAGTGGATTCTATTAATACTTATCCAGCCTACAGATCCTCATCTATTTATCAAGGAATAAAGGAAGGAAGGTAATCAAATCAGTAGAATACTTCAGGTCAGTAACCTACCAACTGGATAGTTGAAGCAGATTTGCCTCTGCCTGACTGGTCACTTAATTCAGTGTTGAACGCAAGATGGCTGGAATGTCCCATATGCCCATTAACCAGTGACATGCCCTGCTGGATGAGGATGGTTTAAAATTAGTGCTGAAGCCAGAAGAACACAGGTGTAGCCTCTGTCAATTCCACAGTTCTATTTAACATTTTGCTTATTGGCCAAAGGGGTGGATGACAACAAAAGGGTACTAGGAGAATTTCATCAGGATAAATACTTGCTAAAATGAATGTTTCAGGGCATAGGACTGCCCTAAAACATCATGCATAGTCTAAATGGTTTAAGAATGCAACTGCAAATTTGGGGGTAGCAGATGCAAACTAATATATATAGTATGGATAAACAACAAGGTCCTACTGTATAGCACAGGGAACTATATTCAGTATCCTGTGACAAACCATAATGGAAAAGAATATGAAAAAACATATATGTATAACTGAGTCACTTTGCTGTACAGCAGAAATTAACACAACATTGTAAATCAATTATTCTTCAATTAAAAAAAAGAATGCAACCTCAAAAATTCTAGTCATGATTTACAAAGGCATGAACGGTGGTAATTTTATATTGTCTTTTTATTTACTGCAAAATTAAATTGTGAGTCCTTTCTGATGGAGATACCAAAAGGATGATCATCGAAACTGTACTGTACCCTGTAACTACTAAATGAATATCTCCAGAAAGATATTCACCAATTAAAGTACTTGTAGCTTCTAAAATATTCACATTCCTTTTCTTTTACACAATACCATGAATCTTAGAATTATGTTCTTAAAGCTCACTTTAAGTTCCCTGACAAGTCCAAGGATCATCTGAAAAAAATATAATTTTTGAATGTTCAGAATTTATTTCACTCATTTCCACCTGGTTACATTTCTAATTATTAAGCATAAGTTGATATGTTGGCTTTCTGAATTAGTTTTTCCAGTCCATGAATGCTAGTCTATTGTGTATAAATGGGGATCTTATTATTGTCTTCAATGCTTATGTAGATTAGAACTCCTTTTGTGGAGGTTCAGTTCCTAAATTTTTTAGAGAAAGTGGGATTCCTAAGTTTTTAAGAAAGTGTTGGGATTGAAACTGTCATTCCTAATTCCTGAATTACTATAGTACCCTAGCTTGGGCCCCAGGCCAAAGAACAACCCTGATTCATTACAACAGAAAAAATTTCTACAGAATTTTGTTTAAAATCTATTTATTGTGAAAAGTTTCAAATATACAAAAAAGCTAAAAGAACTGTGATGTCAACACTCAGATATTCACTCCCTAGATCCTACCATTGACATTTTATTACACCTATTTTATCACCCATCTATCTATCTACCATCCTTCTATCCATCCATAAACCACCTTACTTTTGATGCATGAAATAGAATTTTAGAATAAATTTAGGGAGGATAATAAACAACAAGTGCTGATATTTTGAAAGACAGTAGTCTTTTAAAAGACTTTTAAAAGATAGTATACCAAAATGTTCATTGCAGCTCTATTTACAATAGCCAGGACATGGAAGCAGCCTAAGTGTCCATCGACAGATGAATGGATAAAGAAGATGTGGCACATATATACAATGGAATATTACTCAGCCATAAAAAGAAATGAAATTGAGTTATTTGTAGTGAGGTGGATGGACCTAGAGTCTGTCATACAGAGTGAAGTAAGTCAGAAAGAGAAAAACAAATACCGTATGCTAACACATATAAATGGAATCTAAAAAAAAGAAAAAAATGGTCATGAAGAACCTAGGGGCAAGACGGGAATAAAGACACAGACCTACTAGAGAATGGACTTGAGGATATGGGGAGGGGGAAGGGTAAGCTGGGACAAAGTGAGAGAGTGGCATGGACATATATACACTACCAAATGTAAAATAGATAGCTAGTGGGAAGCAGCCACATAGCACAGGGAGATCAGCTCGGTGCTTTGTGACCACCTAGAGGGGTGGGATAGGGAGGGTGGGAGGGAGAGAGATGCAAGAGGGAAGAGATATGGGGACATATGTATGTGTATAACTGATTCACTTTGTTATAAAGCAGAAACTAACACACCATTGTAAAGCAATTATACTCCAATAAGGAAGTTAAAAAAAAATACCAATAGCATCAGTTACTCAAGGAAAATGACTATAACATATATTGCTTCTGCTTATACCTACAATACCTAATTAATAGAAATTAATAAAGACTTGTTTTCTGAGTAAAAAAAAAAAAGATAGTAGTGTTTGCTTGTTTAAAAGTTTGTTTAAAAGTCTTTTAAAAGATAGTAGTGTTTGCCCTGAGTACAAGCATTTTATAGTATGTGAATGGGAAGAAAGTCAGGGAATAAGTAGAAAACCATGAAGACTGCAGAATCGCAGGACTTTGTAGGGAAAGTTTATTTTAGTCTCCTGGAGTTTTTTGTTTGTTTACCAGCATTTATGTTTTTAACTGTGCATCTATTTTCTTATAGGGTAATATATAAGAGCAAAAAGAAACAAAATCTAAAAATAAGCCACACTGCATTTTACATTTCATCATATATGTAGAAATTGATCCAATGCAGGCACAATGGAAGCAATTATTCAAGCTGAAAAAAAGATTTGCTGGAATTCCCACTCCTGAGCTTGTTTGCATAATTTTAAATGTCCTTAAGATAGAAATGATGCATAATTTTCAGAATTTTCAAAGTTTTTGTTTGCTTGTTAATTTGCTTTGGGTTAAGCAAGATACCCAAAACACAGACTGGTAGCTAGGCCTTTAACCCCCTTCATTCTCAGACATGAAATATTCTCCTGTTTCTAAACTAGCCAGGGAGGTCAAAAAGGAGGCTGTAACAAGTATAGTAATGGGCCAGCAACAGATGTTTGAAACATTAATAACCATGCTTATAGGGAAGCTCTCAGTCAGAATGATCCGTGTGTCCTAGAAATCGGAGTCGCACCCCTTAAACAGACAACCTCATGAAGATGTTAATTACTCTTGAACAAGTATTTCTAAAATAAAAGACAAATATCATGAAGCCCTAACATAAAAGATAAATAAAATTTAAACTATACCTCGGCACTTGGTGATACAAGAAGAAGAAAACATTTTTCTATTAAGAAAAATCCATGGATGCCTCCTATTAATCCCAACAGTTTCCAAATGTGGCCCTTGTGTTCATGGAAATGTCCAGACTCCGAGGCTTCCTGCTCATGTAAACCAAGAACCTAAAAAGAAAAGAGGTGGAAAGAAAGAACTTCTGATGACTTAAATATTATTTAGTAGGTCCACTGTTGAAAATATATTCAATTTCCATTCGGGGCAACCCCATGACAACACCTGAATTCATTCAAAGCCCAGTTTGCTTTTAGATGTATGAATACTTCCACTATATGATTTCATCAGGGCCAAATACGATGTGAAAAAAGAAAGGAGAGCTTTGAAAAGCTGCTGCTAATGAGCAGACTAAAGCCTAAGCTTATTTCAGCAAGTGGCCTAAATTTTCACACATTCTCAGTCCTTGAGCTGAATTCTTTTCCAGTTCAATCCATCCCGATTTGCACAGCAATGCTTTATAACAAATCAATATTTTTTATATCCAAAACAAATATAAAGATACATTTCATCCAGGGTTTCTTCTCCCCATGCCCCATAGCAATTAAAGAAAACTTTTAATAAATGTTCAAATAAGTAAGAAATCCACCTGAAGGACTTTTTTCCATTGAGCGCACCTGTATGCCCAGCAATACTGTCAGCTCTCTGGGACACAAAAGGATACTAGAAAAGCATTAGGAATTTTCCTCTAGTTGACTCATCCCACTGCTTGTCTCATCCATTTGTTGACCTCATGATTTCTTGTGAGCTAGTAAATCAGAATGTATCATATTCCCTCCCCAGGAGAAGACAGTTTGGGAAATATTGTGGTTTCCATATTTAGGACATTACTAACCATTAAATTTAGAAAAGAAAAAAATTATATGTGTATATGTTCATATAAGTAGTATATAGATATTTATGTACATATGCATATACACATTGATACATATGTACACATGTGTGAGTATATGTACGGATCTCCATATACACATTGAGTGTATGGACATAACTAAGGACGTATACAGGTTAGTCCACTTTTTCTTTTGGTAAAGACTTAAAAGGACAGGCACCTAATATTTGGAATTACCATGATGTCACAAAACAGAGGACGTTGTCATGTCAGAAAAGAAAACAGAGGAAAACCTCACAATCTCAGAATAAAATGTACATCTTCAAGTTGAATCAATGCAGCTAGTTAAAAGAGGAAATCGTGACAGTGGGATTTTTCTCATTTCTGTGCAGACCTTTAAACACTTGCCGTGCATCACATTCAGGAACCACTGATTTTTCTAGCCTTCCACCACGCCTGTACGGCATCTATCTTCCTCTTCCCAATAACTTATGTCCTCCTCTCTTTCCTCAAGTAAAGCAACTGCCTTCTAAGTGAAACCCAGCTAAGTTCCCCTCTGTAAATATGTCTCTGTAGGGCTGGTGGACAGTCCCACTCCCCCCAACGTCCACCCCTGCTGCCTTGGCCTGTGTACTCTCCCACTCGGGGAGACCCAGGCAGCCTTAAGATCCTGTTGCTATTTCCCAGGATCCTGGGCAATGAACAGCTCTGCACCCACTGCAGTGACCTAGCAACAGGCTTCGGCCACTGCCTCAAGCCAGTAAGCCCTGAAATATTTCCTGAAAATTAGATTATAAGGGAAATTAAAACTAATAATGGTTTGTTTCATCTCCAATGCTCACTTTGCAATTTTCAGAACACATAATAATTTCTGAGCCTCTAAGCAACAAGAGGGACCCTGCAGGAAATTGCTAGAGGCTTGTGGAAAACTTTAACATCTCAGACTTTGTGAGACGTGGGGGAAATCATTGGCTCAGCATTACCCATCATGAGAGATTTCAGGAGGAATACATAACCTCACCTGAAGACCCTTCTCCCTGAACTCTTCTGCATCTCTGGTTCTAATCCTTTCATCTCTGACAAATAAAGAGCCTCTGAAAACTTCAGCAAAGAGCCAGCTTCCTGGAGATTGCATGTTTCTTAAAGGAAATCTAGATGCTAATAGTTGGGCAAGAAAAGAGAAATTCATTTTGATGGTTCAAACGAAGAGAGGTTAATGGTGGAGCTATGACAGAGGTGTGGGCAGGTGTCAAGAGTATGAACGAGGGATAATGAGACACCCGGAAACCGGCAACCCCAGGGAACCATTATCACTCTTAGGGCTGAAAGGGCAAAGGGCAAAGGTTGGAAAGAACTGGAGCTCAATTACTGAAGCTCCATGGGAGATGAAGTTAGGGAGGAGGCCTCCTGCAGGAGGTGTATTACGGCCGGTAATCAGCCACTTCTAGAGCTAGTGCTGGAGGGAGGGAGTGGGGAAGAGATACCCCTGCCACTCTCTCCTCCTGCCCTGGCTTTTCTGTTGTGCACCCGCTGGGGGAACTCAAACAACTATCCAGCCTGCAGGGAGCTGAGGGGGTGCAATCTTCAGGGGCAGAGAAGAGCAGAGCGTGGATCTGATGAGGGGTGGGGGCCACTGGAGAAAAACCAGTACATCTTATAGCCCATTCGTTTTTATTTACAGATACGTACACTTCCTGAATTTCTGTTAATAGGAATCCATATCTGATCACGTATTTTTACATTTCAAAAGTAAGAATAACCTGGTGGATCTAATGATTAATCATCTCTTTTCTCCTACAAGGGTTCTGGGGAAATAACACTGATTATCACGGAAAACACTGGCCACTGTATCTATGCATCCACGTCACTGTGAAATTCTGCATAAACACCTCCAGTGGCACAAAGTAAAGAGAAATTAGAAACACTCCGTCTGAAACGGAAAATAGCCACTTACCTGAGGAATCAGATGGAGCAGAGCATCCCCAGAAAGTGTCCCAACAGCCAGACCCACAAACAGCTGTAAAATGAGCCGATAGCTCTCCTCGCAGCAGTGGAAAAGGGTCAGGGTCGTCCCGAGCATGGAGCCCAGCGTGAGCAACGTCACGGCCATGGTGCTGTAGCCATATTCTAAGCCAAAAAGGAGATTGCAAAACAGTCAGAGCCCCTATGAGGGCCTCTGCCAGTGAACATGCTAGAAGAACCCAGCCTGTGCTACAACCGATAGGGATACGAAACTGTTTTGTGAGTGCTCTATTGGGTAAAAGGTTTCAAGGCTTTAATTTGTAAGGAAAAGAATGAAAAGACTTTCTCCAAATTATTCCGTTGCTTTGAAGTTATCCTGACCACCCCTTATGAAAAAATCACACTAGCAAGCAAGGAGCTAGCTTACCTCCTACCCCCAAAGAAAATAATTTCTCTCACTTTAAACTACAACCTCTATTGACAGACACTGGTAATATTTGTCATTTCATTTCATTTAAACATTTCGAAGGCAAGGAAGCAAGGTTACAGAAGGAGCATATAGTTTGGGCCACTGTAGATCAATATTTGTGGACAAAATGAGTACTTTCTCACAAAAATTCTCAAAATTATTTGTAATGTCAGAAGTGTTTATTATTCTCTGACTAAAACGAGCGATTGTATTGGTAAAAACGGATCAATGTGTAATGGATAATAATATAAATTTGGACAGCCTACCTTTTGGATTATTGCAATAAGTTTTTATAACCCCTAAAATTTATTCTGTATTTCTAAGCTTCTAGATTTTTTAAATGTTCAGAAAGTGCAATTTTTTACAATTATTCAAACAGAAACAAATATGTAGGAGGGGAGAAGAAATAAAAGGGTAAAGGAAGAAAGAGAAAGAGAAAGATTAAGAGAAAGAAATGGCTTTCAGAGTCAAGTATATATGATTTGGGAATAAAAAGTATTCACACACCATTTTCCTTTGGTTGCACATATCCAGAGCGAATACTCTGTTTCAAATTAGAAGTTACTAACGTCAGGCCAAATGGTTTGTAAACAAGGAAGGTAGGTAATTGCAAAATTAAACTCTCATTTCCTTTCGTGACCACAGATAGATAAAAAAATCAAACAATTTCAGCTATCATACTATTGCACTTAAAGCCCATTGTGGATTTTAATAAATTACCATCTTAAAAGGTGTTATAATTGAAGATGTTGCACCCTCATCATTCTTGTACTTTTCTGGGACAGTCATTCTCCACAGTACGTCATGTTAATGACACTAGCTGGTAAGATGGCAATAGGCTTGGGATGTGAAGAGGACCCTTATCGAATTACAAGCTCTAAATTATACAGAGATCGAACATTAAAATAAAGTCGGTGGTGTACTCAGGGGAGGCAAAAAACTTTCACCCTTTGATTTTTCCCACTCTCACCGCTACTCCTTCGCTGTGAGTTTTCCCACTCTCACCGCTACTCCTTCGCTGTGAGTTTTCCCACTCTCACCGCTACTCCTTCGCTGTGAGTTTTCCCACTCTCACCGCTACTCCTTCGCTGTGAGTTTTCCCACTCTCACCGCTACTCCTTCGCTGCTAGGGAAATCTATAGAACGGCTGTTGTTCAACAGATACAGAGTTTCAGTTTTGCAAGACGAGGCATTTCTAGAGATCTGTTGCAGAGCAATGTGAAAATACTTAATACTACCGAACCGTACACTTATTGAGATGGTAAAGTGCATGTATTTTTTACGACATTAAACAAAAATAACAGCAATAGTCTGGAATGATCATACACCTGCCTAGAGGTTTTATTTTGCTCTAATTTAATACCTATGTTGTTAAAAAATCCCTAGAGATATTTAACCAAGTTTCACATTCCATTCTTCCACAGACTCTCAGTGCGAAAGTGATTCTTCTTGACTAACAGATAAATTAAAGACATTTGAAGTTTAACATGAGCACCTGGGTGCCTAATAAAGTTCAAAGTTGCCACATTTTTATGGTGGCTACAAAAGATAAGAAAATGTCAGAAACTCAACAAGGACAGATTAGGGGCTGGCATTTCCCAGGCAAAAGGCAAAGTTTCAAGTTCTTTAATTCTTCTACTCTCCCCATTGTCCTGAGGGCAGCTACAGTGCGGTTTTGGAAGAGAAAGGATGTTTCATTCCTTGGGAGCTTGTAAATCTTTCTTGACTGGAGTCAGATTCGATATAAATCTTTCCCATCCTTACAACAGAACTGGACCTACCAACTAAATTCTTAACCAATCCTGAGCAGCTTCTTTGAACAGGTCTGAAACGATTTCTACACGGCCATAGCATTCTTTCCTGGAAATTCAACTGAAGGTGGTGCTTAGGGGTTGCGTTTCAGCATACTGAACACTGTGTTCTTAATAACGTGTCCCTGTGTCGTCCTCTCTTTAACGTCTTACATTCCTGTAATTTCAAAAGGCCAGCAACACAAACCTTTCTCTTTAGTTATATGATGCAACATTTTAAATTGAGGACGGTGCTGTTTTTCTAGGTTCTTTAGTGAGTATGACTTGTTTGGATTTTTCTCAGGAAGACTATTTCCTAGAAGGGTCTAGAAGTTAATTAAAAAGGGAATTAAGCTTTTTTCATGGATCTTCAGTCCAAAACCCTGTTTCCAATTGGCCTGTATAACCAGACCCCGTGCCAGGGAGGTGTCTGGTTATACAGATCCATTTTTGAGCCATCGCTGACCACAAGGTGTTGAATTATTTAGCTGCTCACTTTTAATGAAGCTTTTTTTCCTCTCAGTGAACGTGAAGTTTTAGACATATGGACCTGGCATGTTTTTGTTCACAATCTTCAAATGAATCACTCGATGCAGGATCCATTATGAGTCAGAAATAAGTAACTGAACAATTCTGCTACGATGGGCATTGCAGACTACCTCAAAGAGAAAGAAAAGCAGTTCTGAAAAATATATAAGGCCCTCAGATCAATGGTAATTTTTTTTTTTTTTACGGTACGCAGACCTCTCACTGTCGTGGCCTCTCCCGTTGCGGAGCACAGGCTCCGGACGCGCAGGCTCAGCGGCCATGGCTCACGGGCCCAGCCGCTCCGTGGCATGTGGGATCTTCCCGGACCGGGGCACGAACCCGTGTCCCCTGCATCGGCAGGCGGACTCTCAACCACTGCGCCACCAGGGAAGCCCGGTAATATTTTTAATATAGTTAAATGTCATATTTTTACTATCCATCATAGATGTTTTTAGGCCACCATTTTTTTTCTCTTGACTTTTAAATGTCAGGTGCTTTAAATTTACAGAACGCATTTTTGTACGCATTAGCCCCCTGGAACGTCACTGGTATACTGCGAAGTCTTAGAGTAGTGTTCACCAACTGCAGTGATGTTACGGGTCACAGGTGAGTGTGAGTACTGATCCCTTCACTTCCTGGGGCTGCCAGCCACAACCGGGAGGCCGGCACCTCCTTGCACTGGTCACCTCCACCCCAGGACAGCCTCTCTGGTTGACCCCAATGTGCCTTCATTTTTACTGTGTGCCACAGTGTGGAAATGGATAGGAAGCCCTGTACTATCACTGCTTCCCACTGTGCAGAGAAAGAGACGGGCTTGGGATATAAAGAGATTGCTGAAGATCGCAGAGTTGGCTGGGGAAGGAAGGCATGACTCAGCTCTGCATTTCTGACCCCAACACCGACGCCCTTTCTCATATTCCAGGCCACCTCTCAACTACGGACTTTGAACTTGGTCCGTGCTTGAGTCAAATACAGGGGACAAACTTGATTTATGTAAGTTATACACAAAACATAAAATATTCGTTGAGAGGCAGTATAGCATAGGTGGTTAAAAACAGCTTGTCTGGGTTTGAATCCCAGCTCTATCACGTACCAGCTGTGTGTCCGTGGGCAAGTCACTTAACTTCTATGTGCTTCAGTTTCCTCATCTCTAAAGTGAGGATAATAATAATAATTTCTAGCTGGTAGCACTGTGTGAGGACTCAATGAGCTGACCAATGTAAAATGCTCAGAGCGGTGCCTGGTCTATGGTACGTATCCTTCACTCACCATCATTATCGCGTACACTGTGTGCGTTAGCTCTCCGAGGGAAGAACCAGAACTTACTCTCCGGCGTGGGGGGTCCCAGCTTCGCTTGTTGGTCCTGGGGCCGCTGGCAAGAGCAGCTCAGCAACTGCTGGATGATCCCTGGACTCATTTGCTTAAAGTCCTCCTTAGAAATGGCTGAAAGCTTGTTCTGTAGAAATATCTCCACGAATTGTCCAGCAGAGAAGCAAGTCTGTAGGAGGAAGAAAATACACTGTTACCATCCTCAGCACTGAACCAAATTCCCCATCGACTACCATTCTTGAGGAGTCAGAACTAAGCGGAAGGGTTCAAGTCAACCCTTCCACATGAAGCCATTACTATGTGTGTCTCCCTGAAGCCTTCTGTCCATAAATAATTCCCCAGGATTATCTTTCATCTCTGATTAAAGCAGCTGTATCTCACTTTCATTCTGAGTATTATATAGTAGGAGTTTTGCACACTTTTTTCTTTCCTGAAGAGATGCACCGTGTTTTACAATGTGTGGACAGTGTTCTAACCAGCAGCCTAAGGAAACCTTGAGGGGGGAGGGCTTTGTATTATTAACAAAGCTAAAACTTCACAGGATAAAAGGTGCTCTGAGGTAATGAGGTCATCGTCTTTAATATTCTCTGATTCAGCAAGCCTTTGTAGGCAACATGCATTTCCAAAAGCAATAAAAGTCAAGGCAATATTTTAAAAAGTGAATATGCTGTATCAACTCGCTGGTGTGTAAACACTGAACGATATGGCTACCTCTGTCCCTTGACAGCCTCCCACCACAAAAACAGTTGAAATCACTGTTATTGCCTACTGATTTCACTCATTTTTATCTAGATCTTTGTGATTTTTTTCATATTGTATAGGGATATCTATGAGATAAGAAGTAGAAACAGACAACAAATGAAACGGGTCTCTAAAACTTGCCTCAAAGCATCTGTCCATTTCAGAAGTGTTAAGGGCTGACATTTTGTGCATCAAAAATTACACTGAAAAGTTTTCATATGTGGATGAGAAGGGTGTATAGTTTCGCTAGCACAAATGCGTGTCTTCTACTGAAATAAGACCCCAATGCGAGATCAGTGTGATCTTTAGTCACAGTAAGGTATCTTCAAAAAAGTCAGGGATGTATACAAGGATCGTCTGATCTGCCATGCTGTAGAAAGTAGGGATTTTAAACAAAGGCACATGGCTAATCAGAAAATCATGACGACACATTTGCTGGATTCTCCCACACAAAAATCCTTCGGGATGATTCCAAGGGTTAAAAAGCTTTATCTTGATTGGGAGATGTTTGGTTGCATGGAACAGGACCTACTCAAACCAGCAGACACCAAGGGGAGGATGCAGGAAGCTTACAGAGGATGTCTGAGATGGGAAGGACAGCCACATTTCAAGAGGAACTGAACCGGAAGCTGGAAAATTAGAACCAATGACTTTCCTCTGTCTCTTTGGGGCTTAGTATTTTCTTCTTTCTGTTTCCCTCTGCAGACATCTACTTCCTTTCAAAATCTGGTCTTCTCTCTTTAATAAACACATGGCCGTATAAGCCCTGACCCTAAGGTGACCTTTCCATCCAAGAACCCAAGATTGGATTGAGTCTGCAAATCCTGACAGATCTGATTGGCTCAGCAAAGCTATAGATGGGTTTTCTTGGTCAAATACCCGTTTGATTCCATCAATTTTGCCCCCGAGACAGGAGGTGGGACCACGCTCTTCAAACACGGCTTCTGGACCCAGCACTGTGGGTGAGAAAGCCATTTCTCAGAAAGGGATTGGGCAAGAACTCCAAAAGTTTTCTACTGCAAGAAGCAGCAGCAGAAAGCTAAACTTGTGATTTTTTTCCCTTTATCAAAATAATTTACACCAAAGACAATAGTCTCTTTTGTATCATTTATTAATCATGGAATAGAATTACTTCATCATTAAAAATACTGGCAACAATAAAGGGAAACTAACAAGCTTCTGATAATGAATCCTTCGTAATAAACATTCTCATTGAAAAATGCCTGCCTGGGAAGTAAGAGAGTGGAAAGATAAACATGAAAAGAATGCCATGCATCTTCCCGCAGTTCACTGTCAAGGAACTGAATAGTTTCTAGTTTTAGAATACCTTCTCATAGAGTAAGGCTATTCTATTATAAGCGTCTATGCCCTTGATATTTACTTGCTGTTCCTGTACTATTTAGGTTATTGTTGCATTACATTTCTTCTGAAATCACTAACACAAGTGTCCTTAAAGGGGATTCATTATATTCTATAAAATTTTGGTAGACAAAATGTTTTTAATGAAGAAGAAAACAGAATGGAAATTTAGATTATCCCGTCAATAACCTTTGAAATAGCTTTATTCCTTCACATAAAATTTCAACATACTTGTACACTTGTGTGGACATCATCAGATTCCTGTGGAAACTTTACAAACACATTCTCAAGTGTTGCTTCTGGAACTTTAGTTTTGAGAATCCCTTGGAGGGCTTGTTAAAAGACAGGGTGATGAACTCCACAATTGCAGGGTATAATTCAGTAGCTTCTGGGGTGGGACCTGAGAATTTCCATTTCCAACAAGGTCCCAGGTGCTGCTGTTACAGCTGGTGCAGGGACAACACTTTGAGGACCACCGGCCTAAACAATATAGGCAGGATCTCCAGATCTAGCCTCTTACCTTAGGGTCCCCTCAAAAGTCACAAAGAAAGTGACATGTTGGAACAGAGAAGAATTGAGAAAGAGGTTGTTTTGTTTATCTTGCAGAGTCAGCACAGAAAATGATTATTACTGTTCTTAGAAGATGCATGCCTTAAGTAGGTCACCCCTACATTTTGAGAAATAACCTTCATTCTTTATGCAAAGAGGGTCTCCATCAGACAAATGGGTTCCCTTCTAAGAGCTGGCCCTGAAGAAACATTTAAAGAGACTTCACAAACAAGGATTGATATAGGCATCAACTCCTGTTACCTTCAGTTGAATACACGAAGTGTGAGTTTGAAAGAATCAGCTTTAATTGATGCGTTTGATATCTGGTCTAATTAATAGAAATTCACTTTTTAAAATATATCGTAGCAAAACTATGGGATAATGCCCGACCATTCCTAACTTACAGGAACGACCTTCACTATCGTTAGAAATATTTAAGGAATTTTGCTCTTTTAAAATACAGATGGCGCTTAATAGGAATATTAACTCATCCAAGATATAAATAACAAAAATAGTTTTACTTCTTTAAGTCAACATTTCTCAAACAGCATAGTTGTTCAGAGCACAGAATATGCCGTCAGACAACCTATGTATATACCTCAGTTTCTGTGAACTTAAGCAACTACGTATTAGCCCCATGCCTCAATTTCCTAATCTGTAGGATGCAATCATATAAGCTAACTTCACACAGCTGTCGTAATAATTACATGAAGAATGCAGGTGAAATTGTGCAGTGTCCAATACATAGTATTCATTTCCTCATTAAATGTAAGCCATGATCATGGAATATCAATTTTTCAAGATGTCAAATAATAAGGGCAGGGAAGGTTTCTATGTGTAACAGAGTCTGAAAAATGCTCGCTCCAATAAGATTAAAGAATTTTATTTACTAAAGGACCTCCCCAGCCACATTAATATGCTTCAGTACAATACGCACCTTCAGTATTTCCCAGTCAGATTTGACCATAGCACCGCTTTTCAAGAATTATCTAGGTAGACTAGTGAATGTCCTTTGGAACACAACTTTAGGAAATAAGAATATGAACATGTTTATAGGCTCACATATCACCTTTTCTCAAAAACCTTCTCAGTGCTACCTACTATACAAATATTTCTCTGTTGCTCACAATCCAAAGTAATCTCTTCCTAATCGAATCTAACTTTAAAGTGTTCATTCATCATTGTAAGTTTTTGTATAACGTCTATATCCTCCCACTACCCTGTCAGCGCCATAGGAGCCGTGCCTATTTGTGTTCAATTATCTATCCCTGTTGCCCATGACGGTGACTAGCACATAGCAAATGCTCACAGGTTTGCTGAATTAATTATTCATGCATTCCGTATGGACCCAGTGGAGGAAAGAGTAATATATATCATTCTCCTAAATATCTTGACCTCAAGTTTATGTCTATAGAGACCCACTTGTAAAAAGAAAAAACCCTGCCCACACTGTGGAAATAGAATATTTTTACATTTAAGGAAATCTACATTATCCTTTAACTTTTCAACAACTCTTAGAGAATGTTCACAGCTACTTCCTTTGACAACAGCAAATGATGGTACAAGAGGAATAATGACAATACCTGATCCCAGGAAACTGGACTGTCATCTGATTCTGGGTCCTCGCGTACAGATAGATTAGGGTAGGCCCAATCATGGACTGTTAGGTTGTTTTGTTTCCTTTGAAGTTGATGGATTCTATCTTTTCTGATACAGGTATTTTTAGTCCAGAGAGTGTTGAGGAGTTGGTCTAGTTCTAGAAATTTCATACAAAATCTGGTGTCACATAAAGACAGGCCAGTTTCAGAATAATCACAATTTCACACGGCCGCAGCATAGATATTTACTAAGTAAATTTCTAAGTTCTAATGAAAAGCCAAGGTTTTACTCTGAACAAGAACAGAGAGCATTTAGGGACTTCCCTGGTGGTCCAGTGGTTAAGACTCTGTGCTTCCAATACAGAGGGTACAGGTTCAATCCCTGGTCAGGGAACTAAGATCCCACATGCTGCACAGCATGGCCAAAAAAAAAAAAAAGAATAAAGAGTATTTATACTTCACACGGTAATGATTCTCTCACAAGATCTTGAGCTCTTAGGGCTGAACCGTGATGAAATGAGCAATTCCAAAAATGGAGTGCCTTCTAGTAAGTCAACTAATTCTTTTTCTAGGTGTTCCCTATAAAAATGTAAACAAAAGATGAAACTGATTTAATCCTTAGAAAATTTATTCCCTTTAGGCACTATACATCCTTAGTAGATTAACTATAACTTTAATGTAAAGTCAATCTAACCTTTTTCCTCTTCAGTGTTTAATGCAGGAAAGAAACAGGAATTGAAAAGCAGCTGAGATTACTGGGACAAAAGAGACTTTGTTTTCTAATGCTACTGTGGTATGGGTGTCAGTTTACAGACTGCAGTTTAGTTTCCCTTGGTACAGCTGTAGCCTTAAAAATGACTGATACAGAGAACAATTGAATATTATGGTGAATTTCTTGGGATTTATTCATCTTTCTACTTCTGAAAAAAATACCTCTGGTGTTTTCCTAAATGTTACCATCAGTAGTAGGAGAACTGCAAATTAGAATTACTACAATATTTTATTTTAAATGGCCAGTTTCAACAATAACAACAAAAAAAAAAGAGAGAGAAAGAGAGAGAGAGAGACCTGCAAAGAAATGGAAAAGTGTGACTCAGAGTCAGGGAAAAAAGCAGTCAATAAATATGTATCTGAGTATTCCCAGATGTTGGATTTACCAGATGAAGAGTTCAAAGCAGTCATTATAAGTATGTTCAAGGAACTAAAGAGAATAATATTTGAGAAATTAAAGGAAAGTATGACAATAATAAATTAACAAATAGCAATTTTCAATCAGGAGATCAAAACTATATAAAAGTCTAAATGGAAATTCTGGAGTAGAAGAACAGAATAAATGAAGTAAAAAATTCACTAGAGGAGTGCAACACATGGTAGAAGAGATGGTAGAAGAAAGAATTGCTGAATATGGGGATAAATTAATAGAAATAATCTAATCTGAAGAACAAAGAGAGAAAGAAAGAACAAGTCTCAGAGACCTGTGGGAAACAGCAAATATACTGACCCATATGTAGTGGCAGTCACTTGGAGAGAAGAAAGAGAAAGAAGTAGAAAAATACTGGAGAAAATAATGGCTAAAAACTTTCTGAATTTGATGTAAAGCCTTAATCTACAATGTTCAAAAAATTCATCAGAGGGAATTCCCTGGTGGTCCAGTGGCTAGGACTCCATGCTCTCACTGCCAAGGTCCCAGGTTGGGGAAATAATATGGGGCATGGTCAAAAAACAAACAAACAAAACAAAACAAAAAGAAGCTCATCAGACATCAAGTAGGATAAATATAAAAGATCCAAACCCAGACATAGTCAAACAGTTGAAAGTCAAAGACAAAGATATATCTTGAAAGCAGTGATGGAAAAATGACTCATCACATACCAGGGAGCATTGATACAATCAATAGCTGACTTCCCATCTGAAAAATAGAGGCCAGAAAGTAGTGGAATAAGATTTTCAAAATGCTGAAAGAAAGAACTATCAATTAAGGATTTAATATCCAGCAAAACAACCCTTCAAAAATGAAGGTGAGGAAGCAACCTAGGTGTCCATCGACAGATGAATGGATAAAGAAGATGTGGCACATATGTACAAAGGTATATTACTCAACCATAAAAAGAAATGAAATTGAGTTATTTGTAGTGAGGTGGATGGACCTAGAGTCTGTCATACGGAGTGAAGTAAGTCAGAAAGAGAAAAACAAATACTGTATGCTAACACATATATATGGAATCTTAAAAAAAAAAAAAGGTTCTGAAGAACCTAGGGGCAGGACAGGAATAAAGATGCAGATGTAGAGAACAGACTTGAGGACACGGGGAGGGGGAAGGGTGAGCTGGGACGAAGTGAGAGAGTGGCACGGACATATATACACTACCAAATGTAAAATAGACAGCTAGTGGGAAGCAGCCGCATAGCACAGGGAGATCAGCTCAGTGCTTTGTGACCACCTAGAGGGGTGGGATAGGGAGGGTGGGAGGGAGACGCAAGAGGGAGGGGATACGGGGATATATGTATGCATATAGCTGCTTCACTTTGTTATGCAGCAGAAACTAACACACCACTGTAAAGCAATTATACTCCAATAAAGATGTTAAAAAATAATATAAATAATAAATGAATTTAAAAAATGAAGGTGAAATAAAATGATTCTCAGATAAACAGTGAATGGAGAATTCATTGGTACCAGAACTGTCTTACAAGAAACACTAGATGAAGTTATTTAAGCTGAAAAGAAATGATCTGAATGGTAAGTCAAGTCCACAGGAAGAAATGAAGAGCACTAGAAATGTAGATATGTGGGTTAATATAAAAGACCATAAATATTTTTCTGTGTCATTGCTCTCTCAACTCAATGAGGAAACAAACTTTTCTTTCAAAGTCTAAAATATGATAAGGGTACAGACCATTCTCAAAATATTTACCATTATATCGGGGTTATTAAGCAGTGTAATTAGATGACAAAGAAAAGACACACACGAATTGAAAAAGAAGAGGCAAAACTGTCTGAAAACTCTAAAAAATTAGGGCAAAATAAAATGAAAGATTGAATCATGGAACAGGTTATAAAATTAATCTAAAAAAAATCACTAACCTTCACACAGACAAACACCAGTTAGAAGCTGTAATGAAAGAGAGGACCCCAGGTAAGAGAGCCAAAAGAAAAGTTAAATGCCTAGGTATAAATGTACCAGGAAACGTCTAAAACCTATGTGAGGGAAATAATAAAACACTCCACAAAAGCACACATGTAGATAGGCACAAATAGAAACACTATGGGATATAAAAATGCAACATCTTATAAATATCATTTCTAAGTTATTTTATAATTATTTTGCAATTATAATAAAATTATCACAGGGTTATTTTTTCCCAGAGCTTGACAGTTAGGTGATATTTGTTAGGAAGAGTGAACAAGCCAGGAAGACCCTGAAAAGAAGAGCAATGAAGAAGGCTAGCTCTATCAGAAATTAAAATATACTATAAAGCCACTATAAGTAAAACAGTACAGTACTGGCACATGGATAGACAAGTGGGCCACTAGAACAGAATGGAAAACAGAAATAGACCTGATTGCATTTATCATTTTATTATATAAAAGAAGCATCTCAAACCAGTGGAGGAAATAATTTCCACTGCATTTTAAATAAAAGGTATAAAGAAAACTGCATAGTCGTATAGAGAAAATAAACTGGATCTAATCCTCACAACATGCACCAGAATTAATCCTAAATGGATCAGAAATGCAAGCATACAAGTACTAGAAGAAAACACGAGTAACTTCTTCTATAACCTGGGAATGTGGGAAACCTTCTCAACTCTAACTCAAAATCCAAAAGCAATAAGAGAAGTTTGATTAATTGGTTTATATAAAGATAAAAAATATTTGGAGAAACAATTATCCCAGCTTAGGCAGAAAATGTACAAGAGGAACCTGGAATATTTTATACTGGAGAGCAAGGGAGATATAAAATGTGTTAAGGGTTTTGACAAAAGGACTTATAGCCACCTTGAATAAGATTCCACTTGTCAAAGAGGGAACGATCTGAGTACCAAAAGGATAATAATCACAATAGATTGAGAGATAAGAAATCATAATGATATAAAAAGAAAAGCTCATTGTTCCTTGAGGATGCAAGGAAACTATGTTATTATTTTGTAAAGTGGTAAATTAAAGAATCAAGAGTTTATCCTTACTTTCCTTTAAGAACCTCAATAAAATGAAATTGCGGTGAGGGAAATATTTTCCACTATAGAATTATTACACTGAAACATGAAGAAGAACTGAGAGAATCAGAAGATCACCACTGTGTAAGCCCCAAACAACTGATCAATCTAGGCAATGACCATCAATAGCTTATAACTTCTCAGAAAGAGACAACCAGATGTTATGTGCTGCCGATGGAAGATACCAACGATCAGACTGTAGCCCCAAATAAATAAACAACCTAAAACTAATCAAACCTCTACGTATAAAAATCAATATACATGAAACACGTTGCATAGAAACACATGTAAGGGACTTCCCTGGTGGTGCAGTGGTTAAGAATCTGCCTGCCAATGCAGGGGACACGGGTTCGAGCCCTGGTCCGGGAAGATCTCACATGCCATGGAACAACTAAGCCTGTGCACCACAACTACTGAGCCTGCGCTCTAGAGCCCACGAGCCACAACTACTGAGCCTGTGGCAACAACTACTGAAGCCCGCCCACCACAACTACTGAACCCGCGTGCCTAAAGTCCATGCTCCTCAACAAGAGAAGCCACCAAAATGAGAAGCCCACGCACGGCAACGAAGAGTAGCCCCCGCTCACTGCAGCTAGAGAAAGCCCGCGCGCAGCAACGAAGACCCAGGGCAGCCAAAAATAAATAAATTAATTAATTTAAAAAAAAAGAAACACATGTAAAATGAGTAGGAATGCAATCAGCAAAATCCAGATGGGATAAATGATCCCTTTTTGTTTTTTTCAACAAAAAAATTGCAACAAAATAGAATGGAGGGGAAGGGCATGGTGCCTATCAAAAGTAAAACGTCAGAGACATACCAACAATTCACATTTTATGGACCTTATTTACATCCTGGTTCAATAAAAACTAAAAATATTTTTTAAAAAGCAGAAAAATGTGAACATGGAGGAAATTTTTATGATATTTAAAGGAATCATTCGGGTTTTTTAGCAGTGATATTTGTAATAGATGCTTTTAAAAAAATCCTCCTCTTGGGCTTCCCTGGTGGCCCAGTGGTTGGGAGTCCGCCTGCCGATGCAGGGGACACGGGTTCGTGCCCCGGTCCGGGAAGATCCCACATGCCGCGGAGCGGCTGGGCCCGTGAGCCATGGCCGCTGAGCCTGCGTGTCCGGAGCCTGTGCTCCGCAACGGGAGAGGCCACGACAGTGAGAGGCCCGCGTACCGCAAAAAAAAAAAAAAAAAAAAAAAAAAATCCTCCTCTTTTAGAGATTCATACAGAAATATGTACAGGTTGATCGCTTCAAAATAATCAAGTGATTGGGAGAGGATGCAGGCAAATATAAGATTATCCAATTGCTGTTAATTGTTAAGGCTGGGGACTGTGTACATGGGGGTACACTATTTTATTGTTTCTACTTTTGTTTATGTTTAACAATCTCTATAATAAAAACATTTAAAAAAATTAAAAATACCATACTTTTTCCCCCTCTACCCCAAAATACAATTGGTATCAGTAGAGCCCTAGCTCAGAGGCAGTTGTTAGAAAAAAATGCCTTGGGGCCTCTGGAATAAGCATCTAATTGCACTGGGATGGGATGGAATTCTGACTTCTCAAATGCAAACGTGGTCGCTTTGTGCCCAGGTGGGTGATACTGAACACCTCTCACAAACAATTATTTTAGTTTTTTTATCCAGGGTCCATGATGGTCAATATCTAGACAACTTGCCTTGATCTTACAGTACAGCTTGCCTCTAACTGTATTCTGTATTCCGGTCTGATGGCTCGTCCTATTTCAGGTGGCATACATTTTTACTTGGAAAGGGAAATCATTCCATTCCTTCGGTTGATATGCAAACTGTCCTGCTAAAACTCAATCACTCAAAATCTGAATTTAGCAATTCCTGTTTGCTACATCAAAATCATTCTCAGCGTAGCATGCTTTTCCCCGGCCTATTTCCTAGTGATGACATCTAGGTAACACGATTGAATTATACTTCAATTTTCATCTTAATAAAGATTTCTTTCTCTCATTTCTTAAAGCAAATACAGACGAATTGCAGAAAAACACACCTGTCGTTCAGTGGGTTAGACAAACAAGTCAGAGGAAGTTCTGCATGGAATTGTATGACTCCTAGCTCTTGATCCCTTTCAGAGTTAGAAGATTTATCTAGATCATGAGGGTGTTGCTGGTACCTTGGAAAATTTGTATTTCTCTTCTATGTTGTGACTTCCCAAGAGGAAGAATGTGACCTTGGTGTGTGTGCAAAGCAGGGCATTCCGATGCAGATGAAAAAATAAGTCATTTCACTCTTAATGTCTTGTCAAGTACAAAGAAACGCGTGAAACACACATTCTGATTCCTCTCATGATGTCTTATTTTACCTCAGATCCCTCCAACACTGGCTGTCACGAACGCAGCCAGGATGCGTACTTCACAGTACTTTTATTTAACATTAAATGACTTACTTCTATGGTTCCAAGCAAACTGCTACCAAGCCTCTTGCACCCTTTGAATACTATTTTATCCTTCTACGTGATACTCTGTGCCCCCGGGCCCAGCACTTTGTACCAAACAGGAAAGTGTTCAGTTAGTCCTAGTAGCAGATCATAAAAATCTCTCCCTTTGGCGCTCCATCCACAATTTCATCATCCCTGCTCAAACGAGCTGAGTGCTTTTTTTTTTTTGCAGTACGCAGGCCTCTCACTGTTGTGCCCTGTCCCGTTGCGGAGCACAGGCTCCGGACGCGCAGGCTCAGCGGCCATGGCTCACGGGCCCAGCCGCTCCGCGGCATGGGGGATCTTCCCGGACCGGGGCACGAACCCGTGTCCCCTGCATCGGCAGGCGGACTCTCAACCACTGCGCCACCAGGGAAGCCCTGAGTGCACATTTTTGCCTTATCACCACATACATATCATAGCATGTCTGCCCTGAAAAGGCCCCCTGGGCTGTCTCACTACATGCTGAGATTAAAAGGGTCTTTAAAACATACCTGGACAAATTCAGTCGTCGCAATGATTCTGCTTTTGTTTTTGGCAGTTTATATTTAGTAGGTGTGACTGGGAAGCGAAATTCATGAAAAGCATCCTTACCTGATAGATGGAGCGTATTTGTACTATTCAAGGAACTGAAAATATATTCTGTAAAATAGTCTGGGGACGGCAAGTTTCTTTGTCCCAGACAAACACCTTGGAGGGACAAAGCAATGATTGTCTCCGCCAACTGAGGAAGTGTATTTTCATCGGCACCATCACTGCTTGAGATACCAGATATTTTCTGCAGCACTTTGGTTTCCATACACTGAAATCAGACACAAAGTAAAAAGAAAATTTTAACTTCTGAAATTATTCTGATTAGAACATCTCTAGGATTTCCCCAAAAGACAAGGAATCATTCTTCTAAAAGAGGAGTGAATTGTTTGTGGAAATGTGCCTACCATCATTCTCTAGTCTCAGATAGAACTCTATCTGGAAAATACTTGTTTCTTTCATCTTCCATGACACTGAATTTTCTAACTCCCATCCCATTGATTCTTATTTATCTAATCTTTCTCATTGTCCTACTGTAGAGCACAGGGAACTATATTCAATATCCTATGATAAAACATAATGGAAAAGAATATGAAAAAGAATACACATATATATATATGTATAACTGAGTCACGTTTCTGTACAGCAGAAATTAACACCACATTGTAAATTAACTACACTTCAATAAAATTTAAAAAATAAATTTACCCTTAAGGCCCCAGAGAAACCACTGAATATTATAAACAAGAGAATGTACAATAAGGTAGGTTACAGAAGTGTCACTCAGGTGGCAAAGTAGTAAATGGATTGACAGGGTTAGAACTTGAGGGCAAGAAGTCTAGTTAAGAAGTTATTGATTAACCCAAAATATCTCGTGACCTAAGACGGTAGCACTAGACATGGAAAGAAGCAGATGCATTTGAAGAATATTAAGAAGTTAGCCTTGGAAGGACTTGGAAGAAAATGTGGAGGAGTGCAGAGTCAAAAATGATTCACGGGCTTCCCTGGTGGCGCAGTGGTTGACAGTCCTCCTGCCGATGCAGGGGACACGGGTTCGTGCCCCGGTCCGGGAAGATCCCACGTGCCGCGGAGCGGCTGGGCCCAGGAGCCATGGCCGCTGAGCCTGCGCGTCCGGAGCCTGTGCTCCGCAACGGGAGAGGCCACGAGAGTGAGAGTCCCGCGTACCGCAAAAAAAAAAAAAAGACTCAGGTTTCTGGGTTCGACAACTGTATAATGGTAATACCACCCACTATCCCACAAATTCTCCCCCCAAATACCCAGTATATATCTGGTGCTTCCCTAGGTACTGGAAATGCAGTGGTGACCCAAACCAAAAGCAGTGTCTGCCTGCCCTGGAGCTTAAAGTTCACTATTGCTAATGAAACAATAATGTAATCAAATGTAAGTTGATCACTTTGGCAATTGCTTTGAAGGAGAGGTACATGGTACAATGATGTAAAAGTAGACAGCTATTTGACCCAGTCAGGCAGACCCAAGGCGGCTTCCTTGGGATTGTGGCGCACGTGTGCACACACACGCGCGCGCACACACACAGACACACACACACACACAGACACACACACACACACACACACACACACACACACTGACACACACACTGATCTGAAGGAGTGGGAGAAAGGAACAGCCCAGGCAGGTGACACAGCATATGCAAAGTTTTTGTGGCAGGAAGAAGGATGGCAGATATGCACAGCTGGAAGGAGGGCAGTCACTGGAGTGGGCGGAGTAAGGGGAGCACGGTGAAAGTTGAAGGTCTACTGGCATTTAGTGGAGTTTGCCCCTTATCCTCAAATCAACTGGAAGCCAAAGGGGAATTTTGGGCAAGGTCTGGGAATGGGGGTTATAGGACTGGATGTGTGTTTTGACAAATTCACTCTGGCTACCTGGTGGAGCACAAATAGACTGGAAAGAGAGTCAGTGCTTCCTAGTAGCACAGTAAGAAGGCTATTACTGTAGCCCAAGTACAAGACAGTGATGATGATAATGGAGTAAGTCAACAGGTTAGGGATCTCTTCAGGAGGTAATAGCAGTAGGACTTGGATTAGATATAAAGGGGGAAGAAATCTGGAAAATAAAATTTCTAGTTGGGCATTTGACTGGATGATGATGCTATTTGCTGACCTATGAAGGGATACATGAAGACTGGATCTCGTTGGGTTGCTTTATAACCTTGATTTGGGATATTTTAAGTGTGAAGTGCCTTTACCATATCCTTAAAGAAAAGATGTTGTATAGTCTATGTGGGTCTGGAGTGTAGGGAAGAGGTCTGGGGTGGAGGTACACTCTGGTGAGTCATCTTTAAGTATAGATGTGCTACCCCAGAGAAAGCATATAGAATGATGGGCGCTAAGACCACACCTGGAAGAGCAGTAATGCTTAAAATCTACACAGAGAAAGAGCCTGCAAAGGTGAAAATGGGGGTCAGAGGGAAAAAAAACAGGAATGTGTGGCGTCTACAAGCCAAAGTAGAGACTATTTCAAGAGCTACATAAGCAACATCGAAGAAAGAACAGGTTCAGGAATGGAAATATGACTTCTGATTTTAATATTGAGTTTCAAATGCTGAGGAAATATACACATGGAGATTTTTAAAGATGGGTGTATATATGAGTCGATGGCTCAAAAGAGAAATCTGGGCTGGCTTGCAGCAGAATTGAAAGTCATCAGTGTTTAGGAGTGCTTGACGTTGTGAGAGCATCTCACTCGACAAGAAGGATGCCATGATTTAAGGGACGGCAGGTCAAGTGGATCCTACAAAGGAACCTGATACAGAACAGCTGGACAAGTGAGAAGAAACCAGGAGATGGGGGTGATGTGAATGGGAAAAAACATGAAGTATGGGCTGACAGAAATCAAAGAGCAAAAGAGAGCTTCATGGAGGCAAGACTTGACAAAAGTGAGAGAGCAAAGAGAAGGACAGAGATGGTTGAGAGATACAATGTACAGGAGTGTGGGAAGGAGGAAGTATGTTCATCCAATGAGGACTCAAGGGTAGGTTATGACGTCAATGTTGCCTTCTTGTGACATAGGACAAGGTGGGAAAAGTGTGGATCAGGTTTATTTATTTATTTATTTATTTTATTGAAGTATAATTGATTTACAATGTTGTATTTAATTTCTGCTGTACAGCAAAGTGACTCAGCTATACATATATATATATATTCTGTTTCATACTCTTTTCCATTATGGTTTAGGGAGCTATATTCAGTATCCTGGATTTATTTCTTTTTTAAGTTTGTAATTGGTGAGCTTGGCAAGAGCCTATTCATAGCTATGGTGGGGAGCAGCGGGGAAGGCGGAGAGGCAGTTACCAAAATTTCAACAAATTTGGAGAAGTAGCCAGAAGATTCATGGATGACAAGAACAAGTTAAAATAACAGAGTGTGAACCTCACAGAAGTGTGAGCTTCTCATGGAGGGTGTGGAAGAGTAACCTCTCAATGTGCCACTGAGGACAAAGGAGGATTCTAACCATGGTTTCCAATCCCAAAGTCCTCAGGATGTGGTCACGAATACCCGTTCTCCATAGAAGAGGCAGGGCTAGTAGAGCACCGTGTACATTTACCATGGAAACAGCAAAAGAGTGGCAAGAATGGAGAGAGGTGGTTGCATTAAGAGATTGAGTCAGGAGGATAAAACAGAGGAGGAAGAGAAGGAAAGGATAGCGGGACATTTAGATGTTGGACCATTAGGGAGGGGCGCTAAGTCAGAATATGATGGTGTAAGGTTGTTTCTCTTAGTGAGCTGGTTAAGGCCCGCCTGGAGTTGCTGTTAGTGGCTTGACCTATGGAGGCTGAGTCCCATGAAAGCAAGACCTAGAAATGCTAGTCATGGTGGGCCTGGACCGCCAGCATCTTCTGTGACCTTACACCCCCTAGTCAAAGAGAGCAGCAGCCTGCAGTGAGGTGCCAAGAGGCCTCCTGCAAGTCTAGAATGACTGACTGCCTAGCGGAAGCCTACCCCAAGGGCATGGGCCACAGGACCCTTCCCAGGAACTGGTGACAGTGTATCCTCCAGGAGATAGTTGTTCTGAGGCCTAGCACAGGGTTATGACTCATCAGTAGCTCACTTCTTCTTGACTGAATAGATGAATAAAGTAGGTGTACACATAGTATTGAATTACTTTATTCTGTTCTAGGAATGTTTAATCTCACATTCTTTCAGAAGCCCAGGTATTTGCAGTATATGTTGGATAACCATAAATCTACATTAAATATATAGATTCCATCTGCCTTTAAGTGCTGGCTTTGCATTTGCATTTAACCTGTATCAAGACAGTAACACACAGGATGACTAAAATCCTAGTGGCTCATTTGAACCAATCTTACATTACGGAGACGTTGAACTGAGGAAATTCTAGGTAGGCACACCTCCCTATTTAAGCAAAAAACTGAATTCTATACAGGAACCCCATTTTATCCCTTGGAAATAGAAAGAAAAAATATAACCATGTTTGAGAGCCACAAGATTAGAGTTACTGAAGTGATAGCCACAAAGTCCTTAGTAAACAGTCCTTCCATTCATTCTGCCAATTACAAGAGAAATTTACAGCAAATGGGAGGACATTTTTGCTGGCATTAAGTTGTAGCATGATTGCACAGATACCTTTGAACTCCTAGAAACCAGAATTGAGGTCAAGAATCAAATTTATCACTATATGTTGGTATAGAATGAATGTTTGTGTCACCCCCCAAAATTTGCATGTTGAAATCCTAATTATCAATGTGATGGTATTAGGAGGTGGGGCTTGTAGGAGGTGATTAGGTCATGAGGGTGGAGCCCTCATGAATGGAATTAGTGCCCTTGTATAAGAGATCCCAAGAGCTCCCTTGCTCCTTCCACCAGGTGAGGACACAACAAAAAGATGACCATCTGTTAACCAAAAAGTAGCCTCTCACCAGACACCACATCGGCCCAGCACCTTGATCTTGGACTTCCCAGCCTCCAGAACTATGAGAATAAATTTCTGTTGTTTATAAACCACCCAGTTTATGGCATTTATGTTATATCAGCCCAAACGGACTAAGACACATGTCAATGAATAATTCAAGAGAAAAAAAAAAAACACATTCTGCCACAGTCTTCAAAATGTGCTGGTGGCTCCTCAATTCATTCTTTAAGAAAATATGGCTTAAAAAACCCCCTGTTCAAAGAACGTTTTCAGCTTAAACTTCCCATCACAAAGCAGAAAGCAAAAAGGTAATTGAAAGGCCAGCTTTTGCTGGAATAGTAATGAAGGCAACAAGACACCCATTTCCTAAGAGTGGGAACTGTGAGAAAAGAAAAGCACTTGGGACCCCTGACCACATGCAGCACCAATTACAAGCCACAAAAGAGATAATGTCTGTGCTGTCATGAATAATGCTTTTTGCAAGCTGCATCCTCAGGGAACTAACTAATGACTAATTCATCTCTCGCCAACTCTTAATGCCTAATCCTTCCCTTGCCAGAAGGCAAGGCAAATAGACACACTGCTCTCACCGCTACAGTTCAGTCCTTGGAGACTGATCAAAAGCCATGAGTCACACTCACTTTAGTGCTCAGGGGGACTCAGAACAGAGCTGCCCCGTCACCTGGTCTGCCTGCCCACCCACCCAGCTTCCGCCTAAAACTCATCTGACAACTGATTAATCATTACATCCACAGCCCCTTCTTTTTTCTTTAAAAACAAAACAGCTTTGTTGAGGTTTATTCTGAATTATTTTAAACAAAATAAAAAATAAAGAAACATTTTTGTACATTCACATGATTAGTTGTTACATTTCCCCCTTCAGACTCAGAATTTTAAATTACATCACTTAACATCCCATCACTAAAAACCACAATTACTTACCTCTCAGAAGTTTTTGAGCATCCTAGGAATGAATCAGTGACAAAAAAAAAATCATGCTCTGAGACTGTATCTTAGCAGCAGAGCTAGTTAGCAATTCTGACTTTCTTACCTGGCTTCTGGAAGTGTCAAAGTACTGCCTGGTGAAAGCCAGGATATCTTCCGTCTCATTCTGTGAAAGGAAATAGGAGTCTTCATCCTGCCTGAGGCTCAGAAGGCTGTGTAGGTAAAATGTATACTCCTTATTACTCATGTTGAGCTTGGAAGAGCAGATCTCTTCCTGATGAATGATGTAATAGAGGAGGAGAAGAGAAACTCTCTGGACCACTTCCTCTCTGGGCTGATCCTCGAAATCTCCTCCAGCTATTAGTAACAGGGCATCTGGTTCGAAGCACTGTGCAAAAAAACCCCACAAAATAATAATAAAAAATAAAAAACAGAAACAAAGCTTGACAAATAGTCCTAGAACATTAACAACCACAGAGTCTCTGTTGCTTATTATTTTATGAATAGGAGGGAAAAGTAGGCAGCCTCCATAGCCCATTCAAGTAAGACAATCATGGTTGGACTTTTATATGAAAAGGATGTCCTCCCAGAAGCCCTTATTCCCTAAATGCAACCCTTCTATCTCCAACTATATTAACGCCAGCTGTCACTTCTCTGCCTTGATTAACACCAGCTGACTCTGGCTTTTAAAGTGATGCCTCATTGCATTTAGAATGAAATCCAAGCTCCTTATAATTTTCTCCTCAGTCTGGCTTCTGCCCATCCTACCTCTCTTACCTTATCTTAGCTTCCCTCCACCTCTCTCACTCAACTTCTGCCCCTGTGATTTTCTGTCAGTTCCACCAGGCTCTTTCCCACCTGATTTCTCAGGTCTCAGTTTCAAGTGCCACTTCCTCAGGGATGCCTTCCCAGATACCATTTCCAAAGTCCCCATCCCTGCCCCGTGTTCTCCGGCACAGCACCATTCAACAAAAATATCACACAGGCTACAAACGTGAGGCACGTTTTAAATTTTCTAGTAGCCACATTTTAAACCGTAAAAAGAAACAGGTGAAATTAATGTGAATAATATATTTTCTGGAAATACATGTGCAAGATATGATCATTTCAACGCATAATCAAAACTCTAAAAAAGTACTAATGAGCTATTTGATGTTCTTTCTGTCACACTAAGTCTTTGAAATCTGCTGTGTGTTTCACATGTATCAGCATATCGCAACTGGGATGAGCCACATATTAAGTGCCTAACAGCCACAGGCAGCTCTAGCATTACCGTTTTTCCTTTTTTTCATAGAACTAGGATTCTAAGGTTACTATGTCTCCTTGTTTCTTTTCTATTTCCTCTTGAAGACAACTGGCTTATTAAGGCTGGATTTTGTCTGTTTTGTGCGCAGGTCTGTCCTCAGCCTCTAGCACCATGCCTGGCACTTAAGAAGAGTCAAAGTGGAATGAACGAGTACCATCTGCTTCTCTCTTAGCCTACCTAAGAGAACTGATGTCAGTCCTTTCTGAGACGCAATCAGTTACCACATCCTGCTATTAACAGAAATGGTGGTGGTTCGAGAATTACTAAAAATGCTTCCATGATGCTTTGTTTCACAACCCACAGAGAGACAGCTGGCTTATCTAATCTGGGAAGTTTACATGGCAGAGGAAGGTGTCTGGGATAATGGGTTGGGACAGTGAGAAAAAGATAGACACAGGGGTTGTGGAAGAGAAGCTCTCCCAGCAAGATAAGAGCTGTGTTTCTTCGAAGACAGTTGGGTAGCTTCTGGGAATGCTCCCAGCGTCTGAGAAGCAGCTCATGACACGGCACCAGCCTCAGAGTGAAGGCATCACGAGATGCCTATCTGAAGGACATCCCTGGTGGTCCTGTGGTTAAGAGTCTGCTCTTCCAATGCAGGGGACGCAGATTTGATCCCTGCTTGGGGAACTAGGTTCCCACATGCTGCGTGGTCTGGCCAGTAAATACATACATACATACATAAAATATGCCTATCTTGAGCCCCAGGGGAGTTGTCCCACTGTGGGATGATCTACTATGAAATCTGTTCATCTGTTCTCTGAGGTGGAAGTTTCAGGGGTCCTAATTCCATGTCTGCTGTGTGTCCCACTGGGTAACATCTGGAAAATACCATCTGAGCCAGAAAGAAACATGTCATCCATCCGTGAAGCAAAGCATTAATCACGTTCTTCACAAGCCACACAGATTCCAATTTCTCCCCAACTCAACTGTGAGAGGCCAAAACCTCAGCAAACAGAGGCAGGCTTCCCAACGAGATCAACTCTGAGTGTCAATATTAAACTCAGCCACCAGACCCGCAGCAGCCCTTTCCTGTTCCATCCTCAGCCCCAGAGAAAAGTCCATAGGTTGGTAGCTGTTGGACGGGACTGACAGGACCCAGGCAGGTGAATCAGCTGAATCGAGCTTTGTGCCAAATAACCTCCTGAAACTAAAGTATCGGGAAAACCATCGGTCACATCAGCTACCATTTATCGGAAGCCATGTGTCCAAGACAGTGCTAAGTATCTTCCATATCAAGGCATCCCTCAGAGTATAAATCTCATTGGTTCTGGAAAAGGTGTCGGATGATCAGTTTTTCAAAAGGGGGAAACTCATTGCATTATTTTAAATGGAAAAAAAAAAAAGCCCACATCATAATCCACCACGTATTTCTGCACAATCAAAAGCATTCAGAATACCAACTACCCAATTACTTAATTCATAAAGAATTAATTAACAGGTACATATATATGCAGTATGCAAAGACCCTGCACAGAATTAAGTATGAAGCATGTTTTCCTTCTATGAGGAAAATATACCCTTAGTATGTGTGTCAGCCAAGTTTAAGAGCGGGTGAGTAACGTACCTAAAGCCACACAGTTAATAGTGGCTGCCCAGTCTTAATTCCTGCTCTGCCAGTGATAGACTTTGTACTTGCTGTGCAGCCCCTCACCAGGTAACTTTCTCTCCCTCCTGTTTGGTAGGAAGAGATCTGGTCCATTAGGAGGCTAGGGGATTGGCAAGGTTATCATGTCCATCAGTGAGAACACGGTGCAGCCAGCGGGCAGGACAAGTTCACCTTTAGAGGCTTCCAAGTGCTATGCAGCTCGTCTGATGGCGCCGGGAGGTGGGAATAAGAGCGCCAAGCACAGGTAGGACCTCCGTGAGCCACCAGACCACGTGCATGTGGCCCAGGTGTGGTCGTGTGCTGGTTGCACACAGCAGTGTCTGTGGCCACCCTGTATCCCATCCAAGCAGCCCGAGACCCTTGTCCACTCGTGGCTCCTTCTCCAGGCTTTTGCTCTGTGCCTTTCTAGGGGTGAGGCAGGAGGTAGCAGAAAAGAGGGTAAGATAGAGTCCCCTCTCCTATCAGGGCAGGTACAGTCCCCTCTCCTATCAGAGTAGATAGAGTTCCCGCTCCTATCAGGGCAGGTAGAGTCCCCTCTCCTATCAGAGTAGATAGGGTCCCCTCTCCTATCAGGGCAGGTAGAGCCCCCTCTCCTATCAGGGCAGGTAGAGTCCCCTGTCCTATCAGGGCAGGTAGAGCCCCCTCTCCTATCAGGCTAGATAGAATACCCTGAACACAATCGGGCAGATGTTCACTCCAGAATTTTTTTGTAAAAGGCTTACATGTTGGAAGGTAAATCAGTTTCTGACTTGGAAAAGTTTAAATAAGTTGTGGAAGCTGCTCATTTTATCTTGCTAGAGATTTGGGTCATCTTGAATGAACAGAGGTAGTCTACCCCTTGCTTAAGTTTTGAGGCCTGCTGAAATGGAACTTAATGGTGAATCAGAGGACCACGTGGTGAAAACTCTGTGCTCTGATATTTGAGTCTTTGACAAGTTACCTTAATGCAGAAGGTGGTGGCTTGAGGACGGAGTGGTGCAGGGAGAGTCGGAAGAGCTAACAAGGTAAAATCTCTTCTGGGCGTGGACGTGACAAAAATTGCTATGGGGGTTGGTGGGGGGCCTGGGATTTTCAGTTCATCACCACTAGATTTGTTTCAGTTGTTACAGTTTTCCAAAGTGGCTCAGTTGTGGTTTGGGAGAGGATGTTTAGCAAAATTGTGCAAATACTGGCACCCCACAGGCATCAGATCTGTCCCAGGCTCTGACTCCAGTAAAGTGATTCTTTTTTTCTTTTTTTTTTTTTTTTGCGGTACGCGGGCCTCTCACTGTGTGGCCTCTCCCATTGCGCAGCACAGGCTCCAGACGCGCAGGCTCAGCGGCCATGGCTCACGGGCCCAGCCGCTCCGCGGCATGTGGGATCTTCCTGGACCGGGGCACGAACCCGTGTCCCCTGCATCGGCAGGCGGACTCTCAACCACTGCGCCACGAGGGAAGCCCCTAAAGTGATTCTTTGTTGAAGAAGAATGGCCTCATTCAGAAATAATCCATTGACTTCCTTTGAATCTCATCAGGTGGAGGCATAAGGTTTAAGAGGAAAAAAAAAACACAGATTCTGGGAATTCGTTTTTCTACTTCATAAGGAAACAAACTTTGGTAAAAAAAAAAAAAGACTAGTCAAATTGTGAGAAGTCCTCTCTACTAAGCTAAATGGACTACTCAGACGTTTGGTAGTAATTTTCTATGAACCCTGGAGCGAAATCAGATTGCCTTTTCCCAGCTGCTTAATTCAGCTTTGTTTACTGCTTGTGTATTTCAGGCGCGAGCCTCAGCGACAAAGGGCTATATGAAATCTTCTGTGTTAATAAGGCAGCTGTCAGAACCTGCAGGGTAAGCTTGAGGAATTTTAGACCAAGAGATGTTTAGAATTTGATTTTGCGTTATGGGTAAGTCAGCTGCCTTCTTTTAAGTTCTTAGATTTTTAAAGTTCTGTTTTAGGAGGGGGCAGGGTTGCTAACAATTGACTATACAACACAAGAGGGAAATTATATTTCTTCCTTTTCCTCCCAGACAAAGATCTGGAAGGATGTCAGCTGATGACAGGCGCTAGCTTTTTGTGGGTCTGTACTAGATTTAGTGGCATTTCTAAGTGACAGAAAGGAAAGTCTTAACTGAGAAGAGTTCAGATAAACTTTATCCCATCACCATTATGACAACTCGGGGATGCGGGAGGGAATTAAATGCAGGACCTAAAAGCACTGATTCTCTCTGAATGTGTCTGAGAATCGCCTGGAGATCTTGGTTAAAATCCCCAAACCTCGGGCTTCCCTGGTGGCGCAGTGGTTGAGAGTCCGCCTGCCGATCCAGGGTACACGGGTTCGTGCCCCGGTCTGGGAGGATCCCACATGCCGCGGAGCGGCTGGGCCCGTGAGCCGTGGCCACTGAGCCTGCGCGTCCGGAGCCTGTGCTCCGCAACGGGAGAGGCCACAACAGTGAGAGGCCCGTGTACCGAGAGAAAAAAAAAAAAAAAAAAAAAAAAATCCCCAAACCTCTGGGGACAGTCGAGGTGGGCGGGGCCGGGGGACGAGCAGGAGGGGGCTGCAGAGGAAAGTCTTGTTTTCTCAGCAGCACTGAAGGTCCTTCACAAAAGCTGCTCCAGTGACCTGGAAAAGGGGGCACTGGACATTTCCGCGAATATCACAGGGGAAGAGAGCTTGAGCTCGTATATGCTTTCATAGATGGTCATGTGACCTCACAGGGAGCCCCCTGAGAAAGGAATCAGCATCTCGGCATCCTAACAGCTAGACGGTGCCAGAACAAGGACACGGACCCAGTGCTGACGGACTCCAAACCAGATTCTTTTCCCTTCCCCACGCCTGGAACCCATGCAGGCTCGTGGTTCTCATCATACCTGAAGTGGAATTTATTCTTTCGGAGTTAATTAATCCCTCATTAAATGTATTAAAACCCCCTTCTCACCCTTCCCGTTAAAAAATTAGATTAGATGATGATGATTCGGGTAAATTGGAGACTTCTGAGCAGGTGAAGCTGAGATCAGCCTCTTTTTTTAAGCTTAGTCTCTTAGAGAAAGAGAAACAGCGGCAGCAGGAGGGTGAAGCTATTACAGACAGCGTTTCACTTCCTAGGAATGGAACAGAAACTCAATTGGCCAAATACTTGTTAATGTCATAGAAATCAAAAAAATGTACAAAACAACCCATTGCCCCCCCCCCCAAAATGGAGAATAATCTTGCCTGTTTACATCCCCCCCCGCCCCCGCCCAAGCTAAAGTAATATCCAACCAGCCTTAATAAGGCATTTCATGTCATTAGAGAACATTTCTCTGAAGCGAATTCTCGGAGGACATTAATAAGATATGACTCCTAGTTATTTCCGGTGGGAAGTCTTCTGTTGCTATATATATAAATTACTGTCATCACAGATGAGTTGCCTTTACAACACATGTTTTCTCTGGGAACCCTTGGGAGTTTTACTGATTACTGAATTATTTACTGTTTGCACAGAGCAGAGAAAAATTCTGTTAGCAAGACCCTTCTGTGAAAAAAACAAAAACAAAAAACAAAACATTTGGCCAAGAAATGTTTCCCCCAGAACAAAGCGTGATTGAGAAGATCTGCTAAAATTTATTTTGGGGAGAAATGATGTGCCTCTCTTATTTAGTTAGTTATGTCTTCATTTATTTACTTATTTATTTGTGAGTGAGTTCATTCTGAAAAATCTCATCTCAGGAAAGGGATGCTCAGACTGTTTTGGTCTGTTTTTTGTCTGAAGTCATTTTAAGACATGGGCTCTTGCCTCTGGGGCTGCTCTGGTCATCCCCCCTCCCCCCACCCAATGCAGACATTCTGATGTTACATTAAATGTTGATTTTACAGTAATGCTGATTTTACAATAAGTGGCCTGCAGAGATTTTTAAAAATTCCATCCAGGGAAAGGGAAATCTCAATCTCTGGAGAGGAAGCTCCAGCCTGGGTGTTTTGTGGAACCTGGCCAAGTGATGCTAATGGACAGCCAGGGTTTGAGAGTCACTTGATAGACTAGGAAATGCCTGGAAAATGGGTTTCTGGGGCCCATTTTAGCCCCACTGGGAGCACTTCCCTTCCCCAGCTTAGATTCCTCATTTTTAAGCAGATGATAATCCAATTCATTAACTCCCCACGATGCAAAATATTAGAACACACCTACCGATATCTGGGAGAAAGTACTTAAAAAATTCAACATGAGATAAATAGCAGATTGGTATTATTATGCCTCAGAAAACAAATGGCATCTATCTAACCAATCATGTTCAAGGTCACTGCAAGCTCATTAAAAGGATTAGCCAATCAGAAAGAAAAGGGATCTAGAAGTGCATACCTGCAAAATAAATACCTCTAAACCTGCAGAAGCATTGTAGAAAGGCTTACTGAAGCATTACCATTTTAATAAAAACAAGTTCTCCCTGTCCCTAAATGCCATATGCAGAATGCTGTATGATTTGTCATATCCCAAATACGGGCGTTATTACACCATAATGCATTGCCCACTCGGATATTGGAAGGTTTGCAATGGATTTTTCTTTCCTAAAGTAAGCGGCTAAGGAATGCATGGCTCTCTTTGGAAAATGCCCTTGTCGCTGATCCCATTCTATGGCACTAACCAGATTGCAATCTCCTTGCCTTCCGTCTGTCCTCCGTGGGCACCCGGTTTTCTCTAGCAGCGTTCTGATGAGGCTTCTTGAGTGGTTCAGGGGCGTGGGCTCTTCTGCCGAGAGAACATGTAGAACTTCCGTCAGTTGCCCTGGACTCCAAGTGCCGCTGCTGTCTGGAGTTGAGGGTCTTTCCGTCTCAGTCAAGGGAACCAGGCTGAGTAGCAGGAACAATGGCCCCCCGAACACAGAAAGCTTTCTCCAGAAGCACATTTCCACTCTTCCTCTAGCCCAAGTCTGCCTCTGATGGCGGTGGGTGGGTTGGTGTTCACAGTGTCAACTTGGAACTGGAGGAATGTCTGTGCAAAGAGGAAAAATAAAGCCTTTAATTACTGTGCCTGCAACAGGTTTGAAAGGATTCATTAATTGGGTGGCTAAGCTGATTGGCAATGACAAGCTGTTTCTGAACAACTGGGGGTCTGTAGCTCACTTATAACTCCCACCAACCGGCAGGAAACTATGGTGGGTGTACTTTCAAACTGTACAACAGCCAAGAAGTGTGTTATATTGTCTCTCTCTGAAATAGACAGAGTCAAAAATTAGGAAGAATGCATTTCACGGTCCATCCTGACGGTGCTACAGGTCATAAGACCCGGGGCAGGAAACACCCTCATTTATTTTTTTATTGGAGTATAGTTGATTTACAATGTTGTGTTAGTTTCAAGTGTACAGCAAAGTGATTCGGTTATACATACGTATATATATATTTTTTTCAGATTCTATTATGTAGTTTATTACAGAATATTGAGTATAGTTCCCTGTGCTATATAGTAGGTCCTTGCTGTTTACCTATTTTATGTATAGTGGTGTGTATACATTAAGCCCAAACTCCTAATTTATCTCTCCACCCCCGCCAACAGGAAACGCCCTCATTTTATCCCATTGATTTATGGGCCTCATCAGTGAAGTAAGTAAATAAAAGTAAACAGAAAATACATTTGAATAAATTACAGCTATCATGTTGAGTTAGAAGATTTTTCGATAAGGAAGGGACTAAAAGAAAATAGTAACATCGAGAACATACTGATTACTTTTTAGTTTTCAGTTGATTAAAAGTATGAACTATCTTGGAAAAACAAGAGAGTTTCAAGGCCACACGAGCCATGATACATCCACATATTCAGGCCTCAGCAAAGAAGTGAAAGGACAGCTTGAGAACCAATCAGCTTTCTGGAAAAAAATTAATATCTTCAACCGACTGCTTAAGGAATGCAAAATGTTAACAGCATCTCATGGCAGATCTTGGCCCAGAGATGAGCTAATAATGACTGTGGGGTAGTGAGAAAAATACTTTCATGGTTTAAAAAGAAAAAAGAGAGAGAGAGTTTAAGATTCTTATGTTAGCATTTAAAAAATGACAGACGATGATACAAACATTTCTAAACCCTGTGCTTACCTTCAGACAAAAGACAAATGATTATTTATCTGGAGCTCTGTGGCCTTTTAAATCTCAGAGAGTATTTCATGGTTACAAAGTCCTCTGTTTTTAAAATTCCTTGACTGTGTGCTGGGAGCTAGAGAGGATTATTTCAGCCCAGAACAGTTTTCAGTTGCTATGGAGAATAACAATGAAGGTGGATTAAAGTGAGAACTTTCTGTCTGGCCGATTTTCAGGAAAACCAAATTAGTGTCGCTAATGAACCTGACTTTTTATATCAATATTGACCAACTGTCTTAGAATTCTGAGAAGAACCTTAGAATTTCCTACAGCCACTTGTCCTTTAAAGGACTGAGCTAGGTCAAAAAAGTTCCCCTTGTAGAATGGAAAGGCTTTTGTGTTAGGTCAAGACATTTTTTCCCCCAGAGGATTCTGTGATAATTGTTTTATCCACATCTCAAACCAACGATTTGTTGAAAAGATAGGCTCATTAGAATTTTATTTTATAAGGTGCAGAGGTTTAAACGATTTCAGGCATTCGTGAATTCATAAATAGATTTTTCAAAGAAAAAGTGTTTGCTGGGGGAATAAAGTTCTTACCTGGGACGTAAGTGGGAAACTTTAAGTAGCTATATATATTCTGATCCCAGAGCCTGTGGTAGAGGTCATTGCATAAGGCCCTCGGGTCCTGTGAAAAGAGCTCTCACTAAGTTATTGGGGAATAAATGACTGAAAGAACAAATGAAGTGGTGAATTTTATAGGAGGTAAGAGACGTCAAGACCCAAGATTTCAAAGTGGACAGTGTACGTGGAAACAGCACACAGGCTATAGACACACCGAGTGAACCTGAAGAGTGTAGGAAATGGGGAGAGGCTTGAGTCTGCTGCTAAGGTGCTAGCTGAGTGAGGAGGGGAAGGAAATACAGAGAGAAGGAAGGCGACATCATGAGTGTCCTCAGCTGCTCATTGGATATGAAAATTGGGAGCAACCGGGTGAGAGAATCCTAGGCCCACACTGATAACCCTGTCAGGAATACGGAAGGCTGGCCCTCCCAGAAAATGGCCGGCTGCTCTGAATTACACAGCACGGAGCCCTCGGGTTTAGCTAAACTGTCAAGGGAAGGGCCTTGGCCTGTTTCTCAGGAGCTCTGCGGGGAGATTACCTGGAGTTAGAGTCCAGAACCAGCGGTCCAACAGAAGAGCGAGGAGGCGGTCAGGCCCTTCCAGCCGTGGATCCGGAGCACGCAGAGAAGCAAAGGGACTGAGGACCAGAGGGCGGCACTGCGAAGCTCGCTGCAGGCTCCCGCCCCTGGCCTGTGGCCCCGCCCCCCCGGCGGGGAACACCTGAGCATCGTTCCCAGGCTCCACCCTAGCTAAGTCTCGGGCACTTGGTTACGAGGCAACTAAGGGAAAGCGGCCCAAAACCCACTGAGCAAATTATCCAGTCCTGCCATCACCTGCTACTATTAAGAACCTCCACTTTGCCTTATTTCCGGAACTAAGCCCTTGCTTCCTGGCCCACCTCCAATTAGCAGGTCCCCAAATGGGCCCTCCCTGCCCGAGTCCCACTACATAACCTTCTCGGTTTCGGCAGCACTGGATCTTGATTGGCTGTGACCAGTGGTCCCGGGACAGTGTCCTCTGCTGGGACTTCGGTATCCTTTACCTGATTCCCTGATGGATGTCCAGGCTGGAAGTCCCGTATTTCCTAGTCTGAGATGCCCTGTGCCTAGAGAGCCCCTCCTCATAGGGTCCCAGCGAGTTATCTCCTGCAGAAATTCTTAAACACCCATCACTAGGCTCAGCTGATCCCGGCACCTCCACCAGCCCAGCCACAAGCCAGGAGGCTCCCAACTACGCGAACTTCTCCCCCAGGTCACAGCCTGTATCATTTGCCCCCCAAGGCTTGCTCTCCTCTCACAGTCATACCTAAGTCAGCTAACAGCCAGGTTCCTCGTCCTGTCCCAGGGTGAGACAGCCATTGAGGTGGGGGGTGGGGTGGGGTAAGGAGAAGCCTGGAAGGCAGGCTGGAAGGCAGGCTGGAAGGCAGGCAGATCCCGGGGAAGAAGCAGGAAGCGAACACGGGGGTGTGGCTTCCTTAGCCTGGTGTGGGTGGTAGCTGTAACTCTGCATCCCCAGCCTGCCTGCTTCCCCAGCAAGCCTGAAATCAACCTTCCTTAAACACCATTATACTTGCAATCCAAACCGACCTCTAGGGGTAGTGAGTTTCAGGTGTGAACTAACCCACTGTACAAAGAAGGAGCTCATTGACTTCTGATTGACATTTACAAGGATTTAACCCGCATGTGGGACCAGTCTCACCTGATGCAGTATCTCCTGATACACAGACCCTTTTTTTGTGCTAACGCAGGAAGATGTAGTGGATGGGAGGTGGGAGGGAAGCAGGAAGACTGATTAATCCATCCTTCCTTCAGCTCGCATTCTTTGCCTTTTGGGATGGCCTGAGTTTCAAACTTCTACCTCATGTCAATATAATGTATTTACATGTGTACTCTGCCTTGACCTGGAAAGAATTTAAAGGGGCCCACCAGGTAAAAAGAAATACAAGATGTCAACTGCTTAAGAAGAGACCGAAACAAGAGTAGAACCATCTTGTACCGTTCAGGGCTGCCATGTACAGTTTTGCAGGTTGCATACTGTACGACTCTAGGGTTCATCATTCACTTCCGTAATCACCACAGATTTATAGATTTATTAAAACACTTTTCCAGCAAATGTTCTGAGGAAAGGGGGCTTTGAGCTTGTGGTAGGACTGCATGTGTTTCTCTTCCTCAGCATCCAGGCTGGTGGGGCCATCTCTGGCTGTAAGATGCGGTCCTACAATCTGAGCTACCTCTGGGCCTCACTTCTCCCCACGTCCTCCCTTTATGCTGTCTTCTTCCCTCTTTTCCAAGACTCTAACCTCTCTAAATCATAATTATAATAATGTTTATTAACATTTTGGAGTGTCTTTAATGCCTAGGCACTGGGCTAAGTAACCTTACATGTATTTTCTCATGTAATTTCAACTGAACCTAATGAATTTCTCACTGTACATTTCAGAAATCCCCGGGGTCACACAGCTAGTAGATGCCACCAGAAATCCAGGCCTGTCCACATCAAACTGGGTGCTTATACCACCACGCAACTGTCTGTTGCGATGTAATCCCATGTTTTTATTTGTAAGTCCAAGCTTCTTTTTACAATGAAACCTGGGATACACAAAAGAAGCAGGCAAGAGTACATCATAAAGAAAAGAATCCTTTTCCATATACGTCATTACACAGTATCGAGTAGAGTTTAAAAATTTTTTTTAATTAAAAAAATTTTTAAATAAAAAATTCATGTGATAGAGCTAGATTAGAAAAAATAATAATAATCTGCTACATTGTGATTTTTGCATACTCACCAAACCCCCTTCAGCCCAAAAGTTCTCAGGAAAAAAATTTTTCAGAAAAAAAGTAGAACTTTAAAATAAATAGATCCTCAGGGTCTCCTTTTCTGTATTACTTAACAGGACTACCCAGTAGGCATTTGAAACAATGCTACTCCTTCAACTGCTCTCTCAGAGGAAAAACAGAATATTCAATTAACAAGGCAGCATCTACAGAGTAAATACTAGTTTTATTTATCTCCTGATTCTACATCACTGCATTTCCAAAAACTAGAAAATGTCAACTGTTTTAAATGTAGACATTTAGATTATCTTTGATTTGGAAACTGATAGTAAACATGATTTTTTACAAAACACACATCTCATGTGCAACTTTCAAACAACATCTCTTTCTCCTTATGAAAACCATGTATGATTACTAATAGAAAAAAAAACTGCAGAAAATACCTAAGAGCATTAAAAAAAAAGAGGGTGGTCTCTCCACCAGAGATAACAGATGGATTATGTTGTGTGAGTGGTTTTAAAGCTCACTGTTTGTACTCATTATACAGTGTCGGTCCTGCTAGAAATGGATATTATTTTATTAGTCATTTCAAAAATTCACCTTTCAGTTTGGTTTTGATGATCCTCATAGCTGGCTTTCCACATCCTTAATTTCCACTCTTTTTATTTCCTGTCTCTCCATAGTTCTTTCTGTGGGAAAGGAGCTTTGAGTGCAGACGTTGCTAGAGGTCTACCCGATATCCGTTCCTCCTGCCTTCATTTGTTGGGCAGCAAAGTGCCCAGCTAAAAACTCTCGCTTCTGCAGACTCTTTAGAAGAAGACACGTGACACAGCTTGGAGATGACGTGAGTGGCAGGCTGCTGGGGGCATCAGAGAGGCCCTCCTGCCTGAGGTGCAGAAGTGACATCACATGTGGCCCAGGGTGAGGTAAAGAGAAAGAGAACAAGAGCCTCCCCCTTCAAGTTGAAGCAGGAAGACAGAAGAAGGGGAGCCTGGGCCCTAGAAGTATCATCCAGGTCACCCCAGGAGCCCTGGTTGCCTATTCTTGGAGCGTTGGTTGAGTGAAATCCACAAACCCCTATCTGTGAAATCCTTTTTGTCAAATTCTCTGTTGATCTGCACCAAATGCAAACACTGGTACCCCTTGAGACAACAACGATACGTCTTGCCATCTTTTTCTGCCTCTTGAAATGACATTTGCAGACATGGAGAGAGCTCATGGAAATGGAGAGTTGGAATGAGGAGGCCTGGTGGCCAATTAATTTCCCAGCTACTTCCTGAGTCACTCTGGGTGAATCACTGTGTAAACAGATATATGAGTCATCCATTTCTGTACCGCAGGTTACCACAAGCTTGGGCTATGAACAGGACACGTTTATTATCGCACAGTTTCTGGGGTCAGGAGTCCAGGCGTGGCTCACGTGGGTCGTCCACTCCCAGCCTGGTTTCATCAGGCTGCAATGCAGGTGGCAGCCGGGGCTGGGGTTTCTTTTGAAGACCAGACTGCAGAGGATCCCCTTTCAAGCTCACGTGGTCCTTGGCAATCTAATGAATTCTAATCACAGGGTGACACCCCCTCATTGAACTGGTCAGAAGTAAATTACAGGTTCAGCCCACACTCGAGGGGACGGGATACGCTAAGGGTGTGAATACCAAGAGGTGGGGATGACTGGGGCCCATAAGGTATCAAAGGGAGCAGAGCAGAATCACTGTGCTGTACACCTGAAACTAACACAAGATTGTAAATCATCTCTACGTCCATTTACAGAGCGAGAAGCGTGGGAAATGATGTGGGTGAATATGATAATTAACATTCCAGAGGCTGTGGTTTGCATCTGTAGTCTTTTCTGAGGGGGTAGGGAAGATGGAGCTTCTGACATCTTCCTTCATCTCCTAATCACTCTCCAACTGGTTTCGAAGTCCTCCTGGAGTTAGCTACAGATATTACCAATCAAAGGCTGTATTTAACATTTCATATTTACTCAGAAGCTTGAGTAACAGTCTAAAACACTGGGAATCGTGTTGGTTTTTTTTTTAATTTAACTTCACATTTGTTTGATCCTAAAATTGAGAACTTATCCTTTGTCATTTGAAAAGGATATTTCATAAAGTATATAACCATCGAACATATTTTTTTACTCCACACACTAAAAATATTGCAGTTTCTAGAATATTTTTAGGAAAACAGCAGAATCCTTATTGAACACTTTATTCTGCTTTTAAGATTGAGACTTTGGCATTCATTGTCAAATATGTCAAATTATGTGACTTGGGCTGAAATTTCTATCTTTTGAATATTCTTTAACATGATGACTTTTTAAAAAAATTTCAACTCAAATATTGCCAAGAAAAAGTGATTCAACATTTATGTTGATTAAACTAATGCCATTCAAGAGCATTGTGTAAACTAAATTGTTCAGTGCTTAGTACTCAATGGATTTTAGTCTCAGCATGAAAAATATCTCATATTTCTAATATTTGTGCAATCTTTAGGCACATGATATAATTTAAAAAGTTATTATTTAAGCATTTATGTACAATGTTATATAGATCATAACTATGTCAAATATATTCACGGCAAAAATATTGACTATCAAGTATTCATAGTAGTTCCCCACTGGTGGTAGGAATATAGGTGAGTTTTCTTTCCATTTCCAATATTTTCCAAAGTTTCTATAATAAACATGTATAATTTTGCGCAACAGGGAAAAAAAGCATCATTTTTAAAAGAGAGGATTTGACTAAATCCATGGTTTTCCTTTTTAAATTATTTGTTTAGGCAGCAAAACTCTTCTTTTAAAAGAAATTCTTAGAAGTAACCACATATGCGAATCTGAGAAGAGTGATGATTGTGTTTTGGAGGTGTTCTTTCTTGTTTCTGGAACTCCACAACATCCAAGCGTTCTTCAGAACACATTTTTAAAACCACTAGACCAGACAGTTTCTAGAATTCCTTAGAGCTGGCTGCAGTGGTAATAGGAGCCTAACAGACCTGGGGGAAAGGCCCCAAGTAGGACTTATGGGATCTCTGAGCCATTTTCTCTTCATTTTTAAGATGGATATATCATCTGCCCTCAGGGCATTGGGTACAATGGCACATTGATGAGCTCAGTAAATGGACTATTGTCACACTGCAATCATTATCTAAGCCCTATGGTGTAATTCCATGAAAAGTCACTCTCCGGTCCCTCTCTCTGGCTCTTTCTCCAGGCCACTGAATTTTTCCAGGTTCTAGGATTCATGATAATCTCTCAGGCTGAAATGGTCCTTTCTACCCTCAGCTGATTAACCTAGAGTTAGTTTTAAGACCAACTCAAATACCACTGCTTTCGAAAAGCCTTCCATGAGTCCCATGTGTGGTAGAACCCCCATCATCTGCACCTTGTGATACTCTTTTATCCTACTTGTCCAATGGTGTGTTAATTCACATGTTTATATCTTGTTTATGCCTCAGCTCACCCATTAATGGGGCACGGGTCTTAATCATTTTTATATTGCTAGCATTACACACTGTATCTGATAAGTAGTGAGGGCCCATCAACAGAAAATAGTGGCCACAAGCAGTGAACAGTAATACACCCGTTTTGCTCCACTAGATATAAGATTATTAGCAGTTGAAAACAAAGAGAGGAATCTCCTGATCAATGTAGTATCAGAGTAGGTCTATGATTGAATGGACTTCCTACTGTTATGGACACAGGGCAGGAACTGGCAGTGGAAGATGCCAGCATAGGCAAGATACGAAAGTACAGAAGTGCACTTGAGTCCTAAAGGTGGGCAAAAGTCCCACCCTTTGGAAATACACCTCAAATCAATCCAGCGAGCAATTTTCCCTACAAGGTGTTAAAATGTAAGTCATCGAGGCATGAGAACACACTGTCCAGTTAATTTGTTAAGCTTACCTATCCAATATTGAGGAAAACCATTACTTTTCCAAATGGTTTAAAGTGTTCGGTCGCTATTAACTCACAAAGCTACTGAAAGTCCGAGTAGCATACATGTGTGTGAAAAATACGGCTTTTCTTTATCTTCTTATGTCAACTTCAGTCTGACTCTGAGCCTCCACGTCGACTGGCTGCAGAGAAATTCTATCCTAAGCTGGGGCAAAAGTCCCAGGTCAAACACCCGGGAAACCCTCTAATCAGTGGTACACTCTGGTGATTGTTAAGAATCTTCTCATCCCAATTCCTGTGGTCTGCTTTTGTTCACTTCCTCTCCTGTTTCCATTCTGCATCTGGGACTCAGAATCTTTGCTCAGACTGAAGCCTCTCTGTCTCAGTTTGAGGCACTCCTCTGATGTCTTGTCACCCCAAGAGAGCAAATTCTCCCTTCCTTTGCCTTTTTGTCAACAGATGGAACGATGATCCCTACCCGCGTTAAGGAGGGCAACCTGCTTAACTCAGCCTACAGATTCAAGTGCTGATCTCATCCAGAAACATCTTCACAGACACACCCAGAATAACGCTGAACCGATTATCTGGGTACCCTGCGGTCCCATCAAGTTGAGGCATAATATAATAGTAACTACCATATTGACATCTGATCGTTTATTATTGAAACCCAGCTTCCTGTTACGTTAGAACTTCTGGAAACTCAGCTTCCCTTGGGGGCTATGTAGCATTTCCCATGTGAACTTCTTTATACTTTAGAGTTTAAGAGAGTATAAATCTCAATCTATTGAGGGCCTGAATAAAACAAAAAGGCAAAGGAAGGGAGAATTTGCTCTCTCTGTGTGACAATCTCTGAGCCGGGCCATTGGTTCTTAGATATCCTGAGGCTTGGCACGGTGGAATACGCTTGCTTGAAGACAGTCCAAAAGAACACAGTGGCTTGGATTCTCTGAAGATCAGCTTCAGGAAAGGCTACCTGATACTGTCTGGCCTCCCCAGACTTGTATTCCTCGCTCCTCTCTGCCTGCATGGAAACCCCAGAGGATCGAGATTTTGCTGCTTGTCAAGGAAGAGACGTGGCTTTGAAACGTGAGCCAGGAGGAAGCGAAACAAGCCCAGTGCCTCTACGCATCTTGATGTTGAGCTCCGAGGAAAACAGCAGCTTCCCAGGCTCCAGTTGGCCAAGGCCTCTCGGAGGCTGTCCCAGATTCTCCGTCGCTTGGCAGTGGAGTCCGCATCAGCTGCTCAGGCTGAGGTCCCAAACTGGGTCTGCTTCCTTCATGCTCTGCAAGTTTGGCTTGGGTGTCCTCATTGGGTGGGGAGTGGCCCTGTGGATAGTCAAAGCAGGAGTCCCAGTTCCTGCTTTGTGACACACCCACCGTAGGTGCTTGAGACCAGCACAGGTGTATCTGGCCAGGCTGCAGTCCATATGGGGAGGTGGCTCACGGCACAGGTAGGGGGCTGGCGGAGTACGTAGGATATGGAGAAAGACTCCCAACAAAAGCAATTCTTATGTAATCCATCTCTAGTTACAGCCTACCGACACATGGCAGCAAAGGCCCAGACAGAAGCCTGGACATGCCCAGAGAAAATTGCAACATTTTATTATAAGACCCAAGATCAATAACACAAACACAGAGAGACTGTAGAGGTTTAGCCCATCTTGCAAGCTGGTGTCTCCTGGACGGAGTCAAACGTTGCCAGGTAAAGGCAACGTCATATGCAGAGAAGTAGGTCCCTGGAGACTATCAATCCCACACCCTCCTTTCTTCTTCATTGGATACGTCAAACTCCCCTCCTGTGTCCCCAGTTCAAGAGCCAGGGCCTTTGAGTTTTGGAGTTAAGCCCCAGGGTGGCACATGGCAGTGAGCAGAACACATTCCAGGACAAGCTGGAATTCATTTGATAACCTGTCTCTGTGCCTGACATTTGATAGGTACTTAATCAGTTTCCCTATTAGAGCCTTATTATTATTATTTCCTTTAGAGCCAAGGGTTACTCTGATTTCCAGAAAACTTGGGCAAAATAAGAGACAAATTCCTCTTTGAAAGATTTATGGCAAGTTTTCTCAAAGAAGCAGATGAAGATTCTTTCGCTCTTTCACTTCTCAAGAGAACAAAGCTGGATTACAGAGTTAAGATGGTCACGAGCATGAGAAGGTTTCCATTTACTTCCTTTTATAAGCTGAGCAACTCTGACCCAAGGAAACTGACATTTCCATGAGGTGAGCGTCTTTATGGTGATAAACAATTCTCTGTTATCGCCAACAGTGTAGAGAAATGGTTCTTTCCACAAAGATCTAGGGTTCTGCCCAGGACAACATAATGTCTGGCTTTTCCCCTCCTTGAGTTTATGTTCTAAGATTGGATAAGAGGGACAAATTGTCAACTCACACATCTTCATTCATGGTGATTGTGAAGGGAATGTATAAACACTACAGCATTGGGAGAATGTCTTAATCCATTGGGGCTTCTATAACAAGATATATGGTGGTTTATAAACAACAGAAATTTATTTCTCACCATTCTGGAGGCTGGGAAATCCAAGATCAAGGCACCAGCAGATTCAGTGTCTGCTGACAACCTGCTTCCTGGTTCATAGATGGCCATCTTCTCTCTGTGTCCTCACATAATGGAAGGGGCAGGAAGCTCTGTGGGGTCTCTTTTATTTTATTTTTTAATATTTATTTATTTACTTACTTATTTATTTTGGCTGCTTTGGGTCTTCGTTGCTGCACACAGGCTTTCTCTAGTTGAGGCGAGCAGGGGCTACTCTTCCTTGTGGTGCGCAGGCTTCTCCTTGCGGTGGCTTCTCTTGTTGCGGAGCACGGGCTCTAGGTGCACAGGCTTCAGTAGTTGCAGCACACAGGCTCAGTAGTTGTGGCACACAGGCCCTAGAGCACACGGGCTTCAGTAGTTGTGGCTCGCAGGCTTAGTTGCTCCATGGCATGTGGGATCTTCCTGCCCCAGGGATCAAACCTGTGTCCCCTGCATTGGCAGGCGGATTCTTAACCACTGCACTACCAGGGAAGTCCCTGTGGGGTCTCTTTTACAAGGGCACTAATCGCATTCATGGGGGTTCCACTCTCATGACCTAATCACCTCCCAAAGACCTCACCAATACCATCACCTTGGGGGTTAGGTCTCACATATGGATTTTGGGGGACACATACATTCAGACAATAGCAGAGGATATAAGGGAGTTCAGAAAAGAAGTGAAGAAGTGGATTTTAGCACCTACAGTTCCTGATTAAGTAACAGAAAGAATAGAAAAACTGCAGCTTTCGTTAACTCCCATGCTGTATGGCTATAAGGCTTTGACCTCACGGATTATGTGAGATTTCTAATAGCTTTGGGGAGAATGAAACCTCAATGTAAAGTGATTCCAGAATGGAGTGCTCATCAAAATCACAGCCTGAGGGCATCAGAATCCCTTGGGATGCTTGTTGAAACGCAGATTCCAGGATTGGACCCAGGTCTACTTAATCAGAATCGCAAGCATGGGCCCAGAGGAATTGGTATTTTGAATAAGCTCTCCATGTGACTCTTATCCCCATCAAAGTTTGAGAACCCCTGCCTAAACTCCAAATCAGGACCAAGCCCAGGCAGTCTTGAACTTTCTTGCCCTTAAAGAAAACAAATTAAGTCAACAGAAAAGAGAACATGGTAGCTTCGTAGGTTTCTTGAAAATGAGGGAACTGTATGTACATGAGCTGTAACCAGACCCATAAGGAGAAAGGTTTTCTCAACCCGCAGAGCGAGTTGAATGAGATCAGTAGTTTTTGCCAAAACCTAATCCTGCAGACCTGCCATGAATAACTTTAATATTTTAAAGCCCTCACAGCATAGCCAGGATCCCCAACCAATTCAGAAAGCCTTTCCAATGTTAGTGTCACCTTCTGCTGAAAGAAGTTGCCTGTCAGGGGTCCCTTCTAAATGAAAAACATTATTTACAGAACGCTAAAGAAATTCTAATACCAAAATATGTGCTCCTGGTATGTTGTTGAGACGTTTGGGCAACGTTTCCAGCAGAAGTCTTCTAAAACATTTTTATGATAACATTTAAAATCCAAAACAATGTTTTAAGGAAATTGTCTTATTTGATAGTTGGAGACAATAAGAAAAACCAGAAGTATGAAGAAACAAATTATAATGTTACTATTTGGGGTCATATCTTCTCTTTGGTAACAAATTAAAAAGTAATTTAAAAAAATGAAATGATATTAAGGGTAGCTTTTCTACATCAGAAAATTCACCAACTGCTCTCCCATAACTGTGGGTCATACTACTGTATTCATGTTGTCAAGAATTTTGAACTAATAAGGAATCCTGAATAATTAACCTTCTCAGTAGTACTATTTAACATATTTCTTCATCACCAAATTCATGGGAAGTTCTTATCTGTTTGCTCTGTTCTGTTTTGCTAGTCAAGCCAATGCCTGAGTACCACACCTAGATTCTAGTTTCATGGGTCTGGGGTGACGTTCAGGTGATTACAATGTATAACCAGTGTTGAGACATCCATTTATAGCCAATGCAATAGGTTTTCCTGAAGTCATTAGAAGACAACTTCTCAGCAATATAGGTGCTTTACATTCCCAATAATACAAAGGTTTCTAAATTCAGATAGGACTCTCCACCTCCAATTTTGTTATGGAGACAAGCCAGTAATTGTTCTATGCATCCCACAGTTATATGACCTAAGTCTCGGGGGGAGGTGGGTCTCTGAGCCTAATTCTTACCAAGTTTACTGGAGTAACTTAAAACTCCAAATTTGAGTGTCTCGGTAAAAAAGAGTGTTATTTCTGAGGGCCTCTCTAAATGAAGCCAAGTCACACATGCAGCTTTGATTTTGTGGGTTTTAAGGCAAAGCAGTAGTTAGACGTGTCATCAGGTCAGAGCCTGACATGACATCAGGATGCTGTGAAAGCAGGTCAAGCAGAGGGAGGACCAAAGAGAAGATGACTTCCTGTCAGTAGCTGAGCCAGTTCCTAAACTCCAGCCCCTGACCACATGCATCTCACTTTCCTCCCTAATGACAATGAGCTGCTTCTCATCTCAGTGGCTTTGCTCAAGTTTTTCCTGTCTCTGGCATCCATTCCTACCTTCCCTCCTTACCCCTCGAGATACTTTCTATCATCCCGTCAGACTCTGCTCAGTCTCTACTCAGATGCCACCTCTCAGCAGCTGTTCCTGACACTCAGACTGGTTCCCTAGGGAAGCGAATAAAACTTAAGCTTTGGGGCCCCTCACTCACATGGGTCCCTTCCAAACCCCTGGGAGGGGCCCCAGAAGTGCTTTCATGTGGTCATGTTTCTTAAATAAAATCTGCAGAAGTAAGACGTTTTAACCATAATTGTTCCAGACTCTCCACTTCAACTACCCTTCTGTCAAACTTCCTCTTGGGTTAAGTCTTGTTAGAGTGACCATGAGAAATTTTGAGAATCAGGGTAACCCCAAATTCCTACTCCATGCCTCTCCCATCTGGGGTTAGCAGATGCAAACTATTATATATAGAATGGATAAACAACAAGGTCTTACTGTATAGCATAGGGAACTGTATTCAATACTCTGTGATAAACCATAATGGAAAAGAATATAAAAAAAGAATGTAGATATATGTATAACTGAATCACTTTGCTGTACAGTAGAAATTAACACAACATTGTAAATCAACTATATTTCAATTAAAAAATAATTTAAAAAAGAGAGAATCATGGTAAATGGACACTGAATTTGGAATACATGCAGTTTAGGTATAGTGGAATAATATGTTTACTAATAATATAACTAGTGGTATCAGTATAAGAATAGCATGTCAGTCAGGATTCAGAGAAATAGAACCAGTAGAAAATATTAACACAGACAGATAGATAGATGATAGATAGATAGAAAGAAAGATAGATAGATGGTTAGAGGCAGGAAGATGTATATAGAGAAACTACAAGAAATTGCTTTATGCAATTGTGCCAGACTGGCCCAGCAAGTTCAGAGGGCAGCCCATCAGAAAGGGAAGGTCAGGAGCAAGGTGAAACCTCATGGGCCAAAGCTGTTAGCTACAGCAGTAGTCTCTCCCGCCAAAAAAAAAAAAAAAAAGCTTAAGCCCAATTTTAAGACCATTTAATTGATTAAGTCTGGCCCACCCAGAATAATCTCCCTAATTTAAAGTCAGTTGATTAGGGATTTTAATTCCTTCTGCAAAATCCTTTCCCAGAGCTCCTCGATTCATGTTTGATTAACTGAATACTGTAGTTCAGCCTAGTAAAATTGACACACCAAAAAGTCACCTCACAAATAGCTTCTAGTAATATACTTAATCCACTGTACCAAATTATCCAGCCTTGACTGAAAGGTTGAAGACCAGGGTTTACACAGCAATATAAGTGTATTGTAATGTACATGGGACCAAAGTAAGTTGCAATTAGAGGAGAAACAATTAAATACATGAAACCAGAAGCTATAGAAATTCTTTCAATTTCCAGAGTGTAAAAATGTAAGTAGAAATTTCAGTTATCATCAATGCCTAGTCAAAATGGAAGATCTAAGTAACATAGTATATACAATGATAAAAGAACTACACTTATTTTCTTTTTTGATAGGACTGTGATATTGGAGCTTTACCAAATATACGACTTGGAATATGTAACTAGGAAAACATTTTTGGAACATTTCAATGAAACAGCAAATTCTTCCATAGATACTGGCAGACTGCAGATTTGGATGTATAGAAAATATACTTTATTTTTTCATTTTAAAATTTATTTATTAAATAATTAGGAGAAAATGCAAGTAAGTTAAAGGTAATATGAAATAAAGCAAAAACCTAGCCACAAAACCGATAGAAATTATTCTGAGATCAGGATAGAAACAAGAACAAGAGAATTTTCAGATAACTCCAAAAGGAAGGAAGAGCTAAATTTCAAGTTGAAGTAGGGAAGAGACTCATAGGTTTTATGTCAACTTAGTTAATGAAGGGAATGAAGAAAAGTGAATCATATGAACATATTAGAAAAAGATTTCAATTTTTACTGATTTGACACAAAATACCAACCTCACCAAAACAATCAAAATATGCCATTAGAAAAACAATATCAACAAACTGATTAGTGAGTATCATCAAATTCAAAGGTATTTGAGATTACTTATCGCACAAAAAAGAAAAAAAAGACTCAAAATGAGTGCCCTGAAATTTAGCATATGAATATTTAGAAATATTAGAATATGAATATGTATATGAATGAAATTTAATAGAAATGTTCCTATATTTGACCATAATCCTAAAAATTTATATCATGTTATCAATAGCAAGTTGTATGGTTAAAAGAGCCTTTTCTAAACTATCAAAGATTTTTAAAAATTCTGATCAATTGTACTAAAGACTGCATCATCTTTCTTTTCCCTTTATAAAAAAAAAATGACAAAACCATTGCCATATAAAGTGGTGTGATGGTTAATTTTATGTGTCCCCTTGGCTGGGCCCTGGTGACTTTTAGTAAAGCAGATTACCCTCCACAGTGTGGATAAGCCTCATCTCATCAGCTGAAGGCCTGAAGAGAACAGAGAGCCAGAAGAATTCTGCTACCAGACTGCCTTTGGGCTCAAGCTGTAACTCTTCCCTGGGTCTTCAGCCTGCTGACCTCTCCTGTATATCTGGGACTTACCAAGCTCCAGGTTGCATGAGCCAGTTCTTTAAATAAATCTATAGAGTATGTAGGTAAGTAGATTAAAATATGATAGATGATAGATAGATAGATGATAGATAGATAGATGATAGATAGATGATAGATAGATGATAGATAGATAGATAGATAGATGATAGATAGATAGATGATAGATAGATAGATAGATGATAGATAGATAGATAGATAGATGATAGATAGATGACAGATAGACACAGATAACTGATGGATAGATGTATAGAGCCCTTTGGTTCCACTTCTCTGGAGAACCCTACAAATACAAGGGACAATCAAAAAAAAAGCATTATAGAAGTATGTTATGGGCTGAATTGTGTCCCCCGCCAAATTCATATGTTGAAGCTCTAACACATAGAACCTCAGAATGTGACTGAATTCAGAGGTAGTGTCTTTAAAGATTCCATTACGTTAAAAATGAGGTTTTGGAAGTTCATATAATTCAACATCAAAAAAACAAACAACCTGATTTTAAAAAATGGGCAAAAGGCCTGAACAGACATTTTTCCAAAGAGGAAATACAGATGGCCAACAGGCGTATGAAAAGATGTTCAGTGTTGCTAATCATCAGGGAAATGCAAATCAAAACCACAATGAGCTATCACCTCACACCTGTCAGAATGGCCACCATCAAAAAGAACACAAATTGCAAACGCTGGAGAGGATGTGGAGAAAAGGGAATCCTTACACACTGTTGTTGGGAATGTAAACTGGTGCAGCCAGTGTGGAAAACAGTATGGAGGTTTCTCAAAAAACTGAAATAGAACTACCATAAGACCCAGCAATCCCACTCCTGGGTATATATCCCAAAAAAGAGAGAAAACACTAATTCTAAAAGATACCTGCACCCCAATGTTCAAACCACCATTATTTACAATTGCCAAGATACAGAAGCAACCTAAGTGCCTGTCAACAGATGAATTCATAAAGAAGATATGGTATATATACACAATGGAATATTATTCAGCCATAAAAAAGAATGAAATTTTGCCATCTGCAACAACACAGATGGACTCGGAGGGCATTATTCTAAGTAATAAGTCAGACAGAGAAAGAAAAACACTGTATGGTATTACTTACCAGTGGAATCTAAAATATACAACAAACTAGTGAACATAAAAAAAAGAAGCAGACTCACAGATATCGAGAACAAACTAGTGGTCACAGGCTGGGGGTCAATATAAGGGTAGGGTATTAACAGGTACAAACAGGTATAAAATAAGCTACAGGGATATACTGTACAACATTGGGAATATAGCCAACATTTTATAACTATAAATGGAGTATAATTTTTAAAAATTGTGAATCACTATATTGAACACTTATAATTTATATAATAGTGTACATCAAGTATACATCAATAAAAATTTCCCCCAAAATGATCTTTTGTGTCTGGATGTCCGCTAGACTGTGCAGTTCTTGTGGACAAGCAATGCTTCTCACCCATATTTGAATCTCCAGGACCTAGCTCAATGCCTGGCATATGTATTAGGTGCTCATGGAATACTTCCTGAACTAATGGGTAAATGTACAAACAGATGGCTGAGTGAACACTGAAAATGGATGAAGCAAGATATTACCAGTCTCTCGAGATATCATCTTTAATTTTAGAGTTCAAGTTACAGACTATTCACATTGTTTTGAGTTCACCTGGGAAAAAAATATCCTTAAGAATCTTCTGGCTGCGGAATTCTGATGAAAACAAGTTCAAAGCCACTGAGGAGAGCACTTAAACATTTAATCCCCAGAAAGAATTTCCAGTTAAAAAACAAAATCAGGGGCTTCCCTGGTGGCGCAGTGGTGAAGAATCCGCCTGCCAATGCAGGGGACACACGTTCGAGCCCTGGTCCAGGAAGACCCCACATGCTGCGAAGCAACTAAGCTCGTGAGCCACAACTACTGAGCCCATGTGCCACAACTACTGAAGCCTGCGCACCTAGAGCCCGTGCTCCACAACAAGAGAAGCCACTGCAAGGAGAAGCTCGTGCACCATAATGAAAGAGTAGCCCCCGCTCGCCGCAACTGGAGAAAGCCTGAGTGCAGCAATGAAGACCCAACGCAGCCAAAAATAAATAAATAACATAAATAAATTTATTTAAACAGAAACAAAACAAATCAACTACAACAACCAAAACCAAAAAGAAATGCAAAAAAGCAAACAAAACAAAAACTGCTCTTCTCTGCTTTATAAAACATCCCCCCCTCCAAAAAAATGCTTATTAATATGTTACTACTTAATTTGGGTACATATATAGATACAGGTGACTTATCTATTTGATTGTATGTTTGAGTGGATAATGTGAGGGTGTGAAGCATAAAACTCAGCACCCTGCCGAATACAGTTTCTTGAAAGGATAAGACATTTAAGTCTGAGATATATGTTGTTTGAAGTCCAAAATATTTTCTGCAAAAATGCAGCTCTGAGTTATGATGAAAATGACTTGTGTAAAGAATTTGTAAATCGTGCCCACTCATACACTCCTCTTTCACATCTTTCTCTTGTAACTTAAAAGAAAAAAATATGTATATATGAAGATTTTTTTCAGTATAATTAACCACATGCTCCTTTGACACCATAGCCATTGTTTCCACTGGAACTTCCTCTAATGGAATATGTTGTGTTCTTACCAGGAAAATAAAAGCAATTGGTTTTCTATTGTCTGAAGCATGAGAGTTGTTTGTTCTCAGCAAGCTTTCCCACAATTACCCACCTCTCTCATCCTGTTTCTTTCTACCTGTCACCTATCTAAGGTGGGGTATTGCAAACCTCACCTTACCTCCTACACAGTACACTACTTCTTAGTCCTTTTTGAACTACAGACTCTCTTGAAAATCTAGCTATTTTCTTCCCAGAAAAAAAAAAAGGCATAAACACAAATAGAGACATTTTGCATACAATTTGGGGGGCCTTCATAGACCCCTTAATGCCATCTAAGGAGTCCTGTTTAGGGACCTCAGGTAAGGAATTTCTGCCCGTGAGCAACCCCTTGGAAAAGGCAAGAATGAGCTGGGAGTGTGGTACCCATGCAAGATGTGACACCTCCAATGTATTTCACAATGTACATAAAGCTTTATCTAAGGCAAAACTTTTTAAGCAAAAAAGAATTGTTAAAGTGAGAAAATGATATTAAAGACCTAATTCCCAATAACAGCGCCTTTGATTGTTGAATTCTGAAATAAGTCAGTGTTACAGGGGAAAGATCCAGGGAAACTGGCCAAGTCATTACAGTAAAAAACTCATTTTATGCACAGTGTTTTAACAATCTTTTTTTTTCCCAAACAGATGAAGAGTTTAAAGAATTCCTCTACTAATAATATCATTTATTTTCAGAGTACAGTGAAGTGTAAAGTAAATGGATAAATAAATCTCAGTTAAAAGAAAATTTACACTTACCAAGATCACCAAAATACAAATCCATTAAAAATAGACCTTGTTGTTTTTTTTTTGCGGTACGCGGGCCTCTCACTGTCGTGGCCTCTCCCGTTGCGGAGCACAGGCTCCGGACGCGCAGGCTCAGCGGCCATGGCTCACGGGCCCAGCCGCTCCGCGGCATGTGGGATCTTCCCGGACCGGGGCACGAACCCGCGTCCCCTGCATCGGCAGGCGGACTCTCAACCACTGCGCCACCAGGGAAGCCCTAGACCTTGTTTTTGATGTCTATTTCACATTATCTAAATACATCCAGTTATGCAAATTTATATTTTTATTTCACATCTTTGCATTCTTGATATACATAAAACAGGACAAAGAACACATTTGCAATATTCAGCCTGGAAAATCCTGCTTGGGGCAAACAAGATTCTCAGCTGCCTTATTCTTTCCGCACGTGTAAAAATAGAATTCTAAATCATTGGGGTAAGAATCAAGATGGGTGTAAGAAACAAAGTGACTAAATTGCTGTGTCACCCCAGGTTCTTTGTACTTGGCTTTTGAAATGCTCATCTAATTACTGAATAACTGTTCAATGGGTAACAGCTCTTTGGGAGCTCCTTAAACGATTTCAAGAAGCTTAGCTGGTTGTTTCTGGGCTTCTTGTAATCTGTATGCAGTTGACACTAGCTACACACCAGTGCTGTATATTCACCTAAGATCTTTTTAAACATAGTAGTCAATGTTGCTATCCCTTTTTTGTGAAAACATCTTGCCAGGCTAGAAAATGAACAGTTATTTTTTCCATGAGGCAAAGGAAAAGGACAGACCAGTGTAATACAGCACTAATTTGAAAGGAAATAATCACATTGAATGAAAGACTTTACCATTTTAGTTATAATCTTATGAAATTCAAATATACCTAAATCACACCGTGATTCTAGATGACTGCGTGTTCATTCTGTTCAATGTTGCCCATGAGATCTTTTGTATCACTAGTTCCTGGACTCGATCCACTATTAAAATAGAGAGTGTTCTCAAAAGTGTCCTCTCGAGGGAAAGGCACACGTCTTTTCTTATAAAAGAGATACGCAGCGAAGCCAGCGCCCGTTATGATCAGGAGGACCACTATGACTACCACTCCTGCCACGTTGGAAGATGGTTTGGAAGGGCCCATCTTCCTTGGGTCAGCTGTAAATAAATAAACATGTTAGGAAACGAGTTAAGGGGAGGCAGAGAGTAGAATGCTATGGAAACAATACAACTTTCTTCTTAGGAAGACTAAAATTCACAAATTTTCTTTCCAGTGACATTTGCCAAACAGAATGCAGGACATGAAAACAGAAGTCCATGTGATACAGAAGATTATTTTACATGTTAAGATGATTATGCAGTTGCAAGAATATTTCATGTATCTACGTAGCCCTGAACTGGTATAATATTTTATTTTATTTATTTTGTGTGTGTGTGTTCATGTGACCCTTATTTTATTTAACAATGGCCCCAAAGCCCAAGAGTAGTGATGCTGGCAACTCCAATGTGCCTAAGAGAAGCCATAAGGTGCTTCCTTTAAGTGAAACGGTAAAAGTTCTCAACTTAATAAGGAAAGAAAAACAGTTTGCTGAGGTTGCTGAGATCTACAGTGGGAATGAATCTTCCATCTACGAAACTGTGAAACAGCAAGAAAGTCGTGCTAGTTTTACAGTTGCGCCTCAAACTGCAAAAGTTACGGTCACGGTGCAACATTTTATCATTTTAAAATATTTACACCTGTTTCAAAATAATTCGGGGAAAAAAGAAAGTGAGTGGTGGAAATCTGAACACACGAGTATTAGTTCACAGACAGCACTTACGAAGTTAATAAGGGGGCTTTAGGCAAGCTATAAATCTCACTTTGAGTGTTTTTGGCAGCAAACAACATGAGTGAAAGAGGATCAGTTCCTTATTCAAGCTGTCCATAAAATCAAAACTTAAAACATTGCTTAAAAAAAAAAGAAAAGAAAAAAATCACAGGGATTTCTAAGAGAAATTTCCTCGGTGGATTCTCATAGGGCAACCCTTGGTAACAGAGCAATCAATGTCCTCTGTAAGATCTATGATAAGAACACCCACCTGACGCCAAGGCCTGCTCTCCTAGGGCATCACTTAAGGAAGGTCGATGTCATAATGACAAAGGCTAGTATAGCTCAAGAAATGCGACTGAGAGTGCAGGGCGGATAGGAAGGGATTACTGTGGTTTTTAAAACAAACAAATTTGATTGATATATTACTGATATGGAAATTAAAATTTCAAAATGGTCTTACCTTTTGTTGTAATTAATGTATGAGTAGGTTCAGCATCAACAACTGTTTGTAAAATAAGAAAATAATTAAATACTGTTTGTAAAATAAGAAAATAAATACTTATGAAAAACCCATAATAGTTGCATGTAGATAGTGAGCATTATTTGGTTTACAAATACATCAAACCATCCGTGTTGGATTGATGGTGATATATGATATAGACAGACAATAAATAGATGATAGGTAGGTAGATAGATAGATGGATGATTGATTGATAGATAAAATCAGCATATTTATACAGATTGATCTATCTATCCATCCTATAACAGCATCCTATAGCTGCATGATGAGTTTGAATACATTGGAAGATCTGAAAATATGATCTCCCCGGTTGCATTTGAGCCACTGATACTCACCCTCAAAATATACCCAATCTACCCATAAATAATGTATCCTAGGCTAGCAGTTTTGAAAATGGCTCACTGAAGCATAAGGTACTACAAGGCATTTGAATGAAAAATAAAATAAGATTCCAACATTGCACCAAAGGGTGTGGTATCTTAGAACAGAGCTTTCAAAGAATGAAGAACTACGCAATTCTAAAATAAAATAAAAATCTACTGGGGATGGAGTGTTAATTTATCCAACTCATTTATTTAAATCTCTTATCTAATTTATAATTTTGTCTCTTGGGAAAGATATTACATGAAGTAGAATAGCATAAAACATTATGGAAGTCCAGAGATTATCACAGCATGGGCATATAATATTATTAATTCCCCCAGCCCCTGTCCTGACATGGTCTGTCATTCAATCTCCGAAGGAAACTTAATTGGTGTTACATGATTTATTCCCTAATAAATTCTCATTCCTCCTCACCGTCCACTTTGGTTTGGCCAGGGTAAGTATTTCACCCCTTCTTCTCGCACGCCATAGGCCTGGCTCTCCAAACTGCTCACAACTTCGCAAATGCATATGCATGGATATCCCATTATAAATGTATTGATATACCAAAATCATTATGTCAGTTAAGCAGAAAGAGAGTGTTTTGTGCTCACTCAAAACTGCAGACAGCAACTGATCACCACGGCAGATTGGATTTCTCACTTATAAAGAGGGAGATGGACTTCCCTGGTGGCGCAGTGGTTGAGAGTCCACCTGCCAATGCAGGGGACACGGGTTCGTGCCCCGGTCCGGGAAGATCCCACATGCCGCGGAGCGGCTGGGCCCGTGAGCCATGGCTGCTGAGCCTGCGCGTCCGGAGCCTGTGCTCCGCAACGGGAGAGGCCACAACAGTGAGAGGTTCGCGTACCACAAAAAAAAAAAAAAAAAAAAAAACCAGGGAGAGGTTTCAAGGAACCTGTAATCGCATTATATTGATAATTACACACCTGATATCAATATGTGAAAGAGATGGGAGCCTGGAAACACACATACCATAGGACAAATTCTAACTTACGTTTTGGTCTTTTACAAATGTATCCTTTGTAGGAAGAACAGTGAATATTACTCCAAAATCCAGAAGATGCATATAAAGCGACACAATCATTTCTTTCTCCAGAGGGATCGCCTGTCTTCCAGTTGACAAAGGAGAGTGGGTTGTTGTTTATCCATAGCCACATTCCTGATTATCAGAGAAAGCCAATAAAAATAGAAGTTAAAAATAACTTGCCTTAAAATAAATTCAACTTATTCATGTAAAATTTCTAAGCATGTTATTTTATACTGCAATCAACAGCTGTTTTACAACCAAACTTTTCACAGGCAAGATAATAGTAACTAGTTGTTACAGGGAAACTGAGAATGTGTTTCTCATGTAGTTTTAGTTGAAAATTTATTCCTAATTAGTATAAATATGTAAACTTATCCTCCCCTAATTGTTTTTTTCCTGGCAAGAGATAGAAAATATTTTTTAAAACTTCTTTAACTTAGCTACAGTAGATATTCTTTAATTAGCAACTTTCAAGATAGCCTAATATGTGAGTCATTTCAATTTTCACTTCTTACCTCAAACGAAAATATGAGTTTGAATTTTCAAACTCTTCACAAATGAATCATTACTTAAGGCAAGACTTTCTAGGACTGAAAACTTGTTTTACCTACAACATTTTGAAATGTTTGTGATTCAGTAATCATGGTGCAAAGATTACCTTCAACGTTTCTATACAATCCTATCCAAAAGTTGGCTTTGCTTTGAAGCGGCTCAACTCGGTATGACAGGAAACTCGATTCAGCAGCACTTTCAATGGTAACCAGAGAGGAACCTGCAGAGTACAAAAGGGTAAATATGATGGCAGTATATTTAAGTAGTTGAAAATATTTTTATCATGACAGTATTGATATTAAGAGCAATAAAAATCATCCCACTATCTCCACTTAAGGAGAAGAATTGCAAAGAGTGGCCATTTGGCTTCTAAGAATTTGTTTCCATTCTGAAAATATTATTTTTTTAAGCATCATTTGTGTACAAGCACTTAACGACTCACTGCAGGATATACAATGATGAGTAAGACACAGAATGTTTAAGAAGGTTATGGTTCAGTGGGTAGTAATGAGTTGAGAGTACAAAGAAATGTATTAGGAGAATATTTGTTTTAGGGGAAGAAACTAAAAGGGAGCATGGAGGAGACAGAATTTAAGATACTAGGGAGCATAATATTTCAAGTAGAAAGGATAGAAAATAATTCCAGGAAGAGGAAGAATAAGAGAAAAGATGAAGAGAAAGGGAAGCATAGAGCTTCTTCATGAACAGAGATAGCTCACAGATGCATGGAATTCTCCATATTTGGTTTTTAGTAACAGGATTTGAAATAGATAGGTAGGTAGGTAGGTAGATAGATAGATAAGGCAATTATTGGGGTAAATGAATAGTGTTAATAGATAGTTCAGTTTGGCTGGATGAATCTGGTCAATGGGTAAAAAAAAAGACTTGGGTTAGGTCTCACTGCAGATGGTAGGAGACTGGTATTTAGGGTAATGTGGTGATTAAAAAACAGTTTTTTTCAGGCAGCAGAATGATGCAATGCACTCTGGGAGTATTAATCCAGCTGCACAAAAAGGAGAGAGGAAACAGAAAGACTGCTTACATGACTATGGCCTTGACAACTCAGTCAAAGATTGATTCAGAGCCAGCACTGTATTTTATAGTTAAATTACAGAATTTTAAATAATAACAACTTAAAATATAATTTAAGCAGTTTATGCCAGACATTTTGCTTTGGGCTTTATAAGCACGATGTCACTAAAATTTTACAACAATCTTATTAAATTAGTACTACTGTTACTCCATTTTACAGATAAGGAACTTAAAGTCCAGAGGGTAAGTAATTTACCAAGATCCTAATGATAGAGGAGGGCAAAGTCATGGCATGATCCAGGCATCTGGACCTTGAGGACCCATACTTAACCATATGCTTGCACCCCATGTTACTGGGTCCTGGATTATTCTCTTGATGACTGTTTTCATTGCATAATTTCATAATCCACTATTAAACATATTTCATAGACAATAGCCATTTCAATATATTTGTGACATATTTTGATGAATGTGAATCATTCATTAACCGGAAAATATAGTTATCTAAAGTTGAAAACGAAGTTTCTACACATTCACTGCAAGATTTAAAAAAAAAAATACTCAGCAACATGAAAGAAAAACATTTTTTTAATTAAGAGAAAGCAGGTTTCAAGTGACATCATAAGGACTGGCAGAGTAAGTACCCCTGAAATTCCTCTCCTCTACAAAAGCAATAAGAACACTAACAAATTTTTCAAAATCAACTTTATCAGCACCCTGAAAGTTAACCAGCAGGTTGTAACAATCCAGGAAGCATTTATTCAAGAAAATGCTTGACTCTCAGTAAGAAAAGTAAGCTACATGGTGTTTTAACTTGTCCTAATCCCATAGCTTTATCCCTAGCTCTGTGACTGCGTTAAAAACCAATGGCCTCAAAATCACAGTGAAAACCAGAAGCCAGGAAGACACTGGGAAAGTCAGAATGGGATTGGGGTTCTTTATAAGTCACATTCTCAAAGAATTTCCATTATTTGATCTCTCTGACATTTCCCTGGAAAACCTCACTTGCCTTGATTTGACCTGACTCAGAGCTCATCCAATGTAAACAGCCTTTTCCTTGGGGGTATTTGTCAAAAACTAACCGTGGCAAGTACCTAATATCACAGCTGGCTGAAGCAGTGTGGGAAACAATTTTAGGTTAACAACAAGGTAACCAAAAAACTAAAAGGAAAAACTATGGAGTAAAATGTCCATAGGGAGCTTTAAGAAGCATTGACCTATTCCTGGGAGCCTAGAAGGCCACAGACACACATTGGGGTGTGTACACGCCCAGGACTATGTGCATGCCCATGAAAGATCTGAAAAGTCCCTACGCTCTCACCTCTGGCTGACCCTGAGGGTCTGCACAAGCAGGAAGTGAAGGCTAAGGCAGAGTTTTTAACTGCCTATATGAGTGTTGAAGGCATGTCTTCAGACCGAGCCCTTCAGTAAAACGTGGGGAACTTTCTGGTTCTAGGCACTAAGGAAATACGTTCCCAATCATTAGCTGACCACTAAACTAAGCAGGCAAGAGACTTCAGTAACCGCACTTGAAAAAGAATACAAAACTTTACAGAATTCATGAGGGAAAGTTACTAAACAAGCAAATAACAACAAACAGCAACAAAAACAAACCTGGTGGAGTGGAAAGAAACTTATTTCCAGAGTTAAATATTCATTTTTCAACAAAAAATTATAAGAAATGTAAAGAAACACGGAAATATGACCCATACCAGCAAAAGCAGCAGTCAATACAAACTGTTCCTGAAACAGCCACACCTCTGACTTACTGGACAAAGACTTTTTAAATCAGCTATTTTAAAGATGTTTAAAGAACTAGAGGAAAAAAATGTCTAAAGAACTAAAAGAAAGTATGAGACAGTTGCTCACCAAATAGAGACTATTAATAAAAAGGTAGAAATTGTTTTTTATGAAATAAAATTCTGGAGTTACAAAGTATAATAATTGAAAGGAAAACTTCACTGGAGAGGCCTAACAGTGAGTTTGACTAAGCAAAAGAAATAATCAACAAACTTGAGATTATCCAGTCTGAATAATGAGGGAAAAAAAGAAGAAAAATTTACAGAGTCTCAAAGATATTTGGAACATCACCAGTCAAATCAAGATACACATAATGGGAGTCCTAGGAGAGGAATGAGATAAAGAGGCAGAAAGAATACTTGAAGAAATAATGGCCAATAGCTTCCCAATGTTGATGAAAAACATTAATGTAAACATGCGGGAAGCTCAACAACATCCAAGTAAGATAATCTCGAGAAGCTCCACATCATAATCAAACTATCCAAAGATAGAGAATCTCAAAAGTAATAAGAGAGAAGTGATTCATCATGTCCAAGAAGTACTCCAATCAAAAGACAGAGATTGGGGCTTCCCTGGTGGCGCAGTGGTTGAGAGTCCACCTGCCGATGCAGGGGACACGGGTTCGTGCCCTGGTCCAGGAAGATCCCACATGCCGCAGAGCGGCTAGGCCCATAAGCCATGGCCGCTGAGCCAGCATGTCCGGAGCCTGTGCTCCGCAACGAGAGAGGCCACGACAGTGAGAGGCCCACATAACGCAAAAAAAAAAAAAAAAAAAAAAAAAAGACAGAGATTGGCAAAATGAATAAAAAATAAAAATAAATTTTAAAATAATACAACTATATTTTATCTACAAAACACACATTTGAGATTCAAAAACATAAACATGTTAAAAGTAAAAGCATGGAAAAAGATAGTCCATGCAAATAGTAAATAAAGAAGAGCTGGAGTGGCTATACTGATACTAGACAAAAGACTTTTAGACAAAAATTGTTACTAGAGACAAATAAGGATGTTTTATAATGATTAAAGTTTTAATTCATCAAGAAGATATGACAAATATAGACATATACGCACCGAACAATAAGGCCTCGAAATACATGAAGCAAAAACTGACAAAGTAGACTTCTCCTGACTTCAAATTTAAAGGAAAAACTCATAGGGAGTTTTTAAACTCCCTGTGGCAACATATAAGTCTCCTGAAATTCCCTTCTCCCACATACACACCAGTGAACACCTACACATAGAGCAATTCTATCAGTAAAATCCAGAAACTCAGTGACTCCTACATATAGGGCAACTGAGAAAACACAAACATCTAAATGAGTAGGAAAGGCTGAGACACACTCTCTTCATAAACCCCACCCATGGCACAGTGCCGTATCATCAGGAGGGAGCCCCTAATGGCCAGTTTCTCCCTGAATAGAGAAGGGTTTCAACCATACATCTAGCACCCCAAAGTTTTAGGCTCTTGTTCCTCTATTTGAAGGAATAGGCCCCCCAAATGCCTAACTCTGGAAGCTAATGGGGTTTGCAGCCACGAGACCCGTAGGACCACAGAAAATAAAGCAGACGTTGTTAATGGGCACCGAACACTTGCCGTGGCTATTCTCCCAGGGCCCAGCTAAGAGGGAACAGATAAAACGCCCGTCCCTCAGTCTTTCCCTAGAAGGGGACTGCCTGCATACTTTATAGCCTGCTGCCTGGGGGGGTCCAGCTGCTAATGTGCACGCAGCAAGGGGCTAGCTGTGATCCTCCTGGGGGAGCTGGTGGGCCCTTCTGCCACCTTCTTTCTCGGACTTGCTGCAATGATAAAATCAGGTCACCAACAGGTCTCTGGAAGGAGCTTAGACACACACCTGGCTTATATACTTTCCCAGGTGCCCGAGGGTCCAGTTTCTAATCAGTCTGCTTTTATGTGCTAACTGTGATCCTCTCCTTTGGGATATCATCAGGTATTGGCACACCCTCAACCACTGGGAGCCACTAAAAACAAAGACAACAGCTGGTATAACCACAAAGTTTTGAGTGACAAACAGGAACTTGGGCTGGATTGACTGATGAGGTTCATCTCCCACACAAGACCACTCAAGACTGGGAGAGGTGCCTCTTTTATCTAATGTGCAGAAACCAACACAGAGAGTCAAGGAAAATAAAGCAAAAGCAAAATATCTTCCAAGCAAAAGAACAAGATACATCTCCAAACTGATATTAATAAAACAGAGACAAGTAATTTACCCAATAGAGAGTTCAGAATAACAGCTACAAAGATACTCAGTGAGGTCAGGAAAGTAATGCATGAGCAAAGTAAGAATTTCAACAAAGAGAGAGAAAATATTAAAAAGTACCAAAGAGAAATCACAAAGCTGAAGAACACAATAACTTAAATGAAAAGTTCAGTAGAGGTGTTCAACAGCAGACTAGAAAACTGGAAGAAAGAAACAGTAAACTCAAAGAAAGGGCAGTCAAATATATCCTGAAGCAAAAAGAAAAAAAGAATCAAAAAGAGTCAAGCTAGCTTAAAGGACTTATGAGACAACAGCAAGAGGATCAATCTACACATTACAGGAACTCAAGGAGAAGAGAGAGATGGGGGCAGAAAGCTTATTCAAAGAACTAATGGCTGATAATTTCCCTAACCTTGGGGAAAGAAACAGACATCTAGATCCAGGAAGCATACATAAGGAGTGCCAAATATAATGAATATAAAGAGACAAACACTGAGACACATTATATTAAATTGTCAAAAATTAAAGACAAAAAGAGATTCTTAAAAACAGCAAAAGAAAAGCAACTTGTTACATAAAAGGGAACCCTTGTAAGACAAAACAAATTTTTCAGGAGAAACTTTGCAGGCTGGAAGGGAGTGAGAAGATATATTTAAAGTGCTTAGAGATAAAAGCTTCCAGCCAAGAATACTCTACCTAGCAAAGCTGTCATTCAGAATTAAATGAGGGATAAAGAGTTTTCAAGACAAACAAAAGCTGAAAGAGTTCATCACCAATAGACCAGACTTATAAGAAATGTCAAGGGGAATTCTTCAAGCTAAAATGAAAGGACACTAATTAGTAATATGAAAATGTTTGAAAATATAAAACTCAATGGTAAAGGTAAATGTATAGGAAAATCCAGAATATTCTGATACTATAATGGTGGTAAGTAAATCACCTATAACTGTTGTATAAAGGTTAAAAGACAAAAGTATTAAAAATAACTATAGGGCTTCCCTGGTGGCGCAGTGGTTGAGAATCTGCCTGCTAATGCAGGGGACACGGGTTCGAGCCCTGGTCTGAGAGGATCCCACATGCCGCGGAGCAACTAGGCCCGTGAGCCACAACTACTGAGCCTGCGTGTCTGGAGCCTGCGCTCCACAACAAGAGAGGCCGCAATAGTGAGAGGTCCACGCACCGCGATGAAGAGTGGCCCCCACTCGCCACAACTAGAGAAAGCCCTCGCACAGAAACAAAGACCCAACACAGCAAAAATTAATTAATAAACTTCTACCCCCAACATCTTAAAAAAAAAAAACTATAAATACAATAATTTGTTAACGTATACACAATATAAAAAGATGTAAATTGTGACATCAAAAATATAAAAGGTCGGGGGAATGTAAAAATACAGACTGTTTGCATACATTCAAAGTTAAGTTGTTATCAGCTTTAAATACACTGTTATAACTCTAAGATGTTTCATGTAATCTTCACAACAACCACACAATAAAACCTATAGTAGATACACAAAATAAAAGGAAAAGAATCTAAGTAATACTACTGAGAAATCATCAAATCACAAAGGAAGTGAGCAGAGAGGAAGAAAGGAACAAAAGAAAGTCAGGACAGACAGAAAACAATTAACAAAATGGCAACATTAAGTGCATACCTACCAATAATTACTATAAATATAAATGGACTAAATTCTCCAATCGAAAAACATAGAGTGGCTTAATAGATTAAAAAAAAAATCAAAAAAACACAAGACAACTATATGCTACAAGAAACTCATTCCAACTTTAGGACATACATAGGCTTAAAATGAAGGGATTAAAAAAAATTATTCCATGCAAATGGTGTTGAGAAAACTAGACACCCACATTCAATAGAATACAACTGGTCCACTCTCTAACACTATACAGAAAAATCAACTCAAAATGATTAAAGACTTGAATGTAAAACCTGAAATCATAAAAATCCTAAAAGAAAATACAGGCAATAAACTCCTCGACATTAATCTTTTTGTATTTGACACTAACAGCAAAGGGAAAAAAAACAAAAATAAACAAATGGGACTACATCAACCTAAAGAGGTTCTGCATAGCAAAGGAAACCATCAGCAAAATGAAAATGCAACCTCCTGAATGGGAGAAATTTTCTGTAAACCACATGTCTTAATAGAGGTTTAATATCTAAAATATACAAGGAACTTATACAACTCAATAGCAAAAAAATAACCCAATTCAAAAAATGAGCAAAGGACCTGAACAGATTTTTTTTCCAAAGGAGACTTACAAATGGCTAAGAAGTACAGGAAAAGGTGCTCAACATCACTAATCGTCAGGGAAATGCAAATCAAAACCGCAATGAGATATCACCTCACACTTGTTTAGGCTAGCTATTATTAAAAAGATAAGAGATAACAAATGATGCAGAGGAGGAAGAGAAAGGGGAACCCTGCTAGTGTGAATGTAAATTGGTACAGTCCTTTTGGAAAACAGTGTGGAGGTTCCTCAAAAAATTAAAAATAGGACTACCATATGATCCAGCAATCCCACTTCTTGGTATATATCCAAAGGAAATGAAACCACTATCTCGAAAAGATAGCTGCACTCCATGTTCATTGCAGCATTATTTATTATAGCCAAAACATGGAGACAACCTAAGTATCCATCAACAGATGAATGATGAAGAAAATGAAGTATGTATATACAATGGAATATTATTCAGCCTTTAAAAAGAGGGAAATTCTGCCGTTTGCAACAGCATTGATTAACCTGGAGGGCATTATTCTAAGGAAATAAGCCAGACAGAGACAGACAAGTACTACATGATATTACTTATAGGTGGAATTTAAAAGTCAAACTCACAGAAACAGAGGGTACAACAGTGGTTGTCAGGGGGTTGGGGGGTGGGAGACATAGAGAGATGCTGGTAAAAGGGTACAAACTTTCAGTTATATGATAAATAAGGTCTTAGGATCTAATGTATAATATAGTGACTACAGTTGATAATACTGCATGGTATCACTGAAATTTGCTAAGAGATTAGAACTTAAGTGTTCCCACCACACACACACACAAAAAGGTAAATATGTGACGTGATGGTCATGTTAACTTGACGGTTAGGAATCCTTTCCCAACAAATATGTGTATCAAATCATCATCTCTTACACTTTAAATGTATTACAATTTTATGTCAACTATACCTCAATAAAACTAAAGAAAAAAACTAAACATAAAAGTAAAAAGAAGTGAAAACTCCAGACTGACTTTTGAATGAACCTGAAGGAAATGAGCATGTAACCCTTGCTCGCCACTGTTGAATGAAGAGCCCTGACTTAGGGCATAATCAAAATTTAGCCACAAAGTAATTCAGTCAAGTATTCAGTGGGATTTAATTAAGTAGATTTTTTAATGCACCCCGAAAAGTTCACTTTATTTGACATTTTTCTTTCAGGAGGGAAATTGTTCATCTATGTCATGTCACTTGAGTTTTGTTTCGTATTTATTCACACAGATAATCAGATCTAAATGCTTTTCTATTCATGGGAAAGCAAAATGGTTCCTGGGCACTTGTGAAGCCTGAGCCGATCAGTGATAAAAGATGAACGTGACACTCTGAATAATAATCCTAACAATTTGGAATATTGGGGCAGAAAGACTTGTTCAGCGAGTCACTGCTTTCTGCTAGAATTCTTTCACCTTTCGAGGCTACAACGTTAGAAATTATATTTGGGGGGCATGATGTCGACCTTTCTGTTACAATATAAATTATTAAGACAAAGAAACAAGTAATTTTACTTTCCTTAGGTTTTTAATATACAGCGTTACTAGCATCCTGGTACTCTACATAGATGATTGTGGGATTTTCTGACGGTAAATGTGGTACTTACCCATTCGAAGACATTCCAGAGAAGCTTGGCCCCAGTTCCTTGTATATGAAGACTCGATATAGTAGCAGTGACCATGGAAAGGAATCCACGCTGTGTGCTCTGACTCGGGGCATCTACCAGGCAGCTGTGGAGGTTCAGTGGCAGGGATTTCTGTTAATAAAAAGACATTTCAAATAAAGTAAGACCTGAAGTTTCTTTAGTACATAGAATAATATATAAGCCATTAAGGAAATTTTCATCGCCTATCATTATTTTTTTTTAAGCTCTAATGGTAATCATTTGGATATGCCATTTCTATTATTGAGTATTCTTTTTACTTTATCATTTTTTTCATACAAAATGTATTTCCATAGAAGGTACTATGGTATAACAGCGGTCAATCACATTCATAATTAAGCATGAGGATCTACAGATAACCTACAAAGACATTAATAAGTTCCCCTAAAAGGTCAACCATAAATAATTTGCAAAGGCAGTCTTCCTTCTAGACAGTTTTCTTTTTCTAGGATCCTAGCCCTTATAAAACCTTCTTAGCTATGACTGACATTGATGTTATAACTAAACGGTATAGGTAGAATTCTAGGACTTTACCACTGTCCGACTCTATAACTGTATTCTAGGACTGTATCACTGTATTATCACTGACTCTGATGAACCTACGCATATTCTGATAAAATTATTTTGATATAGCTGTGCCGTCAACATCAAAAGTAATCATCATTTCCTGAGGACGCTGACATCATAGATTCAGAGGCCTATCCCAATAATAAAAATTCAGAAATGTATAAAGAGGAAATAAATTCTAGCAACGAAGAAAAATTTCTCTCTCTGTTATTTTGATCTCTCTATATTTGTTTATTGCCAGGTCAGTCTTTGGTTAGGTGAAGGAATATGTTTTATATTATCCTTAAGCCACCCCAAAACATGTGACTGTTTAAGAATATCAACGGTGGTTTGTATCAGCTTATTGAGAAAATTTCAAATCCCTTGATTGTTTTTGTGGATTCAATTACCGTCTGATCTTTTGCAGAGAAAATAAAAACTTTCATTGCAACGTGCTGTCTTCCAATAGCCGTCAAGATCCATATAAACACACGCTGACTTCAGTCTGGGCTCATCACTGGCCCAATTAGTGTATCTCACCCTCCATTTATCGGTCCAAACATATTCATTATTGGTCTGCAAGAACAAGAACAACTATTAACATGGAGCCTGGCTTCGTTTAGAAAATACCAAAAGAACCCAGCAAGGAGTAAAAAGTATAGTTAAGACTGTGATTTGACAAAGAATCTTCAACATTTGGGAATTAAAAGAACATTATAAATTTTTTCTACCAAATCAAATTCAGGAAATGCAGCCTTTTTTAAGAAAAAACGACTTCTTAAAGCTCCCCATGAAGACATCGTTGGAAGCTATTCTGCAAAACACAGACTTAAAAACCTATGTCTTATTCTAGAAAACTCTCTTTATTTGCAGGCCCTCAGTGCAAAAGAGGGGTTTTACCTTTGGAACAAATAAAACACGTATTATATTATCACTGAAATGATAATAAAAACTAAGTCATTTTCCTTGCACTCATGGACCCGAGAGAAACACTTTTCTAATCTTCTTACTGTTTGGCTGTTGAAACAGGGCCAACAACAAATGACTTATGCAAGGTGACGTGGCTGGATAAGAGAGGAGCCTAGGTCTCTTACCTTCCAGTTAGGTGGTCTTTCAACCAAAATGAATCTGATGGCATCTTTTAAAGATAATTGTTTTATTCAATTTGCATACTGCTTATTAAATTTATTGGGGCAAATTTATGGTCACATACAAATTAACTGACAACATCAAAAAGACTACTTATCAATAATGTTCTTTTGACGGTCTAAAAGAAATTTTACAGGTAAAACCTCACAACAGATGCTGTATAACTTTAATCAGAGATGAGTGAATTTTTAAACCATTCAAACAGCTGTCCCCTTTTTAACTGCATTATTTAATTTACCAAAGCAATTACCAAAGATTTAATGACAAAATCAAAAGCATGCATTATCTCGAGTTAGAATTTTGTAGTATTCTACCATATTTAATCAAATAATGCTGGCATAATCATTAACTCCATAGATGTAATAAATAGAACAGTATTGTTTTAGCTATAAATGTTGGGATAATGGAAAGCTATTTAATCTTTCTAACAATAAATAAAAGCCTATTTTAAACTCATAAGAGAATTGGGACCATATTTGTGAGAAGAAAATATATGAATTATCAAGAGAATTAGTTACTAAAAATAGATCCAACATAGAAGTAAAGATGCCGTGCTTAAGTTTAAACACAGAAATCATTGTGTAACTACTTACTTTGAAATGTTTACTAACCTACTTGGGAAATACGCATTGCAAGAAGTGTAAATGTCGAGCTCTGCATCATGGTGGAAGAAGTTCTACAAAGTCTGGCACCAGTCTGCTTTCCAGCTCTACCCCCTTACCTCCTTTTATTTCTTCTTGGTACTCCTTCCTTATGAGCCACCATCCCAGACCACATCTGTAAAGTTTGACTTTCTCAGAGAAGCCCTGTTGGTCCTCTCCCCTTGCACAAATGATCGCTTTTCTCTCCTCTCCCAGCACTTTGTATATACCTCTCTTTGACACTGTATTATCTCTTGATTACTTGTTGACATCTCTATTTATTGTACTAGGAAGTTTGCTGATTGACTAGTTAGATGGATGGATGGATGGATGGAGGATAGATGGATCCCCTGGCATCAGAGAAGACTCATTTTAGGAAAACGTTGGCAACTCCCACACCACTCTTAGTTCTGTGTCTCAACCCTCACTCTACACCATCTTTTGCCAACCTTCCTTCTCTGTTATGGAATACAGGGAATTGACCGCAATGAAATCTGTCACACACGGATGGAAGCTGCCCAGCTTCAGAACAGATAGCAACTCTAGAATGACTTTCCACAAAAAATAAGGAATATCCTCATCGCCCAGGAACTATGCCCCTGACGCTTTCTTAATTCCTTTCTTAATTCCTATCCATAGTTGTCATCATGACACTAGAAAGAAATAAGTTAATAAATAAAACTGTTTAGATGCAGAACTTAATTTTCATACTCAAAATATACAGTAAGGCTGTATATTAAAAACCTAAGGAAAGTAAAAATAATACTTATCAGTTAGGTAAGTCTTAGTTTGATTTCTGACATAACATCACGAACTTGCTAGATCCTTGCACTGGGTCCTAGAGAGATTGGGTCTTGTACATGTCAGTATCATTTCCAAAGCCCAGCAGGTTTTTACACACAACAAGTATTCAACAGAATGAACAGAAGAGAATCATATTCAATCACAATTTTTCGATCATGTCAAGTCGCACGTGTTTCCAGCATCTCACCAAGTTACTGTTCAGGGCGATCCACACAGGTTCATTCAGCGTCTGCATCTGCATCCACGCAAACGCATTACTATAGGGATCTAGAATGCTAGCGATCAGGGAAGTGTGAAGCTTGCAATAGTCATCTGCTTCATGCCACTGCAGCTTTAATTTCATGAGTGAGTAGCTACTTTCGCCATATTTAATAAAGCCATCTGTTGGAATTGTTGTTGGAGAACTAGGCAAGGAAGGGTCTGGAATCAAAAATTATTTCCATTAATATTAAACATTACCTGAGCGCCATCTGTACATGACTTCTGTACCTCACACATCCTAAAAAGAATCTGAACAGCACAATTCAAACTGTCAGGGGTTAAACATATTTTCATGAGCCATTTCACACCAGAACACAAAGTTCTATTTTTTAACCAGTATGCCTGACTGAATTAAGTCATTTCCAAATGCTATTTAGAATATTAAGGTAAATACACGATCAAGTTTCTAACCTATAAAACCAAAAAGACTTGCAAATACTATGAGATCTAGTATCTGGATGAAAGACACGCCACAGTTTAATCTCATAAATTAAAGAACATCTATCATCCTGTCAACACGAATCTTTTTTTTTTTTCCATCTTGGTCAAATTTTAAGGTCAAGAACAGTCTTCCTCTCCTTCCCTTCCCCCACCCGACTCTGTTCCATTCCACCCATGAATTTGCATCTATTTGTATCTATTTGACTTCACCTGTGAATCCTGTACCTTCAAGAAACTGGTTTATGGTCTGGAATGAAGCCATATAACAGTTTCCACTTCATTTAACCTTGATCTCAGGATCAAGCTTTAATCTTATGATGATTTCCCATGTGAGCCCCATATCTTATCCAAACTGAAGCCTTCGCAAGCTGGTGTCACTCTGGCTTTCTGATCTTCCCTCCTCAATCTCTCAGCATGCGTTTCTAATAACGACTCTAGACCCACCCATACTTTGGGCCACTTACTGTCAAGACCCCAAAAAATCTTGTTTCTGGGCGCCTTAGCTGATGCCTTAGGGCAGAACAGAGGTCAGCGGATGACAGCCAGAGGGTGAAATCTGGCCTGTTGTCTGTTTTTGTAGCCCGTGAGTTTTTAAATGGTTGGGGAAAAAAAAACAATGAAAAATATTTTGTGACATGTAAACAATACATGAAATTCCAATTTGTGTCCATAAATAAAGTTTCAGTGGAACTCGGCCACGCTCATTTGTTTACATACTGTCTATGATTGTCTGCGATCACAGCAGAGTTGAGCCATTGCAACAAAAACTTCATGGTCTACAAAGCCTGCAATATTTATAATCTGTCTCTTACAGAAAAAGGTTGCCAACCCCTGGTCTAGGGCTTTAGATGTCCCTGCCTACTGATGTTGTCTTGGCCAATTCTCCAACCTGTTCCACTGCATACCAACCCAACCCACCATGTGCCCTCTTCTGCCACTCCAAGAATGCCAAACTTTCTTTTGAAGCATCTGGTAAGGCAACAATTTTAATTCAGCAAGGAGGGCAGCCTCCCCTTTCTTCTGCTGTTGCTGCCACCGTGTGTTGATAGAAGAGCATTAAACCAAGAGACCCAGCCCCGGATCCTTACATGTTACAGCCAGTAGGAAGTAAACAGTCTCATCGTTTCCCAGCTTGGAGAGAGCTGGGTTTGTCTTAACAACATGGGAAAAGTTTTGGACTGCTAAAAGTGCCCAATGAAGCTTGAGAGAAAGCTTTAAGAAGCTTCGCCAAAGGCTATACGCAGCCAGGAAATTAGCTCATTTATCCAATTAGCTTGTTTATTAAAACACTCATAGAAAAAATTATAAGGAAAAAACTAAATCACTGAGAGGTTACTTTCAGGTGGTTAGATTATGGGTCATCTTTTCTCTTTCTGCTTTTCTGTATTTTCTAAAATTTCATCAAGGGATTGTTCTTAAGCGTTTTATATTCATATGTGTTCATTCACGTTTTTATTTAGGTATCTTTATATATTTACATGAATTCATATATATTCATTCATACATACTCATATATATGAATAAAAGCAACCCTGTTTTACTTTTTATTTATTTAATTTTATCCTTTTGGCCACGCTGCACAGATTGCGGGATCTTAATTCCCCAACCAGGGATCAAACCCAGGCCCCAGCAGTGAAAGCCCTGAGTCCTAAACACTGGGCCACCAGGGACTTCCTGAAAACAACACTGTTTTAAAAAAATACTGAACACACATTCTTTGTTGAAATTTTAGAAAATATAGAAAAGCATAAAAATGAGAAAAAAATTACTTAGAATCTAACCACATCAATATCTTAGTGTTTCCTCATAATTGTTATATATAGAGATATATAGATGTATAGACATATTATATATAATATAAATGCAAATATATATACATAGAGAGAGAGCGTTAGAAAGAGACAGTTTTTGATAAATGAAGAAAAATACAGTAGTACAGTGAAGGAACGAAAGGTCTTAATCCCACGATGCAAACACATCCACTATTCCTATTTTGATGCATTTCCATCGCCTTCTTGTTCTTTTTTTTTAAGGGGGTTCAAAGTGTTTTTTGCGTCATCAGTAGTCTACAAAATTTCATATTCTGCCTTTTTCACGTTAACACTGTCGACCTTTCCTGAAACCCAAGTCATTAAAAATTGTCAAAATATCTCTTGTTGGCAGTAAATATTCTATCCCTTGTGTTTACAGGAAGAAGAAAAAGAAGATTTTAAACAAGTTTAGGAACCATCATTCCCTCCTGGAAGGGGACTCCCCTCTTTCCCCAAAGTGTGGAAGCACAGATGCGTTACCAGTGGCCTAAGATTCTGGTGCTCGAAGGGTGTAGCAGAGAGAGAAAAGCGGCATGGCCTGGACCTTCTTTTGGATCAATAGGAGGTTAGAATTCCTGCAGGACTTTGCAATCACCTGAAAATATCTTCAGTGATTTTCAGTCATTGTCAGAAATTGATATCAGTTCCCTGATTCCCCAGAAAGTATAGAAAAATTTGTTAGATCCGGGAGATCAAGCAGCTTCTAATTCAAGCTCCTCTGAGAGCTCTGCTCAGGGTGACAGCAACCCACCTCAACTTCAACCCTCATCTCTAATCTTTTATTTTCTGAACCTCTTCTTATGTAGCCAAATGTTTCTATTCTAATTTCACTCGAAACTAAAATGCACACGACCATAATCTTGATTCTTGGTCGATATCCACATATCTGTTTTATTTTCTTTGCACCATAGTTAGGCTTCCTAAGATGAAAAAAGGACCACAAATAAAACATCTACATTTTTAGAGACACAGAATATATAACAAGTAATGAGGCATATAGGGTGTTTGGGGGCAACGGTTCTCAAATTACACAAATTGAAGTGAGGTATCCCTGCTCTGACATTTTTTACTTTTAAGGTAGAGGTAAGCAAGCAGCCCAAATTTCTAACAAGATTAGAAAAAGTTTCAACCTCTAGTTTAACCTGTGCAAACTTTCTGGTAATGGATGAGGGGGCGCATTCATGAATAAATTACGGAAAATATCCTTTTTGTCTGTCACAGCCATCCATGGATGAAAGTGAGAATCAAATAAACATGTTGATGGGGACTTCCCTGGCGGTCCAGTGATTAAGACTCCGTGCTTCCACTGCAGGGGGCGCAGGTTCGATCCTTCGTCGGGGAACTAATATTCCACATGCCACACGGCACGGCCAAAAAAAAATTTTTAATTATTTAATGAAAAAAATTTTTAAAAAACAACGTGTTGATGTGCAAGGGAAGGGTCACTTTTTTAAAACAAAACTTAATTTTTTTAGAGCAGTTTAAGGCGCACAGCAAAATTGAGAAGAATGTCACTTTTTAAAAAGTATGGAAAAACCCCACCCCTTCCAGCCCAGCGTGGTCCGGTAGGACTTACCAGGAGGTGTTCGGCATATATAACCTCGCTTACTGTCACAGGTGTCATCCATCCATTTTCCTGCGTCCCTTGACTTCCCTCCGATAATAAGAACACAGTCAGCCTGTATATTCATGGAGAAGAAAAAAAAAAAGCCAAATGTGGATGGATAATTATTTAAACCAATTCATTAATAAGCAAAAAAAAAAAAAAAAATCCTTTATCCCTAAACTCCAACTTTAAGGATAGTCCTAATTCATCTACAGCATGTTTAATTCATCCCTACTTTCCATGCTACTGGCCAATTTTCACGCAGATCCCTCACTGAACCCTTGCTATTTTAATTGAAAATTAAGCAGAGTTGGATAAACTTTGGAGCTGGTTCTGAGAAACGCTGCTGTCAGAAATCTCATTAATTCCCTGAAAGCTACCACAGCTTTCACCAGGGCCAGAGACATCTTCTCAGCCTCCAGCCTCATTATCCCATGAGCCTCAACTATCAGGAACCCCTAACCGTACATTTCAAAGATCCTCTGCTCATTCCCATCCCCCTTCTTAGCTATTCTTATCTTTCATTATCCTGGCTCAGCATCTCTGCTCTAAACCAGGAAACCTACACAGAACAAGGATGTTTCCACTACACAATGCAAGTGAACATTTCTCTCCCACTCTCTTTATCAAACTATATTTAATCCTCTTCATTTTATAAGTCCTGAAATTGTAACAACACAATATATGTGTTTTGATTCCAGTTTTGTGGAATACAAACTTTATATTTTTACACACACTAAGAAAAAAATCTAGGAATAAAACCAACAAAACAGTGTTGTTGTTTTTTTCCTGGAAGGTGAGTTTACAGATTTTGTTTGTTTCTGTTGTTTCTCCTTTTCATTATGTTCTAAAAACAAAAAACTTGTGCAACATTGAATTTTTTTAAATGAAATTTACCACTCATCCAGGAAATCTTTCTAAGCAAACCCTATCTCACTCCAGTCTACTTTTCAGCCCTCATTTACGTAATAAGGATTGAAAGAATTTCTCCCCCGAAAGTCACTTACCCACAACCAGAATATATCTACCCTACACGGAGCTACCAAATTAATTATCATAAAGATGCCATCTTGATGAGATTGTTTTTCTGCAAAAAACCTTTTTTTTTTTTTTTTTTTTTTTGCTGCCTATCTGACAAAGTCCAAACTCTTTCCCAGGGCATCTAAATTTCTCTGAATTCTGCTTTCCACGTTCTAAAGTTGATGCCTATTTCTTTTCTGCATGACACTCCTACTATATTTAAAACTCTTTACTTCCGCCCAAACCCATCTTGTGCCTTTTTCTTAAAGACTTTATTCACCTTTCCCACTTAACACAACCTTCTCCAGCCTCTTGCCATGATTCCCTAATCATGATGTTTTAAACTTCTTGGGAAGAAGACCCACATTCTTCTTCACATGCCTTCTTTCCATCAAATGAAGAGCTCCACAGATATGTGCTGCCTGATTAGATCACTACGTCCCACGGTAAGTTTCCTTCCTCCTAACTACTATCATGCTTTATAGCTGATCTTCTCATTACACACTTTCATTTTGTTCCTCTCGTCTTTCTTGTAGAAGACTTGGGGTCTAGCTTAGGTGTAAGCTTCTTCAAGGTAGAATAAAATCTTATGTGCCTTCATGGATTCCACAATGCCTAGTATGGTGTTTAACACTGATTAGTCAGCTTCAATGATGTAAGATTAAAAACAGGGAAATAAAGAAGCAATTGTCATGTACCACAATGTTCATTGAGGCTCTATTTACAACAGCCAGGACATGGAAGCAACCTAAGTGTCCATCAACAGATGAATGGATAAAGAAGATGTGGCACATATATACAATGGAATATTATTCAGCCAGAAAAAGAAATATAATTGATCTATATGTAGTGAGGTGGATGGACCTAGAGTCTGTCATACAGAGTGAAGTAAGTCAGAAAAAGAAAGACAAATACACTATGCTAACACATATATATGGAATCTAAAAAAAAGAAATGGTCATGAAGAACCTAGGGGCAGGACAGGAATAAAGACAGACGTAGAGAATGGACTTGAGGATATTGGGAGGGGGAAGGGTAAGCTGGGACGAAGTGAGAGAATGGCACTGACATATATACACTACCAAACGTAAAACAGATAGCTAGTGGGAAGCAGCCGCATAGCACAGGGAGACCAGCTAGGTGCTTTGGGACCACCTAGAGGGGTGGGATAGGGAGGGTGGGAGGGAGACGCAAGAGGGAGGGGATATGGGAATGTATGTATATGTATAGCTGATTCACTTTGTTATGCAGCAGAAACTAACACACCCTTGTAAAGCAATTATACTCCAATAAGGATGTTAAAAAATAAATAATTTAAAAAAATTTTTTAATTTTTTTAAAAAAGAAGCAATCGTCTGTGTCTTAGGTTAATACACTTAGCAGAGTGTGTGACACATAGTTAACACTCTGCAAACAGTAGCTCAATCATGATGATGACGACGACGATGATAACTTCAGAAGCAGTAGGAGCTTGCAGAACTACACCCCAAATACTACAACACTTTCAAGAGTTTAGGGGTAGCTGATGCAAAGAACATTGCTAACTCTGGGTTCAAGCGTACATGCTGACGGCAGCCTGGGCCCATACTGGAGCTGGCTTTCCCTATTCTTGCTACCATCACCGTCTATGTCCTCCCGCCCCCAACCAAAGATGAAGAGTTCTTAACTGAATGTATACCCCTTCCTTCAAGGCTGGCTCAGTCTGAAACAGTTAAAATGTGCAAGAATGAATCGGATCAAAGAGTACTCTGGCAGAATTTTTCACAGATTAACCACTAATACGTCGACCTGAAGCAAACCGACAGTGTATGGAGAGGTGACGGAAAGCGATATTTACATCTTCATAAGAAAGACTACTCCTTCTCCCACCAGGGTAACCTTTCCCCCAGTTTGTGTAAAGCACTCCTCGGCCATCCGTCCAAAGGAACGTGTGCTCTGAATTGACATCATTCAGCCCAGTCCAGGTGTGAAAAGTGGAGTTTTTCATATGATACGTAAGGAATGCTGAAAGACAGTTTCACAAGATCATTGTGAACTTTGAGGGGAAAGACTCCAATATCAAAAATACTCAGAATACATTAATTTATAAATACCGAGCATGTGATCAATGTCTTTATTATCATTTAAAAGCACTTACCATGAAAACAAACACATTCTAACCTGAGCAGCATGTTATCACGTCAACTTTGGACTTTGTTTCTCGTAAGAAAAGTCTAGGTTTCATCTGGGTCACTGCAGAGAGTTGTATAGGTTGTGCCCTACCCAAGGACCCTGGGGCGCTGGGGCCGGGGAGGCTGAAATCCACCCTATGCCCCACCCTCCGTTTTGTACACCCAGATCGGGGTTATGGCTGCCTACCGTCCTGTACGAAGAGGTACATTTTTCTAATTCACGCATGGTCATCCTGTACTAGTTAGCACGTGTCCTGTTTCTATAAATAAGATAACCTGATTATACTGGGTTGACCAAAAAGTTCGCTCGGGTTCTTCTAAAATGGATTAAAGACCTAAATGTAAGGCCAGACGCTATCAAACTCTTAGAGGAAAACATAGGCAGGACACTCTATGACATAAATCACAGCAAGATCCTTTTTGACCTACCTCCTAGAAGAATGGAAATAAAAACAAAAATAAACAAATGGGACCTAATGAAACTTCAAAGCTTTTGCACAGCAAAGGAAACCATAAACAAGACCAAAAGACAACCCTCAGAATGGGAGAAAATATTTGCAAATGAAGCAACTGACAAAGGATTAATTTCCAAAATATACAAGCAGCTCATGCAGCTCAATATCAAAAAAAACAAACAACCCAATCCAAAAGTGGGCAGAAGACCTAAATAGACATTTCTCCAAAGAAGATATACAGATTGCCAACAAACCCATGAAAGAATGCTCAACATCATTAATCATTAGAAAAATGCAAATCAAAACTACAATGAGATATCATCTCACACCAGTCAGAATGGCCATCATCAAAAAATCTAGAAACAATAAATGCTGGAGAGGGTGTGGAGAAAAGGGAACCCTCTTGCACTGTTGATGGGAATGTAAATTGATACAGTCACTATGGAGAACAGTATGGAGGTCCCTTAAAAAACTAAAAATAGAACTACCATACGACCCAGCAATCCCACTACTGGGCATATACCCTGAGAAAACCATAATTCAAAAAGAGTCATGTACCAAAATGTTCATTGCAGCTCTATTTACAATAGCCAGGACATGGAAGCAACCTAAGTGCCCATCATCGGATGAATGCATAAAGAAGATGTGGCACATATATACAATGGAATATTACTCAGCCATAAAAAGAAACGAAATTGAGATATTTGTAGTGAGGTGGATGGACCTAGAGTCTGTCATACAGAGTGAAGTAAGTCAGAAAAAGAAAGACAAATACCGTATGCTAATACATATATATGGAATCTAAGAAAAAAAAAGGTCATGAAGAACCTAGGGGTAAGACGGGAATAAAGACACAGACCTACCAGAGAATGGACTTGAGGATATGGGGAGGGGGAAGGGTGAGGTGGGACGAAGTGAGAGAGAGGCATGGACATATATACACTACCAAACGTAAAGTAGATGGCTAGTGGGAAGCAGCCGCATAGCACAGGGAGATCAGCTCGGTGCTTTGTGATCACCTGGAGGGGTGGGATGGGGAGGGTGGGAGGGAGGGAGACACAAGATGGAAGAGATACAGGAACAAATGTATATGTATAACTGATTCACTTTGTTATAAAGCAGAAACTAACACACCATTGTAAAGCAATTATACTCCAATAAAGATGTAAAAAAAAAAAAAAGAAACGAAGACCCAACACATCCATAAATAAATAAATAAATAAAATTTAAAAATAAATAAATAAATAAAATAAAAAAGTAAAAAAAAAAGATGTGGCACATATATACAATGGAATATTACTCAGCCATAAAAAGAAACAAAATTGAATTATCTGTAGCGAGGTGGATGGACCTAGGGTCTGTCATACAGAGTGAAGTGAGTCAGAAAGAGAAAGACAAATACCATATGCTAACACATATATATGGAATCTAAGAAAAAAAATGTCATGAAGAACCTAGGGGTAAGACAGCAATAAAGACACAGAGCTACTAAAGAATGGACTTGACGATATGGGGAGGAGGAAGGGTAAGCTGTGACAAAGTGAGAGAGCGGCATGGACATATATACACTACCAAACGTAAAATAGATAGCTAGTGGGAAGCAGCCGCATAGCACAGGGAGATCAGCTCGGTGCTTTGTGACCACCTAGAAGGTGGGATAGGGAGGGTGGGAGGGAGGGAGATGCAAGAGGGAAGAGATATGGGAACATATGTATATGTATAACTGATTTACTTTGTTATGCAGCAGAAACTAACACACCATTGTAAAGCAATTATACTGCAATAAAGATTTTTTTTTTTTTAAAAAAAAGGCATGGAGATTAAAAAAAAAAAAGGATGTTATGGAAAAACCCGAACGAACTTTTTGGCCAACATAATAATAACTAGGGGCCAAAGAGAGCTCTTAACCTTAAAAAGTTCTGAAAATAGAAACTATTTGTCAAAACGAAAAAGCATTAGGCTGTCAAATGATCACCACCTTGGACTGACAAACCGAAAGAGCTACCCAAATGGAACTCCTCCAGGACAGCCAGTTCCTAAGGGGTCAGCAGCCATCCACACCCACTGCGCATGCTTGGACCCAGGGGGCATCCCGGTGCTAAGTGCTCACATCACTGGGAGAGAAATTCAGAGAAAGCAGGACAAATATGGCCTCTTGCTTCTTTATCAATTCTGTGGCAGACAGGATGGTGGCAAGTATCCAGAAACTCTAAGAGGCTTAAATATACATGTTCCCCATCCCTTCTCCAGCAGCCCATCCCCATGCCTGCCACACCATGGCAGCTGCCTTCTGAGGCCGGCAACCTCACCTGCCAGGAGCTGTGGACACCAAGGCCACTAGATGGGACCGAGTAAATGAGCACGGACTCTACGGGACAATTTCCAAACTCTGCTTAAACATGACTCCTGAATGCAAATAGGAAACCAAATGACTAAGCACTTGGGTTACTAATAGAAAATGTAAAGTAGAAAGAAGGCCACAGAGATCATCTGTTTATTCATGAACAAACAGTTCCACAGAAGGGTCATTGCTACAGGCTTACTCTTCAGCAGAGTAACAGACGCCACGACACTGCTCAGAGATTTGCTTATTTCTCTATTAACTCAAAGTAAAAAAAAAAAAAGAAAAGAAATTTCTTGTAATATTTTTCAGAAAGAAGAGAGCATGGGTAGATATTTACTTTGGTTTTTTTTATTTCCTAAATAAGATCATAACTCTTGCCTTATCCCCAACTTGAAATGAAACGTGGAAAAGCTCTACCTGCCAATATTTCTACACTGACTTGTTTTCTGCCAAGAACCACAAAAAGAATTCAACAGCGTGTGCCTGTGTTGCCAGGAATAATGTTAGTTTATCTGAAAATTGTTCCCTTCTGCACATCTCTATGACCCAGGTTCTAATTTTGTTATGGCAAGAATCAGCTCTTTGTGGTTAAGAGAGGGAATCAATTATTGTGTTTCTCTGCTGGGTAGCTAAGCCCAGAATGTGGTAGACCAGTCAGAGAAATGTGAGTGTTATATTCCTGAATTTTTTTTATTGTGTGCTATGGTTTGACACTTTTCTTTCAGTGTCTGGCAAGCTGCTGAACTTGTCAAAGGTTCTCAGTGAAAGCCTGGTTGATTTACTGAAGAATGTGTTCCAAGAAAGCACATGGTAGCATTTATGGAGTGAAACTAACACATAGGAGAGCGCCACACAGCGTTCCAAGGTCTCTCTTCTTTCTTATCTTTTTTGAGGTATATCATTTTTTCCAATAAATGATTTTGGAAGTCAAAGAACCTCTGAACCAAACGGGAACTTAGAAATCATCCAGTCTACATCTTTCCCCAACGACAGCTCCTAAATTCCTACACACAACAAATATGCATTGGGCATCTTCCATGCTACATACCAGTCAACACATGTGACTCTGCAGCACCCATTTCAGTACCTTCCAACAAAAGCATTTTCACAGCCCTTTACAAGAACTCACGAAGCATCCCATCCAATTCGTTCTAATTGTTAGAATAACCTCCTAATTTTGAGCCTACGTTTGTTTCCCTGTAACTGCCACTCATGGGTTCTAAGTCTTCCTTCTTTAGTGGGACGATCCTTCAAAGTTCACATCCTCTTTTCCAGGCTGTGAAACCTAGTGTCTTTCAAACCGTCCTCACTCGCTGCTGGCTGTGGTTTCCAAACCTTCATCAGTTTAGCTGCTGTCATCTGAAAGGCCCGCAGTTGGTCACCATCATTTTTAAAGTAACTAATTTAACCTAATATCTACTTCCAGTAAGGTGGCCCCAAAAAGACCATGTGAAAGGGGTCAAGTACCTTTCTCTTGACCACAGTATAATGAATTTTACAATCTGCTGTATGTAAGTGGTGTGTTTCTTCATCCTGTTCTTCAAAGCTCTGGCTTATCCTTACGTTTTATCAAATTTTTTTTCTCAATTTGTTCAAAGTTCATATTGAAAAATTAGTTTTATTGCATTATAAATTCTATATCAAGTGACTAGAAGAGCAGTAAATGGAAAATGAGCAATTTCTAATTTTATTCCTGGAACTACTCTTCTTCTTTGACTCTTTGGTGAAAAAACTGGTTTGGCAGAAACAGATGGAATTGAAGCTGGAAGACCCAGTTTGATTCCCAGTCCTACCCCTTGCCCTGTAAGCTCCCTGATCTAAGGCTCCCTGAGCACATTTCCTCATTCACAAGGGACTAATGATTCCTGCTTCATAGACTTGTTAGGGAAATGGAAAGGCAACTTACATGTAAAACGCTCAGCATAAGGCCTACAGCTAATAAAATAGCTCCCAACATGTGCTTGTTTTCCCTTCCTAGTCTTTACTCTGGAACACCAAAAATTCATTTACTATAAGCAACATTCTACCATTTTAAGGGAAAAAGTTACATATTTATGTTCATCATCGACTGTAAAACGGCCCACACACCTTGCTCTTTTTCATTGTGTATGGACACCAGATTTCCTCCAAATCCTATGCAAGCTTTTCGTGCCTCTTGCCAATTTTTTCTTTCTTCTTCAACAAATCCAAAGATTTTGAAACACTCGGATGGAAGGAGAAAAAAATCATAGGGATTAGATAAAGATAACAGTATTTGCTCTAAAGAAATCAAAATGATCCATGAAGATTAGAGCTAAATATACATTTGCTCACAACTAAATAGAAATGCAAAAAATTGTTAGTTTTAGGGCTTCCCTGGTGGCGCAGTGGTTGGGAGTCCGCCTGCCGATGCAGGGGACGTGGGTTCGTGTCCCGGCCCGGGAAGATCCCACATGCCGCGGAGCGGCTGGGCCCGTGAGCCATGGCCGCTGAGCCTGCGCGTCCGGAGCCTGTGCTCCGCAGCGGGAGAGGCCACAACAGTGAGAGGCCCGCATACCGCAAAAAAAAAAAAAAAAAAAAAAAAAAAAGAAAAAAAAATTGTTAGTTTTATTACCCATCAGCTTTCTTTGCAAAGTTTTTTCTCTCTTGGGACAAAGGGCACGACTATTTGGGTAATACCATCAAGTCTACTATCAATTCCCACAGAGAATTTAACATGGAATTTCCACATGTTCTTGCCTAAAATTTTTAAAGTGATGAGCCAAGCAAACATTAACTGGAAGCTGAAAGATTTGCATTGCTACTCTCCACACTAGTCAGTGACGTGACTACAACTAAGTTTTCTTAGTACCTTGTAATTATAAAAATTCCAACCTTCCTTACAACCTCCTGGGACCGAGGGTGTGGTAGGGAGAGCCGTGGCATTGATACTACTGTTATGGCGTTGACAAATGAAGGCATTTGGAGAACCACAGTTAATGTCATTCCAGAACCCTGACAAAGAACAGAATAGTTAAATTAGATTTACATGCTTAAAAACAGTGTTTTTAAAAAAACTTTTTTAAAAACACTTTTTTTAAAAAAAACACCTTTGTATTGAAGTACAGTTGATTTACAATGTTGTGTTAGTTTTGGGTGTAAAGCACAGTGACTCAGTTATATATATCAAATTCTTTTCCATTATAGGTTATTACAAGATATTGAATACAGTTTTCTGTGCCATACAGTAGGTCCTTGTGGTTTATCTATTTTATATATAGGAGTTAAAAACACTTTTTAAAATGTGTTTAGTTTATAATAGCCAAGACATGGAAGCAACCGAAATGTCCATCAACAGAGGAATGGATAAAGGAGTTGTGGTACATGTATACAATGGAATATTGCTCAGCCATGAAAAAGAATAAAATAATGCCATTTGCAGCAACCTGGGTGGACCTAGAGACTGTCAAACTGAGTAAAATAAGTCCGGGAGAGAAAGAGAAATATCATATGATACTGCTTATATGCAGAATCTAAAAAAAAAATGATACAAACGAACTTATTTACAAAACAGAGATGGACTCACAGACTTAGAAAATGAACTTACGGTTACCGGGGCGGGGGGGGAAGGGGGAGGGGGATAGTTAGGGAGTTTGGTATTGACATGTATACACTGCTGCATTTAAAATAAATAACCAACAGGGGAAAAAAAGATAATAAAAAGCTTACCCCCCCAAAAAATAAATAAATTTTAAAAATGTGTTTATATTTTATAAGGATTCTCAAAAATGGTTTATGCTACAAACATCATTTTTACACAAGAGAGAAGAAAGATCTATGTGATACCCTTTTGCGCTTTCACTTAAACCAGTAATAGTTCAACTTTATAGAGAGTTTACTATGAGCAAAGCACATACTAGATGTTGCAGGTTATTATCTAAATAGCCAGTAATTGCTAATAATAATAATCTAATAAACTTTATATACAAAGCATTTGCTTAGTGTTTTAGATGTATTATCTCAATCTTCTCAACAACTGATACATTCTGTTATTATTCCCATTTTACAGATAAAGACATAAAGGAGATAGATAAACATTCTGGATACTTTCCTCATTCAGAACATGAAAACATGTTTCATAAAATGAGAAGTGAGCAGATTGTATCATTTAATTAGAGTAAATGTTAAGCATCCATTCTCCTTACAAACTGAACAGTTATGTTGCTAAAATCAGAATTCTCCTTGATTCTCTCTCCTTTTCTTGTCTGATTTAAGCACACAACTTGCTACTTTTAGCCTAAGGACGTAGCAAATGACACGTCACACCACAAGGCAGATTCAAGAAGATTGTGATCTTATCTACCTGAATTTGAATACATGGTGACACAGTTTTCATCATCATTTGCAAAATTGGGTTCCCCTGTGGCCCAAGCCACATAATCCACTTTGCTTCCGTCCATCCAACTGGAAAAGAAAATTCAGCCGTTCAGCAAAAATCCAATCAGAAGAGTTGGCTACAGCCTAGTGGTGGGAACAGGCAAGTCAATCAAGATGAAGACAGCACAGCATCCGAAGCAAAGAGAAGAGAGGTTTCTAGAGAGAGCAGCAGGAAACCCCCACAGGTCATGGGTGCTCCCCCGGGGAACTGAGGTCTCCTGTAGTAACTGGATGCCTGGCTCGTCTGCTTTCTTTTCCCTCCCTGGAAGAAGTACTTTTATTCTTGATGTGAGAGAAGAAATGGAGATCCCAGTTACCCTGGAAGTGCACCAGAAGTAAACATCCTCCCATAGGACTTCTTAGGCATGAGTCCCACAAAACAAAACCACCCACAGACAGACGGAGAATACAGAGTTTCTCACTGGGCCTCTTCTCTGATTTTCATGTTTACTCTGGTTTCCCCTAAGGTAGGTGAGCCAATACTCATTTCCATAAATTATGGAAATTCGGGGGCCATTGGTGAGCTGGAAGGACACCAGGAGATCACCGAATCCGACCCTCTCATTTGGAGGATGGTTAAAACGGATGCTTGTCCAAAGGAGCATCACACACTTCTGATCTTTAAAAATAATGAGAGTGAGTTTGGGTCTTTCTTGCCAAAAACGGCAATAGCAGTCACATGGAACATATGTGGTTAATACATCTACGCAGGAGCCAGGAAGACAAACTTGCTCTTCAAACTTAGAAGAACGTGGGTACTGATGAACAAGGAAAGAAACCCCCCAAAATGTACTAATTTCCTCCCTCCTGCAGCTCTTGCTGGTCCCTGAACCGAATGAAAAACAGTATAGTCATTCCTTTGAAGGGAAAGCATTTCAGGCAGTTGAAAGAATACTTCAAAAGCAGTGCTCCGAAAGCAGGAAGAGGTGCAACACGAAAGGCCCCTTTGGTTCTAGGCACCAAGGACCATCCAAATGGGAATAATTTTTCAAATAGCTTCAATATTCATATCTGTATAATACATCTTCCTAGCAGACGATTTACTAACAGTTGATGACCTCCTGAAACAAAGAGAGGTGACATTTTGCAAGATCCAATCAGAGTCTGAGTTGTTGGAGATTCATAATGTTGAAATATTTAACAGGATTTTAAAAAATTGGTTTTTGTTTTTAAGATGCTTTGTAGATGGAGAGCCCAGCAGGATTTTTTTTTACATTCATTCAGCAGAACCAAAATCTGAAAATCACTTTTTGTTGCTCATCACAGCACTGTCCTAAGCAAAGCTGTTTTATTTTGATTTACTTACGTAAACTTTTTATCCAAGCTGATCAATAAACCAATAAAATATGCTGGCTGTGCATCATTCCTGTTGACCTAGAACATGGAAGTTTACATGTAGTTCAATCTGTACTTAGATAAGCAAATTCTTAAATAAAACCTACAGATTAACGAGGCAGGCTATTTGGGGGCTTTTCTAAGGAGGCATTCAGACAGAAACTTTGTTGTATATTCAATGGTTTTCATAGAAATAAAAGGAAAAGTATGCACATTATATAACAACCTGCATTTATATAGCAAATACCTGAAGACATTCTCTGTAACATCAGATGTCATTAGACACTATTAAAGACGTTCTTTAAAACAAAGTAGCCATTTGGGATTATGTGTCTAAGGAAAGACTTCTCCACCCACAAATATACTGGTGCAATATTAGGAAAGATCCTGAGAATTTCAAACCACGGTATATCTACGAAGATGGAGATAAGTCATGCTACACTCCAATACCTTTGTGATCAAATGAATTTTTATTCTTTCGTTACCGTTGAACTTATTTTTTTCCTTCTATCCCTCTTACCTCCTTTCTGGAAAACAATAAAGATGCCATGAAGATTTTTAAAGAGAAAGATCAAGCCAAGGACGCTTGGAAAGAAACCAGTTATATCTTCACTGTTAGCTGACAATTTTGGCACAACCAAAAAAGACTTTTATATGAATAATCAAGCTGTACTATCTATTAACCAAGAATCTGGTTAAGATTAAGACATAAATTATAATCAACTTGCACTAAACACAAAGGGTCCAGGATTGATATATATCAACTAGTTAAGAACGATAATCTTTGAAAATCAAATTAGTGAACTCAAAGCCATCAAGTCTGGATTCTCCCAAAGCCCAGGCTAAACACTGTTTCTGGGTTCTCTGATTCTCCACTGAATACTCCAGCAATCAGGTCATTCACTTCTGCGATGGCCAATACCCAGCACCCCTGCCCTGACACTCACATCTTTACCCCTGACCTTAGGAGGTTCAAATTCAGCACATAATTGGAAATTGCACCAAGGGGTAGCAATCGTAGACATTGTCTTTGCTTAGCACATGCCACTGTTCCATTCTTAAATTAATCATATGCTTACATATTTCCATAGAAACTTCTTTTCGCTTTCACTTCGGATAGAAACAAGATCACCAAAATTCCTCTTGCAAAATTCTCGTGCCTTGTCCATGGTTTCCTTCTCTTTGCTAAAATAATACTGGTAGTCTTTGTAAATAGCCCACCCATCGTCAGTGACTGGTGGATCTGAAAAATTAGTGGAAAAAAGGTGATGAATTTTATTTAGACAAATTCAAGAATCTGGTATGTATGCCACACAAAAGCAAAAAGAGCAGAGTAGCGCTATCAGAGGTATCTGCAGCTCTGAGAGCTCAGAAGGAGAAGGAAGTTGATGCCAATACAGACTGAATCACCCAAATCCAAATATCTACTTTCCACTAACTCTGTAAAAAATAGTTACTTTTCTTCTCAGCTAAGTTCCATGATCATTACTGGGTAAAAGAACTCCCAATGTTACATTCACCAATAGGAGCTGGAATGACTGACATACACACACCCATGATGTTTTAGGTTCAAAGAGTGGAAACTGTGAGAAAGCAACTTTCATCTTAAATCTAACAAAGAACTTGTAAAAGATGGACCTGGGTGCTTCAATGTGTAATTGAAGAACTAAGGAATTCAGGTACCAGGAGGGCTCCGAAGGCTTTTTCCCAACTATGGAATTCCATGATTCTGTGCTATAGTAGTTTGAGTAAAAGCCCCAAAGATGCCCAGGTCTTAATCTCTGGAATCTGTGACTGCTATACAGGAAAACGTACTTGGTAGACATGATTAAGTTAAGAACCTTCAGATGGAGAGATTACCCTAAATTATCTGGGTGGGCCCTAAATGTAATTCATCAGTATCCTTACAGAGGGAGATGTGAGTACAGAAGAAGGTGGTGATGTGACAAACGAAGGAAGATGCTACACTGCTGGTTCTGAAGATAAAGGGAGGGGCCATAAACCAACACATGCAAGGAATGCAGCTCTAGAAGCTTGTGACAAGGAAGTAGATTCACCCTTAGAGGCTCTGGAGGGAGCGTGGTCCTGCCTATCCCTTGATTTCAGCCCAGGGAAACTGAGTTCACATCTCTGACCTCCAGAACTGTAAGGGAATATACGTGTGTAGCTTTGAGCCACCAAGCTTGTGGTAATTTGTTACAGCAGCCGTAGGAAACTAATACATGAGGGCCTTGGATTTGATTCATGAAAGCTGAGAAGTGATATTAACATGCCTTATGTTTGTGCATGGAAGTATCTGTCTGGAGGAGTAGAGCCAAACTTTCATGAGATTCTCAAAGATATTAAGAACCTCTTCTCTCCACCTTCCTAGGGTAAGGTTTTTGGTTTGTTTGTCTGTTTTGGTTTTGTTTTTTGTTTTTTTTTCCATTGAGAAAGAAAAGAGGAAAAAAATGAATCTATTTTCTATTTCTATCAATATAGAAATCAGGAAAAAAGGAAACACCTACTGTCTTGAGGAGCTGGGGTTGGCTCAGGCTTTGGTGTTTGTCCTGGAAAACAAAAGAAAATTAGATATAAACAGTGCTTGAACTTGTGCTATTACATATCCTTCTTGTTTCACTATTTTCACGGGTCAATAGAGCTAAAAACTTAACTGCTCTCTCTTTCTCCTCCTCCCTCCCAATCTTCAATTCTCCTATCAGTTGTGGGGGAGAAGAATAAAGAGAAACAGAATTAGGAGTTAAGAGTTAATCAGATCAGGTTCAACAATACCACCAGAAATTAGAAGACAGTTTTTTAGGCCCCAAAAGTAACATCATAGAAAAGAAAGAAAAGAACATGAGTTTTGGAATCAGAAAGTTTAAGTTCAAATCCCAGTTTGGGGGTTAAATGTCTTACCCTTAACTTTCTCAACTGCAAAAAGGAGTTAGTCACACACGTAAAGAGATGGGGTAAAATGTGAGTTCCTTGTGTTTAGAAAGTACTCAATAGATGTTCGTTTTGCAGTGGTGCATCTTATAACGAGCTGTGAAAGTACTTAAATTTTCATTATTTGAAACCATTAAATACGAACTATTTATTTACAAAATATAGTTTCTTCAAAAAACTTATTCTTGGGGCTTCCCTGGTAGCACAGTGATTAAGAATCCACCTGCCAATGCAGGGGACACGGGTTCGAGCCCTGGTCCGGGAAGATCCCACATGCCGCGGAGCAACTAAGCCCGTGCGCCACAACTACTGAGCCTGTGAGCCACAACTACTGAGGCCACACAACACAGCTACTGAAGTCTGTGCGCCTAGAGCCCGTGCTCCGCAGCAAGAGAAGCCACTGCAATGAGAAGCCCGTGCACCGCAACGAAGAGTAGCCCTTGCTCGCTGCAGCTAGAGAAAGCTCGCCTGCAGCAACGAAGACCCAACGCAGCCAAAAATAAATTAAAAAGAAAAGAAAACTTATTCTTACTAAATGTTTGTTTTATGAAACACTACATAAAATATTTTTCTTTCCAAGTAGTTACTAATACTTGGACTTTGCTGGAATCCAATAAAAGGACTCGAGTTACTTAGCTTTGGGTTTAATGAATTTAACATCTGTAAGAACAGAGCTACTAATAATACAAAAGGAAATTAGTCTTTGGTAGCTAAGAGACTTTTAAAGAAAAACTGGCCACTATTTATTCTTCCATTCTGAAAACACTGGAAACACTGCTCTAAGCCAGAGTAAGGAAAATAAGCAGACAGACAGTAGGAGAGCGACACAGTATCTTTAGCGATGGAGCTGGAACAGTAGCCAAGGATCCCCGACAGCAGGGGGCGACGTGGTTCCATTTATCTGTCCACAGAAGAGGAAGTGATACATATTTTGGTTCAAGGGTGGACCTGTTTATCTGAAAAGAATCTGACTTGGACATGTGGAACTTTCTGAGTCACAAATCATGACGGATAAGTATGCATTGATCATTTGGGGCCATCAATAACATGGTGGGTCTTACAGCATCAGGGGCCTCAAAATGGTACCAGTTCTTTGACTGAACATTTCCTTGAGAAATCCATAAGCAGCATATTCAGGCTGAGGGAGACTTTCACCTATTGGATGACTAACGTGGGTCAGAGGGTGGAAATGCCCAAACAGAAACTGCACCCTCATTACTCTGCTTACAGAGTAGAACACCTACCCACTCCCATGCCTATAGGACCTGAGCGAGAACCGCAGCTCGTGGGAATTATTTTGGAGGATGTGACTCTGGTCCAGGACTCCCGAGTGGCCTTTTGATCTTCTGTTCCTTTGGAACATTTATCTGTGCTCAGCGACTTCATTCTTATCCTGTGAAATGATGGCCCCTGCCAATTCCCTTATTTTGTTTGTTTGGTTCCACAGATAAAGGGAAGATATTGGGATCACTGGAGGTTAGTTCTCCAATCTGAGATAAAGGAGAGGACAGATCGTCATACCTTTTCGTATCTGGCAAATCCAGTTGTTAAGATGTTCACAGTTAATATCATTCCAGGACATACCAGGGTCACCTTTCAACTCACCACAATACTCAACATTTTGATAATTATTAGGTTCTCCATAAGCCCAATTTTCATATGAAACCTATATTAGAAACATTACATTACAACCATTAGCCATTTTTATCAGTCAATGCCAATCAACCAACCAAACACAAAAGGAAAGATGTTTACATTTCTTAATCGCTTCAGTTTTTTTTCACAATAGGTTTGTTTTGCAAACAAGTTTTATGAACACAGCTGGGAAAGAAATAGCTTTCATTAAATGAAACTTCTGAAGTCAAATAGAGTATGCTATTAAGTATTATAAAATTTTCTTTCCCCCTTATTAAATAGAATGGATCCAGGGCCATGAAAGTGGGATTTGTATACAGGTAAAACCTGGCAAAAAGTTCCACTTCTCAGTATTGGGAGTTCCTCAATTTATAACTCATTCTTAAAGGATAATATTTCATTGTGATATTGGAAACTTTCTTTTTACTAGAGGGGTAGGAGAGAGAAATATAATTAGTTCTCCTTACAAAAGAAAAGACTTATGAAATGTTACTAAGGAAGCTACCAAACGTCGCCAAAGTGAACAGTGGAAATAAATGGAGGGCTGGGATTAGGTCCTCTGCGGAGTTCTCAGAGTGGAATCATAGCCCACAAGGTTTTAGAATAAGCATCATGATCTATTTTCCAGAGATCTAAATATAAAATCCATGTTAACAATGGAGCCATCAAGTAATCCACCCTACCGAGCACCTTGAAAAGTTGCTGATGGGTTGGGACAGGAAGTAGAACTGAAAGTATACAAAATCACTTCCTGTGATGATGGTCAGCACATGCCACAGCCTCTCACTTCCCCGTTCCTGAGAATGGAGAAGTCTGACAAAGCCTAATGGTTTCTAATGGAATATCGAAAGTTGTTTCCATACCTCCTAGTCTACAAGAGGTCATAAAACACTCAATTTTTAAGAAGTCTAGCTACTTGCATACCAACTTGGCATGAGAGAATGAAGACATTATTTTATATCAATTAGGGGAAGGAGTTTCCTAATTTTTTTTCAGCCAGTCCACCATGTTCCACCTTGGGTGAACAGGAGAACTGTCCTGGGACAGGGGCAGAATAATGGTCCTAAAGCAGCATTCATTTTGCATAGAAAAAGGTCTCTAGCTCTCATAATAACCCATCTTACCAAAAATTTGGAGTAAGCCAAAAGGTTAATACCCAAATAAATACATGATAAAGTAAGAAAATGATATGTTAAGTCAAATTACTCACAGGAGATCCATCACTCCAAGTAAAGCCCTCAGAAGGACTTCCATATGTCAGTCCCAACCAAAACAGTTCGTGGTAGCTTCCACTAGTTCTGCAACATACAAGATATAAAGGTAGCTTATGAACCAAGTTTGGTTACCTATGAGTCCTAATCCAATTTGAAAATGACCCCCAAAACATAAATTGGTTAGTACACAGGTAAAGGGATTCAATGACTAAATGTAAGCTTTATGCAACAGTTGTGCATTTTGGTACAACCTGTAAATATCCTGAAAACAAGCTGCTGTTTGAAAGAACTGTAAAGCATTGGAAGGTACTCATTCATTTATTCATTTAACAATATGTACTGAGTGTCTTATACGTTTATAGAGCAATTCATCACAGGATTTATATCTATAAAATTAAAGCATTTAGAAGTGAAACTAAATCAAAAAGTGCCCACGGATTCAGGATAGGATATATGTATCCAAAGCAGCATAAGGAGCCAACAATTCTGGAAATATGAGAATTTTCTCAACATCGTTAACACCCAAGGGGTCAAAGAAAGGAGTATTGTATAGAAAAGCTACTTACGTTATTAATCGCCATATTGTTTGCTGTTCCTCCTTATTATTGACACTAGCTAGATCTCCACCCAGAGCTCTACAAAAATCTCGAGATTCAAACCATGTTTTCTTCTCATGTTTTCCTTTTGTAAACAGCTAAAGGTGATACAGATTCAGAATTTATTTTACACTTCATAGCTTATCAAACCAAGAGAAATAATCTACTTGTGATGAGATTTCATTTATAGAAAAGCAAGACATTACAATGGCCCCAATTTGGGGGATGATTTTGTTGAGAAAACCTTAGAAAACGAACTTATTTTATGGCACCTGGAGAAGTCAGATTAAAAGCTTTAGGCGTATGGGTTTGGCATACAGCCTCTTGTAGAAGACAGGATTAATTTGGTTAAGTGTAAAAAGTAGCGTTGAGATGGAAGAGAATGGAAAGAAACTTGATATAGAGAAAGTAAACATGAATTTAAAAAATTTAAGGGCAATAACCTCCCTAAGATTGCGTCACAGTTTGTTATCCTGTTTAGCTTAAACAACGAATAACGCGGCAGCCTTCCAACATTTTGTTGTTATGTTCTTAAAACTGCCTTTTCCTTTTTCCTTATGGATGTATATTTTAACAACGATTGGAGAACGTGTCATGACGGACACTTATCGGGGAGAGCATCTAAAAAGATGGGATATAAGCTAAACTAAAGCTAAGATTTATAGAATGTAGAGAATATGTCATATTATCCACAGTGATAGTACGGGAAATACCCATCAGGATGCAAACAGTAAAGGAGTTCATCGTATCCACCAACTTTTATAATTTTCATTCATTATTTCTCATGAGACGTGGCGCCCACCACTGCACGCTTGTAGATAAAGGGATTTGCTTCCAGTGGACTATGGTTGCCCAGCTGTCATAGAGCAACCCAAGGCGATCTTCACCTTGACCTTACTTGAGTTATCTGGATACAGGTAACTTGAGCAACTTTCCACTGCAGTAATTCTCAAGACTCCTGTGAATATCTCAAGTTGTTAGACGGTGATATAAGATTTTATTTTCTTAAATCAATTTACTAACAGCTGAATTTTATGACTAATTCTCACGTCTTAATATGTACAAAGATGGTCTATATGTTTTCAAACAAACCCTACCCCAAGCACCTCTCAAACCATAATTTCTAGGGAAGCACATATTTGGATTCGTTGAACATCCACCTGGATAACATCTGCTGGAAGCCCTGGTTCACTTCCCAGCTCTGGAGAATTCTACTCCTCTCAAAAATTCTGCAGCTCATCTCCACAGCCTGCCACCCTCAGGCGAATGGCTGTGCATAGGCCAAACCTGGCCTTTGTGCAATAGCTCAAAAGTTTCCAGAGGCAGCAATCAAATACCTGATTGGCTTTGCATTAGTCCTCAATCCATTTGTAAAATCCTCTCCTGTCTTGGCTCAATATGTTCCCTTCTATGTAAATTATGCTTTTAGCTTTGACTGGCTAATCTGGATTGAACGGCTAATCTGGATTGAACGGCTAATGAGTCTCTGTTGCTGCTAAGTAGAAGTTACCAGCTCAACTAGCCCTGGAGTTAGAGGAGACTAAACAACCTCATTCTGACACATGTTAGTAACTCACATTCTTCATCAGCTTTGCCTAACTGTCTTACCAAACATACCAGGGCCATATGCCTCAAAGGACTGAACAAAAGAAGTCCAGAGAACTGGCCTTTAGAGAACAAGGTCATTAAGTGGTAGAGAAGTACATTGCTATATTTGGCTAAACCCAACCTTCTCTAGAAAGAATATGATTTACAAGAGAGAAAAAAAACCCAAATGCTTAATTCACTGGGGTATGGGGTATGTTTTTTGTTTGGGTGAACTTGATTGCATAAGGAGAAAACGGATGGTCCAGTCTAGGAATGTATTGGTGGATAGCAGGATATCAAATTGTCATTTATAGGTCACTGAACGGCCATGTGCCCCTATGGGAAGTCTTTCATCTCTCATCAGGCATAATAATCAGGGGTTAAATCAGAACAAGGGAGTATACTCTCCAGAATCCCAGTGTGACATGATCGCAGATTCGTTTATCAGTTCACTTAGCCTAAAGCTTGGGCTCCAAGAACAGAGCCAAAATGCGATGCCACAGGCTAGCATGAGGGGGAGCAGAAATTTTCACTAAGATAGAAAGAAGTGCGAGCTCATACTAGGGCAAGCAAGCATGGGAGAGAGGAAAGACGCCAAGAGTGGGAGGTGAAGAAGGAAAGGAGGCGAAGAAAGGTGAGTTGTGTTTGTGGTATGGGCTGTGTTTGCTGGTCTAAAAGCAACTGGTCCTTAGCAATCCACCCAAGGAGAGCTCTTTAAAAACAGTGGATGCCCCAGCCCCCTGCCAGATCAATAAAATCAGGATTTCTACAGGTGGAGCCTGGGCATTGGTTTTGTTTCAATTCCTTAGGTGATTTTAGGCTGAAGCATATCCCAATTCTTTAAGAGCTCAGCAACTGACACTTACCTTGAAACACAAGCTGGTTTTACTGGAGGTGCCCCAATCCTCTGGACATTTGGGTTCCGGGGTGGTTGTAGGCTCTGGTGGGCGAGTTACTCCTTCTGCCCAGTGTTTGCACACAAATTTTGCCTTTTCTTCACATCTCAAGACATCCCACAAGCCCCCTGCAACCCCAGTTCTCATGGCAACACACCCGGCTTTCCGTCCTGCAGGTAACAAAGCAGAATTCACTCAACAAGTGATTGTGAAAGCCAGCTATGTTCACGGAAGACCGTTCAACCCTGAGCCTCAAGCTGTGGGATCGAATCTACATGTGACGAGAAGATGTAGAGGATCCTGCAGCATTTGGCTACTGATTTGTGCTATTTTTGAACCATTATTTACCTTTTATTTGTGTGGCCTGTATCCCCAGCTGAATTATAATCTCAAATGTCAAGGTTTTGGTAACATTTTGCATTTCTAATATCTGGCAGGGTGTCCCCCTCAACACAGACATTTAACAGTACAATAGTTTTAGTATGATAAAATTTACCGTAATGACAAAAATAACGTTTGGGTTTCTTTTCCCAAGGAAGTTGATTTTTTTGAATTTATTTTTTATTTTATATCGCTGTCTAGTTGATTTACAATGTTGTGTTAGTTTCAGGTGTACAGCAAAGTGATTCAGTTATACACGTACATATACCCAAAAATAATGGGGTTTTGATGTTTCTTTCTTTTTTAAAAAAAAATTATTTAAGATTTGTTATTTTTCCCCCTGGGGTCCATGTAGATATCTGAGAACAGAAGTTCTTTGGACTTCAAAATGAGACACGCCTGAGCTAGAGATTTTAGATCAATTACTCAACTACTATGAACCCATTTCCTCGTCTTAAAATGCAAATACTGCTACCTACCTTACAGAGCTGTGATGCACGCCATCTTTAATGGATAAAAAAGTACATAAAAGACAGTGTGGACTACACTAAGCTTCATGGTTTGAAGCTTTCTGTTTTACCATCATCATTATTTCGAAACAGTAATTAAGATAGAGCTTTGGAAACATTAGGATTCCTTGCTGCTAAGAGGAGATAGTCTTTGGTTGCTGTCCTTTTAAAGGCAGGAAATGTTTAGAAGTAACTCTCCAAGTTCTGGGGACGTATATTTTTCCCAAAGTATTTTCTGTAAGATTGCTAATTCCCTATGACTCGGGTTTGATCCATTTTTATTCCCTAAGGATGTTACAGGATTAATCTCTCAGAATCCTACTGCTAAATGATCAACACCAGTGAAATGAAGGAGTTTTGCCTGGAGAGTAAGAATTACCACCCTTCAAAAAAACAAAAACATGCACACAGCTCTTAATATACTGCCCTGTTCTTTCAAAATAAACTGAAGTCTTACTATTTTTCAGAATGTTCAATAATTAAACAAAAATCACACCATCCAAATTACTGATCTCTTTTCCTTATTGACAGCTGAGGATACAAATTTTTAAAACTTCTGAAGATTAGGACTTATTAGGCCAAGTAGTTAATTTGTGCCCTTAAGCTATATTATTCCTTCTTTAGCTTTTTATCCAGGCACAATGAAACACTTGCTATAAGGACATTGAATTTCCTAAGTGCAGTCATACTGAATTATGTCATAGGCTAGACACCAGTGCATAAAGAAAGCAAAGAACCTTTCAAAGTCTACTTCAGAAACTTCTTATTAAAGAAGGCAAATCGGGCTTCCTTGGTGGCACAGTGGTTGAGAGTCCGCCTGCCGGTGCAGGGGACACGGGTTCGTGCCCCGGTTCGGGAAGATCCCACGTGCCGCGGAGCAGCTGGGCCTGTGAGCCATGGGCGCTGAGCCTGCGCGTCCGGAGCCTGTGCTCCGCAACAGGAGAGGCCACAGCAGTGAGAGGCCCGCGTACCGCAAAAAAAAAAAAAAAAAAAAAAAGAAGGCAAATCAAAATTTATAGGGAGGGAGGGTGATCTTAGTGCAAACAGCCTGGATTTGGAAATTACAAAGATTAGTCTAAATCCGTGCTTATAAATTTTTCAAGTTCCAGTTTCCACCTCTTTACAATGAGGATACTTAAACTTACCTTGCGGGTTTCCTATAAGGATAAAATTAACTCCAAGGCATATCAAGGGCTAAACGGGGTAGCCCATTCAAGATATGGAAATAATGAGTTCCACACAAGCACTACATCTTGTTCCAGATTTAGCGCAGTCATAATTCCATTCATAGTTACACTGAAAAGCTTTATACCCCTTGAGGACAGTTTTAAGTTCTCAGAAGTAAGTTAACCATTTGGAATCTTTATGACCATTTAGGATTTCGTCACTGTTTCATAAATATTTCAAATAGAGCGGTACCGGATAACCTAGCAGTTTTCTCTTCCCTTTTTTTTTTTTTTTTTTAGACCACTGCAAACTATGGGAACTGCAAATGGGAACATTTTTAAAAGGAAAAGCAAGAAGAGAATGAAATATGAGATAATAAAATCTAAAAAGCACAATTAATTTACATAAGTCTGTTTGGAAAGGTGCTGTGAAGGAATTACAGGCTTGGCCCGATGGACGTGTAGGGTAAATGGAAACTCAAGACCAAAGTGCTGGGACTTCCCTGGTGGTCCAGTGGTTAAGAATCCACGCTTCCACTGCAGAGGGCAGGGGTTCCATCCCTGCTCGGGGAACTAAGATCCCTCAGGCCACATGGTACGGCCAAAAAAGAAGAAAAAAGAACACAGATTCTTGGTCCACTCTCCAGACCACCTGAAACAAGACCGAAGCTCTGAACATACCTGGCATATCTGAATTCCAGTGGGTGAACTGAACCCCTTCCGCGATGGTCCACTGAAAAGTTCCTTTGTTTTGTACATCTGAAAGTCCTATCCAAAAATATCTTTCAGGCCTCAATCCAACCCAACTAGTCAGAAAGGCTTGTTCATATCTTAAAAAAAAAAAAAAAATGAACTAAATTTTAGAAAAATGTGAATTTTTCTAATTATCCACATGAAAAATATCTCAATTGTATGCCTGAGCTATGCTTCAGTTGGCAAATCAAACCTATTGTGTTCTATTTACATGTCATTTAAATAATGCAAATTTTCACTAAGGAAATGTGATCTTATGAAGGAAAAATATCATACAGCTGATTGAATAAAATCATTCAACTGTACCCAAACTATTTTTCTCTGTTGCTCACCGGTCCCTCTGCTCCTCCTCAAAGTGAAAGAGAACTCAAAATGCAAAGGAGAAAACTATCGCCTTTTAAAATACATTGTTTGAAAATCAGTCCACTTTTCAAATATTTCAAGTGCTCTACACAATTCTTGGTGAAGTAAGTGGAGAGGTTGTAACATTATCGAGGACAATACAGTTAGAAAATCTGTGTGGATTTTCCACTCAATTTCATTCTCATTTTTCAGCTCTGAAACAAAAGAGAAAATTATCAAGAAATACAGAGAACTAGAGATTCAATCTCTAGAAAGAACTGGGAGCAGAATCACAAATTCCAACGTTCGCTCTCCTCTGGATCCCGTCCTTATATTTGACGTAATCTGGTAATAATACAATGTAGTTGGTAAGGCAAACAAAATTTGTCTTAATTGATAAACAGACAATGGCGCAGCAACATATGCAAAAAAAAATCTCTTTGGAGCAAAAGAAAAGTGATGTCCAGAGTTTCCAGGAACAAAGGGAGCTGTAGATGGCTCCAGTGAGAATAGAGAGAGAAATGGAGAGAAAGCCACAATAACAGAACATTTGTTTGACCCTAGTCTGAATAATTTCATTCCCTAAACTGAACAAACCAAAAAAATTAAAAAGTAATAACTCAGTTTTTCTTAAGGCCCCAAAACCAAATTGAACCACAGAGTTAGTGAGTTCCTGAACACAAGTATCACAGAAAACACATAAGGAAAAGCAAACTTAAAATAGAAAATCTAGGGAAATCTCTATTCCAGTAGACCAAAGACCAACAGTACAGATCGGAACATGCTCCCACAGTACTTAAAAATGTATAGCTCACTTCCAGGTCATAAGATAAAAATTAACTATGATCTTATTTTCAGAGGTTAGCATTGTATCAGGGTATTACAATGTATCAGACATTTAATTATACATGAAAAAAGGATGTTGAAAAACAAGTTCTTTTATAAAGACTATATAAATTCTATGACATCTTTCACTTTATCGAAGAATTTTTAATATCAATAGCATCCTCTACATTTTATTGGGTCTGTGTTGAAAGGTCAATAAATATAACTTACTGTATTAAAACTCAATGATTTTTACCTATTTACTTCCAATCAAATGGACATTTTTAAAAATTTCTTTTAAGTTTCTTCTGTGCCTGATCCAGTACTTTGCAAAAAGCAGGAGAAAAATAAATACTAAAACCTAAAGAAAGATGGGACTCTAGATGTTAAAAGTTACATAAAGGGCTTCCCTGGTGGCGCAGTGGTTGAGAGTCCGTCTGCCGATGCAAGGGACACGGGTTCGTGCCCCGGTCTGGGAAGATCCCACATGCCGCGGAGCGGCTGGGCCCGTGAGCCATGGCCGCTGAGCCTGCGCGTCCGGAGCCTGTGCTCCACAACGGGAGAGGCCACAGCAGTGAGAGGCCCACGTACCACAAAAAAAAAAAAAAAAGTTACATAAAATTCTCTGTGTCCACATCATTTTCTGGACCTAATAATCTAGTAAAACTAGCAAAGCAAAGCAAAACAAAGAATGGAAGACTGGAAAGAATGAATAAAATATTCAGTAAATCTCTCTGCCTTCTTTTTTGTTGGAGGTGGTAGTAAAGATAGAAAGTATGATTTTCGACATGACAAATTTTACTTACTTTTTTTGCTTTAAAAAATTTGAGATCTGCTACATTTTTAAAAAGCTAGACCTCTCATGGAGCTCAATATCAAAAAAACAAACAACCCAATTAAAAAATGGGAAGAAGACCTAAATAGACATTTCACCAAAGAAGACATACAGATGGCCAAGAAGCACATGAAAGGATGCTCAACATCACTGATTATTAGAGAAATGCATATGAAAACTACAATGAGGTATCACCTCACACCAGTCAGAATGACCATCATCAAAAAATCTACAAACAGTAAATGCTGGAGAGGGTGTGGAGAAAAGGGAACCCTTTTGCACTGTTGGTGGGAATGTAAATTGATACAGCTACTATGGAGAACAGTATGGAGTTTCCTTATAAAACTAAACATAGAACTATCAAATGACCCAGCAATCCCACTACTGGGCATATACCCTGAGAAAACTGTAATTCAAAAGGACACATGCACCCCAACGTTCATTGCAGCACTATTTACAATAGCCAGGACATGGAAACAACCTAAATGGCCATCAACAGACGAATGGATAAAGAAGATGTGGTACATATGTACAATGGAATATTACTCAGCCGTAAAAAGGAACAAAATTTGGTCATTTGTAGAGACGTGGATGGACCTAGAGTCTGTCATACAGAGTGAAGTAAGCCAGAAAGAGAAAAACAAATATCGTATATTAACGCATATATGTGGAATCTAGAAAAATGGTACAGATGAACCTATTTGTAGGGAAGGAATAGAGATGTAGAGGTAGAGAACAGACATGTGGACATGGGGGGGAAGGGGAGGGTGGGACAAATTGGGAGATTAGGTTTGACATAAATACACTACCATGTGTAAAATAGCTAGCTAGTGGGAACCTGCTGTATAGCATGGGGAGCTCAGCTTGGTGCTCTGTGATGACCTAGATGGGTGGGATGGGGGTGGGTGGGAGAGAGGTCCAAGAGGGAGGGGATATAGGTATACATATAGCTGATTCACTTCCTTGTACAGCAGAAACTAACACAACATTGTAAAGCAATTATACTTAAATAAATAAAGTTAGATCTATAAACAACATTTACCAGAGCATTAGCAAACTGTTCTGAACATTGTTTTATGCTACTAAAAGTAGCAAAATATTTTATTGTGTTTTCAATGAAGAATCCAAATAAAAACATGATTTTTAATGCTCCTATATTTACAAACCACACTTCAAGATTCAATGGAATTTACTCAGAAATTTAGAGCACATTGATATGCTTTTTTGGAAATGGTTCATTATTTGATACATTTTTTTAAAAACATGAAAATAGTTGCATACCTGTCTTCAATAGTTGTTAGGTAAGCCTTCTCATTCACACAGGTTTGGTTTGCTTCTGTAAATGTTGAAAGTGTGTGTCCAATCAAATAGCAGTAGAAGCCATGTCTTTTCCAGCCCTGTTGATGTTATGAAGCAGATTATCATGCATATTTATTATATAATATCATTTTAATAATTCCTCTATGATGAAACACAAATTGATAAACAACAGAAGTGTGTAAAGAACACAAATAAGAATCATTTGACATGCAATGAAAACAATTTATGTGAATAAGGAAAACAGGAGTGCATTGTTCCTCAAATGGCAATTATGATACAAAATGGGGTGAGGGGAGTCATTCTCTCCACTTCTGATGCAACTTCCAACAAAAATGATTTGTGACATGTTTACCCAAGAAACTGAACAAGATGGCTCAGATCTCAGTTTTAGAATAGGTAACCACAGGAAATAATTTGCAGAGTAACAAGCCTAGTCACCTATTGAAGCCAGTAGTAGATGGTGAGTATAAAGCTGCACCACCTGGTCACAGGATAGCACTTATCAAACTTTTGGCAACATGATTTGACGTGCGTCCTCTCCCACACTTCAAACACACAGAAATAAAAGCATGCTAAATAAAATCATAACAATAAACAGAAAATCCATACTAGAGTTTGGGAGAAAGAAGGGGAAATCTCCAAGTATCAAAAATAAATACTAGAAAACTAAAGAGCTGGAATGGAAAATGCACAAGCTGAGACTGTAGTTGCCTGGTTATGTATCAGACCAAGATTAAGGTCCTAGAGTCTAGGGGCTGGGGTATTAATGTCCATACAGATTAGGATATTTGGCCATCAGCCCACCTGAGGCAGGGAGATAGAACTGAAGTCCTTGTGTAAAGATGATACCCACGAAGGGTAGCCCCTCTTTGAAAGGAGAGCGAGAAAACTCCACCCACAGAAGGAGGAAATGACAGAGATTCTTGTCACCTGCCTGGGGTTCTGGGTGAAGGAAGAAAAAAAAATTCTTCTGTTTGAAAATAAATACCACGTCTGTGCCATAGATGGGTGCCAGTGCCAACTTTACACTCTCCACATTGTATGAGAATCTAAGCCCCAAAAATAAAATATAAAATGTAGTCTACAGAAGGAGGATCTTGCAGGCACTTTGAGAAGTAAAATGTAAAACCACATGACAGAAATATGTCCACAATCCAGGCCATGTAAGACTATGACATTTGAGGGTCAGGGTGGGGATGGGATGGGGACGAATTCACAATCAAAAATTATAAACCATGTGAGAAAAATGCCTCATTTTAAGGGAGAGTCAACAGTTTAACATTATAAAACAATCTGGAAAAAATATAAAAAGAAGCATGTTGAAATGATTTAAGTGACAAAAGAAGAAACAGAATCAATGATGAAAGATCAAAATACTATGAACAAAGAACGAGAGGATTCAAACACACACAAAAAAGAATTTCTAGAAAAGAAAAATATGAAGTTAAAAACTCAATGGCCAGGGCTTCCCTGGTGGCGCAGTGGTTGAGAGTCCGCCTGCCGATGCAGGGGACACGGGTTCGTGCCCTGGTCCGGGAAGATCCCACATGCCTTGGAGTGGCTGGGCCCGTGAGCCTGTGCGTCCAGGGCCTGTGCTCCACGACGGGAGAGGCCACAACAGTAAGAGGCCTGCGTACCACACACACACACACACACCAAAAAAAAAAAAAAAAAAACTCAATGGCCAGATTAAACATAGAAAATACGGTTTCAGAAAGATTAGTAAATTGACTGAATGTAGGAGAGATGAGAATATGAAAAGATGTTTTAAAAATCATATAGATAGAAAATATAAATGATAGAATGAGAAGGTTGAAAATCAACCTGAGAGAAGTTTCAGAAGCACTGAATAAAATTAATGACTGGTAATTTTCAAGAACGGAAAGATACAAATCCTCAAAATGGAGAGGCACACTCAATACCAAATGGGCCCAATAAAATAAATCCAAAACTGAACACACTGTACTTACAGAGAAAATGAGATCTTAAAATCAATCAGAGAGAAAATACAGAGTATCCACTTTTTAAAAAAAGATTTAGTCTAGTAGGAATTCCAATGGCAAAAATAAAGGCCAGGAGAGAATGAAATAATATGTAAAGTGCTGTCAGAAAACAGCTATCAATCTAGAATTCTAAAATGACCTACATAAGTTACTATGCAGGGTGAAGATGAATTCAAGAGATTTCCAAACAAAGACAGAGAGTTTTCCACTCCCAAATCCCAGGGAAAGGAATTCTAAAAGATTTACTTTGGCAAGAAAGGAAAGACAAGAGGAGCAAGTGGGCTAAAAGTCTACACTGAGCAAAGAAGTCAATAAATGTTAGTAAATCCAGGTCTAACTGCCTGGACAAATAGCAAAGATACCTAATTGGTGGTGGGAAGTTAAAGAATGGAATAGTAATAAGATCTGTAGTTTAGTCAATAATATTGTATCCATGCCAACTACCTGTAGGGATCATGTACTCTGGTTAGAGAAAATGCTGTCATTGGCTGAAGTGGAGTGGAGGATACAGGGGAATTCTCGGTACTCTTTTTTTCAACTTCTTGTGAGTCTAACATTACTTCAAAATTTGAAAAATTTTGAATGTTTGAGTGGAATAATTAACATTCATTTTGTTCATGAGGCAGAGAGAGATATTGGTTAACTTCAAGTCAGGAATGCATGTTAAAAATATAAGGGGGGGCTTCCCTGGTGGTGGTGCAGTGGTTGAGAGTCCGCCTGCTGATGCAGGGGACATGGGTTCGTGCCCCGGGCTGGGAAGATCCCACATGCCACGGAGTGGCTGGGCCCATGAGCCATGGCTGCTGAGCCGGCGCGTCCGGAGCCTGTGCTCCACAATGGGAGAGGCCACAGCAGTGAGAGGCCCGCGTACCGCCAAAAAAAAAAAAAAAAAAAAAAAAAAACAAGCAGCTGGAGAAAGAGTTCCAGGGAAATACCATGCAAAAGATAGTTTCTGTGGCAATATTAATATTATTTAAAATTGACTTTATGATAAAAAAAAAGCATTACTATGAATGAAGAAAATAATTATATAGTTGAAGGACTGATTCACCAAGAAGATATAATACAGATCAAAGTACATAAATCAAAACTTGATACAATTACAAGGAGAATATTTTGTCAAGCAGACAAAATAATAGAAATATAGAATACCTGGATAATATAATTGCTAAGTTCTATCTAGTCACCATATATAGAGCCCTGAACCCCCAGATCAAAGATCATTCTGTTCAAGCACAGATGGAATATTTATAAAATATTTATAAAAACTGACTATGAACTAGATAATGAAGAAAATCTCAACAAATAACAACAAAAACTTTATATGAGCACAATGCAGTGAAATTTAAATCAACAGTAGCTCCCAATTATTTAGGAACTAAAACACAAACAAACCCCCATCACTACCAGCAAATGCTACCACTATGAAAACACACACACACACATTTCTAAATAATTCATGGGTCAAAAAAACCTTCATGGAAATAAAAACTCTTTACAATTTAATCATATGAAAACACCACATAACAAAACTTGGTGGCTGGTCCATCGTTTCAATTCCACTTTTATTTCTGAAAGCATTTTAATACACATTCACTTTAATGTCATCTCCATTAATTCCACCCTCTAAGCTCCTGGTGGTATGTTTTATAATTCTGGATTTCACACTCGTCTGTGGGATTCCCAATCAGCCTGGGAAGGAGGACTTCTGCATAAAGAGGATTTACATTTGCGTCCGTCAGACATCCAGGAATATTAGCAACTTGAGACCACTTCATGTTAATTTCTTAGATCAAGGTTTCCCATGCAGGTAGCAATGAATTGAAAACTGAATCCCAGATCTTTATGACAGAAGGCCTGTAGTTTTGAATTCTCAGAAATACGTCTACACCACCAAGTACCCAGGCCCAGACAAAAAAACGATTATCTTCCTTTGTTGACAAGTGGATTTGTTTTCTAGACTTTCCAGTGATTTGAGGAAATCAGTGCCTAGAGCATGTGTTTTTAAACCGGCTAAATTAACATCTCTGAGTTCTTGTATCTTCTCCTGTTTAGTTAGAAACATAATGTTTATCTTTTAAGATCACTGAAAGCATAATAACCACACTCAACAAACAGTTGGCCAATATTTTCTTCTTCTTATTATTTAACCTAATGATTAAATTGGATTTTATCATTATAGACATGACAGTTCACAGAAAAAATATACACAAAATTTTGATTGTGTAGAAGTAATAAAATTTGAGGATTGGTTTATTACTTATAGAAAATTACAATAATAGACAATCTCCTGTACCTGCATATGATTAGGCAAAGAATATGTAAGTATACTGGTAGTGAAACCAGCAGTGAAAGTGTACTTGGCAGGAAACTTGGGTTCTAGCCTTACCTCTGTGTGACTCATACAAAGTTATCACTTCTCTGGGCTGAAATTTCCAGAATGCAAAAATTAAAAGGGGTTCTTCAAGCATCACTAAGATCCTTTCTATCTCTCACTGTATGATTTTCTGTGTTTGCTCTATTTTTCTTTATGGTTTAATTGGTCAGTACTTAAGTATGTTTCATGAATTCTGGTGTTTGTTATGATTTGATCACAACTTGACACTCTTGGACAGAAAATCAGTTTCTACTTTATTTTATCCAAGAGAAGTGAGAAAGGAAAAAAGAGGAAGATGGGCAACTCAGCGATCAAACAGGAAAATGACAACCATACGCCCTGTATTTTGCTTTTAGAAACAGCTCCACAGAAATCACTTACTTTAACCTCAAAGAAAGATAAGACCTGCGGGGAGGTATTACTAACTGTGCTGCAGGTGAGAATAAAGCACGACAGGACTGCATGGTTTGACTTGGTTTAACTGAGTTACTACCTGGTACTACCAGCGAGAGTCTAGACCTCCTGCCTCCCAGACCCTCAGGGATCTACTGAGAAGACTCCCCACCAGAAACAGGCTCACCAGAAATATTATAAATGGAAAAAATGACTAAGGATTGTTTGCTATCTGCAAATTAAGGTTGTCCACTGGAAATGTCCTTGATGACCCATCGCGTCATAGACTACCACTACCTGTAAGGTGAAGCAGTTGGCCCCTATTGTTAAGTACCTTCACAGACAAAAATAAAGCTATCACATCATATCTGCTGATCTGAAACCACTGCGTGCTTTCTGTACTCACTCTCCGGCAGCCTGTTTCCACTTCCACTATTCCTGGAGTTTGGGCTTGTGATTTCATCTTACAGATGTAGCCAAGAGACTGTTCACAGGCCCGATCCGCCCAGTACCCATCCTGCAGAAAGCAAAGGAAAAAAAAAAACCAAAAACTCAATGATCATCAGTTGTTTGGTGCTATTTCCTCATAACTGCACCTCTGAAAAGGGAAATAAAGGTTCGAGGTTATTAAGAGAAAAAGGCATCTATGAAAACGAAAGGTAAATGGACATTTTGCCAGGAAACTGCAAATTTGACTTTGGCTACAAAGATATAAAGAGATTGTAGCCCCAGTATGTTTTTTATGTCTTCGCTGTCAAGCCACTCTGGAGGGGGATCTAGAGAGAAACGAAAAATGCTCATAAGCCCTTAAGAGATGGTCCCAACAGAAGGTTTACCTCCTCTTCCATCCCTATGGGCAGCTGTTTTCAAGTTAACTGAGTACGTTTAAAGCCACCCAGAAAGAAGGCCCAACCTGAAAACACACCTGAAACCAGTTTTCTTCCCTCCATTCTTCCCATTTCTATTGATGAGGGTCCCTCCTGAGCTCAGGTACCATATTTCACTCTATTTCAAATTCCACCCTTTCTGCCTTCCTTAGAGATTTCATGTTAAAAGACTTCTCTTCTCCTTCCCTTAACTGCTAAACACCTTGAAAAATGTTTTCCGTACCCACTACAACCTGGTACTCAACTCTTCAGCCAGTGTAATATTTGCAAATTGCAGATTAGGTTTGGCTACTCCCAGGCTAATGCATGTTTTCTCATGGCCAGTATTTTCCCTACACACCCCTCTACCTCTCACTCCATGCTTTCAGCCACACTGTCTTTTGAGTTCCCTACAAGTAGGATGCTCTCTGGTTTCCCCTTCCCAGGACACACTTCTGCCTATTCTTTCAATAATTAACACATACTCTTTTCTTAAGCTTTCAACTTATCACCGTAATAACAACCACAATGATAAAAACAGTAGCTAATACTTACTGAGCAGGAAGTTTGGGCCAGGCACTGTGCACGTTATACACCTTAACCCATTTAATCCTTATACCCACCATATGAGCTGGGTATGATTATTATTATTATTTTACAAGTGAGGAAATAAGCCATACATCAAAACCAAGCCCCTGAACCACCAGCTTCATTCTCTATTAACAAAAGATCACTTGATGATATACTTAACCACCAGCTTCATTCTCTATTAACAAAAGATCACTTGATGATATACTTCAGTCGCTAAAGGGATATTTAAGACACGGAAGCCATTTTTTCATATTTGGCATCTCTTTGTAACCTAAAAAAATCTGTAGCTCTCCAAGCACAGACTCTAGGCTGTTGGACCCAGAGGAGATTAGCTAGGTCTCCATCCACTCAGGGCAACCAGCGAAAAGTAGGACCAAAGCTCTGAATTGATTAATCAAGCCATATAAAAACATGTGCCACCACCTGTGGAGAACAGGGAGCCCTCCTACACCATCGGTGGGAATGTAAATTGGCGCAGCCACTATGGAGAACAGTATGGAGGTTCCTCCAAAAAACAAAAATAAAACTACCCTATGACCCAGCAATCCCACTCCTAGGCATATACCCAGAGAAAACTATAATTTGATATATGCACCCCAATGTTCATTGCAGCACTATTTACAATGGCCAGGACATGGAACCAACCTAAATGCCCATCGACAGAGGAATGGATAAAGAAGATGTGGCGCATATATACAATGGAATATTCCTCAGCCATAAAAAAAAGAACAAAATAATGCCAATTGCAGCAACATGGATGGACCTAGAGATTGTCATACTGAGTGAAGTAAGTCAGACACAGAAAGACAAATATGTATCACTTATACGTGGAATCTAACAAACGTGTACAAATAAACTTATTTACAAAACAGAAGCAGAGTCACAGATGTAGAAAACGTATGGTTATCAGGGGAAAAGGGGGAAAAAGGGGGAAGAGATAAATTGGGAGATTGGGATTGACATATACACACTACTATATATAAAATAGATGACTAATAAGGACCCGCTGTACAGCACAGAGAACTCTACTCAGTACTCTGCAATGACCTATATGGGAATAGAATCTAAAAAAGAGCGGACATGTGTGTATGCATCACTTTGCTGTACAGTAGACACTAACACAACACTGAAAATCAACTATACTCCAATAAAAATTTAAAAAAAAACGAACTTAGAACCAAGCATAGGAATGACATGGGCGTTCGTTACTGGTTAATTTCATCTTTGAAATGAAAGTTTCTGTCTGTTGCTTTTCTAGTCCTCTTGAGAACTTGGGTGTGCCAGACAATTGAGAGACTCAAAAAACTGAATCCGAATTCTCGTTCAACCTTGATCTATGTCAATTCAGTAGAATAGAAACAATGGAAACAACCGTACGTAGTAAGTGGGGCAGAAGGAAAATTTCCTTGTGGCTTTCGCTAGATATCAGTAACTAAAGTTGCCTTACTTTGCCTTTCATCACCGCACAGTCTTCCTGCCTATTGTTTTCATGACTTGGTTCTCCACGAAGCCATTTGGTAAATGTTACAGGGGATCCATCACTCCATTCAAAGTACATTTGAATCTTGATGTCATTTAAGCCAATCCATAACTCATCACTTGGCTCTAAACAGGAAGAAAAACACAGAAGTCATTTACCCAAAGTTTTCTTTCTAAACATCAGAAGGTTATCAGGAAAAGAAGACCCGTTCCTTATCAACAACTCCCTTGATATTATCACTAGCATGAAAGACCATCCTCTTGAGCTTCAAACGGATCTACCTCTGTAGACTGAGATGTCAACTACATTTTATGTTGTCGATTTTTTTTTTTTTTCCGTGGTACGCGGGCCTCTCACTGCTGTGGCTTCTCCCATTGCGGAGCACAGGCTCAGCGGCCACGGCTCACGGGCCCAGCCGCTCCATGGCATGTGGGATCCTCCCGGACCGGGGCACGAACCCGTGTCCGCTGCATCAGCAGGCGGACTCCCAACCACTGCGCCACCGGGGAAGCCCCTATGTTGTCAATTTTAGTTTAAAATGTGTAATGTATTCTTCACATTGTGGATATGACTGTATTCTTTTGCTGTGCTACTGCAAATTCTATCTCCTGGGAGTTGCTAAACAGAAACTGAAGTGGGTCCATCATGATCCTCTATCTTGTGAAGCTGCTTTTTTGTTATAAATCATTTACCAACCACACTCATGGTGCTGGAAATACAGCAGCTTCTTTATACATAAATCTATTTGACTACTATTAAATCTTATTGAATGTTTTAAAATAATAAAAACTAAAAACCACTCCTATTTTACTGACGATGTTATCAAGAACATTCTAGGGGTTTCTGTTAAAGTTTAATCACTGTAATAGGAGTGAAAATGATCCATACAGTGAGAAGATATATAAATGAAGGGCTGGGCTGTCTTCTGGCATTTAGCACTTATTTATTAGTCTATGTATATGAATGAACCTGCCACCATTTTCACTAGAAACACCAGAAAAACCCAAATAACAAACAGAGGTTAAAATAAAAACACCAGGTATAGATATAAAAGAGGATCATTCTGTTTTGAAAATTCTATGAAGAGCATTATTGATTTTATCAGTGGTTTTAATTCTAAGAATTCTAAATATCGTAAGTAAAAACGGGACCAAATAGAAGGCCTGAGGTCTCGTGACTAAAATCACACACATTTCCATATTTTAAAAACTGAAGGAATACACAATTCAATATCTATTTAAGTTTCATATGTTCTTTAAACAGTTAAATAAAATTACTTGCCAGAAGTTTGTAAAGATGATGTTGTAGTAGAAAATGAGAAATATGCCACATTGTATAGGAATTTCCCTAAACGGTTTAGTCTCTTCCTCCTAAAAGTGTCACTCAACTTTGCTTTTGGAGAAGTCCCTGACTGGCCTGGTGCCAGTCCCAGCAGATGTTTCCAGCACCATGAAACATGAATGGCATTGCCAGGATGATCCCTTTTCCTTTCACTGAATCTGGCAGATCATGTTCTTTGGGCAGAAAATATAGGCTCCAAGATGACTTCATGTACCCCTCAAGGTTTTTAGGTTCAAGACCAGTGAAAACCTAAACTCCCAAGTCCCACGATTATAATAAAGTATTAAGAGTTTCTGATAAACATTTTTCTCACTAAACTGTTCTCCCCCTGTAGCTTCTGTACGCACAAGCTTGATCCTACAAAAATATATAAGATGCGAGCATAAAGTTGTTAGACGGACTTATCAACCTGTTAGGGAAGCTGTCTTTGTTGATGGAGTCATAACTTATATGCGTAGGTCCCAATGTATCCCCTGTATTTCCATGATTACCATGAAAGATATCAACTCAACTAGCTACAAAAAGGTTTTCTAGGCTTCTGACTTAGAAACAATCATTTTAATTTTATAACTTTCCTTTTCCTTTATCAATATGATTTGTATTGTTTTAAATAAATAAATCTTTATCAATAATAAAAAAGAGAAGGTTTCCATAGTGAAAGTTTACTAATTCTCCAGCTGAGTTTAAAAGCAACCTTCGTCATCCAAACTCCTAAAATAACTACAGCAACAAATATATAAGGTTCTCCTATTACTAGACCATATTATATAAAGTGGAGCAAAATTTGCACGTTAGCCCTACAGCCTCTTAACTAATGTGTTTCCCACCGATTCACTTGCAAACCTTATTCCCTACTATAAGTATCATGCCATCTCTGTCACGATATTATTCAGATACACTGGTTTTGATTACATTAGTATCATGTAGTCCAGATGCTCCAGGACAGGTAAATGTAGAATAATCGAGAAATTATTTATGGGCTGTAGCAGAATATCATCGTCACCCTACCGAACTCAGTGAGGCGCGCAAAGGAGAAAGGACTCCGTTCAGCACTGGCACCGACAGCAGCAGTGCTGGGGACGTTCTACATCTTTTTCTGAGACTACGTTATTCTTCTCATCTATTTGTTCATTGTTTTTTTTCTTCTCCCCTACCCCCACTCCTATCCATTTTCAGGCAGTAAGTGTCAGGAAGCAGTCCCCACCATCGCCACCATCCATTTCCTCTTGTTTTGCTCTCTGGAAACGAAAAGGTCCAGCTATTCTGCAGTAGCATAAGTGGAAGCAGAAAACGATCATCGTTGAATCAGCAAGTATGGCTGAGTGCCCGTCATCATTACTTCCTTCCTCAGCCCCCTCCTCTTCAGGATAAGCATATTCCCAACTCGCTTTACTCACTTTTGAAATGTTTTTGATAGGGCCAATCTTTTAAAACTTTACAATATTGAGTTACTACATTTTCTCTTCGTCTCTTAGAGTCCTAAAATGGAGATGCAAATTTCTTGAAAAGGTTTAGGCCACCATCTAACCACTCCAATCAAATAAATTCTTTCTTTCCCCGCTCATCATTCTAGCAGCCTTAGCTAGATTAATAAAGAAAATAAAATTCAGAGGATGAGATGGTTCATTTAGAGACCTTTCCTGTGAGACAAAACATGGGCCTTAAAAGAGAAAATACTTCCGTACACACAACTAATTCCAACTAGTGAAATATTGTTCACAAATTTAAGGTAGACTGCTCTGAATCCAGATTATATAGAGAAACACAGTATTTTTTTTTGAAACACAGTATTTTTAAAACTATGCATACGTTGATTCCATATTAAAAAAAACTCAAATGTTCTCTTAGTGGTAAAAATTCTTTAAATTACTATATAATTTTAATATTTGAGGCCTGATCGATATTTGTTACTAAATTGTTCATTGAATTGTTAACTTGAATTTATTAGATTTAACATTTATGATTAAATTTTCCGAAGATGGGTGGTAAGTCAGGAAGATGAGAATCAAGTGTATTACAGACGAAGTTCCTACCATAGCCCAGCTGGGAGATAATGAAGTCAAATTCCTCGATGCTGTGTATACTTGCTAGGTCACCACCTTCCTTCCTACATGCAATCAATGCATCTCTTTGGAGTTTCTTCTCTTCTCTGTAAATCTTGTAACAGTGACCTGCATACGGCCACCACTGACTTGGACAGTTGGTAGGCACATCACTTTCTAGGAAAAAAAAAAAGAGAGTTTGGAAAACATTTAAAAGGAGCTTTTTTTTATTGTTTTAAAAAGTTTTTAATTTAACGATATTTTCTATCATTCTCTACAGGAAACAGTTCATAGTCATAGGCAAATATAGCTAATATTTATTTTTTGGCACAGGTATTCACGAAAGATAGACGAGATTGTGTTTGCTTTTACACTAAAGATGATATGGAAGTCATCTTTCATTTTAAAATAAAGCCAAATGAGAAATCTGTTCTTATTTTCAACTGTACCTACAACAAGGCCACAGTAAGATACAATAGATTGTCTCATTTCGTCTGCATTTTATCATCGGCAGACCTGTCCTAAGCATGTTCTATAAATACTGGAAGCACAAGAGTTTTGTCATATAATGTATTCATTCCTCAGAAGATTTCAAGTTACCTCTATTCTACGGGCATTAGGAAGCCACCCATTCCTCAGAGGATGGGCACGACTCACAAGGCAGGCAGGAGAAAGACGTGCTGACACAGGGCCTAGAATGGGTGGGGGGCGGGGGGGGGCACCAAGGAGCTTCTGAAACCATGGCAGTGTGAGCCGGCCACCTGTGCCTTTGAACTAACCCACTGCCGTGCACTTGCTCCCAAAAGATGGCACATAACTGCAGAAATCACAGGGACTTCGATTCCAAAGTCTTTCAGGCAAAATCTGAATCTGCCACAAGCTGTGTGATGTTGGGTCAGTCATATCGCATGAACCAAACTATCCAGGTATGTAAAATATTGTAAATCATATGAATACTAGTACTAATATTAAACTACCCATCCTCACTGTGCTCTGCACTTGAGATAATATGACTATAAATTACAAATACGACAACAATGTTTAATCAAACCAGTAACAGTGACCAAGGTCCTAATTATTGCTACTAGTAGTCAGGGTCAAATTTCATGACCTTGATTATACATTACAAACATGACAGTAATGAGCTAGGGAAAGTGACAGTAACAATGTTCGAAGGCAAGAGACTCGCTTCATTCATCCTCATATAGGCCCTGAAATGGCACAGGGCCTGGCACAGAGTAAGTGTCATGAATTGTTGGTCAAGAAAAAGAATTGAAGTTATATTTACTAGACAACAGCTTATTATGACCATTTTGTGGATACTATTTCAAACAGCAATTGAGCAATATATCTTGCGTAAAGAGGGACTATATTGCCAAATGAATGTCAATTTCTATATTTAAGTTTGATACTAAATGTTCTCAAACGTGTTGCCTTAGTAAAGGTTCAGTACAGGGCACCTTTGTTATCCGTTTCATGTATCAGTTCCATAGTCTCTCAAAATCTGGGAATGTCTGCATCACCTTTGTATAAGCTCAAAATTCTGTGTACGGTCATTCAAGTAAATACGCAGTCCTGAGATCCAAACACTGTATTATTATAACAGAAAAATGCATATTTTTAGAAAATCTATTCCTTCTATACAGTTCCAGTGGTGACCAAAAAAAAAAAAAAAAAAAAAGTTAGTATCACTCTGGAGCCCTCTTGTGGGATATTTTAATTTTGCTGCTCAAGAAGTTGAAAATGATGCCAGCACATGCTGAGGGCTTCAGAAACTAAACAGATGCACTTTAAAAATATTTCAAAACATGAAAACAACCGATGTAGAGGCGTCCCCTGGGGCAGCCACAAAAAATGGCTTATTCCTGTACAGCAACACTGTCTGACTGAAATATAACATAATCCACAAACGGAAGCCACGTATGGAATTATTATACATTTGCCAGTTGCCATGTTAAGTACAAGTCTCAAGAGAGACAGGTAACTTCCTTTATAATAATACATCATATTTAACCCAATATACCCAAAATATTATCATATCAATATGTAATCAATTAAAAAATAATGAGATCGTTCACTTCTGTTTTTCATGCTGTGTCTTGTGAGTCCGGCGTGTATTTTACACTCACAGCAAATCTCTGTTGGAACTAGCCGCATTTCATGTGCTCAGTGGTCACATGTGGTTAGTGGCTACTGAACTGGACAGTGCCGCTCTAGCAACCTAGGGGTCATGGACGAACAGGGTGGCATTGCAAAGACAAACAGGGGACGAGGTGGAACCCTTGCCGAAGAAAGTCACCAATAATGTATGCTGCATAATCCTAACTCTGATATGCTTTTCCAAGCTCTGGTTTATTTGAGTTTACAGATAAGATAGAATGATTAATCCAGGAAGTATAGAGAAATTCAAAAACCAATGGGAAGTGAAAGTTAGCAAGTGAAGCAAGTAAGGCATGTAACCGAGCAGGACCCTAGGGGGCCTTCCTGGGACAGACCCCCTCCCCCACATCCTCTGCTGTAGCTCCCCTCTGAAGGACCCAGATAATAGTATCTCATGGACATTTCCTGAGTTGTTTTACAGATGCTAAAACCACCACCAAATGGAAGAAATTAACTACTTGATGATCAGGAGCGTGTTGGCACCTAAGGATTGATAACATCAACCCCTGGGACACTGCCATGTTCCCTCACCATCAGCCAATCACAGAATTTTGCACAAGCTGATCACATACCCTGCAACCCACCTCCCTCGCCTGGACTTTACAAATGCTTTCCTGAAACCCATAGGGGGGTTCAGTGTTTTGAGTACTAGCTGCCCTGGACTCCTGGCTTGGCACCTGCAATAAACCCTGCAATTTCCTTCACCACAACCCGGTGTCGGTAGATCTGGCTTTACTGCACGCAGACCAGCAGACCCAAGTTTGGGTCCAGGAACAGGCATAGCACAGAAATAAGAATAATGGACTGAGTGCTTGACAATATGAACAAACATTCACAGGAAGAACAAGTGTTAGTATTTCCACTTAATAGACAGGAAACTAAAACTGGGGTGTTAAGGAACAAGGCCAAGTTACAGAATTCTACCTCCTTACCTCAGACATGATAAAACCACCATTCTCCTCACCCCCTAAGTGGTAATTCCAAACCTTCTGAAGGAGAATTATAGGAGCTCTTCCAAGAGGGAAGGATTATATCAGTACCCCTTCTCATATGGGAGGAATAGAGGAGACGAAATACAAAAATGACTGAGGTCTCCCTGAGGCGTGCCCACAGCCATAAGGGTGACCCTGTAAAGTATAATCAGACCCAATAATGGGACCCTCATCTATATCCATTGGGGAGCTCCGCCATGTTTGTATCCATCAAAATGGCAAACACACCCACTCTTTGATCTGGCAATTCCACTTCTAGGAATAATCACACACATCAAATGATGCATGTATAAAGTTACTCACTGAGGGATTGTTTGTAACAATAAAAAATTGGAAGTAAACTAAAGTTCCATTAATAGGGGACTGGTTAAAAAAAAATATGGTCTCTCCCTGCAATGGCTAACGTTCAGCCATAAAGATGAGCACAGAAGCTACCTATGTACTGTAGGGAACGATGCCCCAAATTGTTATTAAGTGAAGAACGTAGAGCAAAGTGTATCATATGCTGCCATTTGTATAAAACAGACAAAAAGAATCACAAACATATTTATTCACATATTCATAGAATAACTAGGTAAGGATATACACCCAGACACAGTTATTCAGAGAGGAACTGCAAATCTGAAGTAAGAACTGGAAGAAATTATTATTATTTATCATGTTGTACCACAGACTTTCTAGCCATGTCGATCATATTTTAAAATAAATGAAATTGCTTTTAAAAGTCAAGGAGCAAAAAAAGTGAAGAATGCCACGCTGTCAGATTTCCCAAGGAGAATATATATACACATACATAAATGACCATGGAGTATTAAGTGTCTCTCCAAAAACAGGTGATGGTGAAAAAAATGTATCAATAGTTAGTTTGCTTTTTGTCAATTTGAAGAAAAAAAACGCATTCTGGGCTTAGTAGCTTAATTCTTCTATAAAATTATGATAGAGAGCATAATTGCAGTTTTTCCCGCTGGTCTAGCCTATATATAAAATTCAGTGACTACTTCTGGGATGTTTTATTCCATTTTGGTGAAGACTTCAGTGTATATGTTAAACTAAATAACACTGGTGCCCAGATACGCCATTAAATAGTGAGGACATAATAAAAACATTCCTTTCAGATACTGATTTCCTAGCTTGGATTCCAGTTTTGTCACATGTGCGAGTTTTTTATATCCTCTGAATATCTTTTTCCTCATCTAAAATGTGTGAATAATAATACCTACCTCACAGGGCGGCTGTGAAGATAAAATTTTTATTAATGCTGTGTCAAAGGCTTTGCTCATGCCCAAACACTCCAGCACACTCAGGAAAGGTTAGCAACCACCAAAAAGACATTCTGTAGGAATATCATTAAGTTGATACCATAAATGATCAACAAAACCTGTCACTGCCTACAGTTAGGACTAGACTGTAATTTGATCTTTAAATTATAATATTTTATACACTTCAGATCAAATAGATCACTTACCTGAGGGGATAACAAAAGAATTCAAAGTTGTGTTGCCCTTTTTACAAATATAGCCTAGCTTCTGAACACATTGCAGATTTTCCCATTTAGCACTTTTCCCGGGATTTAGTGACACACAGCTTTTTCCTGGTTCCGCTGATGGACTTCCTTTGGGGAAAAGAAAAAATAAAAGTGGGACTATTATAGGAATTGCAAGTAAATAGACCCCCCAGAGCCTCGTGCGTTTATCCTTGGCATTTAATGGATCCCCACCCTTTCTGCTACACATTCACAAAGAAATATTTAGTGCCTGCAGAGCAAAAGACATGTTGGGTGTCTATTTGTTTTCTCATGGTTGGATCATTCCAATACCTGAAATGTTGATTATATAAGTTTACTTCTTTGAAATAAATTTTTCCCCACAATATCAAACAATAAAGCTAAACCTTAAACCCTGAACAATCTTCACGCTGGGTTGCTTTACGTATGATGGGGGGTAAATAACAAAAGAATACACGACGTTCCAAATCAGCTATATTCAACATTGTCGATACCTCCCCAGAAACCTAAGGCAAGCTAACGGTGGACCAGCCAGAGAATTTCTGGACATGGGAAAACCTCCTCCAGTTAGAAAGAAGAGGCAGGAAAGAAGGCAACGCGAGGAGAAAGAGAAGCAAAGAGATGCTAGAAGCAGCAATGTGCCACAGCAAACGCTGATAAAGTACTCCCAGAGCTCAGACTCTCTCTCAAGATTTTCAGCTCAGCCTACTGAAGAATACTTCCAGCAGCTAACCTCTCATCTCACTGCTTACTGGAAACGGATTAAAGAACGAGGTCAGGTCAACCTTCTTAATGCAATCGATACATGCATAGAGGCCCACATTTCTCATGCTTTTCCACCACTTGAATAAATGATTTTGAAACCAGTGCTCTAAAACCTTGCTCCATCTCACAAGAGAAGACAGGGTGATGAGTCACATTTTGTCAATGTTTCTTCTTTGTGAACTCTGACATCTTTACGACCTGGACCTGGACCACACTTTCCCTTCCCGAAAGATGGGAATCACATCACCTGTTCCATAAAGCCTTTGTCAAAAATTTTTGGAAGTTGCTTGAACAGCTCACAAAGAAAAAATTGTTAGTGATAAGGATAAAGATGTTTTTTAAGTGTGTTGATAGTATGACCAAAATTCCAGTATAACTGAACTAACAGATCAGGTACCAGTACTAGAAAGAAACTTTCGGAAACAATAATGTATTTTACAGCTAACGGTTATTATTTAATATATGAGCTGGTAAATCATAGTAATACAGTTATTTATCAATAGAACACAAGACCTACTTTAATAAATCAACTCTTTGTCTTTCAATGGTTACTATAGTTATATATTTGAATTCACACGTCTATACCTTTTGTGTAAACTATCGTCACTTCAAATGTAGATGTATTTTAATAGGTGCTTTACTTGTCAAGTACTCAGTTGAAGGCTGATTGAACAACTTATATAATAACAACTTCTAATGTTCCACAAGGTTTCTAATTTTCATTTGAAGAAACTCTCCTATTATTTCAGAAGGTGGTTTAATTTTGCGCCTACTTCTCAGGAATTGGTTTAATAAGGAAGGACATTTCTTTTCCTTTCTCATTAATATTCCAATTTTATTCCTCACTTTCCCAGAATCTAGACCCCTCAATTTTCTCACTGAACTCTCAGAATGCAAGTGGTTAAATATTACAATAATCATCACTTAAAACTGAGTAATAAATAAAATGATCTGCCTACAATAATTAAGCAGCAAAGAATAAACTCTAATCCCCCAACAAGTGATTATTATTGTCTAATGATCTGACTGAGCCAACCGGCATTCTCCAATAGTGTGACTGAGTCAGTAAGCTGACATATGCAATTCTCACTCATAGATAGCACCTCTTATATTCCCTTGCAGCAGTGTTTACGTCCCATATTCCAGAGGAAAGCAGAGCTGACGCTTAGTGACAGCCCTGCAAACATCATGCCTTGAAGGAGGACATTGAAAGTCAAATTTCATAGTAAAATCTAATCGGTTTAAACCGACGTATGGGCTCTAAAAATTCCCTCTCATGTTTTAGCATATCCCGAATATTATCTATTTATTTCAAAGTTTTTCTTTTTCATACCGTAAGTCGGTAACATGGAAAATGTGGAGAGTTTAATTTTCTAAGCCAAATGCAAAAACCATTCGATGGCTTTAAAAAAAGAAGTTTGACCATATGAAGAAACACCACACTAGTATTTTCCATAGCAGAACTGGTAAATGAAAATGTGACCCGTCCTTTCTCACACCTACGGCAGACACCACTAATCCTTACCTGCACACTTTCCTAATAAATCAAGGTTAGTACAGGATGGGGCCTGGGTTGGGAGTGGAGAATCATACTCAGTAGAGTGCCTTAAGCAGCCACGAACAATGGTTGGTATTGGTGAATAAGATGAAGACGTTTTGTCATCATTGGTCCTTTTGTTTTCTCAGAATAATTTCTGTATATGTAAAACATCTTTATCATCTAGTCTCCTTTTATGTTCTGTTACCTCTATGTTACAACAGTACAGAAATAATTAGCTCAGAGTATTTTCTGTCCTCCAAAAAATGGGAAAGCCTTTGAAGGCTTGATCATCCCCTGTGTTTTTCTACAACTAAACTACAAACTGTCAACAAAACTGCTCATGAATGATTACGCTAGTATGGAATATTACAATCTGTGGCTGGTATTATTTTTAATCCAACTCTAGTCGATTAAAAATAGGAGAAAATGGCATCAACGTAGACCTTCAGATCATTATAACGATGACAGAAATACTGCAAATATCTCATGGCTCAAGATAATGAGAAATTCTCCAGCCTAAAACAATTTAAATTTCTTAAATTCATAGTGTGTGTGCAGATAGAAATAAATATGTATAAAATCTTTGAATATACTATGTAGCATTATATATTATATATATATCATAAATATAAAATCAAATTTTTGAATATAATACCTAGCAAATCAAGGATGCTCTGCGAATATATACTTTAACAAAGTCCCCTATTGACCTGTGTGAGTATCCTTCCAGACAAGTCCTTATCCCAGAAAGCTGGAATAACCTAATGGTGTTAGAGTATTCAAATCTAGTTGGCAGGTTTCAAAGCAAGGTGAGAAATAAACTGTACTTGATGTAATCTCCCAGTTCTTCTCTTTGATATCTACATGTGAGCTGATGAAGGTCTCCATGGTACCTAGCTAAATTAAACGCAGATGAATTCAACCAGCTTAACGCCACCAAGTTAATCAGACGAGCTTAACCCTACCTGGTAACCAGTTCAAGTATCGGAACGGACTGCCCCCACTCCACTGCCATCCACTGTTGAAACTCAGACTGTTCAGTCCAATCCAGAGTCCGGAAGTCAAGGAACTGGTTAACCCTTTAGGACAAAAGCAAAACAAAAACAAAACTGACATTCGGAAAAGACGGTGAAATCAAACTCAGAATTAGGTACTTGAATCAAAATGTACTAGAGAGAAGTAACGAAGATCATGCCGAGCATGTCTCCTTTGATCCTCTCCTCAGCGGGAAGCAAGTACAACCGTTACCTCCACGGGCATGTAAAGAAACAGAGGTGAGAACACAGATAAGCCAGCAACGGTCTCGCTAAGCGTCTAAGGATCGTGTGAATGTGCTTCTAATTTGGAGAAGACTCTCTTTGACTATCGTCAAACAAAAACATGTTTACTTCATTTTAGAGTAAAACTAAGATTTCTTTTGTACCAAAGTCACCGTTTTCTATCATGAAAAAGTTTAATATGCACTTCAATCTATTTCACTCTCATAAGTTATTACCCGACCTCATATTTTAGAACTTACGCTCAGAATTTTACTCGATGACATTTTAAAACATCCATTTTTTTTCCTCATTAAGATGATGATTAAAAACTAAACACTAAGTGCTTGTGTTACTACGAATAACACTTAGGCAGCTAATAAATCATAATTACAATGTTTCAAAGTCTGTGCTAGGCCTGAGATGCAATAAAAAACAAAACAGAAGCAACATGGACCTCAGTCCACCCAGGTTAAACAACTCTAATGTGTTATTACCTGTAACTTTTTAAAAACCATGGATTTGCTGTTCTCTCTATATTCTTTTTAGTTGATTTAAAAGAATTAATGGAAAGGAAAACTATCGTTTGTCTTAAATAAAATACCAACCTGAAGTGTCTATAAACATAAAGGGTAATCATAAATGGACCACTTTATATCTACTGTTCTCTAGAGGATATATTCCCCAGTCAAATTTTCCAATGGTGAGAATAACCACTTACTATATTCAGGGCACTGTTTTCGCTCATTTTCAATCCTCACAAACTCTAATTAGGTACTGCCATCTCCATTGTACAGATTAGGAATTTGACACCCAAATAGTTTAGATGACATGTGCAGAGTTGAAATTTAAACCTAGGTTCTTTTTGGGATTTAATTCCCCGACCAGGGACCAAATCCACACCCCCGCATTGGAAGCACAGACTCTTAACCACTGGACCGCCAGGGAAGTCCCTAAATCTGGGTTCTTATGACATCAAATCCCAGACCCTTTAGCTCTGATGCAACCAACTAAGCTATCCAAATTCACCGAAATTTTCCCCAAGTTTTCATTAGCTGATATATACGCACATTCATGTCACAAATTCAAATGAAAGGGGATTACAGTGACTCGATGCCCCAGAATCCTATCTCACATTTTTTGCTCCCCAATGCCATAAAAGCACAGATCACGTTCTTGGAGAAATGTGACCGGAATGCTGTCAGTTTATTCAGCACCTGGCAGAAAGGCACTGACAAAGGGAGAACCCGCTTGAGGATACTGACTAGGTTGATATTGATTAGGTAGGTTGATGCTTAATGAACTGAACTGAATCCAATACTGGAGTTATTTACTGAAAAGTAAACCCTATTGCGTAATTTCTTTAAAGTAATAAAAATGGGATGAAATTAACTACTAGCATGTAAAAAGTCAGTGAAAATTAATTCAGATCCACTTATCTTTATCAAGTGTTGTAGAAAAAAAAAAGTCTGAGTTAGTACAGCTCTCGCCCTTAGGTACTTTATACACTTTGAGAGGTATCTCGTCCAGGGCCTTCATTTTACAGATGAAGAAACTGAGGACAGAGAGGTTAAGAAACTTGTGGAGAGTGAAACGGAGGATGAGTAAATTAGGACTTGCACTCAGGGTTCACTTTGGTGTTTCCAGCGAATTCAACCCTTGCTTAAATTAAATTTGCCTGTGAGTTACTATTATTGATATAATACATTTTCCAGATAAGTTTAGATGTTAGAACACCTTTAAATAAAGAACCATGAACTAAAAAGATATTTCTGATAAATGTCATCCCTCCCCAAACAATAGTCCACGGCAGAACTCACTCTGGTTTACCTGTGAAGACTCAGCATTTGGTTCTCCAAAGTTGGAATTTTACCAAAAAATAAAATACTTATTACAAGCTATGTCAAGGGAATGACATTATCAAATGGGAAAATCTTAATATTTCTCTAGTCTTAAATCTCTGCAATGAGCATCATCGACTATGACTGCATTCATTACAAAGAAAATACTGATAATGAAGTGATAGAAATTCATTCACAGTAAATCCATTTTATAGTTATTCATCTCACTGATGGTTTCCCTTTAGTTCATTAATTATTTTACATAGTTATTAAAACTCTTTTGAGTACTAAACTATTACTGATGTCTCTTTAGGGTAAATTAAAGAAACCAACAAAAACGGCCATCTCACCTCATTCATGTAAATAGATAACTTATAAGGTGTCAGGAGGAGATGCCTGTCTACCAGTCTGTACCTTAGAAATGTCATTCTGGGATCAGTGTCATGTTGATACTATATTTTATGTTAATAATTATTCTATTAAATACCACTGAACATTGATTTTTTCATAAATTATTTTTCTTATTGAAATATAGTTGACATACAATATTACATTAGTTTCAGGTATACTACATAGCGATCTGACATTGCATACATTATGAAATGGTCACCGCAATAAGTCTAGTAACCATCTGTGCCCATACAAAGTTATTACAATATAATTGACCATATTCCTTATGCTGTGTATTACATCCCCATGACTTTGTTATATAACTGGAAGGTTGTACTCTTAATCCTCTAACTATTTCACCTACTCCCCACCTGCCCTCCCTTATGGCAGCCACCCATTTGTTCTCTGTATCTATGCATCTGTTTTCATTTTGTTTTGTTTTCTAGATTGCATACGTAAGTGAGATCAAGAGGTGTTCATCTGTCTCTGACTTACTTCACTTAGCATAATACCTTCTAGATTCACCCATGTTGTCACAAATGGCAAAATTTCATTTTTTATGGTTGGGTAATATTCCATTGTACGTATGTATATATACCACATCTTCCTTATCCATTTGTCTATCAATGGACGCTTAACGTTGTATCCATATCTTGGCTATTGTAAATAACGCTGCAGTGAACACTGGAATGCATATGTCTTTTCGAATTCGTGTTTTTGGGTTTTTTCCAGGTAAATAATCAGAAGTAAAATTGCTGGATCCCATGGTAGTTCTATTTTTAGTTTTTTGAGGCCCCTCCATACGGTTCCCCACAGTGGCTGCACCAGTTCACATCCCCACTGACAGCACATGAGGGTTCTCTTTTCTCCACATCTTTGCCAACACTTGCCTTTTGTTGTCTTTTTGATGGTAGCCACTCTAACCGGTGTGAAGTGGTATCTCACAGTGGCTGTGATTTGCATTTCCCTGATGATTAATGATGTTGAGCATCTTTTCATGTGTATGTTTTCTTTGAGAAAACGTCTCTTCAAGTTGTTTTGGTTTTTCTCGGGCTTTGGGGGTCTATTTTTGATGTTGGGTTGTATGAGTTCCTTGTATATGTTGGATATAGCTATTCCCCAAAATCAAATATTCTGGTATGTTTTAAAACTTATAATAAAATACACATATCTAAGTTTTCAAAACTATGAATTTTTGAACAGAACTGTAGGAATAAATAAATTAGATTTTGCCTGAGTTTGCTTAATTAAATTACTACGTTTGGCATGATGAGAAAAGATGATCACTCTTTAAGGAAATTATCCTTTGAGACTCTCCTTATCTACTCTAGGTACTCCTAGGCTTGTTTTGAAGAATTAAATTAAGTAATACTTCTTAAAACAGGGCCTAATACACAGTATATGCCCAATAAATGCAAGCTATTGCTATTATTAATATTATTATTATTACTCCATGTTGAATTCGGGTTGGCAAAAAGTGTGATTTACAAACAGATTTCAAGCTTTGTGTTAAGTATATCACTTAAAGCTGATGAGTGTCATACACAATATTTTCTCTAATGTGTTTTTAATTTTATAAAGAAGATGGCCAAATTTTCATTTCTTTTTTTTTTTTTTTTTTGCGGTATGCGGGCCTCTCACTGTTGCGGCCTCTCCCATTGCGGAGCACAGGCTCCAGATGCGCAGGCTCAGCGGCCATGGCTCATGGGCCCAGCCACTCCGCGGCATGTGGGATCCTCCCGGACCGGGGCACGAACCCGTGTCCCCGGCACCGGCAGGTGGACTCTCAACCACTGCACCACCAGGGAAGCCTCCCGATTTTTTTAGTATTATTACACAAAGCATCAATTCCACATGCTAAACTTTTTAATGTTTAATTTTCCTGCATGTATCGTCTGAAACAGTTTATACCTACTTTTGAACTTAGTTGTAATAGAAGACGTATTACTGTCCAATAGTACACTGTATTGTTCTTTTCTATACTGTGGTCCAATTTGTTCTCCACCCAGCACCATACGGAAACTGGCAAAAACAATCAAGGTAACTAGCCAATTTCACTTCTTATATCTTATTTCAGTTCTATAAATCCTAATCCTATGCATACATAGTTATAAATCTGATTCAGGAACTGAGGATTCAATAGGGTGTTCCAACATTTTTGAGGGTAGAAGAGATGATGAAATGACTCTGGGTGATATAAGAATTGGCCGCTGGGCAGAAGCTGTTAACCCAGCAGATAATGTGAAATCAGACTGCCAGTTTAGAATAAATTTACTGGAGCAAGGAGCTGCTGACACCTAAATTAAAGGTTCTCTTTAGTGCTTTGGGGGCCACCAGATCCTTGCTTATTTTTAAGTGAGACCCAGGCAGAGCGTAATGGAAAGACAGTGCTGAATTCCAATTCAGTTATTTTCAGAATGGGTGGCATTAGGCAAAATTCCTACCTTCTCCCTCCTAATCTGTTATCTATAAAGTGGGGACAATATTACTCATTTACAAGGTGTCAGCTTTAGAAATAAAGCTCAGTGTCTGACACACAACAGCTGTTTAATAAATAACAGCTAATTTGATCTCAGAGTCATAAGAGGCTTATACCTTTTAGAAAAATGAAATTTACTACTCAAAATTCTCACATAAAAGAAATCATATTTTAAAAGCGTAACTATGTGTGGTTTTTAAAAAATGTTAGCGCCCTATTTTCCAGAATGGAGTAGATGACAATCCCTCACTCACCCCAGGATTTTCTAGTCTTCCCCAATATATGCCGAAAAATCCCAAATGTCATGAATATCTTCCCTCTAGAAAGCAAAAGTCTGGTTTATTTTTTAAATTCCCCGTCAGACTTTTTTTGGTCCCCTAATGCATGGCATTTTTGACTTAAAGAAAAGCAGGAAATATTACAAATCTCATTCAAGAAGTCATTCTTACCCGGATTTCAGTTAAAATTTGCTGACTGAAATTCCGGAGGCTTGGATAAGATTCAAGTAAGTATCTGAGGTGAACTCAGCCTCCCAATCTCTTAGGGCTTGTTTGCGCTCCTGGGGACACAGTAATAGCCCTTGCTGATTAGAGAAGCATTTCCTGCAGCCAGAAGGCTGATAGCGGGGCCAGGAATGAGGAAGTGAGTGGCCCAGAGACGCTGTCCTGCTCACAGAGCCTCTTTCCCCTAGCAACTGGGGAAGAGTTCAAAAGTAACCTGTGCTCTGTCCCTTGGCTTCCAGAAAGCCAGAAAACAAGCAAACCTCAGAAGAGTCAAGATAACACAACCCGCAAACAGATTCCTTAAAAAAAAAGCCAAGTGAAACCATTTCAACTCTGAGGTTTCTCTAACCCGTGCAAGCCAGCACAAATCACACCAGGATTGTCTCAACTCATTCTCTCTCTTCCTTAATCACCTACATAAATTTTGTCTTATCTCTGTCTCTGTTTTCCTCTTTTTCTCCTTATTTTTACACATGGTTGCAAATACTGGTCCCTCTGTACTTTGCCCCAATACTGCATACAAAGACCCCAAGGAGCAACACAAAACAGAATCACTGAGCAGACAGAGGCGTAATCCCACCTCTGAGCTCACGAATGCCCATAGTGAGGTCGCGTTGCTTTTCTGTTGTCAATCTCTTTAATGATGGCTGAAAGAAAATGGTGGCTTGCAGCCTATACTGAAAGCAGAAGATTTTTAAATGTTATACTTGGTACAAGAAAGATTTCATTACAGTGGAGCTAGTACTCACGATTTAGTCCTCAGAAATGGACTAGAAAAGTCTTTCTTACCCAATAATGCTTCGTGTATTTCACACGGTGGTGCTAAAAAAAATTCATGTTACATTTTTTTCTGCCCAGAATAGAATGCAATCAACATCTTCAAATGCAATTAAAAAATAATAACTTATAGGAGAAGTGTGTTCCAATTGGTGGAGAGGATCACCCGCAAAGAGCTGGAGAAAGGGAATCCTAGGTGATGAGACAAGGCTGGGGACAGCTCTGTCCCCTGTAACAGTTCACACACACTCTCCCACTGCAGCACAGCAGCCTCAGGTCATCGCCCCCAAGGTCCCCCAGCTTCACAGAGCCGGGGCCCAGGGGCCCAGGCGGTCAGGCTCCTGAGTCTATGCTCCTTACTCCTGAGCTCTGCTGCCTGCTATCCAGGCAGATGCAATCTGTAGGCTTTGCTGATACAGCAGGTACTGTACCCAGTGCTTTGCCAGGTGGGGTCCCCATCCACTTGCCCTAGAATCACCTGGAAATTTGATAACATGCAGATTCCAGGACCCCACATCATACCTACTGATCTACAGTCGCTGGGGTTTGCACCCAGGCAGCCTCACTTTAACAAAGTTCCCTGGTGACTGATAAGCAACTTCACACTTAAGAACCACTGTCTTCTCGCCATAAACTGACCACTGGTCCAACCGTGAGGGTGAATTTCTAAACAATGTTTTTTCTTGTGCTGCATCCTCACTTGTCAGTCAGCAAACATCCCTTGAGACTGTCTTCCCGGAAGGTTCTGGGTGAATCTCTTTAGGGGTTGGGAGGACATACATATTCACAAGACATTCCTCACTTTCAGCCATCTGCCTCTCAAATCCATTCTCTACACAGCCTTCAATTTGCTTATAATTTGTATTTATTTGCTTGTTTTCTTGTCTATGTGTTTTCCCCATTGGACTTTAAGCTCCATGTGGACAGGACATGGCAGGCTTTGGTCACTGCTGTGTCCCCAGGAGTTAGCACAATGCCTCACACAGAGAAATCACCCATCTTGTAGAATGAATGAATGAATAAAAATCGAATGTATTTATAGTCTTGTAGGGGAAGTGGGACATATGTAAGTAACCACTGTAAAAGTGGTAAACAAATAAGAGAAAAGCAGATGGAAATAGAGAAGACTGCATTTCAACTGTATAAAATGTGGGGAATTCCAGGTACAAGAAATGCCATGGGGACAGATGTGGAGGTGAGAAAGTATGAGACATAGACGAGGAACCCAAAAGTTTTCTCTTGTCAAGACTGCGAAATGCACAAAGGGGAACAGCAGTCAGTGGACAGGTGACAGCCCCTGAATGTCAGGCAAAGGTGTGTTGTTAATTATTTGATAGGCGATGAGAAGCCACTAAGAGTTTTTGAACATGGTGGTCACTGGATCCGAGATACTTTCAGCTAGTAAGCAGGGTCAGGGTGAACGGGAGGGAGGGGATTAGGGCAGGGAGTCGAGGATGCTCTATCTCCCACACTCGTTTCTGGTCCTGACCTCTCCGCTCCTCAAGCGTGGATTGCAGAAGCTAAAACAGACTCTCTCATCTCAAGCAAACATTAGCCCTTTTCATCTTCACAACCTCATAAGAACAAATGCTAAAAAAACAAACATTGTAGAAAGAGTATCAGTAAGACCTGAAAACCATTAGAGTCTGGGAATTTGAAAGACAGGAGGCAAAAGGACGGCTCTTCACTTGTCCCTGTTTGTGGTGGCAGCTCTTCAGTTTATCGTGTTAAATTCTCCCACGCTAATGGAAAACCAATGGCTTCAAGCTATAGACCTAGAATATTTGACCAGTATAGCACCCGTGTCTTGTGTCCAAGAACAGCATCGCTAACTGATTGTAGCATCTTCTACTCTGATCCCAAATAAATCCTCCGAATCGTTCTCAGCACAAGTTCTAGACACTGACACAATGGACAGAAGAAAGTTGGCTCATGAGCTGAAACCTATTCGCCATCCCAGGTGTCTTTTTCGGGGTGCACGTTTGTCAAACCCTCTGCACCATCTGCTTAGGACTGACTCTATCATGATGTCTCAAATTATTCGTGTTGTATGCTTTTAAGTTAAACTATACGGAAATAAAATAATCATGATTTCACAACTCTGTTTTCTTTTCACATCTTTACCTGTCAGGTATGTCTGCTCATGTATCTCTGTGATGCTCAAGAGTTCGGCATCCTGTTGCTGGCAGCTCTTCCTCGCCTGGTGCCAAGTTAAAGCCGATTTGGAATTTATCTGGTAGGAAATGCTGGTCAACGGATCTTTATTCCATAAGCTTTCACTGCCCTCGACTGTAAAAGAAGTCAAAAGGAATTGACTACCTTATGCATGGAAAGAATTTTCAGTGAACAGTATCTTTTAAACAATCTTGGTAGCATTATTGCCTAAAGCATTATCTTTCCCTTATTTTCTTTCTTTTAATCAGTTTTAAAGTGACTGTGAGATTTTCTTTACTCCTGAAATGAAGAGGGGGAGTTTTCAAAGATCGACCGCATTCCATCTGCTTCATGTGCCTCCAGAAAGACAGGGACTCACCATCTGTATTTTTCCATTAGGACATTTGAGATCAGATGAGTTGGGAAGTGAGGCAAATACACAGACTAAGAATAGAGATGCCAGCCCAACTTCCTTAATCTAGAAAAACAATAATAAAGGGAGAAGAGAAAATAAATATGTCTTCTCTCAGCAACGGCTATTTCACCCGTACATTCTAGTTTGGTCTTTTTAGACCAAAGACACAGGCATTAGAGGGGAAGGTCATAGACTCCACAGACAGACTGACCAGGACCTGCCTCCAGACTCTGTCACTCACTGGTGAGTCACCCTTAGTTAAATTGTTAACCACCTCTGGAGTCTCATGTTCTTATCTCTAGCACGTATTAAACATAGGCAGCTCCTGGCAATAGCTGATTGTTACCTTTTCTTCGCTCAGAGTAAAACACTTTTTAATTCAATTTTTTTTTTTAATTTAAAAAATTTTTACCTTTGCTATTTTATGATTCCCAATATACTCTATAAACGTGGCTACAGTCTATGAAAGGCCAGTAATATAGATGGATAAATATTATTGATTGCATTTTACACATAAGATGTTTGAGAAATGAGTCAACAGATGAAATATTTTTGTGTGCTTCATGATATAAAAACTTCTCTTTTGTCTTTTTAATAATGTAAAATTCTACTTACAAGTCATGTGAAGTCATAATCCTTTCATTTTTTTATAAGGAAAAGATTACGTAAACTCAAATTTTCTGAGGAGTATTCAACTTGCTAACAAATTGGACAGTTGTCCGTGTGTATAGAGCCTACACCATATATATGCATACAGCCAACATTATACATACACATATAGCCCACACTTTATATATGCATGTAATTGTGATTCTTTGTATCTGAAGTGACCTTTTTCATATACTTACCACACACTATGATATGAAATTTGTGGTTCATGAAACACCAAAGAGGAAGAAAACTATATCAACATTTCATTTGGGCAACAGCAGACATTTCTAAGACGTTTTAACTATAAAATTATTATATATTCACATAAAAAATATATTTGAATTAGTAATGTTAAATTTAAATTACCACAGTCTGAGGTCTTACTAGTTTAATGTGCAAATGGATTCTTCGCCCTGTAAGTGAGATCACTCAGATGAGACTGGTTTGAGGTTTACTCGAAGTCGGAGCTATTTTAAATAAATATTTTTAGAAATTTGGAGGTTTTGCTTGTAGTGTGGTAGAAAGTGTGAGCTATAAAAGAAGGAGGGGATGATTTTCTCATCCAGAAATGAAGGAAAGGGCTACAAAGGACCAAAGAAAGAAATGCAATTTGCTGCTTCTCTTCATTTAAAGAAAGGGTATTTTGCATTTTCAATCAAGGGATTAAGACCTATTTCTCAATGCATGCATAGGTTTGCTGACTCTGTATCTCCCCAAATGGTTCAAATTCCCACAGTAAACCAGCGCAACTGACTCTGAAAGCTAAAATTGCAAGCTATGGGGAATTGAGAGAAAGGAGTCTTTTCCTTTTCCTGTTCTCCTGATACTTGAAAATAAATGTCTAAATAGAAGGAAAACATTACAATAAACACTACAGAGGGCAGTGAAGAGCATGTACTGGGTGTCACTAGGTCAACAGCCGGGACCTCGTCTTCCTGTATTGAATCTGCTAGTTTAAGGCTAACATCAAATAAAATGTTCTTTTGAAAAAAACACACAAAGCAAAGACAACGAAAGAGTTTGGGAAAATGCAAAGCCTTTCAAGAAAGGCATGGACTGTATAAAATGTGCTTTAAAATTGTAATGCATGTTGAAATCAAAAGTGTTTTAAATTTCCAGTTATTTTACCTTTACAATGAACTAGGCCAAATATATAATTTGCTTTGGAAGACATAAATTGGAACCAATGAGACTAAAAGCTTATTCTAGAGCCTACCCAGTTTATCTCTAAAACACATGTCTAGCCAAGGTGGTTTTTTTTTTTATGATTAGCGGCTGGCCATTTGTCCTCCATTTAATGACTCATTAAATCATACGTGCAGCAAACAACGTCCCTGTCAACACCATGTAAGTGCAGGATGTTACAGCTGGACCCGTGAGATCTGTAGCCCCAAGACACTCCATGATAACGGATTTAGAAAATACCATTCCTACAAAGTCCAGAGGAAGATGTTTCTCAGTCACTGAAAAACAAGTCTTGCTTTATCTCATGAGGAAAATGTTCAGTTTTGTTTTCAGACAAAAAGCCTTCTAATATAGAGATCAGACATCAGTCAACCCTTCATGGGAATCAAACCTTTAAAAGTTGTTATAAAACAGAAATGCATTTACCTCACCCAAGAATGGGAGAGCGGTTCCACCATGAACACAGGAAGACTAAGTTTTTGTGAGTATTCACCCAGAACTGAGGGACTGGACCCAGAGGGGAATTACAATAATCTATGGGGCTGAGAAATCAAATTAATTTTTAGTAAGATGTTTAGGGATTAAAAATCAAAAGAGATAAATAAGCACAATTCTTGGAATTCTGTCTTTAACTTGACAGACTAAGATATGTTTGTAAATTGGACCGTTTTTTACAATAACGCTTGGAATACCGCGACGGCATGTGGATGTGTGATCCTGAAAGTTTAGTGGGGTACGCGGCACTGTTGCAATGCAGGTGGTCTCACAATCAGCCCAGACTGTATCTGAGGCTCTGACCCAGCGCCCGCCCCTTGGCAGGACAGCAGGAAACAGGAGCTCTGATCCACAGAGCCTGAAGTAGCAAGTGGTTGGGGGTAAGAAGTTCAGGGGGAAGGAAAGGAAGGCCGATGCTGGCAGCAGGAGGAAGCTGTGGGTGATGGAGAGAGGGAAGCCAAGAACCCTTCCTCCTCTGTCTTCTTCAGCCACATCCCTGCCTTCCAACACGAATGCCCTCGTCCACCCCACCCAAAACCTGCTGCCCTGCTTCTCTATAAATTCTAGAGCATGGAAAGGACACCAAGAATTTTTATGGCCCCCTCACTTCAATACAATGCAATGCCACTTATTCTGCATCATTGCAATAAGACTTACATTTTCATTTTAAAACCCCTCCAAGCATAGACGTAACTGACTTCCATTGAAGCTATGTTAAATTAAATAATAGTCTTCTTAAACTTAATTTAAGAAGAGTAGCATTACTATCATTTTCACAGTGAGGAACCCTTTTCATTACATCGACACAAAACTCAGGAGCCACTCACATCTCTCTCTCTCTCTCTGTCCATCAAAACCAAGGCTGTGGCATTGCTTAAATTCTGTTTTTGATCTATAGTTTAATAAAGGTAAATCATTGGGGGGGTTGGAAAATGGGATGCCCACCTGTGGCATTAAGTATATATTGCATCGTATACAGTATAATTTGCCCTGAAGTCTTAGAAAATAACTGACAGTAACAGTGGAATTTGAGGAGAAGTCGTAGTTAGTGAAAATAAAGGGGTCATTTGAGGCAGCCTAGGGCTGAGAGTCAGAAGATCTGTGTTCTTGTCTTTAGCCCATATGGATCACTCCCTCCATTATAAAATGGGACAATGACATCTGTAGAGGGTGTGGTGGGGTATGATGAGATAGGAAATGAGAAGTCACTTGGAGGAAGAAATGTTCTCGATAAACACAAAGTCGGATCACTAGGTTGCATACTGAACGTGCCAAAATTGTCTTGATGATAAAGTTACTTACATTTCAATGGACAATATCCGAATAGCCTATCCACGTCATAATCTGTAGTGGTTCCACACCAGAGCCATCCGTCTGATCGCCCAGCAGTTGTGCAATCCGCATACCACTTGTTTTCAAACTTGAATGGAAATGCACAGGTTGCCCCATTGGCATTGCCCAGGAGTGTGTACATGGCTAGAAGAGACACATTGACTTGTACTTAGAATGGATGTGAATCTCCTGAACGATTACTTTCCAATCACAAGGTTACTGCAAGGATCGGTCTTACGCTTCTGATCACAGCTCTTACACTCACACAGGGAATTCCTTTGTATTTCCCTTCTCTTGCGACTCCTGTCTTTTGCTGGATACGTGTGTCCTCGGGAAAAACTCTAGCACCACTTCTATGCTGCTGTCTTTTGCAATAAGATTTTCCTCTTTGCTCTCTTGAGCCAAAAACAGTCAGCTCTACGGACAACAACTTTGACTTCTGCATTTCCTCCAAACAGGGAAAAGGCCATCCTTCCCCTCGGTCGGAATCAGAGAATTACTGAATCTCTAGATTGAAAAATAACCTTATAGCTGTGTAACCCAAACACACAGTCAAAACTTCAATCCCCTCCAACCACTCCTGTCCAGCCAGACTCCGCTTGAGTCCCTCAACAACGGCTACGAGAAAGGGTAGGAACTTTAGCATAAATCTCCAATTCACATCATGGAAAGAAATCACGTAAAACCCTTAGATACTATCTATAATCAGTATTTGTCTTTTTTAAAAAAATGAGTCCAAACAGATCAAAATGTGAAACTCTAGGTTCACCTAGAAAGGAAAGTTGAAACAAATATAGAATTGTGGACTTCCCTGGTGGCGCAGTGGTTAAGAATCCGCCTGCCAATGCAGGAGACATGGGTTCGAGCACTGATCTGGGAAGATCCCACATGCCACGGAACAACTAAGCCCGTGCACCACAACTACTGAGCCTGCGCTCTAGAGCCCGCGAGCCACAACTACTGAAGCCCACGCACCTAGAGCCTGTGCTCCGCAACAAGGGAAGCCACCACAATGAGAAGCCTGTGCACCGCAACAGGCAAGAGCAGCCCCTGCTCGACGCAACTAGAGAAAGCCCGCACGCAGCAATGAAGACCCAACGCGGCCCAAATAAATACATTAATTTCAAAAAAAAATAGAGAGAATCGTTATGGATCACAGTTTGGCGTAAGTCAAAAGGAAGCTCGTATCTCCATTGACAGCCAAACTACTCAAGTAGCTAAATGCTCCAGTATGTTCAGTCTACCTTTGTAGGGATACCTCTTTGGGTGATAATAATCCTCTATATTGAAATATTCAGTCTCTTGTGACAAGTTTATATTCAGAATTTTTTCTAGGTAGGAATACTCTTTTCCTAATTAAGTTTCATAGATTCTATGACTTTAAAAAGTTCTTTAAAGACATCTTGAAAGTCACTAAGATAATATAACATTTGTAAAACACATAGCACAGCATCTAACATATGTAAAGAGCACAACAAAAAAAAGCTACTTACCTCCTTTCCTTTTCCTTTGCTCGTACTTATTTTGTCCACCTTAAAAGCTAGGTTTATTCTCGGTTCCCTCAAAATGACTCTTTTGCCAATTGCCCAGCTGTTAGTAACTTTAAAATGTGATTCTAGCTTTTGTTGCACTAAGTTACAGGACTAATTTTCCGAATCATAGACTGTATAAAGAACATGCTGGATTTGTAATAATTACACCATTGTTCCTTCATACGAAGAAAGCGTGATAAGACCACCTAGGGCTAGTGGTACTGTTCATTCAGCTAGCCAAGGAATTCTCAGTGCTCAGTTTACAGATGTCAATCAGAAATGGCTTTTTAAGGACTAACTGGATTTATTAAACAAAGCACTGATGAGGCCAACTTGACTCACAAATCACGTCACTGCACTCAATTGACTCTTCCTCTTGAGGGCCACACTTCGAGACAATCCTCAGATCCGTCCAAGTCTACAAAGTCTGAGTCGATCACTCAAAATTAAATCCTTGGCCTCAGACAGTATTCTTCCCCAAGTTTTCTTTAGAGAGACAAAGACTCTGCATACATCCTCTCTGCATTGTCTTTACTTCTAATGCATATTGCAATGAATCGATTGCAAGATCACTCTGAAGGGCTAGATCTTCTAGCAGGAACATCTTAAGTATTGGGAGAGACTTAGGGAGTATGCAAAGTGTGGTCAATGGACCATCTGCATCCAGCCACACAGTATTGATAAAATAATTCAATAGATCCCTAGGCCCTTCCCCCAATATGCTAATTTAGAATCTAGGTGTAGGGGGGGAACTTGGGATCTGTATTTTTCACAAGCTCTCCAGATGACTATTAAGCATCTTAAAGTTTGAGAACCACTATCCTAAATCCTATGCATATTTTTCTCAAAGCAAACAGAAGACCAGAAAGTAGGGGCAGGGGGTGGAGAGAGGACTACAGAACTTCAGCGATATCTTTTAAAATAAAATGAGAATTCTGATCTCTTATCACCAAACTTCCTTGTGTTGGATTCCTCAATTAGAACGATTGTCTCACCTGTGGAATTTGACTCAGTCAAGTTTGGTTCACCCTTGTCCTGCCCTATAATTTTCCGACAAGTTTCTCCTGAAATGCTGTGCTACTTAGGTTGCCTCTTAGGTAATTTCTAAACCTACATTATGTTCAGTAAAAGCCTTGGGATAACTTCTTTCTGAGCCCTCCTTCGCACTCTTCTTCAGTTCCTACTCTCTTCTTCTCTTTATAGAACATAGAAGGAAAATGGAAAGCTGTCAAATCATCACCTTGCAAAGAGCTGAACTCCGATGATCTGCGTACCTGCCATAAGCTAAGTTCAACCAACATTTGCAGCCTCAGTAACATAGTAATTTTGCAAACAGCTTAATCTCTTGCCCCAAGAGGCAGGCTCTTTCTCTGACCTTGAGGTCGTTCTAGATCACACTTCACAGAAATCAAGTGTCCAAACCTGGAAAGTGGTTACAACATCATCTGACTCAAGAAGCCTTTGTAAAGGGCTTCAAGTTCTTTTTTGGTTTTTGTTTTATCTTTTTTCTGTGCAGCCACTAGAGAATGAAATTTGGCCAAGATGAGAGAAGACTAGATACTCTGATTTTATTTAACCTTCAAGAGTTGAAGGAACCAACTACATATACAATTATTTCCTGCCCCACGGGTGCTACCACTTTCTCAAACAGCAGACTAAAGACGCTGAAGGTTAGTTTATAAGCTAATTCCTTAGCTTTTCTAATTTGCTGATTATTACATAATATCTCTAAATACCCATAAGGTAACAAATAAATTAGAAACATTTAGAAACCAAAATTGTCAAGATTTCGTTTTACACAGTCTGAATTGGTAAAGAACGTTGTTCCACGGATCATTTGTTCAGAGGTAATGTAAACCAAAGGAAAAGAAACATTTCGTTAAACTCTTATCACGACAATCATACAGTGTAAAATGGAAGACACCGGGTCAAAGATTACAGTGAAAAGTAATTTCTAAAAACGGTAACCCACTGTTAAAAAAAAAATCTTAGCAAAAGTTACAAGAAATGTCTTCTCATTAATCACAAATAGCTAAAGTATCATTTAGGACTTTGAACCACATTTACTCATTCACAGAACACAGAAGAGTTCCAGACACAAAAGTAATCAATTAATACTCTTCTAGTCCAGACTAAACAAGAATATGCTTATTTCCTTGAATTCGTTTCCAACCAAGAAGATGAGAAAGACTTGACAGAAAGGAAAAAAAAAAAAAAAATCCCAAGCTTCTTACCTTCATAACCTCTAGAGCATAAATCATCTGTGGTTCCGTAAACTTTCCATCTGCTCCATAAGCCTGATCCCTTGTAAAGCATAATGTTCTTTTCTTGTCTATTGCCATAGTTAAAAAATAAATCTTCTCCCTTGATTCCCAAAAGCGTGTCATTTTTGCACTCCCATCTCTGAAATTCACTCTTGGAGTCACAGGCATACAGAGTGACGGCAACCCAGTCACTTTTTGATGGTACTCCTAAGCATAACTTCAAGGCAACGCTCATGATCTGCGATTCAGACACCCATCGGAATTTCTGCGCTTCGCTGTCTGGGTTGCAAACTGCAGTTTGAACTGCACTGGGAGTTAATGCTTCCACGCAGCGCCTGTGATCTTCATTGTATATTAAAAATTGCCTAGTGTCTGTTAAAAAAAGAAAGAAAGAAAGAAAGGATGCTTAAGTGGATACATAGGACAAAGACAATATTTTAGGTCAAAAGTTCTCAATGTTTCCATTTCCTGAAAGACCTGTGATCACAGGAAAAGGGTTGAAATTGACTCAGCCTGGGCCGGCTCTGCTCCCTCCGTGGGTCCCTGAAGCTGGAGAGAGACCGGGTTGAGGGGCCTCTTGGGAGCATGTGGCTGGACATCTTCAAGATGTCCTAGTTCAGACAAGGAACCTTATGAAAAGACTTAAATGCACACAAACTGTAGTGGAGTAAACACAAAAGGTAGGTAACGGAGGAAGAAATAATACTCATCTGAGAAAAGCAAATTTGGGGATGAATACAATAATTTATAAAATTAAACACTTGTGTATCCTGGAATAGAATTTTGAAGTCCTACTATCCCTACCCTTTTTGAGATAGATGAAACCTATACCCAGTGATTCTAACTATAACATTAATTAGTAAGGTTTTTCGTATTTAAAAAAACAATTTTGGGCTTCCCTGGTGGCGCAGTGGTTGAGAGTCTGCCTGCCGATGCAGGGGACACGGGTTCATGCCCCGGTCCGGGAAGATCCCACATGCCGCGGAGCAGCTGGGCCCGTGGGCCATGGCCGCTGGGCCTGCGTGTCCGGAGCCTGTGCTCCGCAACGGGAGGGGCCGCAACAGTGAGGGGCCCGCTTACCGCAAAAAAAAAAAAAAATAATGTCCAGCAAATTTGTGAGCTAAGTATCTTCTGGGAAGCCCAGAGGTCTGGGCAACGAGAGAAGTTTTTTTGTTTTCTTTCCCATCCAACAATAGGTATCTTGGACACCTAGTGTCTTTCACTTCATTGGCATATTCAACCTAACCTCTGCATAACAAAAAGATACAAAAATGCATTTGATAGTGTTATAATTTGTGAAGTTTGCAGTAAAGGTTGAATAAATGTAGGTTTTATATCATTTAAGGTAGTATTTATGAGAGTAACTTTATAAATAACAGTTGTTTTATACTTGTAATTTGGGGCTGGTACTTTAAATAAGTATGTATAGATAATTTATGCTTACAGTACATAGCTGCTAACTGGCAAAACTCAACTTCCTCTTGACGAAAAGAAAAAAAGAATAAAACGATCTGGTAAGCATATTTTTGTCCTTTAAATCAAAATTGGTTTCATGTTTCATCATGTAAAGTTTTTTCCTTTTCGTCTATTTTTTTAATAGACAAATGAAAGGAACTGACTATTTTTGTGGCACAAATACAAATTAAACACTTTTTGTGAAGTTTCACTAAATTCTTTCTACTTAAGAGGTTCTTTCAAAATGAGCTGAGATAGTATCACAGATGTTTGAGTGTCTGGCTGAATGAGCTTGGTCTTTTTTTTACGCTTGATTTCAACTTCAATTTATTTTTTTTAATTGATTTGATGGAAGGATAAATTGATTTACAATGTTGTGCTACCTTCTGCTGTACAGCAGAGTGACTCCGTTATACATATACATACATTCTTTTTCATATTCTTTTCCATTATGGTTTATCCCAGGATATTGAATATAGTTCCCTGTGCTATCCAGTAGGACCTTGCTGTTTATCCGTCCTATATACAATAGTTTGCATCTGCTAATCCCGATTTCAATCAGGTCATCCCAGCGAAATTATCAAAGTAATCACAGCGCCACTAAGAGAGGCCGTTGCTTCCACAAGCCAAATTCTATCTACCGTCCTCAGCACCCCGTGGGGTTGGCTCCACTTACACTCGGAGATCAGTCTTGGACTATCAACTTCAAGGTCCTAATGGATCTTTGCCTGAAAAGACTATGTTCTCGGGCTGCCTCTGCTCTTGTCTACACTCGTTAGAGACCTCTTGCCTCTGTCTTGCCTGGGTTCCTAATTCAGTGCTCCTTCGAACCTCTGCCTAGATTCCTTGGCTGGGTTCCTCACGTCTGCTGGTTTGATTTCTTGGAATCGGGACTCGCTAGAGCCTGAATTCCGAAGATCTGCTTCTGCTGGCATCTTTGGGATTGACGCCTGTCAACAGAACATGCGGTGTCACCCAAGCTCCTCCCATCTAACTGAAGGCCTTCCCAAGCCTGATCTGTGTGAGGCAAAATGAGGAACTCTGTGCGTTGGTAATACAATTAAAATGTTAATAATATTTTGTTTTGTTCACAGTAAAACCCAGGAAATAAGAAGATAAAATGTTCTTTAGAAACAGTGATAGGATAAATTACCATACACAAATGTAAATGTCCTCATCTAAAAAGGTGCTGAACTCTGCAAATGCTACCATAGGTACCTGTAGACTCAGCTACACTGCCCTCCACACTTCATTTGTGTTGGCTAGTCCACCTGTTATTTTCCTGTCTAGACTTACCTTCCACATTTCACAGTTTTTCTCAGTACCATCCCAACAACAAATCTCTCTTCCACCTCCTACTTCAGCCATTTGATTTTACTGTTGAGTGGCCAACACTTAGTAACTGTCTAAATTCAGTCAACCAACGAGTTGATAACCAACCATTTAAGGTAAGGTGCTTGGAAGTCATATTGCATGAATAGTGTTCCTCTTTCAGAATTTTTATACTTACCTGACTTTTATTTCGTGTACTTAATTTTCGTCTGTCGTTCCATCTTAAGTTCACTCTAAATATGATGGTATTTAATGAGCAAACATCCAATATTCTCTTTTTCATTAAGGGCACCATCATCCACCTAGATCCATAAGCCAAAAACCTAGGAGTCATCTGGATTTCCAGCTTTCCTTCACTTTCTAGGACAACAGTAGAATCTGTTGGCTCTACCCCAACACATACCATGATGGTTCCTTTTATGTGTCAAATTGGCCAAGACATGGAATGCAAATATTTGGTCAAATACCAGTCTGGATATTGCTGTGAAGCTTGTTTTGGGAGGTTTTTTGTTTTGTGTTCTTGTTCTAGATAAGGTTAACATTTAAAGCAGTAGACTTTTAGTAAAGCAGATTACAGTCCATACTGTAGGTGGGCCTCATCCAATCAGTTGAAGGCCTTCAGAGAAAACAGACTGAGGTCCCCTCCAGAAGAGGAAATTCTATCTCTAGATTGTCTTTGGACCTGAACTGCAGTATCAACTCTTTCTTGAGTTACCAGCCTGCCAGCCTCCACCACTGCACGAGGCAATTCCTTAAAATAAATCTCTCCAAAAAGACATTGACAGATAGATGACAGATAGATAGACAGATAGATATTAGATAGATAGATAATAGGTAGATAGATAGATGGTGGGTAGAGAGAGACACACACAGAGATACACACACACACACACACACACACACACACACACACACACACACACACACACACACACACACACACACACACACACACACACACACACACACACACACACACACACACACACACACCCCTACTGGTTCTGTTTCTCTGGAGAAACTTGACTAATACAAATACCCTAATCCATTCTTTTCTCTTCACCTCCACTGCCTCACCCCAGACTAAGCCACCATGTTCTTCCTCTGATCTTCCTCACTTTGAAACTGGAATCATCAGAGATAATGCCTGATCTCCCAGTTTCCTGGTTGACATGGGCTTAACATGTCACCTGACTCCAAACTGTAAACCCTACCTAATGTCATGGAATGTTTCTACTTAGCCACATAAAAGAGGCAGATTTCTCTCTGTTTTGCAATCCCTTTAGCAGATTGACGGTGCATATCACAGTCGGCTTGAATAGTTATTCCATAATAAAATTATTTTTTTTTCTTCTACTTTCAGGGAGAGGTTTTCTAGGTTGGAAGAGATTTTGCTTTTTACCATATCTCTTCCCACATTTAAACCCTTCAAGAGGACCACTGCACACATGGGAAAAAAACCCTCCAGTCTCCATGTCACAGCTTACTAGATGGGGCTCGATCCAGCCCTGCTGACCCTCTGCTCTCACCTCCTCCCACCCTTGTTCTCACTCACCACCTGCCAGCCACAAAGCCTTTCTGCTCCTCAAGAACTTTAAGCTCATTTTCACTGTAGAGACTTTGTATTTCAAGTTCCCTCTTCTTGAAATACTCATTAAGGTTCCAATTCAAGTGCCAAATCCTTAGTGAGCTAACAATCCAGATTTTACTCATTTATTCTCTATATACTGTTCATAAAATATATATTTTTAAAATTTTGTTTACTTGTGTTTTGTCTGTGCCCCTACTGGAATGTAAATTGGCTGAGTAGAAAGACTTATCGTTCCAATCCAGTACTGTATTCTCTCTTTTTGGAGCATAATAGTCCCTCAACAAATATTAGTTGAATGAATAAAAGAAGAGTCATTAAATCTGAAGCATCTCCTGACTGTAAACCCAGTTACATTCTTTTATTTAATAGTTGATTACTGATGATGGTTCTATTTCATAAGACTTTTTCCCTTGAAACTTTATTTTTACCAAAGAGTGATTTATAAATGTTTATACTTATAAAAGGAGTACTTGGGGACTTCCCTGGTGCCGCAACTAAGGAGCTGGAGAGGCACAACTAAGGAGCCCGCAAGCCGCAACTAAGGAGCCCGACGCAATGAAATAAATAAATAAATAATTTTTTTTTTTTTAAAGGAGTACTTGGAAATGAAAAGCTTCTATTTCAATACAAACTTATCTCTTCTTGCTTCCTTTATTTATCTTTGACATTAGGAAGCGGTGCACGTTTGATATTGCCTTTGCTACACAATACAAGGAAATGTAAAATCATTGCTTTATGATCCCGCATTCATACATTCTTCTTCTCCTCAACTAGTCAACATGTACGTTTTGCTTTTATCACTGTCTCCGTGCAATGTCTCTGAGTTAAAATGTCATACTTCTTCCTCTGAAAATGATTCAAGACCTTGACCAAACGACAGCCTGTGGCATTTCTGTCACTATTAACCAGACCAATGTTTCATTTGGATAAACATTCGATTTTTGTTTTCTATACTAATTTTTTTTTGTAACAGAAATATTGCAAAGCTGAACAAATGATAACAGATGATACTTACACATCAGAAATGTATTTACAGAACTGAAGAGACCCGTCATCCATCCTAACTCAATCTTACTAACCTCACACTTATTTTTCAACAAATAGGTGCTGGGCACCATGCTAGCGACAATGCAAAGACAAACCAGACACGAATTCCCTGCCACAAGGAGCCCACACTTCAAGGGGAGAAATATCAAAGGTCAAAATACATTTAGGAAAGAAGCAAGAAGTTTCCACACAATGCCTCAGGTTAAAAATGGCTGAAACCTAGATATCCAATATCACAGGTACCAATTTTCTTTTAAGCACATTTGAACCGTTTTAAAATGATAACATTGAGCAAGTCATTAAATTTCCAAACTTACTGGCAAAGAAAGTTACGTTACTAAAGGAGACAAGTTAGAGATATAACTATTATATGCTGTACTTCCTTGTACGTGTTTAGGCTTTCCCCACCAACAATACATAAAATGCTGACATGAAAGCATAAAAGCTAATAACTTCTGGAAGACAGAGAAGCTGGATAAGAGGAAAATAAGTGGGTATTCTGTAGCAGATGCTACCAGAACCATTTCTTCCTGCCTTTTGCCATTTCAGTGAGCGCCAGCCCCGGGCCCCAGTGGCATCACCACATCTCTGGGCCGGGGGGCATTTTCTGGCCATCAGAGAACGCTTCACACACTGCGAAGACCAGTAGGGTCAGAGAACGAACTCCTCCTAGGAGTAGCCCTTTGCCAGTGACCAATGGCTACAGACGAATAAACAGCCCCAATCTTTGCACCGTGGGTAGGATGATTCTGAGGCGCGCATCCTACATTGTCACCCAGGGCACCTAGCAAGGCTGAGCTACAGCTGTCCACGGGGGCCATGGCTCCTGGACCCACCATGGACCAGCGGCCTTTATTCTGGTCTCATGTCCGCACCCTTCAGCTAGTCTTTCCCAGGACTGGCTCCCAAATAAACTACTTCACTCAAATCATTGTCAGAGGTCACCACCTTGAGCCATCCAGACTAAGAATCTATCTATTAACCCCTATAAGTGAATGTACACCCACAGATGTGTCTCCAAAGAACTGAAAGTAAGTTAATAAATAAATATTTATTTTTATAAATTTATAATGTTTGTAAGTTAAAAATAAATATTTATTATGAACCTAGTATATGCAAAAAAAAAAAACTACAACAAGTGCTGGGGGCAGGGGAAAAAACTAAGGATCACACTATTAGGTTTAGCGATGTTGAACAAAAGGATAAAGGAAAAATTGAGAATGATTTTATTTACCACTTCAATCCTTCATTCATTCATCAAATCTTCAGAGAACCTACTAATTTAAGTCCCTGCATTTGGCTATCTGGGGAGGTCCAAGTATGAATCCAATATGGGTTGTGACCTCAAGGAAAGAATAGAGGCTGGGAAAAGGAACTCTGCCAACTTCCTGCCTCCCCTCCTAAAGACAGGGATATCTACACCCTCCCTGGGTTCGTTCACTCCCATCTCAGTAGCTCTCCCTCAGCCTGCTGATCCCTTTACCTGTGTCCTGGATTCCATCCCCTCCTGAGGCTCTACTCACTATCCTTCCCTTTCTCCCCTATATCCTCAACCTCAAAATGCCAGCCTCTCCCCCAATTTCAAGACAAACAAACAAAACCTGTAGGTAAGATGTTGACCCTACACAGCTTTTTCTTCTTCCACTCAACCACACTAATTAATCTTTATGTATCATGTTCACCTGATTGTGACATAATCAGAGCTGTACTGCTCACTGGCTGTGTGACCTTGGTCAAGTTTCTAAACTACTCTGTGCTGCCTTTTCGTCCCCTCCCCCCACAAAGAATGAGGAGGAAAGCACAGGACCTGCTAGTTGTTGTGAGAAGTAAATGAGATCATCTAAATAAAGCACTGAGAACGGTTCCTGACACAGAAATTGCTTGATACATGTAAGTGTATTCTTATCACTAACTTGGGAAAATCAGTCTTAAAGGCAATGTGAAATGGTCCAGAACAGGATGAAACCAGAGAAACAGAGAACCTTTGCAGCAGCCCAAAGAGAAGGACAGAAGGACAGAGACAATGGAGACCCCCAGAGTTTCCAGGTGATGTGGTGGAGAGAGGTATATTCTTCTGGGTCAGCAAACTTGCAGGCAAATGCTCGTTCCACCGTTCACTAGCTGTGTTGCCTTAGTTAATCATTCTAGTCTCAACTCCAGATCTGTAAAATGAGTATAATAATGCTCTCTGATAGAGTTGCTTTGAATTTTCTAAATGAGATAATTTAAGCAAAGCACCCAGCATACCATTTTGCAGAGAGTAAACCTTCAAATGTTAGTGTCCTCTTTCCCATCTCCAAGTGAAAAGTCTAAACAATTGATACAAAGAGAGGGACTAAGTAAGTCCTTCTTTGACAGACTGTTGTTTTGAAGCACGTTTATGTCTTTCCTGATGGACACACTCCAGCTGGTAAATTACATCTCCTTCTTAGCCTCAGAGCCAAAAGACCATGGTCAAGAATTAGCTCTGGTCCTTAATGGCTAGCTGACTTCCAAGCCTCAGTTTCCTCATGTAGTAAAATGCGGACTGTAACACCCACCCAACCCATCTCACTGGGATCTGATTAAGGATCTGATTAAGGAACTGCAAGCAATTACTTAAAGTGATTAAAGCTCTGAAAGGGCTCTGTGACCTTATCTTGGTCTGTAATTAGAAGAACCTGTCCAACAGTGCTTACTTCTCTGTCAGTTTCCATTCCTTTTGAAAGGGCACTTGCCTTCCCATCTCCTTTTACTTTCACTTTTATTCTACGTGATTTCCACTAGTTCCCTCTATGGACCCATGTAACCATATGGTATTTCCATTCAATAAAGCTTGATGGTTGCCAGGAGGCAAGAGGACACTGCCGCTCTCACATCGACATCCGTTTCCCTCTCTCTGCCATGCAGATAACAAACCACTTCAGAAGTACTTTCCTGTGCAACTCCCCTTGTGATCTGTGATCTCCTGGTTCTCCCTTAGCTGCTCAAGGTTCAGTCTCAGACTGGGTTTCAGGATCAGTGTCATCACTGTAATCTCCAGGTCCCTTTGAAGGCGAGGGTCTTTGTCTTAACTGAGGTTGAGTGTATTTGATTCTTTTTTTTTTTTGACAGGTTACCTTCTGTATTTTCTTTTTTTAAAACTTATTGAAGTATAGTTGATTTACAATGTTGTGCTAATTTCTGCTGCACACAGTGATTCAGTTATACACATATATATATTCCTTTTCATATTCTTTTCCATTATGGTTTATCACAGGATATTGAATATAGTTCCCTGTGCTAGACAGTAGGACCTTGTTGTTTATCCATTCTCTATATATAATAGTTTGCATCTGCTAATCCCAAACTCCCAATCCATCCCTCCCCCACCCCCCTCCCCCTTGGCCACCACAAGTCTGTTCTCTCTGTCTGTGAGTCTGTTTCTGTTTCATAGATAAGTTCATTTGTGTATATTTTAGATTCCACATTTAAGTGATATCATATGGTATTTGTCTTTCTCTTTCTGGCTTCTTTCAAGCGTATTTGATTCTTTAAAGCTCACATTTAACCAGTGGTGACTCTTCCTACCTAGAAATTAGGTCCAACACCCTCAGAAGCCACTGAAATGTCACTCAACAAAGCAATTGTCTTCTTGCCTATATCTGGAATATCCTACATCCACAGATCTTCATCTCTGAATTATAGAAAAATCAGAGGTTATTTGGGACAACAACATGAAAAATAGACAACTATAAGAGCAATTGAAAAACGAAAGGTGACAAAAATTTGGTTTTGGTCAACAATGTCTGAAAGTATGTCTTAAATCTGGTATCCAAAACAAGTCATATGTATGAAGGAAGAAATGAGAGACTAGAAATGAAGAAAAGTTAGAAAGAAAGAAAGGAAGAAAGGAAGGAAGAAAGAAAGAAAGGAAGGAAGGAAGAAAGAATGAAAGAAAGAAAGAAAGAAGAAAGAAAGAAGGAAAGAAAGAAAGGAAGGAAGGAAGAAAGAAAGAAAGAGACAGAAAGAAAGAAAGACAGGAAGGAAGGAAGGAAGAAAGAAAGAAAGAAAGAGAAAGAAAGAAAGAAAGGAAGAAAGAAAGAAAGAAAGAAGGAAAGAAAGAAAGAAGAAAGAAAGAGAGAAAGAAGAAAGAGACAGAAAGAAAGAAAGAGAAAGAAGGAAAGAAAGAAAGAAAGAAAGAAGAAAGAGAGAGAGACAGAAAGAAAGAAAAGGAAGGAAGGAAGGGAGAAAGACAAGAAGAAAAGTAGAAATAAGGAAAATTTTATGAAAAATGAAAACTAGTAAGGGAATAGGCAGTGGGCAACTGTTCCCTGAAGATGTCCAAGATTGGTATGAAACCAATCATCTGTGGAGCAAAAACGCATTGCTTCTGTTTGATAGAAAGAACGCTGCCCTGGGAGTCAGCAGGCCTGAGCATTCAGCAGGTTGTGCCACTAACCAGTGAGACCCTGGAAAGATCACTTAACCTGTCAGGACCTCAGTCTTCTTACCAATAAACGAGGAGGTTGGATGCAGTACAGCAGTGGGCTAGAGGTCACATTCACTCTGTTAGTTTTTGGGTTTTTTCACCCTCAGGGGCCAGTGAGAGCCTCTTACTGACACCTCTTCCCAACTCTGCTTCCAGTGGCCTCACGTTGGTAGTTTGAAATCAACCATGGTGGGAGTCTCACACCGTGGAAATCACTCCATGCCACAAATCAGTGCTTTTTCTCTTCTGAGAACCAACTGTTACGTTTACCACCGCTGCACTGCCTGTGAGCCAAACCGTCCCAATTTCAAGCTAAACCTCTGTGCCTGAGCAACTCTCACTGTACCTCTACCACGATTATATCCCCCACTGAGGTCTAGACGTTGGCACAAGAACTGAATGCAGTTCTTCCTGCTAAAGAGCTCACTCTCCCTCTGCTATGCTCGGCCACCCGGCCCCATCCAGGCACAACACGGGGTCTCGTGGTGGTGATGATGCAGGATGTTCTCAGGGAAGTGGGAGAAAGGGTTCTGGGTTCGAAAGAAACCACAGGAAGCAGGGAGATCTTTTTTGGGGGGTTGTATAAATGGGAAGGGAGTCCAGGGGAGGGGGTACGGAGGGTTTGTATATTTATTCTACCGCTAAGTAGGTGCCCTGCTTTATCCAGAAACCTCCGTTCATGTGCCACTTGGGCCAAGAAAAGGTCAAATAAGAATTAAAGGCTCTCAAGTTAATAACAAATTTTCTGGAAAGAGCTCCCTTATACATGTTTTTGTTTTTGTTTTGCTTTTATTCTTTAAGTAAAGATCCTTCAGCACTCTCCTGCTTCTCCCATAGTTGTGTCTATGAAGAGGAAGACATTCATCAGAGCAAAAGGCATCCTGCTGTCTCCAGGAGGGAAAACTGCCTAAGCAAAGTGAGAAAGACTTTTTGCCCCCAAAACATTAAGAGCAAATTTAAAGAAACTTAGGGAATTCCCTGGCAGTCCAGTGGTTAGGACTCTGCACTCTCACTGCCAAAGGCCCTGGTTCAATCCCTGGTCTGGGAACTAAGATCCCACAAGCCACGCAGTGTGGCTAAAAAAAAAGAGAAGAAAAAAAAAGAAATTCAGGGGCTCTATCTGTGGTATCTGTGCTGCCCAGTATGGTAGCTATTAGCCCCCAGGGTCTATTGTACACTTGAAATGAAGCCAGTCTGAACTGAGATGCCCTGTAAGTATAAGATGCACATTGGATGTTGAAATTTTAATTTAAAAAAAATGAATGTAAAAATATCCCAGTAAATTTTATATTGATGAATGTTGACTAATAATATTTTAGATACATTGGGTTAAATAAAACATATTCATAAAATCAATGTTTCTTTTTACTTTTTTAAAGGTGGCTGCATAATGTGGCTGACGATGTACCTATTGGAAGGTGCTGGGTTAGGGTCCAGGTCTCATCCAGTGTCTGTCTGAAGACCTTTAGTGACAGAGAACTTACCCCTAAGCAGAACATTCTATTTGAGACAGCGCAACCGTTAGAAGATTTTCACTGCTCTTAGTTTTAACCTTTGGGGTCACAAAGAATATATTAATCCTCCTGCACAAGACTGTTTTTCAAGATGAAGACAGGGGTGATGTGGAGCTCACCTGCCCTGCTGTCACACTCCTCACTGTCTGAGGGATGCGCTCTGCAGCCAGGACTCAGGTAAAATGTGTCCTCGGGCTCCAGGACTCTTTCCTCGGCATTGTTTTTTTGGGAAACTTCTCCTTTAAATGCTAACGCTACTGCTTGTATTGAACAATTGATTGCTATCATGGGACTAAAAAGAAGTCACTACTATTGACAGCTGACACTTAGGACGCAACTACTCTGGGTTATATTATGTTCTAAATATTTTACACAGTTCAACTCATTGAATCATTGCCACAACTGATGAGGCAAGTAATACAGTGCTCCTTACTTTACACACACAACAATTAAAGCACAAAGAAATTAAGCAGCGTCCCGGCAGGGGCCAGGTGCAAACCATCCTGCCTTTGCTTGTGTTTTTATAATCCCCACTACTTCGGGCTCATGGTGAGTTAACGCTTTCTGTGATGGAACACTGTCCCTGGGAGGCTTCCTGGTGGTGGGGAGTTTCCGTCTCCTCCGTGGCCCCTACTCACACCCGCGTCCAACTCAACAGGGCATGGAGCGCCCTTTCGCACAGGCTGGGCGCAGACTGCGTTTGCTGATTTGAGAGGAATGAAGGCGGATCGGGGAGCCAGCATTTCCAAGTTGAAACCCGTTTGTCCCATGTAAAAAGAGACCTGGAAATAAAAATTCCTACAGGCACTCTCATTCCAAGGGTAAAGCAGGTTGAGACTGAAATAGAAGAGAGAGTATTTCTTCTACTTCTCCATAAAAGAAATAGAAGAGAGAGACTCCATAATGTCTTTGGGCTTCTGAAAAGCTCTGAATCTATGCCTCACGAGCAATCATCAGTCTCCAGGAAAAAAAAAAAAGGGTGAGGTGGACAGGAATAAATCAGTGTGAACAACTTAGAACACAGATAAGGATCAACGTGGAACATAGATAAGGATGAACTCTCCGGCAGTAAAAGCTAGATCAAACGGTTCATCCACTGCTGAGTGAAGTAAGTCAGAGAAAGACAAATATCAAATGACATCGCTTAGATATGGAATCTAAAAACAGGGTACAAATGAACTTATCTACAAAACAGAAATAGAGTTACAGATGTAGAAAACAAAAGTATGGTTACCAGGGGGTAAAGGGGGGGAGGGATAAATTGGGAGACTGGGACTGACAGAAGCACACTGCTGTATATATAGGACAGATAACTAATAAGGACCTACTGGATAGCACAGGGAACTCTACTCAGTACTCTGTAATGACCTATATGGGAAAAGAATCTAAAAAAGAGTGGATATATGTAGATGTAAAACTGATTCACTTTGCTGTACACCTGAAACTAACACAACATTGTAAATCAACTATAATCCAATTAAGCAAAAATGTAATGGCTCATTCACAGAAAAAGAGATGAGTTCTAAAACTCCCATGGAATCTTCGGGCGGGGGGACGATCTGCAATCCATCCTTAGACCTACCATGAAGAGAGACACCAGTGCCGCCTTCCTTTTGGTCAAAAACACTCAGAAGTTGTTGGTGGGGGGTTAGATAGAAACTGAAAATTAGAATCGCCCAACCACAGAGGAAATCGCTCTAAGAATAAAGCGGGGAAGAGGCAACGGCAGATGAGAGAAGAGGTAAGAGGAAGATGGGGCTCTGTGGCGCTCAGGTCAGGCCGCCCCTCTGCCCTGCCAAGCGGCCGTCTCCTCCGGGTGCCCCGCTTCCAGGCCTGGGGACCAGGCGGAGGTTTGCCGCAGAGCTGGTGGTGCGGAAGTCCTGTTTTCTCTTCCCCGCAGGTGTGGAAGAAATCCCTCAACCCTGACCCAGAGGGGAGGGGGTACCCCAGGCCCCAAGTCAGAAAGCTTCCAGGTCAGAGCCCACTTACCCAGGAGCTGCACGGCAACCGGAAGGAGAGAAAGGAAAGACAGGAGCGTGGACAGCTTCATGGCCCAGGGTTGATCCTCTTCTTGCAGGGATGGAGAGCAGAGAGCCGGGAGAACCAAGACAGTGAGGGCGCCGGCTCGCCCCGCCCCTCCCCCCCTCTCTGCACAACCGGCTGAAAAGAAGCTTGGAGGCAGGGCCCACTTTTAAAGGGCTTCTGAAATTAGGGAAAACCTCCAATAAGGAGATATCCTGTCACATGAGGGCGGTTGGAAAAACAGGAATTCAAAGTTACAACTTTGCTTTGTAAGCTAACCTCTGAGAAGAGCAGACACAGGGGAAGGGGAGAGAGGGACACGTGGGGGGAGAGCGATGAGGAAGATGGGGGAGGCGAGAGGGGGCCGGTGAGAAATGAGCAGCCGGGCCGGCCTGCAGGGCAGTGGGAAGTGAAACTGCTCTGGACCTCCTGGTCCTGCTCGGAGGATGGGGCCATGGGGAGGGCAAGCTGGAGGCCACTACCTGGCCTGGAAAAGTCAGGTTTCCTCTGGGAAGCCACTCGGCAGACAAATCCCACCGGAACATGGTAGAGAGGGTAGGCACTAAGAAAAAGGACAGTTTTCTGGGGGAAACATACTCTTAAGAGCTGAAACGGACCCACCTCGTTCTCCATATTCAGTGCTTAGAACCTCCTTTTTCCTTAGAAATCTTCAAAAGAAACTTCACGTGGAGCTTTGTTCCTTTTGGCTAGAAGAAAAGTGAAATGGAGACTAAGCCTAGGAAAGAATCTCAGTCATAACAGGAGGGAGAAACTTCTAGAAGTCTTTTTCTAGAAATTTCTCTAGAGAGCCAGAGAAAACAGTGACAGGATTTGCAGTAAAGCCTCGCTGCCCATCCTCGACCATAGTGATCTTCTTCAGGTTCGCTAGGGTGCTCTTGCTGGCAGAAAACCTGCTCATTTGGTCAAAAAGATGTATAGTCATTACAAGATAGGCAGAATACTTTCTTTTAAAAAAATGGAAACAGGTATTTCATTAAGCACCATATTAACCCTAAACATCTATTTTGTTATTTTTTCAGAAGTGAAATATGAATTAAGAACATTTTGAAGAAGATATTAGTAATTAGATAGCCAACCCACAACTGGCGTGTGGGAAATGTTAGCCAGTCAGAAAGAAGCTACTGGAAACATTGTATTCTTTGAAATTTTAAATGAATAGTTTGTCTTCAAGTGGAAAGCTCACACACAGATTCACACCTCTGTGATAATGTTATAAACTTTGCTTCCTAATAAAAAATGTGACATTGTTCTCTTACTGAATTTTTTTTTTAGCATTCTAAATTTAAGATTATTCTGACAGGATGAAAAAGATGGTAAAAATGTAGGGCACAAGAAAAATGTTTCTTTTTTTGTTAAGCTAACTCTTCACTGACATAAAGAAGTTGGTTACAAAACAGAGCAGATGAAACAAAATGTTGTTTTCTAAAACAATGCTTCACTGATTTATCATGAGAAAAAAAATATTTTAAATGAGGCATTCATGGTTTTTAAATGTAAATCAATTCTATAAATTTAAAAAGTTTGGCCTAATTTGGATTTCTATTAATTTCAGAAGCAAATAAAACTTAACTGAATTCTCCCTACACTCATATTCAGGGTTTTTTAAATTACACAAGTGTGTCATATGGCCAACCAGGATCAGTGGTAGAATCTGTGACTTTGAAACAAAAGGAGGCCAATTGTCCCACAAAGAATTTACCCCATAACACTGACCTTACTGAAACAAAGATTTAACAGGCTAAAAGAAAAAGAAATCCAACTCTTGGGGGAGTGAAGGTGGAACTGGAAGCTCTAGAAATCCATCATTCTACCTCAACAGCTACTGAATTGGCAGAAAGTGTCTGCAGGAGCTATTTTGGAACTCTAGACTCTAGTGGAAACCTGGGAGCATCCGGTGGAGAGCTTGGTGGAGAGGCTGCTAAACATCAGTGAGTTTCAACCTCTCCCCTGTGGTAGTGGCTACCACCCTCCACTCCCCCATCTTTGTGGCAGGTAACAGTGAGGGTGGCAGACTGTTTGGTGCAGCTTGCCAGAACCACGACAGACCGTCAGGAACTTGTCCTCCAAATATCAGAGTTGTGTGTTCTGAAGGCTGACTGCGCTCTTCATTGCTTTCACCACTTCTGTTCAACGTAGTACTGAAAGTTCCAGCCAGAGCAATTAAGCAAGAAAAAATTAAAAAATAAAAGCATCCAAGAAGATGTGGCACATATATACAATGGAATATTACTCAGCCATAAAAAGGAATGGAATTGAGTTATTTGTAGTGAGGTGGATGGACCTAGAATCTGTCCTACAGAGTGAAGTAAGTCAGAAAGAGAAAAACAAATACCGTATGCTAACACATATATATGGAGTCTAAAAGAGAAAATGGTTCTAAAGAACCTAGGCGCAGGACAGGAATAAAGACGCAGATGTAGGGAATGGACTTAAGGATGCAGGGAGGGGGAAGGGTAAGCTGAGACGAAGTGAGAAAGTGGCATGGACATATATATATACTACCAAATGTAAAATAGATAGCTCATGGGAAGCAGCCACATAGCACAGGGAGATCAGCTTGGTGCTTTGTGACCACCTAGAGTAGTGGGATAGGGTGGGTGGAAGGGAAAGCAAGAGAGAGGGGATACGGGGATATGCGTATGCATATAACTGATTCACGTTGTTATACAGCAGAAACTAACACACCATTGTAGAGCAATTATACTCCAATAAAGATGTTAAAAATAAAACAATAAAAATAAAAGCATCCAAATTGGAAAGAAAGGAGAAAAAGTATCGCTCTTCACAGATGGCATTATTTTATATGTGGAAAACCCTAAAGCTTCTACAAAAAACAAAAACAAAAAGAATGCTAAAGCTAATAACCAAATACAACAAAGTTGAAGAATATAAAATCAAAACACAAAAATCAGTTATGTTTCTATACACTATTAATGAAAAATCTGAAAAGGAAATTAAGAAAACAATTCTATTTACAATAGCATCAAAAAGAATAAAGTACTCAGGAGTAAATTTCACCAAGGAGACAAAAGACTTATACAATGAAAACTACAAAACATTGCTGAAAGAAATTAAAGAAGACCTAAATAAATGGAAAGCTATCCCATGTTCATAGAATGATAAACAAAGCACTGTTAAGATGACAATACCACCCTATCTCTTAGAATACTATCTCTTAGAATACTACCCTAAGAGATCTACAGGTTCAATGCAATCCCTATCAAAATCCCAAAGATTTTTTTTGCAGAAATAGAAAAACCCATCTTAAAATTCATAAGAAATCCCATTTAGCCAAAACAGTTTTGAGAAAGAACAAAATTGGAGATTTCACACTTCCTGATTTCAAAACTTACTACAAAGCTACAGTAATCAAATAGTGTGGTACTGGCATAAATGAGTCATAATGACTAATAGAATAGAACAGAGAGGCCAGAAATAAACCCTCGTATTTGCATTCAATTGATTTTTTTACAAAGGTACCAAGGCCATTCAATGCAGAAAGGATTCAAAATGGATCAAAACCTAAAGTTAAGAGCTAAACTATACAATTTTTATAAGAAAACATTAGGAAAAAAACTTCATGACATTAGATTTGGCAAATGATTTTTTCTTTTTGGACATGACACCAAAAGCAGAGCAACAAAAGAAAAAAGTAGATAAATTAGGCTTCATCAGAATTAAAAACTTGTGTATCAAAGGATGCTATCAAAAGAGTGAAAAGCCGACTCACAGAATGAGAGAAAATATTTGCAAATCATACACCAAATAAGGGATTAAGATCCAGAATATATAAAGAAATACAACTCAACAGCAACAGCAAAGCAACTTATTCTTAAAATGGGCAATGGACTTCAATAGACATTCCTCCAAAGAAAATATACAAGTAGCCAATAAGCGTGTGAACAGATGCTCGATATCATTAGTCATCAGAAAAGTGCAAACAAAACCACAATGGTATAACGTTTCACATCCATTAGGATAGCTATTATCAAAAAACAAAAACAGAAAATAACAAGCATTGATGAAGATGTGGAGAAATTGGAACCCTTGTGTATTGCTGGTGGGAATGTAAAATGGTATAGCCACTGTGGAAAACAGTTTGGCAGGTCCTTAAAAAGTTAAATGCGGAATTGCCCTATGATCCAGCAATTCCACTTCTAGGTATATACACAAAACAATTAAAACCACAGACTCAAACAAATATTTGTACACCAATGTTTATTGCAGCATTATTCATAGTAGCCAAAAGGTAAAAGCAATACAAGTGGCTATCAGTAGATGAATGAATAAACAAATGTGGTATATATATACAATGGAATATTATTCAGCCATAAAAAGGAATTCTGATATGTGCTACCGCATGTACAATCTTGAAGTAATACAGAAACAAGAGGACAAATATTGCATGATCCCACTTCTATGATGAACGTAGAACAGGCAAATTCATAGAGACAGGAAAAATAGAGGTTACTGGGGACTGGTGTGAGAGGGGAGAATCAGTGCTATTGTTTAATGGGTTCAGAGGTTCTCTTTGGGATGATGAAAATTTCTGAAAATAGTGGTGATAGTTGCATAACATTGTGAATATACTTGCAACCACTGAATTGTACATGAAAATGATAAATTTTATGTTATGTATATTTTACCACATTAAAATGAAATCCTCTTTATACCCTTCTACTAAGTTTTGGTTCTGGTTTTTGGTTTGCTATTGATGACAGTGGTTGTTTTCAACTAGTACTTCCTTCAAGCTAAAGAAGAATTTCTATAAAATAAAGGAAATCCTCATTTTTTCTAATTGGTAAGACAATTGCTGAACTATTTCATTTCCTCTTAGACTTTCCCTTCACATCCACTCAATTCCATATAAGATGAACTTAGTGACTCCTCTCTTCTGAAACAATTTCAAGAAAATTAGCTCCACAAATTATTTGGTAACCTGTTCTACCATTTCTCCTAGCTAAAACTGGTGACTGATGCAGAAGTTTGTTTTATTTAACCATCTCTATCTTTTAATGGGCAAATTTGCTCAAATGATAACAAGATAATTTCAACTCAGAAGGAAAAAAGAAGATACAATGACGCAGTTAAGTAAAAACTTTAAAAATGTAAAGACAGAAAACTGGTTTTTTATGTTCTTATTCCTCGATTTTCCAATCCTATCAAAATACATCAAAACACCAATAATGCATTTGCAATTTAATAGAAAATAATTACCTTATAGCAATCAAAAAATCTTTGTATTGGATTATTTATCTAAAAGTTGACTTTAATTTGTAATTCTCTTCAGATGGTATATTTAGATTCACTGTAATCTACAGTATATGCAGACTATTTGAAGAGCCTGTGAGTTTTATAGTTTTGCAATCAATGTGTTGTTTTGTTTTGTTTGGCATGGCATACATCTTTATAATATATTGGGTGGGCCAAAAAGCCTTCAGTTTTTTAAGTAAAAATAAAAGACACATTTTTCATTATCACCATGAACTTTATTGAACAACGTATTCACCCTTTTGTTCCACTACTTTCTGTCATTTTTCAGGCAACTTCATAATTCCATCTTCCCAAAACTTTTTGAGCAAAGAACTTTCTCAGGTGCCTTTTACAGTCTTCCAGGGAATTGAAATTTTTTCCACTAAGAGAATTTTGTAAAGACTGAAATAAGTGGAAATCTGAAGGCGCGATGTGTGGTGAATACAGAAGATGAATAATAACTTCCCAGCCAAAGTGTAATAGTTTTTGCCTGGTCATCAAAGACACATGCAGTCTTGCGTTATCCTGATGGAAGATTATGCGTTTTCTCTTGACTAATTCTGGATGCTTTTTGTCGAGTGCCATCTTCAGTTGGTCTAATTGGGAGCCGTACTTGTTGGAATTAATGTTTGGTTTTCTGGAAGGAGCTCATAATAGATAACTCCCTTCCAATCCCACCATATACACAACATCACCTTCACTGGATGAAGACTGGACTTTGGTGTGGTTGGTGGTGATTCATTTCGCATGCCCCACGATCTCCTCTGTTCCACATTGTTGTACAGTATCCACTTTTCATTGCCCATCACAATTTGTTTTAAAAACAGAACATTTTCATTACATTTAAGTAGAGAATCACATGTGGAAATATGGTCAAGAAGGTATTTTTCACTTAACTTCTGTGGAATCCCAACATCAAATCAATTCACGTAACCAGGCTGGTGCAAATGATCTTCAACGCTTGATGTGGATATTTTGAGTATGTCAGCTATCTCCCACGTGGTATAACGTTGACCGTTCTCAATTATTCTTTCAATTGATCGCTATCAACTTCAACTGGTCAACCCGATAGTGGAGCATCATCCAGCGAGAAGTCTTCAGCACAAAACTTCACAAACCACTTTTGACACGTTCTATCAGTCACAGCACCTTCTCATCCACTGCACACATATTTTTGTGCGTTTCATTTGCATTTTTACCTTTCTTGAAATAATAAAGCATAATATTCCAAAAACGTTGCTTCTTTTCTTCCATCTTCAATATTAAAATGGCTACACAAAAATTTACCAATTTTGATTAAGTCTTCTTTTTTTAATTCGAGAATAATTGCTTTACAATGGTGTGTTAGTTTCTGCTTTATAACAAAGTGAATCAGTTATACATATACATATGTTCCCTCTTGTGTCTCCCTCCCTCCCACCCTCCCTATCCCACCCCTCCAGGCGAGCACAAAGCACCGAGCTGATCTCCCTGTGCTATGCGGCTGCTTCCCACTAGCTATCTACCTTACCTTTGGTAGTGTATATATGTCCATGCCTCTCTCTCGCTTTGTCACAGCTCACCCTTCCCCCTCCCCATATCCGCAAGTCCATTCTCTAGTAGGTCTGTATCTTTATTCCTGTCTTACCCCTAGGTTCTTCGTGACATTTTTTTCTTAGATTCCAGATATATGTGTTAGCATACGGTATTTGTCTTTCTCTTTCTGACTTACTTCACTCTGTATGACAGACTCTAGGTCTATCCACATCATTACAAATAGCTCAATTTCGTTTGTTTTTATGGCTGAGTAATATTCCATTGTATTTATGTGCCACATCTTCTTTATCCATTCATCTGATGATGGACACTTAGGTTGCTTCCATCTCCGGGCTATTGTAAATAGAGCTGCAATGAACATTTTGGTACATGACTCTTTTTGGATTATGGTTTTCTCACGGTATATGCCCAGTAGTGGGATTGCTGGGTCATATGGTAGTTCTATTTTTAGTTTTTTAAGGAACCTCCATACTGTTCTCCACAGTGGCTGTATCAATTTATATTCCCACCAACAGTGCAAGAGGGTTCCCTTTTCTCCACACCCTCTCCAGCATTTATTGTTTCTAGACTTTTTGATGATGGCCATTCTGACTGGTGTGAGATGATATATCATTGTTTTGATTTGCATTTCTCTAATGATTAATGATGTTGAGCATTCTTTCATGTGTTTATTGGCAGTCTGTATATCTTCTTTGGAGAAATGTCTATTTAGGTCTTCTGCCCATTTTTGGATTGGGTTGTTTTTTTATTATTAAGCTGCATGAGCTGCTTATAAATTTTGGAGAGTAAACCTTTGTAAGTTGGTTCATTTGCAAATATTTTCTCCCATTCTGAGGGTTGCCTTTTGGTCTTGTTTATGGTTTCCTTTCCTGTGCAAAAGCTTTGAAGTTTCATTAGGTCCCATTTGTTTACTTTTATTTTTATTTCCATTTCTCTAGGAGGTGGGTCAAAAAGGATCTTGCTGTGATTTATGTCATAGAGTGTTCTGCCTATGTTTTCCTCTAAGAGTTTGATAGTTTCTGGCCTTACATTTAGGTCTTTAATCCATTTTGAGCTTATTTTTGTGTATGGTGTTAGGGAGTGATCTAATCTCATACTTTTACATGTACCTGTCCAGTTTTCCCAGCACCACTTATTGAAGAGGCTGTCCTTTCTCCACTGTACACTCCTGCCTCCTTTACCAAATATAAGGTGACCATATGTGCGTGGGTTTATCTCTGGGCTTTCTATCCTGTTCCACTGATCTATATTTCTGTTTTTGTGCCAGTACCATACTGTCTTGATTACTGTAGCCTTGTAGCATAGTCTGAAATCAGCAAGCCTGATTCCTCCAGCTCCGTTTTTCGTTCTCAAGTTTGCTTTGGATATTCGGGGTCTTTTGTGTTTCCATACAAATTGTGAAATTTTTTGTTCTACTTCTGTGAAAAATTCCAGTGGTAGTTTGATAGGGATTGCATTGAATCTGTAGATTGCTTTGGGTAGTAGAGTCATTTTCACAATGTTGATTCTTCCAATCCAAGAACATGGTATATCTCTCCATCTATGTGTATCATCTTTAATTTCTTTCATCAGTGTCTTATAATTTTCTGCATACAGGTTTTCTGGCTCCTTAGGGAGGTTTATTCCTAGATATTTTATTTTTTTTTTGTTGCAGTGGTAAATGGGAGTGTTTTCTTGATTTCACTTTCAGATTTTTCATCATCAGTGTTTAGGAATGCCAGAGATTTCTGTCCATTAATTTTGCATCCTGCTACTTTACCAAATTCATTGATTAGCTCTCGTAGTTTTCTGGTAGCATCTTTAGGATTCTCTATGTATAGTATCATATCATCTGCAAACAGTGACAGCTTTACTTCTTCTTTTCCGATTTGGATTCCTTTTATTTCCTTTTCTTCTCTGATTGCTGTGGCTAAAACTTCCAAAACTATGTTGAATAAGAGTGGTGAGAGTGGGCAGCCTTGTCTTCTTCCTGATCTTAGTGGAAATGCTTTCAGTTTTTCACCATTGAGGATGATGTTGGCTGTGGGCTTGTCATATATGGCCTTTATTATGTTGAGGAAAGTTCCCTCTATGCCTACTTTCTGCAGGGTTTTTATCATAAATGGGTGTTGAATTTTGTCGAAAGCTTTCTCTTCATCTATTGAGATGGTTATATGGTTTTTCTCCTTCAATTTGTTAATATGGTGTATCACGTTGATTGATTTACATATATTGAAGAATCCTTGCATTCCTGGAATAAACCCCACTTGATCATGGTGTATGATCCATTTAATGTGCTGTTGGATTCTGTTTGCTAGTATTTGTTGAGGATTTTTGCATCTATGTTCATCAATGATATTGGCCTGTAGTTTTCTTTCTTTGTGACATCCTTGTCTGGTTTTGGTATCAGGGTGATGGTGGCCTCGTAGAATGAGTTTGGGAGTGTTCCTCCCTCTGCTATATTTTGGAAGAGTTTGAGAAGGATAGGTGTTAGCTCTTCTCTAAATGTTTGATAGAATTTGCCTGTGAAGCCATCTGGCCCTGGGCTTTAGTTTGTTGGAAGATTTTTTAATCACAGTTTCAATTTCAGTGCTTGTGATTGGTCTGTTCATATTTTCTATTTCTTCCTGATTCAGTCTTGGCAGGTTGTGCATTTCTAAGAATTTGTCCATTTCTTCCAGGTTGTCCATTTTATTGGCATATAGTTGCTTGTAGTAATCTCTCATGATCTTTTGTATTTCTGCAGTGTCAGTTGTTACTTCTTTTTCATTTCTAATTCTATGATTTGAGTCTTCTCCCTTTTTTTCTTGATGAGTCTGGCTAATGGTTTATCAATTTTGTTTATCTTCTCAAAGAACCAGCTTTTAGTTTTATTGACCTTTGCTATTGTTTCCTTCATTTCTTTTTCATTTATTTCTGATCTGATCTTTATGATTTCTTTCCTTCTGCTAACTTTGGGTTTTTTTTGTTCTTCTTTCTCTAATTGCTTTAGGTGCAAGGTTAGGTTGTTTATTCGAGACGTTTCTTGTTTATTAAGGTAGGATTGCATTGCTATAAACTTCCCTCTTAGAACTGCTTTTGCTGCACCCCATAGATTTTGAGTCGTCATGTCTCCATTGTCATTTGTTTCTAGGTGTTTTTATATTTCCTCTTTGATTTCTTCAGTGATCACTTTGTTATTAAGTAGGGTACTGTTTGGCCTCCATGTGTTTGTAGTTTTTACAGATCTTTTCCTGTAATTGATATCTAGTCTCATAGCGTTGTGGTCAGAAAAGATACTTGATACAATTTCAATTTCCTTAAATTTACCAAGGCTTGATTTGTGACCCAAGATATGATCTATCCTGGAGAATGTTCCATGAGCACTTGAGAAAAATGTGTATTCTGTTGTTTTTGGATGGAATGTCCTATAAATATCAATTAAGTCCATCTTGTTTAATGTATCACTTAAAGCTTGTGTTTCCTTATTTATTTTCATTTTGGATGATGTGTCCATTGGTGAAAGTGGGGTGTTAAAGTCCCCTATTATGAATGTGTTACTGTCAATTTCCCCTTTTATGCCTGTTAGCATTTGCCTTATGTATTGAGGTGCTCCTATGTTGGGTGCATAAATATTTACAATTGTTATATCTTCTTCTTGGATTGATCCCTTGATCATTATGTAGTGTCCTTCTTTGTCTCTTCTAGTAGTCTTTATTTTAAAGTCTATTTTGTCTGATATGAGAATTGCTACTCCAGCTTTCTTTTGGTTTCCATTTGCATGGAATATCTTTTTCCATCCCCTTACTGTCAGTCTGCATGTGTCTCAAGGTCTGAAGTGGGTCTCTTGTAGACAGCAAAGATATGGGTCTTGTTTTTGTATCCATTCAGCCAATCTGTGTCTTTTGGTGGGAGCATTTAGTGCATTTACATTTAAGGTAATTATCAATATGTATGTTCCTATTCCCATTTTCTTAATTGTTTTGGGTTCTTTATTGTAGGTCTTTCCCTTCTCTTGTGTTTCTTGCCTAGAGAAGTTCCTTTAGCATTTGTTGTAAAGCTGGTTTGGTGGTGCTGAACTCTCTCGGCTTTTGCTTGTCTGTAAAGGTTTTAATTTCTTCATCAAATCTGAATGAGATCCTTCCTGGGTAGAGTAATCTTGGTTGCAGGTTTTTCTCCTCCATCACTTTAAATATGTCCTGCCAGTCCCTTCTGGCTTGCAGAGTTTCTGCTGAAAGATCAGCTGTCAACCTTATGGGGATTCCCTCGTGTGTTATTTGTTGTTTTTCCCTTGCTGCTTTTAATATGATTTCTTTGTATTTAATTTTTGACAGTTTGATTAATATGTGTCTTGGCGTATTTCTCCTTGGATTTATCCTGTATGGGACTCTCTGTGCTTCCTGGACTTGATTAACTATATCCTTTCCCATATTAGGGAAGTTTTCAACTATAATCTCTTCAAATATTTTCTCAGTCCCTTTCTTTTTCTCTTCTTCTTCTGGAACCCCTATAATTCAAATGTTGGTGCATTTAACGTTGTCCCAGAGGTCTCTGAGACTGTCCTAGTTCTTTTCATTCTTTTTTCTTTATTCTGCTCTGCAGTAGTTATTTCCACCATTTTATCTTCCAGGTCACTTATCCGTTCTTCTGCCTCAGTTATTCTGCTATTGATCCCATCTAGAGTATTTTTAATTTCATTTATTGTGTTGTTCATCATTGCTTGTTTCATCTTTAGTTCTTCTAGGTCCTTGTTAAATGTTTCTTGCATTTTGTCTAGTCTATTTCCAAGATTTTGGATCATCTTTACAATCATTATTCTGAATTCTTTTTCAGGTAGACTGCCTATTTCCTCTTCATTTGTTAGGTCTGGTGGGTTTTTACCTTGTTCCTTCATCTGCGGTGTGTTTTTGTGTCTTCTCATTTACTGTGTTTGGGGTCTCCTTTTTGCAGGCTGCAGGTTCGTAGTTCCCATTGTTTTTGGTGTCTGTCCCCAGTGGCTAAGGTTGGTTCAGTGGGTTGTGTAGGCTTCCTGGTGGAGGGGACTAGTGCCTGTGTTCTGATGGTTGAGGCTGGATCTTGTCTTTCTGGTGGGCAGGTCCACGTCTGGTGGTGTGTTTTGGGGTGTCTGTGGACTTATTATGATTTTAGGCAGCCTCTCTGCTAATGGGTGGGGTTGTGTTCCTGTCTTGCTAGTTGTTTGGCATAGGATGTCCAGCACTGTAGCTTGCTGGTCGTTGAGTGAAGCTGGGTGCTGGTGCTGAGATGGAGATCTCTGGGAGATTTTCGCCATTTGATATTATGTGGAGCTGGGAGGTGTCTTGTGGACCAGTGTCCTGAAGTTGGCTCTCCCTCCTCAGAGGCACAGCACTGACTCCTGGCTGCAGCACCAAGAGCCTTTCATCCACAGGGCTCCTTAATTTGGGATGATTCATTGTCTGTTCATGTATTCCACAGATGCAGGTACATCAAGTTGATTGTGATTTAATCCGCTGCTCCTGAGGCTGCTGGGAGAGATTTCCCTTTCTCTTCTTTGTTCTCACAGCTCCCAGGGGCTCAGCTTTGGATTGGGCCCCGCCTCTGCCTGTACGTTGCCTGAAGGCGTCTGTTCTTTGCTCAGACAGGACGGGGTTAAAGGAGCCGCTGATTCGGGCGCTCTGGCTCACTCAGGCCGCGGGGGAGGGAGGGGCACGGAGTGCGGGGCGGCCCTGCAGCGGCAGAGGCCAGCGTGACGTTGCAGCAGCCTGAGGCGTGCTGTGCGTTCTCCCGGGGAAGTTGTCCCTGGATCCCGGGACCCTGGCAGTGTCGGGCTGCACATGCTCCCCGGAAGAGGGGTGTGGAGAGTGACCTGTGCTCGCACACAGGCTTCTTGGTGGCGGCAGCAGCAGCCTTAGCATCTCATGCCTGTCTCTGGGGTCCGCGCTTTTAGCCGCGGCTCGCGCCCGTCTCTGGAGCTCCTTTAAGCAGCGCTCTGAATCCCCTCTCCTCGCGCACCAGTAAACAAAGAGGGAAGAAAAAGTCTCTTGCCTCTTCGGCAGGTCCAGACTTTTCCCGGACTCCCTCCCGGCCAGCCGTGGCGCACTAACCCCCTGCAGGCTGTGTTCACGCCGCCAACCCCAGTCCCCTCCCTGCGCTCCGACCGAAGCCCGAGGCTCAGCTCCCAGCCCCGCCCGCCCCGACGGGTGAGCAGACAAGCCTCTCGGGCTGGTGAGTGCCGGTCGGCACCGATCCTCTGTGCGGGAATCTCCCCGCTTTGTCCCCCGCACCCCTGTGGCTGTGCCCTCCTCCGTGGCTCCGAAGCTTCCCCCCTCCGCCGCCCGCAGTCCCCGCCCGCGAAGGGGCTTCCTAGTGTGTGGACACTTTTCCTCCTTCACGGCTCCCTCCCACCGGTGCTGGGCCCGTCCCTATTCTTTTGTCTCTGTTTTTTCTTTTTTCTTTTGCCCTACCCAGGTACGTGGGGGGTTTCTTGCCTTTTGGGAGGTCTGAGGTCTTCTGCCAGCGTTCAGCAGGTGTTTTGTAGGAGTTGTTCCACGTGTAGATGTATTTCTGGTGTATCTGTGAGGAGGAAGGTGATCTCCGCGTCTTACTCTTCCGCCATCTTCCCGGAAGCCCATAAGTCTTTTTTAAAATGCACGCTAAGAAAATTGTTTCCAATGAAGTTAAAGACAGCTAAGTGCTACCAGAGCCATCCTACAGAAAAAACAGAACGAACATTTTGGTCCACGCAATACTTATTTAACATTACAAAAAATTTTAAGTATAAGATTATGTGACCCATTTAACATTTGAAAAACATTTAAGAATAAGGCAAAAAATGTACTTTTATGATCTAAAAATGACCCAAATTTTATAGATGGAAATCAAGACCAATAATAGTAGGCATCTTCTTCAGAATTACACCAAATATGTAACACTACCTATAATTTTTAGCTATTTGGAAGGTAATATTTTTTATTTATTCATTAAAATAGTCTGGAAAATCTATTCCCTCAGGTATCTACATCTTTAAAAAGAAAAATAAAGAAATGCATTGTAGAGAAGGCTTTTCTGAAAAATCCATTAATATTCCAATTTCAATGCAAGGAAAATTATGAGATTTTTAATAGGATCATTCTGACAAATTAAGATTTGTAAATGTGTAAGTGCAGATTTTCACAGCAAATAGTACTTGAGTAATTATACCTAAAACATATAAAATCATTTTTTATATATTTACGACTACACTACTTTTTTAAAACATCTTTATTGAAGTATAATTGCTTTACATTGTTGTGTTAGTTTCTGCTGTATAACAAAGTGACTCAGCTATACATATACATATATCCCCATATCTCCTCCCTCTTGCGTCTCCCTCCCACCCTCCCTATCCCGCCCCTCTAGGTGGTCACAAAGCACCGAGCTGATCTCCCTGTGCTATGCGGCTGCTTCCCACTAGCTATCTATTTTACATTTGACTACTTTTTTAAAAAAGACTTTTTTTTTAGAGCAGTTTTAGGTTTACAATAAAATTGAGATGAAGTTACAAGACTTCCCATCTCCTCCCCTGCACCCACACATGATAGCCTCCCTCATTTTCAACATCCTCTGTACTCTTCCTGTTCATCTCTTTTCCCTCCCCACCCCACCCCAACTACTGATTTTTTTTATTGTCTCTACAGTTTCACCTTTTCCAGTATGTCACATAGTTTTGAACCATATAGTAGGTAGCCTTCTCCAGTTGGCTTCTTTCACTTACTAGTATACAGTTAAACTTCCTCCATGTTTTTTCAAGGCCTTATAGCTGATTCTTTTCTAGAACTGAATGGTATTTCATTGTCTGGATGTACCAAGGTTGATTTATCTATTCCCCTACCAAAGGACATCTTGGTTGTTTCTAAGTTTGGGGAATTAAGCATAAAGCAGCTAAAAACATCCACGTTCAGGTTTTTGCATGGACATAAGCTCCCAACTCCTTTGGGCACATGTTTAAGGAGCATGACTGCTGGATCAGATGGTAACAGTATGTTTAGTTTTGTAAGAAACCATCAAATTGTCTTCCAAAGTACTGCACCATTTTGCATTCCCACCAACAATGAATGAAAGTTCCTGTTGCTCCACATCCTTACTGGCATTTGGTGGTGTCAGTACTTTGATTTTGGCCATTCTAAATGGTATGCAGTGGCATCTCATTGTTGGTTTAATTTGCATTTCCCTGATGACATATGATTTGGAGCATCTTTTCATATGCTAATTTCCCATCTGTATATCTTCTTTGATGAGGTGTCTGTTCAGGTCTTTTTTCCGTTTTTAAATTGGATTGCTTGTTTTCTTATTGTTGAAATTCAAGTGTTATTTGTGTATTTTGGATAACAGTCTTTATCGATTTGTCTTCTGTAAATATTTTCTCCCAGTCTGTGGTTTGTTTTCTACTTCTTTTGATATTGTTTTTCACTGAGAAGATGGTTTTTAATATTAATGAAGTCCAGCTTATCGATTATGTCTTTCATGGATCATATCTTTGGTGTTATATTTTAAAAGGCATCACAACACCCAAGGTTACTAAGTTTTCTCCTATGTTTTCTTCTAGAAGTTCTATAGTTTTGTGTTTTCCATTTAGATCTGTGATCCATCTTGACTTAATTTTGTGAAGAGTATATCGTCTGTGTGTAGATTCATGTTTCTGCATGTGGATGTCCAGTAATTCCAACACCATTTGTTGAAAACACTATCTTTTCTCCATTTTATTAATTTTGCTCCTTTCTCAGACTGGTTGACAGATTTATGTGGGTCTATGTCTGGCTTCTCTGTTCTGTTCCTTTGCCAATAAAATTCTGTCTTGACAACTGTAGCTTTATAATAAGACTTGAAGTCAGGTAGTGTCAGTTCTCCAACTTTGTTCTTCTCCTCGATATTGTGTTGACTATTCTGGATCTTTTGTCTCTCCATATAAACTTTAGAATTAGTCTGTCAACATCCACAAAGTAACTTGCTGGGATTTTTATTGGGGGTGCATTGAATCTATAGATCAAGTTGATAGATATAGACCAGTTGATACAATTGCTATAGAGATACAGTTGATCAACTCTGGATCAGCTCAAGTGAAGAACTGACATCTTGACAATATTGAGCCTTCCTATCCATGTACATGGAATATCTCTCCATTTATTTAGTTCTCCTTTGAAATCTTTCATTTTATAGTTTTGCTCATATAGATCTTATACATATTTTGTTAAATTTTCACCTAAGTATTGCATTTGGGGAGGCGCTAATGTAAATATTAATGTGTTTCTAATTTTTAATTTCACTTGTTCATCCCCTGATATACAGAAAAGTAGCTGACTTTTGTATATAAACCTTGTATCCTGCAATCTTGGTATAATCAATTTTAGTTCCAGGAGTTTTTTTGGCCAATTTTTATGAATTTTCTACGTAGATGATCATGTCATCTGTGAATAAAGGAAGTGTTATGTCTTCCTTCCTAGTCTGTATACATTTTATTTCCTTTACTTGCCTTATTAAATTAGTAAGGACTTCTAATATGAGGTTGAAAAGTAGTGGTGAGAGGGGACATCCTTGCCTTATATCTCACCTTAATGGGAAAGCTTCAAATTTATTACCATTAAGTATGATGTTAGCTGTAGGCTTTTTGTAGATAGTCATTATGCAGTTGAGAAAGTTCCACTCTATTCCTAGTTTATTGAGATTTTTTAAAAATCATAGATATTGGATTTTTTCAAACACTTTTTCTGCATCAATTGATAAGATCATGTTATTTTTCCTATTTAGTCTGCTGATATGATGGACTGCATTACTTGATTTTCAAATGGTGAACCAGCCTTGCACACCTGGGATAAATCCCACTAAATTATGGTGTATAATTCTTTTTATAGCTTTTTTTTATTGGAGTATAACTGCTTTAAAATGTTGTGTTAGTTTCTGCTGTACAATAAAGTGAATCAGCTATATGTATAACTATATCCCCTCCCTCTTGGACCTCTCTCTCACCCACCCCTATCCCACCCATCTAGGTCATCACTGAGCACTGAGCTGAGCTCCCCATGCTATACAGCAGGTTCCCACTAGCTATCTATTTCACACATGGTAGTGAATTTATGTCAAACTTAATCTCCCAGTTGGTCTCACCCTCCCCTTCCCCACCATGTCCACATGTCCATTCTCTACATCTACGTCTCTATTCCTGTCCTGCAAATAGGTTCGTCTGTACCATTTATCAAGATTCCACATATATGCATTAATATACGATATTAGTTTTTCTCTTTCTGGCTTACTTCACTCTGTATGACAGATGCTAGGTCCATCCATATCTCTACAAATGACCCAATTTCATTCTTTTTATGGCTGAGTAATATTCCATTGTATATATGTACCACATCTTCTTTATCCATTCATCTGTAGTTGGATATTTAGGTTTTTTCCATATCCTGGCTATTGTAAATAGTGGTGCAATGAACATTGGGGTACATGTGTCCTTTTGAATTATGGTTTTCTCAGGGTATGTGCCCAGTAGTGGGATTGCTGGGTCATATAGTAGTTCTATTTTTAGTTTTTTAAGGAACTTCCATACTGTTCTCCATACTGGCTGTTTCAATTTACATTCCCACCAACAGTGCAAAAGGGTTCCCTTTTCTCCATACCCTCTCCAACATTTACTGTTTGTAGATTTTTTGATGATGGCGATTCTGACTGGTTTGAGGTGATACCTCACTGTAGCTTTGATTTGCATTTCTCTAATAATTAGTGATGTTGAGTATCTTTTCATGTGCCTCTTGGCCGTCTGTATGTCTTCTTTGGTGAAATGTCTTTTTAGATCTTCCGCCCATTTTTGTATTGGGTTGTTTTTTTGATAATGAGCTCCATGAGCTGTTTGTATATTTTGGAGATTAACCCTTTGTCCGTTGCTTCATTTGCAAATATTTTCTCCTATTCTGAGGGTTGTCCTTTTGTCTTGTTTATGGTTTCCTTTGCTGTGCAAAAGCTTTTAAGTTTCATTAGGTCCCATTTGTTTATTTTTGTTTGTATTTCCATTACTGTAGGAGGTGGGTCAAAAAAGATCTTGCTGTGGTTTATGTCAAAGAGTGTTTGTCCAATGTTTTCCTCTAAGAGTTTTATAGTGTCCGGTCTTACATTTAGGTCTTTAATCCATTTTGAGTTTATTTTTGTGTATGGTGTTAGGGAGTGTTCTAATTTCATTCTTTTACATGTAGCTGTCCAGTTTTCCCAGCACCACTTATTGAAGAGGCTGTCTTTTCTCCATTGTATATTCTTGCCTCCTTTATCAAAAATAAGGTGACCATATGTGCGTGGGTTTATCTCTGAGCTTTCTATCCTGTTCCATTGATCTATATTTCTGTTTTTGTGCCAGTACCATACTGTCTTGATTACTGTAGCTTTGTAGTATAGTTTGAAGTTGGGGAGCCTAACTCCTCCAGCTCCGTTTTTCATTCTTTGAAATGAATTGAAATTGATTTCTTTGACTATTCATGGTCTTTTGTGTTTCCATACGAATTGTAAAATTTTTTGTTCTAATTCTGTGAAGAATGCCATTGGTAGTTTGATAGGGATTGCATTGAATCTGTAGATTACTTTGGGTAGTACAGTGATTTTCACAATATTTATTCTTGCAATCCAAGACCATGGTATATTTCTCCATCTGTTTATATCATCTTTGATTTCTTTCATCAGTGTTTTATAGTTTCCTGAGTACAAGTCTTTTGTCTCCTTAGGTAGGTTTATTCCTAGGTATTTTACTCTTTTTGTTGCAATGGTAAATAGTATTGTTTCCTTAATTTCTCTTTCTGATTTTTTGTTGTTAGTGTATAGGAATGCAAGAGATTTCTGTGCACTAGTTTTGTATCCTGCAACCTTACCAATTTCATTGATTAGTTCTAGTAGTTTTCTGGTGGCATCTTTAGGATTTTCTATGTATAGTATCATGTCATCTGCAAACAGTGACAGTTTTACTTCTTCTTTTCCAATTTGTATTCCTTTTATTTCTTTTTCTTCTCTGATTGCCAGTCTAGGACTTCCAAAACTATGTTGAATAAGAGTGGTGAGAGTGGACGTCCTTGTCTTGTTCCTGATCTGAGTTGATATGGTTTCAGTTTTTCACCATTGAGATTAATGTTTGCTGTGGGTTTGTCATATATGGCCTTTACTATGTTGAGGTAGGTTACCTCTATGACCTTTTTCTGGAAAGTTTTTATCATAAATACGTGTTGAATATTGTCAAAAGATATTTCTGCATCTACTGAGATGATCATATGTTTTTTCTTCCTTAATTTGTTAATATGGTTTATCACATTGATTGATTTGCGTATATTGAAGAATTCTTGCATTCCTACCCCCCTTGATCATGGTGTATGATCCTTCTAATGTGTTGTTGGATTCTGTTTGCTAGTATTTTGTTTAGGATTTTTGCATCTATGTTCATCAGTGATACTAGCCTATAATTTTCTTTTTTTGTGATATCTTTGTCTGGTTTTGGTATCATAGTGATGGTAGCCTCATAGAACAAATTTGGGAGTGTTCCTCCCTCTGGAATTTTTTGGAAGAGTTTGAGAAGGATGGGTGTTAGCTCTTCTCTAAATGTTTGATAGAATTCTCCTGTGAAGCCATCTGTTCGTTGACATTTGTTTCTTGGAAGATTTTTAATTACAGTTTCAATTTCATTACTTATGATAGGTCAGTTTATATTTTCTAATTCTTCCTGGTTTAGTCTTGGAAAATTGTACTTTTCCAAGAATTTGTCCATTTCTTCCCAGTTATCCATTTTATTGGCATATAGTTGTCTGTAATAGTCTCTTAAAATCCTTTCTATTTCTGCTATGTCAGTTGTGATTTCTCCTTTTTCATTTCTAATTTTATTGATTGAGTCCTCTCCCTTTTTTTCTTGATGAATCTGGCTAAAGGTTTATCAATCAATTTTGTTTTTCTTCTCAAAGAACCAACTTTTAGTTTTATTGATCTTTGCTATTGTTTTCTTCGTTTCTATTTCATTATTTCTGCTCTGATATTTATGATTTCTTTTCTTCTACTGACTTTGTGTTTTCTTTGTTCTTCTTTCTCTAGTTGCTTTAGGTGTAAGGATAGATTGTTTATTTGAGATTTTTCTTGTTTCTTGAGGTAGGATTGAATTGCTATAAACTTCCCTCTTAGAACTGCTTTTGCTGCGTCCCATAGGTTTTGGGTCATTGTGTTTTCATTGCCATTTGTTTCCATGTATTTTTTAATTTCTTCTTTGACTTCTTCAGTGATCTCTTGGGTATTTATTAGTTCACTCTTCAGCCTCCATATATTTGTGTTTTTTACAGTTTTCTTCCTGTAATCGATTTCTAATCTCATAGTGTTGTGGTCAGAAAAGATGCTTGATACGATTTTAATTTTCTTAAATTTTCTGATGCTTGATTTTTGGCCCAAGATGTGATCTATCATGGAGAATGTTTCATGTGCACTTGAGAAGAAAGTGTATTCTGCCACTTTTGAGTGGAATGTTCTATAAACATCAATTAAATCTATCTGGTCTATTGTGTCATTTAAAGCTTGTGTTTCCTTATTTATTTTCTGTTTGGATGATCTGTCCTTTGGTGTAAGTGGGGTGTTAAAGTCCCCTACTATTATTGTGTTACTGTCAATTTCCCCTTTCATGGTTGTTAGCATTTGCCTTATGTATTGAGGTGCTCCTATGTTGGGTGCATAAATATTTACAATTGTTATATCTTCTTCTTGGATTGATCCTTTGATCATTATGTAGTGTCCTTCTTTGTCTCTTGTAATAGTCTTTATTTTAATATCTGTTTTGTCTGATATGACAATTGCTACTCCAGCCTTCTTATTATTTCCATTTGCATAGAATATGTTTTTCCATCCCCTCACTTTCAGTCTCTATGTGTCCCTAGGTCTGAAGTGGGTCTCTTGTAGACAGCATATATACAGGTCTTGTTTATGTATCCATTCAGCCAGTCTGTGTCTTTTGGTTGGAGCATTTAATCCATTTACATTCAAGGTTATTATTGATATGTATGTTCCTATTACCATTTTCTTAATTGTTTTGGCTTTGTTTTTGTGGGTCTTTTTCTTCTCTTGTGTTTCTCACCTAGAGAAGTTCCTTTAGCATTTGTTGTAAAGCTGGTTTGGTGGTGCTCCATTCTCTTAGCTTTTGCTTGTCTGTAAAGCTTTTGATTTCTCCATCGAATCTGAAAGAGATCCTTGCTGAGTAGAGTAATCTTGGTTGTAGGTGTTTCTTTTTCATCATTTTAAGTATATCCTGCCACTCTCTTCTGGCCTGCAGAGTTTCTGCTGAAAAATCAGCTGATAAACTTACAGGGATTCCATTGTATGTTATTTTTTGCTTTTCCCTTGCTACTTTTAATATTTTTTCTTTGAATTTAATGTTTGTTAGTTTGATTATGTGTCTTGGTATGTTCCTCCTAGTATTTATCCTGTATGGGACTCTCTGTGCTTCCTGGACTTGGGTGACTATTTGCTTTCCCATATTATGGAAGTTTTCTACTATAATCTCTTAGAAAATTTTCTCAGACCCTTTCTTTTCCTCTTCTTCTTCTGGGATGCGACCTGTATAATGTTGGTACGTTTACTGTTGTCCCAGCGGTCTCTGAGATTGTCTTCAATTTTTTTCATTCTTTTTTCTTTTTCTGCTCCTCAGCAGTTATTTCCACCATTCTGTCTTCCAGTTCACTTATTCGTTCTTCTGCCTCAGGTGTTTTGTTGTTGATTCCTTCTAGTGTATTTTTCATTTCAGCTATTGTGTTGTTCATCTCTGTTTGTTTGTTCTTTAGTTCTTCTAGAACTTTTTAAAACTTTTATACTTTCTCGAGCTGTGCCTACATTCTGTTTCCGAGATCCTGGATCATCTTTACTGTCATTACTCTAAATTCTTTCTCAGGTAGGTTGCTTATTTCCTCTTCATTTATTTGGTCTTATAGGTTTTTACCTTGTTCCTTCATCTGTGACCCTTTTTTTTGTGGTCTCTTTTTTTTTTCTTTTGATGGGTCAGTTTGTGTTCCTGTCTTACTGGTTGTTTGGCCTGAGGCTTCCAGCATTGGAGTTCATAGGCTGTTGGGTAGAGCTCAGTCTTGGTGCCAAGATGAGGACCTCCAGGAGACCTCACTCCAATGAATATTCCCTGGGGTCTGAGGTCCTCTGCTAGTCCAGTGGTCCTGACTCGGATCTCGACCAGAGGAGCTCAGGCCCGACCCCTTGCTTGTGAACCAAGATCCTGCAAATCGTACAGGGCAGCAAAAAAAAAAAAAAAAAAAAAAAAAAGGAGCAAAACAATAACAAAGGGAAAAAAATAAAATTAGAAAACTAACAGATATGTTAGAAAAAATAAAAATATAGATTAAACAACCAGAAGGTAAAACAGAATCACAATAGGAAAAAAAGAGGGAAAAAGAAAAAAAAGCTGAATAAGGCCTTGGCTGTGGGGGTGGGGCTTAGGCAGGGGTGGGGTTTAGGCAGTGGGCGGGGCCTATGCTTAGGACCCACAGGGCCAGAAAAGGCCCTGGGGGTTCGGGGGTGTGGGGCTTAGTCTCAACGTGCAGGAAGGGCCAAGGAGTGCCTCTGGCCTTGGAGGGTGAAGGACCAGGTCCAGGTCTGGGACCCAGGCTCCCTGGGCCCGAGTGTCAGGGGAAACACCCTCTGCACCTCCCCTGATCCTCCGATCCTGGAGGGCCCCTCTCCATCCGCCTCTCCTCTGCTCCCCCACCCCCCATCTCCCTCCTAGGCCCCGAGGACCCAGGCAGGCTGGAGGGGGCCTTCAGAGGGTGGAGGACCTGGCCCAGGAGCCCAGCAGGCTTCCCAGAGCTGATTGGGCAGGGGACATACTAGGCACACTCCCCCCTTATCCTCTGAGCCCTCCCAGGGTCCCTCCAGACATGGGAACCCCTCCCCTCTCTCAGCCACCCCTCGGGGCACCAGTCCTGTACAGCCTCCACTTCTCCTACCTCCTCACTTCCCCCCATGTCCTACCCAGTCTCTCGGGGGTTCCTCCCATCTCCTTGGGTGCTGAGGTCTCCCAACAGCAACCGGCAGGTGCCCTACCTGTGGGGAGACAGGAACTCTGCATCCTTCCGTGCAGCCATCTTGACTCTGCCTCCCTCTTTTTATATCTTTTTGTATTTGATTTACTAATATTTTGTTGAGGATTTTTGCCTCAATGTTCATGAGAGATATTGTTCTGTAGTTTTCTTGTAATATTTTTGTATGGTTTTAGTATTAGGATAATGCTGGCTGTGTGGAATGAGTTAGGAAATATTCCTTCCTCTTCTGTCCTCTTAAAAGAGATTGCAGAGAATTGGTATGATTTCTTCCTTAAAAGTTAAGTAGAATTCACCAATGAACCCATCTGTACCTGGTGCTTTCTGTTTTGGAAGGATATTAATTATTGATTCAATTTCTTTACTCGGTATAGGCCTATTCAGATCATCTATTTCTTCCTGTGTGAGTTTTGACAGATTGCTTCTTTCAAGTTGATCCACTTTGTCTAGGTCGTCTAATTTGTGGACATAGAATTGTTCATAGCATTCCTTTGTTATCCTTTTAATTTCAGTGAGATCTGTAGTGATGTCCCCTCTTTAATTTCTGATGTTGCTAATTTGCGTCTTCTCTTTTTTTCTTAGTTTGCATGGCTAGAGGCATAACAATTTTATCAATCTTTTCAAAGAGCCAGGCTGTAGTTTTATTGATTTCTCTATTGATTTTCTGTTTTCAATTTCACTGATTTCTGCTCTAATTCTTATTATTTCTTTTCCTCCCCTTACATGGCATTTCATTTGCTCTCCTTTTACTAGTTTCCCAAGGTGGAAACTTAATTTATTGACTGTAGATCTTTCTTTTCTAATATGTGCATTCAATATTATAAGTTTCCATCTAAGCACTGCTTATGCTACGTTCTACACATTTCGATGTTTTGTTTTCATTTTTATTTACTCCAAAATATATTTTAATTTCTCTTGAGATTTCTTCTTTGACCCATGTGTTATTTAGAAACGTTTAATATCCACATAATTGGAGATTTTTCTATTACCTGTTACTGATTTTTAATTAAATTCCATTATGAGAACAGACATTATATTATTTCTATTCTTTTAAATTTGTTAGTTTCTGTTACACCCCAGAATGTGGTTTATTTTGGTAAATGTTCCTTGTGAGCTTGAGAAGAATGTATATTCTGCTTTTATCAGATGAAGTAGGCTGTAGATGTCAATTATATCCAGTTGATTGATAGTGTCATTGAGTTCAACTATGTCTTTACTGATTTTCTGACTGCTGGAACTGTCCATTTCTGAGAGAGGGGTGTTGAAGGTTCCAACTATAATAGTGGTTTCATCTATTTCTCTGCATTTCTATCAGTTTTTGCCTTATGTGGTTTGATGCTCTGTAGGTGTATACACATTAAGGATTATGTCTCCTTGGAGAACTGACTCCTTTATTATTACATAATCATGCCTTTCTTAACCCTCGAAAAATTTCCTTACTTTCAAGTCTGGTCTGTCTGAAATTAATATAAGTACTTCTACTTTCTTCTGATTAATGTTAGCATGGTATATTTTTCTCCATCCATTTAATTTTAATCTATATGTTAAGTTAACTTCATAACTTTTTATAAGGACACAAAAGCTACATGGGTCTTAATACCAAAAATCATTAGAAGCAATGAGAATTACAATATAATTTTAATAGCATAACATTTAATCACACAGTGTAGAACTACCAATGTTTCATTCAAATTTGCTGCAATGCCTATTAAATATCATAGACTTGAACTTTATATACACGTGTACACCCTTAGTAAACTATTAAATTAAACTACATACTCAATAATTTTCCTCCTACATGGAGCCTTTTGTACACGCCTTCATTATTTATACAAAGTGTTGCCACTTTCCAAAATATCAGGCATATTCATATTCAAATATTAGATACAAAATGCATCCTAAACTCAAATAAGTAATACTTTTCAGCTTATCTGAGCATTTTTCACTCTATAAATTCCAATACAAAGATAAATATAAATGTATGTAAAATATTTTCATATTTAAGGATATTAGAGTCAACTACTTGGTTATAAATTCTTCTTCATAAAGAAGATTATCATGGTATGACTTGAAAGAAATTATTTATATGATAATTTTTTTAGAATTATAAGTATTGTAAGTTTCTGTGGGATTGACAGAAGAAGATAAAGATACATTGTTAAACAAGATATCCTTGGGCCTTTCTTTAAGGAATTTAAAGATTAATGGGGAACTCAGAAAAGTAAAACATAATGAAAGTCTTAAAAAAGTGCTATAGTTAGGGTTCTATGAGAACTCATAGGAGGGACACTCCAATGCCTGATGAATGAATACTTATATACTTCAACTTTAATCTGTATATTCAGTGGATTACTCACTTCTGGACATAATACTACTTGATGAAAAATTATGGTCTGAGGTAATCTGAAGATTTTATATTTTACTTTTCACAAATGCATGATTTAAATTATTATTCCCAGAGGGTAAGTAGAACAAAGAAAAGAATAAAACAGGAAAATTTAAACAATGCTTTAAGCTACCTGTTTCTCCTTAGGGTACAATTAAAATATTTAGTATTCATTGGGTTATTATAGTTCACCAGACAAGGTAATGAGAACATTCCCTATCTCGGTTAATCCTCTCAATCCTATAAAGTACTATTTAACCCTATTAAAGTATTAGTAATATACTCATCTTTTAGATGTGGAAACTGGGGTTTACAGTAGTCAAAGATTTCACCCCAAGTCATAAAGCCAGAAGCTAAGCTTTCAACAACTGTGAATAGATCTCCTCTTATGGTGTAAGGAAAAACCATAAAGCATAAGGGGAGAGTGAGATTGGGGGATTTGGTGGAGTGGCAGGCAAGTTCAGTTATCCATTCTTTAGGCTATTTGTTATCACAGATCACTGCAGAGAATGCCTATGTTAAACATTACTCTGCACACATAAGCCTCTCAGAAATCTTTCTAGCATCTGAAAATGTATGCAGAATGGATAGCCCCTGCTATGAGTATCTGAGAGCATCCCAACATAGGAAAGCAAATCGCATAATTCTGTATCTAATTATTTAACATCAGGATAACCATTATTTATTATCACATAAGACACTAATGCATTTGCTGTTATATTTGTAAGTTGAACTTCTAATTTTAAACAGGGCTTGTACCTGACTGTTTTCATGATGGTATCCAATTCCGCAAATAAGATATTCTTCTACTTTGAAATCTCCCTCTTCAATTAATGGCTTCCTATTATAAAACTTTATCTAGGTCTTACTGGTGTACCTTGACTTCATTATATTAAACTGAGTCAAATGTCTGAAACTAAATTTACTGCTTTCTATGCTGAAAACAATTGATTACATAAAAGTCGCTTGCCACAGCAGAATAAGGAGCATAATTCCATATTTGAAGGAGACCCTAAAACTACAATTCAAATGTTTTTAAAGAATCTAAACATTATTCCATAATTACAAGTGTATTTCCTAAAATAAATTTTAACTAATTAATTCTTGTGATGCACTTTATATAAACAATAAAAAAATTTCATTCTTGGACTAACTTAGTGGGAAAACATGTTCTAATTTTTAAGAGGCTTTATTGAAGGGTGCTTTTAGAAAAAGTGCAGAATACGTAACTAAAATTAACTATTAACATTTTCTAGAGATCAAGGGGAACCAACTTAGAAGACTATAACTTTGCTTAAATTTAGCACCATTTGTATACATTTTAAAAATTGATATGCTACAGTTTTTAAAAATAGTTTTTTTCTCTAGCATCTATTCTTCATTTCTTCCTATAGCACAAAAATTTATCCCTGCCCCCCAAAAAGATTATAAATGCGTGCATGTGCATAACAAAGAGGTTTGACTATGGGACATTCCCTTGTTAAAAAGATACCTCAAAGGGAGAGAAAATCCTGAATTTGGTTAAGTAATTGAAGTAAACATAAGAGAGAGTCACGAGTACATTTTTACAAAGGCCCAAGACGGGTGTGATCGTTCCCAGGCCAATGATTAAACTAAGTCTAACAAAGATAAAGGGTAGATCCTGGAGCACGATGCCCAGGGAATTCAGAAGCGGGTTCCGGGGGGTCAGTATCATTCGAAGAAGAGAAATGAAACTGAAGATGTAGACGGGGTAGACCCAGCCTGACGTGTACACTTTGTGGTGCCCGGCCACCCGCACCATTTCTATGGTGTCCGACCACAGCAGAAAGCTCCAGAGGAAGATCTCAGCGCGCACATCCTGCTGCGACATCATTCTCAGGATTCCCCGTTCGAAGGTGGGCTCTTGGCGTCCCTCCAGCTCAGGAGTCGAGCCCTCTGTTGTGGCTCCTGGTAGCCATGACAGCCGGGTCCTCCCGGCTGGCTGCGAAGGTGTCAGGTTTTCATTTTGCCTCAATTCATCCGTCACAGTTTTTATTTGGGGCAAACTGGTCGTGTGGACGTGCCTGTCTTCGTTACCTGCAATAAGTTGATTTATTTACATTTTAACTTCAAATTTTTATTTAGAATTTAACTTTTCTTCTAATTTTATTTAAATTTTTATTTAAATTTTAAATTTTTATTTAGAATTTAACTTTTCTTTCAATTTTACTTAAATTTAAATTATTTAAATTAAAATGTAAAATTTTAATTGTTATTTAAATTAAATTTTAATTGTTATTTAAATTAAATTTTTATTTAACTGTGATTTTTAAATTTTTATTTAAAGTGAGATATTTAAATTTTTATTTAAATTTAAAAATGAAATTTAAGTGTTCTCTTATTTGAGGTCTGTTTCACACATGGAATTTCAAGATAGCAATGAGTAGCACAGTGCAAAAAAAACAGAGGCAGAGAAGGCTCTTTGTGTCTTTGTATTTCCCTGGGTATGGATCCTAAGTCATTTTTACCATTTCAGAATAATAGCCATTACTGGTTACTGAGCTAAGTAAGCACTTTCACACATTATCTCATTTAATCCTCAGATAAAAAGGTGAGAGATAGGGATTACTATCCCATTCGATAAACATGGAAACTGGAGTACAAGAGGTGAAATGATGCCTAAATTCAAATACACAGTTAGGAATGGGCAGAGCTGGAATTCACGCCCAGACTTGTTTGACCCCAATTGACAATCCCTTAACTTTATGGCTGCTAGCACTTTCTAGAGGCAATACATCACATGCTAATTATAAAACAGATACATATCATAAAATCAAATGAATCAAAAGTTCAATGGTCCAATCTTATTTTATTAGACGCCCACAGAGATCACTACAACCCAGATCGCCAAGCTTAGAGTCTGGTGCTAAGAGGGTCTTTTGAGCATGATCATGAGAGAGCACGAGAGAGCCTTAGTGAAGGATAACATTCTGTATCCAAGATTCTTAAGCTGTTCTTTCCCCCGGAGTTTTTGAACTCGTCAGTGCGATGGGTTAGACTAAAGTATCTCATTTGTGACCATGAAGCTGTGGCTGGTCAACATGTCAGGCATCTGAATGAGTAGGGCATTTCCTCATTAACATCATAAAGTGAGTGAGTGTGTGTGTGTGTGTGTGTGAGACAGAGAGAGAGAGACAGAGAGACAGAGAGAGAGAAAGGGAATGTGTGTGGCTGTCTGTATACACATGGGTGTTGAGGTTGGGGTTATGAAGGAAGCTCAAATCGCAGAACTTACTAACTGTTGATAGTATGATTTTTCTACATGAAAGGACTAGCACATTATTTTCCAAATATTTGAACACTTAAGCACCGTTTTCATTGCTAAGGAATTTCTCAGGTCTTGACAAAGCTGACTCAGCAAATGTGCTGAGCTGCCACATTACTTGATAAGACAAAATTTAAAGGGAGTCATTAGATGGAATAGCTCTAAAGGTTAAAGACACAAAGTCAATAAAAGTTGCTGAGATGTACTGAGCTGAAGTGAAAACATTTTAAAACAAATAAGTTATTATGATTAATGACTAATAAAAGGCTTGCTTACTATAAGTAGGAGTTGTTTAAAGGACAAACCTCAGTTTTCTTTCTATACAATTAATTATTTTTAAATTTTAAGTGTGAATTGAGTATATTTATCAAGTAAAAAATAAATTCTTGATGAGATATTATTTGCTTGTGGTATGAATCATTCATAAATAAATGTTAGGAACCATAACCCTTAGAAACTTCCTTATCAAACTTAGATGTCACAGTGGCATGAGTAGGAATCTTTTTTTTTTAACTGGAATATAATTGATTTATAATGTTTTGTCAATTCAGGTGTACAGCAAAGTGATTCAGTTTTATATATATATATATATATTCATTCCTTTTCAGATTCTTTTCCCATATAGGTTATTACAGAATATTGAGTAGAGTTCCCTGTGCTCTAGTAGGTCCCTGTGCTCAGTAGGTCCTTGTTAGTTATCTATTTTATATACAGTAGTGTGTATCTGTTAATCCCAATTTCATAATTTATCCCTTCCCCCTATGTTTCCCCTTTGGTAACCGTAAGTTTGATTTTGAGATCTGTGAGTCTGTTTCTGTTTTGTAAATAAGTTCATTTGTGTTGTTTTTAAAATTAGATTCCACACATAAGTGATATCATATGACAATGGAATATTACTCAGCCATAAAAAATAATTTATAAAAAAGAAAAAAATAATGCCACTTGCAGCAACATGGATGGACCTAGAGATTATCATACTTAATGAAGTAAGGCAGACAGAGAAAGGAATCATTCTGATAAATTACATTCAAGAGAGAAAAATATATGCTAATTACTATTATTTTAACAATCATAATATCATCTGTTTTTAAACTCAGATGCTCACTTGCATCAATTGTATCTCTTACTTTACCAAAAAAAAAATCAATATAGAAAATACGTTTCTTAGAGTGTGTCAAGTCTTAGAGCACTCTCCTTCACCTCTCGTAGTAGATCAAGGTGTTCAAATGAAGATCCAAATTCCTTTGTCAATATGAGGAACAAAGCATATAATTTGGGCTTTTGAGGATGACTGCAAATTCAGCATTGTTTCAAAGCCAGGAAGTGCAATCTAAGAAGTGACACAATAACATTTTTTAAACAGTCATTGGGAGTCGTAATATCTGAGGATAAGAGCTGTTGGTACAAACAACGAATTCTTAGCTAGGGTTCATTTTTAATGAAATACAAAAGCCCTAATCCATGTGTATTTGGTAAAATCAGCCTCATATTTCTCCACGGCTCATTAGGGACTAGTTTAGATTTGGGGACTAGTTTAGGGTCTCTGCTGTCCTCTTTCCAAGTAAGAAGCATTATAACTATGAGCTGGAAAGCTCTGCTGGCCTCCCAAAGGGCAGGGTAGAGCTGAGGACGTCAAGAATTCATTTGGTCATTAGAACAGACCAGCAAGTTTATCCTCCAGTCACATAAACATTCATGTATTCAATACTATTCCCTTCGGCTCCATGATTAGTTTCCCTCCAAATTATTATTTTTAAAATTTCCACTTATAGCTGGAATTCTTTTTATTGTTGCTGTTAGTTGTCAGGGCTTCTATTTGAGGAAAATTATATTTACTTGTACAAAATCTGTAAAAGATATCAACACAAGAGAGCAATCTACTCACTTCCTTAAAGGCTCACGTTGCCCTGTAAAAAGTAGAGGACTTCCCTGGTCCGCCTGCCAATGCAGGGGACATGGGTTCGAACCCTGGTCCAGGAAGATCCCACATGCTGTGGAGCAACTAAGCCTGTGTGCTGCAACTACTGAGCCTACTCTCTAGAGTCCAAGAGCCACAAGTACTGAGCCAGTGTGCCACAACTACTGAAGCTCGTGCACCTAGAAGCCTAGGTGCTTCTAGGTGCACGAGCACGCAACAAGAGAAGCCACTGCAATGAGAAGTCCACGCACCACAATGAAGAGTAGCCCCCACTCGCCACAACTAGAGGAAGCCTGTGCACAGCAATGAAGACCCAAAACAGCCAAAACCTTAATTAATTAATTAATTTTAAAAGAAAGAAATACAACACATAAAAAATAAAAAGTAAAAATAGCAGGCCTGCTGCGTAGTTCCCCACAGCTTATGCCAGCCGCCAAAACAACTTTATATCCTCACCGTGCACGCCAAATAAATAAGGAAATGCAATTTTTTTTTTTTTTTTTTTGCGGTACGTGGGCCTCTCACTGCTGTGGCCTCTCCCGTTGCAGAGCACAGGCTCCGGATGCACAGGCTCAGCGGCCATGGCCCACGGGCCCAGCCGCTCCGCGGCATGTGGGATCTTCCTGGACCGGGGCACGAACCCGCGTCCCCTGCATCGCCAGGCGGACTCTCAACCACTGCGCCACCAGGGAAGCCCAGGAAATGCAATTTTGATAACAGATAAATGTTTAAGTAGGTAACTCACACCTCTTTTGCTTTATTATTTCTTCATAGTGATGTATTTCTATCTCTAACTTGTTCCCCAAAAGTTTTAGATCACTTACAGGGAAAGTGTAAGTACAACGTAACAAATCAGTAGTGAGGAATTTTCTAGAGTGACATGTATTCCTCTTGCAAAGAGAAAAAGAAAGCAATAAAAGTTATTTAAATAAAAAGAGAGCAAAAGGAGAGAGAAGAATCAGAAAAAAGGGCACCTAAAAACAAAACAGGAATGATGCTACTAAAAATGAACTTTTAAAATGAAATCAACATTTTAATTTTATTCATTCAAACATTTCACTGTATAAAGGCAACTTGGAAAAGGAAATCTCAGCTTAGGGGTAAAATGGCCTTTTTGAAGGGGAAGTGGGCTGGACTCAAGTGCCAACAGCAGGCGAGTGCTAGGTAGCGCCGTTAGTAGGGGGACAGGCTTCAAAACTGCCTCTCCAAACAACAGCTTCAAAACTGCTCCTGACAGGGACTTCCCTGGTGGTCCAGTGGTTAAGACTTCACCTTCCACTGCAGGGGGCACAGGTTCGATCCCTGGTTGGGGAGCTAAGATCCCAACATGGCGTGGCCAAAAGACTGCACCTGATGTTGGTTAAGGGCTAGAACACTTGGACACCCAAGCTGTCTGCTGTCAGCAGACACATTGTAGAGTGCTGTTCCAAGCTTAGGCTGGGCAATGAGAATGATGCAGCGGATAATGTCCCTGCCTTCACCACTCCGCCCCCTGGATCTGGGAAGTGACAGTTAAGCAGAGACTGAAGAATAAATAGGAATGAATTATGTGAGAAATGGAGAAAGGAAATTTCCAGGTGTTAGGAAGAGTAGGTGTAAAGCTCCTTCAGCTAAAATGAGCTGAAAGGAGGAGAGTGTGGTGAGGGGCTGGTGGGGGGCAAGAGAGGGAAGAAGAGGAGAGAAGTTAAGACTTACTAAGTGTCTTCTCCATACCAGGTGCCCTTCTAAGCCCTTTCTATGCATCCATTCACTTCATCCTTAGAAAAACTCTATGATGTGGCTAACAAAGGGGAAAGGTGTGGGGGGAGATAAATTGGGAATATGAGATTAACAGATACAAACTACTGTATATAAAACAGATAAGCAGTAAGGATTTACCATAGAGCACAGGGAACTATATTCAACACCTTGTAATAACCTATTATGGAAAAGAATCTGAAATATATACAATATATATAACTGAATCACTTTGCTATATACCTGAAACTAACACAATATTATAAATCAACTATACTTCAATATAATAATAATAATAATAAACCTCTATGATGTAGATACTATTATGTTCCCATTTTAAAGATGAGTAAACTGAGGCAGAGGGAGATTAAGGATTGTTTCCAGGGTCACACAGCGAGCAAGGAGAGGGATGGAGCGTGAACCTCAGACCCTTAAGAACTAGACAAAACTGTCCGTGGCAAAGCCAGCTGATGTGGAGCTAATGGGCCACGATAAACGTTTCGGACTTGATTCTAAGTTTATTCTAAGTTCACCAAAGATGAGGACAATGCAGGGCACGGGAGCTAGAGAGGACCTGGGGGTTCATCAAAGAGGCTCTTGAGGCCGTCAAGGCAGCTGATGTGAAATGAGGTTGTTATTCAACTCACAGCAACCAGAAGATCAAATTAAAGACTCATTCAGAAAAAGTATGACTAGTCTTGATGCACAGTCCCTGAAATCAATTTTTCCCTGAGAGGAAAATGGTCTAGAGAAAGAAAACTGCTAATGATTTAAATATAACATGCTGAGACAAAAAAAAAAAAAAATCAGGAATAGAAGAAAAGTCACAGTCTTATGAAAAAAATTTTAAAAACATATGAAGCACACAAAGCACTTTCAGTCAAAGTACTTTTAGAGATTAAAAAAATAATGAGGACCTTCAAGATGGCGGAGGAGTAAAATGTGTAAATCACCTTCCTCCCCAAAATACATCTACATGTGGAACAACTCCTACAGAACACCTACTGAACGCTGGCAGAAGACCTCAGACCTCCCAAAAGGCAAGAAACCCCCCACGTACCTGGGTTGGGCAAAAGGAAAAAGAATAAACAGACACAAAAGGATAGGGATGGGACCTGCACTGGTGGGAGGGAGCTGTGAAGGAGGAAAGGTTTCCACACACTAGGAGGCCCTTCGCGGGCGGAGGCTGCGGGTGGCGGAGGGGGAAGCTCAGAACCGCGGAGGAGAGCGCAGCAATAGGGGTGAGGAGGGCAAAGCGGGGAGATTCCCGCACGGAGGATCGGTGCCGACCAGCACTCACCAGCCCGAGAGGCTTGTCTGCTCACCCGCCGGGGCGGGCGGGGCTGGGAGCTGAGACTCGGGCTTCGGTCAGAGCACAGAGAGGGGACTGGGGTTGGCGGCATGAACACAGCCTGCAGGGGGTTAGTGCGCCACGGCTGGCCGGGAGGGAGTCCGGGGAAAAGTCTGGACCTGCCGCAGAGACAAGAGACCAGTGTTTCCTGGTGCGCGGGAGAGGGGATTAAGAGCGCTGCTTAAAGGAGCTCCAGAGACGGGTGCGAACCGCGGCTAAAAGCGCGGACCCCAGAGACGGGCATGAAACGCTAAGGCTGCTGCCGCCACCAAGAAGCCTGTGTGCGAGCACAGGTCACTATCCACAACCCCCTTCCGCGGAGCCTGTGCAGCCCGCCACTGCCAGGGTCCCGGGATCCAGGGACAACTTCCCCGGGAGAACGCACGGAGCGCCTCAGGCTGGTGCAATGTCGCTCCAGCCTCTGCCGCCGCAGGCCCGCCCCGCACTCCATGCCCACCAAACTTGGACCTGCCCACCAGAAAGACAAGATCCAGCCTCATCCACCAGAACAAAGGCACCAGTCCCCTCCACGAGGGAGCCTATACAACGCACTGAACCAACCTTACCCACTGGGGGCAGACACCAAAAACAACAGGAACTATGAACCTGCAGGCAGTGAAGAGGAGACCCCCAATCACAGTAAGTTAAGCAAAATGAGAAGACAGAGAAACATGCAGCAGATGAAGGAGCAAGGTAAAAACCCACCAGACCAAACAAATGAAGAGGAAATAGGCAGTCTACCTGAAAAATAATTCAGAGTAATGATAGTAAGGATGATCCGAAATCTTGGAAATACAATGGAGAAAATACAAGAAATGTTTAACAAGGACCTAGAAGAACTAAAGAACAAACAAACAATGACGAACAACACAATAAACGAAAGTAAAAATTCTCTAGAAGGAATCAATAGCAGACTAACTGAGGCAGAAGAACAGATTAGTGACTTGGAGGATAAAATACTGGCAATAACTACCTCAGAGCAAAATAAAGAAAAAGAATGAAAAGAATTGAGGACACTCTCAGAGACCTCTGGGACAATATTAAATGCACCAGCATTCAAATTATAGGGGTCCTAGAAGAAGAAGAGAAAAAGAAAGGGACTGAGAAAATATTTGAAGAGTTGAAAACTTCCCTAGTATGGGAGAGGAAATAGTCAATCAAGTCTAGGAAGTGCAGAGAGTCCCATACAGGATAAATCCAAGGAGACACATGCTAAGACATATATTAGTCAAACTATCAAAAATTAAAGACAAAGAACAATATTAAAAGCAGCACAGGAAAAGCAACAAATAACATACAAGGGAAACCCCATAAGGTGAACAGCTGATCTTTCAGCAGAAGCTTTGCAAGCCGGAAGGGAGTGGCAGGACATACTTAAAGTGATGAAAGGGAAAAAGCTGCAATGAGATTACTCTACCAAGCAAGGATCTCATTCAGATTGGACAGAGAAATTAAAACCTTTCCAGACAAACAAAAGAAGAGAATTCAGCACCACCAAACCAGCTTTAAAACAAATGCTAATGGAACTTCTCTAGGCAGCAAACACAGAGTAGGAAAACACCTACAATAACAAACCCAAAACTATTAAGAAAACGGTAATAGGAACATAACATATCGATAACTACCTTAAATGTAATTGCATTAAATACTCCAATGGATGGATGGATACAAAAACAAGACCCATATATATGCTGTCTACAAGTGACCCACTTCAGACCTAGGGACACATACAGACTGAAAGTGAGGGGATGGAAAAAGATATTCCATGCAAATGCAAATCAAAAGCAGGCTGGAGTAGCAATTCTCGTATCAGACAAAATAGACTTTAAAATAAAGACTATTATAAGAGACAAAGAAGGACACTACATAATGATCAAGGGATCAATCCAAGAAGATATAACAACTGTAAATATTTATGCACCCAACACAGGAGCACCTCAATACATAAGGCAAATGCTAACAGCCATAAAAGGGGAAATCGACAGTAACACAATCATGGAAGGGGACTTTAACACCCCACTTTCACCAATGGACAGATCAAACAAAATGAAAATAAATAAGGAAACACAAGATTTAAATGATACATTAAACAAGATGGACTTAATTGATATTTATAGGACATTCCATCCAAAAACAGCAGAATACACTTTCTTCTCAAGCGCTCATGGAACATTCTCCAGGATAGATCATATCTTGGGTCACAAATCAAGCCTTGGTAATTTTAAGAAAAGTGAAATCGTATCAAGCATCTTTTCTGACCACAACGCTATGAGACTAGATATCAATTACAGGGAAAAAAACCTGTAAAAACTACAAACATATGGAAGCTAAACAATATGCTACTAAATAACCAAGAGATCACTGAAGAAATCAAAGAGGAAATCAAAAAATACCTAGAAACAACTGACAATGAAAACACGATGACCCAAAACCTGTGGGATGCAGCAAAAGCAGTTCTAAGAGGGAAGTTTATAGCAATACAATCCTACCTCAAGAAACAAGAAACATCTCAAATAAACAACCTAACCTTACACCTAAAGCAATTAGAGACAGGAGAACAAAAAACCCCAAAGTTAGCAGAAGGAAAGAAATCATGAAGATCAGATCAGAAATAAATGAAAAAGAAATAAAGGAAATGATAGCAAAGATAGCAATAAATGATAGCAATAAAACTAAAAGCTGGTTCTTTGAGAAGATAAACAAAATTCATAAACCATTAGCCAGACTCATCAAGAAAAAAAGGGAGAAGACTCAAATCAACAGAATTAGAAATGAAAACGGAGAAGTAACAACAGACACTGCAGAAATACAAAAGATCATGAGATTACTACAAGCAACTATAGGCCAATAAAATGGACAACCTGGAAGAAATGGACAAATTCTTAGAAAAGCACAACCTTCCGAGACTGAACCAGGAAGAAAGAGAAAATATAAACAGACCAATCACAAGCACTGAAATTGAAACTGTGATTAAAAATCTTCCAACAAACTAAAACCCAGGACCAGATGGCTTCACAGGCGAATTCTATCAATCATTTAGAGAAGAGCTAACACCCATCCTTCTCAAACTCTTCCAAAATATAGCAGAGGGAGGAACACTCCCAAATGCCTTCTACGAGGCCACCATCACCTTGATACCAAAACCAGACAAGGATGTCACAAAGAAAGAAAACTACAGGCCAATATCACTGATGAACATAGATGCGAAAATCCTCAATAAATATTAGCAAACAATGCAGCAGCACATTAAAAGGATCATACACCATGATCAAGTGGGGTTTATCACAGGAATGCAAGGATTCTTCAGTATATGCAAATTAACCAATGTGATACTCCATATTAACAAACTGAAGGATAAAAACCATATGATCATCTCAATAGATGCAGAAAAAGCTTTTGACAAAATTCAACACCTATTTATGATAAAAACCCTGCAGAAAGTAGGCATAGAGGGAACCTACCTCAACATAATAAACGCCATATATGACAAACCCACAGCCAACATCATTCTCAATGGTGAAAAACTGAAACCATTTCCACTAAGATCAGGAAAAAGGCAAGGTTGCACACTCTCATCACTATTATTCAACATAGCTTTGGAAGTTTTAGACATAGCAATCAGACACAAAAAAGAAATAAAAGGAATCCAAACTGGAAAAGAAGAAGTAAAACTGTCACTGTTTGCAGATGAGATAATAGTATACATAGAGAATCCTAAAGATGATACCAGAAAACTACTAGAACTAATCAATGAATTTGGTAGAGTTGCAGGATACAAAATTAATGCACAGAAATCTCTTGCATTCCTATACACTAATGATGAAAAATCTGAAAGATAAATTAAGGAAACACTCCCATTTACCACTGCATCAAAAAGAATAAGATACCTAGGAATAACCTACCTAAGGAGACAAAAGACCTGTACTCAGAAAACTATAAGACATGATGAAAGAAATTAAAGATGATACAAACAGATGGAGAGATATACCATGTTCTTGGATTGGAAGAATCAACACTGTGAAAATGACTCTACTACCCAAAGCAATCTACAGATTCAATGCAATCCCTGTCAAACTACCACTGGCATTTTTCACAGAACTAGAACAAAAATTTCACAATTTGTATGGAAACACAAAACACCCCGAATAGCCAAAGCAATCTTGAGAAAGAAAAACAGAGCTGGAGGGATCAGGCTCCCTGACTTCAGACTATACTACAAAGCTACAGTAATCAAGACAGTATGGCACTGCCACAAAAACAGAAATATAGATCAGTGGAACAGGACAGAAAGCCCAGAGATAAATCCATGCACATATGGTCACCCTATCTTTGATAAAGGAGGCAAGAATATGCAATGGAAAATGAAAACCTCTTCAATAAGTGGTGCTGTAAAAGAATGAAATTAAAACACTCTCTAACACCATACACAAAAATAAACTCAAAATGGATTAAAGACCTAAATGTAAGGCCAGATACTATAAAACTCTTAGAGGAAAACATATGCAGAACACTCTATGACATAAATCACAGCAAGATCTTTTTTGACCCACCTCCTAGAGAAATGGAAATAAAAACAAAATAAACAAATGGGACCTAATGAAACTTAAAAGCTTTTGCACAGGAAAGGAAACCATAAACAAGATGAAACGACAACCCTCAGAGTGGGAGAAAATATTTGCAAATGAAACAACTGACAAAAGATTAATCTCTAAAATATACAAGCAGCTCACTATCAAAAACACAAACAACCCAATCCAAAAATGGGCAAAAGACCTAAACAGACATTTCTCCAAAGAAGATATACAGATTGCCAACAAACACATGAAAGGATGTTTAACATCACTAATCATTAGAGAAATGCAAATCAAAACTACAATGAGGTATCACCTCACACCAGTCAGAATGGCCATCATCAACAAGTCTATAAACAATAACTGCTGGAGTGGGTGTGGAGAAAAGGGAACCCTCTTGCACTGTTGGTGGGAATGTAAATTGATACAGCCACTATGGAGAACAGTATGGAGTTTCCTTAAAAAACGAAAAATAGAACTACCATACGACCCAGCAATTCCACTCCTGGGCATATACCCTGAGAAAACCATAATTCAAAAAAAGTCATATACCACAATGCTCATTGCAGCTCTGTTTACAATAGCCAGGACATGGAAGCAACCTAAGTGTCCATCATTGGATGAATGGATAAAGAAGATGTGGCACATATATACAATGGAATATTACTCAGCCATAAAAGGAAACAAAATTGAGTTATTTGTAGTGAGGTGGATGGACCTAGAGTCTGTCATACAGAGTGAAGTAAGTCAGAAGAAGAAAAACAAATACTGTATGTTAACACATATATATGGAATCTAAAAATAAATAAATAATGGTTCTGAAGAACCTAGGGGCAGGACAGGAATAGAGACGCAGATGTAGAGAATGGACTTGAGGACACAGGGAGGGGGAACGGTAAGCTGGGACAAAGTGAGAGAGTGGCATGGACATATGTACACTACCAAATGTAAAATAGCTAGTGGGAAGTAGCCGCATAACACAGGGAGATCAACAGGGTGCTTTGTGACCACCTAGATTGCTGGGATAGGGAGGGTGGGAGGGAGACGCAAGAAGGAGGAGATATGGGGATATATGTATATGTATAGCTGATTCACTTTGTTATACAGCAGAAACTAACAATGTAAAGCAGTTATACTCCAATAAAGATGTTTAAAAAAATAAAACAAATATACAAATAAATAATAAAATACACTCCATCTAAAATAAACACTTTGATACTCTTAAGTGTTTAAAATGCAAATTACAAACATTGTTATTTTCACCGTCTCCACTGACTAAACTCGCTGACCTGTGTCTATATACAGTTTCCTTTGAGGAGCACGTCTGAGGTTGGGAAGACAAGTAACGTCACTGCCAAGTAATAATGACAAAACCCCGCGCCGACCTCCCAGCATGGTTATGATGAAGGATTGAGTCAACATTTGTAAAGCATTTAAAATAGTGCGTGACACAGAGAAACAGCCCTATGTGCATTAAATAATTGTTTTAAATGAATTAGAAGAGAATAGAAAATAGAATGCAGTAACAGTGATTACAGTTAAACTTTGGTTATAGTTACACTGCTACCCAGTATCCCATATATCAGGGGAGGTCAAAACTTTGGAGACATAGTGTCAAACTAACAGAGACTAATTCTTAGGTTTGCCTATTCACAAAGAAATATGCTACTGCACAGATATACCCTATGCAGGCAGAGACAGCTTGCACCAGCTGATAGCCATGTGTACCTCTTCTCAACTCCGTGATCAGTGCTCAGCGATACCACCTTGGTATCTGTAAATTGGTCACTGTGAGAGTATTCACCCCGGAAAAAAATTGGCAAATGCTACAAATCAGGGCTTCCCCACCACCCCCACCCGGAGAGACGGTTGTTTAAACACTGACCAGCATACTACTCTCTGTGCTCAAAACTGTATGCACGGTTTCATCAAATAATAATAACTAATAATACTAATGAATTCAACCTATCATCAGTTCTGCAAGACTTCTTGGGCATACATTCTCAGTTGTGAGACAATTGTGACAACTTTCTTTACAAAAGGCATTGTATTGTGATCTGGTAAATTCAAAAGCCCTCAGATTCAGTTCCAGTTCCCTGCTAGGCATTGCATAAATCTGACAAGAAATAAATTCATTTCTGAATTTTAGGCAATAGGAAATTCTACGGGAATTCTTTTGTCTGAGGACACGGCAGGAAGGCTTGGTAGTTTAAAGACCATCTTTCCCGCTAATACTAGACACGAATTGCTAAAAACTGACAATATTATCGATTCTTAAAAATTCCATTTGTTAAGGTTGAGAAAACTTTCTTCATTTTCTAATCTTCAGCTTTTCATTTGGGATATTCTGGTCCTTCTCCTCTTTGATATGTGTTTATATCAGAGAATGTAGTTAATTTATTTTTTTCCCTTTTTTAAAACATCTTTATTGGAGTATAATTGCTTTACATTGTCGTGTTAGTTTCTGCTGTATAACAAAGTGAATCAGCTATACGTATACATCTATCCCCATATCTCCTCCCTCTTGCGTCTCCCTCCCACCCTCCCTATCCCACCCTCTAGGTGGTCACAAAGCACTGAGCTGATCTCCCTGTGCTATGCGGCTGCTTCCCACTAGCTACCTATTTTACATTTGGTAGTGTATATATGTTCATGCCACTCTCTCACTTCGTCCCAGCTTACCCTTCCCCTTCCCTGTGTCCTCAAGTCCATTCTCTACGTCTGCGTCTCTATTCCTGTCCTGCCCCTAGGTTCTTCAGAAACATTTTTTTTGTGTGTAGATTTTATATGTATGTGTTAGCATACAGTATTTGTTCTTGAGAGAATGTAATTTAATTTACAGTACATAAGTAGAAAACTTATTTTTCTACATTTATATTAATATAGTATGTATACTATAATAATGATAATATGAATTATGCTAACAATGTAATAAGTATATTATATATAATATGCATTAATATATACAATAAATAATTCTAGATTTCTAAGTGGTTTGAAATTCCTCTACTAGTTAAGTGCTTGGATATAGACCAGAGCTAGAACCCCCAGTGTGAGCCCAATCAGGGTGACAAAAATGGACACATGTGGGAATGAGCTTGATCTGTGGCCTTCCGAGCCCTTACCTCAGTTTTAATCATAGGTATTTGTTAGTGTCCTTCAGAAACGTGGTACCACACCCACTAGACAGTGAGCTCCATGCAATGGGGGCTCTGCTTGTTTTCACCCATCACTTCACTCCCAGAGCCTAGTGGAGTGTCTGGTATGGAACAGATCCTCCATAAAGATTTGCTGCATAAAAGATTGGAGGAATTCCTGTTCCAGAGACTATGAGCATGATGGAGCCATGCGCATTCTGGAGGAAAAAAGAAAAATCTGCACTAAGGCAGGTAAGCCAAAGCGTGAAAACCAGGCTGAATAATACCCGCCCTCCCCCCAACCCCGGTCCCCATGCTCTCAATCCCCTCCCATCACAGGAAGACTTGGGAATCCTGCACAGACTATCCTCTGGCCTGGGTGCTAGATGGAGCCCTTTAAGCGAGACCACGGACTGATTAGGTAAAGAAGCCCTAAAAGGCATTTGGAGCTCCTGGCAGCGCAGCCTGGGGACCGTGCAGCTCAACGGTAAGGGAAGACCGCTGGCTGTGGGCCCAGCAGAGTGCGCGCATGCGCGGCACAGCGCCTGCACAGCCCCTGGACTCGGGCCGGCATCCCCAGGGGTGCCAGGGGTGGCTCAAGGGATTCAAAAGCCTCCCGGGCACTGGCGGCAGTAGGAGGCACCAGGCAGGGGATGAAAGCGCCGATGCGTGGTTCCCAGAAGAGAGCGTTTGTGAGTTCATAGGAAGCATACTTTGGAGCAGGGGTCCCCAGCAGCCGGGCCACAGACGGGTACAGGTCCTCGGCCTGTTAGGAACCGGGCCGCACAGCAGGAGGGGAGCGGCGGGCGAGCGAGGGAAGCTTCATCTGCCGCCCCCCATGGGGCAGTGGAAAAATTGTCTTCCACAAAACCGGTCCCTGGTGCCAAAAAGGTTGGGGACCGCTGCTTTAGAACATCCATCCCACCTGAAAAGGGGGGACTTGGGGGCCTAAAATCACCTGTGAAAGCAGAGTCTGAGCAAACTGGTGTCCCTATGCACTGGACCCTACCACTGATGTATACACGATGCAAACAAAAGGCTGTCTGGCCACCAGCTCAACAACCTGTGTCACTCTCTTCAATCCTGCGCAAGGAAATCAAGATACTGAAAATCAGTGACCTATGCCTTTAATTTCTTGCTGGAGCCATAAAATTTTGTTGCTATTATAAAGTAATGCATGCTGAATTCTTTAGGTTCCCTTACTCTTAGAGTCCTCGAAAATATTTATTTTGAAAATATCTTGCAATTCTCAAAAATCTCACTTTATGTATTAAAATTGTTCACACATTTTATTACCTCCCTAGGAAAAAATTAACAATTAAATGCCAAATTGTTACAATCGTGGAAAGCTGTCCTAATTAAAGGGAGTCCTAACTCAGTCTGCCTCCCTAGGAAAAAATTAACAATTAAATGCCAAATTGTTACAATCATGGAAAGCTGTCCTAATTAAAGGGAGTCCTAACTCACTTCTGGCAGCACCTGATGCCCCATGCCTTTTGACACAGGGACCCACTGCAGTCCAGTTTCTGGCTCGGTCTACACTGTCCTAATCCTGACAGCTGGTCTCTCTGTAGAAGGTATAAATCAGAAATTCTACCCTTCTCTCACTCTCAGTCCGGTAAATGGCTACTTGCTTCTTGAGAAGGGGAAAAAATCCTAGAGCTGACATACTTTCCTGAAACTTCCTTCTTCTAAATAGCAAAGGGAGGGTTTAAAAGGAAATCCTCCCCCTTCTTGGCATGGCCGCAAACACAGTGTTCCTCACACGTACTCTCTAGCCACATTGCAAAACACTTATGGAAACCCAGCTCACATACTGGGCTCAGACTGTATGATAAGCTTTTTCTGAAAAAGAAGCAAAGGGGGACTCAAAACGCCATTCATTTTATTCAGAGAAAAGTAGTGTCTCCCCCTTTTTTTTTCTTTTACCTTCTGTGATGTCTCTTACATTCAAGTTGGTTACAGAGTGATGAGTTCCATTCCAAGGAAATCTGGAAAGGAGGTTCCTTTAGGAATTTGGATTTCATCTCTCGGCTTTTAACTTGTTTTTTGTCTCAGTTCCTAATGTATAATTAAAGGCTCTCAATCAAGGTGGGCATCAGAATTGCTTGGAGAACTTAAAAAAAATTACAGGTGCCAGCCTTAAAACCTTGCATATCCTTGAGCCCGAGGTCGCACACGGAGGCATTTCACCTAAAGAAAAAATCGTCTGTGCTGCCAAAGTCCCTGCAGCACTTGGTTCAAGTCTCTGAGGCTACACGGAAGGAACTGGAGTAGGGCCACTGAGAGCAGATTTAGTTGAAAACCTTACGCTGCACCTGTTCCTGATGTGTTGACGGAAACCGCCTCCTCTGCAGAGCTATGATGGTTTCTACTCAAACAGCCTGTCCATCTCACTTCTAGCCAGTCACGTCTGACTATGCAGATAGCCCTAATATAGCCAAACCATCTTGCCACCCCCTTGGTACAACCCCCTGCGACCCCCTCTGTGTTTGTCCTCATGAGCAGCCAGTCCATAATTGTGCCTTTCTTCTGGCAAGCGCTGTTGCCAAGGAGTCTGGGCATGTGCGGATGCTCAGGGTCTTCTGAGGACACTGTCTATGGTCATCATCCTGACATCATTCGGCTGCCGCCCAGCAGCAGTTAACTCTGTCCCCAGCCTCTGCTTGGCTAGTTACCTCGCACAGTGGCTGATGGCTCCCATACACAGCACAGGGTCCCTGTAAACATAGACCCCCTGCACCATCCACACTTGTGTCCTCTAACCTGGCTTGTCTCCCCTGCCCAACTCAAACAAACACCACCTTACTCATTTTAACCACATCCTTGTCCTTTTCTTCTCAACCCTTCTCACTTCCGAACAAGTCATTAACAGTCGTGTTTACAATAGCTCAAAACTAGGGGGAAAATCTAGTTGTCCAACAATAAGTTAATAAGTCATGGCTCCTTAATACATGGAAATATTTTTCAGCCAACGAATGATGCAGTAGAAGATGTAATAACAAGAATAATCTCCACCTTTTTTTTTTTGCGGTACGCGGACCTCTCACTGCTGTGGCCTCTCCCGTTGCGGAGCACAGGCTCCAGATGTGCAGGCTCAGCGGCCATGGCTCACGGGCCCAGCCGCTCCGCGGCATGTGGGATCTTCCCGGACCAGGGCACGAACCCGTGTCCCCTGCATCGGCAGGCGGACTCTCAACCACTGCGCCACCAGGGAAGCCCAATATCCACCATTTTTTAACAAGAATGATACCCACCACACATTGTTGAGGAAAAAAAAGTTATAAAGTAGGTTTTCTTAAGAACACCCATCAAGATGCTATCAGTTATAGATCTCTAGTGTGTAGAACTCTGGTTGATTTCCATTTTCTTCTTTTTTGTTTATGTCTATTTGATAATCCTTAAATAAATATGTGTTATTTTGGAGAAACAGAAAACATGGGAAATTTTAAAAATTCAAAAGTGGAATGTTAAAAATGTTACCTGGTTTTTATATGTGTTGGGCCTCAAACCTGTGTGTACTCCACCGGGATGATCCAGCTCTGTCTGCAAAGCTGAATTGCACTGTATTAGATGGGATTGGATTGCGTTGCATCGTCTCATCCCCCAGAGCAGCAACGATCACAAGACCTTGGAGGGGGTCACATTTTTTTCTAGACTGTGCGGTGTCATCATGGGACTAATGGCTGGAGATGCTGAGAATTGGCTGGATATAGGTACAGCCAACAACTCTAAATGAGGTCCTACATTGATTTGCAGACATTTAGAAGAAGCACTTTTTCCAATGAAATCTTACATAAAACGCTAACTCCTAAACAAACAAAAGCTGTGTTTCTCTGGTTGAAGTAGGAATTGGGGCATCCAGAGACCCCAGTTCAGCCTCCCCCTCCTGCTCTCCCCACCTCCAGAAGATCTTTACAGCTTTGGAGGTTTCCAAATTGACTATTTGAAAAGCAAACAGTAGCTGGTCTTAAGAAGGCAACTTCCGGGGGATTCCCTGGTGGCGCAGTGGTTGAGAGTCCGCCTGCCGATGCAGGGCACATGGGTTCGTGGCCCGGTCCGGGAAGATCCCACATGCCGCGGAGCAGCTGGGCCCATGAGACATGGTCGCTGAGCCTGCACTCCGGAGCCTGTGCTCCGCAACGGGAGAGGCCACAACAGTGAGAGGCCTGCGTACCACAAAAAAAAGAGAAGGCAACTTCCGTTCCAGCGCTAGGTTTGCCTACTCAGGGTGAGAAATGCAGCCGAAGTTATTTTTGCCTCCCAAACATGCCCGCTTATTACATGGACACCTGAGTTTCTAGAGACCCAACCTTCCTTCTGTGGAGAAAGCTTTCTTCACCATGTCTGCCTACAAACTCGTACAAATTCCAGGTATTCCCCTTAGTCTTTTCTGACCTCCAGCACCTTAGATAAAATGAAGTTTGCCGTCACCTGGGGCCCTACAGTACTTCAACCACGATACGCTATTATACCGCTTTGTAATATGGTGCCCAAGCTGGGTTCATGCTACTCTAATAAGTCCTGCAGGGAGAACTGAAAACTCACTTCCTAACCACAGACTCCCTTATATGTCTGTCTGCAGTCACTGGTTTATATGGGAGTTAAGGAATCTTGGTGGGGGCAGGGAGGAGAATCTAACGGTGACCATGATTTGGGGTTCAGACAGTAAAGGTGAGGCTGATGTAAGGACAAACTATGAGGCTCCTCAGAAAAAAAGCCACTCCCAAAGAAGAAGGAGTCTAGCTCTACCAGAATCAGCCATAACATCTAGTGGCAGGAGAGGAAACAGTGGTTTCCAGTGGATTGAATGGCCATTACTTGAAATCATTAAAGCCCAGACAGTCTGTGATTCCATATACATTCTGGGGATAAAAGCGTTGTGTTTCTAAGTGAAAATAGCTATTCCATGACTCTGTGTGGGACTTCTCTAGGAACGTAGAACTCAGGGGAGGGAAGTCAATACTCCAATGGCAGGGGAAAGGTAATCAATTCAAAACACCAGCAGAACATCAAGCAATATCCCAGAGGCAAGAAACAGCAGTAACTAAGGGTGTTTGGAGCAGAGTCGAGCAGGGGTGGTGGGAAAATAGCACACGAAGTTGTTTGAACATGAGAAAGACAGCTGAGAGGAAAGTAGGGGCAAGAGGATATTCAACAGTCTAGACCAACAAATGAGACCACGGGAGACCCATATAGGGTCTCATTTAAAAGTGGGAGAGAGGGGCTTCCCTGGTGGCACAGTGGTTAAGAATCCGCCTGCCAATGCAGGGGACATGGGTTCGAGCCCTGGTCCAGGAAGATCCCACATGCCACGGAGCAACTAAGCCTGTGCACCACAACTACTGAGCCTGCGCTCTAGAGCCTGCGAGCCACAACTACTGAGCCCACGGGCCACAACTACTGGAGCCCGTGTTCTGCAATGAGAGGCCACCACAATGAGAACCCGCACACCACAACTAAGAGTAGCCCCCGCTTGCTGCAACTAGAGAGAGCGCACGCGCAGCAACGAAGACCCAAAACGCAGCCAAAAAAATTAAAACAGGGGAGAGAGAACAATATGGGAGAGGAAGAGAAATGGAGGTCCAGTCACTAACAGGTTGGGACTGAGCTAGCAAAATTCAGATGGAAATGTAAAAGTGTGTTCATTTGTACCCACATACTAGTAAGAGTGGGGGACATGCAGGCTATATATTGTATTCTTATTATTTATTCCCATGACCGGGATTTGACACTATTAGGTGCTATGTGCATCTGTGAGATTGCCATGCCTCAGAGATCTGTGTTCCAAAAAATATTCCCAAGTGAGCCCCAGTCTATGGGAAATGATCCACTTAAATGTTACGGCTTGGTAATCACTCGATACTTAGGTATTTCAACTGGTAGTATGAAGTAGCAGAAAGGATTCTTTGGGCCACGAAAGATTGTTTTAAGCATATGTCAAATATAGAACTTTTATTTTTAAATTTAGAAAAAGAAAAACTATACAAAGATCAAACTTTGGTAGCTTGGAATTAAGACAGTATAGTTAGGAGGGATTGTGGGGGAGGATGGACTGGGAGCATGGGATGAGCAGATGCAAACTGTTATATAGAGAACGGACAAACAACAAGGCCCTACTGTAGAGCACAGGGAACTCTATTCAATATGCTGTAATAAACCATAATGGAAAAGAATATATAAAAAAAGAATGTTTATATATGTACAACTGAACCCCTTTGCTGTACAGCAGAAATTAACACAGCATTGTAAATCAACTGTACTTCAAGGTAGGGTAGTGCAAGTGTGTCCATAAATCCAAGCATTGCAGAGTACCTTAGTTTCATCTGGCATAAAGTGAAAACTTCTATAAGTTGACTAGTATGGATGCATGTCAAACTATCTGGATAGCAAAGAAGAGAATGTACTTCTTTCTCAACATTTTCTAAAGGGACACAAATTATTCTAAACTTTGCTGTCACACACCCTTACCCTACTGCTTTGATTCTGAGGTAGCACATGCAGTGAAACCGTATTTATAGCGTACTTGCTTATATTCAGATTTACGTATTATGTTTATGAGTTTATGTATTAATTTACGTTCCAGAGGATAAATGAGAATACCCCATTGGTTAAAAATTCACACAATTGATTTTATTAGTATGCCTGTTAAAATGAGTATAGGAGACGAATTGAGTTCAAAGTCTGCACAAAAATTAAATACACATATAATTAATATTTACAAAGGTATTTTGAATGAATGCTAGTATGTTAAAGTGTGATTTTATTAAACGGTGGCGCTATTTAACCAGACATTAGCCTTCCTAAGTTTGAGCAGAGAAGAAAAAGCTCAAGAAAGAGGCACTTCAACTAAGAAGCAGCAATTGAACAAGATGTTCTAGAGTCTTCTCCCCAAGACTGACTTCTTCCTTGAGGTTCTCTTATTTTGATTCTCTTTTCATCACTACTTCTGAATACAAAGAAAATGCCCCTTTAAAAATCCAACTCATCACTTAAAATATAAAACGCCAATAAATGATTCCCAAAAATATACATGTGCATTTTTTAAAAGAGAATTTTCACTAAAAACGTAGCAACTTCACATTAACATGGAAAATACAGACTCATTAAAAACAGTCCAATTTCAAAATGGGCTTGTCATTAAGCAGTCCACAGAAGTAGTAAAGGGTTTGGCGATTCCCAAATATCCTCAGTTTAAGACAAATACACTTGTCTGTGGAGGGCAGATGTACCTCGGGAGTACCTTTTCTTCAACAGACTCATTGGCTGCCATCTTATCTACCTTGTCACCTGTGTTATGTTAAACTTAACAGTCTATCATCTGCCACCCAAGGGCAAAGTGCAAAATATGAAGCTCAGAGTCTCAGGTTTCCTGGTGGCCTCCAACTCAGTTTTGCTTTTCAATCTGAGGAGCAAGAGTGACTGGAGGGGTGATGGCTCATAAGAAATGAGTCTAGTGCTTTCCTTCCTGGTTGTAGTAGTCGCCCTATTACCCCAAAGCGTTCTCCTATGACTCACTCAATTTCTCCCATCCACTCCGTCAGGGAATGATTAACAAAACCTACCCATTTCAAATGCAAAATGTTTGCCATACAATAACCATACCATGCAAATATTGTAAATCAAACACAGATACCATCACATAAAATTAAATGAAAGTTGAGGGAATTTTTGACTGACCGAACAAAATATTCAATTAACAAAATAGTTTTTTTAAAGGCCAACCAATATTTAGTTTCAACTGCTCCCTTTGGAAGAATGTGGCATATCTTGGTTTTGAGTATGATCTTTAGCTTTTTGACAATCCACGATTAAAAACACAGAAATCTCTAGGACGTATCTGCAGCAGTCATATTAATTCCTGTATCAAAGGTATGCAGACTAAACTCTCTATTCATCTCAACTTAAGGTTTTGAGAGAGTTCCTAAAAATACAAATCTATAATAATTGACTTAGGTAATTTTCATGTTAGAATAAACATTAAAGATTTAGTATTAAATATTTAGTAACTTTATCCATTTGTCAGTACTATCAAAATCAAAAAAGAATAACTGTATAGCTACAATTACATTTGGATATCTTCATTTGTAATCTTCTATCTGTAATCTTAGCTCTTAAAATATATCATTAAACATGTCAACAGACAAGAGTGGGAGAAAGGTGAACTATATGTGAAACTTTAAAAAATATTTGTATTTAAAAGAATACTTACTCTTTTGCCTCCCTCTAAGAGGATATGTCCTGAGTTTTTCAATAATATCAACCATGATCAAGCAGGTCAGAACCAAAGAGACTGGCAGGTCAGGTAACATATCAGTGGAATCATTAATATTCTTTTGAACCTGTTTTCAGAAAACCATTTAGAAGCATTAAATTTTTGTACTTTCTTTGTTCACAATTCTTTGCAGATTTGAAAGCAGTGCTAAATTAATTATACATACATTTACTAAAAGACTAGAAGCTTGGTTTTCAGCTTTTTAGGTGCTCAACCCCACAAGGTTTTGAACCATTTCTAAAGATGTAATAAGGGTTCATATCAATGGAAGAGCTTTCAGTTAAAGACAGAGCTTGGTAAATGTGCATAAAAAGTTAACAGTAGGCTCCTGGAATAGTGGAATGGGGAATCTCTCCCAACCCAACCGCTAAGCAGAGCCTCTGAGAGTCCTAGCTCAAAGAGCTAGGGGGGCAAACATTAGAGTGTTGGGTCTTCCAAGAAGAGAGAGCTGGGTAAACCCAGCTCGGCTTTGGAGCACTTCCTTCAACTGTTTAAGGTATCTACAAAAAAGGCTATGACAAACATCATGTTAATGGTGATATGTTAAGAGTTTTCCCTCTGAGATCAAGAATAAGACAAAGGTTACACCATGACCATTTCTATTCAACACTGTACTAGAGGTCCTAGCCAGTGTAACAAGGCAAGAGAAAGAAATAAACAGTGGAAGTATTGGAAAGAAAAACACACTGTCATTATTCATAGACTATATGATTATAAATGGGGAAAATCTCCACAAAATGGATAAATTATTCCTACACACCAAAAACAAAGAGTTAGAAAATAAGATTTTAAAAAATGATAAAATTTGATACAATCTCAATGAAAATTCCAACTTTTCTGTGGAAAATGACAAGCTGATTCTAAAATGAACATGAGAGACGAGGGGAAGATGGCGGAAGTAAGACGCGGAGATCATCTTCCTCCCCACAGATACACCAGAAATACACCTACACATGGAACAACTCCTACAGAACACCTACTGAATGCTGGCAGAAGACCTCTGATATCCCAAAAGGCTAGAAAGTCCACACAGAGACAAAAGAATAGGGACGGGACCCACACCAGAGGGAGGGAGCTGTGAAGGAGTAAAGGTTTCCACACACTAGGAGCCCCTTCGCGGGCAGAGACTGCGGGTGGCGGAGGGGGGAAGCTTCGCAGCCGCGGAGGAGAGCACAGCCACAGGGGTGCGGAAGGCAAAGCGGAGAGATTCCCGCACAGAGGATCGGTGCCGACCGGCACTCACCAGCCCGAGAGGCTTGTCTGCTCACCCGCCAGGGGCGGGCGGGGCTGGGAGCTGAGCCTCGGGCTTCGGTCGGAGCGCAGGAAGAGGACTGGCGGCATGAACACAGCCTGCAGGGGGTTAGTGCGCCACGGCTGGCCGGGAGGGAGTCCGGGAAAAGTCTGGAGCTGCTGAAGAGGCAAGAGACTTTTTCTTCCTTCTTTGTTTCCTGGTGCGCGAGGAGAGGGGATTAAGAGCGCTGCTTAAAGGAGCTCCATAGACGGGCGCGAGCCGCGGCTAACAGCGCGGACCCCAGAGACCCTTCCGGGGAGCCTGTGCAGCCCGCCACCGCCAGGGTCCCAGGATCCAGGGACAACTTTCCCGGGAGAACGCACAGCACGCCTCAGTCTGCTGCAACGTCATGCTGGCCTCTGCCGCCGCAGGGCCGCCCCGCACTCCGTGCCCCTCCCTCCCCCCGCCTGAGTGAGCCAGAGCCACCAAATCAGCTGCTCCTTTAACCCCGTCCTGTCTGAGCGAAGAACAGACGCCCTCCGGCGACCTACATGCAGAGGGAGGGCCAAATCCAAAGCTGAGCCCCGGGAGATGTGAGAACAAAGAAGAGAAAGGGAAATCTCTCCCAGCAGCCTCAGAAGCAGCGGATTAAAGCTCCACAGTCAACTTGATGTACCTGCATCTGTGGAATACCTGAATAGACAACGAATCATCGCAAATTGAGGAGGTGGACTGTGGGAGCAAGATTTATGATTTCTTCCCCTTTTCCTCTTTTTGTGAGTGTGTATGTGTATGCTTCTGTGTGAGATTTTGTCTGTATAGCTTTGCTTCCACAATTTGTCCTAGGGTTCTATCTGTCCGATTTTTTTTTTTTCTTAAAAATTATTTTTTCTTAATATTTTTTATTTTAATAACTTTATCTTTCTTTCCTTTCCTTTTCTTTCTTTCTTCCTTTCTTCCCTTCCTTCCTTCCTTCCTTTCTCTCTCTCTCTCTCTCCCTCCCTCCCTCCCTCCCTCCTCTCTCTCTCTGTCTTTCTTTCTTTCTTTCTTTCTTTCTTTCTACATTTTCTCCCTTTTATTCTGAGCCATGTGGATGAAAGGCTCTTGGTGCTGCAGCCAGGAGTCAGTGCTGTGCCTCTGAGGTGGGACAGCAAACTTCAGGACACTGGTCCACAAGACACCTCCCAGCTCCACATAATATCAAATGGCGAAAATCTCCCAAAGATCTCCGTCTCAACACCAGCACCCAGCTTCACTCAACGACCAGCAAGCTACAGTGCTGGACATCCTATGCCAAACAACTAGCAAGACAGGAACACAACCCCACCCATTAGCAGAGAGGCTGCCTAAAATCATAATAAGTCCACAGACACCCCAAAACACACCACCAGACGTGGACCTGCCCACCAGAACGACAAGATCCAGCCTCAACCACCAGAACACAGGCACTAGTCCCCTCCACCAGGAAGCCTACACAACCCACTGAACCAACCTTAGCCACTGGGGACAGACACCAAAAACAACGGGAACTACGAACCTGCAGCCTGCAAAAAGGAGACCCCAAACACAGTAAGATAAGCAAAATGAGAAGACACAAAAACACACTGCAGATGAAGGAGCAAGGTAAAAACCCACCAGACCTAACAAATGAAGAGGAAATAGGCAGTCTTCCTGAAAAAGAATTCAGAATAATGATAGTAAAGATGATCCAAAATCTTGGAAATAGACTAGACAAAATGCAAGAAACATTTAACAAGGACCTAGAAGAACTAAAGATGAGACAAGCAATGATGAACAACACAATAAATGAAATTAAAAATACTCTAGATGGGATTAGTAGCATAATACCTGAGGCAGAAGAATGGATAAGTGACCTGGAAGATAAAATGGTGGAAATAACTACTGCAGAGCAGAATAAAGAAAAAAGAATGAAAAGAACTGAAGACAGTCTCAGAGACCTCAGGGACAACATTAAACACACCAACATTCGAATTATCGGGGTACCAGAAGAAGAAGAGAAACAGAAAGGGACTGAGAAAATATTTGAAGAGATTATAGTTGAAAACTTCCCTAATGTGGGAAAGGAAATAGTTAATCAAGTCTAGGAAGCACAGAGAGTCCCATACAGGATAAATACAAGGAGAAATACGCCAAGACACATATTAATCAAACTGTCAAAAATTAAATACAAAGAAATCATATTAAAAGCAGCAAGGGAAAAACAACAAATAACACACAAGGGAATCCCCATAAAGTTAACTGCTGATCTCTCAGCAGAAACCCTACAAGCCAGAAGGCAGTGGCAGGACATACTGAAAGTGATGAAGGAGAAAAACCTGCAACCAAGATTACTCTACCCAGCAAGGATCTCATTCAGATTTGATGGAGAAATTAAAACCTTTACAGACAAGCAAAAGCTGAGAGAGTTCAGCACCACCAAACCAGCTTTACAACAAATGTTAAAGGAACTTCTCTAGGCAAGAAACACAAGGGAAGGAAAAGACCAATCATAACGAACCCAAAACAATTTAGAAAAAGGGAATAGGAACATACATATCGATAATTACCTTAAATGTAAATGGACTAAATGCTCCCACCAAAAGACACAGATTGGCAAAATGGATAAAAAAACAAGACCCATATCTTTGCTGTCTACAAGAGACCCACTTCAGACCTAGAGACACATACAGACTGATAGTAAGGGGATGGAAAAAGATATTCCATGCAAATGGAAACCAAAAGAAAGCTGGAGTAGCAATTCTCATATCAGACAAAACAGACTTTAAAATAAAGACTATTAGAAGAGACAAAGAAGGAAACTACATAATGATCAAGGGATCGATCCAAGAAGAAGATATAACAATTGTAAATATTTATGCACCCGACATAGGAGCACCTCAATACATAAGGCAAATACTAACAGGCATAAAAGGGGAAACCGACAGTAACACATTCATAGTAGGGGACTTTAACACCCCACTTTCACCAATGGACAGATCATCCAAAATGAAAATAAATAAGGAAACACAAGCTTTAAATGATACATTAAACAAGATGGACTTAATTGATATTTATAGGACATTCCATCCAAAAACAACAAAACACACTTTCTTCTCAAGTGCTCATGGAACATTCTCCACGATAGATCATATCTTGGGTCACAAATCAAGCCTTGGTAAAATTAAGATAATTGAAATTGTATCAAGTATCTTTTCTGACCACAACGCCATGAGACTAGATATCAATTACAGGAAAAGATCTGTAAAAATTACAAACACATGGAGGCTCAACAATACACTACTTAATAATGAAGTGATCACTGAAGAAATCAAAGAGGAAATAAAAACATACCTAGAAACAAATGACAATGGAGACACAACGACCCAAAACCTATGGGATGCAGCAAAAGCAGTTCTAAGAAGGAAGTTTATAGCAATACAAGCCCACGTTAAGAAGCAGGAAACATCTCGAATAAACAACCTAACGTTGCACCTAAAGCAATTGGAGAAGAAGAAAAAAACCCCCAAAGTCAGCAGAAGGAAAGAAATCATAAAAATCAGATCAGAAATAAATGAAAAAGAAATGAAGGAAACAATAGCAAAGACCAATAAACTAAAAGCTGGTTCTTTGAAAAGATAAACCAAATAGATAAACCATTAGCCAGACTCATCAAGAAAAAAAGGGAGAAGACTCAAATCAATAGAATTAGAAATGAAAAAGGAGAAGTAACAACTGACTCTGCAGAAATACAAAAGATCATGAGAGATTACCACTGGCAACTCTATGCCAATAAAATGGACAACCTGGAAGAAATGGACAAATTCTTAGAAATGCAAAACCTGCCAAGACTGAATCAGGAAGAAATAGAAAATATGAACAGACCAATCACAAGCACTGAAATTGAAACTGTGATTAAAAATCTTCCAACAAACAAAAGCCCAGGACCAGATGGCTTCACAGGCGAATTCTATCAAACATTTAGAGAAGAGCTAACACCCATCCTTCTCAAACTCTTCCAAAATATAGCAGAGGGAGGAACACTCCCAAATGCCTTCTACGAGGCCACCATCACCTTGATACCAAAACCAGACAAGGATGTCACAAAGAAAGAAAACTACAGGCCAATATCATTGATGAACATAGATGCAAAAATCCTCAACAAAATACTAGCAGACAGACTCCTACAGCACATTAAAAGGATCATACACCATGATCAAGTGGGGTTTATTCCAGGAATGCAAGGATTCTTCAGTATATGCAAATCTATCAATGTGATAAACCATATTAACAAATTGAAGGAGAAAACCATATGATCATCTCAATAGATGCAGAGAAAGCTTTTGACAAAATTCAACACCGATTTATGATAATAACCCTGCAGAAAGTAGGCATAGACGGAACTTTCCTCAACATAATAAAGGCCATATATGACAAGCCCACAGCCAACATCATCCTCAATGGTGAAAAACTGAAAGCATTTCCACTAAGATCAGGAACAAGACAAGGCTGCCCACTCTCACCACTCTTATTCAACATAGTTATGGAAGTTTTAGCCACAGCAATCAGAGAACAAAAGGAAATAAAAGGAATCCAAATCGGAAAAGAAGAAGTAAAGCTGTCACTGTTTGCAGATGACATGATACTATACATAGAGAATCCTAAAGATGCTACCAGAAAACTACTAGGGATAATCAATAAATTTGGTAAAGTAGCAGGATACAAAATTAATGCACAGAAATCTCTTGCATTCCTATACACTAATGATGAAAAATCTGAAAGTGAAATCAAGAAAACACTCCCATTTACCATTGCAACAAAAAGAATAAAATATCTAGGAATAAACCTACCTAAGGAGACAAAAGACCTGTATTCAGAAAATTATAAGACACTGATGAAAGAAATTAAAGATGATACAAATAGATGGAGAGATATACCATGTTCTTGGATTGGAAGCATCAACATTGTGAAAATGACTCTACTACCCAAAGCAATCTATAGATTCAATGCAATCCCTATCAAATTACCAAAGGCATTTTTCACAGAAGTAGAACAAAAAATTTCACAATTTGTATGGAAACACAAAAGACCCCGAATATCCAAAGCAATCTTGAGAATGAAAAACGGAGCTGGAGGAATCAGGCTCCCTGACTTCAGACTACACTACAAAGCTACAGTAATCAAGACAGTATGGTACTGGCACAAAAACAGAAAGATAGATCAATGGAACAGGATAGAAAGCCCAGAGATAAACCCACGCACATATAGTCACCTTATCTTTGATAAAGGAGGCAGGAATTTACAGTGGAGAAAGGACAGCCTCTTCAATAAGTGGTGCTGGGAAAACTGGACAGGTACATGTAAAAGTATGAGATTAGATCACTCCCTAACACCATACACAAAAATAAGCTCAAAATGGATTAAAGACCTAAATGTAAGGCCAGAAACTATCAAACTCTTAGAGGAAAACATAGGCAGAACACTCTCTGACATAAATCACAGCAAGATCCTTTTTGACCCACCTCCTAGAGAAATGGAAATAAAAATAAACAAATGGGACAGAATGAAACTTCAAAGCTTTTTCACAGCAAAGGAAACCATAAAGAAGGCCAAAAGACAACACTCAGAATGGGAGAAAATATTTGCAAGTGAAGCAACTGACAAAGGATTAATCTCCAAAATTTATAAGCAGCTCATGCAGCTCAATAACAAAAAAACAACCAAATCCAAAAATGGGTAGAAGACCTAAATAGACATTTCTCCAAAGAAGATATACAGACTGCCAACAAACACATTAAAGAATGCTCAACATCATTAATCATTAGAGAAATGCAAATCAAAACTACATTGAGATATCATCTCACACCAGTCAGAATGGCCATCATCAAAAAATCTAGAAATAATAAATGCTGGAGAGGGTGTGGAGAAAAGGGAACCCTCTTGCACTGCTGATGGGAATGTGAATTGGTTCAGCCACTATGGAGAACAATATGGAGGTTTCTTAAAAAACTACAAATAGAACTACCATATGACCCAGCAATCCCACTACTGGGCATATACCGTGAGAAAACCAAAATTCAAAAAGAGTCATGTACCAAAATGTTCATTGCAGCTCTATTTACAATAGCCCGGAGATGGAAACAACCTAAGTGTCCATCATCGGATGAATGGATAAAGAAGATGTGGCACATATATACAATGGAATATTACTCAGCCATAAAAAGAAACGAAATTGAGCTATTTGTAATGATGTGGATAGACCTAGAGTCTGTCATACAGAGTGAAGTAAGTCTGAAAGAAAGACAAACACCATATGCTAACAGATATAAGGAATTTAAGAAAAAAAAATGTCACGAAGAACCTAGGGGTAAGACAGGAATAAAGACACAAACCTACTGGAGAACGGACTTGAGGATATGGGGAGGGGGAAGGGTGAGCTGTGACAAAGCGAGAGAGAGGCATGGACATATATACACTAACAAACGTAAGGTAGATAGCTAGTGGGAAGCAGCTGCATAGCACAGGGATATCAGCTCGGTGCTTTGTGACCGCCTGGAGGGGTGGGATAGGGAGGGTGGGAGGGAGGGAGATGCAAGAGTGAAGAGATATGGGAACATATGTATATGTATAACTGATTCACTTTGTTATAAAGCAGAAACTAACACACCATTGTAAAGTTATTATACTCCAATAAAGATGTAAAAAAAATTTAAAAAATGAATATGAGGATACCAAGTGGAAGCATTTCTAGAAGAAAAAGAAGATAGGAATGTTTACTTTTCTGGATATAAAGAGCTATTATAAAGCTACAAGAATTAAGACAGTGTGGTGTTGGCACAGGAATAGAGAAGTAGGCAGTGCAGAAAATAAAGCTCAGAATAGACCAGGTATACCCACATCTGATTTATAACAAAGACAGCACTGCAAATAAATGTGACAAAGACAGGCTTTTTAATAAATGGTACTCAGTTCATTAGATATTATTTGGGAAAAAACGCTTGATTCCCTACTGCAAAACATATACAAAAATTAGTTCCAGGTGGATTGTGAATCTAAAAGAGAGTGGCAAAATAATATAGCCTCCAAAGTATAATATAGGAGAGTATCTTCAGGACCTCAAGGTTCAGATTCACAATATGACAAAATCGTGTCAAACAAGTAACCAAAAGAACTATCCATAAAGAAAAGAAATTGGACTCTTAAAATTAAGAGCTTCTCTCCATCAAAAGATACCATTAAGAGTACGAAGTCACATGGGCTTCCCTGGTGGTGCAGTGGTTGGGAGTCTGCCTGCCGATGCCGCGGACGTGGGTTTGTGCCCCGGTGTGGGAGGATGCCACGTGTCGCGGGGTGGCTGGGCCCGTGAGCCATGGCCACTGGGCCTGCGCGTCTGGAGCCTGTACTCCGCAACGGGAGAGGCCACAGCGGTGAGGGGCCCGCGTACCGTGAAAAAAAAAAAACGAGTACGAAGTCACAGAGTGAAAAGGTATTTGCAATACATATAATCAAAAAAGGGCTTGAAATCTGAATATACAAATAATTCTTCCAAATCAATTTTTAAAGATAAGCAAGACATTAGAAAAAATGGGCAAGATGAAAAATATGCTCAATCTCATTAATTATTGGGGAAATGCAATTGAAAACTACAATGCAATTCAAGAATATACTCACCAGAATGGTTAAAATAAAAAGACTTAAAATGCAAGTGCTGGTCTTCACTGGTGGTGCAGTGGCTGAGAGTCCGCCTGCCGATGCAGGGGACGCGGGTTCGTGCCCTGGTCCGGGAAGTTCCCACATGCCGCAGAGCGGCTGGGCCCGTGAGCCATGGCCGCTGAGCCTGCGCGTCCGGAGCCTGCGCTCCGCAACGGGAGAGGCCGCAACGGTGAGAGGCCATGTACCGCAAAAAAAAAAAAATGCAAGTGCTGCTGAGGATGAGGAACACGAAGACCGCTCGTTCTCTGCTGGTGGAAGTCTAAATTAGTATACTCTCTTTGAAGAACTGACACTGTCAGTTACATCTGAGTACTTGAACATCTTGTGACCCATCAGTTCTACTCCTACACATTTAACCAACTGAAATGTTTGCACATGGGCACCAAGAGACATGTTCCAGGATATTCACAGCAGCAAAAACTGGAAACTGAAATGGCCATTAAGAGCAGAACTGATGATGTATACGTGTAGCTGATTCACTTTGCTGGACAGTAGAAACTAACACAACATTGTAAAGAAACTATACTCCAATAAAAATTAACTTAAAAAAAACAAAAACAACAAAAAAAATTTAACCACTCTTGTGGGTATGTAGTAGTATCACATTGTGATTAGCTTACATTTTTCTGATGACCAATAATGTTCAGCATTTTTTTTTTTTTTTGTGGTACGCGGGCCTCTCACTGCTGCGGCCTCTCCCGTTGCGGAGCACAGGCTCCAGATGCGCAGGCTCAGCGGCCATGGCTCACAGGCCCAGCCGCTCCGCGGCATGTGGGATCCTCCCGGACCGGGGCACAAACCCGTGTCCCCTGCATCAGCAGGCGGACTCTCAACCACTGCGCCACCAGGGAAGCCCTGTTCAGCATATTTTTATGTGCTTGTTTGCTATTTGTTGATCTTTTTTGTGAAATGCCTATTAAAATATTTTGCCCATTTAAAAACAAAGAGTAGAACTGATGAATAAAGTGTGATATATTCATAAAATGATGAATTCGTAAAATACTTCACGATAAATTCATAAAATGAAATGAAATATAGAAACGGAAATGAATGAACTACAGCTAACCAGAAAAACATGAATGAAGCATACTTTGGAATAAAAGGAGCCAGATACAAATTAGATAGACAGGTAAGTAGATAATAGATAATTTGATTTCCCTTTATAAAACTTTCAAAAACAGATAAACTAACCTGTGGTACCTGTGGTATTAGGAATTAAGATAGAAGTTACCTTTGGGATGGAGGGAAAGGTAGTCATTGGAAGTGGCTTTTAGGGCGTTGACAAAGTTTTATTTTTTGACCTGAGTAGTGTTTCTATGGGAGTTTGCTTTGTGGTATTCCATTAACATTGTGTATTTATGTTGTGTGAGCTTTTCTGTTTGTGTGTTAGATTTCAGTGAAAAATAAGAAAAAAGGAAAGAAAAATATCCAACAGCGGGTGAGACATAACGGGAAAGAATCCCCAAGAGAGCAATTAAACTGTAGATAGAGCATCATCTGTGATAGTGGTGTTCCTTGAAAGTGTTGTACACTGAATTTTCAAAGCTCTTGGGAACCTCCCAAGTGCTTTACAAGGTCTTTGGAGAGGAAGGAGAAAATGATAAATCTAGATTAAAATATTTGTGTGTTGCAATTTGATGCAAAGTCCATCTGTATGGCCTTCTGAGGTTATTCTGTGTGTTCATGTATTGTCCTAATGCTACATGTAGGACATCTCCCAACAGTCATGTAATTTCTAATAATGTCATCCACTACCTGGTACTCACCTCTCTCACAGAACTGATCATACCTATTCTAACTGCCTGTTTATTTTTCTCTCTACTGTCAATAAAAAATTACTGAAGGCCAGAGACTGTCAAATTTTCTAAGTGCTCTATCCTCAGTTTCTAACACAGTACCTGGCATGTAATAAGCACTTAATGACTACCTGCTCAGCATGTAAATGAAAATCTTATAAATAAATTTTAAAAAAATTAAATCTTTCACAGCACCTTGAAAATTAATAAGATTAGCAGGGCATTCTGCTTTGAACTCTCTGGGTAATAGAGTCCTCACAGGCTGAAAGTTCTGCCTATAGTATTCCTGCCCTGCAGATATCCATTCATCAGAGTCCCTTTGTAGCTGCATTTATTGAAACATAAACTCAAATTTATTTTCAAATAAACATCGTGCACAAATTATTTGTCAATGGAATCTTATCAAAGCTTTAGCATGTGAGTGGTTGCTCCCTTGGATATTGATTGGATATTCCATTTAGAACCGAGGACACTCATGAAAAACATCAGGTTAGAAGAAACACATGTGGATGTAATCTCAAATTCCTTGCTTTTTTATTATTTTCAAATAACTTTCCTTTCTCACACATACAAACACAGAAGCAATTTTTCTAATTGGCTGCTATACTTGCCTCCACAATCACAGAGGTAACAATGATCTTAGTACCTTAAATATATATATTGCAACTTAGAATAAGACCGGAAATAATAAACTTCAAGAAATTTGTTTGGGCACACCACTCTATGAAATTTTAATAACAGGGGACATTTTAAAAACTCAAAATCTTGCAGGACAAGAAATCAAAATTCCATACCTTGGTCACTGCTATAGAGAAGCTGAAGCTGGGAAGTGTGGTGAGGATTACACACATCATCATAACAGGTCTCCTAGCAAAGGAGAAAAAATAAGCAAAAGCAATAATGTACAAGATCAACAGTTCCTGTTACATTTTGCCAATTTTGCAGTTCCTGTTCCATTCATCTATAGTTTTTCTAAGAAGCTACTACTTCCCTATTTCCATTTCCCAAATGTTTGAGTATGGCAAAGGGGAACACACACAAAAGCCGGAATGCTTTTCTAGAACAAAGGGGTGAGAGGTTTCCAAATAATTAGCAAACCATCGACTGCTAAAAGCATCACAGTACAAGACAAATGACATTCGATATTTTCAAAATTCATTCATCAGAATCCTGCCCAAGAGTTCAGGGTCTGGCGACCAACTGAAAAAAAGAACAGCATGACCTTCTCAAGTGATACTATACCCCATGTTGTAAAACTGATTTTTCAAACAATATATTTAGAAACAATATACTGTTGGATAGTTAAAGACGATTTAGAGTGAAAACACCTGGATTTTTTTACGTGAACCACCCCCCCCCCAAAAAAAATCATATAGACATAAAAATCACATAGTTTTTAAATTTGTTTTTGGACCACTTTTTAAGCCTTGCGTGATCAAGCAAACAAATAGCTATTGAGATATAATCTATAATAGTCTATCATGACAGAGAGAATTAAAATGTATATTTAACATCACTAATTTATGGGAAGATAAAATATACTCAGAGGTTTTCTATAGTGAAATATTTACCCCCTCTTTCCTAAGTTAAATACATATTATATGAATTACATATATAGGATAGTATGTGTTTAAGTTCAAAAAGTATTGTCTTACAAATGACTAAGAATTCTTCTTGGTCCCACCATTTCACTCTACCCCAGTCCCATCCTAGATGTTCTAGGTATAGACATAAGATAGGGCATTGGATAGCCCATCTCTCATAGCCAGACTCAGTACAACCTGCTAAAACCAGAAGATGGAATTTTAAATCCTCTTCTCAGCTTGACCTCTAAAAAATAAGAGTGCCCCAGGGATTATTCCTGCACCCCTTATTTATCTATATTATCTCCCCTGATGATCTCAGCCCATCCCATCGCTTTAAACACCACCCACTTGCCCATGACTCACAAACAGATTATAGTGTATATACACTGGCCTCTATCCTGAGCTCTGGACTTGGACACCCAACTATCTATTTGGCACCTCCACTCAGATGTCTAATCTAATAGGCAACTCAAACTTAACATGCCTAAAAAAGAACCCATACTCATTCCAATCATCATCAAATGCCGTCTGATGATTTAATGCCAAAATGTATTTTGAATCAACCTCTGCTAACACCGTGGTTCTCTCACTATCATATCTCATCTGCAGTGTTTCGTAACCAGTTTCCTGTTAGTGTCCCTCTTCTTGCCTAGCAATATTTTCTCCGTAGAGCAAACGTCTGATTCTTCAAATGTAAAACACCTCTTGTTACTGCCCTGCTCAAAAATCACCAAAGCTGGGAGGAGTGGGGAATGGGGAGTTACTGTTTAATGGCTACAGAGGTTCAGTTTTGCCAGATGAAGAGGGTTCTGTGGATCGATGGTGGCGATGGGAGCACACCAATGTGCATGTGCTTAATGCCAATGAGCTGTGCACTTGAAAATGGTTCAGATGGTAAATTCTATGCTAGGTGTATTTTACCACAAAATACACTCATTTGTATATTTTAGAGATTCTAAAAATATTTTCAATGTATGACTAATGTAATTAGAATAAAATTGAAACCTGTCACTGTTGCCTAAGTGTTCTACGTGATGTGGTTTCTCTTATTTCTCCTACTCTCTTCACTTAGAATGACCTGCCTCTTCCCCACCATCCACTTACTCCTGCCATACTAGCATCCTGGTTATTCTGTGGTCACACCAAGCTTGCCCCACCTTCGAGGCTTACACTGGCTCTTCCTTTTTGCCAGGGTGTCTCTAGATCGTAGACCTAAATCTAGATCATAATCTTCCATGTCTGGCTCCTGTGTGCCTATCCCCAAGGTAAGTTCCATGGGACTATGTACCTTATCTGAATTATTCATTACTTTAGCTCCAGCATTTAGAACAATGTTTCTAAATCTTTTTTGTACAATAAACTTCCTGGGAATCTGCTAAATCCTATGGACCCTTCTCAGAATAGAATTTTTAAATGCACAAAATACATGGACCACAAAACAAAGCAATTATATTGAAATACAGTTATCTGGGCTTCCCTGGTGGCGCAGTGGTTGAGAGTCCGCCTGCCGATGCAGGGAACACGGGTTCGTGCCCCGGTCCGGGAAGATCCCACATGCCGCGGAGCGGCTGGGCCCGTGAGCCATGGCCGCTGAGCCTGTGCGTCCGGAGACTGTGCTCCGCAACAGGAGAGGCCGCAACAGTGAGAGGCACGCGTACCACCAAAAAAAAAAAAAAAAAAAAGTAATACAGTTATCCACATTCTTTTAAAATGTTGAGTTAGTAATATATACACTTATCTAAGAATACAGTGTCTTCTTATTTTCTTTGGAGCATTCAAGATCTAGTGGAAACTGTAGTCTCTCATAATTTCAAGGTAGTGAAGATCATAAACCGTAATCTGAAGTATCTGCAACAATTGTAATGTGATATGAAAAAAAACCTATGTAATAAAATTGCAGGTCCTGCTAATACTACTGTGGTTTGTTACCAACATTCATAATGGAAAGAAATGCCATCTTTCAATCAGAGGTTATCGAAAATAGAGATGTAACTTGTTTCTCATCCAAGTTCAAGAACCCCATAACCCTGGAGAATATCTGGCACAGAGTAGGAATTCAATAAATGCTAAATGAATGAACAGACTAGTTAATAAGTGAATACTAATCCAAATCTGTGTTTTATTTAAGCAGAAATAATGATAACCTGTATTTGAAAATCTTGACTTACTGCTAACATATGCTTCTAATTTATTAATGAGTGGTATGGGTAAAATTGTGTCCTCCCTAAAAGACATGCTGAAGTTCCAACCCCCAGGACCTCAGAATGTAACCTTATTTGGAAATAGGGTCTTTACAGAGGTAATAAGTTAAAATGAGGTCATTAGGGCAGGCCCCCATCCAAAAAGACCAGTGGCCTTATATAAAAGGAAATTTGGAGACAGATATGTACAGAAGGAAGATGACATGAAGAAACACAGGAAGACACCATATGAAGATGAAGACAGAAATCAGGGTGATGCATCTATATAAGCCAAGGAATGCCGAAGATTGCCAGCAGACCATCAGAAGCTAGAAGAGAGACTTCCCTGGTGGCACAGTGGATAAGAATCCGCCTGCCAATGCAGGAGATACGTATTCAATCGCTGGTCCAGGAAGATCCCACATGCTGTGGAGCAACTAAGCCTGTGCACCACAACTACTGAGCCTGCATGCTGCAACTACTGAAGCCCACGTGCCTAGAGCCCATGCTCTGCAACAAGAGAAGCCACCACAGTGAGAAACCCGCGCACCGCAATTAAGAGTAGCCCCCTCTCACCGCAACTAGAGAAAGCCCGCACACAGCAGCGAAGATGCAACACAGCCAAAAATAGATTTTTAAAAAAATGTTAAAAAAAAAAAAAAAAAAAGAAGCTAGAAGAGAGGCTTGGACTGGATTCTCCCTCATAGCCCTCAGAAGGAACCAAGCCTTCCAACGCTTTAATCTTGAACTTCTAGCTTCCAGAACTGTGACACAATAAATTTCTGTTGTTTAAACCACCCAGTTAGAAGTACTTCGTTATGACAGTCTTAGGAAACTAACACAGATTTTGCTATAGGGAAGTGAGATACTGCTGTAACAAATACCCAAAATGTGGAAGTGGCTTTGGAATTCGGTAATGGATAGTCTGGAAGAGTCTGAAGATGCAGGATAGAAAAAGGCTAGATTATCCAGAAGAGAATGTTAGTGGAAATATGGAAGTTAAAGGAGATTCTGCGGAGAGCTCAGAAAGAGGAGAGCTGTACAGAAAGCCTCTACTGTTCTAGAGAATACATATATTATTATGAACAGAATGTTGCTAAAAACATGAATATTAAAAGTCCTTTTGGTGAGATCTCCGACAGAAATGAAGACTGTGTTACTGGAAACTGGAAGAGCGGTGATCCTTTTTATACAGTGACAGAGAACTTGGCTGAAATGTGTTCTGTTGAGTATAAAGGAGAACTTGTAAGCAATGAGCTCAGACACTTAGCTAAGGGGATTTCTAAGCAAAGTGTTGAAGGCACTGCCTGGTTTCTCCTTGTTGACTAGAGTAAAATGCAAGAGGAGAGAGAGAAATTGAAGAAGGAATTGTTAAACAAAAAAAAGCCCAGTCTTGAAGATTCAGAAAATTCTCACCCTATCCATATTGCAAAAGATACAAAAAATGAGACAGCATGTTCTGGAGACAACAGTAAGGGTGTGGCTTGCGAATCCAATCAACCATCTCAGCAGAAACCCTGACAGCTTGCACTGAAGGGGGACAGAGATGGGACAAAATGAAGAAAGGCTGAGAGACTTCTGGGTACGATTGGCAGGAAACAGGCTAAAACAGAGCTATATGGATGCAAATATGTACTATCCTTCAAGAAAAGGGAAGAACGACTCTGATGATGCTGCAGAGGCTGGGGAAGCTGCCGCTGCCACCACAGGCCCAGGGGTTCCCTCCTCAGATCCAGAGAGCAGGGCTGCTGCCCAAGGCCCAGAGGGTGGAGCCTTCACCTTGAGGAGCCCAGAGGACAGTGTCCAGACACAGAGGTTTATTGTCAAGCCTTAAAACTTAGAACTGTTGGCTAAAACCAATATACAGGCAGACCTTGTTTTGCCTCGTTTCGCGTTATTGTGCTCTGTAATAAATTGAAGGTGTGTGGTATCAATGAGACCACACTCAGACATTAACAAGCCAACCAGCATCCCAAGGAGGCATCCCAAAGAGTAAAAGGTCCAGAAATCATAAGACAAGAAATACTGATGGAGCCTGGACACTGGAGAAGAGAAGATGTCAGTGAGCTCAGAGAAAAGGTCACCCCTAGAAACACAACGTGGGAGTCGTCACTGTACAAGGGACAGTTTATGAGAGCCGATGAGAGTGCTTGAAAAGCAATAAAAAGGGGTATATGTATACGTATAGCTGATTCACTTTGCTGTACGCCTGAAACTAACACAACACTGTACATCAACTAGAGTCCCATACAATTTTTTTAAAAAGAGAAAGAAATGTGCTCATGCTACTGAGAGTGACCATTATATGTGGCTAATTAATTGCTTGTAGCCATGCTAGCGTAATTTCATAACAAGGACAGTACTCTGAAACTGGCAAGTGTCGAATCATTGAAAATTGATTGATGAGGCCAAATTTTTCTATGCAAGTTGAAGTATGCAACTTCCGAATTAAAATGTTTGACACATCTTGGGGGGTGAGGGGTAGAGGGTGGGGGGTGATGAACTGGGAGAATTGGATTGACATATATACACGAATATGTATAAAACAGGTAACTAATAAGAACCTGCTGTATAGCACAGGGAACTCCACTTTGCTGTACAGTAGAAACTAACACAACATTGTAAAACAACTATACCCCAATTTAAAAAAATTCAAAGAAATATTCAAAAAAAAATAAATAAAATACTTGATGCATCTTATAAAAAAAAAAAAAGGAAAGCAATAAAAAGCGGGAATCAGGGGGCGATGGGCAGAGCTCCCGGCCATGGCCAAATTCACTGGCATATAAAGGGGCCAGAGGATGTGACATGTACAAGGAAGATTGGAAGGAAGCTACATGGTGGCAGAGTTTATTTCAATACAAGGAAATAAGGAAGGCTCTTCTCATAATTAGAGACACAAAAAGTCGTAAATTCCCTTTAAAATCAGAGGCAGACTGTCTTGTGAGAAATAGTGCCCTAGATGAACGCTATGGTGCCTTCCAGCTTCAGAATGATGCCAACACTGAATTCTACAAGCAAGGGGAAGCGTAGAGTTTTAAAGGTGGAACTGACATGCAGATACCATTTTTCAAGCAGATTATGACTCTGTCAACAGGACTGGGACAGAGAGGCCCAAGGCAAGGACAGCAGCTGGTGAAGGCTGCCAGAGCCGCAGCAGGTTAATAAAATGCTCTTCGTGCCTCCTTTTGAACACAAGCGACCAGAACAAGGGATCTGACGCTGGACCTGAACAGGTGAAAAGTTGGGGAACTAGGCCAGAACCTCAAGTGCACACCTCCCTGGAAATCAGCGCCTGACTGGGGAGAGGAAAACAGCCACGGAGAGCAAGGTCCTGAATGAAAGAGAAAGAGATGAAAGAGAAAGAACTCATGGAATCTGGCGACATTGCATATGCAGCAGAGAAAATCAAAAGTGAATCCACTCACGCCGCATTACTGGAGATTGTGGGACAAGCAGAGAAAGCCTGTAATCAAGGAGGAGAAAATGATCAGTCCTGAGTGTTTCAGAAGATGACAGACAGACTGAAAGAAAGGGGATGCTCTGGGAAGAGGTAACTGTTAAGCACCAGGGTTTAGCTCGTGGTAACTCACCGATGACCTTCTCAGAGGTGCTGAAAAGAGCGAGCTCTCCCTCCTCGGGTTAGCCTGTCACTCGTGTGCGTTACTGTGGACCATTTAGGGGCTCAGACCCCAGACACCCTGGGGTTGGGCTTGGCTCCCTACTCACTGGCTGGGTGGTCTCTTAACCTCCGTGCCCCAATGTCCTCACTTGTTAAATGGGCACTGTAAGCTTTCTTCAAAAATCTTCGAGAATTAACTAAAGTCATACAGGCGATGTGTTTACAATGCTGCTTGGTACATAGTAATTGTTCAGCCAATATTTTCTCTTATTTTACTCTGATGACAGCTATAACTATTACTGCTGCTACCACCACTGCCACCTGAAACAAATCAACAGCAAATCTGGGGGCATATGTTAAGGATGTAAACAAGGTAAAATGTTCCAAAATGTTGGAGTCTTTCTAACTTAGCACCGTCCAGGATTGCCCTGACTTCCACAGCAGTCTGGGAATCCCCAAAAGTCCTCCAGGATTATTCTGCCCCAAGGTACCCTGTCTGAGGAAATCTGCTTCAGTTTCCGGCTAGTTTGTCAATGTTTTCACCTATTCACTGATATCCCGGGCAAAGATTCCTCTTATTTACTGGGATATAAAATTTGGTGTGGATATAAATAGCTTTTCTTTGTTCCTCAAACCAGCTCCCTAGTCTTTGATAAATTATGACAGGCAACCCTAAAAAGGAACAATCATTCCAAAAGAATGAGGAAGTGTTTAACAAGAATAAAGGAAAGAACACCAGATAAAAGTTCAGACCACTTTTGGTTTAGTGCGTGTCTTAAGCTCTCTGACATTGTTTCCTGCCTTATAGAATGGCAATTATATCCATTCCCTCAACTTTGCAACACAGGCATGCAGGTCAAGTGAGAAAATGACAAATAAAACACACACTGTAGAGAACAGACTTGTGGTTGCCGAGCGGGAGATGGGGGAGGGTAAGGGATGGACTGGGAGTTTGGGATGAGCAGATGCAAACTATCACATACAGAATGGACAAACAATGTGGTCCTACTGTATAGCACAGGGAACTATATTCGGTATCCTGAGATAAACCATAATGGAAAAGAATATTAAAAAATGTATATATATGTATAACTGAATCACTTTGCCATGTGGCAGAAATTAACACACATGATAAATCAACTATACTTCAATTTAAAAAAAATAAAAAATAAATAAAAGCATGTTATGTATATATGCAAAATACTTTATAAGATATTCATGATACCACTTTATTGACCCTCCTTACTCTCAAAGGATAAAAGAGACCTACAAGATTCTCCAGATATGCAGAGTATCACTTATAACATAGAATTTTCTTCAGTTTTATCACTTTTATCATTACTTCTACTGCTTCTCAGAGTCATTCTGAGGATTACCCCAGATCATGTTTTCAATGGAAACATGATTCAGTCTGAGGTCCCAACACTAATATTCACTGGGTTCTTACTATGTGCCAGGCACTGTGCTCAGAACTTTACATGCATCATCTTATTCAGTTTCTTAAAACAACCCAATAAAGAAACTAGGTCGTCCCTGTTCTGCTCATGAGAAAACTAAAATTTAAAGAATTTAAAGAACTCACACACGGTCTCCCAATCAGGGTCAATGCTGGGATTTGAACTCAGGTCTGCAACCCTCAGCCATATTGTCAGGGCTTCACTAGCTGGCTGACTCACTCTCTCCTGAATACCAGCCTCACAGGGCCCATGACGCCAACGTGGACATACAGAGAGGTTCTCAAATAGGCCCATCGACAGTGTATCTGTGAATGCTAAGAATCTATGAAATCTCACATAAACAACTATTTAAGTATTCTTCAAAAATAATTCATACTTTCAATCCCTACTTTCTATAGTAGCAATAATGTTTGCATCATCTTCATCTAGGAATCGGGTTATATGACACACGCACGCTATGTTACCACATATATTAAAATATCCTATACTCGTTTTTGGGACCCATATATAACATCCAAATATACATCTTTAGGGGAAACGTATCCTAATGACACTAGAAGAATTGCATTTTTCTTGAAACACACTTTGCATTCAAAGTCAGAAAAAATACAGGAGAAGTTGCGTAAGTTAGAAGAAACAGCACACGATAAGATCAGTGTGGGCTCACCAGTTATAAGCTTTGTCACTAGACAAAGTTAATCACATGTTCAAGTTTCCATTTCTTCATCTATAAAACAAGAATACTAGTGCATACCTACTAGGTTGTCATAAAGTTTAACTTTAATGGTACGGAATGTGTAAGGCTCCTAGACTAGTACTCAGTAACAATTTCTTCTTTTCTAGGCCAGTAAGAGATAATAATGGCTCATAAAAGAGGTCATGAGGGAACAGTTTCACTGAAATCATAGATAACCTGTCCTCTATCTAAAACTATTTAGAACACTCATGGCCGGCCACACCCACAAATAGAAGAAAAAGACTGGAAGAGTATTTCCCAAAAGAAATCACTGGAAGATGTAATTGTTGTGACAGCCGAAGACAACTTAGCACAAGGGGAGTAGCTGGACCAGATGTACAGACAAAAACAGCAAACAAACACAAACACAAACACTAGGGGGTAGAAATGAAAGACTACTTCTCTTCCTTACTTTCAATTGCCCCCAGAGACTGGGACCTCATCCTTCAAAGAAGCAGTTTCGGGTAGTGGTTAGAAGTACCAATTACAGAATCAGATGGACCTAGGTCCAAAGTATAGTCCTTTCACTCACTTGTCAATTGACCGGGTAAGTTTCTTAACCTCTCTAATCATCAGTTTCGTCTTGGAAATAATAATGATAAGCTCATAAAATATATATACTTCACAAGGTGGTATGGGATGAAATGAAATTCATACATAAATTTTATAGTACATAATAAGTGATCAGTAAAGAAGCAATTATAGCTTAATGACAATAACAATAATATTATATTAATAATAGTAAGCAACATGGGAAGGTTTGCTGCCTGAATGATATTCAGACCTAAGGTCCTAGGGATTGAGCCAATGTAAAAAAACTCAAAGAGCACCTTCCTGGGCATGACCAGCTTGCCACTGGTTTACTCCTGTACTCATTTACACATTCCCCAGCCTGGCCAGGAGTCTTCAACAGTTGAAGCCACTCCTAGCGGGTGTGAGGGGTCGAGGGCCCAGCTCAGCTTCAGACCCACCCCTTAGTTGATGCTGAAGATTTGGGTCAAGTGTTGGAAAACACCTAAACCCCATTGATGCCAACCACGTGATCTATTTTCGGAAACCTCACAGGAGCTCTGCCCGCGGGGCACTGAGTCCCCTGGTGATTTGGGGGTTGACACCCAGTGTCGGTACCTAAAGAGCCCTTCCTGCGCCCCACGCTTCATGCCTCCCCCGCCACACCCTTGCCACAGGATTTCTCGCTATACTGCTGTGTCTATTACTTTTACATTTCTGCCTTTGCTTGGGTTAAAATTCCCGACTCCTCGCTTTTCAAATGTGTTCTATGTTGTCCAACTTTGTTTTCTTGGCCACACCGTGTGGCTTGCGGAATCTTAGTTCCCTGACCACAGATCAAACCCAGGCCCCCCAGTGGAAGCACAGAGTCCTAACCACCGAATCGCCAGGGAAGTCCCTATGTTGTTCAACTTTAAAAGATCAGTATGGGGACTTCCCTGGTGGTGCAGTGGTTAAGAATCCTCCTGTCAATGCAGGGGACATATGTTCGAGCCCTGGTCCGGGAAGATACCACATGCCACGGAGCAACTAAGCCCGTGTGCCACAACTACTGGGCCTGCGCTCTAGAGCCCGTGAGCCACAACTACTGAGCCCATGTGCCACAATTACTGAAGCCCATGCATCTAGAGCCTGTGCTCTGCAACAAGAGAAGCCACCGCAATGAGAAGCCCGCACACCGCAACGAAGAGTAGCCCCCGCTCGCTGCAACTAGAGAAAGCCTGAGCGCAGCAACGAATACCCAATGCAGCCAAAAAAAAAAAGCAAAAACGAAAGATTAGTATGAAAGAAAAATTTAACTTATCAAAGAAAACAAAGAAATCCCAGATGACAAGAACCAGATCTGAAGATTTAAAAGGAAAAATATATGAGGATCAGAAATTATATGTTCTCATTACCTTTACATGGATCAATACAGTCATTAGTTAAACTGAGTTCAATCCATATTAAACCTTGATTTATTTAAAATATTTGTGTTATTATTTGAATTACTTACCCCTCCCCTCACCAAGGTAATAGAATTTACCAACATAGCAAATTATTTAAAATCTAAGTAAAGGAACCAATTTGCTTAAAAATCTCAGTTGGTTAATGCTCAAAGGACGCCTTAGAGCTACAAAATAATGCAATATAAACATTTTAACAGACATTACTTTCAGTTTTACACAAAAGAAAAAATTCTATATTAGAACCTTACAGTTATGATTTCTGTAAATTAACTGTGAAAACTTCGTGCAGTTTTGTGTACAGAGGAATTAGTACAACAATTACTACTCAGAGTATCAGAGATTCATGCTAGCTCTTAGGAACACATGTCAGTAAAAAATGACCCGATAAAAAAATATAGAAGATACCATAATAGGAACACATTTATATAAACAGTGATTATTACCTCTCCTTAATCTCCCATTATGTACCTGTGTGCTACTCTAACATCCTTACCCAGAGTACATGAGAAAATCTCTCTGAAAGCATCCCAGGGGTTCCCTGCTAAAGAATTCTGTTACTTACCATCCTTTGATTTTTTGGTAAAGATGACGTTTCCTGTACAAGAGAACTTTCACGGGAACCCAAATCAAAAGAGTCACTGAAGATACATAGGCGATGGAACAGGAAACAATCAGCCAATAATGCGCTTTGCCAGGTGTACCCCTTGTGCTTTGATAGGCATCGGCAAACTGTTCCATTATCACCAGCGTGGGGACAGAGAAGGCAGCAAGCTCAAGGAGCTCAAAGAACAGCAGCTTCATCAGTCTCCTCGAAGCCATCCTGGAAGGGCGAGCACCTGGGGACCAGACGCTCCCACTCTGACCGGGAGCGGCATATGGACACACAGACACTGAACTGGGATCAAGTTCCTTGTACTCGAATCACTAACCAGTGACTTTTTATTCTTTTATTGACCCTCATATGGTTCAGTGATCTTCCAACTTAACAACCGAGGTCTCTTAAAGAAACAGAGCAGTTGTGGAAGTGATCACTTAATGTGTTTGCACATCCGTTACTACAAGTCAAATGAATTTCAGAATATGCTTTGGAGCATCGGTAAAAGCGGGGTCTTTTAATGTAGTCTTTATTGTGAATTTGAGCACAAAAAAAATTTATGTAATATTTAACACTTGTTAAGTAGAACCATTGCAATAATATAATTTTAGAGTTAAAGGGGAAGAAGAGACATAATCCAATCCCCTATTTTTTTTTTTTTTTTTTGCGGTACGCGGGCCTCTCACTGCTGTGGCCTCTCCCGTTGCGGAGCACAGGCTCCGGACGCGCAGGCTCAGCGGCCATGGCTCACGGGCCCAGCCGCTCCGCGGCATGTGGGATCCTCCCGGACCGGGGCATGAACCCGTGTCCCCTGCATCGGCAGGCGGACCCTCAACCACCGCGCCACCAGGGAAGCCCCCAATCCCCTATTTTTATATCTAAGCAAATTCAGGCAAAGAGAAAAACCCAAAATCTGAGTCTTCATCTAGGAGAATGACCCCTCATTTTTCTTCCAAGTGCTTGAAAAGGGAGTTTGGATTCACTTTGCCAGTCTCCTAACAAGACTTCTTCCTGGTACTTGAAATATTTGTTTGTTCTTGCACATTGATTGCTATGCAACACAGACCAGCATTATTTTTATTTTGCGGGTCAGGAAGCTAACATGGCGATACGAGGAACTGGTTGTCAGGACCGACACATGCAGAGTTATCTATATCTAGTCCAAAAGCAAATATCAAATATTTAAAAGACAACAGTGGTCCCCATGAATATCCCTCCTTTGCAAACCACTTTGGAACAGCTGTGATGAGCACTCTGCTGGGTGTGGGTTGCAACAGTGAATGAGGGACAAAGGTTCCTGCCTTGAAAACGCTCACAATCCATGGAGGAAACAAACCTACGGCAACAAAAAATTAACTGAGGTCAGAAGTATAGCCTAAATGCCATGGTACCCCAGAGAACTCCCTCTCTGGGCTGTGGGAAGGGGAGGGAAAGATGATGATGAGGCCCGAAGGTGGGTGTTGGGGTGTCAGTGACATTTCAGGCAGGCAAAGAAGCAAGGAGGGAGGAATGGTGGTGAGTCCGGTGTGTATGGCAGGACCCAAGGGAAAGTGATGCTAGAAAAATCGTCTGGGGTCAGAACGTCCACGTCCCATGAAGGATTTGGGGCGTGTGTGTGTGCGTGTGTGCACATGTGTGTGTGTTAAAAAGCATTTTCTGAACAGAGGAGTCACTTGAACACCTGGAAAGGAGGGATGGTGCTGATGTGAAGGGAAGGCAGGAATGGTATTAACCTAGAGACAGGGAAGCCACCTGGGCGCCACAGAGGAGCCTGATACAGCAAGTGCAGGAGCGACGAGGAGAGTCCGGCACCCACACACGCTGACCCAACCCCTCCTACCTGCTGGCTTTGTGTCAGATGCCACCCCACCTCACCACCCGACCCCCGCGTGCATTTCTCTCAGCTTCTCTCCCCCAAGGCCCTTCGCAGAAGGGACCCCGGGGCTGCCTGGCTCTCGGGATGCACCCAGGATTCTGGGGGTGGCCCCGAGGAGTCACACCTCCTGCCCTCCCACTGCAGGGTAATCAGACAGGTGGCTCCTCCAGTGGTCAAGTTACCCTCTTTGACCTCGAATGCACTGACGTGGAGCAGAAGCCCTCACAAATGAAAGAAGAGACTTGGAAGGACAGCAAGAATACGAAAGGATGGGGCAGAAAACCATCTGAGCAGCGGTTCTGTCAAGGCAACTATTTCTAATAGCATGCCATTGACATCAGTTCTCTGTATCATCCCTGACAAAATTTCTGTTTAAATGATACTAGATACAAACTAGATTTTAACCTCCTAACCCTCGGTCTTGAGTCATCTAGTGCTACAATGTATTATAATTTCTTCCACAAATTTTGCGTTTTAATAGGAATTGTGATCTGAGTAACTGAAGACAGGTGTTGAGTAAAAACAGCCTGGATCTTACCTGGACTGTAATTCCATTTATTTCCATGTACGGGAATTTGAAACTGAGACTCACTTTATATTTCTCGCCTCTAATCTTCCTCCAGTTCCTATTTTCTCTTCACCTTTACCTTCAAAGATAAGGCCAAGAGTGTTACATTCACGTGATGGGACCAGCTGTTCTCCACCACAGGGAACGCCCTGATACTAGCTGTGCTTTCCTTGAGTGGCAGGGAGTTTATGACTGTTGTCCTCTGCCCACAACGAGCCCAACTCCATGTAAAGGAAAGACTGATTGTGTTACCCCTGTAACATCATGGTAGATCATGGTAGAGGCTTAGTGAGTGACTTACGCTTTGGTAGGGAGATGACACAGACACACAGGTAGGACCTAAGAAGGTGTACGGAGTGAGTTGGACAGCCCTACCCTGCCCAGGCCTCCACCCCCCTCCTCTAGCCACATCTGGATGAACAGGCATGGGGCTACAGAAGGTCCAGCCGTCTAAACGTGGCCTGGCATAACCTAGGCCAATCACTTTCTCACCCACAGGAATTTGAACTAAAAAACATGGAGAATTTGACAAGTGGAGTTAAAGGAGGCCATGATTTTGAGTCAGGATCAGAGCGGCTCAAACTGTATGTGCTAGAACCACCCCTGACATGTGGTCAAACTCAGTAACTAGCTGAATGAATGAGTGAGTGAATGAATGAATGAGTGAATGAACGAATGAGTGAATGAATGAATGAACAAATGGAAGCCAAATGGTGAGGGAATAGAGGTCAATCCAGAGAGTGAGCTGACTGGGACAGATCGATGGGGCGATACAAGCACACAAAGAAAACCAGTCCCCCAGCTGCTCGACTCTCCAGGTCACCTGTATTCTTACAAAACAGGGCTTCCATTCTTTGCAACCAAAGGGCTTGAATATAAGACAAAAAAAAAAAAGAAAAATGTGTTTATGAGCAGGGGTCAAATATCATACAGATACAATATGTAAAACTACTGGATGATTCAGAGGAGAGGATTGAAAAAAAATCAAAGTCAAGTTGATTAGAGGTGAATTTTGACCTGCATTGATTTTTCTTTTCTTTTCTTTCCTCTTTTTTTTTTTTTTTTTTGGTTTCACAGGGGAATTCTAAGAAACCTTTACTTTTAAAAAAAATTTTTATTGCCGGATAGTTGATTTACAATGTTGTGTTACCTTCTGCTGTACAGGAAAGTGAATCAGTTACGCATATATGTACATCCACTCTTTTTTAGATTCTTTCCCATGATATCATTTATATATGGAATCTAAAAAAAAAATGGCACAAATGAACTTATGTATCGATTTTTCTGTTGACTCAAAGCAAGATCTATATATTGTTACAGCAATCTTCTTTATATAGTATAATTGTATTTTCTCTGAAAAATAATTTTAAGAATTTTCATGATGCAGTGAGGTGGGGAGAGGGGTGGGAGAGAGAAGAAATGGATGTTTGTTCTGAAATACTATAGTTGTAGATTTAAATGTAAATTTAAGATCCAGAAAGATAGTCCACCAAACTGTTAAGAGTGATATCCCTGGGGAATGGGTGAGTTGGGGCAGAGGGGTTTTTGCGTTGTTTTTTAAATTAATATTTGCATAGTTGGAATATTTCACAAGCATAAAAATTAGAAAATAATTTTAGACTAATAAAAGTCAATTGGGGGAGCTTCCCTGGTGGCACAGTGCTTGAGAATCTGCCTGCTAATGCAGGGGACACGGGTTCGAGCCCTGGTCTGGGAGGATCCCACATGCCACGGAGCAGCTAGGCCCGTGAACCACAACTACTGAGCCTGCGCGTCTGGAGCCTGTGCTCCACAATAAGAGAGGCCGCGATAGTGAGAGGCCCACGCACCGCGATGAAGAGTGGCCCCCACTTGCCACAACTGGAGAAAGTCCTCGCACAGAAATGAAGACCCAACACAGCAAAAATAAATAAATAAGTTAATAAACTCCTACCCCCAACATCTTAAAAAAAAAAAAAATCAAAAAGTCAATTGGGGCTTCCCCGGTGGCACAGTTGTTGACAGTCCGCCTGCCGATGCAGGGGACGTGGGTTTGTGCCCCGGTCCGGGAAGATCCCACGTGCCGTGGAGCGGCTGGGCCCATGAGCCATGGCCGCTGAGCCTGCACGTCTGGAGCCTGTGCTCCGCAACAGGAGAGGCCACAACAGTGAGAGGCCCGCGTACCACAAAAAAAAAAAAAAGTCAATTGAACAAAGAAATCCCAGCTTAATAAAAATGTTGTGCTCTATCTTTTAGAATCTTCCATCCACAAATTTGTTTTCCCTCACTTCCAAGCAAAATGAACAAATTTCACTCCCACTTATCCCTGCAGTGGCTGTAGTTAATAGCAGTGAAATAGCCAAGAGGCAAGCAGGAGATGGGGGAATGCCCTGAAGAACTGTTTCCTCCCTGGGCAGTTAGGGTTGAATTTGAATGTCTTCTCCTGACCTCACAGGACAGTGTGAATAAGTGTAGTCTTCACCCTTCAGCCCCAGATTAAGGGTTTTAGCCTCTGTGAAACCTTTCCTTACTCTCCTTCTCCAAGTAGAAGCGAGTATTTCCTCCTGTATGTAAAATAGCTTTCAAATACTCCCACTGGAGCACTTGTCTCCCTACAATGTTTGCACACTGGTTTCCCTACAAAACTGCAAGCTCCTTGAAGGCAGAGAACATCTGCTTTCATCTTTGTACCATCATTTCTCAGCACAATGCCTGGCACACAATAGGCCCTTAGTACATACTTGGGAAAGGAAGGAATGAACAGATGAAGGGTAAGAGAAGTGGTGGGCAGCGGGGAGAATGTGCTAGGCTGTGAAAATGGCTAACTCGTCTTTCATTCCAAGAGAATGCAGTTCCTACACTGACCCTTCAGAAGGAGAAGTCATGTACTACCTGTCCCAATACAGTCTGTTCACTCAGCTCATGAGTTTCAATGTCCTTGAGTGGTCCCAATGACAGCCGCCATGTCTCCTTCCTAGATAGCCATGGCTCCAAGGGATTGCAGAGCTTGTTAATCTCACGATGCGTGTTCAGAAAAGACTATGCCCCTTACAAGCATTCACAAAGACTTTATAGGTCCCAATGTTACAATGTCTTTCCCAACATTTTCCAACCCACATGCCCTCAAGAATGCATATCCATGATGAATTTGCATCGTTAATGAAGGACGTTGGAGAGGACTGTCTGGTAATTGTCTGGTCCGAGGCATAGCCTTTAATCATTTCAGGGTCCTCAGCCCTTCCAAAGTATCATTTGTCTAAATTTTCCAGAACAGAATGGGAGGCAGGGAAGTTTCCTTCATGAGGGATAGAGTAACTAGTGAGCTCGCCAAAGAAAAAGAAAGCCATGATGCCAGCATTAAGCTACTGGGGAAAAAATAATGCCACACCCCTGACTCGGAGACAAAGACAAAGGGATACAAGAGAGGGTTTACGATCACCTACCCCTTCAGCTGGGACCAGTTTATGCCAATCCTGATTCCTTCCCTTCTAAGTCCCCTGATGAGTCCACCATGCAATTGCACTGCCAGTAATTAGAAGGACACGGAGGGGGACATTTTCAAACCACCCAAATTCTTTACTTGGATTTGCACAAGACTGATTTGAAGAAATCTGTCCCTGAGTCTGCTCTTTAATGCTGGCTTTAACAACTTCCTGGTAGGAAACAGATTTGGTTTTCTGAAGCTGGGTCTGTGGTGGAAAGACTGAGTCTTGCGGTTAGAACTCACTTCCACACAGGAGTGTTGATGCAGTGTTTTTTATTTTAGTAAGCAGAAGATATCATGCTGTCCAGGGTAGCACCTGTTCTCCACACTTCCAACTGCCATTTCCTTCCTGCAGGCAGGAAGTCAAAAATTGAAAGTCTCTTAAATTGTTAGTAAGATCATTTGTAATCTCAAGTTTTGCTCATTGTTTTCGGCATTTCATTCTGTGAAACAAAATGTACAAACTGCCAGGAATGTTCTGGCATATCCGTGGCTTGTTTCCTGTGATCACGTGGTGTTGATATGCAAAAAGGCAGGGTCTGGTGGCAGTGAAACTGCTCTCGGGATCAAGCTGGATCTACGAAGAGCCCAGGGAAGAGGCAAAAGTGTGTCCCTACACTTAATTTACTGATTATTTATCATTTCCAAAGAGTATTTCCAAAATATATTACCGATCCTCATAAGATGATGTCATCAAATAAATCACCTGAAGTAAACTCAGTAAGATTATGTTACCATGTGATATAAGCCCCTTTACTAATGTTATGCTGTCATAGTCCAGACTATACAAATTCATATTATAGGGAAAGGATTAATTTCATCTCTCTGGCTATTTATAAATAAACAACTCTGTAAGAGCAAAGACGACAGCATATTCACTCTTGTAACCCTTTTAATATCTGGTATCTAGTGACTTTATGCTTCAAATTAACAAATTGTATAGAATGTCCTTACTTTTTTTTTTTTAATAAATTTATTTATTTATTTTTGGCTTCGTTGGGTCTTTGTTGCTGCACGCGGGCTTTCTCTAGTTGTGGTGAGTGGGGGTTGCTCTTCATTGCGGTGTGTGGGCTTCTCATTGTGGCAGAGCATGGGATCTAGGCATGCGGGCTTCAGTAGTTATGGAGTGTGGGCTCAGTAGTTGTGGTGCACGGGCTTAGTTGCTCTGCGGCATGTGGGATCTTCCCGGACCAGGGCTTGAACCCATGTCCCCTGCATTGGCAGGCGGATTCTTACCCACTGCACCACCAGGGAAGCCCTAGAATGTCCTTACTTTTTAAAAGTAATGGTGCTCTCTTGTAAAATTTTTTCTATCATAATTGTCCAGATCTCAAGAAAGCAGGAAAGAAAGGAAGAACTAAAACTTCCCACTCCTGCTATATAAACACAAATTGTGTGTAGTGGTATATAAATGGGACCTAAGAATTAGAATATTAAAGAGGGGCAGGAAGTCACTTCATTCTTTACAGTAATTCTCAGCTTTTATTTTTTAAGGGACTACAATAATCTAGTTGACCTTTGAGTATTCCAAAGTGACAAATTTAAGCAAAGAAATAAAAGCCATTTGAGTGTAGATATAGCCCTAATTAACTACCGCATATTCATCCCAAAGTTCACAAGAATGATTTAACCTAAATTTCCCAAATCTTCATGGTTAAGGATATGATGGTAGGTTTGCAGCACTCCAACTGTTCCTTACTTAAGATAAAATAACTTGAGAACAATGTGAGTAGATATACCCATATCTTCAGAAAGTATGCAGAAGTGACAATTATCCAGTTATTTTGGTTAATCTAGCTAGAACAAAATCTCTAAGTGGTTGGCCTAAATGCAACGTTCCCTAAATCCATTGCACGGTGCAGGTTTGTTTTGGTTTGTTTTAAGAGGATAGTTTTAAGATATTGTGGGTTTGGAATCTTCTGACCTAAATTACCATTTAGACTATAAATGTACATAATTAATATGTCTTCTTGGACTATTTAGTTTGATAAACATTAAATGAAGTAAGTCAGCTGATCTCTTCTCTGTCAAAAGCCCCCCATTGGCTTCTCATCTCATTTAGAGTAAAAGCCCAAGGCTTTACCAGAATTTTCAAGGCCCTACCACTCAGTACATTTCTCTCTGACTTCATTTCCTATTACTCTCTCTCAATATTCTTCAAACACGCCAGGCGTCAAGGCTTCACCCAGCCCTCCTCCTTGCTGCTGTCTCCTGCAGATATCCAAAGAGCCAACTACCTCATTTTCTTTAGGTCTTTACTTAAATGACACTTTCTCAGTGAGACTGCTTATCCAAAACTCCAGTATTCTCCCTCTTCAATTTCTTATCCTTCTCCCCACTTTTTCTTTTTACTTATTAATAGCATAACGTTTATTTGACTTATTTATTACGTTAATTGTCTGTTCCCCCAACTAGAAGGTAAGTTTCTTTAGGGCAGGAATTTTTACCAGTTTTGCTCTCTGTTATATACTCATACTAGACTAGTGCTTAGCACATAGTAAGATCTCAATAATTATTCATTGAATGAGTGACATAATGAATTCACAAATGAACTGAGTGGACTCTCTATGCTAGCTACTATGCTAATGCAAGGATACAAAGATGACCAAGACATGATGCTCTCTGCCCTTACAGGCTTACGATCTGGTTGAAGAGACGGATAGAGCCACGAATCATTTCAGTACGAGTGCAATGAGAGATGCGTGTCCGAGTCATCTTCAGTGCAGAGAGGAAGGGGACGTGGTCAACCCAGAGGTTCAGATAAAGTTTCCTGAATAAAAGCAGGCACATTCTCGAGCTCAAGAAACTAGTCTAGCTAGAGAAATAGAAGATTCCTTCAAAGGTCTTAATAGAATAGACTTTTAAGTTTGCTCCAAGGTGTGACATCTGCAAGATGGTGGAATGGGAAGTCCCCAGCCCTAGTCTCCCAACAGAAACACCAGTTTAGCAACTATCCATGGACAAGAATGCCTTTGTGAGAATTCCAGAACCCAGGGAAGAGGCTACAGCACCCCAGTAGAGCATGAAAACTAAGAAAAATCACATTTAAAAGGATAAGAAGAACAGTTTCACTTTGTCTGCATTGTCCCCCAACGCCCCCCAAGCCGGCACATCAACACCAAGAAGGATCCCCTTTGGCCCATGATTTCTCTAGTGGAGAAAAGAGAGACCAAGGTGCATATCCAACTTTCCCAGCATTTCAGGGCACTCCTCAGGAGGCCCACTTCTGTCTCACCTCATGCAGAAAACTGAAGAAATTGGCACAGCTAGACCACCTGCAGACGGTTAAGAAGTTAAAAACAAGTAGGGGTTTTCAGCGGCTAGTACGCACAGATCTCAGAGACGGCACCGCAGCCACACAAACGACCCCACCTGACCACAGAGCTCCACCAGCCGGCCCCATTCAACTAGAGACCCCACTAGCCAGTCCTGCCCATCACAAACCCCACAAGCACTGTTGAACTACAGACCCCAAGGACCCTGGAAGTGAACCCTCCCTGCCTGTGGATGCCAAATACCAAAATACAGAATCCCAGGATCCCAGGCCAGGCTGAGTCACACTGATGAAGTCCTTTCCCTTCTGGAGCCAGCCTGTTGAGACGGTCTTGAAATTCACAGACACCAACAAAGGATACAAACATCACCAAGAATCAGGGAAACATAACACCACCAAAGGAAACATTTACTTCTAGTTACTGACCCTAAAGAAATGGAGTTCCACAGACGGACAAAGAATTCAAACTAATCATCTTAAAAAACCCCATGGACTACAAAGAACACAGATAAACAACTAAGCAAAATCAGGAGAACACAGGAACAAAATGGGATGGAGTAACATCAGCAAGACGGCAGTATTAGAATTTCCAGTGCCCATCCTCTCCCAGAAACATCCGCTGGAACAACTATCCACCTGTAAAAATACCTTCAGAGGAGCTAAGAGCTCCAGGTGAGGGATTACAGCACCTGGATGGAGCACAGAAATAAGAAAAGAGCATTGAAGATGGCAGGAAAGATAATCACATTATGTGAAGTTACCTAAACTTGGGCAGTCCATTGGGGAAACAGACATCCTTCCCGTGGCAGGAGAATGAAGTGAGCACCCAGCTTCACTGCAGAACCCAGCACTGCCAGCTTCCACAGCCCCAGGTGGCTCCTGTGGTGTCAGGCTTCCGGTGGGCTGCTGTAAACCCAGGATCCCAGCCCATCCCAGCACTGGCACCAGACTGGCCCCCATGAACCCAGGCTCCCGGCCAGGCCCAGTGCCAGGTCTGCTATCACAGACCCAGGCTCCCAACCCACCCCAGCACCATGTTAGCTCCATGAAGCCAGGTGCCCAGCCTAGCAGCAAGCCAACACTTGCAGACCCAGACACTGGGCTCACCCCAGGTTCACACCCCAGGTTTAGCTGGCTCTGTGGAGCCAGGATCCAGGCTTGACCACAAGGACTCAGGCACCAAGCCTGCCCATCTGCTGATCCAGGCACCAGAGCTGCCAGCCCAGGGCCTCCATCAGCAAGGCCAACCACAGACAACACCAGATGGTTCACCTGGAATGTCTCACTAGTAAAGGGCGTTCCCTGCTGAAGCCAATCTGTAAAGACCGGAAGAGGTGCCTACTTCCTCAAATGCACAGAAACCAACACAAAGCCACAGGATCACTAATAATCAAGGTAACATGATTAGCTCCAGTGACTGACCCTAAAGAAAGGGAGATCTATGAACAGTCTCACAAAGAATTCAAAATAACCCTCTTAAAGCAGGGACAACTAAAGGACACTAGGAAAACAATGCATGAACAATATAAGAAGTTCAACAAAGAAACAGAAACTATTAAAAAAAATCCTAGAGTTGAAGAATAAAATGAAGTGAATAACTCAACAGAGAGCCTTGATAGCAGACTTGATCACACAATAGAAAAAGTTAGTAAACTAGGATATAGGTCATATGAAATCCTTCAGTCAGAGCAGCCCAAGAAAAAAAAATGAAAAAGAGTCAACAAATCCTCCAAGAACTGTAGGACACCATTGAGAGAAACGATCTACATTGTTGGAGTCGCAGAAGAAAAGAGGGAGAAATGACAGAAAGCTCATTGAAAGGAATAATGGCTGAGAAGTTCTCAATCTGGAGGGAGACTTGGACACCCAAGTTCATGAGGCTAACAGGTCCCAAATTTTCAATTCAAAAAGATTTTCTCCAAGATACATTGTAATAAAACAGCCTAAGATCAAAGAGACAATTAAAGAAAAAGGATAAATAAATTCGTCACATATAAGGGCCCACATAAGTCCATCAGCAGATTTCTCAGCAGAAATCTTGCCAGCCAAGAGAGGGTCAGATGATATATTCAGTGTGTTGGGGAAACAAACACACAAACACAAAAACCCTGCCAAACAAGAACACTTTACCCAACAAGGCTGTCTTTCAGAAATGAAGGAAAGATCCAGACTTTCTCAAAAAACAAAATCTGAACGATTCCATCACCATTAGATCTGCCCTATAAGAAATACTAAAAGTAGTTCTTCCAAGTTTTTTTTTCATCAAGGAAAGGATGCTAATCAGTAACTTGAAAACATGAAAAGATAAAACACTGGTAAAGTATATAGTCAAATTTGAAATACTCTAATACTGTAATATGGTAGTGTGTTAATCATTTATGCTAGTATAAAGGTTAAAGTACAAAAGTATTAAAAAGACAGAGAATTCCCTGGCAGTCCAGTGGTTAGGATGCTGCGCTTTCACTGCCATGGCCCGGGTTTGATCCCTCGTCAGGAACTAAGATCCCACAAGCTGCATGGCATGGCCAAAAAAAACCACAAAAAAACTGTAGACACAATAATTTGTTAATGTATACACAATATTAAAAGAGATAAACAGTGACATCAAAAACATAAAGTGGGGGGAAGTAAAAGGGTAGAATTTCTATAAGTGATCAAACTTATCAGCTTAAAATAGACTTTTATATTTTTAAGATGTTCTACCTCATGGTAACCACAAAGCAAAATCTAACAGTAGATACAAGAAAGCTAAAGAAGAGGGAAATCAAAGCATACCACTATGGAAAATCATCAGTTCACAAAGAAATACATCAAGACATATCATGACAGCAAAACCATAAGAGTAGGAGACTATGATACTGCATTTTCAACAATGGATGTACCTTTCAGATGGCAGATGAATAATTAAACAGCAGACTTGCACAACACAATAAACCAATTTGACTTAACAGCCTATACACAATATTCCAAACCAAGAGCAGTGGAATATATACTCTTTTCAAGCATACATGGAACATTTTCTGGGATAGATCACATGCTAAGTCACAAAACAAGTCACTGCAAATTTAAGAAGACTGAAATCTTTTTTACTTTATTTTATTGCATTCTTCCATGAAATAAAACTAGAAATCAGTAACAAAAGGAAATCAGGAAAACACACAAATACATGGAAATTAAACAACACACTCTTGAACAACCACTGGGTCAAAGAAGAAGTCAAAAGGGAAATTTAAAAATATCTTGACACAAATGAAAAAAAAGAACAAAATATACCAAAGCTTAGGGGATACAGCAAAAGCAGTACTGAGAAGGAAGTTTTTAGTAACACCTACACCTACCTATAAACACCTACATTAAGAAAGATCTCATGCAACCTAACTTTACACCTCAAGTAAACAGAAGAACTAAGCTCAAAATTAGCATAAAGAAGGAGATAATAAGGACTAGAGCGGAAACTGATGAAATGAAATAAAGAATAGAAAACAATACAAAAAACAGATAAAACTAGTTTATTTTTTGAAAAGATAAACATATCAACAAACCATTAGCTGAACTAACTGAAAAAAAAGGAGAGAAAATTCAAAATCAGAAATAAAAGAGGAGTCATTACAACTGATGCCACAGAAATTAAAAAAAAAAAGGGACTATTATGAACAATGATATATCAACAAATTGGATAACTTAGAAGAAACGTTAAAAACTACCACGACCGTGTCAAGAAAAAACAGAAAGACTGAATAGATCAATAACAAATAATGAGATTGGATCAATAATCAAGAATCTCCCAACAACCAAAAAAAAAAGCCCAGTACCAGAGGGCTTCATAGGTAAATTCTATCATCGAAATTTAAGAAGAATTAATACCAATCCTTCTCAAACTCTTCTAAAAATAGAAGAGAGAACACATCCAAACTCCTTTTACTAGGCCAGCATCATCTTAATAGGAGAGCCAGACAAAAACACCACAAGAAAAAAACAAAAAACTACAGGCTAATATTCCTGATGAACATGGATATAAACAATCCTCAACAAAACATTAGCAAACTTAATTCAACAACACATTAAAAGGATCATAAAGCATGACCAAGTGGGACTTATCCCTAGGATGTAAGGATAGTTCAACATATGCAAATCGATGTGACAACATCACATTAACAGAATGAAGGACCAAAAAGTAATGTCATTATTTCAATACGTGCAGAAAAAAGTATTTGACAATATTCAACACTTTTTCATGGCACTCTAAAAATTATATCAAGTATAGAAGAACTTACTTCAACACAATAGAGGCCATATATGAAAAGTCCACAGCTAACATCATACTCAGTGTGAAAAAGCAAAATTTTTCCTCTCAAATCTAGAACAAGACAACACCTGTTGAGATAGCTATTATCCAAAAAAAAAATAAAATAAAATAAAATAAGGGTTGGCGAGGAGAGATATGGAAAAATTGGAATCTTTGTTGTACACTGTTGGTGGGAATGTAAAACAGTACAGCTGCTATGGAAAATAGTATGGAGCATCCTCAAAATATTAAAAATACATCTACCAGATGACCCAGCAATCCCACTTCTGGGATGGAACTGAAATCAGGATCTTGAAGAGGTATCTTCACTCCTGCATTCATTGCAGCCTTATTCATAACAGCCAAGAAATGAAAATAACCCAAGTGTCCACTAGCACCAATGGATATGGAAATTGTGGTATATACATACAACGGAATACTATTCTGCCTTAAAAAAATGAAGGAAACCCTACTCTTTGCAACAACACTGAAGACATAATAAGTGAAATAAGTCAGTCACAGAAGGACAAATGTTGCGTGATTCCTTTTATATGAGGCATCTAATATAGCCAGACACACAGAAGTAGACAATATAATGGTGGTACCAGGAGATGGAGAAATGGGAAGTTGTTGTTCAATGGGCATAAAGCTAGTTATATGAGATGGGCAAGTTCCAGCGATGGGCTCTAAAACATTGTGCCAGTAGTTAATATTAAAGTATTATGCACTTAAAAGTTTAAGAGGGTAAATCTCATATTAAGTGTTCTCACCACAAAAACAAAACCAAGGGACACAAGGGCAATTCGGAGATGATGGATATGGTTATCACCTTGATTGTGGTGATGGTAACACGAGTATATATACATACGTCCAAACTCACAAAAGGGTGCACGTTAATTACGTGGGTTTTTTTGTGTGCCGATTATTACCACAATAAAATTGAAGAAAAACTTTTGCTCCAAAACACTGAAATGACTAAAGCCTGTGCAACTCCCGAGTTGCAATATTAGCCCTTATCTCTTCTTATAGTACTGAATGCCTTACCAAATTCTACCTCGTGCTGTAGTTTTAAAGTACGTTTTCTTTCCTTACACATTCGTGACCTCCTTTAAGACAGTGACGGGATCTTGTTGTGTTGTAGGGATCCCAATGCCACCCGCAGTTTTGATGATTCACTAGGAGGCCTCTCGGAGCTCAGCATACTGTACCCATGGCTGTAATTTATTGCACTGAAAGAACTTGAAGCAAAACCAGCAAGGGGAAAAGGCACGTAGGGGGATGTCCAGGGAAACCAGGTACAAGCTTCTAAGAGTCCTTGGTCCAGAGTCACACAGGATGAGTTTAATTCCCCCAGAAACAAGCTGTGAAAACACATGTGTAATGTTGCCAACTAGGAAGGCTCTCTAGACTCAGTGCCTGGGGTTTTTACTGGGGCTGATCATGTAGGTACGCTCTACCTGACATGTCCCCAGATTCCAGACTCCCAGAGGAAAGCAGGTGCTCAGCATAAACCACATCATTTGTGCAAATAGCTTAGGCCCAGTGAGCCACTCTTGTCAGTTGTGAGAATGGTGGGAACCCTCCTCAAATCCAAGTTCCCAAATGCCAGCCAAGGGCCAACCTTGGAAACAGGACTTTCAAAAAAATGGCAGTCAGGCCTGCTATGCCAACTTTTTTTCTGTCCACTTAGTAGTTGTTAGATCCCCCTGGTGCTCAAACATCTGCTGAATTCCATCTTCAACTTTACACTATTGTTAAAATGAGATCAAGGGGGCTTCCCTGGTGGCGCAGTGGTTGGGAGTCTGCCTGCCGATGCAGGGGACACGGGTTCGAGCCCTGGTCTGGGAAGATCCCACGTGCCGCGGAGCAACTGGGCCCGTGAGCCACAATTACTGAGCCTGCGCGTTTGGAGCCTGTGCTCCGCAACAACAGAGGCCGTGATAGTGAGAGGCCTGCGCACCGTGATGAAGAGTGATCCCCGCTTGCCACAACTAGAGAAAGCCCTTGCACAGAAACGAAGACCCAACACGGCCATAAATAAATAAATACATTAAAAAAAACGAGATCATGGGAAATAAATAAATGAAAATCTCATATATACAAAGAACTAAGTTTACATTTTAAAACTCTGCATGTGTTTTTAAAAACTTTGTCTTGCCACTCAACATGAGTTATGGGTTTTTTTTCCCTATATTACTTAAGCTTGGATAAACCAATTTTACATAAACAGCTAGCTAATCATTATAATAAATATAGAAGTGAACACAATGTAGTGGTTAAATCACCATCACAGAGGTGATGGCCCAGATATGATTTCTATTTTTAATATCTATTTGGGATCTGACCTAAGATATTGGAATTAGTCTATAGACCTTCCTCTGTATTGATAATAATACTTTGAACTTATATTACAGTCAGTAGCAAACTGCTAAGTTGATTCAGACTAGTAACAAACCTATTAGTCTCAATAATAAAAAGAAAACTTTGAGTGACTTGACAGCTCTGCTGGTAGAATCCAGGCCTGGTGATGCCAAAGGAAGTTTTGGAAAAAGACTGAAGAAGCCTGACGTGAACCCTCATGCTTCACCACAGTGCTGCCAGAACACACTTCCCTGTGGTACGCCATGGCCCTAAAATTATGCTCGAAATAAAAGGCTTGTCTTTGAGTCTAGAAAAAAGTGGCTTAACAGGTCAACGCAATCTCCTTTACCATTTTTTTTTCCTGGAAGATGTCAATGATGCAAAATATGAAATCCTGCCTACATCATTTCCTCAATAGACTGTATTCTGTAGTATGAAGAACTCACACAGGCTGTACAGAAACCATACGGGTTCTTTGATTTCAATTTTTCCATTATGGTCAAGAACGTAATCTATAAAATCTTTTCATCTTCACACCTCCTGAGTTATGATGGAAATAATGGGGCAAAAGGGTCCATCAGTGGGGTGGGCCGAGGTTAGGGGAAGCCTCGATATCTAGACTGAGGAGTTTTAAACTTATTCTATAGGACAGGGGTTCATAAAATAGCCTCTATAGATGGACTATAAATATCTATGAAGGACTTCCCTGGAGGTCCAGCGGTTAAGACTTGCCTTCCAATGCAGGGGGTGCAGGTTCGATCCCTGTTCAGGGAGCTAAAATCCCACATGCCTCGCGGCCAAAAAACCAAAACATAAAACAGAAGCAATATTGTAACAGATTCAAAAAAGACTTTAAAAAAAAAAGTCCACATCAAATAAATAAATATAAATAAATAAATAAGTAAATATCTCTGAAACACCTGAAATTATATGTAACACTCTAGGTGGGAGAATTTTTCTGGGGAGAAGGTCCACAGCTTTCTTCACCTTTTCAAAGGTGACTGCGACCCCAGAATGTTTGTGAAAACTCAGGCCGAGTGTATAAGGAAACGTAGGCCAGAAGAAGGCGGCTGCAAAATGTTGTCAGCATTTTCCAAACCAGTGTGACCACAAGGACTGCTGGGGGCACTTGTTAAATTGCATGTAATTCTCTTCTCCAGGAAATTAAAATCGAACCATTTAAAAAATCTTGATGCATATTTTGATTCATTGCTTACATCTCAAAGCAATGAATCACGAAGGCAATAGTTAATCCCCAGTGTAGCATGTCAGAAAATGATCTATAACATGCCTATCCTTCAGATTCTGTGGAGACACATCCACTGCTGCTCCTTTGTTGGGCAAATCCAGAATATTCCACATATTAAGTAAATCAAAATTCTAAAAATCAATGCTTTTCAGATGTCATGGAAAACAATAAATCAGAAATTGACGGCTCTGTCACATTCTTTCCCACATAACCTGTCTGAACCCTAATCTTTCAGTTAAGTGTCTGTTATAGATTTTTCTGGATTCAATCTCAGCAGCACCACCTACTGATAATTTATTTTATTTATTTTTGGCTGCATTGGGTCTTCATTGCTGCGTGCGGGCTTTTTCCAGTTGCAGCAACCAGGGCGAACGGGAGCTACTCTTTGTTGCGGTGCGCGGGCTTCTCACTGCGGTGGCTTCTCTTGTTGTGGAGCACGGGCTCTAGGTGCGCGGGCTTCAGTAGTTGTGGCACACGGGCTCAGTAGCTGTGGCACGCTGGCTCAGTAGCTGTGGCTCGTGGGCTCTAGAGCGCAGGCTCAGTAGTTGTGGTGCACGGGCTTAGTTGCTCCGCGGCATGTGGGATCTTCCTGGACCAGGGCTCAAACCCGTGTCCCCTGAGTTGGCAGGCGGATTCTTAACCATTGCACCACCAGGGAAGCCCACCTACTGATAATTTAAATTCAGTACTTTATGTAAACTCTTAGCAATGTGACTATTAAACGATTAACTGGAAAACACCTAGAACATGTCTGGCTTTTCATAAAATATGTGATAATACAATTGATAGAGGAAAATTTTTAATATTTTTGCAAGCAGTGAATCAAATTGCATTCAATGACAATGCACGCTTCAATCATGCTATAGATCGAATACTTATGTCCCCGCAAAATTCATGTTGAAATTCGAAGCCCCAGTGTGATGGTGTCTGGAGGTGGGGTCTTTGGAAGCGATTAGGCCATGAGGGCAGAGCTCTCATGAATGGGATTAGTGCCCTTATAAGAGAGACCCCAAGGAGCTGCCTACCTCCTTCCTTCTGCCGTTAGAGGTTATAGTGAGAAGACAGCTATGAACCAGGAAGCAGGCCCTCATAAACTGAATCTGCCAGCGTCTTGACCTTGGACTTCCCAACTTCCAGAACTGTGAGAAATAAATTTCTGTTACTTATAAGGCACCTGGTCTATGGCATTCTGTGATAGCAGCCTGAATGGACTGAGACACATCCAGATATGTTTCTCCCATGCTGGCTGTTCTCCATTTGTCCCCCCACATGGATGTCCCCATCATTCTGTATTCCAGTTGGGTTCAGCCAATGAGCGGCCCAGCAGGAGATCCGAGGGCAGCAGGGGACACCAGGGTATTCACTCCCCTTGCGCCTCTTTCCTGCTGCTGTGCCAGTCACAGCTCTGTCCGTCTGTCCCTCCTCCAATGAGTCCAGCTCTCACTGGGCTCCGTGCATTGCTATGGAGCACTTACCCCTTTTGACTCAGGGGTCCTGACGGTAGAGGATGCCTCAACTTCCCTTGCTCATTCCCTTAGTCTTCAGTAAGTAGTTCTTTCACGAAAGTTTGTGCAGTTGACCTCCTGAGTGTAATTCGACTTCCTGGCAGGTCCCTGACAGACACAGAGCTCTCTGCAGAATCATCTTGCACACTGTAAAACTGAATTGATCATTCACTCAACACTTAAATGAATACAGTAGGAAAAATATTATTCTAGGTACAATACAGATAAAAAGATGAAAAAGATTCCATTCCGATCCTCAAGAAGCTCATATTAACATACATACAGGGGATTTGGTTTGACTAAGAACTTTTAAGGTAAATGATTCAGCATAACTATTTTAATTTCTACACATATCATTAATCTTAGGTATCAATTAAGTAGGCCTTTTGACTATCGTGTCTCCATAGTCCCCTGAAAGAATCTCACCTAGTTTACCACCATCAGATTAGAACCCTGTGGTTTATTTAAGCCATCTTAAATAAACCAGTTAGAAACATGGAACCAATTACTTCACCTGAAAATGTATATTTTTACATTCTAATGTGGTAGTCTCACAGATATCTACCTTGGAGTCCTTATGTGGGATACACACACTCACACACACACGAGTACAAAATCCTCCCTTAGTGAGAAGATTCTGGAGAGCAGGGGCCTGCCTCATTCTCCACAGCTGCATCCAGAGTTTCCACACGGTACAGAGTGAATCAATGTTTCAATGACAAACTGATGGACAAGAGTGCAACCTTTACCTAGGTTTGAGCCCCCGCTTCGCCTTCACCTGGCTGGGTGACCTTGAGCAAATTACCAAACTCTCTGCCTCAGTTTCCTCACCTCCAACGTCACCCTAGTTTAAATGAGTTATCTGAAAAGCACTTAGAGTGGTACCCATCCCACAGTAAGAACAACACAAGTGCTTGTTAAATAAATAAAATTAAAGCGATGCTGTTTTTCACATCACCTGGAGGAAGTGCAGCTGGAACAGAACTTAAGAGACATAACTCACTTTATAGATGATTAAACTGAGGACCAGGAAAAGTGAATGCAATAAGCCAGTGTAGATGTGACCAACACGGATAACCTCAACCCTAGGAAGACTCGCTCATTTACACAGTATGCTTTAGAAATAAATGGAGGAATTTTGTCCAACAAAACAAAAATCTGTTGATGTCAAAATGAACATGTAAATAACCTGTATTCATATTTTCTGATTTGTAAAAGTACTTCTACTATATTTAGTGCTGTGAAATAGGTAAAAATTTAGAAATCAGTTAGTAAACCTTGAAAACCTGGTACACATTCAAAAGTCAGCCAACTGAAGGACAAATTAATAGTTAATTTTAAAAATCAATGGAAATAATGGCATGATGGCTATGCCCACTTAACTCAGAATACAATGGTTTTCCTTAATTTTCCTTTCTTTTTTGGAAGGAGAGGGCAAGGTTGTAGGGCATATATTCTCACTATAATAAAGCAAAATGCATAATTCTTTGAATTTGAATGTGCTCACATGCTCAACTGGGATCCTTTCTGATTTAGTAGGGGGAAAGAAAGCTTTGTATCCTAGATATCCATAATTCTTATCAATCGCTTAAAAGTATAAAAGGTATTTTTTTAAGTTAGAAGTTAATAGTGACTAGCCACTCATTCTCCATCTCTAAATGACTTTGAGAGTCAGTTTTGATATAATGACTGTTTGGAAAACAAAGCTTGCTGCAGGAGAGAACACTGAGGAACAATGTGAACAAAATGCAAACTCCAGTTTGCGGGGCTTCGTGCAGGAGAAATGGTGGGGGAAGTGCACCCGGCTAAACTGAACGCACAAAACACATGCAGGAATAGGCAAAACACACACGCGTGCACACCTCACACCACCAGCGCCCTCAGCTCACCCAGGTCTGGTGTCGCAACCTGCCCTCCGACACCAGCGGGCCCTCCGCCCACCTTCAGTCAATCCACAAACACAACCCTTCCCACACCCACTCCCACAGGCATGCCTCAGGTCTCTTTAAAGGCAAAGTGCCATATTTATTGTAATATTCATGGATCTAGAAACCATTTAACATGTAAAACAGTTAATACTGTTTATATTAGATTTTTCTTTTTTTTGGCCATGCTGCACTGCCTGCAGGATCTTAGCTCCCCAACCAGGGATCGAACCCGTGTCCCCTGCAGTGGAAGCTCGGAGTTCAAACCACTGGACCACCAGGGAAATCCCTAAATTAGGTTCTTATTTTTACTCTTTAGTATGTCATTGCTGAAGTTTAACCAGTTTTCCCCACAAAACCTAAGGCTTTTTTAGTTTGCAGTTATGCACAGCACAGTGATTTTTAGAGCACATACGTGAATGACAGAATTTCCTGTATTCTATTATGAGCTCCAGGTCACCAAAATTACAACCATTCAAGTCCAATATACAGGAGTTATCTGCTAGACAACGTTAAGGTTGCCCTTGAATTGATTTCAAACATTATGTATAGAATCTTACATTTCTCAGACAATAGCTCTTGCTGTAAATACCCAGAAAAAAAATGAGTTATACACAGCATTTGATTAATAAGCTGTGAATTACTAGATAAAAAGAATATTTAGAAATATGACTTTCAGAACATACTACACACAGTAATTTAGATCATGCTAGTCAATTTTAATTTAATGACGCTTACCTCTTCGTCAAAAATGGAAAATAATACTTCAAAGTTTTTAATCTTAAAGTGTTTTTGACAAAACTGTTAAAAACAAATGTTTTATGCCTAAACTCAGCTCCTTTAGCTATTAATCTATGCTTCTCTGCTTAATTTTTAAGAACAATTTCCCTGACCACTGTGAAGTATAACATACATAAAACAAACATTTAGTATAAACTGGACACTTACCCAATGTTAACGTTCCCCACTGAAAGCATAAACAGAGTCATGTTGCAAATATAATAAAATTTGGGGGTGTTTTTTTGCTTTTCAAATAGGTCCTCATAGTTAAATATATACAAGTGCTGGAAAAGAGTTAAAATAAACAATAAAATAAACTCCCGGAATTATTCTTGAAAAAATTAGCAAGAGACAGCAAAAAAGATTCTGAAGTCAGTGACTATTCCTGCTTACAAAGGGAGAATATGACACAACCAGTGATAACAATTGGAAATTGTCTTCCCCCCCCCGAAAAAGCTTATCATCTACCTTACTGAATACTTGATATAAGCCTTTTTTATCAGATTCAGCATAAACTAATTTAGGAAAGAATTTTCTTTAATGCCAGCAGGGTATGTAATTGCCTAAAGTGCAAACAAGAAAACTAAAAAATATATATTTTACCCTTGGAATTGTTTTATATAACTATATAAAATAACAGACACATGTAACTGATTGACATACAAGAAAAAAGTTGACTAGAAAAAAACCTTTAACGGCTAATATTTATGTGTATTAACATTAATAACTTGTAACAATGTATAACGACATTTTTCTAGGCCAAATATTTGTGATGTAAAAACATGCCGTTGCTGATTGTGTACCTTATTTGGAATATTAGAAAAAGACTCACTTGGCCAGCCTCAAAGATGGAAACTGCTACTTTCCATAGTTCTCTAACATTTCAGGTAATCTGCTTACTTACTAAATAAAAGAGCCAAAGGATGGCAAGTATATAGTATGTTGGCTTCATCATCATTTTCACGTCAATAAACCCAACTCTGCCTACAAGAACATCAAAAACGGTAAAATTTCATACAGTCCAATGCTACCTCTCTCCTTTAGCTCGAAGATATGAAAACAGTATATGCTTCAGTCGTAATTATTTAATTCTTCCCCCAATGAAAGTGAAAGTACTATCAAATGAAAGTGCTTCTACTCAAAGTGCAGATGTTCCTGGTGGGGTCACTCAAACATCAACAAAAGGCTCAGGAGTTTACTAATGAACATCAGGTATCCCCAGATTACTCACAGGGAGTATACTGTTATGACCGTGTGCTGGAAACATGTTCCCGAGTTTCAGTACCTTTTCCTTTTCTGAGCTATGAGGTAACTGCAGTGGCACAGATGAGTTATCCAGGCTGAATGGCAGGGAGGCTGAGGATCTGAAGCACAAAATTTCTGCAAGCTTCAAAGGATCATGTAACAGTTACACTAACACTACAATTTATAAATAAGTAGAAGGCCCAAGAGATTGACGGAACTGCCAGGATCACATATCTAGCAAGATATTCTTTTGAGAAAAGATATATCTGGGTTAAAATCTAAATTCCTAGGGCAATGAACTGAAATTTCCACTTCATAGCAGAATAGAACTCCAATAAACTCCCATAACATAATTTAGTTCTTATTCTTTTCTTCAACCAAAAGTATTACCACATCCTTTACAAAAAACCCATGTGGTCAAAACGGACATTTTACAATGCAAATACTGAAATCTTTCATTTTATCCTGTGCCGTCTGCCATTTATAGAAATGGACTTGTTATAATGAAGCTTCTTTGGTAATTATTAAATGAATTTACCTGTATTCTTCACTACAACTTCTTCAGTCATGTTTCACAACTAAGTGTTATCATTGTATTTTTAAATTACAGAATATCAAAGATATTAAATTGAAACTTATTTTTCTCTGAGGGAAAAGGAACAAAATCCAAAACCAGTACATAGGTATTTTTTGTGTGTTTTTAGTTCTGAGGAAAATAATCATGCCGTATGGACGTTTCACATTTGGCATCTTAAATGCCTAACATAATATTACACATAATTAATCAAAAACATTCTCAATTGTTTACATATCTCTTTTTAAAGTAACAAGATATTTAATTATCCTGCACTTAAGAAACTTCATATATCCTGCCACAGAAACAATGGATTCCAAACATTTATTCTATTTTTTTAAAAGCCATTAACCAACTGAAATAATGTAAGGGCTTAAACAAGCTATTTCACAACCTGATAGTGTACATTATCGTAACTTGCATGTGTTTCTAACTTGACTGTGGGTATAAATTTTAGTTGGCCTGATTCCAATCTGGCAACCAATTCGAGGAAAATAAGTAAAAACTAGAACTTTTAAAAAGAAAGGATTTCCCTTCCTCTGAAGTGATTTCAATATCTTAATAGAAGATATGACTAAAAGGTAAAGAGAAGTCTTTTTAAACAAACATGCCAAAACGTACACATCCCAAAACAAAGTGCTATAATTGTTGATGACATTTCTAAAATACCTAAAAGCCATCCAGAGTGAATCAGGTACATTCACAAGCTTCAGAAAAGCTCATTTGGTTTTGAATGGTGGACAAGGGGAGCCAATTATTTTTTTCAAGGGCACAAATTTTCTTCAGGTACTCTGAACGCAATTTGAAAGGGAGAACACAAAACTGTACTGAGCCACGGTAGCATCAATGGCCTGAGCACACCGCCTCTTATACAGAATAACCATACTTTAGGCTAACAATGTTCATTTATATGTACAGTTTTCTGATACGAGCTTTAAAAATTTAGATTCATCCCCTGTAACCATAAGTCACATAGTTCTGACTGCAATTTGGGGGGATTAATTAATAATAAAGAGTACTATAATGAGAACAGTGCATCAAGTTAATTAAATAACATCATAAAGAAAGAAGAGGTAAATCCAGAATGTGGGACACACTATGAGACAACTGGTGTAGATCTTTAAAAAGGCGGGGAAAAAAAGAAGAGATCAATCCAGATTAATAGAGAATAAATGGACATTAAAAATGTGATATATTTCCTGGATTTTTAAAAAACTGTCCCTATAAAACAGTTTGGGGATGTTTGGTAAGAATAATATTACAGAATTACTGTTGATTTTCTTAGATGTGACAACGGTTTAGGTTATGAAGGAATATGTACTTATCCTTACAAAATACAAGATGAAATGCTTAGGTGTCTAGTTTAGTGCGAAGTCTGTAACTTTGTCTATTCACACAATAAAGTATATGTGCATATGCACATACAGACACACCTATGCACAAACATGGATACACACACACACGTATATATAAACATACATAAAGAGATAAAGCAAATGTGACAAAATGTTAATGATTAGTCAATCAGGACGAAGTGTACTCAGGTGTTCAATACATTATTTCAACCTTTCTGTAAGTCTGAAAATTCTCAACATAAGAGTTGCTGGGAAAAGCACCACCTGTAGTATCAGATACTGACTTCAAAGGGCCAACTTAGTAACATCGTACTCCCCTCTGCTTAATCTTAACCTCTGAAACAGTGGTCTCCAAATCGGGCATATACATCCTAGGGCACAGACTAAATGAACCAGAGATACGGGAAGAAAATATTAGAATTTCTATTAATAATTTATCTCTGGCCCTGTAAGATTTCTGTTTTTGGTGTGTTTCATAATGTGCTATATGTATTAGTAGTATATGTTATTATAGTACTAATACATATAGTATATACTATATATATACTATATACTAATACTATTAGTACTATATGTATTAGTTCTACTACAGTAGAACTTCTATAATTTGTAAATACATAGACACATTTTGAGGCTATAAACTCAAAAGGTATTTGTTACTGATGAGGGCAGCAGATCAATGAATTTGTATATACTCTTTTCTAAAACAGACATAACTTTTTTTTTAAGTCTCTGAACATCAAACGATTATTAGAATCAGTTGCTTTCGCGTTTATACAAGAGCTTACCGACACAATAATTTAATCTGCAATCTTTATCAGAAACTCTTGACTCTAAAAGAAGCAGGAAACAGAGAATAATGGCAGAGGGAAGTATTAACATAAAGCTAGGGAGTTGAAAAATCAACAAAGAACAAACAGTATGACCACAAGTTATCACCAATAAAATGTTAGGTTTTGTTCAATAAGGAAACCTAATATTTTAAACACTGAGATTTAAAATGCTCTAGAATATTATAAGGAAAAAATATTGCTGAAGCTAGAAAAACTTCAGGGAAAAAAATTACTAAGTATTATAATTTCAAAGGAAGACCACACTAAAAAAGAATACATAAAACTCAAGGCAGCTTTGCTTAAAAACCAGGGGGGCACGTAATTATAAACAGCATAGAAAATAATCTAGATATTTGACTAGAACACTTAATCGAACCATGATTCTAAAATAAAAGATAACTGAACATAACGTCTTTGAGAAAATATTTAGGTAAGTTTCTTTTATATATTTATTCTAAAGGGTACAAGGATTCATCAACAATGAAAAAAAATTTTTTAATTAGAAAATGATATGAGTGAAGAATTTAAACTATAATTTTGTTATTAAATATTTAAAGAGTTATATAACAGGATGCTACATAATTGTTAATACAATCAGTAAGATGAGAAAAAGAAAACTAATTTTAATGTATTAAAGAAGTAAAAATTTGACCAATTATACCAATGGACCTCATTTTAGAAAATAATTATATAGTTTTTGCAGTTGCATGGTTTATCATATAGGACACTAACTTATCTTGTATAAACTTGAAGCTTGGGACTAAAGATAGTTTCATGCTGAATTATACACATGTCATATATGAAAATTGTATCTATCAGAAAAGAATGTTAGGGGTCTATTAAGCATTCTAATTACAAAAATTAAGAGGTATAGAAACAAGGTCCAGAAGTTTTTACTATAAAGAAGGGAATCTCTGGGCACAGGAAAAGGTTCATCACTGAGTAGGAGAGACAGGTAACAGTGAAGCAGGACCAGGGAGTTAGAAAAGACTGTAAAATCATGGTAAGGACATACTACATATTATTCCTACTAGGTAGGTTTAGGGCACTGATATATTGTCCATCCAACTGACTGTGGGGTTTGTTGGCTACTCAAGCTAGTAGTATATAACTGGGCTGAATTTTTCCATTCAAATGTCACTGGCTTATGGATACACAAACTTTATAAAGGAAATAAACTGAGAAGTAAAATTTGCTTCACAGAAATTCACATTATAGTTAGTTCTTTTTATAAATAATCCTTTTCCCTTTAAAAAGGGCCAGCTATCTTTTAAAGAAAGATTTTACGCAAGTGCAACACATACCCTGGTTGCAGAACAAAATCACTGTGCTCCTAACTGGTCCTTTCCTATTTCCGTCCTTGCCATGTCATCTGAAAGATGGAAAATACAGTGGTTCCTTTTCAGTGGAATTTTTTCCGTCTGCTATTTTTATACCTAATAAGTGAAAACTGCAAACTAATATAGTATCAGTTTTAAGTATTCATCATTTAAATCTTTATAAAGGTAAAGAAACTTGCATATGCACTGTAATAAAGGGAGTCTTTTTTCACTTCACCATTCTTTGACTTTTACAGGGCAAAACACATACTAGAGAATATATCATTAATTTTACATCATGAAGCATATCAAAATAAAATGGGAAAAATGATACATTTGCCATTGGTAAACAGGAATTCATCAAAAGACAAAGAGAAAAATACAATATGACTTGAGACGAAGTGTATCACTTAAACTAGAGTATTCAAATTGGAATGCGAAAGAGTACAAGGTTTTGACAATGTTCATCAAAAAACAACGTATTAAAAAAATTTTAATGTAAAGTTTGAATTCAAATTTTAAAATTACTATTTGAGGGCAACGTACTCTAAACTCAGGAAAACACAACACTAGGGTGAAACACCCTAAGTTGAAGATGAGGATTTAAATTTGAACCTACCTTGCCAAAGATGGAATCATTTGCCAAAAGGAAAGCAAGTACCTGATCATAATAGTCTCAGAAAATATAAATTAAATCTTCATGTATGGTGTGACACCTGTTACTAAATCAATTCATTTACTACGATGCTCAACTCAATTTTTCAGTTGTTTAAATAATAGCACAAAACTAGGGAAATTATAAATATTTAAGGAGATTAAAATGTCAGTAGAAAACGTATCACATATGGATTAAAAGAAAAGCATTCATTCAAACTACTCCTGAATAAGAAGCCAAAATAATTCCAGTTAGAACTTTAAGAGAGAGAGCAGCCCATAAATCCCGTTTGAAAGACAAGAATAAATAAACAAACTGTTAAGCAAAGCCAGGAATCTAGATGACTTTGAAACATCCACTTACATCCATTTTAATGAAGAATTGAAGGATACACTGTGTTAAAGACATATTTAAAAGACTAGCAGTGGAATAAGACAGATGAATCAAATTTTGTTATAGCTTAAATAATTACAAGAGACTTTGAAAACGTAGTGTAATTCATGTTTTCTTTCCAGTTTCAAAGCTTCTATCCATTGCCTCTATCTTTGGTGTCACTGCCACCAATAAACACAGTATACAGCTTAGAAACCTAATTACTATCTTCAACTAGGAAAAAGTAAATTAACATTATTTCTTTAAAAGTAAGATATAAAGAATGTGGTCCAACTTAATTTTGTCTCATGGTCCCACAGTATTCTGAAATATCATGCCAAAATGTAAAAGTTTAAAAGGGAACATCATCATTTCCTATAAATGCACCAAAAATTTAGCTACTGTACGCTGGTGTGATGACAGCTAGTAGTATGCAGAGGCCACACAACGACATAACATACGTGTGTTCAGCGCACAATTACTCCAAGGAAGGTTCAGTTTAATGGGAAACTGAAACATGGACAACATAATGCCTTCATGTACATATGCTACAGCATTGTTCTCTTGCAGTTCAAAAGGACAGTGTAATTCTCTTAAATTTACACAAAACATTATGAAACATGGTAGTTGCTCATGATTAAAATAAAACAGCAATGTCAATTAAGTTAACAGTGTTAAATATATTCACATGATCACCACCGTGGTTCAAAGTGGCCACGAGTGAAGTTACACAGCGATCTATGCACACATCTGCCACAACGGTGCTTGCCAGTTTGACTTTCTGCAGACCAGGTAATTTTACGAGACAAATAATCTTGCACTGATTCTTTCATATTACGAAAGGAATTAGATGTTGTAAGTAGTTTCATTCCTCTGGGGGAGGGGGAGGGGAGGACCTCTAAAAAGTCAGTGCAAATTGAAGAGAGGTCTCCCTTCTTGAATATTGGAACTTGCTGACCAAGATACGATTCCTATAAGCTGAGGATAAACAAATCTTAAGATATCAAAGAATCTCGTAACATTGTCATCGGCGTTTAGCAGGTATTTGCCACAAAGAGGAATCCCAGCCCTACAGCAGGGCCTTCGGAGAGTACGGCTGCTGGGGCGGAGGTGGCTGGGGCAGCGCCGATGGTAAAGTATAGTTCGGCACCTGGGACAGGCTGCTCCCTGCGTTCTGGTATATGGTGACGTCGGGGGCGGCAGGAGGAGGACTATACACTGAAGCCTGGCTGGGATACGTGCCTCCTTGAACGGAAGTGCCCATCGTGCTGTGGAAGGGAAAGAACACTCGGTTAGGTCAACACTGACTTACCCAGCCGTTTAGAGATGAACAGGAAAGCTGTTCATGAAACAGTTACTCATTCATGCAACGCATTCAATAAATACTTAGTAAATAGCTTAACGTGCCAAACGCTGTTATTTGAGGCACTGGGATATCATCAAGAAGGAAGGGGGAAACGTCCCTATCATCATGGAGCTTACATTCTAACAGGATAAAAAAGATGATAAAAAAATGTATAATATGTCAAGAGGTAGTAACAAGAGGTGGTATGAAGAAACGTAAAGCATCGTGGGAGAACCCCCGAGTTCCCGGGACAAGAGATTCCTGGGTATCCAGGGTGGTCCCGGAGGCTGCTCAGACACAGCTACACTGAAGCAGAGACCTGGAAAGAGGGGGAGGGAGTGACACCGATTAGCTAGGAAAACAGGCTTTCAGGCAAGGAGAAAAGCAGGCCCTTGAGAAGAGAAAAGGCCTGGCATGTTCAAGGAGCTACAAGGAGGCCTGGACAGCCAGAGTGACGCGGCAGAAGCAGGGAGGAGGAGCCGCAGATGCAGGGCCGTGCAGACTCTGGCGTGTACTGGAGTGGGACGGAGACACACTGGCTGCTTGTGGACACAGGAGCGATGCGATGTGACTTGGCTTTAACAGGCTCACCGGGCCCAGGACAGAAGCCAGGTGACCTGACTGGGGGGCTGCTGGAATCGTCCCTGTGAGAGCCCGTCGGGCGGCTGGCGAGAGCCATGGAGGAAAGGGGAGGGAAGGGTCCAATTTTGAAGGAACTTCCATCAAAGGAAGTTTACATCATGTCTGAGGTAAAATCTTAGAACTAAGTCCTACTCTACTCTGGTATAGTAGCCATTCACTGAAAAGGAAAAGACTACAGATAAGGGCCACGGCAGATTTGGGGAGGGAGAATCAAGCACAGTTTTGGACATGTCAAGTGAGACACCTAGGAGACTGCCAAGAAATGCCAGTGAGCAGGTGGTCAGCTATGCGGGTCTGGAGCCCAGCAGAGAGGTAAGGGCTCGGAGCTCGAATTCGGGGGTCATCGGCACACACAAGCGGCGTTCAGGGTCAGGGACCTGAATGACATCCCCCAGGGAGCGACTGCAGACAGAGGAAAAAGCACTCTGCGTTTTGAGCTCTAGAGCTAGAAGTCAGGGAGATAAAGAGGCACTGGCAAAGAAGGCTGAAGAGTGGCAATAAGGCAGAAGGAAAACTAAGAGAGCACGGTCACGGCCAAGTGAAGAAAGTATTTCAAAAAGGAAGTGACCACTGGGTCTGGCCGCACGGAAATGGCTGGTCCCTAAGAGCAGTGCTGGAAGACTAGGGGAGATGAAGACCTGATATCCTCCTTTGTCTTATTCCCTGAAAACAGAGAAGCAAACAACAGAGACCTTCTATCTACTCCCACTAACACATTTACCCACTGTCTGCACCCACGGCTACATCCTGCCTCGCCTCCTGCTGGGACCGACCACCTGCCAGTGTGCTCCTGTGCAAGGTGCCCCCCACTGTGCATGGATCCCATCCCACCGACCAGAACTCCTTCGAGCTGTCTTGATTCATGTCTCGGCTTCCTCTCTTCCCATCCCCAACCTGACAGTCGAGTTTCCACTATGTGTAAGACACCAGGATACAAAGAGAAATACGAAGAGCTTTAACAAGCAGATTTCCCCCCCACCTCTCTGTGAAAAATGTAAAACAAGCTATACAATGGGCAATTGCCTAAAATTTTCAAAATACTGCCTATTTTTAAACTTTTCTTCAATTCCTAGATTGTTTATAAATCAATGTTGGTAAATCCAATACTCTTGTACTTTGCACAAATTAAACCAATTCACTATTATAACAGATAGTCATTTGCTACTATATTCCACCAACTAATGTAACCACGTAAGTCATGCTTAAAGGCATCACCCATTATCATTCCACAAGTGTTGTGTTGTGAAATATAAAGTATTACAAGAACTTAGGTTTCACGCTATTGGTCACATCGATAAGGGTCACAACAATGCTATTGTTATCATGTTGAGACTAAGTGCTAAGCTCTGGTGCCAAAATGCCTAGTTTTGTATCTTAGCTAAATGGGACCTTAGCCGTTGCTCCCTGCCTCAATTTTCTCATCTATAAAGTGGGGATAATAGTGTAGCTACTTCATGGGTTATTACCGTCAATGAGTTAATACACATAAAGCATACAGCACAACACCTAGTGCTTACTACCCCATAAATGTTAGCTATCACTGTAATCATTCCCACTTTGTACTATATTCCTTATCTCAACTTAAATGTTCTACCATCCACCCAGTTGTTCAAAGGTTAAAACCCAGCAATTCTCTCATCTCTCTGCTCTGCACTATCTCCCCACCGTGTTACCCATAGGCAATCATTTGCTCATCTCTAAATAACCCTTTTCTCATCCCTATCTTGTAGTTAGACACTCATCATTTCTTGCCTAATATACTAGCCCACCAGCTCCTAATCTAGTCCCTATGAATCCATCAACACTATCACCATCTGAAGCTCTTTACGGGCTTTCCCAGACAAGACCCAAGCTCCTTAACATGGTATCTCGGACCATCCATTGTCCTTGTCAATAAGTCCAAGCGTCTCTCTCACCTCTCCCCCAGAGACTTTAACCCTTTAGTAACACTGCACCACTGGTAACGCCCAACATGCACCGTGCGTTTTCACTGCTCCCCATTTCATCCATTCCATGGGTACCATGCATTTCACAGCATGTCAGGTAAACAAAAGCATGAGACCCACATCTTTGTCCATGACAGACAATCATTCTTACTTTTTCCTCCAGTCTTAAGAGCATATTTTTCTTGGAAGTCTTCCCTGAACCCTGAGGCTCCTCAAGCACTCTGCACATACCTTTATTTGTAATTTGTGTTGTAACAACATACTTTGTGTGTGTTTGCCTCCATTAGCCCCTAAGAGCCTTGAGGCTCAGAAACTCCAAATCAATGGTCAACTAGTATCTGCCAAGGGAGCCAAGAATACTCAGTGGGGAAAGGATAGTCTCCTCAACAAACGGCGCTGGGAGAACCGGATAACCACACGCAGAGGAATGAAAAAGGTCCCCTGTCTTACACCGCACACGAAAATAAACTTGAAATGGAATAAAAACTTAAATTTAAGACCTGAAACTGTAAAAATCCTAGAAGAAAAGACAGGGGAAAAAGGTTGTTGAGACTAGTCTCGGCTGCGGTTTCCTGAATACACAGCAAAAACACAAGCAACAAAAGCAAAAATCAGTAAGTGGGACTACATCAAACTAAAACGCTTCTGCACAGCAAAGAAAACCATCAACAAAACTAAAAGGCAACCTTATGAAATGGGAGAAAATATTTGCAAATCACATTATCTGGTAAGGAGTAAATATCCAAAATACATAAAGAACTCATACAATTCAATGGCAAAAAAAAACAAAAATCCATCGCTTAAATAAATCATCACTTTGTTTTCTTGACCTCCCCCTCTGTCTCTGAATTCTTTCTGCCACAAGAAACTACCCTGGGAACCATCCTTGTTGGAGCCATCCAGGAGAATTCAGGAGGACCTTCAAGATGGCGGAGGAGTAAGACGTGGACATCACCCTCCTCCCCACAAATACATCAGAAATACACCTACATGTGAAACAACTCCTACAGAACACCTACTGAACGCTGGTAGAAGACCTCAGACCTCCCAAAAGGCAACCAACTCCCCACATACCTGGGTAGGGCAGAAGAAAAAAGAATAAACAGAGACAAAAGAATAGGGATGGGACCTGCACCACTGGGAGGGAGCTGTGAAGGAGGAAAAGTTTCCACACACTAGAAGCCCCTTCTCTGGTGGAGATGGGGGGTGGGGAGGGAGGAAGCTTCGGAGCCGCGGAGGAGAGCGCAGCCACAGGGGTGCGGAGGGCAAAGCGGAGAGATTCCCGCACAGAGGATCGGTGCCGACCAGCACTCACCAGCCGGAGAGGCTTGTCTGCTCCCCCGCCGGGGCGGGCGGGGCTGGGAGCTGAGGCTCCAGCTTCGGAGGGCAGATCTCAGGGAGAGGATTGGGGTTGGGTGCGTGAGCACAGCCTGAAGGGGGCTAGTGTGCCACAGCTAGCAGGGAGGGACTCTGGGAAAAAGTCTGGAACTGCCTAAGAGGCAAGAGACCATTGTTTCGGGGTGCACAAGGGGAGGGGAATTCAGAGCACCGCCTAAACGAGCTCCAGAGATGAGTGCGAGCTGCGGCGATCAGCACAGACCCCAGAGACGGGCATGAGACGCTAAGGCTGCTGCTGCTGCCACCAAGAAGCCTGTGTGCGAGCACAGGTCAGTATCCACACCTCCCTCCCAGGAGCCTGTGCAGCCCGCCACTGCCAGGGTCCCGTGATCCAGGGACAACTTCCCCGGGAGACCACACGGCGCGCCTTAGGCTGGTGCAACGTCACGCTGGCCTCTGCCGCCGCAGGCTCGCCCCGCACTCCGTGCCCCTCCCTCCCCCCGGCCTGAGTGAGCCAGAGCCCCCAAATCAGCGGCTCCTTTAACCCCGTCCTGTCTGAGCGAAGAACAGACGACCTCCGGTGACCTACACACAGAGGTGGGACCAAATCCAAAGCTGAATCCCAGGAGCTGTGCGAACAAAGAAGAGAAAGGGAAATCTCTCCCAGCAGCCTCAGGAGCAGCGGATTAAAATTCCACGATCAACCTGATGTACCTGCATCTGTGGAATACCTGAACAGACAACGAACCATCCCAAATTGAGGCAATGGACTTTGGGAGAAACTGCAGACTTGGGGTTTGCTGTATGCAACTGACTAGTTTCTGATTTATATGTTTATTTTAGTTTACTTTTTAGTGCTTGTTATGATTGGTGGATTTATTGGTTTGGGGCTCTCTTCCTTTCTTTTTTATTACTTTATTTCTTTATTTTAATTTTTTTTATTTTAATAACTTTATTTATTGTAATTTTTTTTCCTTCTTTCTTTTTTTTCCTCCCTTTTCTTCTGAGCCATGTGGCTGACAGGGTCTTGGTGTTCCAGACGGGTGTCAGGCCTGAGCCTCTGAGGTGGGAGAGCTGAGTTCAGGAGATTGGTCCACAAGAGACCTCCCAGCCCCACGTAATGTCAACCAGTGAGAGCTCTCCCAGAGATCTCCATCTCAACATTAAGACCCAGATGCACTCAAGGACCAGCAAGCTTCAGTGCTGGACACCCCTATGCCAAACAACTAGCAAGACAGGAACATAACCCCATCCATTAGCAGAGAGGCTGCCTAAAATCATACTGAGTTCACAGACACCCCAAAACACACCACCAGATGTGGACCTGCCCACCAGAAAGACAATATCAGCCTCATCCTGCAGAACACAGGCACCAGGCCCCTCCACCAGGAAGCCTACACAAGCCACTGAACCAACCTTACCCACTGGAGGCAGACACCAAAAACAATGGGAACTACAAACCTGCAGCCTGTGAAAAGGAGACCCCAAACACAGTAAGTTAAGCAAAATGGGGAGACAAGAAATATGAAGCAGATGAAGGACCGAGGTAAAAAACCACCAGACCAAACAAATGAAGAGGGAATATGCAGTCTACCTGAAAAAGAATTCAGAGTAATGATAGTAAATATGATCCAAAATCTTGGAAATAGAATGGAGAAAGTACAAGAAACATTTAACAAGGACCTAGGAGAACGAAACAGCAAACAATGATGAATAACACAATAAATGAAATTAAAAATCCTCTAGAAGGAATCAATAGCAGAATAACTGAGGCAGAAGGACGGATAAGTGACCTGGAAGATAAAATAGTGGAAATAACACTGCCACAGAGCAGAATAAAGAAAAAAGATTGAAAAGAATTAAGGACAGTCTCAGAGACCTCTGGAACAACATTAAATGCACCAACATTCAAATTACAGGGGTCCCAGAAGAAGAAGAGAAAGAGAAAGGGACTGAGAAAATATTTGAAAACATTATAGTTGAAAACTACCCTAATATGGGAGAGGAAATAGTCAATCAAGTGCAGGAAGCGCAGAGAGTCCCATACAGGATAAATCCAAGGAGAAACACACCAAGACACATATTAATCAAACTATCAAAAATTAAATACAAAGAAAAAATATTAAAAGCAGCAAGGGAAAAACAACAACATATAAGGGAATCCCCATAAGGTTAACAGCTGATCTTTCAGCAGAAACTCTGAAAGCCAGAAGGGAGTGGCAGGGCATATTTACAGTGATGAAAGGGAAGAACCTACACCAAGATTACTCTACCCAGCAAGGATCTCATTCAGATTTGAAGGAGAAATTAAAACCTTTCCAGACAAGCAAAAGAAGAGAATTCAGCACCACCAAACCAGCTTTAAAACAAATCTAAAGGAACTTCTCTAGGCAGGAAACACAAGAGAAGGAAAAGACCTACAATAACAAACCCAAAACAATTAAGAAAACAGTAATAGGAAGAAAACATATTGATAATTACCTTAAATGTAAATGGATTACATACTCCAACCAAAAGACATAGACTGGCTGAATGGATCCAAAAATAAGACCCATATATATGCTGTCTACAAGAGACCCACTTCAGACCTAGGGACACATACAGACTGAAAGTGAGGGGATGGAAAAAGATATTCCATGCAAATGGAAATCAAAAGAAAGCTGCAGTAGCAATTCTCATATCAGACAAAATAGATTTTAAAATAAAGACTATTACAAGAGACAGAGAAGGACACTACATAATGATCAAGGGATCAATGCAAGAAGATATAACAATTGTAAATATTTATGCACCCAACATGGGAGCACCTCAATACATAAGGCAAATGCTAACAGCCATAAAAGGGGAAATCGACAGTAACACAATCATAGTACGGGACTTTAACACCCTACTTTCACCAAGGGACAGATCAAACAAAATGAAAATAAATAAGGAAACACAAGATTTAAATGATACATTAAACAAGATGGACTTAATTGATATTTATAGGACATTCCATCCAAAAACTAACACACTTCCTTCCCAAGTGCTCATGGAACATTCTCCAGGATAGATCATAGCTTGGGTCACAAATCAAGCCTTGGTAAATTTAAGAAAAGTGAAATTGTATCAAGTGTTATTTCTGACCACAATGCTATGACCTTAGATATCAATTACAGGAAAAAAATCTGTAAAAAATACAAACACATGGAGGCCAAACAATACACGACTTAATAAGCAAGAAAACACTGAAGAAATCAAAGAGGAAATCAAAATATACCTAGAAACAAATGATAATGAAAACATGACGGTCCAAAACCTATGGGATGCAGCAAAAGCAGTTCTATGAGGGATATTTATAGCAATACAGTCCTACCTCAAGAAACAAGAAACATCTCAAATAAACAATCTAACCTTACACCTAAAGCAATTAGAAAAGAACAAAAAAAAACCCAAAGTCAGAAGAAGGAAAGAAATCACAAAGATCAGATCAGAAAAAAATGTAAAACAAATGAAGAAAACGATAACAAAGATCAATAAAACTAAAAGCTGGTTTTTGAGAAGATAAACAAAATTGATAAACCATTAGCCAGACTACCAAGATAAAACGGCAGAAGACTCAAATCAACAGAATTAGAAATCAAAATGGAGAAATAACAACTGACACTGCAGAAATAGAAAGGATTATAAGAGCTTACTACAAGCAACTATATGCCAATAAAACAGACAATCTGGAAGAAATGGACAAATTCTTAGTAAAGCACAACCTTCCGAGACTGAACCAGGAAAAAAGAGAAAATATAAGCAGACCAATCACAACCACTGAAATTGAAGCTGTGATTAAAAATCTTCCAACAAACTAATGCCCAGGACCAGATGGCTTCACAGGCGAATTCTATCAAACATTTAGAGAACAGCTAACAGCTATCCATCTCAAACTCTTCCAAAACATAGCAGAGGAAGGAACATTCCCAAACTCATTCTACAAGGCCATCATCACCCTGATACCAAAACCAGACAAAGATGTCACAAAAAAAGAAAACTACAGGCCAATATCTCTGATGAACATAGATGCAAAAATACTCAACAAAATACTAGCAAACAGAATCCAGCAGCACATTAAAAGGATCATACACCATGATCAAGTGGGGTTTATCCCAGGAATGCAAGGGTTCTTCAGTATATGCAAATCAATCAATGTGATACACCATATTAACAAACTGAAGGATAGAAACCATATGATCATCTCAATAGATGCAGAAGAAGCTTTTGAAAAAATGCAATACCTATTTATGATAAAAACTCTGCAGAAAGTAGGCATATAGGGAACGTACCTCAACATAATAAAGGCATATATGACAAACCCATAGGCAACATCATTCTCAGTGGTGAAAAACTGAAACCATTTCCACTAAGATTAGGAACAAGACAACGTTGCCCACTCTCACCACTGTTATTCAACATAGTTTTGGAAGTTTTAGCCACAGCAATCAGAAAAGAAAAAGAAATAAAAGGAATCCAAACTGGAAAAGAAGTAAAACTGTCACTGTTTTCAAATGAGATGGTAGTATACATAGAGAATCCTAAAGATGCTACCAGAAAATTACTAGAGCTAATCAATGAATTTGGTAGAATAGCAGAATACAAAATTAATGCACCAAAATCTCTTGCATTCCTATACACTAATGATGAAAAATCTGAAGGGAAATTAAGGAAACACTCCCATTTACCATTGCAATAAAAAGAATATAATACCTAGGAATAAGCCTACCTAAGGAGACAAAAGACCTGTACTCAGAAAAGTATAAGACACTGATGAAAGAAATTAAAGATAATACAAACAGATGGAGAGATATAGCATGTTCTTGGATTGGAAGAATCAACATTGTGAAAATGAGTATACTAACCAAAGCAATTTACAGATTCAATGCAATCCCTATCAAACTACCAATGGCATTTTTCACAGAACTAGAACAAAAATTTCACAATTTGTATGGAAACACAAAAGGCCCCGAAGAGCCAAAGCAACCTTGAGAAAGAAAAACGGAGCTGCAAGTATCAGGCTCCCCGACTTCAATTACTATACTGCAAAGCTACAGTAATCAAGGCAGTATGGTACTGGCACAATATAGATCAATGGAACAGAAAGTAAAGCCCAGAGATAAACCCACACACATATGGTCACCTTATCTTTGATAAAGGAGGCAAAAATATACAATGGAGAAAAGACAGCCTCTTCAATAAGTAGTGCTGGGAAAACTGGACAGCTACATGTAAAAGAATGAAAGTAGAACACTCCTTAACACCATACACAAAAATAAACTCAAAATGGATTAAAGACCTAAATATAAGGCCAGACACTATAAGACTCTTAGAGGAAAACATAGGCAGAACACTCTATGACATAAATCACAGCAAGATCCTTTTTGACCCACCTCCTAGAGAAATGGAAATAAAAACAAAAATAAACAAATGGGACCTAATGAAACTTAAAAGCTTTTGCACACGAAAGGAAACCATAACCAAGACAAAAAGACAACCCTCAGAATGGGAGAAAATATTTGTCAATGAAGCAACTGACAAAGAATTAATCTCTAAAATATACAAGCAGCTCATGCAGCTCAATATCAAAAAAACAAACAACCCAATCCAAAAATGGGCAGAAGACCTAAATAGACATTTCTCCAAAGAAGATATACAGATTGCCAACAAACACACGAAAGGATACTCAACATCACTAATTATTAGAGAAATGCAAATCAAAACTACAATGAGGTATCACCTCACACCGGTCAGAATGGCCATCACCAAAAATCTACAAACAATAAATGCTGGAGAGGGTGTAAAGAGAACCCTCTTGCACTGTTGGTGGGAATGTAAATTGATACAGCCACTATGGAGAACAGTATGGAGGTTCCTTAGAAAACTAAAAATAGAACTACCATATGACCCAGCAATCCCACTCCTGGGAATATACCGTGAGAAAACCATAATTCAAAAACAGCCATGTATCACTATGTTCATTGCAGCACTATTTACAATAGCTAGGACATGGAAGCAACCTAAGTGTCCATCAACAGATGAATGGATAAAGAAGATGTGGCACATGTATACAATGGAATATTGCTCAGCCATAAAAAGGGATGAAATTGAGTTATTTGTAGTGAGGTGGATGGACCTAGAGTCTGCCATACAGAGTGAAGTCAGAAAGAGAAAAACTAATACCGTATGCTAACACATATACGTGGAACCCTGAAAAAAAAAAAGGTTCTAAAGAACCTAGGGGCAGGACAGGAATAAAGACGCAGACGTAGAGAATGGACTTGAGGGCATGGGGTGGGGGAAGGGTAAGCTGGGACGAAGTGAGAGAGTTGCATGGACATATATACACTACCAAATGTAAAACAGCTAATGGGAAGCAGCTGCATAGCACAGGAATATCAGCTCGGTGCTTTGTGACCACCCAGAGGTGTGGAATAGGGACAGTGGGAGGGAGATACAAGAGGGAGGGGATATGGGGATAGATGTATACTTATAGCTGATTCACTTTGTTATACAGCAGCAACTAACATAACAATGGAAAGCAATTATACTCCAATAAAGATGTTATAAGAAAACCAACTTAACAACCTGATTAAAAAATGGGCAGAGGACCTGAATAAACATTTTTCCAAAGAAGACATACAAATGGCCAACAGGCACATGAAAAGGCGCTCAACATCACTATCCACCAGAAAAATAAAATCAAAACCACACGGTATCACCTCACACCTGTTGCACTAGCTATGATCAAAAACACCGGAAGTAAGGACTGCTGGCGAAGATGTAGAGAAAAGAGAACATCTATGCAGTGTTGGTACAGTCAGTATGGAAAACAGTATGGAGGTTCCTCAAAAAATTAAAAATAGAGCTACCATATGATCCAGCAATGCTGCTTCTGGGCATATATCCAAAGGAACTGAAATCAGGATCTCAAAGAGGTATCTGCATTCCTATGTTCATTGCAGCATTACTCACAATAGCCAAGAAACGGGAAAAGTTAAGGGTCCGTCAAGGGATAAATGGGTAAAGAAGGTGTGAGGCAGAGATAGAGATACACACACACATGAATAGTATTCAGCCGTGAGAAAGAAGGAAACCTTGCCCCTGTGACAGAGAAGGACAAATACCGTATGATCTCACTTATACCTACAACGTCAAACTCAGACACAGAAAACATCTGTTTAACAGATGTAAAATGAAATAACCAACAAGTAAATACGTAGCTTTGGTCACCTTAGTATCATCGTGGCCACCATCACTCAGGTAGGTCTAGAAAACTGTATCAGTACCACCATCCCCAGTTATCAGCAATATCACCCTAGGGTGACAGAAGTCTGGAAAAGTGACCACCCTAAAGCCAAAATTCTATGTAAAAGAATAAGAAATTGCCTCCTAGATACAAACTGAGGGACATGAAAAAACCTGCCTACCAAAAACGGCGGGGGGGAAAGAATTCCTCCTTGGGCTTCCCTGGTGGCGCAGTGGTTGAGAGTCCGCCTGCCGATGCAGGGGACACGGGTTCGTGCCCTGATCCGGGAAGATCCCACATGCCGCGGAGCGGCTGGGCCCGTGAGCCATGGCCGCTGAGCCTGAGCGTCCAGAGCCTGTGCTCCGCAACGGGAGAGGCCACAACAATGAGAGGCCCGCGTACCACAAAAAAAAAAAAAAAAAAAAAATTGCCTCAAAGCCTGTGTGAAGCCTTTTCAAGGTATTGAAACATATATCTCACTGGCCTAACACAGCCCTTGAAATTACCATCAAATATTTACTGAGTTCCTACCAGGTGTAAAACTCTGTGCTACATAGTGTGGCTCTAAAGGTGAAAGCTGCCGCTCCAGCTCTCAAGATATGACAGTTTAGTGGAGATACAGAGGACGACACGATAACACGAGGTGCTGGGGGCCTGAGACAGCATCAGAGGAGGAACAGTGCTGGCGAGGTGCGAAGGCAAGACAAGCTTCTAGTAAAGACGAAGCTAAGCTAAGAGCTGAAGAACAAGCAGCAATTAGCCCAGCGAAGAGGGCTACACGTTTCAAGGAAATGCTCTGCAAAAAGCACCTATTGAAATGTGCTCGTGTTTCTGGAGAGGTGACATTTACAGCTACAGCACGTCAGTAGCCAGGCCCTGGAACACAGCGCGGGTCCTGCACGGGGGTCTCGCATCCAAATGGCAGAAGAGGACAGAGCAGCCCCCAGCAAACAGGGGCAAGGTGCTCTGGCTCTACAGCACGTCACGGTTTAAGAACCTCCCAACAGAGAATCTCACTTACAAGGATAATTCCTCAAGGCTCTGAACTAAGAATGGATCCCAAGTAATCTCCAGTAATGAAACATCCAGAGCAGCATGTGACATGGTAACAGAGGACTAGCTGGGACAGAGGCGGCACTTCTGGCTAATACTAAAGTATCTGAGAGGTTCCTATACATACTACTCGAGTACACTGGCTAACTTCTCAGCAATACCTACCTCTACTCACTTTGATCTAATTTTAAAGCAGCATGTTACTCTCCTAATAGTTGCTCCCTACCAATTTCTATGTAAGGGTATTCGCTTTTTACCAAACTGAGACTTAAAAAAAAAGAAAAGAAAAGAAACAGAAGTCCTTGGACAAACAGAGTTAGAGCTAACTTTTTCCTAAGCTACATGACCCAGTAGGGGGCGCTGTTTTCGTGTTGCTGCTGTTTGATGCCTGTAACAGGCTTCCGCATCACCATCCTTCTTAAGGTCACTTCAGAATACGAGATGTGACCACAAAATCATGTTTGACAATCCCCAAGCATCCCCAGAGTGGGACTCTTTGGAGGATGAACAATACAATAGTGAGGGCAGTATGGGAGCATTCTGGGCAACTCCAACATTGATGGAAAGGTCCCTAGAAATTGTACCTGTGCCACCAAGAAACTCCTGCTGTGAGTCAGAACATCATGACCTCTGGAGTTACACACTGCTGAATTCTTAAGCCTACCTATTCGATCCAAAGTGACGACTTCCGCTTAGATGCCCACTGAAGTAGAAAAGGCATTTATAAATTATGAATATATGATTATATAAATATAATCATTTACATGATAGGGGCATTCTAAGTAAATGACCAGAACAATGGGCCTGTCGTTTCATACTCAGCTACTCGCCCCATGAACCACAGGGGCGTACAGCTTCTTGTACTGTCTCTTTTCATGTGGTTTATCGTGCTGTGATATATACTAAATTCCCACACAGGGTAAAAAGAAGGGAATATTTGTCTTTAAGAGACAGCCCAGAACTATAAATTCTAAAATAATAACCACAGGAACATCCAGCTTTTATGTGAAATCTGTGTAAAGCATTAAATTATAGTTATCAAAATAAATTTAAGTTACATTGAAGTTCTTAACAAATATTATCACAGACTCAGATTAAAACAAAAGAAATTATGATGGAAGGAATATAAAAAACACAAAGCTAAAACCAGAATACAGCAGTTCAAGAACTCAATAGGACAGAGGGCTGGCATGCTGGCTAGGACTGCAGCACTGCAGGGGGTTCCTACAGAACCCACCTGCCACCACAGACGGGGCTGACCGTCTGGCATCAGTGATGACACCTACCCTGGATTTTTCTTATCCATTTTTTATGATTACAGACGACCAAGGGCACCTGAGAGTTTTAACAACACTAAAAGCAAACAAGAGCCAATGATCACATTACTTGGGGTAGGAAGCCTGAGCCTGCTGACTAGGAAGGGCTGGGCTGGCAGGCAGCACGGCTCCTTGGCTGAGAGAAGACAGCTGCTCTGGGGGAAGGCTGTAGCTCTGGGGCTGGCTCAGCTGCGCGCTCCCTGCGACCAGGTAGGCACCGCTTTGAGGAGGGCCCGGGTACACCTAGGACAGTCAGAGACGAAACACATTAGGGTCCCTCGGATTTCAACAGGCATGCATTCACTTACAAAAGAGCAACGATTACATCTCTGAAATGGTTTTCTGAGTTCCTTCTGGTGACAGGCATTTTATTTTATTTTTTTATGTAGATTTTATTTATTTATTTTTAATTGGGGTACAGTTGCTTTACGACAGGCGTTTTAAAAAGTGCTTTTCAGTGAAGTGGGCTTCTGATGATTTTTGTTTTTAGGGAAACATTAGCTAAACTCGTGTCTGTCTCCGTACAGAAGCAGTAAAGAAACTTACCTTGAAATTTTATACTAATATAATCCCTCTTTCCACGTTGATACTGTATCTCCCTAAAATGAACCCCCAAATGCTGAAGAAGTGTGTTTGAATTCACTGCATTACAGCAACAGTCTGCATTTGTTTCTAGGCATCTACACAGAGATGTATCTCCTAAGTTACAGCTTACTGAACATAGAGCAAGCTATCCTCCTAAAGCAAGGTCAGCAGACTTCTTTGTCCAGGGCCCAGACAGTAAATGGGGTGGGCTTTGTGGGCCATGTGCGCTCTGTTGAAACTACTGGGCTCTGCCCATAGAGAAAGCAGCCAGCAACGATGGAGAAACGAATGAGAACAGCTGTGTTCCAGTAAAAATTGATTTTAAAAAAGAGGTGGGAGGCTGGACTTTGCCCTTGGGCCACTGTTTGCGTACCCCTGCACCTAAAAACTATACTTGTTTTAAGCTAAAGAGATTAGTCTTAAGTGCCCCCCGAATCTTAAACACACATAATATTCTAATTTTCTGTAGTATCCATTAGATCCTTCCATTTCACATGTTTGAAAACAGAACTCCACTGTCCAGGGAGTGAGACTTGTAGCAGCTGTTAGGACAGTAACACACTCATCAGGAAACAAAACAACAATCATCTGAAGGCTGTGTTAAGCCACACGAGACTCACTACACACAGAATCCAAAAGGTCTTCATTATGGACGCAGCTAGTCCAGTCCTCACAAATACAACTGTTTGTACTTTGCGAATTGAACGTGAAGGGTTTCTCTTTGTCTGCTGGCTCACACTGGCATCAAGACTCATGGGTAGGTGTCATCCAGCCTCACGTTTCTCAGGCCTGGCTGCTCTTCTCCAGGGTTCTGGCCCCTCACTCCAGAAGTGGACTGCGTCAAAAAAAAATTCATCTGCACAAAGTTTATGCTACCCTACATGGATAAAATGCTGTGTCTAACTAACTACTCCCTATACCCTGAACTTAGTGAGTTTGTGGGAAATGGGCTCTTGAAATAGTTGCTGGGCATGACGAGAGGAAAAAGCGCTCTCTGTTGCATTACACACATTCTCATGTAAAGGAATGGAAAAAATGCAGATTAAAGAAAGTCACTATAAAACTGAAAATGGTAGACACTCACAAGAATTTAGTAATAATTAGAAATTTTACTCAGACAGACAAAAATTGTAGTTCTTAACTAGATAATTAGATATGAAGCTTTAAAAATATACAGATGTTTGGGCCTCATGCCTGGATTCAATAGGTCTGGGTAGAGTCAAAGTATCTGTTTTTTTTTTTTTAAAGCTTGACAGTGATTGATGTGCACCCCTGCAGAAAAATAATTTTTTAGAACAAGAACTATTATTATAGCTAGCATACTACAAATGTGTAGTATGTCAAGTGAAAAAATCTTTTTAACTTTATTTTTACTCCAAACATCACTTTTAGAAAGTTTCACTTTTTACAAAAACACAGCTATTCCAAATAATCTCAAATATATTTGAGAATTTAAAATGAAATACTTGCATTTTTAAAAGCTTACCTGAGAACCAGAAACACCAGATGACTGAATATAATACTGCTGATTCTGTAATTTTGCATACATGGAATACATTGGATCTTCATTCATTAACTTGGTGTACAAGGACAGGGCCTCCATCACTTTAACATTGAGCTCTGAGAGTTCTGAATGTTTTCTGAAATATACAATAATGTGACACATAACTGCTATTTAAATGATATAATGTTCTAAATAATAAGATGTATCAAAATAGCAAAAATGGCAAAGAGTGGTGTAAGTAGACATTATTAAAAATTTAACCTTGTAATGAAAAAAAAAATATCCTATAGTTTAGCTCCAAGGCAACCAAAACTGTTTCAGATTTAGGTGCTGTGCTGGAAGGACTCTAGCTTATTGTACTTGACTTTACCTCAAATATCCAGGTTTCCCTCATTAATAACAGATGGGTCATGTGTGGGCCCTGATGATGCCGCTTACAGCAAATATGATTATAATAGTTAACCCTTATTTTTAAAACAGACTAACATAATGAAAGTCAAATAAATCCTCATTTAAAAGCAGGAGTGGGGGCAGATGGGTCTAATTTTAATTCCCACATCAAGTAGAAAACAAGTGAATGAGAACGGGCATATCTTTAAAATGAAAATAAAATAAAATACAAGGCAGCTCTATTCCAATATGCAGTTTAGAGAGATCTGTGGAGAAGAAGGTACACAGTACAGACGGAGCGCATGTTCTTTTACCTGTCAATATCTTCCAGCTTCTCATCAATGAGAGGCCCCATCTGGTGACACATGGCTAAGATGACAAGATTTAAAGAAATATAAGAAAATGCAGCAAAAGAAAGCAACTCTCTGATGGATATTCATGTAGTTTAAGGAATAAAAGACCTAATTTGGAATAATAAAAATTCTATTAATTAATCTTAGCCCACAGAACCCAAGACTGATTTTCCTAGCTATTTATAAAATCAATACTTTAGATTGACTGTATTGATCTCAGAAATTTTTAATACCAATTTTCATTTTATAACATTTTAAATGTTGAATAAAATATTTAATTTGGGTAGAAAAGTATATGAATTTGAATTCTACCAAAGGTTCAATTAAACTGCATATAAACGTGAGACTGGTCACAGAAGAGTCAGAAATGTTAACATTGTTTATATCATTTTCAATTTTATTTAAATATAAAACCACTCTGTAACAGAACACTAGATTTAATCCTAATTATTCTTTATTTGCAAGGGAAATGGAAAACAAGGTTTACCTTCAAGATGAAGTAACTCGGGAAGATCTGGTTGATCATCACTGGGATCCGTACTTTGCAACATCTGTAGCAGTTGGTCCATTTTATCCTACAGAAATTAAACTGTTACTATAAAAAGTAACAAATCATTATGCAACAATACCTTCTCACTTCATTCGTTAGATAGTGGCTAATCCTGTAATGCACAGATATGAAGACTTCAATTTCGCTTCTATGTATTTACTGTCCGTGTGTTCTCTTTTCTATCATGTGAAGTCAGAGCCCTTTTGAAACGGCTACCAGAAATTCTCTTAGATGAGAAGAAATAGAGCAACATTTAAACTTACAACATGTGAGTTCTTTAATCTCTTAAGTCATGCTAGTGGACTTCTGTGTCACTTTGTTTAGGGGCAGCTGTAGTCTTGCCATGCTGACAGGTGTAACCTCTCTCTCAAGCTGGCAGTACTTGTGACTAACAGCTCCATTACTACTTCTCTACAAGGGAGAATACAGCAGCTGTTTCAGTAAGGCACAGCTCAGCTCTGGTACAGCTGTTCTTCTAAGTAGCACCAGAAGGATTTACTCTACATTCTCTTTCCACCAATGCTTCACTTTGTCATCAAAAAAAGGAGGAAGATTTATGGCTTCTCTATTCTCCTATGTGAAAGGCTGGAAGGCATCTCAAAGCAATGACTCAGATCTATTTCAGAATCTTTTGCTGTAAGACCAACAGAACTAATGAAGGCATCATTACATAAATACATCTATACATTACATTAGTAGAGATGTATCTATACGCAAGTTTTAAAAAACCAAAATATAGATCTCATGTACCAAAGAATATTACTGTAATAATTACAAACTTTTCTCCATTCATGGTTTTTACATGGTTATGCTACTGAGTATAGTTACTTAGGTAAATAATTTAAAGAGTACCAATTCTAAGCAAAGTAGTTATTTATACCAAAACAAAACTCTACTCTGTACAGAAGGATAACAGTTTGAGAGATGAATTAATCACTAGAGAGTGAAAACGACACACGTATATTAATACACTCTTCTGAAGTCAAAAGAATTCCATATTTAGAAATGGATATTATTTTTCAATGTAAAAGATTCACAATTTTCATTTTAAGTAGTCTAAAAAAGAAGGCACATGTCAGAAAAGTTTGCCTACAGCCAAAAAAAGGAGAGGGGAGTAAAATGAGAGTGAGGGTCAACTAATACATGGATAATTTCTCTTCTCTTTGTTTACAGAATTCTACACCCTATTTGAAATTGTCTACTATCAGAGAAATGAGGTTTCTAGACAGACCGCTAGCATGCATTTTCCAATGGAATGCTACAGCCAAACCTAACTGTCCCGGACTCCAGTACATCCTCTGGGGGCTCTCAGCACAGCTTCTACAACCCGTTTCGCTAAAACAGCGCTCTTCAAACTTTCTGCTTCTGGCTCCTCTAAAAAAAGGCTAAAAACCTACAAATCCCCTCACATAGTTTAAAGATGACATCTCATTTTTCATCATTAGTTTAAAATGTTACAAAGAATATAATTTCCAGAGCATTTAAAAATAAAAGTCACACACAACCTAGAGGGGTGGGATGGGGAGGGTGGGAGGAAGGCTCAAGAGGGAGGGGATATGGGGATATATGTATACGTATAGCTGATTCACTTTGTTATACAGCAGAAACTAACACAACATTGTAAAGCAATTATAATCTGATAAAGATGTAAAAAAAAAAGTCACACATTCTTTTGAATATACCCAAAAAGTCTCATTATGATAGTGTTTGTAATAGCAAAAAACACACAAAGAGCTGAAAACAACCTAACCGTCCAACAACAGAATAATGAAGTCATGATAAGTCCATTCTACGGAATATTAAGCAGGAATTAAAATAATAAGGTACAACTATAAGCACTGACATGGTAAGAATGGGACTAGGGAGGAACTTTCCAGGAGAATCTTTGCTTCGTCTGTATTTGAAGTTGTATAACAACAAAACACATGCATTAATCAAGTACTGAATTTTTTTTAAATAAGAGAAGAAAACCATTGCAACTTCAATGGTGAATTCAGTATGATGCTCTCAGGCAGGAAATCACTCACTTCATCAATGTAGGCTTGTTCCGGCTCTGGTTCTATCGTTTCTACCTGAACATCGTCACTAAATTGTACCGTCTTCTTCTCCGTTTTAACTGTAAAACATGTAACATTTATCGTTTCCTTATAAATTTAAAATTTTATTTAAAAGCACTTTAAGGAGAGAACTTGGATTTTTCTTGTATTCCCTTCAATCTGAGAAACTCAGTTTAAGGGATAATTCGGTTGCAGATTTAGGCAACCATGACAGAACATGACATTATGAAATTCTGTGAAGACTTCTTAATTTTTTCTTCTAAAGATTTTATGTTTTCCATAACAGATACTTCACTAAAAATAAGAACTGTATTTCTGGAACAAAGATTAATCACCTATTACATATGAGAGTTTAGTAAACTGCTGAACAGAAAGCAAAGTTTTACAATGGCATAAATGAATTCTGCTATTGAAAATAAATCCTCTTTTCAAATTACCAGTCCTTTCAAAGAAAAATCTCCACTCTTCCACAGGCCACGCTCTTTCAATGTAATGAATTGGGAAGTTAGCTATATATTCCCCTCACGCCACTCAGTCTTTTTTTTTAAACTAAGGGAATGACACCCAGGCCAGTGGAGAGCTTTACAAGTGGCCTTGGCAGGGATCTGAATTTTCCACTAAATCAGTCTGTATTTTTTAGTTACATTATTCTTGCAACTGAAAAGGTGGTTATTAGGGGATCTGCAAACCAGAAGCACGTATTTCTCTTGCTCAACAAAGCAATCTTTAAAAAGATTCAATGTAACATTAACCAGCAAGTATAAGGTTATGATTAACATAGTAATTAATCTTATCCAAAGTAATACTGAGAAACACATACAGCTTTAAAGGAATGAACTTCCTTTTGGGATTTTTTCATCCTGGTATCAATGTAGTCCATCAGTATTCATAAAAATTAAGAATCAGGGGGATGGGAAAGGGGCAGAATTAAGGAAGGGAAATAATATTAATTAAACTATTAAATATGCTTAATGGAATATTACATTTCCCCCAATGAAGCTCCAATACAATCCTATGAGATATGCCCATCTTGTAAATGAGGTTAGCAGTGGCTTAGAAAGATTAAGAACGCTTGCATAGGAGAAAGCTAATAAACGGCAAAGCCTGGATTTGAACGCCAATCATTCTAGCTCTATTAGCCCACACTACTGGAATCTGGCCTGTGATTTTACTCCGAGAACAAGAAGTCATATCACTTATGTATTCTATGCTATAGAATATAAATGGAAAATAGGTTAATTTCCAATATAAGGAATATAGTCATCCCACACAAGTCACCATAAAGTAAAACTCTACATACGAAACCAGTTTCAGCTGATTTCACTTTCCCATGGAAGAAAAAGAGCCATATGCTATACATATTTTTGCTTTCATATCTTGAGCTATTAACAAGCAGAAAGCTGGGACAGCACTGCATTGGCTGCTACCCATAAGAAACACATGGTAGACTTCACATCCTAACAGCTGACCATGCACAAGTTTGCAGTGCTTTTTCTCTCAGGGACTAATACTATTACTTTGTATGTATGTGTATGTTTGTGTGTATATTATGTGTATGTGTGTATAAATAATATTTTACACACACACACAGATGTGTTTATGCATATACATATATAAAATACAGTGCTTGCACGAAATCTTACTGCCTCTCCAAAACGAAAACAAGCTAAGTAGGTCAGGCACTTCTAATTGACACATTCAGTGAAATGGGCTTCTGTTTGCTGCTAAAGAACGATGCTACAAGGATCTTGCTAACACTCATTTTCCAAGCCTGAGAACTGTAACTCCACTGTATAAGCTCTGATGCTCTGGTTTCTCTTTTACATGGTCCAGAGTGAAACACATGAAAATAACTAGAATATTCATTTTAAGGCTACATTTCTATATAATGGGAAAAAAAGATGAGATGGCTACTTTATCTACCTGAGATCTTGGATCTCCTCTTGAATGGAAGTCCAAGACAATTCCATCCTTTCCAACAGCTATTTCAAGATTTAAAAAAAAACAAACCCAAACCCAAAAATCAAGCAAAATCCCCCACGACCATCAGCCCAGATTAAAAAGTTAGCACGTTATGCACTGCCATCTAAACAAGGTTCCACAGGACGTTTTCTGAGTTTACCAAAGAGAACTTTATTAAAGGAATGGGTATCACAATCTGTCTCTATAAAAGTGACACAAGACATCCCAACAATAACTAGGAGAGGGCATTACTTTATCAAAGATCTGTAACATCTGGTCTGTTATTAAAGCCTTCTCTTGAAAGAGAAGCATTTTTATGTTTTCAAAGAAAAGTGTATCTTTACTGTTAATACACAGACACTTGCGCTTCATTTACTGTATAAACATTTATATAGTCTGTATTCTGGATGAGATTCAGTACAAAGAACTGTTGGAAATAAAAAGACAACTGAGACAAAGATCTTTTCTTAAAATTCCTGTAAACTAAAAATGACCAAAGCAGATCGTGATTTATAACTTTCTTTGATCTCTTCTACCTGGCATTATAGAAAGATGAGATATTTTGCCAAGATAACTGTAGCTTACCAACTTACTTACAAAAACACTCTTAAAATTCTAACCATTTCAGTCGCTACAGAAATCTTTCTAGATTAGAACATATTTCTGTTTCCTTAAAAAGAGGAAGGTTGTGACTTAATCTTGATGCCACAAAATCATCATTATGAAGATTCATTACAGTATTGCCTAGAAATACAGTGAACCGCCTACCAATATTTCGATAGACTACTGGCAGTTACATGTCCTGCAATGATTACGCCTGCCAGTAATATCACTTTTCCTCCTTCGCCCCACTTTCTAGTCTGTTTCTCCTAGTCAGCAAAGGTTTGAAACTCAAAAAGTTATTGACATGATTCGTTATAGCTCCTTCTGAATATCTGACATGGTGGCTTAGGAAAGCTATTAAGTTGCTAAGAGGCCACTGCTTCCAAATTTGGGGCTGGACACTAGAGAAATGAGCTAACCTTTGAATAGGAAGAACTCTCTATAAGGTTACACTGCATTTGTCACCCTTTCATCAACTGATGATACCAAAAATACATAATGCATAAATTCTATAACACTTCTTAATCTGCATTTTTACAATGACATATGTATACATACATACATATATATATGTGTGTATATATATACATATATTTTTTTTTTTTTCTTAAAGAAAAGTCCATAGTCTGTCTTAAGATAATCTTGGTAGACAGATGATTTCAATTCTTAGATGATTAGATGACTCCTCATAAATAATCTGACCGGGGAGCTGCATTTTTAATAAATACCTTGGCGGCACTAACTTTGGAGAGTCTCTGCTCCAGAAAGCTGAATTTTAGAGAGAACTGTGGATCATCATCCAGTGACAGGCTGGAAAATACTTACTCATTTCTGGTTCAGCAGTGAGATCCGCAGTCACAAAATTAGAGGGGAATAACCCCATGCCTTGATGGGTTTCACCCTTCCACCAGTTGGGGTCACTAAGAGAAACAAGAAAGAATGCCTTACTATAACAAAGAACTTTTATTTCTATGTATCTTTACCTTTTATAGTGTTTAACCTATATTATTACCAGATCTGAAGCTCACAACAATCCAGTGGAGGAAGTGAATGTATCATTATTACAAATTAGAGATGAGGCCTCAGAGAAGATAAGACGCTATTAAACACACAGTTCTTTCTCATATTCTGGAAGGCTGGCGAACGCTTCGAGGATCTAGTACAAGGCTCTGAACTCTCTCCCTCAAACAGAGGTCCCCACACTTGAAAACTGTCAACTTCGAATGGTTCATAGGCTCCCGCGTGAGAATCCTTTATAAGATAGACGGTAGGCTCTGAATCCAGACCTCCATTCCTAATCAGTGCTCTTTCTAGCACACATTAGGAAACTTTCCCCCCGACAAGAGAACACACATGACAGTAACACCATTTACAGCACAAAATGTTCACAAGGAACACACTCCCGGGTGCGTACCCACGCTAACCACTGGATCCCCAGCACCTAGGATAAGGAAAGCTAGCAAGTGCTCAATAAATACTTTTTGAATGAATGAATGATCAAGGTTTTGTGCAACTTCCAGCTAACCAGCTCAAACTTTACTTCATTTTCTTCCATTCAAGAAAACATATTAGTATGTAAGTGTGATACTATAAGAATAATCTTAAATGTATTTGAATTGATCTTTAAAAACCACATGCAGGGACTTCCCTGGTGGCACAGTGGATAAGACTCCATGCTCTCAATGCAGGGGGCCCAGGTTCAATCCCTGGTCAGGGAACTAGATTCCACATGCATGCCACAACCAAGAGTTCACACACCACAACTAAGGAGCCCATGTGCCGCAACTAAGAAGGCCTGGAGCCACAACTAAGGAGCCCGCCTGCCACAACTAAGGAGCCCGTGTGCTGCAACTAAGGAGCCAGTGAGCCACACTGAGGAGCCCGCCTGCTGCAACTAAGACCCGGTGCGACCAAATAAATAAATAAATAAATATTAAAACGAAAGAAACAAAAAAACCTAATGCATTTATCCAACCTCAAAAACAAAGATTTAGGCTTCCCTGGTGGTGCAGCGGTTAAGAATCCGCCTGCCAAGGCAGGAGAGACAGGTTCGAGCCCTGGTCTGGGAAGATCCCACATGCTGCACAGCAACTAAGCCCGTGCACCACAAGTACTGAGCCCGCGCGCTAGAGCCCATGAGACACAGCTACTGAGCCCGCGTGCCACAATTACTGAAGCCTGTGCACCTAGAGCCCATGCTCCGCAACAAGAGAAGCCACCGCAATGAGAAGCCCGCGCACCGCAATGAAGAGCAGCCCCTGCTTGCCACAACTAGAGAAAGCCCGCATGCAGCAACAAAGACCCAATGCAGCCAAAAATAAAAATAAACAAAATAAGTAAAAATTTATTTAAAAAAAAACTGCCAGGTCAGCTCTCCCTTTAAAAAAAATAAAGACTTAAAAAAAAAAACACTTGCAAATTTTAGCACTTCATTATGAGTAATAATCGTCAGTAACAACTAATTTTCAAGTAAACATAAAGCTGTAGTAGAAAAACAGATGCACTGTATCACCTCCCCTATGATATAACGTATATAACACCATGTAAAATGAACTTGTTCCACACTGATATGCTATTCTGTGCAAATAAATTAATTCAATATATTTTGTATTTCTTATAAATTCCATATATATACATATATATATATTTGGTGTATTTTCTAAAATCTTAACCTTTTTTTTTTTTACTTATTTAACAATCTATATTATAAGATGGAACCAAAAATGAATAGAGTGAACTAGGCCTCCAAGACATATAAAACCCATTTAAATGATAGACGAGGAAAACTTAAGCTACAAAATACGAATCCAGACAGTATGACACAAGCAAAGCAACCGACCGTCCTACAGAAAAACTACCTGCATCAGTATTTGATTTTATTACGTTTGATAAGGCATTCAGCAAGAATAATATGAAACACAGAATATGTTATATATTTTCACATGAATGTTCAACTTAATAGTAACCATCACCTGTCATCAAGAACTGTAATAATTTCTCCAGCTTTAAAAGTAAGTTCGTTATCTTCAGCAGCTTCAAAGTCGTATATAGCACGAACTTTTCGGCCTTCGTGTTGGTGGTTAGTTAAGAGATTAGATGTACTTGGATACAAATTGGAAAGGGTGGTTGACTGCTGCCTTTGTTCCTTCAGCGACAACTCAATGGCTGGAAAATAATGGGTTTAAAAAGATCCCAAATGTTAATATACCCAGCAATCCTAAGAAGTACAAAAAGATATCTGAAGGTAAAAAGTATTCTTCTTCTAATAATGTAGAGGGAAACTACGACATATCCTGATATAATATTGAACAAAAATAATGTCATCAGTTTTATTCATTCATTCACACTGAGAGCTTAAAAAATAAACTAAAAAAAAAAATGAACAGCATGATGACTATTTTTACTGAACAGGTACAATTTTAAATATTCTGGGTAATAAAAAGACATAAACTCAAATCAATTTTGTTTAATTTAGCTGCAGATATTTTATATTTTCTTTCATCTTTTCAATGTATTTCTGTAGCTTAAGTTTACCAAATAATAAACAAAATCACTTGGGAAGTCCAAAGTCCCAAGCTTGAGTCCTTCACTGGGGGCTTACTAAATAGGAGTCCCAAAGGAAGTATCTGAGAACCTACATTTTATTGTTCCAAAGGTCATTCTTAGGTAATTAGTCTAAGAACTGGAATTTGGAAATAACTATGGTAAAGTCTCACCTAACAAATCCCCCAAAATAGATTTCAAATGTGTCTGCTCTATCTCCTCCCCTAATACAGGCCATCACCATGAGTCACACAGGCTCTGTAACATAATCTTAATGAATTGACTACCCTGCTTTCAGTGCAACACATAACCCCGTCTTCCCTTCCATTTCTGTTCTAGATGAATAAAAGACCAGATGGGAAAACAAAACTTTAAAATTATCATAGAAAAATATCTTTCAGGATCCTGGGGGAGAGAAAAATATCTTAAGACATTAAAAAAAAAACCCAAAATCATAAAAGAAAAGGAAAAATTTTGACTACATGAAAATTTAAAACTTGTTTAATAAAACATGCCATTATCAAAGTTTAAATTGTAAGCCAAAACCCAAGAGTAGATATCTATAACAGGTATAACAGGCAAAAGATTAATATCCAAAATAAAGATGTTCTATACATCATTATTAGAAAAAAAACAGAAAGAGAGACAATCAGAACAGCTAATAAATGTTCAAAAAAGGACTGAACCTCACTAGCAATCAAGAAAATAAAAATTTAAAACAATTAGGTATCATTTCAAACTCATCAGAGTCACAAAAATTAAACTCTGACAATAGCAAATGTCATGAGTCTAAAAAGAATAAGTGAATAATAAAAGCTTTCATACACTGCTGATGGAAAAGGAAATACTATAACTATTTAGCAAAGTTAAAGATGTACCTACTCCATAAGCCAACAATACCACAAAACAAAATCTCTCTCTCTCTCACACACACACACACACACACACACACACACACAAGAGAAGGTGGACAAGGATACTCAGTGCAGCTTACTTGTTATAGTAAAAAAAAAAATCAGAAAACCCAGCTGTCCATCAGTAGGAGGATAAATTACAGCAGATATTTATTAGTTCACTGGAATATTACACAGCAGTTAAAACAGATGAACTTGATATACATGTCTCATTATGAACAGATCTCAAACATATTGTTGCATGAAAAAAACAAGTTGTAGATGATACCTAGAGTACACTATTTATGAAAAAGAATTTGTTGGACACAAAAAAGTATTTGGTATTGTTTATGGACACATAGATAGTGTAGTAAAAACATTATAGAAACATAAACTGAACGGACATACATGATAGCAGTTGCCTCGGAAGAGGAGAGGAAAAAAATGACACTGAAGAGAGGAACAAAGGAGAACAAGTAGATTTCAACTTTAGCTGTGAACTCCTATTTCTTTTATTTTTAAATATCTTGGGGGAAAATAAACATCAAGTAAGAGACCTATCTTCTTTCCATGATCAGGGACTTAAAAATGTACCTTTTGCTAAATCTTCTTCTTCTTTTTTGTTAGCCACAGTACCAGGATCCTTGGCTACCAGAGCTGGGCTTGCTTTTGCTTGTTCTGCAGCCTAACACACAAAAAAGGAAAATGATATTTGAAAGTTGTTCTCAAATTTTCCTACCCCCAACTAATCTAAGAACTCACAAGACCCTTCCCATCAATCCACCACAGACTTCTGAACAAGAAAGAAATCTGAACCTGAGCAGCCTCCTCTTTGAAAGGAGCCAGAGAACAGGTAGAACTGGAGAAAACAGACTGAGAGAGTTTGTTTTCTTAGGGTTAACAGTCTAGCCACACTCTCCCAGGTTTGTGTGAAGAGGTTAAACTAGAAGCAGACACTATACAAACCAGAGAAGACAGACTAGAGGAGATTTCAACAAAAAGGGTTTGAGAGTGGGAAGGAGGTGACTACTTTAAAAACAAGCAGTTTAAAAATTTTTTAAATATCTATTCAAGAGTTTTACTGTTTCCTTCCAGATCAAAAGTCAGGATGTTATCTTTAGGAATCCAGACTGATATACAGTAATACAAATGCTCATAAAATTATACTATTTTCGGGCTTCCCTGGTGGCGCAGTGGTTGAGAGTTCGCCTGCCGATGCAGAGGACACGGGTTCGTGCCCCGGTCCGGGAAGATCCCACATGCCGTGGAGCGGCTGGGCCCATGAGCCATGGCCGCTGAGCCTGCGCGTCCGGAGCCTGTGCTCCGCAATGGGAGAGGCCACAACAGTGAGAGACCCGCGTACCGCAAAAAAAAAAAAAATTATACTATTTTCTAAACCAAAATACTAGCAGTTAATTTTGACAATATATTACTCTACCTCTTAAACATATTTTGTATATAAGGTAGTGTACAAGTAAATAAATACATACATTGATTCACACTTACAGAATTACAAGCTTCTAAAGTCTTAATGGCTGCTGAGTTTTTGTGTGGCCATCGAGGCCAATGAGACTCCAGCCTCATTTTTCAACCACTCTATCAGTTACCAGAAACTGTTGGCGCGCGCGCACGCACACACACACACACACACACACACACACACACACACACGCTGTGACACACGTTTGCTTCTACTCATGACGTCCTCCCCTCTGGCTCACTGTACTCCATCCACATTGTTTCCTAGTGAGATTCAACCCACCAGTCAGTGAACAGCTGAAAATCACTTTCTCAGTGAAACGTTCCTAAACCCTCTCATTAAGCCTTCCCTCCTCTGTGCCCCTCTGGTAACACTTTTAAACAAGGTATTATATGATTCGGGTAGTTAAGGACAGTTAAGGACGCAAGCTGGGGAATCAGGCTAATGGGGAGTCAGGCTAATGCGGTTCAAACCCCAGATGCACCACCTTCTAACACATGAACCCTGAGCGCCTAAAAGCCTCCTTTGGCCTCAAGTTCCTCATCTGCGAAATGAGGACAACAATGGCCCACACACCACGGGCTGTCATGAGGATTAAATCAGCACACGTAGCTTCCAAAGTCAGATGCAATGAAGGCCATTCACGGTTTAAATCACAGAGTATATAACGTTGTCTCCTGGGCTTAAAATGTATGCAGAGGTGATACATGCCATACATGTGATAACTACAGCACAAAGGGTGCTGAAGTAGGGAGTAAATAAACTCTCTACAGTTGCAAGGTTTCTACATTTTATGTGAAATAATTCGCTATTAACTCAAAATAGACTGTGACAAGTTACAAATGTATACTGTAATTCCCAAAGCCATCAATTAAGAAAAATGAAATTCTAAAAAATATTCAAATTACCAAATGCATAGCACTTAGATCACTGCCCAGTACATAGTAACAGGCAATAAATCTCAGCTCCTATTATAATTCTCTGCTTACATGTCTGTCTCCATAACCAGGCTGCATGTTCCTTGAGGGTATATGGAGCTAAATATTACAAGAGCTCATAAATGATTGTTGAGTAAATGAAAGGCAAAATATTCAACATTATAGTAAATACCGTGCAATAGTCCACTTAATATATTTATAATGTCAAACAAATACACAAGGCATTTATTTTTAGAAAAGCTGATTAGAAGAGCGCTTTTGTATTCAGTGAATAGAACTTCAAGCACTCTCAATCTGACCCACCTCTAGTTGTAAACTTCCTTAAATAAAAATGTTTTAATTATCATACACTTCTGAAAATTGAACGTATGCTTCATCAGAGGCAACCTTTATTGTTATATATGAATTTTTTTCACAATTTGTGAACTTCACAAAATAGACATATTGATCTTTTGTGGTCTGAGAAGGGATCTCTACTGGTCAAGTAGGAAGTGCAGAAACAAGCTATATTAAGCCCTACATTCCTGAACTGCTCTCTTTTCAAAGTTCCTTTCTATCATCAGGTTCCAAGTATAGCAACGCTACTTGTCTGATTAACCAGTCAAACAGTAGCAGTGCCAGCATCACTTCAACCTCAGTGTCCAAAGTCAGTGCTAAGAGAACCACAGCAGCAAGAGTTAGGTGACTCAAGTATCACTTTTCTTAATATTTTTATATTATTTTCTTCTGTACTTGGATGAAAACATATACTTTAAAAAATTCTCGTTTCCAGAACCTTTTTTAAAAATATGCTAACAAAGGTCTAGTCTGATTAAAATGTAATAACAGCTTAAGCAACTAAGTGACTGTAAGATCTGGAGGGACTTCTGCAGTTGATCCCAGATGATAGATTTTTTTTTTAATTAAACATGAAGCTCTCTACAAACATGGTTTTCAACGAAAACCTCTTCAGAAACTACTATTAAAAACATCACCATTCTACCTTATCATAGGTTACTTTATACGCATTTTACATATTTCTTGTGGTTGAAAGACAGCAACTATAACAAAATGAGCTTTCACATATTTTATAAGATCTAGATGCAAAAAAGAAAAGTAACTCTTAACTTTACTATTGCTGATCTACACCCTGAATCTTTTGAACAGGAGAGTAGTCTCACATCTACACCAATTAGTACGTAAACGCTCTTGCCAGTGTTCACTCCACTTCTTGTCCTTCGAAGCCTAGTCCGGACAGACACATATCTACTAACCTCAATATCAAACGGAAGGCAGGATCGTGTAGTGGAAGGAACACTGGACTGAGAGTCAGGAGGCCTGTGTCCTAGTTCCAGCTCTGTCAACTACTAGCTGTGGCCCTGGGCAAGTCACTTAACCATTCTGGGTCTCAGTATCCTCATCTGTAAAATGAGGGGATTAGATTAGAGGATCACTAGAGCTGTTCCCACAACTATCTGAGATTCTAGGTTAACCAAACAAAGCTACGTATCAAATGGATCAGTAACTCTTCTTCCTTCTCTTACAGGGACTGAAATGCAGTTTTCACCTGCACTGAAAGCTGTCCTCAAGAGTCGTGCTGCTCAAAACAGAGTCATCGGGGGGCTTGTTAAAATGGACACAATGAATCCACTGCTATGGAGGCGCATTTCCACCCGTGAATGAGATGCTACAGTTCTCACCAGCTTCCAGGCGGTGATGATGATGGCCGACCAACCACACTGTAAGTAACAAGCTCTGGAACAGGTTCTCAGAATACAGAACCTGCCATTCCACTAAGCAACTACACTCTTTGGTTCTCCACAGTGAGTCTACTCTTCGATAATTAAACATTGCTTCTATTGTCAAGGATATCTTATTATAAGATATCTTGGATTATTCTGCATAAAATTATTCCTTAATTATACAGATTTAGAAATTATTCTGAGGTAGTAAAAATGAGCTATCAATTATGAATGACTACTTCTCAAAGATGTAATTTATCATTGTAAAACTATTCATAAGCCAAATTTTTTCAAATAAGAAGAAAAATATCCTCTCTTCCTTTATCTCCAAAATATATTTCTAGGTTTTCACATCTCAAGAGTACCTACATAAATTAGAAGTGCCTTGGGAAGAAAGTCTAGATAAGTCTGGATGAACCACTTCATAATTCCCTTGAAATGGTCAAAACCCTGAATGTGAGCCCTCTACAACTAAGAGTTTTCTGCTCATGCTTTCACATCACTCATTATATTCTACCCCAAGCCATACAATGGGGAAAGACAGTGCAGTAAGTTACCACACACTTTAAGCCTACTTAGTTAGCTGGGCATCCTAAAGGATGGTTACCGGAATAGAAAAGGAATAAAAGAGATAATCTTCCTTTTTTTCTCCTATATGACGTAAATTAGAGATTGAGCTCATTACATAAATAATTTTTTTTAAGGCAAGTTAAGTCTTTCAGTCAATCATATTTATTAGGAAAAAGAAAGAAGACACGTACGTGCTGGTCAGCTCTTAAGGGGAATTTTTCTTCCCAATGACCCCCTTTTATCTCCCTACCATTTTTTAATACAGGTGCTCATAAATTTCATAATCCAAAGAACCTCTAAACACATCCTTAAATTTTAACGAAACCTGATTTTTGAGCTGTCATTCTTTGTAGATAAAATTACAGCACCAAGAGCATTTAACAAGAATGTCAGTATTACCTAATAAAGCAATTTTGTCTGTATTATTAAAATTATATTAAAAATTTTTTAATTGCAAAAACGTTAAATGAATTCATTAATAAAGAAGGAGAAACAGTGGGGAAATAGAAGTTGGAACACATTAACATTCCACTATATTTTTCTGGCAACTTTATATGCAAGATTATTAACAAAAATTCCTCTGGAGTATTAAAAACTACCTGGGTTTGGAGGAAAAACTCAAATAAACATAGCTACTTTAGAGAAACGAACTGTAGAACACACACAAATTTATATAAAATACCTGAGAGCCAATAGCTGGAAATGTAACACCTTGTTCCTTAAGGTTCTTAATCATTGCTGATATTAGACTAAGTTGTGGATCATTCTTAAATTCATCCGTCCATTCAACCATAAGAGCCTTTAATTTTTCACACACTTTAGGATGACCCTTAAAAACAGAGAAAAAAAATTAATAAAAAAGCACTAATTTCCTGGCAAATGATTTAATACAGATACCGTAAATATAAAACTTAAAAGTGTTGCAGATCTCTTTTTAAATCATAAATTATCCCTAGCTATAGATGACACATAAGAAAATACAGATAGTTACTAGAAATAAACTAGTTTTATTTCCACACTATGAAAAAAAATAGATGATACCATCACATACCTCATAACATATTAAGACATTAGATATATAGTAACTTATTCTGGAGGTCAGAAAGACAGGACTTTTCAGAGTGTTTTGCAACTAAGCAAGTGTTGTCTATGAGGAAGACATAGAAAAGTTTGTTTTCTTTTTTTGCAGACCAATGAAAACTAAGTTGGAAAGAGAGAATAAATAGTACAATTCCTTTATTCCTAATTCCTGACTTTTAATGTGCATGGCTGTGTTTTTACCCAGTTACTTAATTATCTGAGGCCTGGCATGAGGTCTACTATATGCCGATATTCCTGGAAACTTCATTTCTTCAAAATAACATTTCCCCCTTAAGTATAAAACCAATATGTTCACTGTAAAATATTTGAAAAATAAAGAGTTCTTTCTCCTATACGCAACTGTTTGCTTTTTAAAGTTGTTCACGTTACTAAATACTGAGTACAAATCTTCAATTAAGGAAAATACTACATTAGAATCTCTTCATAAACCGTTGTACATTTTGATGGACATTCAGGACATCAAAAGAATGGTAAATAATTAGCACAAAATACCTAAATATAACTGAATAAAGCAGAACAGGCAAAAATTATCACATAACCATGTTCTAAAAGGAGTACAGAATTTTAAATACTTATTTATGTACTATTTCCTACTAAAATCTGGAAATACTCATTTTTTCCAAAAAACATGAAGCATTTTCCCTTTTAACACTTAAAACATTTTTTATATATAATTATCCCCCCCCAGAAAGGCCAGAAATAATTACCTTTAGAATGCATGAATTTTTACTGAGAAAACTCACATATTACTTAGTAAATTAAATTTTTTAAATTCCTTAAATTGCTGGATTTGAATTTTTAACTCTACATTCAGTTAAGTAGATGACCTCTGTGACTAAAAAAAAAAAATGGTTATAAAAACTGTGCCTAGAGTAAACTGGTACCTCTTATTCAGAGAAATACACATATTTTTCATCAGAAGAAAGGAATGGTGAAGAAAAGAGGTTAAATATTTTCTAATTTGGCTTGGCCAAAACCAAATCTCCAAGTTACATAAATGTGTAGTCTCTTCAGCAAAACCTAACATGGACGTATACATGGACAGACGTAGCCTAGAAAAGGTTAAAAAAAAAAAAAGCACAGACTAGTCCTTTGTGATTTAAAATGTGAAGAACTGAATAAAATATATGAAGAAAGAAGACAGTGCTAATTCATTTCTAGAAATAATGTGCCTTACCTTGTTTAATACGTTGCTTACTTCACTAGCAAAATCTCTTGAACATACTTCTAAGTGAAAAATTTTGCCACAATTTGATACACACGCTCCTAGAAGCTAAAAGAATAAAATAGGGAGTTAAAAGGGCTCAATTTCGGTAGACAATTTTGCGTTAGATCTTGAAATGAAACCACTCACAGTCAGAGCCTGCATAGCAACATGAGGATCTTTATGGTTCACCCTCCTCATAATAGACCGAAGACAATCTTTAGGTCTAAAAAATAAGAAATGTAACAATTAGTAGTACATTCTACTTTTTTTCCCCTTAACTATAAAAGGCAATAGACTATGATACAAAAGGGAGAATATGGTAGAGAAGTTTAATTCTTACTAATGACACAATTGAAAAACTGTACACTAAAAAGTTCCTTTAAATTTTTCAAACAAAATTAACAGGCTCTCTTCCTTAACGATCATAGATAAGGCATTCTGGGCTAATTCTAGATGGAAAGTTTTGAAAATAAAATGACAGACCAAGACTTCCACTTCCAGTCACGATGGAATAACTGGAACCAGACTTACACTCCTGTTGTAAATAATTAGAAAACTGGAAAAATATATTTAAAATACATTTGGGACATCAGGCCACAGGTAGCGCTGAATGATGATCTCTAAGAAAGAACACAAATTAGATAAACAGACGTCTGCCTCAGCTTTCTACCCAGGGGCACTTTCCAGGTAGCGAAATAGGCTTTCTGTCTAAAGGCAGTTTCTGGATCTCAGCACAGAGAAGCTGATCCCAGGAAGATGGTGGTGATCTTACTGAACTGAGGGGACAGAAATCAGAATTCCGGCAGGCTGTGGGAGCTAGAATTTGCAGGACAGAGTAGAGGAGCTATATGAAGAAAGAGTGCTAGATACCTGCATGGGTCCACTGAGGTCTGCTGCCCACCAGGCTGGACAAAAAGTGACTGAGAGCTCTACTTTGAAGGGTTCCCAAAACTCACACAGCTGTCAGAGCTCATACCAAAGTGGACAGTTCTTGCAGCAGAGCGTTTAGGCCTTGGTGATGGGGCTACACCATCCCAAAAGACTATCCTAAATCCATCCAATAACAGCTTAAAAAACAAGCCACAGAAGAATAAAATTGATCCAGGCCTAACCTCTAACAGAATCAAGTCCAATATTCTTTAACAGGAGTATGACAAAACCTGGCATTCAACAATATAAAATTCATAATACTAAGCATTCAATCAAAAATTACCAGATGTGACACGAAGTAGGAAGAAGTGACACTTAACTAGGAGAAAACTCAGTCAAATGAAAATGTGGAAATTATATAAGCTATTTTAAGTATGATCAAGGATGTACAAGGAATCATCAACATAGCAAAGGAAAGAAGTGGTATACAAAAAAGAACCCGATAAAACTTCCAGAGAAGAAAAAATATATAAAATGAACTAATTAACTAATTGGATGAAATTAACCTGATAGAAACAGAAGGATGTATCTAATAAGGGATTAATATCCAGAATATATAAAGGGGTCCTACCTCTCAACAACAAAAAAATGATAATCCAATTCAAAAATGGGCAAAAGACTCAAAACAGACATTTCTCCAAAGAAGGTATATAAATGGCCAGAAAGCACAAGAAAAACCGCTCAGCATCATTAGGGAGCTGCACATGAAATCACAGTGAGACACGATTTCACATTAAAAAGGAAGAGGCAACGAGCCGGGGATGTGGGGAAATGGGAACCTTTATGCACAGCGGTGCCCACGGCGATGCGAAACCAAACAACGTAGCCACTGTGGACAAGTCTGACAGCTTCTCACAAAGTCAGACATAAAACTGCCCCGTGACACAGGAACTCCACCACTATGTGCTGAATACGCAAATAAAAGAACTGAAAGCAGGAATTGAAGCAGACATCTGTACATCCATGCTCAGAGCAGCATTATTCACAACAGCCAAATCTCCACCAACAGACGAACGGATTAACAAAATACAATGGAATACTATTCAGCCTAAAAGAATGAAATTCTGACACATGCTACATGGGTGGACCTTGAAGACATACTTAGTGAAATAAGCCAGACACAAAAGGAGAAATATTACACGGTTCCACTTATACGTGGTACTCAAAACAGGCGAATTCATGGAGATACAAGTAAAATAGAAGTCACCAGTGGCTAAGAGAAGGGGGAAATGGACAGTTACTATTTAACTGCAGACATACAGAGCTTCCACTTGAGATGGAAGTTTAGGAAATGGACAGTTGGACACACACATACAAAAGAAAAAACAGTATCAAGTGATCTGAACAACACTGAGCCCTGGGAAAATTGGCCAGTAAGAATAATTGTCCTAAAAAATTTCTTTAAGGATTGAAAATGCAATTACTAATGATAAACAGGAAAAAAAGTCATTTTTAATAGGGAGATATTAGAATAAAAAATAAAATTTCTGTTTCTAAGGTTGTTTCACTGCCTGTTGGGAAGCTTTCCACCTAAAGAGCATGGAAAAAAGAGGGGGAAAAATTGTATTTATGGGATACCTATTATACGTCAAGCATTCAACTCATGATTCTGCAGCTCTTATTCTACTGATTTTGTATTAAAAGTGTCTAAAACCATCATCATTAGACTGAAGAAATAATATAACATTATTTAGATTCTGCCTTTTTTACAGTTGGACTTATTTTAGGAGCCAGAATCTGTGACCTCATGCTAATTTTTGCAGTTGTGAAAAGCATGTTGACAAATACAAAATTATCATTTCAAAGCACTGGCAGAGGCCAAATTATCTAAATACCAAAATTCAAATCATTTAAAAATAATGATCCAAAGATGATTCAGCTCAGTGAATAAAACATTTTAGAAAATAATCCTCAATACTTGCTTTACCACCAAATTTTAAATGAAATTTCTGACGTATTGTTCATAAACCACACTTTTTTTTTTTTTTAAAGAAAGAAATCTAAACTGTGGTGACTTTTGGAAAAGAGGATGGAGAAAGGGGCTTTGAAATGGAACTTTTTACTTTTTATTTCACTAATTTCTATACTGTTGAAATGTTTAACCACAGCCAATTTTAAAAACCAAGGCAAGGACATGTCTGGAACCAAAGCAAAGTTGGCTATTGCATCCATAAAAAGGATAATGCCCAAAAAAGCCAACTAGAATGTTTATAAGTCCTGACAAACACTTTATGTATGCCAACAAAGCAATATCTTTTTAGGTATAATAAGCTAAAAAAAAAAAAAATCCCTTCAGAACTGTGTATAAAACTGGCGCTATTAAACAACAGAAGTGACCCACAAAAATGTAGTATTTAACGACCTCATTCTGTTCCGTGTTTTTTTTCAATTCAGCTTTTCAGTATTTCCACAAAACGATAAGTAAAATACAGATGTGAAAGTATATTTTTATATATTTCATTATAAATCTTACAATTCAACAAAAAATTATAGCTAAAATATTCTTTTTAAAAAGGTTTAAGAGTTATAATTGAATTTAAAGTAGGTGTCTATGGCTATTATCCTCTCAATGACAAATGAAAATGGACTACAAATATAGTGTCTGTATAATTTATCATCTATACAAGTGCCCCTTTGAGAGTGAAAGGGGGTGCTAACCAGGCGTAATACAAGAACAGCAGGCATAGAGTGAAACTATCCAAGGGAAATTGGAAGCATGGTCAGCCCAGCCAAAACTATGTTCATCCAAACATTATCTTTTTATGCATAGATCTCGGACACGTAGTTAATACAAGAGTGAGAAAAAAAGGCAGTACTTCCATCTAGTTGTGGCTTCTACTGTCTTTTCCTTGAATCCTAGACCAGACAAGAAAACAGGCTTTTCATGAATGGACACAGCTGCCTCGGCATATGTCAGCTCTGATGAACTAAAGCATCAAAGTCCGTTTCATTATTCACAACATTACTCCAGGCCACCTCAATACACTGTACTGTGGGCTTCCACGAAAAGAAAGCCTTAGGAGGGGGCTCTTCTCCACTAGACCCTCTCACTCCAGCTCCCCTCTCTCCACACCACTCTCCATCTTTCAGGTTCTATGTCTTCAACATGGCCGATGCTCAAGAAGTCATTGAACTAAATGGGAAAGACACGAATTTTCACTGTTGTACAATAATTAGTATTTAGAATAACTGAATAATCGTCATTATAAAGCTCTATTTGTTACCAACTTCTGCATCTTCCACTGAGTTTGCTTTCTATGTGGAAAATGTACATGCACTCGCAAAATCTATTTCTGAAAAATTACGTGATGAGGGGAAAATGCATAGTAAGTAGTGCTGGGAGGAGCACAGGATGTGAGGAAAGGGACTGTTGATACATACTAATGAAGCATTTTGTAAAATTACCTGCTAAGATAAAATCTGCATGTGCATTTAGAGGAGTCTACCAACAGTTTCCACCACCAACCTTTCGTAAAGGGTAGTCAAATCCTGATCTCTCTCAAAACCCTTCCCAAAACTCCATTTTGGTATTTTAAAACATTTTGTAAGACTCATCCTCTCTCTGCCTTATCTTGAGATTGGAAAACAAAAAGATAGGAGAGGTCAAGGATACAGACAAGAACAAGGAAAGAACTCTCTCTCACCCTTCCCAGTTTTCCAACCCCAAAATAACTCTCTTAACTTACTATGTGATAAATGACCATACCACAAATCACACCACTGTAAAATGTAATGGAATTGTACTGTTTGCTGAGTTTCCAAAGTAAGGATAATAAGGCAAAAATGGCAGTTAATCAATTTTCTTTGATTAGGGAGTTACTGTTGCAGAACATATTCTGCCATCTCCCAAATATGCTCAATACAGGCAATTTCTCCTCAATTACTGAAGCAAAACTGTTATGTTGAGCACCAGGTGAAGAAGATGGCTTGTATATTCAGGGCCATGTTGTTTAAAACATGTATACTCTGAGCAAGAGTCATACTCAGTGCAGGGAGATATACACACTCTGTAAGAGAAAGGGGAACTGGAATTTAAGACAGCACGTAGAGCTCACTAAATGGACAGAAGAACAAGTTTTGAAGAAAAATAAAATTGAGGGGGCTGCAAAAGAATACAGTTAAATTCAGAAAGTTAAACATGCATAGGATGTAGCTCAGATCTAGAGTTAAGAGGACCAAAGAAAACTAAAACTAATTTTGCATTCCTACAGTTCTCTTTTCAAAGAAAAATGAAATTTCAAATCTCTTTGAATAGCCCTGAGTACATTTCCAAAACTGTCACCACATTACTTACAAATGTCTATCTACTTGTAGGTATGTTGTTGTACAGTATGACAGATAAATAGCTCAGCATTCATCTCTAGTCACCAGTTAGTGAGATTACTGAAAACGTCTTTCCATTAATATATAAGGAGAAAGCCAAAAATATTCAATGATTTAGTTGGATAAAGGAGCCAATATTTGTGAGATCTTATGCTTTGTATGAGTTTTTAAAAGTTTCTTATTTAAAAATATGTCTCATCTCTACATCTTAATTGAAAAGTACTTTTGTATTATAAAGATAACAGGTTAAACTGTGATGAGATTTTATACGCTTGAGGAAATTATTACCATTGAAAAGGCAGTGAATTCAAATACTACTTATTGCACCTATTACTAAACCAATGATTTTAGATCAATCAACTTTTCAAAAAGAGGGTACCACCTCTTTATTATCCCCCTCACGGGGCCTGACAGAAGAACAATAGGACATTTTCTTTAAAGTATTGTAAATATAGAAGAAAAGCAATATAAAAAAAAGTAACAGAAATAACAGTGTATAGCACAGTTCATGAATGTGCTTGCACGGTTAACCTCTCCTCACCTTTGAGGCAGGACTGAAAAGGTACGAAGATACTAACAGTATGTTTCTAAATAGGGGCAGAAAAATTCCTGCAGTGCAAGACTATCTGGCGTATCACATCTCTGGTCCCCACCTAATCAATGTCAGTAGTAACCTCCTGTCATTGTGACAACCAAAACCATCCCTAAACCACCACTGGGCTGAGATCTACTGCTAGACAAAAGCAGCACTGTGATTCAGTAGAAAAAGATTTGAGGCTTGACAGACCTCATCTGTAAAAGGGGACTTTAATGCTTCCTGTTGAGTATGTTATTACATTACTTCCTGAATCATGCCAGGGACTTAGAGATGCTCAATGTTAGTTCTAGAAAGCACAAACATATTCTTCTATCAAGTTACTTTTACAACATTAGCTTTCAAAGCTACTTTAGAGTGATTTAAACTTTACATTTTCTTTTTACATGCTATAAAAAGTGCTTTACTACAACTCACAATTCAGGGATATATGTGTAACTGTATTGTGGAGTGGGGAGGGGATATGTGTATGCATAACTTTTATAGGTCTTAGTACCCAGCAGGCACACACTAAAAGATATGGGACCTCAAATCTTTGTTGAACAAAGTAAAAAAAAATTTTAATTAACAGAGAATATAAACCCTCCTTGAACACTAAAGGGAGTCTAATATAGGGCGTGGTTTTCAAAAGCAAAAAGGCATTACATTAACTATAAAATAAGCTTAATATTATAAAATGTGAAAGAAATCAGAACTGAAATGAATAATAACTGTATATTCAATGGCATATTCAAAGTGCATATTTGGTTCATAATATAAATTACATAAAACACAGTCTACAGAGCGCAAGGGGGAAAAGGGCAAAACACTGAATACAAATATCAAATTCTGATTCTGAGCTTGTTAAATAGGTATTTCTTATGAGATAGCTGATGGAACATGAATATAGTCTACAAATTATGTTATTTGGCTATTTAAAGAACAAGTTCACGTGCCCGAAGGACTTCATCAGAAAAGGAGGTAAACTTCTACATACTAAATATTGAGGGTTAATGGAAGTATAGATAACAGTCACTGAATACTTAAATTTAGTATGATATTTTGAGTTTCTCAGATCATATAAAACTGGAGTATATTTCAGTGAAACAGAATACAATGTAATATAACATATGGGAGAGAGAGGAATCACTAAAAACAATAAAATTGGTATGTCTTGACTCATAATTTTAAAAAAATTTTTTTTAATAATTATTTATTTTTTGGCTGCATCGGGTCTCAGCTGTAGCACGAGGGATCTTTCATTGTGGCACATGGGCTCTTCGTTGCAGTGCACAGGCTTCTGAAAAGGCTATACATACTATATGATCCTAATTGTATGACATTTTGGAAAAGGCGAAATTATAGAAATAGTAAAAAAAAAAAAAAAAAAAAGAAATGAATGGTTGTCAGGGGTTCAGAGAGAGAAAGGAGAGGGATGAATTGGGGGAGTGCAGGACATTTTAAGGATGGTGAAACTACTCTGTGTGATACTGTAATAATGGATAAGTCATTATGGGCTTGTCAAAACCCATAAAACTGTATAATATAGAGTGAGCCAATGTAAACTATAGACTTTAGTTAATAATAATGTATCAATATTGGTTCATTATTTGTAACATATACCACACTAATGCAAGATGTTAATAATAGGGGAAACTGCATATAAGGGGTGGGAGTGGGTTATGGAATTCTTCGTACTATCTGCTCAATTTTTTTTTTTTTTTTTTTTATTTGCGGTACGCGGGCCTCTCACTGCTGTGGCCTCTCCCGTTGCGGAGCACAGGCTCCGGACGCGCAGGCTCAGCGGCCATGGCTCACGGGCCCAGCCGCTCCGCGGCATGCGGGATCCTCCCGGACCGGGACACGAACCCGTGTCCCCTGCATCGGCAGGCAAACTCTCAACCACTGCACCACCAGGGAAGCCCTCAATTTTTTTCTAAACCTAAAATTGTATTAAAAAAAACAGTCTATTAATTATAAAACAAAAAACGAAACCATAAAGAAAACATGAGATAATTCTACTAAAACCCTGGAGAAGGCAAGTCTCGTATAACTCAAAATTCTAAACACTGTAAGACTGATAAATTCAGCTATATAAAAATCAAAATTTTCTAAATGGAAAAAACAACAAAACAAAGTCAAAAGAATAATGGAAGGAGTTCCCTGGCGGTCCAGTGGTTAGGACTTGGCGCTTTCACTGCCAGGGCCTGGATTCGATCCCTGGTCGGGAACTAAGATCCCACAAGCTGTGTGGCGCAGCCAAAACAACAAAAAACAAAAAATAATGGAAAAATATACGCAATTCATAAAACAAACAAGATATGTCCCTAACACATCAAGGACTCCTAGAAATGAGGAAAGGATGGATACAGACAGTTCACAGAAAAGGAAGCACAAACAGCTCTTAAATACAGAAAAAGATGTTCATCCCAGAAAACGGTAAGAATGTACCTTTGACTCTGGAAGACCACCCACCTCAAGCCTCTTCACCTTTATGGAAAGGGGTCAAAGGGAGCCCCGACCACTCCTTCCCAGGACTCCAAGGTTCCTTCTGCAGAAGTCAAGACCAAGTCTTGGGCACCCAACTTTCTCTACGATCCAATAATTGAGAACTTGAGAACATATGCCTGTTATTCTTGTTTAGACAAGTCCCTACAAGAAGCTCCAGACTATCCTCTCCATCATTAAACAGCTCTGCATATCCATTACTCCCCAGCTTCTGCAATCTTTCCACTGGACCCTCTAGAAGTCACAGCCCATGATCAACAAAAGGCCCTACCCCTGGTCCTTTTGCTCTACAGAAAACTGGCTCTCCAAGGAAGATAACACTTCTCCTGCAGCCACCTCAAGTGGTAGCTTTCAGTCTTCCACGGCTCTTGTACCTCCTAAATGAAGGGTCCTCTTTGCTCCCTTTGCTACTTCAAAACCACTCTCCCTCCCTCTTTCCTAAAACAGCCGAGTTCAGATCTTCTCATTTAAAAAACCTCACTGTCCCCTCATCTTTCAATGATTTTAACTCCTGGCTCACTGCTGCTCTCTCTAATGTTACTTCTGTCTTAACGGAAGTGATGCTTCCAACACCATTGGCTTTTTGACTCCACCTTATTATTAACCGTCAAGGTCTACAAACTCCATTTCAAGGATTCCAACTATCATCTTCCATTTCTCTAACCCACTCACTCTCTTTATACCCACCTCTGTGCTTGCTCAGGGCGACTCACCTCTGCTCCGGCTAGCCCGTACCTTTCAAGTTCTTAGAAAGCGCCAAGTGTCCTCTACCCTGCAGCATTCACGTGAAGGCTGTTCCCTCTGCCTGGGACCTCTGCTTGCAGCTCTTTGCTTCTTCTCAACTTTAAAATCATAGTATAAATGTTATCCCTCACGCCTGTGCTTCCCTGAAAAACCTAAGTAGGTCTCCCTTTTATTCTCCACTGAAGCCCTCTGCTCACTATCTTCTTAGACCATTACCTGTTTATTTCTATCTTCCACTGGCAAACTGTTACCATAGCTGATGACAAAGGCTGTACCTGCTTTATTCACCACTCTAGACCCAAAGCATGATACCCAGCCAGTACTCACTGTTTGTCAAATAAAAGAAAAAACGACTGATACAAAAAGAATGAAATGAACTGAAGTAATTCTGTGACATTAAGAAAGTGAAAGAGACCAGGAAATCAAGATCACGCTTTACAAAAAAGCCTTTAATTTTATTCCTGCTATAACTCTTCCCCTAGTTTAAATTACATTTTAAAAAATCCTAAATATGAATCAGATTGTCATTTGTTAACTAGAAAAAACTAGAGTACCTACAGCTGTTGTGATGATTAAATAAAATGTTTATAAGGCACTTAAACAAGAGCCGGCAGATAATAAGCAGTCAGTAAATGCTGGCTATTATCCTTAAAAGACACTGAAAAGACTGTCAAGCCTAAGGCCAGTAAATGGAGGGTATGATCATTACAAGACATATGTTGGAAGAAATCTGTTTCTAGAACTGATGCTGCCCTTCCAACTTGAAGAAGTCTAGGTCAGAGATTACTCTTCCCTTAAAAAATCAGGACATATTCTATCAACCTCCAGCTAAAGGTCAGAAGTAGTCAAAGCCCGGGTCCAGGACAAGACAACATAAAGCCAATGAAAAATACTTTTAACAAACTCTTTCCCAAAGGCTTATATTTATATTTTTCACAAAATATCAGTAATGACTATCATTTTCTCCTTCTAATTCTGTATGAATAAATCAAAGACTTACTATCCAAATAGATCCCTTATCCAAGTAAAGAAAAAAGTTTATCACGTTGTCCACTCTCAGTCAACTATATTTTTGTCTAAAGCTAAACAAAGACAGTTAAGACATAAAATAATAGCACAAATTAATCTGGATGTCAATTACAGAGTTTTAACTTTAACTTTTTATTGTGGATAATCAACACCCATCCTCACATCTATTTTTTATATATGAAATTATAATCAAATCAATTAAAACTAATAGACAAAAGCTATTTATTATGGGAAGCTATGTATTATGTTAAAGAAAACTGCTACTATTATTCTGAAAGTTCTCTTGATCCTGAACAGAGACTTTTCAGTCCATCATATGACATCACTGGCTAAGTATTTTTCAGTACTTAGACGTTGGAAGAACTGCACACTAAAAATCACGTGAATCTTTGGAAATCAGAAAAAAATTTTCAGAATTTTTAAGTCCAGCATATTCAAACATTTCAGGCTGACAGGATATATTAGGGAATTAAATAATTACAAATGCAGAATAGTGTATAATATGCTTATTGTCTATTACGGCAGGGAAAAGATATTCGTATTTGTGTAAAGAAACAATGGAAAGGTACAAAAGAAACAGAAGTGGTTACCTATAGAGGATGGAGGAGGGAAACAGGAACAGAAGTTAGACTTGTCAATGTTCATCTTTTTAAACTGTTTTAAATTTTGAGCCATGTGAGTATCTATTTTTGAAACAAAAAAGTACATATTTCATAAGCATAAGTATTTCTTTAAATCAACAAACATAAATACACACGTATGTGTGGCTCAAAGAACAGTACTTTTTTTTAAAGAGGAAGAATTAAAGAGGGTTTTTCGAAATACTGCTGGAACCATGTTTCTGGGTCACAGTTCTCTGACCAAATGAAATTTCACAATAATTGGCTCTTCATTTCCCCTTAAAAATTGAGAATATTTCCCAAACAACCATAACTCCAAAACAGATGACTCGAAAAAAAGAAAGGAAGGGAGGGAGGGAGGGAGGAAGGAAGGAAGGAATTCTTTAAAAAGGGCCCAAAAGGATTTTTAAATATTATTTTCTTAGGGAAGAAAGACTTTAATATAAGTTACTTTATGCACTAAATAATTCTACAATATATTGCTGGTTACAAATCATTTTGTTTAAAAAAGAATCTTACTGAAATAGAAATGCTTTTCTTAAAGTTCCCTCAACTGTCCCTAAATCTGTCCTCTTAAATAGATCTGTACATTTTGTAAAGTTACAGATTAATACCATATGGCAATGTTTTTGTAAAAAAAAAAAACCTAGACTGTTGCCTAGTATACAAGTAACCTGATGAACTGCATTCCCGTCCATAACGTGCCTCTACTTCAACCTGCCCTATCTACATCTGCCTCAGGAAAACTCATGTCCCCTTTTCCCTCTCACACCAATGACATGTCTCAGTCTTTTCTAAAGCGCACCAGGTACCTAGAATACTTCACTGACAACCTACAATACTGGTTCAATATTCTCACGCTACCATCAGCAACCCATACTAAACATATGTATCTAGATTCCTAGACAACATAAACCAGATTTCCATGTTTTCCATATAACTAATTATGAAATAATTTTAAAAATTAAAACCAAACAGTAAGTGGTTACCAGGTTCTGGGGAAGGGGGAAGTGGTAAGTTGTTTAACAGGCAGAGCTCACTTGGGGATATGATGAAAAATCTGGAGATGGACAGTGGTGATGATCCCACAACAATGTGACTGTGCTGAATGCCACAAACTTGGGTCAAAGAAAATGTTTTCATGTATGATAATGCACTTGCCTTTATAATAATGCAGTCATAAAATATTTTTATTACTTTTTTATGGAGAAAGGGAACCAGGAAGACAAAAGTGCTGACGGCCCATGAAAGTCAAAATGTGGCCCTGATGCTTATTTCCTACTATGAAATCATCAAGGTACAGCAAGAAAGTGAAAATAATGAAAATACAACTGGATATGAATGTAAAACATTATTTTTAAAGAGAAATCACACACATAAGCAAATTTTGTGGGTTTGATTTTTTTAAACCCTAGTAATATTAGAATGGCATCTCAATTACTACACAATCCTTTTCAAACAATTCTTTATTAATAAGAGCTATAAAGAGATATCACATTTCCATAAACAAACAAATAAATACTTGGAAATTAACTTAATGAGAATTTAAAGGAACTAGAGAGCAAGTATTAAGGAAGAAAAAATAAGTGAAAAAGAAAAAAGGAAAAGAAGGGAAGAGGAAAGGAAAAAATATTGATTAAAAACAAACAGAGGGCTTCCCTGGTGGCTCAGTGGTTGGAAGTCCGCCTGCCAATGCAGGGGACGCGGGTTCGTGCCCCGGTCCGGGAGGATCCCACATGCCGTGCAGCGGCTGGGCCCGTGAGCCATGGCCGCTGAGCCTGCGCGCCCGGAGCCTGTGCTCTGCGGCGGGAGAGGCCACAGCCAGTGAGGGGCCCGCATACCGCAAAAAAAAAAAAAACAGAACTACCTCTCATTATTTAAATTAGCAAAGCTGAAAACACTTCCTAAGTAAATTCATAGATTTAGCATAATGTCAATTTAAATCTCCAAAGTATAATGAAATACTAAGGAAAAATACTGAGAGAGAATATCTTGTCTAAAGTAAATTTGAAAAAATTAAAGAATGAGGATTATCTAAACCTACTGATACTAGATAACAACAAAAAGCAAATAGAAAACAATTACTTAAAGCTATAAATTAGTACATTTTAAGTACACAAGGACAACATGGATGGAACCTTGAAGGCATTATGCTAAGTGAAATCAGTCAGACAGAGAAAGACAAATACTATATGATCTCACTTATATATGGAATCTAATAAAATCAAACTCACAGAAACAGAGAACAGACTGGTGGTTGTCAGATGGGCAGAGGGGTGAGCAAAATGAATAAAATGGGTCAAAAGGTACAAACTTCCAGTTATAAGTAAGTTCTGAGGCTGTAATGTACAGCATGGAGAGTACAGTTACAATACTTTGTTGCACATATGAAAGTTGCTGAGAGAGTAGATCTGAACAGTTCTCATCACAGGAAAAGACAGGGAAAAAATAACAGATTATCATTTCTAGTATAATAATGTTAACATGAAGAAAAACAAATTGATCTCTTTAAATCTCCATGACACATCATACAGGATTTTTAGGTGGGTTACAACTTTATTTTTTAACTAGAAAAATATGGAATATTTCTAGTAATGAAAGGGAGTTTGTCCTTTCATTTCAAGCAATTAATCAAATTATTATAAAAAGTATCTACAAAATGAAGACTACCAAACTAAAGATAAAAAGAAAACTGATGGAGTGAAAAGAGAGAGGAGGGACTTTGCAACTGGAATGCTAGATAAAAGTTTTATCTCCAAAATACACAGGCATGGAGCTAGGTCGATACCTAGTCCTCAACAGACAAACTGTCACAAAATATCATTTTAATCAAAAAGAGGCAGGTTTGACATAAATACACTACTATGTGTAAAACTGATAGCTAGTGGGAACCTGCAGTATAGCACAGGAAGCTCAGGTCGGTGCTTTGTGATGACCTAGATGGGCAGGATGGGAGGGGATATATGTATACATATAGCTGATTCACTTCGTTGTACAGCAGAAACTAACACAACATTGTAAAGCCATTAAAAAAAAAAAAAGAGGCAAAGGTGTATCCACTTAACCATGCACCAGATACTATTATAAACACTTTATATATATTAACTAATCTAACACTCAAAACAAGCCCCCTATAAAAAGATACTTTTATTCTCTTGTAGCAAACTAGAAAAGAAAGTTACTATTTACCCACCAGTGACACAGCTAAGCAGTCAGAGCCAGGATCTGAACCCAGGCAGTCTCACTCCAAAGGCCATGCTCTCAGCCACTAAGCTATTTGCTTTCCTCTTCACAACAAAAATTCATAGACCTTTCATCCTACAAATCTAAGTCTACTAGATGTATATAAACTACTATTATACAAGGCAAAACACAAATAAGATTGGTTTTAATAGAGTGTTTTGAGGATTCAGGTTTTCGATAATGATTTTCAGTACTAGGGATAAGGAAGGCCTTTGTGGAAGAAATAATATCCATAGTGGGTCTGGAAGGATATGAGACACAGAGATAGGAGATGGGAGAAGAGAATATTCGACACTGAAGGAACACAATGACCAAAAGCATTACAATAAAGCAGAAAAGCATTGGCAGCTCAAATATTTGAGTTGAAAAGATCAGTAACTACAAAAGAAGTAAATGAAAAATAAATGATTCAGAGGCCTAAGGAGGTTACTAGACTTAACTCAGTATGGAAGACAGGGGAGTAACATGGTCAGAGTTGTCAAATGGCCACCGGCTATAAGAACTGGACAGAAAAGAGATGGAAACAGAAGGAAACGCCAGAAGGTTAATTCACTAGGCTAGGCGTGGTTAAGGATGGCTCAAGTAAAGTGGGGCCAATAGACGTAGAGAAGAAGGAACAGACACATAACACACAGTAACTACTCAAACATCAACTAAATTAAGGAACTAACCAGGCCGGAAAGGATGCAAAGACAACAAAGGGGATGGTCGAGGCCACAATCTTCGGAACCTGCCAGAGGGAGCACATTACGTACTAAAAAGGGCTTGAGTGACGGGGTGGAAAGGACTTAAACACAAACTGCCCCACCTGGTTTGACCAATGTTCAAGAACTTAACTAAGGAGACTCTATGGCATCAATATCGTGAGAGATATTATGGAGGCGTGCTGACAGAATTTGGTAAAAAGCTAAATGCAGAGGAGGGTCTGAGGCTTTAGGTGTGAATGAAAGAATAACCTTGTCATTAACAGAGACAGGGGACAAAGGAGGGAATGTAGGTTTAAAGCAAAAGGAGACATGAGTTCAGGATTCTAGATGTGAGGCCGTGGCTTATGTAGTGTGATGTTCAGAAATTATGCTGCATCCCCAATATTAGTGCTTGAGTTAGGGATTCAGAGCTAAAACTACAGATGTCACATAAAGAAATTTGAAAGCTGGGAGATTTCAAAAGAAAAAGTATCAGGTAAAAAAATGGATCAAAGAAAGTTTAACGAACTATCTCTATTTAGAAGGGAAGGAAGAAGAGCCAGAGAAGGCACCATCAGAGAGTTAAAATTACCACCAGAAGAATCAAGCAGAATCCAGCAGTGCTCCCAAACATTCTTCACATGAAAGTACGTAAATAAAACAATATTTGTGTGGCACAAAGGGGTAAATGTGGCTACTAATAACTGGACGTTATTAGCCCAGGAATGAAGGAAACCATTACTCTGTACATCAGTAAATCCCTTTGCGGCACTGATGAGAAAGCCCTGTAGTACCAAAAAGTCTGTATGCCAGAAAGTTTACAATTCTATTTCCCTAAAACTGTCTCTCTTTCAACAGTCACTGATTAGTTGGGTCGAATGGGCACATGTGACAGAGAAGAAAAGAACACAGAAATAACCAAAAAACTTGGTAATTGAGAAATCACTGATGAATTTAAAAATCAGCGGGAATGAAAACAACCTAAATATCCATCAATAGATGAATGGATGAAGAAGATTTGGGGAATACACACACACACACACACACACATACATATATATATATAATATTCCATTGGATATATATATCCATTGTGTGTGTGTACACACACACACACACAATGGAACACCACTCAGCCATAAAAAAGAATGAAATAACACCATTTGCGGCAACATGGATGGACCTAGAGATTATCATACTAAGTGAAGTCAGAAAGAGAAAGACAAATATCATACGATATCACTTATATGTGGAATCTAAAATATAACACTAATTAACATATCTACAAAACAGAAACAGACTCACAGACATAGAGCACAGACTTGAGTTTGCTAAGGGTGGGTGGGGGGAGGGAAGGACTAGGAGTTAGGGATGAGCAGATGTAAACTATTACATAGAGAATGGATAAGCAACAAGGTCCTCCTGTAGAACACAGGGAACTATAGTCAATACCCTGTGATAAACCACAATGGCAAAGAATATGAAAAAGAATATATGTATAACTGAATCACTTTGCTGTACAGCAGGAATTAACACAACATTGTAAATCAACTACACTTCAATAAAATTTTCTTTAAAAATCAGTGGGAAAAGTTAGATTTCAGAAGGCAATTATGGACAAGGGAGAATAATTAAAGTATCAACATTGTTACCAGTCATGTTGTTCCTCCTGGTTACAGGGAGTAACCTAAATGGGATGATTCCTCAAATCTCACTAGCAAAAACATTCTCTTTTTAAACTAAATTGTGATTGTAGTATGCTTTACCTTCTAACTCTTGTTTCATTCATGTTAATAAACAGGAAGAATAAATAAAAATCCTTTGAAACTTTGCAACACTTACCCAGTGCGAGACTGACCGACTTTATCACAAATATCCAAAATGAGGCCCCAATCCTCAGCAGTATTCATCTCACTGGTTGCTTTCTCTGTATATTATAAAAAGAAATCGCAGACACATTATTTTTAAAAATCTTTACGAGGTAAATGATCGCATTCAAATTACCAAACTGTAGTATAATCAAATATCAACAAATCACAATAGTTGTCAACACCTGGTTAATGAAATATTTAATTCCATCTTTAAAAGGAGGTAGGGCACCTTTATTACCTATCATAATTATTTTCCCCATTTATACTTTATTTGTTTGTTACTTAGTATCAAAAAAAATAGGCCACTGATTTTTTGTTATAAAAATACACCCGCAGGCGCGCACACACTCGCGTGCGCACAAATCTATCCCTTTCTGCACACAGAAAGACTAAAATAAGGAATACTTTCATTCAAATAATTCTTAGCTTTACTCGCCAGCAAAAGAGCATGACTAGGCACAGATCTCTAACAAAATGTTTCAGATAATTAAATTAATTAACTATCTAGTTTTGCTGATTCTGTTGTTGCGGGGGGGGGGGGGGGGGGGGCGGTGCTGAGCAAAAGAAAACCAAGCTTTAACTGAATATGTTCCCTTAAATAAAAACTTGACAAGTTGAAAACAACAACAGAGGTATGGCAGATTGAACCAAATCACCTAATTTAGATCCCTTTCTTAATTACAATAAAGGGACTTTTTTCTTCTTTAACACAAACATACAAGGATAAGGAAAACATGAGAAGCAATAACAGCAACAATATCTCAAAAGCTATAGGACAACATTGATACATGGCAAACTACTTAGAAGACCCAAGAAAGGTGAATCCTGTATTGGCAGTAAGAAAAAAAAGCTTAAGAACCAGCTCGGTGCTTTGGGACAACCTAGAAGGGTGGGATAGGGAGGGTGGGAGGGAGGCTCAAGATGGACGGGATATGGGGATATATGTATGCATATGGCTGATTCACTCTAACACAGTATTGTAAAGAAATTATACTCCAGTAAAGATCTATTAAGTAAATAAATATTAAAAAATAAAAAAAGAACCAGTCTGTTGAATCCTCAGAAAATTCAAGTACTCATAGCAGAAAGAATGTCTGCAATTGAGAATGAAGAAGAAAAAGAGGACCTCCAAGTTAGCAAAATCGGTTAATGCTGTTTGAAATGTAGGTAGTCCCTACTTTGCTTCCTTACAGGCTCTAGGAATCACCTCTCCCCCTCGGAGCAAATGAGTGATGGTTTACTTTCTGCAGGTAAAGCAAATTTCTTTTCTAGACAAGGAGATACCAGGTATAGTTGAGACTTAGGCACCAAAAATAAGCAATTACTTCCATTTTCCAGTCCAGCATGTAAGGAGCTTGGAAGTATTCACTTCATCCTAACAAGTAAAACAGTAAACAAAGTGAAAAGTCAACAACTCTTCTTAGATGCCTCAGAAGTGAGGTCACAGGGCAAACTGCTGCCCCCAAAATGAGACAAACAGATAGGTGGATATACGGAATCACAACTTAACAGAGCAGAAGCCCCTGAGCAGAAACATCTCCAGGAACCAGTACCAGGGCACAAAAATCTAAACTGAAACTGCCAAACTGCCAGAGGAGAAGTGTGCACAAGTCGGAGACTTAAAACTCCAGAGAAGCCTAGGCTTAGGGGAGCCCCACACTTTATTTATTTATTTAGTTAGTTTTTTTTTTTTTTGCGGTAAGCGGGCCTCTCACCGCTGCGGCCTCTCCCGCTGCGGAGCACAGGCTCCGGACGCGCAGGCTTAGCAGCCATGGCTCACGGGCGCAGCCGCTCCGCGGCACGTGGGACCCTCCCAGACCGGGGCACGAACCCGTGTTCCCTGCACTGGCAGGCGGACTCTCAACCACTGCGCCACCAGGGAAGCTCCCCCCACACTTTTGTGAGCTTTTTTTTTAAAATAAATTTATTTGTTTTATTCATTTATTTTTGGCTGCATTGGGTCTTCGTTGCTGCGCGCGGGCTTTCTGTAGTTGCCACGATCAGGGGCTACTCTTCATTGCTGTGCATGGGCTTCTCATTGTGGTGGCCTCTCTTGTTGCGGAGCAAGGCCTCTAGGCGTGCAGGCTTCAGTAGTTGTGGCACACAGGCTCAGTAGTTGTGGCTCGTGGGCTCTAGAGCACAGGCTCAGTAGTTGTGGTGCACGGGCTTAGGTGCTCCACAGCACGTGGGATCTTCCCGGTGCAGGGCTCAAACCCTTGTCCCCTACACTGGCAGGCAGATTCTTAACCACTGCACTACCAGGGAAGCCCTTTTGTGAGTTCTACTTCCATGGGTTCTCCCAAGTTCTCAAGGTGAATATCACAGAAAATTTCTCCTATTTTTTCCAGCAGGGGGAGAGAAACTGATAATTTTGAAATACACCAGAGTATTCTCTTCTTAACAAGGCCTACTCTCAAGAGAAATAATTTTACCAGCCCCTAACTAACTAGAGTTTTATCAGAGATTAACCCACCTGGGTAAAGGGAAATCCCAACGCTAGCCTGCTCTAGCCTTCTACGTGGGAAAAGGGGAATATCCAACTCCAGCCCACTGTAGCCATCCCGTCCCAACTTAAGGGAGAGCAGCACATGAAAATTCACTCCCCGGGGCAGAGGCTCACTGAGCCCTAATCACAGGACTATCAGTACCTGATCCTCACACCACTAAAGGCTGGTGTCCCTTCATCTAGTACATCGTCTCCAGCTTCCAGCAAGCCACATTCTATAATGCAAAGACCACCGTTGGAAAAGACCAGACTAGCATCAGAACCAGACTCAGACATGACAAGGATGTTGGAATTATCAGACCAGAAATTTTAAAGACTATGATTAATATGCTAATAAGAGCTCTAATGGAAAAAGGAGGTAACATGCAAGAACAGATGGACAATGTAAGCAGAGATATGGAAATTCTAAAAAAGAATCAAAAAGAAATACTGGAGATCAAAAATAGTATAACAGAAACGAATGTCTTTGATGGGCTCATCAGCAGTCTGGACACGACTGAGGCAAGAATCTCTGAGCCTGAGGATATGTCAATAGAAATTTCCAAAACTGAAAAGCAAAGAGAAAAAATGACTGGCAGGGGGGAAAAAAACTGGAACAGATTATCCAAGAATGTGGGAAACTATAAAAGCTGTAACAAAGGCATTGTTGGAATACCAGAGAAGAAGGAGAAAAAGAAATAGAAGAAATATTTGAAGCAAGTATGACTCAGAATTTCCCCAAATTAATGTCAGACACCAAACCACAGGTCCAGGAAGCTCCAGGAACACCAAGCACAATACCTGTCAAACAAACCAACCTCTACACCTAGGCATATCACATTCAAACTGCAGAAAATCAAAGATAAAGAAAAAATTAAGAAGAAGCCAGCAGGAAAAAACACCTTTCCTATTCAGAAGTAAACATAATGGTTACACCTGACATCTCAGAAACTATGCAAACAAGGAGAGAATGGAATCAAACAGTGTGAAGAGAAAATAACCACCAACCTAGGATTATACACCCTGTGAAATTATTCACAAGGAAAGGAGAAATAAAGACTTTTTCATACTAAGAAACATTGAGGGAACCCGTTGATAGCAGACTGGCTTTGCAAGAAATGTTTTAAAAAGTTCTCCAAGGAGAGGATACAGGAGACATGTATACACGTGTGTGTGTATGTATTTGTGTGTGTGTGTGTGTGTGTGTGTGTGTGCGCGCGCAGGCGTGTGTATAAGTGAAATGAATCACAGCAAGGACAGCAGGAACAAAAGAGAGAAATTAGGAATAGTTTGCTACTAGAAGGTGAGTTGTACTACCAGTGAAGTGGTACAATGTTATTTGCAAGTGGACTTGGACTAGTTGTAAATGTATATTGTAAATTCTGAAAGTAGAAAAAAAAAAGATAACTGATATGCTAAAAAAGGAGAGAAAATGGAATCATATAAAATGCTCAGTTAAAACCACAAAAGGCAGGGAGGAAAGTGTGAGAAACAGGAACAAAGAACAAGGGCTACAACTAGAAAATTATAACAGATATGGTAGATATTAGTTCAACAATATCAATAATCACTTTAAATGTTAATGGTCTAAATACAGACAGAGATTGTCAGAGTGATCAAAAGATGAAATCCAATTATATGTCATCTACAAGAACCCACTTTAAATATAAAGATACATATAGATTAAAAATAAAGGGATGGAGAAAGATATACCATGCTAACACTAATCACAAGGAAGTGGGAGTAGCTGTATTTCTGACAGAGCCAACCCTGGAGCAAGGAAAATTATCAGGGACAGAGGCATTACATAATAGTAAAGGGGTCAATTCTCAGAGAAGACAACAATCCTTAACATGCATGTGCCTAACTACAGACTGTCAAGATAACTGAAATAAAAAGTAATGGCACTGCAAAGAGAAACAGATGAAGCCACTATTATAGCTGGAGACTTCAACACCTCTCTGTCAGAAATGGACAGTTCCAGCAGACAGAAAATCAGTTTAAGGACATAGTTGAACTCAACACCACCATCAATCAACTGGATATAATTAACATCTGTAGACTATTTCATCCAACAACAGCAGAATACATTCTGCTCAAGTTCACCTGGAACGTAACAAAACAGACCATATTCTGGGCCATAAAACACACCATAACAAATTTTAAAAACTAGAAATCATACAATGTCTGCTAACAGGCTACAATGGAATTAAACTAGAAATCATTAACAAAAAGAGCTGGGAAATCCCCAAATATGTGAAGATTAAATAACACACACTTGTAAATAATACACAGGTCAAAAACCGGAGAAATATTAAAATATTATGAATTAAACAAAAATGAAAGTACAACCTATCAAATTTTGTGGGAGGCATTTGATATCAATGCTTAGTGGGAAATCTGAATTTATACATCAGAAAAGAGAATCTAAAATCTCTAACATAAACTTCCCCTTTAGGAAACTAGAAGAGGAAATTAAATCCAAAGTAAGCTAAAGGAAAAAATTTAGAGCAGAAATCAATGAAATTGAAAACAGAAAAGAGAGAAAAATCAGTACAATCAAAAATTGGTTGTTTGGAAAGATCAACGAAATTGATAGGGTAACCAAAAAAAGAATGAGAGAGAAAACACAAATTATTAACATCAGAAATGAAAGAGGGGACCTCACTACAGATTTCATGGACATAAAAAGGCTATTAAATGAATACTACTATGGGTGAAGAGCCATGAGAGAATCATGGGAGCCTCCAATCTACAGCCAGTCAGTCAGAAGCACAGGTAACCTCCTGGACTGGCACCTGAAGTGGGGAGTGAAGGCAGTCTTGTACGACTGAGCCCTTAACCTGTGGAATCTGATATTCTCCCTAGGTAAACAGATAGTGTCAGAATTGAGGTAAATATGTGGGGTATCTAGTCAGTGTTCACTGAAAACTGAAAGACTTCTTGGTGGTGTTGAATAAAAGCACATAGTAATTAACAACAACTCTATGCCCACAAATTTGATAACCTAGGAAAAAATGGGCCAAGTCCTCAAAAAACACATTTGCCAAATCACAAATAAGAAAAGACAGACAATCCGTATAGGCCTATATCCATTAAAGAAACTGAACGAGTAATCAGTAACCTTCCAAAATAGAAAGCACCAGGCATAGATAGGTTAATGGTGCATTCTACCAAACATTTAAGGAAGAAATTATACCAATTCTCTACGATCTCATCTAGAAGACAGAAGCAGAAGAAATACTTCGTAACTCATTCTATGAGGACAGTATTACCCTAGTACTAAAACCAAAGACATTAGTGGAAAAGAAAACTACAGTCCAATATCTCTCATGAAAATATCAACAGATGCAAAAATCCTCAACAAAATATTAGCAAATCCAACGCAGAAGAAAGCAACTTAGAACAAACAAGAGCCTATGTAAGAGGGAAAAAAACTTCAAAAAGAAGTAACTGTTATCTTCTGAAACAAAAACTACACCAAAGCAGAAGGCAACCTGTCTTAACTGGAGCGCTGTAATGCCAAGAACAGATATGTTAAAAGACAGCACCTCCAAGATCTTCACTAATATTTACATGTTTTTTAACCTGAGATGGTTTGGGGGTAGAAAGCCTGATCCATACCAAGATTCTTACCTATAATGATAGGTCTTGGTGATGAGATAACGAAATTCCTGATCCCCTATTCCCCTCAATGCCCTGCTACCTCGTTCAACAGGCAACACTTACTTCCCCATTTTGACTTATTACTGAGAGCTGGAGGTCAGTCATAGCCAGTTTAAAAGCAGAAAATACAAATAGCCAACTCTGTCCAAATTCTTTGTAGGTTTGCAATACCTGAGCCATATCATGGTCCCAAGGGCTATAGCAACACCTACCCGTTAGTCACTGCCATGGAGAACTATCCATAGAATAAATAATAAGGCGGCAGTGGGTGATAACCAATGGGTAGTGGCAGATAGGGTACCTATGTCCAATTACCCTACCATTTTCTAAAAGCAGATTATTCACACAAATTAATTCCTGTTAAGAATTAACACAAATGTCCAAAACATCTGAGATCATGGTAAGGTGACTTATTTGCAGGAAATTACAAAAGCTGGACAGATATTCAACAAAATGGAATAAGTTTCTAGTCTAGGCCAGACCCTATCTGAAGTAGCTCAGACTCTAAAAACGGAAAATGAAACCAACAGATAGAGACCTGAATATATCACACACAAAATATCACACACAAAAAATACAAAGCTTAAAGCAAATTGAAAAAATGGTAAACACCTGGGAGGAGAGAGAATGAGTATCAGGAAAGGATTCTTAATATATTTAGAAACTAAGAGGAGAACAGGATTAAAAATAAACTCATTTCTATTTAAGTGAATACAGTAAAGTTATGAAAACAGAAGAGAAATATAAAGAAGAATGTAGGCTGGCTGAAATAGAGACTACTTTGTGAAAGGCAGGAAGCACTCTAAGACCCAAAATACAAAATGAGGCATCTGTATTAATTCAAGAAACACCAGAAAGCCTAGAAAATCTTGAGCAAGGAAACAATCTGATCAGAGCTGGACTTTTAAGAAAAAAATGAATCTGTTGCCAAGAAGGAAGAGGGAAAAGAAGAAAATATAATGAGAAACTTAACATTACTCTGGAAACTAAATGGGTTACTTTGAAAGCAAATGTTTAAATGCTGTTTAATTTGTTCTTGCTGGCAGGTATGCCAAGAGGGTAACTGAGTCAAACTGACCTGTTCAAGCTTCCATAATTGTAAATCCCTTGAAAATAACAATTTCTATTTTGGGTAATTCTTTCAATGTTCATGCTTTCAGCCTAAATGCTCAATAAATAAGAAATCTAATCATGTAACTGCAATGTGAATCCATAAACGTCATAGAAACATGGACCTTTAACACATCTACTTCAATGGTTTTCAAATTTTACTTTTCAATGCAGAAACCCTCTACAATGTAATTCTGATGCTGACTACACAGAGTTAGCACACACTTCACAGGTTGAGGGCACAGAACTCCCCAAGTCTCCCCTCACTTCAGACACAGAAACAAGCTCCAGGGTTTCCAACCACATGCACTTCTGACCAACTGGCTACAAATTCAGGGGTTTCCACTATCCCCTCAGGTTCGATAATTCACAGAACTCAGAAAAGCACTTATAATTAGTTTTATTATAAAAGATACAAATGACAACCAGCCAATGAAGAGAGACGCACGGGACTAGGTCTGGGAGGATCTCAAATGCAAAGCTTCTGTGCCCTCGGGACTCACCATCCTCCTGGCACATCAGTGTGTATCACCAACCAGGAAGCTCAACAGAGGTTCAGTGTCCAGAGTTTTTATTGGGGTTTCATTATGAAGGTATAGTTGATTGAATGATTGGCCACCTCCTAGAACTCAATCTCCAGGCCTCCTCCCCCTTTCTGAAGGTCTAGCTGATACCGTGTGACTCAAAGTCCCAGCCATCTTTATCAAAAGGTTAGTCTTTTTGGAGCCACCAGCCCCCATGCTGAGTCATCTCTGTAGCATAAACCAAGGTATTGTCCCAGGAACCCACCATGAGTTAGAAAGACGCTCCTATCACTCAGGAAATTCCAACGATTTACAGGTTCCCTTCCAGAAAACAGGGACAAAGATTAGTAAAATTCTTTATTATTCAACAATCTCTTTTATATAAAATATGTGTCTTAAAGGAAACCAATATGTGAAGTAAATTCAAGTGGAATTGCTCTAATTGAGGAATCCCAGAGCCCTATCCCATAAACTCCCAATACCTCTGAAGCCCAAGAAGACTGAGTGAGTCATCCTGAACAATATCCTCCCGTCTAACACTTACAGTCCACAGATTCAGCGTCCACAGGTCAAAAATAGTCAGAAAAAAAATTCCAAAAAGTTCCAAAAAGCAAAACTTGAATTTGCTGTGTGTGGGCAAATATTCACATAGCATTTACATTGTATTTACAATTATTTATATAACCCTGACATTTTATTAGGGGTTACAAGTATTCTAGAGATGATTTAAAGTATATGGGAGGGGTGGGGACTTCCCTGGTGGTGCAGTGGTTAAGAATCCACCTGCCAATGCAGGGGACATGGGTTCAAGCCCTGGTCCAGGAAGATCCCACGTCGCGGAGCAAATAAGCCCGTGAGCCACAACTACTGAGCCCGCGAGCTACAACTACTGAAGCCTGCACGCCTAGAGCTTGTGCTCCACAACAAGAGAAGCCACCACAATGAGAAGCCCATGCACCGCAATGAAGAGTAGCCCCCGCTCGCCACAACTATAGAAAGCCCACACGCAGCAACGAAGACGCAACGCAGCCAAAAATAAAAAATTTAAAAAATTTAAAAAGTATATGAGAGGGGAATTCCCTGGCAGCCCAGCGGTTAGGACTCCGTGCTTCTGCTGCAGGGGCCGCGAGTTTGATCCCTGGTCAGGGAACTAAGATCCCACATGCTGCGACACAGCCTAAATAAATAAATTAATTAAATAAAGTTTAAAAAAATAAAAGTATATTTGAGGATGTACGTAGGTTATATGAAAACATTACGCCATTTTATATAAGGGACTTGAACATCTGCAGTTTTGGTGTCCACGGGAGTCCTGCAGATATTGAGGGATGACTGTACTTCATCTTAGAAAAAAGAAAGCAAGTTATCACTTTGATCTGGTAGTGCGCTTAATTCATCATCCTCACTGACTGGTAGCCAAGCAGATTTTTTAAAAGCTTAGTGCATTCTTTAAAAAGAACACACTTAAATCTTAAAACCTATCACTCTGTTTAAAAATAGTTAAGCTTATTAAAACTTAACTTATTAAAAAGTAAATAGTTAACTAGAAATGACAAGCTTATGTCTGTTAAAATACAAATTGTCTATTATCATAACTAAGGATGATCTGAATTAAGGCAAACCCAGGAGTGTCTGGTACGGTCATTAACAGATATTATGCTAAACATTCTCCTATGCACAAACAGGATCAGGATCTGACTCAGACTTATATACACAGATCAGAAATGCAACCCATTTCAGAACGTTAAAATTGTTCACATTATTTATTGATGCTGCCTCAAGATCAAGAGCTATAGCAGTTCTTCTACATTGTAAAATAACAAATACTTTTTACATCAGAAAAGTATAAACTACCAGTAGCAGTTCAACATGGCTTTGTGAATAGCAAATGAATTCAAAACTATTTATTTTCTAAGACAAAAACACGGTATGTGGGAAAATAACACACACTTGCTTCTAAAGAATTCGAAGCTTCATAATGATCTCATTTTATCCTCAGATTATCCTTTTCCTTCTACCCAAAAAGAGGAGATTGAGAAATTTGCCTAGCAGTACCCAGAAAAATCACACACTGAGTCTCATTTGAATTTCGGTAGTCTTCTCAATGGATTGAAGCACTTTTTTCTGATAAGCAGCTACTTTTGATTTTCTCAAAATTTATGACTGCCAAAGATTTGGGGAGGTAAGAAATGCTGAGAGGATGACTGCCCATCACATTCAGGCTATAGGAAAAAGACTGTCATTCAATCGGTTTGGAGACATAAAAGTTCATCAAAAATGGCCAATGGAAAAAGCAAGTCTTAAAGAAATTACCCTCTTTTTGAGATCGGAATCAATTTTTCAAAAACGTTTGTTTCACCAAATATCCCTATCCCTCCTGACCACTGGAAATTCCATTGGAAGAGCAATCTGAAGCTCTTCTAACCAGAAAGGGAAGTAGGTGTCAAAGGAACAGCATGAAAGCATCTCAGAAAAGAGCACAAAATAGAAATGAAAATCTAGAAGCATTAGAAAGAAGAGCTTACAGGAGAAGTAAAATAGGTACAGAAGAAACAATGAGCACAAAATTTCTTAACCCAGTGGATATCAGACCTTTAACAGACCTGTATTCTAGATTTTTACATTTTTCTCCTGAGTATGTTTTTACAGTAACTGATTCCAGCCCTTAGAATCTGAGTAGCCTCTAAAGGTTCCGAACATACTACATGGCAGGTACTGGGCTAAGTGCTTTCCGTGCATCATCTCCTCAAAACAACCTTAATGGGGACTAATGAAGAGAAAGGTATGGCAGCTCAGAGGATCCACAGATGAAAAAGCCGTGGTGTAAAACCAACAAGGAAATATGCCTTGAGGAAAAGAGTGGAGACTGAAGAGGTAAAAAAAGGAGCCACATGCTACAAGGTCTTATATGCTATGTTGAAAAGTTCAAATTCCTGTGAAAAGCTGTAGATTCACTGAACTATTTTAATCAGAGGAGCCATATGATTACATTTACATTTTAGAAATATCACTGTCACCTGGAAAATGACTGGGGACAGACTGGAGGCAGGGATAACAGAGCTACCGGACTCTCCTAAGAGAGCAAGCTAAACTTGCTGGGCAGTGGCGATGAGGACAGAAAGGATGGGAGGCCTGAACGGACGGACAGATGAATGGACTCAAGAGCTATCAGGAAGAGAAGCACACAGACTAGGGCAGCACCAGAATCCTGGAGGGCAAGTTCAGGGTGGCTGGGACACAGCAGACAGTATATATTTGCCATGGGGATGTAGAAAATTACAACTACAGAATTTAAGAATGACTCCCAGGTTCTTGACATATCTGACTAAGTAAACTGAAGTACCAGTCATGAGAACAGAGGAAAAGCAAACTTGAGAAGAGAAATTTGAATATGAGTTTGAACATGCTGAATTGGAATATTCAACTCCAATAAAGAGAACGTCCTGTGCTTTTTAAGTGTTCCTCATAGCAACTCCTTGAGGTAGATATTTTTATCCCTATTCACACAAGTGGAAGGAAAACTCAGAGGGGTTCTGTACTTGCCTATGTCCATATTTTGCCCACTTACTAAGAGCAAATGCTGCACCTGCCATTTAAACCCAAAGCCCAAGCAAGGTTTTTCCATCACACTAAACTGCAGAAGAAGAATGTGACATTGACATTTACAAAGATGAAACTGGTTGTGGTTTGATATTGACTGGGCTAGCAACACAGACTAAAAACATGTCCAAGTCTATAGGCTACGAGCCGGTCCAAAGTAGTGTGACTAGGAATGCAATGTAGTATAAAAACAAAGACATGATGATTTGGTAGAGGCAGGGTAATGATTCAAAGATGCCTCTTTGGTTTCAAATCAAGATAACTGGAACATTATAAAATAACCGCATAATGAAGGAAGAACTAGACTGGAAAGATAAGTTCAGTTTTCTGATAGATTGATTTTTTAGGTGATACTAGAACACCAAATAGATAAGCAAGACCGGAAAGATAGCAAGATATCAATAACTCATCCTTTAATAAATACTTATTGAGTGCTTACTATGTACCAGGCACTGTCCCTGAAGTACTAGGAATAGAAATGAAAAGTTCTTGTCCTTATGGAGTTTACATTCTACACAGGTGGCAATCAATCAACCAACCAATCAATCAATGTGAGGTAGCTGAGTACTATAAAGAAACAAAATGGAACAAGGACACAGAGAGGGTAAAGATGGATATTTTTTACAAAAGGTAATCAGGGAAAGCCTCTCTTAGAAACTCTTCTGAACAGAGTCTTGAAATGATGTGATGGACATCAAGACCTTCACATATACCTGGGGGAAAAATAACCTAGGCAAAGAAAACAGCATAATATAGATAGAGAGGCAGGAGTGAGCTTGGCATATTCAGACCCAAGAAGCTTAGAATGAGAGAGAGTGTTTGGAGACTGTCATCATATCAGAGACATAGGAAAGGCCAGACTATGGGCCACACTAAGGAACTTGCATTTCCCTGTAAGTGGGATCGGAAGCTCCTGGAAGGTTCTGAGCAGGTAAATGACAGTACCTAAGATTTTTAAAAGATCACTGACCTTTGTAAATGAGAACTGATTGTAAGGGGCAAGAGTAGTAGCAAAGAAGCCTTCTAGAAATCTCCTGCCACAGTCTATGAAAGAGAGAACGATGGCTGGAGTAAGATAATAGTGATGTGAGACGAAGAAGTGATGAGATTCTGGATATATTTTTAAAGTAGAGCCAGAAGATCTTGCTGATAGCATGGATATGAAGCGTGAAGGAAAAAGAAGAATCAGTGATGACTCCTAGACATTAGAGATGAGTGGCAGTAAATACCAACAGTGCCATCTACTGAAACAGGCAAGGGTGAAGGAATGAGCAGGTTTGGGGAAGAAACCAAAAACTATTATCATCTCTCTATCCCATATTAAAGATAAAGAAACTGAGGCACAGAATATCTAAGCAACTAACCCAAAGAGTCACACTGCTGGGAAGCAGCAAACCTGGTAATTGAGTTCAGGCAGTGTAGCTCCAGAGTCTGAATTCTTAGTGCAAAGCTAAATTGCCTCCTAAGACTCCAAGGGGGAAAAAAGTCTCAAAAAAGAAGTTCTAGAACTGAAGATTTGGAAGTCACAAAAAGGAGAAGCCAAAAAGACTAAAAAAGAGCTAAGCAGAAAATCAGAAAAAGTTTGGTGTCCTGGAAACCAAGTGAATAAAGTACATCAAAGAGGAATGTTAAGAGATCAACAAAGAAATGAACTAGGAATTGACTGATGGGTTTGGCAAGACAAGTCACCATGGACTCTGAAATAAAAGCTTGATGGAATGAGTTATCTTCATAAGTTAAGAGTTGAACTTAGCAAGAAATATAACATCCAAAATGAGATTCATGTATTCAGTAAGTGTTTACTAAATGTTTATTAGTGCCAGAGACTGGTCTACGTGTTAGGGATACAGTAGTGAACAAACCAAACAAAAATGCCTGTCCTCATGGAGCTCACATTCTAGTAACATATTTAGGCGCTTCTTCAAAGGAAAAGTGATCACCAGTATTTTATCTCTTTATATGAAATGTTATGTGGTATATATCAGTATGTAAATTTCCAATTTACCATTTCACTTTATTGATGAATAAAGCTAAAGGCAATTAATTTTGAAGTAGTAAAACTATACGCTAATGTTAAGTGATAAATATATCAAGTGAGTTAGTGGGAGTACTTTAATATCACTGACATACTCACTGACAAAGTAAGAAGAAATATTGTTAAATGTATTCTACATACTATATTCTACATGCTAGTGAAAAAGTTTAAATGGGAGTCTATTGGACTCTGTCCAAGGATGATTTGCTGGGGTCTCCGGCAGGTCTTCTTAGATAAACTTTCACGATATTTTGATACATGGATCATGAGGAGAGAATTGATCCAAACACTAAAACCTAACTTTAAGAAGTAAGCTTTTCTGGGAGTTCCCTGGCGGTCCAGTGGTTAAGACTCCACGCTTTCACTACCGAGGGTGCGTGTGGGTTCAATGGGGAACTAAGATCCCGCAAGCCACACAGCAGCGTGGCCAAAAACAAACAAACAAACAAAAGCAAAAAAAAACAAACAAAAAGTAAGCTTTTCTGGAGCAAAACAATGTTCCTACACTCAAGAAGCTTACCGTCTACAGGCCCAATGGACACGTTCTCAATTCAACAAACTTTTATTAAGCACCTACTCTGTGGCAACCAATAAAAGAGTTCAGGGGCTTAATACAAGATATAACTATCTTTAATGCGAAATAATTTGGTAAAGACAAAAAGTGTTGCAGGAGTTTTGAAAAGGGTGGAGATTACAGTAGGCTAGAGCAGTGTTTCTTAACTGGAAACTATTTTGTGCCCCCAGGGGACATCCAGCTATGTCTGGAGATGTTTTAAATCATAACTGGGGTTTCGGTGGGGAGAGGTGCCACTGGCATCTAGTGGGGACAGGTCAGGGATGCTGCTAAACAGCCTACATTGCAGAGGACAGACGCCCACGATAAAAGACATTTATCTGGTCCAAACCATCTGCAGTGACGCTGATAAGAAACCCTAGGTTAGAGTAATAAGGAAATGACTCAGGTATGAGTTGGATTCTGAGTTGACTTTTAATCGTAAGTAGGTGAAGAAAGGTAGAAGAAATAATACAAGCAAAAGTATAAAAGCAAGAAGGAGCCTGTGTCTGAACTGGGTGGTGTAGGTACTGGGAAAGGTGTGACATTAAGAATCCAATGGAAATGTGGGTTCAAAAGGCAACAGGATATAAAAGTGATTGGGTAATTGGAAGCTAGATTACATACGAACATGAAAACTAGATCAAGGTGCTGGAAACAGAAGAAGAAGGTGTTAAGAAATTGTTTTACTTTAAGCATTTGCCCTGGAAGTTAACGTGGTAAGTTACACACCTGCTTGAGAGCAGCAGCATGCTGCTTACTCATCGCTCTCTTATGTCACTGAGCAGTGTCCTGTAAACAGTGTGTGCTAACTGCCTATTAAATTAAATGTAATTTCCAAATTAGTTATTTATTAACTATTACTAGTCAGCTCTAAAGTTCCATCCACTGCTAAGATTCAGGACATTCATTTAAACTGGAACCGAAGAAAGCTATCATTTAGTCGCTGCTCACCATATAAAGGCACTGTAGGAGGCCCCGCTACACATACTATTCCACTGAACCACAAACAGAATGCGTCTTCCCTCTCTTTAAAGACAAGGATGTTGGGACTCAAAGGGCTCCAGTAACTTGCCCATGATTCCACTCTGAGCTAGGCAGCGGCAGGGATGGGACTGAACCTTTTTCTAGTCTTAACCCAAACCTTCAAGCTTCAGTGGCAGGCTGTAAATTAGAGTTAAAAAGAAGATTCAAACCTTTTATCATTAAGATATACAAAGACATGAAAAGCAACTCCATTAGGGTGTCCTTATTCTTCTTTACTCTAGCAATTAGCCACGGTATTTAACTTGCTTTCACTCCACACGTGTGCGCCCCAAATGCTAGGAGCATTCAAATCACCCCAAAATTCTCTCCCTGAAAACTCAAACTCCTGTAATTATTACCCTCAGACCAGGAAAACACACACACACACACACACACACACACACACACACACAAACTAACCTGTTGAATTGGTATGATCAGTACCTAAAACCGATGACTCAGAAAACCAAAAATAGACCATTTCAAATTCAGAACAAATTAGCATTTTCGGATCCCAGGTCCTCTTCCACACTTAAAGTACTGAGACCTACCCAAGGAAGGCAGCCCAGTGTCTCCGGCCCCCAATGACGTCTACACTGTTGCCAAGTATTCCATCTTCATCATTCTCTCCCAAGATCTCTGACAGTCCACCCTGAACCAGAAGCTCTGTCCTCCCGCTACAGTTCTATCACAGATTTTAAAGTCCCCTAAGGAAGCCAACCTAAAACATTCCCCTAGTTCTAGATGTCTGACATGTGTCCCGGGAAACACTCTATCACAGGGCTTATCATCCTACGCTAGCGAAGACTCCCTAGCTCTCGACTCTGTCCTCCCAGAAGCACCGTCCCAGCACCAGCTCCCGCCCCAGCTGTTCCTCCGCGGCCTTCGTCACCCACCTCTCCAGCAGTTCTTTCGGAACCCACAGCCCCAGCTCAAGGCCCGTTTCCCAGGCTCTCACAGTCCCCCTTCTTTCCAAGAGGATGCGCCGAGCCCCCAACCTCCTCCAAACTCTTACAGAAAGAGCCTCAGGGAAGGGGCAGGACTCGCCCGGCCCGGGGGTCCAGACCGTCCGCCAGGTGCGGGCACAGAGGGCTCGCGGTCCGCCGGAGGTGGACAGGGGGCGGCAGAAGCACCTACCGACGTCCTGATCGAAGGGATTGGTGGCAAAGAGAGGCATCTCCACTGCGTGCTGAGGTGTCCGCAGGGACTCCCTCTCGACACCGCGGGAGTCAGGGTACGACCGAGGAAGGAAGGCTCCTCAGACAAAAACAGCGACCGAGACGGACCCCCAGGGCTCCGCGACAGCTCCTCCTCTCACCGACCCCCAGCTACCGCGGCGTCGGCGGCGGCGACAGGAGCGAAGGAGCCGCGAAGGCCCCCGGCGCGGAGCCTGTCGGGAATCTGGGCGCCCTCGGCGCCGCCTGCCCAGAACCTGCCCGGAACCTGCCCCGCCCAAACCGGCCCAACTCCAGAGCCCCCTCCGCCCGGCCCCGCTTTGATTAGCTACACGGGAGAGTGGCCGTGATGCCTGCGCTTCCTGCTTTGGCTTTGGTCGGGAACCTCCGGAGGACGGGGTCCTCCGGGCGCGCCGAAGCCGACTAGCGAGCCCAGGCGTGAATCAGAGGCTGAGTAGAAAGAAAAGGGGTCGAGGCTGGGGAGAGGGGAGATCCCTTTCTCCCACCCGTTCCGTCGGTTGTCACAACTTTGTGGTCCCTGGGGAGGGGGAGGGAAGCCCCTTCACTCGAGGGCATCTAAGTAAAAGGGCTGTGAGTTCAATTCTCTGCCTGCGGTGACAAGGAACTTGCTCGGTGAAGTCATGTGAGCGGGGCGGCTTGGCCAGAGTCCCCACGAGGGGAGTGTCGGGCGCGCGGCTGCTCGCGGCGGCTGAGGCTGCGCTGGCACCTTCCCGAGAGGCCCCGAACGCCCGCTTTGGAGGCTTGGTCAAAAGCACTTCTGGCTGGGCGTTGGCACCTACTGACTGACTGTGCACTCACTAAGCGATTACGGTGATTGGCAAAGCAGTGGCACAGCGCAAGAAGGTCTACGATACCCGCCCCCCCGCCCCAAACCAAGCAACAAGAGAAAACTGAAAAATGGAGCTAGCGATTGATTAGTGATTCGTAATAACTTAAACTATTTCGTCATTTTATTTATAACTTTACCAAAAAAATTATATCCTCTAGAAATGTTAAGCAGCATCTTCTAAAGAATTTTGCATCCCTCTTGGAAGGAACTTAGAGCATCTTGCATGTAAATTGAAGTTATGTAAGTCTACCAAAATTAGAGCACTTCCGAATGTAGCACGTAAACGTTTACAACGTGTGGACAACAGGATTGGTATTGTGGAATATGAGGAGGGCTTAGAAACATCCATTAAGAATGAAGTCCCATTTCTAAAAGTGAAAAATGACGATTAGAGTAGCATTTAGATACGTGTTTCTCATTGAGACAAAGATGAAAAAGAGGGATGTGGGGAATCGTACACTCACAATGTTGGATGAAATTATTACAGTCTCCCTGCAAGAAATATCTGGAAGTATGTAACACAAGCTTTTAAAACCGTGAGTACCTTTGGACCCAACAATTCTACTTTTTTCAATTCATCCTAAAGACATTCTTTAAGAACGTGAACAAATATATTCATGGCAACCTTGTTTATAATATCAGAGCATTGTTAAGCACGAAAATGCCCGACATTTAGGGATTGGACACACTACTTCCCTCTTGGTGCCTCAGTTTCCTCATCGGTATGAAACAGGAGTAATAATCAGGTTGTGAGAATCAAATGGATTCACACAAACGAAGCCCTTAAGTGCCCAGCATACAGCAAGTGCTAAATAAATGTAAGTAATCGTTTTAACTAGTATTCGTTCAGTAAATCATAGTACACACAAAGTAAAAACTCCCCGGCTATTAAAGGTGATAATATAGACCTATATTTACATAGACAGACATCTAAATACATGAGTTTGTAAAAGCGGCTTACAAAACCATATGAGATTACAAAATACCCCCAACTTTTAAATTCTGACAGGAAATAGGTGAGAATATTCAGATGATCTCTGAATGGTAAGACACGTGATATTTTGCTCTTCAGGCACTTTATATTTTCCAGATATTTTAGTGATGATTCTATATGTCTTTCAAGAGCAGAAAAAAAGTTAACACAGCAATGTAAAAAGTGTGGTACATTAGTGCCCCCGGTTCTTAATATTTTAAGGAGCCATTACCAAAACTTGCTTGTGTTTCATTATGATGAGTATACAGTTCTTCCAAAACATCACTCTTGGTATGTGAAGCATTCTCTCTCAAAAACCGGTTCTTGATTACTGGGCTGACAGAAACAGGTGTCTACCTCAAGTTTCCGGGCATTAGTGTCTGGGGCACATTATCATAATCGCCATGTATCAGAGCCAAATATTTATGAAGATGCATTTGGATGTGCTTTGTGCTTCGCTGAATAATTCTGTTGCCAGCGATAAGCTAGTGATCAAATTGTTCAAGCCTTGATCATCAATATGTGAGCACTGGAAATAGTGAAGTAATAACATGACTATTAGTCTTGATAGCATTATCTATGTATTCTGACCTAGAAGAATGGTTATAGCTCTTTGGGGCTTTTATCATTAATATGCTATAAATAATAAACATTTTAAATATTAGTTAACATAAAACCAAATAGAAAAAGTGCAAGTGGTTTGTATTTTGAGGTTAGCTTTCCATTATTATCCCCTGAAACATTAAATACATGAGTTTCACTTTTAGTTTTACCATAGTTTTTTAATCGTTGTAGAGACACTTTCAAGTGTTTCTGTAATATGTGTTTATGAAATTCTATGGTTAATTTAAAAATGTTAAATCCCTTTTTTTTGTTTGACTTTGAAAATTCTTCTGTCTTTAAAAACAAGACAGCAACATGCAAGTGGAGTTACTCCAGGAAAAAACTATAATTCTAAGGTTTAGGAAAAGAAATACCCTAAGAATGTTACTAACACTACTCTAGTTCACACTCTTATCATCCTTTGGATGAATTATTACATTCACCTCCTACTATGTTTTTCTCCTTTCCTACTGCTATGGACTGAATCGTGTCCCCACAGAATTCATATGTTGAAGTCCTAACCCCTAACGTGATGACATTTAGAAGTGGAGCCTTTGGTAGATAATTAGGTAATTAGGTTTATATGAGGACATGAGGTTGGGGCCCTCATGGTGGGATTAGTGCCATTATAAGAATAGACACCAGAGACCTTCCTTTTTCTCTTCTCTCTGCCATGTGAGGACACAATGAAAAGGCACCTGTATCTGCAAGCCAGGAAGAGAGAGCTCCCCAGAACCCAACCATGCTGGCACCCTGATCTCAGACTCCAGCCTCTAGAATGGTAAAAAATAAATAAATTTCTGTTGTTTCAGCTACCCAGTCTATGGTATTTTCTCATGGCAGCTGAGTTAATACACCTACCTGTCTCCAAACCATTCTCCACACCCCTGCTGGAATGATTTTTCTAAAACACAAATCTGATTATGTTATTCCTTTAAAATTCTCCTATGGTTCTTCAGTCACTCAGTCATTTACTAAATATTTATTAACTCCTTATGTGTACGAAGTACCATACTAGATGCTGGAAATATCATAGGGATAAAAGCTCTTTTATGGAGTATAGCTTATGGGAAATACAGTCATTAAAGAAATAATTAAATTCTAATTCCTTAGCATTACATCCTTACAGAACTGGCCCCTGAAAATCTCATTTTTAAATTTTATTTATTTATTTATTTTTGGCCACACTGAGTGGCATGTGGGATCGAACCCATGCCCCCTGCAGGAAGCGCAGAGTCTTAATCACTGGACTGCCAGGGAAGTCCCTCATTTTTTTAAAGTCTTTTTTCATCCCCTCTACTTTAGTCTTTCTGATGCCCCCATACTTTCCATGTCTTCAAACAAGCAATTCGTTCTGCCTTTCCTGCTCTGATTCCATGCCCTCTCTAAACCTCCACTCAATTTCAATTCCCAAAAGCCTTTCCTAACTCAGCACCTGACCTGTACTAGGCATGTAATAAGTATTTGTTAGTTGATTATTGGCCGTTTCTATCATAGCACTTAATGGTATTATATTTGTTCCAAGTGTCTTTTACTACATAAAAACCACCCAACCTTAGCGACTTAGGACAACAATAATCATTTCCTTTGCTTGCAAATCAAAAAAGTTGACAGAGCTCTGCAGGCACAGCTTGACTTTCTTCCACACAGTGTCAGCAGGGGTGGCTCAAGGCTGGGATGACTTTACACGTGGGGCTGCAGTCATTCGAAAGCTTGCACACTTACCTGTCTGGCCACTGATACTGGCAGTCCGTGGGGTCACTGGGGCTGCAGCCCAGAACACCTACAGGGAACCTCCTATGTGTCAGCATATCAGGCTGCGCATTGCAAGAGGCAGGAAGAGAAAACCTCCAGTTTCTAAGACCTGAGCTAGGGGGCGGGCACAGCAGGGTTTCAGTCATATTCTACCGGACAAGCTGTGGCAGCATCTGCACTGACGGGGAAAGGAAATAAAATCCAACCTTCGATGGAAGGAGTATAAAAGAATTTGGGGGCCATATCTGAAAGCTGCCACACTATTATAACTTTTTACTTGTTTGTATAGCATTGGTCTGTGACTCTCTTATCTTGATATTTCCAGACTTTCCACTAAGTGTTCCATAAATATCTGTTAAATGTAGTAATAAAATATGTCACGATTAAATTGGCACACTTCTGTTACCAGCCATGGGAGAGTAACAGGATCTGGACTTACCTTTCACCACAACCAAGAGAAGGCTGGATAAAGTGTATGGAACAACTGCTTTCAGACCTAGACCAACAGACTGGGATGCCAAGGAGAAAGGGAACAAGCCCTGAGCCCTACGATTGCCACAGCTTTCTGTCCACGGTCAGTTTCTGGACTGTGCCACAGGGAGGGGAAACCCCAAAATTACCAAAAGGGATAATAAATGACATTGTACAATGATAAAGGCATAAATTCACCAAGAAGACATACTAGTATCAATTGTGTATCAACCTAAAGACAGAACTGGAAAAAAGGAAGCAAGATTTACAGAACTGATAGGAGAAATAAATACATCCATAGTTTTGTTAGCTGTTTTAATACTCCTCTCTCAGGCAAAGATAGGACAAATAGGAAATCAGTGATTACTTAGAAGACTCGAAGAACTCTCTCAACCAACCTGATCAAATTGACGTTTATGATGGCCCACCCAAACTCTGCAAGATAACATTCTTGCCAAGTAGACACAGAACAGTACCAAAGATAGACAATATGCAGGACCTTATAATGACTCAAAATAATTTAAAGGATAAAATTAAATAGATTTTGTTCCTTGACTAAAACAGAATTAAGTTAGATAACAAAGATATCTGAAAATTTTCAATTTATGTAAAAATTAAACAGAACAGTTCTAAATAACCTATGTGTCAAAGAAAAATCAGAAAATATTTTGAACTGGATGAAAGTGAAAACAAATCAAAATTTGTGAGATGCAATTAAAGTGATGCTTAGAGGAATAGTTTAAGCATTAGATATTAGAAAAGAAACATCTAATGTCAATGAGCTAAGCTTCTACCTTAAGAAGATAGAAAAAGAACTCAAGTGGAAAAGAGAAATAATAAAGGTGAAACCAGAAATCAGTGAAATAAAACACAAATGATAGAGAAAATCAATAAAACCAAAATTTAATATTTAAAAAAATCAATAAAATTGATAACACTCTATCTAGATCAAAAGATAAAGAGGAAACACATAAACTGCCAGTATCAGGAATTAAAGAAGCAACATGACTATAGATCCCATAATTAAGACATTACAGAAATTAAATAATATTAAACCAAAACATTCATAAAGAAATATTCTTTTAAAAACCTTTACACCAATAAATTTGACAACATAGGCAAAAGGGGGAAAAAATCCTTGAAAGATGTAAATGATCACAACTGGGTCAAGAAGAAACAAAACCTGAAAACATATATATATATATATATATATATATATATATATATATATCAATAACAGAAATTAAATTCCTAGTTACACTCCACAAAAATCTCTAGACCCATGAATTCAATAGTTAATTCTATCAAACTTGTAAGGAAGAAATAATATCAAACATCTACAAAATCTTTTAGAAAATACCTCAGTGGGGAACAATTTCTTAATTATTTTATGAGGCCGACATTACCCTGACACTAAAATCAAACAAAGACATTATAACAAAGCATTAAACAATATCCCTCATTAGCAGAAATAATAATAATCCTTTAAAAAAGAAATTTACAGGAATATAAAGAGAATACATCATGACTAAGGAGAGAGTATCCCAGGAATATAAAGTTACTTTAGCGTTTGAAAATCAACGCAGTTGACAATACTAACAGAACGTAAGAGAAAAATCATATGAAAATCTCAATAGGTACAGAAAAATACCATTTGACATAATTCAAAAGCCTTTGTGATAAAAACAACAAACTAGAATAGAAGAAACATTTCTCAACCTGACAAAAGGCATCTTCAAAAAACTTAGACCTAACATCGCACTCAGTGGTGAAAGAGAATGATTTTTCTATAAAAAGAAGCCATACAAGAATGCCCATTTTCACACTACTACTTAATATTATAATGATGGTCTTAGTGCTAAAGTCAAGAAAAAACATTAGAGCAATATAGGTTTCAGACTTTGCCTTTGGCCAAGATGGGATAACAGAGATTGGATTTATCATCTTGCTGGAAACAACTGAAAAAACAGACAAAATATATGAACAACGGTTGTCAGTGACCCTGGACATCAGGCAAAAAAGAGAGTTATCCCTGAGAGGTGGGACACAAATAAAGGGAGCCTTATGATTGCCCTTGTTTACTGCCTGGATAGAGTTTCCAGGCCATGGCATAGAGCTCAGTCTCCTTGAGATGAGAAAACAGAGCTGCAGGTCCAGAGGGGCCAAGGTTGTTACGGTTTACAGGGCAGAGCACTGGAGACATGCTGGAACCCAAAAATATGCATCACCTGACAAGATAAAATACACAACGTCTGACATCTAATAAAAAATTACCAGGCTATCTACAAGAAACCTATTTTAAATACACGACTATGTCATGGTATATAAACATATACCATGCTAACACTAACCAAAAGAAAACTTGAACAGTTATATCAATGCCAGGCAAAGTTGGTTTCAGATCAAAGACTATTACCAGAAATATAGAACATCACTTTCTAATGAAAAGAGAGTCAAATAATCAAGAGAATATGAGAAACTGTATAGTTTTGCATATAGTGACACCTTCAAAGAACATAAAACAAAAACTGACAGAACTTCAAGGAAAAATAGACAACTCCATGATTATAGTTGGAAATTTCAACTCCCCTGTCTCGATAGTGATAGAAGTCAGTAAGGCTGTAGAAGCTTGAATAAAACTATCAACCAGCTTGTCTTAATTGAAACTGATAGAACACTACATCTGATGAAAGCTGATTACGTATTCTTTTTTTTGCGGTACGTGGGCCTCTCACTGTTGTGGCCTCTCCCGTTGCAGAGCACAGGCTCCGGACGCACAGGCTCAACGGCCATGGCTCACGGGCCCAGCCGCTCTGCGGCATGTGGGATCTTCCCGGACCGGGGCACGAAGCCGTGTCCCCTGCATTGGCAGGCGGACTCTCAACCACTGCACCACCAGGGAAGCCCCCTGATTATGTATTCTTTTTAAGTGCACATAACATACTTATCAAGATAGAGAATATTCCAGGCCACAAAACAAATCTCAATAAATTTAAAAGGATTCAAGTCATAAAAAGTATGTTTTCTGAGTACAATAGAATTAAATTAAAAATAAATTACAGAAGAATATTTAAAAGTCCCCAAATATTTGGAAACTAAGGTAACACTTCTAAATAACCCATTGGTCAGAGGAGAAATAAAAATGAAAAATAAGAAGTATTGTGAATGGAATGATATTGAAAATACAACATATCAGAATTTATGGGAAGCAGTTATAGCAGTATTTAGAGGGATATTTATAATATAGCATATATACTGGGAAAAAGATCTCAAATCAATTGTCTCAGCTTTTGTTTTAAGAATCTAGAAAAAATTGCAAATGAAACCCAAAGAAAGCAGAAGAAGGGAAGCAGTAAAATCAGAGAGGAAAGCAATGAAAAAGGAAACAGAAAAACAATAGGGGAAAATAAAAGGCAATAAATAAAATTGATAAAACTGTAGTCGGACTGATGAGGGGAAAAAGAGAGAAAAGATACAAATTACAAATTTCAGGAATGAGAGAAGTGACGTAACTACAGATGCTACAGATATTAAAAAGATAATAAGGGAGTATTATGGCCAACTCTATAACTCTAAATTAGATAACTTAAAGGAAATGGCAAATTCCTTCAACTGCACAAACTACTAAAGCTCAGGACAGAAACAGTTAACTTGAATAGCTCTATTTCTATTAAAGAAATGTAATTTCTTGTTGAAATCCTTTAACAAAATTAACTTCGGGTCTAGATGGATTCACTGGAGATGACCAAGGGGCATGAGGAAATTGGGAAGGGATGGGTTGATGGTATATCTTCATCATTTTGATAGTGGTGGTAGTAGTTTCATGGATATATATATATCAATACTTATCAAATTGTACATTTTAAATATGTACAGATTATTTTATGTCAATTATACCTCAATAAAGCTGTTTAAAAATCACCAGGAAGAATATCCTTTGCAACAATTTATAGTTTTGATGAAACATTTTTAGACAACCACTTAAAAATACGAGTGAAGGTAAAAATGTTTGAAAACCACACCCTCAGGTCATTACCCAGCAAGATTGCCCCACCCTCCCAGGCTCTCCTAATAAATAATTCTAAAACAACTGCTTCTTCTGACTAACATGGTTTAACATGTTTTTTTTTTGAGCAGGTCGGACCAATCTGTAAAATGCAAGGGTCTATAAATAGGCTTTTCACAACAAAAGATAGTTTTATAATAAATATAAACTCCCTTGATTTATTTTACCTCAACTCTTGACTTCCACTTTTGACCCCTTGCTTATTATAAAGATTATACATCTTCTTTAACCTAATAACTGCTAATGACTGGGTAACTGGATTAGCAATACTCAACAGTTGGTGAGGGTTTATGGTGGTTCCGCTGACTCAGTTTGCAGCTGGTGTATCATGAAGGATCTTTGAAAATGAAGACGTCACCAAGGAATCTGCTTCTCCCCAGCATTTACCATTCAAAGATTTTTCAGAGGCTTCCAGGCATGTTAAAATAAGCCACAGATTTTCAAAACAGATGACTCCAATTATGAAGGTAGCTCAAAGTTTCTGGGCACAGTGAAAAATGAATGTGCTTACTGTAAGGAAATATGTAAGAAGGAAAAACGCAGCTTCATTCTAAAGCTCCCTTGCTATATCTGTGCCTATGTAGCAAATGTTCCCCAAAGGAGCACTTAAAATACTACTTTTTATATTGTGTTTAGTCTAACATAATTAATGTTTATAATAGCATATGTGTATCTTTCATTTCGTTTTCATTATCAATTTTGTAAGGTATGAAATTGTTCTTCGAGAATGAATTTCTTACTTATAATAATATGACTATAGAACAGAAGGGTTTTACTTACAAAGGTTGGACTTTCAACTTTCTGCCTAGAACCACATTTGTAGGATTGATTCTATTTTAGAGGAGATGCTAGTAAGCTCTAGGTAATGACATCACTGTGCCTCAGTTTTCACATCAATAAAAAATTAAATTAATCCAACATTCCTCCCAAAATACAGTGCTCAATTTATCATTTTCTAGATTAGTACCTCTGTGTTTAGAGGTTTCTCACTCTTAACATTTCAGTTCTCCTTCTCCTTGTATTTGCTTTCAGCTGTACTTCCCTTACTCACTTCAGCTGCATTTTATAAATACTCTCTTCTTGAATCTACCAGCTTTCTTCTCTCTCATATTCATTCCTATTGTGATACTTACAAATAGAAAAACTGGTTAAAATTTTTAATTGTTTTTTTCTCTTCAGTTACTGACATCACTTCCCATTAATGATATCATTGTTCTTATCCTGTTGAAATAACCACATCAAGCCTAGTTAAATTTTATCACTATATGCTAAAAACACACATTACATATCACATTATATCACTAGCATTACTAACACGGTCACTAACACTGTCACCAACACAAATCATTAACTCTGATTTCAAGATTTGTTTTAAAGCTATGATAATCAAGACAGTATGGTACCGGTATAAGGATAGACAAATCAATGGAACAAAATAGACATTTGAGAAATACTTCCATACATATATGGACATCTGATTTTTGACATACATACAAAGGCAATTCAGCAGAGAAAGGATAGGTTTTCAACAAATGATACTGGAACACTTGGCTATCTATAAGCAAAAACATGAATTTCAATCTATATTTCACACCACATACAAAAATTAACTCAAAATGGATTATAGGCCTGAATGTAGAACTCCAAACTATTAATCTTCCACAAGAAAACTGCACAAAATATTTTGTGACCTTGGGTTAGGCAAGAGTTTTAGATATGACATCAAAGACATAATCTATCAAAGAAAAAAATTAGTAAATAGGACTTCATCAAAACAAAAGCAACTCACAAACTGGGAGAAAATATGTGCCCATGATATATCTGATAAAGGACTTGTATCCAGAATATATAAAGTACTCTTGAAACGATAAGAACACGATCGTACCACTAAGAAAATGGGCAAGAGATCTGAATAGTCTCTAAAGCAAAGAAAATACCCAATTGACAAACAAGCACATGAAAAGAAGATCAGCCCATTAGTCATTAGGGAAATGAAAATTAAAACCACAATGAGATAGCACAACGCAGCAATTAGAATACATTAATATAAAATTTCAAAGACTGACCACACCAAGTGTTGGCCAGGATGCAGAGCCACTGAAAGTCTCCTACATGGCTGGTGGGAATGTAAAATGGTACAACCCCTTTGGAAAACACTTTGGTAGTTTTTTAAATTATTTATTTATTTTTTAAATTAATTAATTTATTTTTGGCTGTGTTGGGTCTTTGTTTCTGTGCAAGAGCTTTCTCTAGTTGCGGCAAGCGGGGGCCACTCTTCGTCGTGGTACGCGGGCCTCTCACTACCGCGGGCCTCTCACTACCGCGGCCTCTCTTGTTGGGAGCACAGGCTCCAGACGCGCAGGCTGAGTAGTTGTGGCTCACGGGCCCAGTTGCTCCGCGGCATGTGGGATCTTCCCGGACCAGGGCTCGAACCCGTGTCCCCTGCATTGGCAGGTGGATACTTAACCACTGCACCATCAGGGAAGCCCATTTTGGCAGTTTCTTAAAAGGTTAGGCATATACCAGCCATGCAAGCCAGTCATTCCACTCCTAAGTATTTACCTAAGAAAAATGAAAGTATAGATCCAACAAAGACTTGTCAACGAATGTTCATTGATGCTTTATTTGTAACTGGAAAAAAACCAAATATCTAAGCATGAGTAGATAAATTATGTGGTGAACGGATAAACAAACTGTGGTATATCCATACAATAGAATACTTCCCAGCAATAAAAGAGTGAATTACTGGGGCTTCCCTGGTGGCGCAGTGGTTGAGAGTCCGCCTGCCGATGCAGGGGACACGGGTTCGTGCCCCGGTCCGGGAAGATCCCACATGCCACGGAGCGGCTGCGCCCGTGAGCCATGGCCGCTGAGCCTGCGCGTCCGGAGCCTGTGCTCCTCAACAGGAGAGGCCACAGCAGTGAGAAGCCCGCGTACCGCAAAAAAAAATTAAAAATAAAAATACAGTCGTTCATGATCAGTGGTATGCAATTCTTCCCCACAGCCAAAACACACACAAGTGTGTTAAGTAAAAGCAGAAGACAATATATAATTAGCTGCTAGAATGGATGACACATTATCAGTACAAACTAATTCTGTGGAAGAATAAGGATCCAGTATGAGCTGAAGCAATCAGCGAAAGCCACTTGAAAACACTGGTATTGAATGTAGCCTTGAAGAGTGAATGAGACTTACACAAACAGGAATGGGAAAATAGCAGTTTGGGTAGGGAGAAAAGAATGGAAGTTTGGATTAAAAGTTAGCCAGATCAGTTTACAGACAATGGACAGACCTTCTTAGCTGGGTCAGAGTATTTTGGTGATGGGCACTTCCTAAGAGATAAATGTTCGATTGGCTCCCCTGGGTTCAGGTTATAGTAGACAGCTCTGAAGCCAAGCTAACTAATCCATTTTTACCCTAAAGACAAGGGCTAATGTGTAGATTGATAAAAGATGTTTTGAAAAGTGAAACAACGTTATATGTAGAAAGCTATTCCAAATCTTTTTTTGCTTTGGGGACACCTTGCTTTCAAGCAGGCTCCCACCTCAACTTTCTTTTCCCTGCCTCAAAATACCTCCATCTCCACTTCCTGCATGCCTGTCTGAGAAAGAAGGGTCCTTTCTCTTTTTGAAACCTAATTCCTCCATCTATGTTCTTAATCGCTAACCCTCTCACAACCACAGGGATCTTGCTTCATGAAATATTCACATAGACAATCAGCCTCTTCATATCTTATTGCCCCTTTGCTTCAACAAATAAGCAAATGAAACCCTTTTTGGGGGGACTCTGCTGTGTCTCAAGATATTTCCTTATTCATTCCCCTCTTCATGCTGAAGTTGACCACCAACCTAGCTCTGGGCTGTATCATTTCTCTCTCAGACTGAAACTCATCTCATTTCCTGCATCCCTCATACCTTCTGCATTCAGTTCACTCTGCTGCCATATTAACCCTGGGAAAGAGGTTTCTTCAGTATGATTTTCCTTCTCTCCAGTCTTCAGAAATTCACTCCTGCCTTTTAAAATAGAGTGGTTCTCAACGTGTTTCTAGTCTCGCCTGATACTTTTAAGATTTAGTCAAAGTGCACAACTCACTTATCCTCAAGCTTCTTTGTTTTTCCCACCCCCATGTTCATGGTGAGCCCTCAGCCTGCAAGATCCTCCTGCAATCTGTCTGTTGGAATCATACTCATTCTTCAAGTATTCAAAAGTGATTTTCTGAGCCCCCAGACAAGTCATTCCCATAGCACTCCGCGATTCACTTTTCAGTTTCTCTTACTCTGCATTTGATGATAGAATACGGACTTTGGTGTCAGGAAGAGCATCAAAATCTCTACTTATTAGCTTCTGACCTTGGGCAAGTTTCTTAATCCCTCCAGAGTTCAACTGCCTCATTTGAAAATGTGGTTAATAATACCTATCTGTGAAGATTGTTGTATGGATTAAATCAGTGGAAGTGCCTGGCGTATGAAAGGTGGTATGTTTCTGACATTATCTTGGAATACATTTGTGTGAGTTTCTTATCCACTAAAAAGCACTGTAGGTCTTTTGAGGACAGGCCCCATTTTTCATTCATTTTGGTACCCCCTATTGGTACGTGGTATACAGTAAATTATTTACTTTTTAAAGGGACAGTTTTAGAAGTCTGTTGGCATGTAATTTACTCTTAGGATATTTCAAAGTTTTTTCCCCAAAATGTTATATTCAACTTTGTTAAAAAATATAGCCACTCTGAAAATGTTACATCTCATGTCATATTCAATGTTTTAAAGAAATAATTGGAGGAGAAACTATTAACTGTAATATACAAACTCATTCTGCCACAAAATTTGGGTTTTATGCTAAACATATCAATATTGTAAATTTTACACTTTAAAATATTTATTACGCATGACACTAAAATTGACTCTAAGTAATAATTTATATACATAAAATGCATCTGCTTTATCTGTTTAGTGTGATGAGTTTTGACAGATGTATACACCTGTGTAACACCACAATCAACAAATAGAACACTTACATTATTCCGAAAGGATTCCTGTGTCTATTCCCAGCCTGTTCTCTTTGCACACATCCCCAGCACCAGGCAACAACTTTCCTGTTTCTTGTCACTGTATATTAGATTTTCCTTTTCTAGTTTCATATAAATGAAATCATATACTAAGTAATCTTTCTGCTTTTGCTCAGCAGAGTTTTTTAGATTCATTCATGTTGCATGCTCAGTAGTTTGCTCCTTTTCATTGCTGTCATAGTCCATTGTATGAACATACTACCATTTGTTTATCCATTCACATGTTGATGGACATGGATTATTTTCAGTTTGGGGCAACTATGAATAAAACTGCTATGGGCTTCCTTAGTGGCGCAGTGGTTGAGAGTCCGCCTGCCGATCCAGGGTACACGGGTTTGTGCCCCGGTCTGGGAGGATCCCATATGCTGCAGAGTGGCTGGGCCCGTGAGCCATGGCCGCTGAGCCTGTGCTCCGCAATGGGAGAAGCCACAGCAGTGAGAGGGCCACGTACCGCAAAAATAAAATAAAACTGCTATGAACGTTGGTGTCCAAGTCTTTGTATGGACCTATTTTCGTTGTCTTGGTTAAATACTTGGTCTATCCTTATGCCTACCCCACTGTCCTGTAAACTGTAGTTTTATACTGTTGAAAACAGATATGTATGTGTTCCAACTTCATTCTTACTACACATTTCTGTATCAATTTTAGAGTTATCTTGTCAAATTAAAAAATATTCTGCTGGGATTTGGAGAGAACTGACAATTGAACAACTTGAGTCTTCCAATTCACGAACATAGAATAGCTATTTACTTAGGTCTTCACTTTCTCTTGACAGTGGTTTATAGTGTTCAGTGTACGGGTCTTGCACGTTTTGTTAAATTTATCCCTCTATATTTCACGGTTTGGGATGCTGGTAAGCATTAGATTGTTTTACTCTAAATTTCAATTTCCAGTTGTTCATTTCTAGAATGTATGAAAGGATTGACTTTTTGTTACATTGGCCTTGTATCCTGCAACTAGTTCCAGTAGCTTTTTTGTGGATTCATTAGGCTTTTCTAATAACACAGTGTTGTCACTTGCAAATAGTTGTACTTCTTTTTCCAATGTAAATGTCTTTAAAAACAGTAGTTCATAGTTTTCATGAAATTTGAACAATTTTCAGCCAGTATTCCTTCCCCAGGCACACCTCAGACTTCCCCATCTCCCATTGTTAACATACTCCTCAAAATTATCTAAGTTTCTCAGATCAGGCTGGTAGTGCCGTCTGGGGGAGGTGCCCAGAGCCCAGATCAGGATCCGCGTGGACCAGGTCCAACTTTCGTCTCCGTGGTCTTTCGGGGGTGGTCTCCAGCCCAGGGCCAGGATCAGATTCCCGGAGGACGACCTAACAAGTAGATCGCTTCCCTTGTCCTGCGCAGAATTTCTTTCACTGGATCACCAGAGATCCGAGTTGCCCGAATGGCGCTCACACACTGATTTGGGGTGACTCAAACTGTTTCCGGCCTGTAAGTGGTTTACATGGATTTCACTTAAATCTCACAACAACTCCACGAGGTAGGTTTTAAAATTATTCCCATTGAGGAAATTGACGCATGGAGAGATTTAGTTGCCCAAGTTCACACAGCTAATAAGACTGGTGGAGCCTGGAATTTGGGGTTTGAATTCCAGTCATCTGACTCCAGAGCCTGCCTTCTTAACTGTGTGCTTTAAGGGGAAAGAGGAAATAACTGTTAGGAGAAAGCATGTGTATCTGGAAGAAGATTTTAAAAAAAGGAGACACAGAGTGCATAACAGTGGGATACTACGTTTCTTGAGGGAAGGTCTCTTGCTAGCTTTCCACCCGTAGGTTGCCTCTGTCTGCGCAAACTCTTCTCCTTTGGTATCTTGCCACGTCCTATTTCCTCCAGTTTCCCTCTAACATCCAGCATCCCGCGCTGCAGTGCAATGAACGCCCACAGAACACTGGCTCCAGTGGAATCCACGCAGGTGGGGCACTCCTATTCCACCCCCCGCCCCATGCCTGCTCCGCCGGCTGGGAAAAGTGAAACAGTGCGAAAAGTTGGCGCTTCCTCCCCAGAAGCTCTGAAGAATGAGTCTTTGGCAGGAGGATCCCACGGCCTCTCTCCACCTCCAGAAACAATCTTACAGAAGTCTGGGCGGGGCAGGGCCACGCCAAGTCCAGGTGCGTTTCGGCTCAAGCCACTAACTAGCAAGGCGCCCGTAGTCTGCGCCAAGACGCCCGGGCTGTCCCCAAGAGGAGGCTCCCCCAGCTGGCGAGGCGGATGGGTTTCCCCGAGAGCAGAGCTTGAGCTCGCACCCAGGGGCTCCCGGGACCCCCGCGCGGCCCCTCGCCCAGGACCGGCGGCCGGGTCCCCGCGCGGCGCGCGCTCCCGCGGGCCGGGGGCGGGGCGGTGGCCCGGGACGCCCTCTCCTCCCCCTGCGGGCGGCCGGGCTGGCGGCGCCGAGGCTCCTACGCGCGGCACATGGGGCGCCTGACGGAGGCGGCGGCGGCAGCGGGCGGCGGCGCTTCAGCGGCGCGCTCGGCCGGACCCCTCCCGCTCCCCTGCCCCTCTCGTCCACGTCCCCCGGCTGCGCGGCCACCATGGCGTCCAGCGAGGAGGACGGCACCAACGGCGGCGCCTCGGAGGCCGGCGAGGAGAGGGAGGCCGCGGGCAAGAGGAGGCGCCGGGGCTTGCTGGCCACCACTTGGCTCACCTTCTACATCATCGCCATGACCGCGGGGTACGTGCGCCCCGAGGGGCCCTCCTCGCGCCGCCGCCCCTCGGCGTTCCGCGCTCCGGGCGCCGGCGGGCCGGGGGGCGCGCCCGGAGGCGGGGTGGTCGCTGCGCGGGGGCGGCGCGCGGCGCGGTGGCCGTGGGGGAGGGGCGTTGCAGCCGCCGCCGGGCTTGAATGGAGCGTGGTCGGGGGGGCCAGGGGCGCCGGGGCCCTGCTCGCGGGGCATTGCCTAATACGGTGCACGGCGTGCGCTGCGGCCGCGGGGCGCGGGCCGGAGGTTAAGTATAGACCCGGGCAGGAATGCGGGGCCGCCCCGCCGGGGAGGCGGCTCCGGCCCGGCCGCCGCGGGCGCCGCTGCTGCTGCAGCTGGAGAAACGCCGGGGTCCCGCCACCCCGGAGCCCGGAGCCGTCTGGCCGGGGGCCCAGACCTGCGTCCTCGGCCGCCGGCCCCTGGATTGCGTCCTCGTGCCGCCGATGGTTGGGCAGAGTGTTCCTAACTGTTCGTGTCGCTACGGGGTTTTTTTGCTGTTGTTGTTTTGTTTTGTTTTTTAAGTAATAGTGCTCCCGAGAGCTTCTTACTTGGGACGGTTTTCTAAAAACCCTGCCGGATCGGAGCATAGCACTCGTGTCCAGCATCTTGTTGGCTCCATGACTGATACCCTGTACTTTTATTTGTGGCTTTGAGTACGACTTACGAGTTAAGGTTACACAATGACTGTCTCTCTGCAAAGAGCTGTCACAGTGACTTGTGTCGACCGCTTTTCAAAACCGGTTGGGAAAATGCTCTTGCGTTTCTCAATGGCGTTGCCGTTTAAAAAAGTTATTTTCCCGTTATCACATGAAGTATTATTAATCTATACAAATCTGGGGAAACGTTTAATACCTTTAACTTTCTCTAGGGCTTATAGAAAAATGTGATCGATAAAGATTTAATAAATGATTTGACACAGTACTGAGTACTTACTATGTGCTTAATACCAAATACAGTTAATGAAAATATTGGTATCTATTGAGGATTCACTGTGCGCTAGGCACTGTGTCAGTCACTCTAGGTGTAGTATGTCATTTCTGGTCCTCTGCAGTCCTGTGAGGGGTGCATGATATTACATTTGATAGACTAGAAAACCGAGGCACAAATAGGTGAAGTCACTTGCTCAGGTTCCCCAAACCAGCAAGTGTCAGACTTGGATTTCGGCACAGTCTGAATCCAGAGCCGTGCTACTTCTTTCCACTTTACTAAATTTTATAGTCTTGAAAGGGAAAACTAATAGAGTCAAAGCTACTGGAGAACAATGGAGCACCCACTGTGTGCTGCAGCCTTTAGATACCCTGGAGGCTGAAAATATCCTCTGTCCTCTGTGCTAGTCTCATCCAGTTAATAAACACTTTGCGGACGCCCACCATTTTTTTTTTTTTTTTGCGGTACGTGGACCTCTCACTGTTGTGGCCTCTCCCGTTGCGGAGCACAGGCTCCGGACGCGCAGGCTCAGCAGCCATGGCTCACGGGCCCAGCCGCTCCGCGGCATGTGGGATCTTCCCGGACTGGGGCACGAACCCATGTCCCCTGCATCGGCAGGTGGACTCTCAACCACTGCGCCACCAGGGAAGCCCCCACCATTTATTAACTGGTCTTGTGCCTTTCCTTTACAGGCCACTCTCCCTTTTGAAGGCCGAGGTACCTTTTCAAAAAATGAAAGTCAATGCATAACTCCAGTTTAAAGCCTTCGGTGACCCCCCCACCCCCACCCCGCATTGCCTCCACTGTTGTGGAAGGGATTTAGGCTGTCTGTCGTTCAAGGCCCTTTGCGATATCTCCCTGATTTCCTCTTTCCAGTTTTATTGCTTTTGAAGTCTACTGTAACTAACTCTGCCCTCAAACACCATGCAGTTTTATCTTCATGGCTCTCTCCGTCTTTGCTCAGGCTGCTCATCCTTTGGGTAATAATCCCCGTGTTTCTGCTGTGACTTCTAGCCAAGCCACCTCTGAAGTTTTCTGGGTCTCTTACCCGACCTGAAGTATAATTAAATGTGCTCTCAGCTGTGTTCTCACACTTCATTCCTAACCTTCCTCCCTGGCTCAGCAAATTACTGCTTCCCCGAAAGTTGTTTGTCTCCCTGCCTATGTTGAGAAGGTCCCTTGCCAAGGGGTGGGATAGGGAGGGTGGGAGGGAGGGAGACGCAAGAGGGAAGAGATATGGGAACATATGCATATGTATAACTGATTCACTTTGTTATAAAGCAGAAACTGACACACCACTGTAAAGCAATTATACTCCAATAAAGATGTAAAAAAGAAAAGGCAAGGGGAACGGAAATGGAATAATCCATATAATTAACTCTTTGGGGGCTTTCTAAACGTGTTGAGATTTGAAGAAGGGATAGGATTTGCATATGTAGAGGGTAGATATTCCAAGTGAGATTAATTCTGGAAATAGGCATGAGATGCAAGAAAGCCTCCCGATTTAATTGGAGGGTTGGGGCAGAGGGACCCTGTTGTTTATCCATCCTCTCTATATACTGGTTTACATCTGCTAATGCAAAGGTTCTTTTGTTCATTTGCTTGTTCTGTTTTTCTCTTTTAGCAGAGCTTTGGAGGGTTTATTCATTTTTTTGTAATCGTCTTGAAAACAATCAAAATAATATTTAAGAATTAAAATTTTACATAAATGTAGAAAAGAACTTGCCTAATTCTATAAGCTTAGCATGGCCTTTCATTTCTCCTTGTTATCGCTCACGTGAGTTACTTCCTTCAGATTTTTACTCAAATCTCCATTCTCAGGGAGGCCTTCGTGGCTATCTTCATTCAAATAGCAAAAACCGCACACAGACACTCCTTATCCCCCTTGCCTGCTTAATTTTTCTCTATCGTACTTATTACCGTATAACTGTACAATGAATTCTACTGATTGGTTCTGTTGCTTATTGTCTGCGTCGTCCTGTAACAGTGTCAGCTCCGTGAAGCACTCAAGAAATATTTGTTGAATGAATGAATGCACATTGTAGGGTATTGTAGTTACAGTATCTGCTGTGTAGGATATTCTGTTTTCACTCACTGTTTCACCAAATATTTCTACATAGTTTTCATAATTACACTCTTTCATGGTTACATAAGAGGGAATAGAGTTAAGGTACAGTAATGGACTAAATCATGCCTCTAATGATGTTTTACTTTAATTTGTTTCTCTTGAATCAGTTGTTTAGGATGAATTCCTGGAGTAGAACTACAGGATGTAATTAATTTAATTAAGTAATAATGTAGTTTAAAGGATGTGAGGATTTTTATTGTACTTGCTCACAACAGATGCTTGACTAGGAAAGTGAGCGTTTCTCTCTCTCTCTCTCTCTCTCTCTCTCTTTCTTTCTCTCTTTTAATTCTTTTGCTTTGCTACAAACACTTTTGAAGTCCACATGTGTTAGTGCATTATCCTAGGTCAAGCGAGAGACAAAAGCTAAATATTTTAGGCCCTGTCCTTGTAGAAGTGCTACCTGGGGCATTTGTAGATTGCAATAAAAGACAGGATGAAGTAAGTGTTCCGCAGAGGTGTCAAGTCAGACAGGTAGGGAGGATCAGAGAAAGCTTTGGGCGGGGGAGGGGGACCATCGCATTCCAACTGAGCGGCGGGGATGAGGAAAGAGCAGGAGTTAGGGAACAGCTCATGCTGACGTGCGGTTGGGGTGACAGCAAGCGGGCCTGCAATGTAGGCTGGGAAAGGAAGATGGATGGGGAACCTGGCTCACTGCACAGGCCTTACATGCCTCGCTAACACGTTTGGATTTTAACCTGTAAACAGTACAGGAAGGTGTTCATTGAAGGTTATGTTTTCACTCCTTTTTAGCTGGGTGACCTTAGGTAAGTTCCATAACCTCTCTGACCCTGGGTTTTCTCATCGGTCAGGGTAGCAAAGCAACTACTTTGCTAGGTTATTACAAGGAATTAAGAAGTAGTGGATATGAAGTGGTCGGCAGGGTGCTGGACACACAGTGGGTGTTTAGAAAGGATAATTCCTACCCCTAGTGGTGAATTTAAAGATGCACGTCATGCAGAAGGAAACTATTTAAGATATCCTCACAGTGTACATAGTCTGCATTAGCAGAGCACCAGACCCAAGGTTCAGGCACGTACATTTCTTGAAGTGTTGAGTAACAGACATATATTTTATTCCTGAGGTAGGTGGATCCGTGTATGAACCTACCACAACTTGTTTATCCTTCATCCGTGGATGGACATTTGGGTTCTTTGCAGTTTGGGGCTATGACAGATGCCGTGGTGAGCATCTGTATGCAAGTCTTGTGTGGACACACGCTTTCATTGTCCTTGGGTAAATACCTATGAGTAGAATGGCTGGGTCATAGGGTAGTCACATTGCTGGTTTCTTATAAAACTGCCAAACTTTTTTCAGAGTGGTTGTACGGTACATCCCCACGGGCAGTGAATGAGCTTTCTGGTTGCCACATATCCTCATCGGCACTTGGTGTGGTCAGTCGTCCTAATTTTATACCTTCTAAGTGGTGTATTGTGTTACTGTGATTTTAATTTGCATTTCCCTAGTGACTAATGACCCTGAGCATCTTCATGGGTTTACTTACCAGTTGTGTACCTTTTTTTGGTATAGGGTCTGTTTAAATCTTTTGCCCATTTTTTATGGGTTTGTTGTTTGATTTTCAGCTATTGAATTTTGAAAGTTCTTTATATAGTCTGGATACAAGTCCTTTATCAGATATGTGATTTGTAAATATTTTCTATCAGGTATGGCTTGCTTTTTCATTCTCTTCACAATGTCTCTCAAAGAGCAGAAGGTCCTAATCTTACTGAAGTCCAGTTTATCTGGCTTTTTTCTTTTATGAACCTTTCAGCTTAACTCTGTTGGCATGAGAGCCTTATGTGTGATAAATTGAAACACATGTTCGCTACTAAACGAGTCTGCATGTAGTCTAGGAAAGGAAGTTTAGAGTTGTCAGTGAACACCACACAGAAGTATGGATTGTATGAACGTCAAAGATCATCTCCGGGGCTTCCCTGGTGGCGCAGTGGTTGAGAGTCCGCCTGCCGATGCCGGGGACACGGGTTCGTGCCCCGGTCCGGGAAGATCCCACATGCTGCGCAGCGGCCGGGCCCGTGAGCCATGGCCGCTGAGCCTGCGCGTCCAGAGCCTGTGCTCCGCAACGGGAGAGGCCACAACAGTGAGAGGCCCGCGTACCGCAAAAAAAAAAAAAAAAAAAAGACGCGATAAAATCAGAACATCATCATTTCTCAGTAACTGCCGAAATAATGGATGTGGATAATGACCATCGGTGCTAACATCACAACGAAGAGGGACAGCCAGAAATTTTGGGCTCCCTGGGGAAGTACGCAACACAACGGAGAAATTAACCTTGAACGTGAATCTGTCTGATCAATCCTTTAGAACTAACTACGCACTCACAGGAAATACGGAGGCCAGAAGAACATAATAAATGACATGGGGGTATCCAGTTAGCAAAACCCAGACCACGGGTAACTCTGCAGGAACCACTCAGGGTCTTCAACAGATAAATTTCACGAGAAAGAGGGGAGAGATGAGGATGGATGGAAGGAGGTGAAACCTATAGATTTAAAAGAGTCATAAAACACATAGCAACTAATTGCAATGTATGAATCTTATTTCAATCATGATTTTAAAAAATTATGAGACTGTTAAGGACATTTGTATCTTGACTCTAAGCTTTGTGGTTGAAGAAGTTATTGTTCAATTCTTCACATGGGGTGGTGGTGTTTTGGTTATGTTTATGAAAAATAAACCTTTTAGAGATACATAATTAAGCATTTATGAATCATATTATAGGATGTATGAGATTTGATTCACAATAATCAGGGAGGAAGGCTTGTGGGGAAAGAAGTGAATAGAGGTTTGGATGAAACAAGACTGTTAATAAGATGATACTGGTTGAAGCAGGGCAGTGGGCAAATGGGGGTTCATCGTACCACTCATTCTCTATACCTTTGTATATGTTTGAAGTTGTAAAAAAATTTTAAAGCGGTGTTGAAATTAAGAAAAAAAAGTATAGGTGTAGATAACCAAGTTCTTCAAAAAGCAGGTGGTCTCCAAGAAATCTGAGGAGAAAAAGAAGCCCCAGAAGGCAGCTAGAAGAGCTCCACCTTCAGTAAGATTTTTCAGGGTAATTGTAGCCATAGTGGCATGAGAAGAAGGCATTTAGTGAGTGTTAGAAGGTGTTTAGGAAGTTATGCCACATCTCTTTCGTTGCTGCAGTGTTCTGTCTCCACTTAGCAACTTAAGATTTCCTTGAGGCCAGAACTATGTCCTGTTTATCCCTAATTCCCCAGCACCTAGCACAGTACCTGTCCTGTATTGATCCTGAAGATGAATGAATGAATAAATGAATTAAGCAAGTGAGAAACCTACATGCGGAACACATGTTTATATTTTCCAAAGAGAGTGTTTTGTCAAGGACTGATAGTGTCTATTTGGGTTCATATTTAGGCAATCATTAGGTCTGGCATTTTTTTAAAAAAAAACTGTCCAAAAAAGAATTCCTAATTGTAGACACTCCTGTCGCTTTGGGAAATTTTTAAAATTACAGTTACTAAACTGACGGATAGAGGAAACCCAACGTTAGCTGAATGTAGAGCCCTCAAGAGAGACTTTGATTCTCACCCTTTGTGATTGGGTGGGGGGGGGGGCTTAGGAAGTGAGCACGGGTTAGTTCAGATGAGTTCCTGGCCATATTTACCAAAAAACAGATGAGAGGTTAGTATAGATAGTTCCATGGTCCTTTCTAACCCCAGAGTGTTAATTTCTTTTATTTCCAACAGGTGAGTGGGGATAGTATTGTTATACGTAGTAGTTGGTACAATACTGCCACCTATGGGAAAACAGTAAAATTTGTTATACTGTTAAAATGCATGGATTTTTATATCATGCCTTTAAAAATGTAGAAAACTTGCCATCTAAATTAATCTTTTGATGAATCCTTTGGTAGGTTAACAGTTACCTCTTAAATCGGTCTTTGGTAAAAATCTGATTTGGATTTGTCTAAAAGAAATGACAAGTATATGGGAAAATGTGAATGAAAACACTAAACTTTTTGTTTTCTTGTTAGAAGTAGTGTAAGGACTTGGAATTGAGGATAATGAAATCAGAACATTTTAAACCTGGAAGGTACCTAAAACATTATCCAGATTAGCACACTCAGATTATCCCAGCACAGGGTTGAGTGTTGGCTCTAATGCGGGATGGAACTGTGAGGTGAATCCAGTAAAAGCCATGGTGCAGTAGGAAGGGAAGAGCAGTGAGGGTTAGGAGACCTCCACCATTAACTTACTTACTCTGAGCCTTAGGGTAAGTCGCAAGATATCTCTGCATGGTGATTGTTTCGTATAAAACAGTGGCTTTCAAACTTTCTTGATAGCGTACTACTATCAGTTAAAATATTTGAGCATAACATTCTGTATAACTTTAAAAATTACTTATAATTTAAATACATGAATTATTATGATTAGCTAATATCCCAAGGCACAGTATATGCTTAGAGCCAGACCAGTACAGCAGAGTAGTTCAAGAGCGTAGACTGTGAGATGAGTGGTGAGTTGAGGTCCCAGCTGACTGGCTATAGGGCCCTTTCTGCCTATTTCCACAGCAGTGAAATAGGAGAGTAGTAGTCGCTACCTCATGGGGTTATTGTGAGGAAGAAATATTAATATACTAAACATGCATATAAGACAGTGTCTGGAACATTGAAAGCATTCTGAAAGTGTACCTATCATTATCATTGTTGTTATTATCCTTAATACTTCTACATTTCAAAGGTCTTTGTGGTGGTTTCCGGCACTTGCCGGATTCCTTGTCATATCTCACTAAAGGTCATTGTTTTTAACCTCATGGTGTGCTGAGAAGAGATTCCCGGGGCTGAGTGCCTCTCTGCTGTTTTCTTGCTGTTTGACTGAGTCTGCATTTTCACCCCCACTCAGTCGCTCGTTTCTTTGCAGGCACCTTTAAGCCATTTGTCTATTTTATTGAGTTCTCTTTAATTAAAAAGTTAAAACTGTATAAAATTATTATAAATTTTATAGTTCATAAATTCATTTAACTAGACACTTTGGAGACCACTGTTTTCAAAAGCCTGGGGTAGCTATTCATTTCCATGGGTGTATTATTAAGGAGTTTTAAAAGTTACAGGAGACGCAACTTTTTTAAACTTCAAAGTGCTTTTGTAATTGCAAAGGAAACTGGAAAAAAACGTTACCTCTCATCAGTGACTCTTGGAGATTGAGTACCCGGGTGACAAAGCCGGTCTCCACAGGTGTAGCTTGTGTTTCTAAGTGCCATTAATTCACAGCAACTATATTTAATGTCCAAGTGTAAGTTAAAAGGGGGGAGGGGACATATGTATTTTTTCTTTTTCGAAAACAAACTTTTTTTTCAATTGAAGTATAGTCGATTCAGGTGTGCAACATAGAGATTCAGTATTTTTGTAGAATATACTCTATTTGAAGTTATTAGGAAACAATGGCTATATTTCCCTGTGCTGTACAATATATCCTAGTTACTTACTGATTTTATACATACTAGTTTGTATCTCTTAACCCCCTGCTCCTGTCTTGCCCCTCCCCCCTGCTCTCTCCCCCTTGGTAACCACTAGTTTTAAAACACACTGTTTAAAAGCAGGCTTATGTCTGACCTTCTATATGTGTCCCTTCTGTGGTACCACAATTGTTTTTATTTAGAGAAAATGATAAAAGTGTTAATTAATGATTCTCATTCAAGATTTTTACCTATAATTACATATAAATATATACTATATATTTGTATAAAATACATATTTATACACACACAGCTTTTTACCTCAAATTTTTATATAATTATTAAATGCTTTATAATAACTTCATTTTTGGTACAGAAACCTATTCCTTCAGTCCGTCAGTTTATCTGCTGAGACCAAAAATGCAATGCACAGTGTTTGACATTTGTATGTAGTTGATCTCGGATATGTTCTCTTTATTCCCTTGAAGAGTCGATGTAAAAACGATGTTTGTCATTTCTTCCTATGGGTTTTTGAAATAGAATAATGAACTGAGAGCATAACAACACATACATGTTATTACTGTATAAATTATGACATTTCCTTACAGGATTCAGTGGAATTCGTTGTGACAGAATTTTATAAAATGCTTTTACTTTCTCTAGGTGGCTGGTACTAGCTATTGCCATGGTACGTTTTTATATGGAAAAAGGAACACACAAAGGTTTATATAGAAGTATTCAGAAGACACTTAAATTTTTCCAGACATTTGCCTTGCTTGAGGTAAGTTTTCAACGACGCTGTTTATCTATCACTGCCATATTTATTTGAAAATATATCAGTGGAGCAAAATTAGTCTTAGTTTGCTGATCATTTACTCCCTACAGATGCATTTAAAACCAACGATGACAGGAATTTATTTTATGTTGTATGCTATTGACATGTGATTTTTTGTGTGTTTGCTTACAGATAGTCCACTGTTTAATTGGTGAGTTTTTGATTTAATTTTTATGTTTGGCATAGATGGCATTTCGGGCAGTGGTTGACTTGTTTTTTTCTTTAAGGAATTGTGCCTACTTCTGTGCTTGTGGCTGGGGTCCAAGTGAGTTCAAGAATCTTTATGGTGTGGCTCGTTACTCACAGTATAAAACCAGTAAGTGACACAACACTTCGTCTACTTGAGCCTGCGGGAAAGCTTTCTTATTAATAGGAATCCAAAGTGTTAACTGTATTTCAGGAAGCAGAACCCTTGGCCAAAGAAAGGTTGGGTTTGGATGTAAGTGTGATTGTACATTGACTTAGTGCGTTCGTAGAATGGCTTTGAAACACCAGCAAAACCAAAAATTGGCATTTTTATAGCCATATAAATTGGGGTTTTCCAATTAAAAAAAATTTTTTTATTTTAGGCTGCGTTGGGTCTTCGTTGCTGCGCGCGGGCTTTCTCTAGTTGCAGCGAGTGGGGGCTACTCTTTGTTGCGGTGCACAGGCTTCTCATTGCGGTGGCTTCTCTTGTTACGGAGCACAGGCTCTAGAAGCGCAGGCTTCAGTAGTTGTGGCGCATGGGCTCAGTAGTTGTGGCTTGCAGGCTCTAGAGCGCAGGCTCAGTAGTTGTGGCGCATGGGCTTAGTTGCTTCGTGGCATGTGGAATCTTCCCGGACCAGGGCTGCAACCCGTGTCCCCTGCATTGGCAGGCGATTCCTAACCACTGCACCAGCAGGGAAGTCCCTATCCACTCTTTTTTTTTAAGATTCTTTTCCCATATAGGCCATTACAGAGTATTGGGTAGAGTTCCCTGTGCTATACAGTAGATCCTTATTAGTTATCTATTTTATATATAGTGGTATATATGTGTCCATCCCAGTCTTCCAATTTATCCCTTTCGCCTCTTTTTTATATTACAGAAAATCTCTTCCTTGGTTTTACTATTTAATCTTCTCCAACAGTGGTATCTCATGGGCATCTTTCCACCCATCTTTAATTAATTCAACCAGCATGTATTGAGTGCATTCTATACCCCTGGCACTGTGCTTACTTCGGGATTTACAGAAATGAATAAGTCAGTCTCAGCTGTCAGGGGTACTGACCATCGGGGAGTAGGGGGCAGCCCTACAGATGTTGAGTCATTCAACAAGTATGAATTACGCGCCTATTCTGTTCCTGACGCTGTGCCGGGAATCTGGCTATTTATAATACACGTATGGTTCCCACCTCACGGAGCCTGGAATTGGGAGAGATGGTGCACAAGTTGTTGCAGAAGTAATTGTTTGATTTTACTAGTGTTAGTGCTTTGAAACAAGAGGCCAGTGTGGATTGCAGTAACCGGCAGACTTGGCCTGACTTAGGGAGTGAAGGAAGGCTTCCCCGAGGAAGGAGTGTATCAGCTGAGTGCTGTAGATATACAAGCGTTTGGCAGACAAATCCTGATAGAAATTGGCAAGTGTTATAATACAGATATGAACACAGTACTGTGAGAACAAGGAAGGGGAGCACGTAACTGCTCAGGGTGAGAGGAAGGGGTTTGGGACAAGTTTTCCAGAGGCCGTGGTGGTTACCTGGATCTTAAAGGTGAGAGAGGGTTTTCCATGGGAAGTATTGATAAAGGGAGGAGCATTCAGGGACTTCCCTGGTGGCGCAGTGGTTAAGAATCCACCTGCCAATGCAGGGGACACGGGTTCGAGCCCTGGTCTGGGAAGATCCCACATGCCGCAGAGCAACTAAGCCCGTGCGCCACAACTACTGAGCCTGCGGGCCACAACTACTGAGGCTGCACTCTAGAGCCCACGAGCCACAACTACTGAGCCTGTGCTCTAGAGCCCGCGGGCCACAACTACTGAAGCCCACGCACCTAGAGCCCGTGCTCTGCAACAAGAGAGGCCACCGCGATGAGAAGCCCGTGCACTGCAACGAAGACCCAACACAGCCAAAAATAAATAAATAAATTTATAAAAAAATAAAAAGGGAGGAGCATTCTATTGATAATTAGAGGGAATGGCGTGTGTTAAGACACATTCAGAGCATATTCTGGAAATAATACAAAGTTTTGTGTTCCCAGAGAGAGCTGGGGGTGGGGTTGAGTCGTTGCACAAGAAGTCAAGATTTCTGAGCTCCAGCTGTAAAGATCATTGAACATCATGCTCAGGTGGGAGGGTTTTACCCTTTCCTCCTGTTAAGCAGTGGGGAAGCCATGAAGCTTTTAAATCCCGGGACTAGCACCTTCCAATTTTGTTTCTGTTGGTTTGCTTCTGTGTTTTGCTTTTAAGAGAAAACGTCCACCTCTGAAGTGGACACTGCATAGGGGGCTGTGACAGCATTCTGCATGAGAGGTGATCAGGTCCTAAATTGACACCGTGGTAGCAGGGCTGCAGTGAGTGGGCAGATTCGGGAGTTAGTGCTGCAGTAGGATGGGTGTGATTTGACGACCAACAGAAAGTCCGAGGGTCAGATTGTTCCCAGACTGGTTTTGAGGGGCTGATGTTGTCCTGGGATGGTTGAGTTATTGGCTGGAGTGAAGGGTGAGACAGAGAACCCAATGGAAATGTGACCATTCCTGTGCTTAGAGCACATTTAAATCGCGTGTTTGTAAAGACTTATTAATGGTGACTGCATTGCGTTTTCTGTATTGCATCTGTCTAACCTTAGCTCTCCGTTATAATAAAAGGCACGTACCAAATAATAAACAGAAAATATCTTCGTGGAGAAAGAAGTTCAGGGTTAAACAACGCTGTGGCTTTCTCTGTAATTCTGCAGATCCAGAATGAGGAGAGTGTGGTGCTTTTTCTGGTCGCGTGGACGGTGACAGAGATCACTCGCTATTCCTTCTACACATTCAGTCTTCTTGACCACTTGCCATACTTCGTTAAATGGGCCAGGTGGCGACGATGTCTTGCAGTTTAGTTGCTCTCGGTCCTGCGCATGCGTGTTTTGTGTGCTGAGCTAACACAGAGAATTAAAATGTGTGTCTTAGCCCTGTGTTGCCAGGAGGCTGCTGTTTTTGAAATCAGCAGTGTTATACCTTGCATTCTAAAAGCTTAACTTAATGACCAGGCAACAATCATATTAACATATATCTTGAGTGAAAGCAATGCCAGACAAACTACGTTAGTGTCCTTAGCCTCTGAGTCGGTCATTCATTTTTCCTTGAAAGCAAGATATACATCTTTGGAATTACGTTAAATCAACTCTTGGCCAAAAATATGGCATTTTGTTTGATTGACTTAAATTTTTTTTTTTGACAACTCACAAGGTTTTTATTCTACAAAACAAAGTTAGGAAAATAAGCTAAAACACTAAAAATAAACTTTTAAAATAGGCAAGCTTTAGTAACAAAATACATATTAAAGAAATTATTTGAAACTTCCAGTGCATAGACATTATTTTAACACGACAGACTTTCATTGAATTAAATACATACTGTTCTTGTAATTGCTAAAAGTGGCCCTTACATCAATCAGTTATTGATTTAAATTACTTTAATATTCCACCTAGTATCCACAAGTTTTAGTATCTTATATGTACAATGTCAACTTTTTTGTGTGTGTATAAAGTAGCAGAGACAGACATTTTAAAAAGTCACCCTTAGAGACTTCCCTGGCGGTCCAGTGGTTAAGACTCCTTGCTTCCATTGCAGGGGGCACGGGTTTGATCCCCAGTCGGGGAACTCGGGGAACTAAGATCCTACATGCCGCATGGCACGGCCAGAACAACAACAAACAAACAAACAAAAAAGTCACCCTTATTTGAAATTGTATTGTTTGTTATGAGGACAAAATTTATATTTCAAGGGTTCTAAACATAGCCCTCCCAAAGCAACAGTTTTTAAAGCAGAAGATGTTCCGTCCTTTTTAAAGTATGCATTCTTTGAGCAGCTGGTATTTTACAAAGTTATCATAAAAACAACTTATTATTTGTGCCCTTTGGAGAACAAATCACAAACCAGCATAGATTTGTTCATTTCATTCTCCATGTTGCACTTAGAGTTGAAATAACAATAATAACAATGACATATGCTGTGTACCTACTGCATACCTGAGGTGCAGGTGTGAGTGCAACAAAATCTCTGTCCTCTCAAGATGGAAGGGACAGAAAATACAACAACTAACAGGTGTGAGAAATGCCAGGTGGTAAGAAATGCAGGGGAGCAGTTGGGTTAAGAAACGTCTATCCCATATATGTCTATGTAGATAGGTAAATTAGATAGATAGATACGGTAGATAAGATAGATAAGATATGTAGGTAGATAGATATATAGATAGGTATCCCACATAGGTAGAATAAAAGAATTTGACAGTATCTTCATGTGTCAAAATTTTTATTAAGCTACAAAAGTAATATGCTTTCATTGTGAAAAAATCTCAAATAGTTTTAGTATATAGAATAAACATGGAAAGTTCCTGTTTGTACTCCTACGTGAGCCCCGCTCCCTTTCCTTGGAGAGAGAAAGTTGGGAGTTTACCATCAGACTTTGTTTTAATAACAGCAATGTGAACACACAGATGTGAGTTTTTAAAAACATAAATAGGGGCTTCCCTGGTGGCGCAGTGGTTGAGAATCTGCCTGTTAATGCAGGGGACATGGGTTTGAGCCCTGGTCTGGGAGGATCCCACATGCCGCGGAGCAACTAGGCCCGTGAGCCACAACTACTGAGCCTGCGCATCTGGAGCCTGTGCTACACAACAAGAGAGGCCGCGATAGTGAGAGGCCTGCGCACCGCGATGAAGAGTGGCCCCCGCTTGCCACAACTAGAGAAAGCCCTCGCACAGAAATGAAGACCCAACACAGCAAAAATAAATAAATTAATAAACTACCCCCAACATCTTCTTTAAAAAAAAAAAAAACATAAATAGGATACGATACTTGATTTTTGTTTATATATTGGAGATCTTTTTTTAACTCAGTACAGGTCCATTTAGATCTAGCTCTCTAAATCTTAATGCTGCATAATATTCCATAGTATGACTGACTCAGTTCTATATTGCTAGAATTTAGATTATTCCCAGTTTTCTGATGCTATAAATACTGCTTTGTGATATTAAAAACAATGTAATATCCGTATTTCCATTATTTTTTAAAACTCTGATATTTGTATTAATTCATAGCTAGCTTATGAAGGTAATTCATAACTAGTGTCAGACTTGTTTTTGCTCCCCTTATACAAAAGGCCTAACATTTTTTATTAATTACTCCTTTTTAAATAACTCATATTATACATGTTCAAATATAATAAATTAGTATATATAAATAACCTAAAAGAATAAAAACCTTTTAAATTGTCTATATTCCCCCTACAAAGGATTATCACTCTTAATTATACTATATACCCTTTCAAACGTTTTTATATTCTCTAGCTCTTTTTTAGATATTTGTGGCTTACCATTTTGAATATGACAAAATACTTCAAAATTATAGTTGGAGCTTAAACGTTTCATCTGTCATAAGAAGGTTGCACTACCATTTATAAGCGTTTGGCAAAATTGGCAGTTTGGAATGTAGCTGGATTCTAATCCCAGAATGCATCTCATGCCATTTTGAATGACCTCCGTCTTTCAGACTTCTAGCACCTTTGAAAATACTAATTCATAATATGGTCTCTTTTTATTTGCTGTATTTATAAAATTTGTTTGCGGGAGATAATGGTCTCTAATGCTTTGCCCGCCTTTTAGAATGCATTTGCATGTCTTGAATTTCTGGAAAAGTTCCAAACTCTACCATTGCATGTTTAAATTTGCTGTTAGAAATCCTTTGTCAATTGCCTTAATGTTAAGCAGGTTACTATAAAATCTTTCAACTTTGAAATGCACATGTTAACATAACACATCACGTCAGTTAAGCATAATCGTGAATAATCATGTTTCATGTCAAGAATCTTAAAGATCCCAACCAGCTGTATATTTGCCAACCCCATTAAATAACCTAAAATAACATTTATATTTATGTTCCAGTGTTGAAGCTATTCTCAAGTAAAGCTTAAAAATGGCTTCTTATTTATAGAGTTGCCCTGCTTTGATGGTTTGAATATACTTTGATTCTATTTATCTGCCAGACATGTTCCTAGAAAAACCCACTGAATAGATAAATGCATAATGTTATGTTTTCATATTGATTTCCATTTTAATTTCAAAAATGCAGTCCCTTCAGAAAATTTTTGATGACAATTGGGAATCTGTAAGGAAACATCACATCTCTTTCTGAATAAGTAGTTAAATCTGTCATGCTGCCATCAGAACTTAGAGAGTTGGTGACATAGAGCCTTTTCAAAGTGCAAGTAAAGTCAAATAAATTGTGTAATTTTTTCCCATTTCATTAAAAATAATCACGTCTTTAAGGCTTTAACCTAGTTTATACTTAGTGTGATATTTTTTCAGTTAAAGAACAATCTTGGGCTTCCCTGGTGGTGCAGTGGTTGGGAGTCCGCCTGCTGATTCAGGGGACACGGGTTTGTGCCCCGGTCCGGGAGGATCACACATGCTGCGGAGCGGGTGGGCCCGTGAGCCATGGCCGCTGGGCCTGCGCGTCCGGAGCCTGTGCTCCGCAACGGGAGAGGCCACAACAGTGAGAGGCCCGCGTACCGCAAAAAAAAATTAAATAAAATAAATAAATAAAATAAAATAAAGAACAATCTTACCCCCCAAAAAATTATCTGAAAGTCACATAAAGTTAAAAAAAAAATTTAAGAGGTTTGAATGTCTTACTTAAGGGAATATAAAATGCCCAGTTATGTACTTTTAAATTGAGGTAGGAAATCGAGGTTGGAAAAAATTGATTTAAATAATACACACATAACTACACCAGGCTGGTGAGGAAGCAGGCCATGCACAAGGCAAGGAGGGGACACAGAGGGACAGTAGAAGGATCATTTTCTTTCTTTACCAGTTCATCTATTTTGGCAAATAATTCTGCCCCCCTCTGTCCCCTCTTGTCCTTGCATATCCTTGGCACATAGGAATAAGGAAACTCTTAAGAAATGTCATTACCTTGGGCGCTTGAGGCTGTCCTGCGGGTCCACTAGTGGACACTTGTGCAGTGTTCCTCTAACTGTAGGTGGAAGTGATGCTGGCCCCGCTCTGTGTTGGAGGATGGTCCGCAATCCAAATGAACAAACTGGGACTTGGATTTTGACTAGAACTTTCTCAGCTCTCTTTTAAGCAAGCTGACTATTCCTTTAATGTGCAAATTCAGGAAACAACCTGTCTTCCTTGTTTTGTCATGAAAACAGTTTTAGGCAGTATGTTTGTTAGTAGTTACTGATGCTTCAGGTGGTTTTCAGTTTTCTAAAGTAGTCATTCTTTTAATTAGTAACCACAAAGCGTTTTCCAAATGTCTCCAAACAACGACTTTGGCAATTTCAAGATTTAGATATAAGATTAGGATCATAACTGGTCTTTTTTAAAAACACAGCATTTGATCAACAAATGACTAGCTGCAGGGAAAAAAAAATCAGTATGATTCCAGGTGTCAAAGCAGTTACTTTTACAATGCCTTACAATGCTTACATTTACTTTACAATACACTATAATAGTTATAATACTTGTATACTTTATTATACTTTAAAAACTGCATCAATCAGTCACTGACTTTAAAATGTATTGTTATTTCAGTTCTGTAAAGTAAGTTGACTTCTTACTTTATTAAGATCTTGCCACTTAAAATGGAAACTACTATAAGAAAAAAAAACGATGATAATTAAATTAATAAGCAAATGATTAAAGTGAAAAAAAATTAACATTTTTACGTGAGGTTAATATAAGTATGTATAGAAAGGAGAATTTTTAAGCTTAAATAAAGTAGTAGCAAAAGAATCATGATATAAAATCCAATAATTATTCTAGAAAATAATTGTCAGGTTTTTCTTTCTCCAGATATAATTTTTTTATCATCTTATATCCTGTTGGAGTTGCTGGTGAACTTCTTACAATATACGCTGCCTTACCATATGTGAAGAAAACAGGAATGTTCTCAATAAGACTTCCCAATAAATACAATGTCTCTTTTGACTACTATTATTTTCTTCTTATAACCATGGCCTCGTATATACCATGTAAGTATGTCTCTATTAGTATTATACTTTGATTTAGCATATGCTGTCAAAGTTTTTCAAAAGATGTCATAAGATGCCAGATTAATAAACAAGGAAAAATAATGTCTTAAAAATACATCAAAACCTCCGTTCAGTGCCACATGTATTCATAATTTGAAATAACTGAAGGGTGAGTTGTGAGAAAAAAAGGTAAGTAAATTAACACACAAATGATTGCCTTCTCAAAATCACTTAAAAATAAGCTTAGTATGATTTATGTTTTTAAAGAAAAGATAAAGCCTGCAGTGAACTCTTTGAAAGCATTTAGAATTATGTATCTGAACATGAACATTTTATCCAAGAAAATCTAAGGTCATTTCTATTCATTAAGCACATACTTAGAAAGATCATCCAGGAGTACTTGTTAGTCTTATGTGTGTTGCCCTGTGTACTAGAAAATAATAAAAAAAGCTGCTTTTCTTAAAATATTTTGAATAACTCAGTCTTTCCACTAATTTCTCCTCACCTTTCAATAGTTGCAATGCATTGGTGAGACGCTAGTCATTTCATTTAAATACAAAGTGGTATATTTTTAGGTCAGATTTTGATAATCACTAGCAGGAAATATGAAGATAAAGCAAAGCTGTTGTTTGCCCTCCTCAATAAAGTTAGAGACTCTGGGGTCAGTGCGGGGGGAAAGAGAAATGAGAAATGTTCATAGAATCTAAAATCGACATTGATGCAATATGAAATAATTTCATCTAAAGAGGATGAACGTAAAATTTGGCCACTTCCTTGGGACCTCCAACTTCTAAGCTTTTCCAAAATCCAAATTGCCTTGATGGTCATATAGTGATTTTATTCCCCTCATCTTCTCCCATCTCAGCCTGACTCCTCCGATTATCCACCAGGGCCAGTTCAGGAGGGCTCGGGGGTGGTGTGCCTATGACACTTGTTTCTTCCCCTGCTTTGCGCAACATCTAGTGAATGTTGGAGGTCTGGAGCAGAGCCAGACCTGTCCTATCATAGTTACAGGTTCAGGTCTTGGGTTGCCTTTTTTTCCTCACAGCCACTGAGGCATCTCTGTGGAAACCCAGGGCCCAAGAGATCATGGTTTGAAACCATCAAACCAGTAACTTGTGACTGTGCATTTTCAGGTGTCCTATGAAGACCAGCCTTTGCCAGTAGCTGCTTCTCAGTTTAGGAGGCTGTCAGTTACCTGAGAGCCCCACCTGCTGGAGGATCAGCCAGCCAGGGGGGTGTTTTCCACCTGATTATTAGTATTAGTAGTAATAGCAACTAATTCTACTTTGCTTATTAAATCCTTTGCTAATTACAAGTATAAAAGTACATTTTGAGCACTTAGTGCTCAAAAGAAGTCCTTTTAGTTCTCATTTATCAATGGGGCCATTAGAGATTACAGAGGTTAAGTGAATTGCTTTAAAAATCGCTCAGCTAGTGAATAAGATCAAGGTTTGAACTCAAGCCCATACTTCTACTAAACTACTCAAGATGTTATAGAAGTATTTGCAAAAATCGCTTTAAGTCTATATGGCCTGAATATATTTAGGCCCTTAGGTATAATATGATGGTTACATTAATTAAGGTTGGATACCTAAAAAAAAATAAAATCTTTTATGCATGTTGGCTCCATTTGAGCTAAGTTCAAGAAGTAGTTACCCACAGTTGCCTAAGCAAAATATTCAAAGCTTGTTTTGTCATTAGGTTCATTAGTTTTGGCTATTCTGTTCATCGTTTTCAGAGATATTTGTATACTTGTTTGTAGCTGATGTTAATTTGTTCATGCACCAACATCTACCCTATAACTTAAAGTATTGGTTCAAATTGGCTCAAAATCATTCTCCAAGTTTGACAGGGTGGATGACCATTTGTCTAACTGACCTAATACATATATATTTGTGTGTGTGTACCAGACCACCCTTATGCCCAGCCAAGAGGGGTTTTGCTCTGGGCCCAGTTTTAGGTAGAGGGCCGTGTCCTGGCTCACTGCTGGTCACCACTCCACACAGGACCCCCTTCCTTCAGATCACATCCTGGAAACCCGGGACCGTGGAATTTGCAACCCAGGTGGCACTGAGCACGCATCTAGACTGCATAGCTCTCTTCCCCAGTCTGTTCTCCTGGGGGTTATAGCACCGTTACCTGTGTACACATCCCTGAGATCAGGGGGCAGCTGTTTGTGAGGGGGGTGGATGCAGCTGGGCTGTGTGGCCTTGGACATCCACACAGATGTTCACGAGACCCCTCATGGTACAGGACAGCCGATGGAGTGGAGAGAAGGGGCCAGGTGGGGCAGCTTTCCGTGTGCAGCACTGTTCCGGCACGGTGTTCCGAAGAGTTATAGAATTCTAAATCAGACATGGCCTTCCAGGTCATTATGAAGAGATATTTATCAAAATATTTAAGTTTGCTGAGAAGACTGACAGTTGATGGCATTAAAATATTTAGGCATCTGGTATGTGGCCCTCCATTTGTACACTTACCCTGAACACTGTAAATATTAGGGGGTGGTAGCAACTGTATATGATGTGCTTGCTTTCAAAGGCCGCCATGTTTAAGAGGTTTCAAGTATAAAAGATCTCCAACCATAGCTTACCTTCTCTGTTTTCTTTTTTCAATTAAGTGTTTCCACAACTCTACTTTCATATGTTACGTCAGAGAAGAAAGGTGCTTCACGGAGAGGTGATTGTCGAAAAGGATGATTAAATGATCCCTACAACAAGGTGCCTTTTCCAGAATAACCAGGATTACTTGAGTCCAAGTTTTAATAATAAGAATAAACAGCTTCATGAAAGATCGCGGATGGTGTTATTTCTTCAACTATAACTTGGGACATGTGGTATTTGCCAATATTTGCCTTCAGATTGTGCCAGGTCCGTTTTCTCCAAGAACTATGCAAGTGTTTATTATCAACTCCTGGGTAGGTGATGATCATAAAAACAAATAATTGGGTGTATTACCTGGAAAAACAACTTTTGTTAGTTTTTAAACTAAAAATAAGTTCTACTAAATTTTTTTTGCAACATATGTTCAAAGCTTTTGAAATCAATATTTAGAAATTAGTTTAATGATTTAATATTATGATGCCTGCCAGTGATATTTATAAATGAAACTAAATACAGAATTATAATAACTGTTAATAATGTATTAGCATTTCTTGAACCCAAGGTCTATTTCTCTTAAGTTATAAGGTAGCATTTTTGATTAATAACAATTTTTGGAAACATAGACATAGCTTGCTATGGTAAATCTTTTGATCTAGATAAAGTAGTCATATAAAAAGCCCAAAATATTCAAGTATGTGTCACAGTTGGAAAATATTCTTTGGAAATATGTTTAGGCCACTGAAATTATACTCCTAAGCAAGTTTATTTTTATTTGAATTAACTACTCAAGGTCAAGCTTTTCAATTGTAAGGATTTTAAGGGATTAGAAAGAATGTATATATACTTGGCCTCACTTGTAAAAAAACATAGTAACATTGAATCTGATGGTAACACTGTGTCTGTTACATTCAGAACTCTGGCTGAAAAAGGCTGCTCTATACCGTGGAATCATCTAATAAAAAATCATCTTGTGACAATCCCTTTGTGGTACTTAGGTAACAAAACGTTTTAGGGTATGATCTGAAATAGACTCAGTTTATTCTGAATTCCATTGAATAGCAAAAATCTTATGGTAAAGCTTCTGTCCATGGGTTGAATAGAAAGATACACTGAAGATAATCTACTAATGCTTTAGTTCTAAAAATGTTTTAATTCTTAAAAATGTCCTTAAAATTTTCCCCCTTATATTAAGGTAAGCTGCTTTGCTGGCCTGTTTTAGAGACACTATTAAATGTGTGACTTTAAAAGAAAGGGAACTTTGGGCCTGCTGTAGATATGTAGGTGTCATTTTGGCTTTAATTATTCTGTATTCTTTGCATTTACAATCAGCATGTAACTTTTCAGAATTGCTTGTTTTGTGTTACTACCTCCTTTTCAAATGATTTCATGTGAAGATTTGTAGTGCAGAATAGTTTTGCAAACTTACATTTTAGATAACTTGATTTTTAAGAAGGTGCTATTTCTCTTATTATGTTACATTTTTAATATTTCCTTTGCAGGATTAGGTTACTAATTCTCAAAAACGCTGATGTTCATTCTGCGTTTACATGGCTTTGATCGTTTTCATCTTGAATTTTTATACGGAAGAAATTTTCAGGGACTTTTTCCTTTTGGTAATATAGTATAAGAAGCTCACATATTTATCTTGTTAGATTCCTGTCTTATGAAAAATATTTTCAATCCTTTTCCTAAAATTTGCATTAATTCAACTTGTACTCCCTACCAGCAGCTGTAATTCTTTTCTTTTCCCTTAAGTGATGGAATATCTTGAAGTAGGAATTGTGATCAACTTTAATAAAAATGAAATACGTCAAACTATTCAGGGACTATATTAATATACTCAGTGCATGCCGAAACTTTAGACTTAGTTTATCTTTTTTTTTTTTAAAGAAGATGTTGGGAGTTGGAGTTTATTAGTTAATTAATTTATTTTTGCTGTATTGGGTCTTCGTTTCTGTGCGAGGGCTTTCTCTAGTTGTGGCAAGCGGGGGCCACTCTTCATCGCGGTGCGCGGGCCTCTCACTATCATGACCTCTCGTTGTGGAGCACAGGCTCCAGACGCGCAGGCTCAGTAGTTGTGGCTCACGGGCCTAGTTGCTCCGCGGCATGTGGGATCCTCCCAGACCAGGGCTCGAACCTGTGTCCTCTGCATTAGCAGGCAGATTCTCAACCACTGCGCCACCAGGGAAGCCCCTAGATTTAGTTTATCTTCAGGATCTTTTGTTTCAACAAATTCTAAGCTGTCTTTTGTGTAGAAAATAAAGTGCTTAAATGGTAGTTTCATTTTAAAAAGAGAGTATTTGAAAGTCCTTTGCACTTGTCTGCTGTGACAACATTTTCTTTTGAAAATCTCCCAAAAGCGTTCCTTTGAGTAGGCAAGTCAGGCTTCAATCAAATAGACCTTGAGGGCTTCCCTGGTGGTGCAGTGGTTAAAGAATCTGCCTGCCAGTGCAGAGGACACGGGTTCGAGCCCTGGTCCAGGAGGATCCCACATGCCGCAGAGCAGCTAAACTCGTGCGCCACGACTACTGAAGCCCGCACGCCTGGAGCCTGTGCTCCGCAACAAGAGAAGCCACCGCAGTGAGAAACCCATGCACTGCAACGAAGAATAGCCCCTGCTTGACGCAACTAGAGAAAACCTGCGCGCAGCAACGAAGACCCAATACCCTGTAATGCCTATATGGGAAAAGAATCTAAAACAGTGGATATATGTGTATGTATAACTGCATCACTTTGCTGTACACCTGAAACTAACACAACACTGTAAATCAACTATACTCCAATAGAAAAATAAAAATACATATTATTTTTTGGTTTAGGATAGTGTCTTACCCCTATATTTTTAAATGCAGTTGTTCTTAAATCCACTTAACACTTTGTGGGTTTTACTTTTTAGGATAAAGACTAGAAAAATGGGTTTCAGATCACAGCTTTTATAAGAGTGATCCTAGGACCCCAGAGTCCCTCCCTTGGAGGCTTTGCGTCAGTGGCTGTAGGGCTGAGGAATCTACATTCCTAGCAAGGTGCTGGGTAGTTTGATGCAGGCAGTTGAGTTTCCACCACCCCTTTAAGAAACACTGCCACAGAGAAATATTGGGGCGGAGGGAGATGACTTCTTACAAATGCCATATTCCGTGTACTTAATAAAACAGAAAAAAATCAGCATTCCATGTTCTATTATCTCTAACCAAAATGAACACCATAGCTTTAAGTTTATACAAATGAAAAACTCGATATTTGCATAGGGTGAGGTAGTAAGATATTTTTTATGTGCTCTTTAAAGCATATGTTGTTTTATAGCCATGTAATTGGTCTGTCCATTCACTTAAGTAGTGTAGGGCAGTAAGACAGAGAACAGTAGTAAAATCCAGAGCAATAATCAGGTTTTTTTCTTGTACTGAATTTAATGATATGAAATAAATGGACATCATAGTTTCAGTAGTTAAAAACTATGCTAGGGCTTCCCTGGTGGCGCAGTGGTTCAGAGTCCGCCTGCCGATGCAGGGGACACGGGTTCGTGCCCCGGTCCGGGAAGATCCCACATGCCGCGGAGCGGCTGGGCCCGTGAGCCATGGCCGCTGAGCCTGCGCGTCCGGAGCCTGTGCTCCGCAACAGGAGAGGCCACAGAAGTGAGAGGCCCGCGTACTGCAAAAAAAAAAAAAAAAAAAAAAAAAATATGCTAAATGATTTTAGTTCAATAGTATTGTTTATTGAACAGAACTTCTAGTCTTTTCTTTTTTGGTCAATAACCTAAACACACACACACACACACACACACGCACGCCTCTTAGGAATATATTCAAGATTGTGAAAAACGTATATGTTCCTGTTTTTGAGAAATATGCACAACAGAAAGTAATTATACTTTGCCTGAGTGATTTATGACTTAATCATCAGTTGACTAAAATAGATTTGTGGTTAGATGTGTGTGTTCAGAAGCTAGTTTTATTGAGTATACTCTAACTGAACTTTATTAAAACCTTTACAACAGAAATTAATCTTAAGAACTGAGGAAATGGAAAGATTAATTTACATTAAATGTGCTCAAGAAGAAAAAAATGACTTAGTTTTCAGCTGGGAGAATGTTGATATTTGAGCATCAAATTTTTTTTTCAAAGCTACAACTTTGTGACTTATATGCATAAGCATTTGCTCTAAGATTAGGTATTACTTTTTTGTTTCAGTTCCAAAATCAACATATATGGGATAATTTATATAGAAACTGATTTTGTAGCATTAAAAATGTATCACATTTTAGGGGCTTCCCTAGTGGTGCAGTGGTTAAGAATCCTTCTGCCAGTGCAGGGGACATGGGTTCGAGCCCTGGCCCGGGGAGATCCCACATGCTGCAGAGCAACTGGGCCCTTGCGCCACAACTACTGAGCCTGTGCTCTAGAGCCCGTGAGCCGCAACTACTGAGCCCAAGTACCACAGCTACTGAGCCCGTGTGCCTAGAGCCCGTGCTCCGCAACAAGAGAAGCTACCGCAATGAGAAGCCCATGCACCGCAACAAGGAGTGGCCCCTGCTCTCTGGAACTAGAGAAAGCCCTCGCACAGCAACGAAGACCCAATACAGCCAAAACTAAAAACAAATAAATAAATTTTTAAAAAATGTATCACATTTTAAAAATGGAAATTAAAATTTCAGGAAGTTCAAAATTTGAGGATTTTTTTTTTTTTTTTTTGCAGAAGAGTTGATACTATCTGTACTAGGTAGTATGAACTAACAGTGTGATAGCAAAAGTTAGGTATGAGCATAGCTAGTGAAAAAGACCTTTAAAAACAGGTTTTGGGCTTCCCTGGTGGCGCAGTGGTTGAGAGTCCGCCTGCCAATGCAGGCGACACGGGTTCGTGCCCCGGTCCGGGAAGATCCCACGTGCTGCGGAGCAGCTGGGCCTGTGAGCCATGGCCGCTGAGCCTGCGTGTCTGGAGCCTGTGCTCCGCCAAGGGAGAGGCCACAACAGTGAGAGGCCCGCGTACCGCAAAAAAAATAAAATAAAATAATAAAATAAAAAAATAAAAACAGGTTTTAAGAATGTTGGTTATCTCACAGGCTGTACATGTTCATAGTTACGAAGCATTTTTGGCTCTGAAAAGTTCCTAATTATTATTATGCTTATGGAATTATCTGCTTTATGTAAATGCATTCAGATAGTTTTTGAAGAAGTGGGTTTTTTTGGGGGTGTTTTTGGTTTTTTTGCGGTACGCGGGCCTCTCACTGTTGTGGCCTCTCCCGTTGCGGAGCACAGGCTCCGGACGCGCAGGCTCAGCAGCCATGGCTCACGGGCCTAGCCACTCCACGGCATGTGGGATCTTCCCGGACCGGGGCACGAACCCGTATCCCCTGCATCAGCAGGCAGACTTCCAACCACTGCGCCACCAGGGAAGCCCTGAAGAAGTGTTTAAAAATATTTTAGATGCATATATACCTTGTGAACACTCGAGTTTGCTTATTTTTTTAATTAAAAAATTTTTTAATTAATTTTTTATTGAAGTATAGTTGATTTACAATGTTGTGTTAGTTTCAGGTGTATAGCACAGTGATTCAGATATATATATCTTTGTCAGATTCTTTTCCCTTATAGATTATTACAAAGTATTGAGTATAGTTCCTTGTGCTGTAGGTCCTTGTTGGTTATCTATTTTATATATAGTAGCGGAGTCTGCTTATTTTAAAATACGTGTTTCATTCAGTAAACATTAAAAGAAGAAAAGAAGTCATTGCCACATTCATTTTAAACTTTTATGAAATTAAGGCTGAGTTGTTTTAGTACTAATTCTAGCCTTGTAGTGAATGAAATGGATTAATTTAAAGCTATAAATATTTCTTTAGGGGTAAAATGTACATAGATTTATTTCTTGACAAATATTAACAAAATAAAATTATAAACAATACTGTAGGTTATTTTTACTAGATTCTGATGGCAGGTATTTTTAAATTCATCAGCCACTTTCAGTGAAAGAATGGTGACACTTGTAACAGCTAAGAACTGGGACCTGGGAGCGAGACCTGTGCTAGATTTGGGGGGAAGTACTTAATTTTCTGAAGATTCTGAGTCCTCATCCATAAAATGGGGTAAGGAATTGTCTGAGTTGCAAATGAGATAACATCCATAACCGTGTAGCACAGAGCTTGGCAAATAGACGTAATCAGTTAATGACAATTTGCTTTTAATGGTTTTGTAACAACTATATTGTGCCAGGTGAAATTTCTGAAGTCATATCAAACCCATTTACTTCTGGGGTAGAATTTAATATCACTTCCAGAGAATTGTTTTGGTGGAATTTTCTTTTCCTATACTTTTTCTGTTTTTATCGATTTGAACGATGGCTTCGATTTAGCTATTTTTCTTATCTTGAATTAGAAGGAGAAAGCTATAATTTCATTTAGTAGGGGAACAGTGGAGAGGAGCTACCTAGGCGTTGGTCTCTTTTAGGATATAAGTGGTATCCCGATTGACAAGCCTTTTGAAAGTGAATATTTCAAATAAGGCAGAAGCTGTAGTGAGATATTTTCCAGCCAGCCTGGCCCCCTGGCAGTGCTCACAGGAGTGGGGCGCGGGCTTTGATTCACTGACAGGAGTCCCTGGGCTGAAAGAACTATCTTTACAACAGAAGATCTTTTTAGAGAATTCTATTATGTCAGCGTATTATTAATAACTTGTATTAATAAAAGAATATAAAAGTGTTACAGGTTTCTCAAATGAAGAGTTCCTTGATCAGAATGGGATGAAATAATTTTGCTCCGAAACGCCTCGTTAATCTGCCATTGTTAGCAATAAGATGATTCTCCAAAAACCTTAAGCTCATCATAAGTCCCCATTTTAAAAAATTAGATATAAATCTCTGACATCCTAAATGGTGTGCAAAATCTAGATGGTAAATCATCTTCTCTCGTGTCTAATCTGAAGAGCTAGGTGACCACATTGGTCAGAGTTGACCGAAGGCATATGGTCCAACTGTTATGGTTTCAGATGACTCAAGTTCACGGGCTTTGGAGGGAACATTGCAGCTTCTACTGGCTGTTCAGAAAGGTCAAAATTCAAACAATACAGAATGACCTAGAGTAAAAAAGTGTAAGTTTCTCTTCACTTTTTCCCTTTGTTCCAATACTTCAGGCATTAATAACAATTTGGTATCTTTTTAGACCCTTAAAAAACACACATTTATTCTTTCTCTTCCCCTTTACACACACACACACACACACACAAATTGTTACATAAATGGAAATAATCTAAACATGTATTATTTTGCTTGCATGTCTTGGAGATTTCACGTGTGTACATATGTATGTATGCATGCTACTTCTTAATATGTATTTCTCCATCGATGGACATTTTTGTCCATAATCTATAATCATTGATAGGGACACGAAAATAACATGAGACGGTAATGCTGACAATCGTAGTATCAATATATAACATTTACTGACATTTATTGTGTACCAGGCCATGTGTTAATTTATCTCACTTAACAAGCAAATGAGGTACACATATTATAATAAATATTTTACCATCGAAGGGTCAGGCTCAGAGAGGTTAGGGAACAGCCCCAAGTACTTTTAGACCTTTTTACGGATGTACACATGTGAGAGAGATTCCTAGGTGTAAAATTGTTAGGTTAAAGAGGACACCCGTTTTAAATTCTGATGGATACTACTGAATCGTGCTCCAAAAAACCTATGTCAGTTTAATCCCAACAGCAAGGTATGGGAGCACATATTTCTTCATATTCTTACACTAAACAGTGTAAATCTTTTCATTTTTTTCCCTTTTATATTTACTTGATTATTTCAGTTGAACGTATCTTCAGATCTTTATTGGTTATTTGTATTTTTTTCTGTGAATTGCCCTTCCCTATTGTTTGCCCACTCTTCTCTTGAATTGTTAGTCTTTTTTATTGGTATGGGACAGCATGTATGTTATTTACACGCATTCTTTGTCACGTGTGTTTCTGTCTATGGTGTGCTCATAGTTAACTTGTTTATGATGGCTTCTGTCTTATAGGAGATTTCAGTTTTTATGTACAAAATCTGCCAATATTTTCCCTGGTTTTATGTTTTGCTTAAAAAGACCTAGACATCTCAAAACCTTAAGTACAATTTCTTATTCTTCTTCGGCCTGTGTAACTTCCTTTCCATTTGAAATTTTGAGTGTTCTGCTGTAGGGTAGGGTAAGAATCTAATCATTGTGCTTTGACCCGCATGAACCTCAACTTGTAACAGCATTCACTGAACAAGATCTTCCTTCTTCTCACCGAAGCGGGGTGCGGCCTGCGTCAGTGTCAGGGGAACGTTTCATTTCCGCGTGGTCTGAATCTACGATACTGTCGTGAGACAGAGGAAGAGACTCTTGGCCTCGTCACACGCGGAGGTGATTTGTGTGTTGCGGTTCCCATTCTTTCCTCTATATTTGTCTCCGTGTCTCTTCCAGTACAAGCATGGGTCTGTTTTCACTCTGAGATTGGAATATGTGTTTGGTGGAGGTGTGTTTCGTGTCTCAGCCCATCAGTGGCAATGCTGTGGCCCAGAAATGCCCGGGGCACTCACCTTGGCCCGTGCCACCTGTGGGAGCCCCACAGACACTCCACTGGCTGCAGCCCATCTTGTGATGGTGTGGCCAGCCCAGCCCTCGTGGTTCTCGTTATGGTTACCAAAGGCACCTCAACAGCCATCAGGGAACTTTGGCAAAACAAGATTCATGACTCAGGTCCTGGAGGGTCACAAGGACACATCCCAGGGCCACACGGCAAGGTCGTGGGGAGAGAAAGGGAGCAAACTTGGGTTCTGCCTTTACAGGAGGGAAAAGCGAGGTCACTCAAGTGCTCAGTTATCTAGGTCACCCAGGGCTTTCGAAAAGGGGAACTTCACGGATGCAGGGGGGCCTGACTTCGTCCAGTCGTGTTTCTGACACTGTGTGTATTCGAGATAGATGACTTTGAAGTAGATGCTTCAGCTATCAGAAGCTTAAGGTCAGGTACCTACATGACAATCAAAAACGCCGTACCCTACGAGATGAAATAGGAAAAATCCATTATGATCTAATTTTGCTTATTTTTTCCCCTTGTAAGGGCAGGCCTCTGTTAGAAATGGTGTTTTGGGGGGGCATTTATGTATCTAGAGAGGAAGGAGCCACCTAGGTTCTAAAATCTCTTACCTTTGTGTAGGCGGTCTAGAAATCCTTTAGTGGGACAAACAGAATTTTTTTTTTTTTTTTGAGGTACGCAGGCCTCTCACTGTCGTGGCCTCTCCCGTTGTGGAGCACAGGCTCCGGACGCGCAGGCTCAGCGGCCATGGCTCACGGGCCCAGCCGCTCCGCTGCATGTGGGATCTTCCCAGACCGGGGCACGAACCCGTGTCCCCTGCATTGGCAGACGGACGCTCAACCACTGCACCACCAGGGAAGCCCAAACAGAATTTTAATCTAGAAATAGCCATATGGTAGAAGATTTTCTTTTTTCTTAAAGAATATGATTTAAAAATCGAGTTCCCTCCATGTAAAAATCCCCAAGATATTTTGCTAATGTGGGAAAAAGCAAGGGGGTGGACTAGTGTGTGTAAGGTGCATGTTTTGTTTAAAAAGTGGGAAGAGGAGAAACATCATATATTTGTATGTATATACAGAAACTCTAGAAAGATATCTAATAAAATACAGATGGTTTTTACCCATTGGCGACAGAGATGGGGGTGGAACTGGCCAGGTGTGGAAAAAACCTGAGAGGAGACTTCTTGCTGGTGACAATTTTAAACTTTCTAGTTTGTGAGCCACGTGAAAGTATTACCCATGTTTTTTTTTTTTTTTTTTTTAACAGGGAGTGGTCAGTAGTGAAATGCAGCAGGAATTTCAGTAAGGCGAGAATGGGAAGTGTCTATCGTGTTTCCCAATGATTTGTTAAATTATGAACTTTACCAGAACAGGTTCGTGGGTATGTGAGTGGCTGAAGCAAGACTGCGTGCTGTGAATTGAAATGTGGATGAGAAGCATTTTTATTGTATATTACTGAGTGAAGAAACCACCCCAGGACTTCCCTGGCAGTCCAGTGGTTAGGACTCAGCACTTTCACTGCCGAGGGCCCGGGTTCAATCCCTGATCAGGGAACTGAGATCCAGCAAGCTTTGCAGCATGGCCAAAAAAGAAAGAAAAAAAGAAACCACCCAAAACGTAGTGGCTTAAAACAAGTCATTTTACTCTCCCACCGGCCTGAGTTGACTGGGCTCAGCTGGGCGGTTTCTTCATGTGATATCAGCCGAGGCTGGAGTCACCTGGGGACTCAACTGGGTCAGGGCATCCATGATGACTTGCACGCGTGGCTGTCACCTGGGAGCTGAGCCGGGGCTCTTCACTGGCTTTCCTGGATACGGACGTTCTGTCTGGCCTTGGCTTCTCCAGGGTAGCTGGGTGCAGAGAGACTGCGTACCCAGAGCAAGGAGGGGACGCTGTTTTCATAAAGGTGAGACTGAGAACTGGTCCAGCATCACTTGCAGCCCATTCTGTTGTTCAGGCAGACCTAGGGCCAGCCCAGAGTCAGGGGGAGGGGACATGAAGCCACCTCCTAATGGGGAGAGTGACAAATCATTTATGTCCATCTTTAAGCAGTCGCAGGAAGCCTTTGCCAGAAATTAATTACAACTGAAACATCCCCTGCACAACTCATATTAGAAAAAGTCCTAGCTGAGAGAATTACAAACTTACTTGCAGAAAATTTTAAGATTATGACTAACAAAAAATCTGCATGCCCTACCCCCTGTGGAACAAGGAGGAATGTAACGGGCAACTTAGTCCAAAACGTTTGGGTAGCTTGAAAAATTGTGTTTAGTGAGTTTTGCTTTGGATTAATGCCCTCTGCTTACCTTGACGGAAACAATAAACCATCACAGGCAATCTGCTTGTGCATTTCTCTCAGAGTACGGATGATATCCTCTACATTACCTATGTGAAGAGCATTAAAGAATTTTTTCCAAATCCTAGTGCTAGGAAATCTTTACTTTCTGTGAAGAACTGATACGATTGTTTCTTATAGTCAATGCAAAACTGATTATAAAGAACATCCGAAAAATTTACAGGTCCAATTTAATAATACTGTAGTGTACGACTTGCATACATTTGCGTTAACTACACCTTAGTGATGATTTTCTATACCAGCTAGATGTTCCATGAGGTGAATTGCTATCTATTTCTACTTTTCCAGTTTAATGTATGGTCCTTATAAATCTTCTAAAATCTTTTGTAAAATAAAATAGAGAGTACATGAATGAATAAAGGGAACAACGACAAAAACATTGTTAGGTGGATAGAGATAAGACATCTTAAATGTATACCCTTATGACTGAAAGCCAGAGTTTGTTTGGTAGGAAGGCTAGAACAGAAGAACATTGAGTCTCTAAGCATCTGAAGAAATCTCAGAGGAATTAGAAAGGGGATGCTGGAGGTCCCAAAGATACTTCATCTCTCAAAAACTCTTGGTTAGAGCTACCCTGTACTTTAAATTGAGAAAAAGAGGGATTTTCTTAATCCAATACCTAGTACCTACAAAGAGCCTACAGCAGACATACTGAAGGGTGATCTAGTGAATGTTTTCCTTCTTGTAACAGGACACGTACGTCCGCTATTACATCTTCAATTCAGCTTTGTTCTGGAGGTCCTGCCTAGTAGAATAAGGGGAGTAAAAGTATGAGGAAGAAGGAGACAAAGCTGTCGTTTTTCACCGATGATACTGCAGAAACTAAAGCAGCCAATGAAGTATTCCTGGTTATCAGGAACAGAGGAGAACGAGAGCTGGGAAAAAGATTGCAGAACTAAAAATGTAGGTGACAAAACAAAAGGGGACATACTGGCTTGTGATGGAGGCTTGTAGCCATCTCCCAAATCTGTTCTCTTTTATGGTAATTGAACCCTTGACTTACAACTTGCCACTGAGAATAAGGGTATTGCCCAGGGTCTCTTACAGCTAGGTGAGCCTGTATGACTAAGTTCTAGTCACACTAGCATGTGATGAGAAGTGGCACATGCGGCTTCCAGGAAGCATGCTCTTACTGGAGTGTGGACGCAGTGGCAGCCGTCCGTTTTGGAGCACGATGCATCTTGGAACTCCCTAGGAATAGCAGAGCAATAGGAAAAAGGAACATGGATCTCTCCCATCATGGAGCAGCCATAGGGCCGCTGGATACAACTGTGCAGTTGGACGTGACATTAGTGGGTACACGTCGCAGAGACCACAGTGTGAATATGACCCCATAGAGTGGTGCAACAGACATCAGGAAAAATGAGTATCCTGCACAACCATACACAGTATCCCAGCGTCACCTGCTCCAGGTAGGGCTACCCCGAGGAGTAAGTCTTGGGAAGCTTACACCTAGACTCTTTCAAATACTGTTACTTTGGATCTCTGCTACAGGTGCTGAACCTCCGTTACAGTTCACACAAGGTTCTAAATTGGGAAGAGGGTGCAGTGTCCTTTAGCAAAGAAAGGAAGTCAGACAGAGTAGTAGCCAAGGGGCAAGATGAATTTCACATTTGTTGAGTGAATGCTCTGTGCAAAGATCTACGGTAAGAGCTGGTGGAAGATACGTGAAGGACAGTTCCTGTCCTCCAGGAACTTAAAGTCTAGTGAGGAAAAACCCATCTATAAACTTCAATAACTTTCGGGAATACAACCTTCAAGGAATTTATAATCTAGTAAAGAAAAATATATTTATACCAGTAATTTTAATACATGGCAGTGAAGTGTGGCTCTGAGGCAGCAATCTAGTAGGAAAAGACATTTATACCAATAATATTAAGTGGGAGCTGGAGGCATCCCTGATGTTAAGCAGAGTATAATTAGCTAGCCCCAAGTTTCCGAATCACAACGTTCATCAGTTTTCCCTTCAGATAGCCTTAAGTTATGAGACACAGTACTAATTTTTCTATTTCAGTGCCCTAAGACATCTGGCTTTCTGCAGCACGTAAGCAGTTTGCCTAGTGTATTTTAAAGAATTCTTCTTAGTAAAAGAAAGAGAAAAAAAATCAATATTTTTTTTATTTGCACACAGATGAAAACATGGTTGGCCTCAAAGGAAAAAAAATCTAATTTATTTTACAGTGGTTTCTAAATATTACTCCAGAGAGACTTATATTTATGGAGAGTATCAATATGACTTTTAAGAAACTTACATTATTTTGGTGGTGTTGTTCTAAACAGACTATGATAATAATAATATCCAATAAAAGAAAATGAATTTGAAAAATAACGTGTGTGTGTACTGGTTATGTGTGGGCGGGGACCAACCACAAGTTCTGCAAGTCTTTTCTCAATATTAAGACTGTTGTCGCTGGAGTGGCAATTTGCTGTTTCAGCCCACCATGGATGTTTATTAAGGATCTATTCTGAGCAGTGCTCTGCTGGGCACTGTGGAAATGTGGGTAATAAAACAAATTCTGCATTCTCATACAGTAGGCCACTGCCCAAAAGGAGGTATAGACACACATACTCATAACTAACCAATACAGAGTACTAGGTAGAGGCCCAAGGAAGTACGAGTATGTTGGGGAGGAAACTTCTTTTGTATTAAAAAAAATTGATTTACAGAAAGGGGTGGTAGGTGGAATTTGCCTCTCAGGGTCAGGTTTGCTGACCCTGTTCTAGAAGAAGAGAGACTACAGGTGGGGATCTTCTCTTTTGGATGACAAAGGACAACCTTAGGTCAGATCCTTTTCTTCCCTGGGTAGCTCAGTTTGTTCTAAGACAGTATGTCCCCTTAGGGTACATTCCCAGCCTAAAAGTCATCGCCATGGGAATATGGGCTGTGATCATCTGTTATAGCTATTTTGGTCCATGAAAAAGGGGTCATGGAATCTATTTCTTTGCCTGTATTGGAGATATGGTAAGGAAAGAGTCCATGGTCTCATTCTCCAGCTGTTGGCCAGTCTGGCAGGAGGCTCGCTGGTCAGCATCTCAGAGTCTAAGAGCAAATCTTTACCCACATTTCTATGTACCAGGGAGAAGATGAATTCTTACTGGGTGAAGCTTAAAGGACTTCATTGGAATGATGGGCATTAAGGATTGGAAACATTCCAATATGCAGAGTTAGAAGTGAGTTTGGGGCTGGGGCAGGTTTGGAAAGAGGGAGGGGGTAGTGCAAACCTATAAAACTAAGAGGCCAGAGCATGTACAACAGAACCAACAGGCACACGGTGGGCTACGTAATAAGACGCACGGCTACAAGGGCCGTTGTGTGGGTTCTTGCCCCGTGGAGAGTCATGGTCTTTATTCAGCAGGCAAAGGCCATCAGAGATTTTTGAACGTGGTGTTGACGATTCCACCTGTACTTCCTCATCGTGGGAGGAGCTGGAGGCATCAAAGATCGAAGGCTGGAGACCAATTAGGAGGCTGCTGCATTATTCCAAGCAAGAAACACTGAGAGACTTGACTGAGGGAACATGAGAGAAAAAGCGAAGGTGGATGAGACATTGGAGACCTTGTCAAGAATGACGCTCCAGGGTTTGGTGCCTGGGGAGAGATGGAAGAGGAAAAAGTACACCCTCAAACGGTCCTCTGAGTTTTCAGCATGTAAGTTATAAATATGATCTTATCATCTAACAGAAAAATAAAACACAGTAAGCATTGTTTATATTTCCCCCAAAGATACACATTAATGGAATCCCACATATCGGTAAATGGCAGGTCTATTTTCCTCACCTTGCAGTCATCATCAGCATAATATTTTCCCTCATAACTCACAGCTTGTTGCCTTAACCTTCAAAGCATATCCAGAATGCAAACATTTCCCATCTCCACTGCTGATACCATTTGGGGGTTGGCTGCCATTTTCTCTTGCCTATATCATTACTGTAGTCTCCTAGCTATGTTCCCCAGTTCCTCCCTGGCTCCCTGTCATCTGCTCTTAACACAGCAGTCACTTATCTTTTTATAATTTAATTTTTATTTTATATTGGAGTATAGTTGATTTACAATGTTGTGTTAGTTTCAGGTGTACAGCAAAGTGGTTCAGTTATACATATACATATACCCATTCTTTTTCAGATTCTTTCCCACCTAGGTTATTAGCAGTCAGTTATCTTTAAAACAAAAGTAGGATCACGTCATCCCTCTTCTCAAAATCTTCCAGTAATTCCCCACTTCGCTTAGAGTAAAAGCAGACCTTCTAACCATAGCCTACAAACCCTCCATAACCTGCTGCCTCACTACCACCTTCTGCCTCACTTTCTTTTGCTACTTTGCTCTGGCCAAATCTGACACCTTGCCGTGCCTGTAAAATGCCATCCAGTCTCCTTTCTCAGGGCCACTGCACTTGCTGTTACCCTTCCCTTTAGGTGTTTGTCACTTTGCCGGAGCAGCCGTCCCTGACTACCATATGGTGTAGCAACCGTATTCCCTCCACTGCATTCTCCAGGCATTAGACTCCAACTTAGTTTTTTTCCATAACTCTTGACAAACTATGTATCTATATAGTTTGTGTCTCTCCCTCATAGGGACTGTAAACTCAACGTGGGCGTGATTAGTCTTTTTCTTTTCTTTCGTTACTGCATTTCCAACACCCAGAGCAACTTGGCATAGAGCAGATATTGAAATATTTATTGAATTAATGGAGTCAACAGAAGGCTGAATTCCACAAGTGCATACTAGATGTTCCCGTCGGGTTTTTTTCTGTGTTTTTTAAAATTTATTTTATTGAAGTATAGTTGATTTACAATGTTGTGTTAATTTCTGGTGTACAGCAAAGTGATTCAGATATCTATATCCATATCTATATCTATTCTTTTTCATAGTCTTTTCCATTATGGTTTATCACAGGATATTGGTTATAGTTCCCTGTGCTCTACAGTAGGACCTTGTTGTTTATTCATTCTCTATATAATATTTTGCATCTGCTCATCCCACACTCCCAATCCATCCTCCCCCTCCCCTGCCCCCTTGGCGACCACAAATCTGTGCTCTGTGTCTGTGAGTCTGTTTCTGTTCTGTAGATATGTTCATCTGTGTCATATTTTAGATTCCACATATAAGTAATATCATATGGTAGTTGTCTTTCTCTTTCTGACTTACTTCACTTAGTATGATCATCTCTAGGTCCATCCATGTTGCTGCAAATGGCATTATTTCATTCTTTTTTATGGCTGAGTAGTAGTTCATTGTATATATGTACCACATCTTTATCCATTCATCTGTCGATGGACACTTAGGTTGTTTCCACGTCTTGGCTATTGTGAATAGAGCTGCAGTGAACATAGGGGTTAGATACTCCCATTGCTAACACGTACCTTTAACATAGCATCTGATGTGTTAAGAGAAGCACCTCATTAGAAAGTTCTGGTAAACTACTTCTGGTAAATTGTAATTGCAAAAAAAAAGCCTAGTCTTAACAAATCCAAAATCTACAACATCTTGGTAACCATGCTGCTTCACTGAGTTCTAGCAAACGAAAAAGCTCTGAGGTGTGGGCTTAGGTTAATGAGTGATCTGGGCATTATTTTTCAAAACAGCTCTAATCTTCAGAATTCACTCAAGCAATCACATAACAAAATTCCTTCAACAACTATCTATATACCAACACCGTGCTCTGGGCATGGAAAGATGGAAGGTTGTTCCTACCCTCAAGGGCCTTACAGGCTGTGAAATAAAAGAAAAAACAGGTCAGCCTGCAACTAAAAATGCGTGTGTCAAGTGCTTTGTGGGGTGAGGGGTAGCACAGAAGAGGGGCAGCTAACCCAGGAAACAGTCTGCAGAGGAGGCCAGGCTGGGGCTGGATTAGGCGGATTTCATGTAAATGGAAAAGACAGAACGGGGTGTGCTAGGCAGAGGCGACTGCAGCCTCAAGCATGCAGTGCTGGGGGAGTTTGGGAAACTCCAAGTACTTCTGTGCGGCTGGTACACAGGTATCTTCTGAGAGGTGATGAACATGAGGATGGAGGTGTAGGCAGAGCCTAGATTATGAAATAGAAGGAGACACAAGGCACATGTACGATGGTCATTCTGATCGGGGCACCTCGTGATAGAAAGGGGACCTGTAGGGAGGAGGGGGTCAGACAATGCATACATGCTGTTGTATTAAAGTTTATATTTAATTCCGGGTGTTGTTTAATAGTACTTTCTCTAAAAAAGCTCTCAAGTATTATACAGTAAGTGTAAGAATAACACTTTGGTTCTGATCACACATCAGTTTTGATTAATTGAATTGATAAGTTCATTACAGACGGAAAGTTACACACTTCTGTTTTATTTGTTTCAGGTAAAGTTAATGGTACAATTTGTGATTTTTAAGATTTCGAAAGTATTTCCCTTTTCTCTTTGAGAGTTCCTATTTCTGAGTCTGTACTCCTGTTTCAAGGCACGTAAATCATTTTGTCAGCTCAAGAAGGCCCTTCCACCGTCTGAGGGCGAACAGCCTTGAACTACAACTGCAAGATTTTTAGAGAAAATTCCCAGCCTTTGGAGCAGGCGCGGCAATCTCTCATGTTCTCCCAACTAATTGATGGTTAGTGGCTGCCGGGGCTCTGTGCCGGGCACTCGGAATCGTGCCAAGATCATGAGTGACGTCTGTACGGGCAGGAGACGGCCAGTGGTGGCGTGTGTCTCTAAGTGTTACCACCCCTGCTGAGGAGAATATACTCTAACAATTCAATCTGGTGGCAGTGCTGAGAAATCAGACCACTCTTTTTAGCCTTCTCTCCAAAGCCTTTGAACCCTTGAAATTTTCTGAACCACGTTGACTTTTAAACTCTTTGAACCATAAGAGACACAGGGACATGAAGTAACTTGCCCAAGGTCATCCAGCTGATAGTTGGTAGATCCATGATATAAAAGCAATCTGTTTGACACCAAAGATCATGTCCCTCTCTTCTTTTTTTATATTATGGAGCTACCAACTATGAGCTGGGTGATGTTGGGCAAGTTACTTCATGTCTCTGAACCACAATTTCCACATCCATAAAATGGAGAAATTAATATCAGCCTCAGAAGAATGTTGTACCTACCTCATCGCTTTCATCACATACCATCATTCTCTCAGTATGCTCTAGGTTGGCAAACTACTGCCTTTAAGCCAGATTGAGCCCTGTTTTTGTAAAATAAAGTTTTATGGGAATACAAAAAAGAAAAAGAGAGACACAGGGACTGAGTTTTGACACATGAATGCAATTCACGGCCATAAGCTCTCAGACTTCCTTTTCCTTGCTCTCGACCTACTTTTGGCTGCTAGACAGGTTACCAATGTCTACCAAACACCCACCCGGTGTAACTGGCTATGGAGTAGTCAACCAATAATGCTTCTGCTTCCATATGATATCGGGTAGGGTATTTTCAAATGCTTATTGATACGATAGTTGGACACCAAAACTATGAGTTTTGCTTAGATGAAAAGATAAAGTTTAAATAAGAAGGGGCATGGCAGATAAGAAATTAGAACCGTTTTTTAAAACACTGAAATATAATTGACCTATAACATTATATTATTTTCAGGTGTATAACATAATGATTCAGCCTAAGTATAACTGCAAAATGATCATCACAATAAGTCTAATTAACATCCTTATGGAAATAGAAAGAATAAAATCAGGGTTATGTGCACGGGAGCTACAGAGTTCTAACTTAATTTTCGCCTGACAAAGGTCTAGCTTACTTCCTACTAATTGCTTGCTAAAGTTAATTTGCAATCCTCAAACTAAAAGTCAGGGGGTAGTAGAGGAAAACTAGCTCTTTTAACTAGTGTATCCAAATGTCTCAGCAACTTACCATAAAGTCAAAAACGGATTGGTGTGCAGCTCTCTCCAAACAGTGACTTGGGGACCCAGCCTCCTTCTAGCCCTTGCCTGGGCCAGGTTTTACATATGACTCCCAAGACCAACGTGCCTGTCTGTACCCAGCTAGCACAGCAGGAGAGACACACAGATTCGCGTGTAGCAAGTTTTATGGGCCAGACGTGGCCGTGGCATTCACAGATGTTCCACTGGCAAAGACTTGGTCATGAAGCCAAAGCAAACAAAGGATGCTGGTGCCCTGGAGGTAAAGGAAACAAGCTGGTGAAGAACTTCCTTATTTCTCAAACAAACAGACATACCCCAGACTTGCTTTCACTGTAAGGTGCCTATGGGCTGGTGCCTATTTACCAATGGGCCTTCGTTTTTATTTTTAAAAAATGTTTTTGGCGGCCCCGCCCCCAGCGCGGGGAATGGAGCCCGGGTTCCCGCGGAGCCAGAACTCCTGGCTGAGCGTCCATTCCCGCCAGCGGCTCCGACGGGAGGGTGGAGCGTCCCCACGCCGCCCATTGTAGCCCCGCCCCGAGGATGGAGGCGGGAGAGCGACCACGCCTGCGCCAAGTCCACAGGGCCCGTGGCGTCTTCTCTCAGCGTCTCTTAGTAGCGAGTGGCCTCCTGCAGGGCCAGTTAGCGTCACACGTGTGGTTGACCTGGATCTGGGATGGGCCAGCGCTTTGGCTTGGCTTTCTGGGATTGACCATGCCTGGCGGAGTGGACGCAGACAGGAGGTCGGTCTCCTGCGGACACGCTGGGGCTTCAGCTTCTGGGAAGCACTGGGCCCCGTCCACGCAGACAGGACCCCAGTGTCTTCAGGACCTGCTGGGAGGTGCCGCCATGAGAGTGAAAGGTGAAGAAAAAATGGGGAGAAGCTTCCGGTATGTGGCTGACGGGTGAGGGGGTTCCGTTTTCAGAAGGGCCCACAGAGGAAGGGCTTGATGTGGAGAAGTGTGGATTTCAGGTAGTTCTATGTGTGGTGTAGACAGTCTCCAGTGTCTCTCTTTGGTATGTGGTATCTAGTTTACTTGGTATCATTTTTTGTTTTTGTTTTTGCGGTACGCGGGCCTCTCACTGCCGTGGCCTCACCCATTGCGGAGCACAGGCTCCGGACGCGCAGGCTCAGCGGCCATGGCTCACGGGCCCAGCCGCTCCACGGCATGTGGAGTCTTCCCAGACCCGGGCACGGACCCGTGTCCCCTGCATCGGCAGGCGGACTCTCAACCACTGCACCACCGGGGAAGTCCACTTGGTATCATTTTTTAAAAAATATATTTATTTGTTTATTCGGCTGCACCCGGTCTTAGTTGTGGCAGGTGGGCTCCTTAGTTGCGGCATGTGAACTCTTAGTTGTGGTGTGCACGTGGGATCTAGTTTCCCGACCAGGGATCAAACCCCGGCCCCCTGCATTGGCAGCGCGGAGTCTTACCCACTGCGCCAGCAGGGAAGTCCCCGGCATCATTTTTTGAAGGGACTTTCCACTGTGAATGTCCTTGGTGGCTTTGTCATAAATTGACCACATCCATATCCATCTGGATTATTTCTGGGCTCTCTGTTCTGTTCTTCTGGTGCCTGTTTTTGTGCCCATTCCACACTGTTTGGGTTCCTGTAGCTTCCTAGTGTAGTTTGAAGTCTGGGGCCAGGTTGACTCCAGCTGTGCTCTCTTTTCTTAGGATTGCTTTGGCTATTTGGGGTCTGTTTTGGTTCCACACAAATGATAGGGTTGTTTGTTCTGTTTCTGTGAAAAATGCCATTTTAATTGTGTTAGAAATTGAATTGAATGTGTACACTGCTTTGGTTGCATGAACGTTTTAACAGTATTCTTCCAGTGCCTGATCACAGAATATTTCTTCTTTCAGTTTCTTTATGAGTGTCTTACAGTTTGCATTGTGCAGGTGTTTCACATCATTGTTTAAATTTACACCTGGGTATTTTGTTCTTTTCAATGCAGTTGTGAATGGGACTGTTTTCTGAATTTTTCTGATACTTCTGCTTCCTTCTTAGTGTATAGAAACGCAACTGATTTTTGTGTATTGCTTTCATATAATGCAACTTTACTCAATTCATGTATTACTTCTACCTTTTGGTGATTTGATGTGGAAAATTGTAATTTAAAAATCCCATTGTTTCTACTGTATCCCAGTTCATCCACAACACCCAAGACATAGTGACTACTAGTATTATTAAGAGGTACTGTGGAAAGATTATATGTGGATTCCTACAAGAGTAGTTAGCTTAACTATTTGGGGTGAACTGAATCTGTGTAGGACTTGGCGCCTGTCATGAAGTTTGATGTCTTACCTACTTTTCTGGCCTGGTATTGACATGTTTGTTTTCAAAAGTTATTTACTTACTAATAATTTCAAACATACAGAAAACTTGCTGTCCAAGTACAATGTACTCTTTATCTAAAGTTCAGATTCCCTGGTCATCATTAATTTACCACCTTTGCCAATTTAAATGACACCTTCCATTGTGTTTTACCCCCAGAAAGGGACACTCTCCCAGGGAACACCCACATAACCCCAAATGAGAAATCATTATGGTTTTCACCTTCTAATCCAAGCCACAGGCCCACTTCCATTTTTACCACCTGTCCCAGAGCATGAAAATGTCTTTCTCCATTCTGATCGAGTTTTCTTTTCCTGGAAGTGTTCTTGAGACTTTCCGTCATTTTCACAACCTTGACGGTTTTAAAGCATACAAGATGAGTATGATCTGGGTGACCTTCTCTGTATGGCTTCTTTCCCTCAGGATGTTTTCCATGTTCATGCGTGTTGTAACATGTAACAGTACTTTGTTCACATTTTCCATGGTGATTAAATTTATTGAGCATAACATTTACCATGTAAACCATTTAAAGTATATAGCTCTATGACATTCACTACATTAACACTGTTGTACAGATATCCTCACCATCCATCTCTTGTACTTTTTCATTTTTTCCCAGTGAAACTGCATTCATTAAACACTGACTCTCTTCAACCCTTGTCAACCACGTTCCACCTTCTGTCTCTGAGTTTCACTTCTCTGGAGGATACCTCATAGAAGTGGAATCATAAGAGTCGTCCTTTTGTGACCGGGTTATTTAACTTAGCATAATGACTTTAAGGCTCATACATGTTGTAGCATGTGTCTGACTTTCCATAGTTTTTAGGGCTGAATAATATCCCTTTGTGTATATATCACATTTTGTTTATTGATTCATCTGTCCATCCATGGACACTTGGGTTACTTCCACCTTTTGGCCGGTGTGAGAAATGCTGCTGTGGATATGGGTGTACAAACATCTATTTCACTCCCTACTTTCAGAACTTTGGGGTTCATTCCCCTGAAGTGGAATTGACGAGCATACGTTAATTTATGTTTAAGTTTTTGACGAACTGCCATACTGGTTTCCATAGCTGCTGCACCATTTTACTCTATTTCTGTGTATGTGGAGTAATAGGGAAGTGTATAGATCTGCCCTCTTTTGCTTATGCATTCACCCGCTGATGGCTATTCAAATTGTTTCTACCATTGGACCAGTGTCAACCATGCTGCTATGAATATTCGTGTACGAGTTTTTGTTTGAACACCTGTTTCCAGTTCTTTGTGGCACATATCTAGGAATGGAGTTCTTGAGCAAACTGTAATTATATTTTTATCTTCTTGAGGAAATGCCATACTGCTGTACATATTGTCTGTACCATTTTACATTTCCACAAGCAATGTGCAAGGGATCCAATTTCTCTACATTGTTACCAGCATTTTTATTTGTTTGTTTCTGATTATAACCATTTATTGTAGGTGAATACAATACACACTGTGGTTTTAATTTGCATTTCCCTCACAACATGAAAGAAATATACCTAAGACAGTTTTATTAGAATCTCAAACCCCAGGATACTGCTCAGTAGACATAGCTGTTGTGTAACCAAAAACTATTAATGTTCCCCTTAAATAAATTTTAAAAACCATTAAGCACAAAAAATAGAAAAAAAAAAAATTTTTAAATTCAAAGAAAATTTGAAGGGAAAAAAGCCCATAATTCCACTCTATATTTTAATATATTTGCAATCTTTTACTTATATTTGTAATTTTAAAAAGAATATTTGTAATTTTTTACTTATTTTATGAAAAATATTTGTAATTTTTTACTTATGTAATTTTCAGATTTATGTATAGCAGTTTTAATTATTTAAAACAGCTATATTGTATTTCATGGAACTGATATTATTTATGTAATTTCTTCTTTTTGGATATTAATTTGATTTGATTCTAAGCCTTCTTCCTCCACCTTTATAAATAAGGCTGCAGTGAGCAAATTCTAACAGATAATATTTTCATCACTTAAATTGTTTTCTTGTAATTATGCAGTTGCATTATTGTATAAATAATTCTGAAGTGAACACATTTCAGCAGATAGTTTTTTCTTCTATTGTATTATTTCCTTGGAATAAATATCAATCAGTTACATTACTGGATTCAATAGTATGAATATTTTAATAATTCTGGATGCATTTTTTTGTTGTGTGGCTTTTTCAGATGTTTATACTAATTTAAAAAAAATTTATTGGAGTATAGTTGATTTACAATGTTGTATTAGTTTCAGGTGTACAGCAAACTGAATCTGTTATACGTATACATATATCCACTCTTTTTTTTGGATTCTTTTCCTATATCAGCCATTACAGAGTATTGTGTAGAGTTCCCTGTGCTATACAGAAGGTTCTTATTAGTTATCTATTTTATATATAGTAGTGTCTATATGTCAATGCCAATCTCCCAATTTATCCGTCCCCCGCCCTTATCCCCTGGTAACCATGTTTGTTTTCTACATCTGTGGCTCTACTTCTGTTTTGTAAATAAGTTCATTTGTACCCCCTTTTTTTTAGATTCATAAGCGATATCATATGATATTTGTATTTCTGTGTCTGACTTACTTCACTCAGAATGACAGTCTCTAGGTTCATCCATGTTGCTGCAAATGGCATTATTTTGTTCTTTTCTGTTGCTGAGTAATATTCCATTGTATATATATACCACATCTTCTTTACCCATTCCTCTGTCAGTGGACATTTAGGTTGCTTCCATGTCCTGGCTATTGTAAATAGTGCTGCAGTGAACATTGGGGTGCGTGTGTCTTTTTGAATTACGGTTTTCTGCAGGTATATGCTCAGGAGTGGGATTGCTGGGTCGTATGGTAGTTGTATTTTTTGGTATTTAAGGAACCTCCACACTGTTCTCCATAGTGGCTGTATCAATTTACATTCCCACCAACAGTGCAAGAGGGTTCCTTTTTCTCCACACCCTCTCCAGCATTTATTGTTTGTAGATTTTTTGATGATGCCCATTCTGACAAGTGTGAGGTGATACCTCATTGTAGTTTTGATGTGCATTTCTCTAATAATTAGTGATGTTGAGCATCTTTTCATGTGCTTTTTGGCCATCTGTATATACTAATTTTCAGTGCTATTAATTTTACCCTTTTATTCCAGTCTCACCAGCATTTGTAAAACGTTTCCTGAAACTAACTTACTAGGTGTAAAACGGTATTGGGTTGGCCAAAAAGTTCGTTCAGTTTTGAGTGAAAATAAAAGAGACAGTTTTCATTTTCACCAAGAATTTTATTGAACAATGGCTTCACTAACTGAAGAAACTTTTTGGCCAACCCAGTATTTTAGCGTTGTCTTCTAAGATGAACATTGTTTTCACTGTTTGCATCTATAAAACGCTTGATGTTTTCTTTATAAATTTGAAAGAGCTGTTTATCTGGTAGAGACATTTATCTTTGTCTATTGGTTTTGCTGCAGTTTCTTTTCCTCTCTGCTGTCTTGTGATTGTAGGTTGCCCATACCCCACTCCCCGTGGACACAAGTGCTTTTGTCTACACAAGCTGTTTCTATTTCCCTTTGTTTTTTGTTCTGTTTTTTGTTTTGGCTGCGCTGGGTCTCCATTGCTGCGCACGGGCTTTCTCTAGTTGCAGCGAGTGGTGGCTACTCTTCATCGCGGGGCACATGCTTATTGTGGTGGCTTCTCTTGTTGGGGAGCACGGGCTCTAGGCTCACAAACTTCAGTAGTTGCGGTGCATGGGCTCAGTAGTTGTGGCACATGGGCTTAGTTGTTCTGCGGCATGTGGGATCTTCCCGGACCAGGGATCGAACCCGTGTCCCCTGCATTGGCAGGTGGATTCTCAACCACTGCACCACCAGCGAAGTCCCTCTATTTCCCTTTGTGATGTTTCACTCTAAAATTCGTAACCACAGAAATCCATGTATAGTGGGATCTATTTGAGACTTTGTGTTTTATCCCATTGGTTTGTGTTTTTTTTTTTTTTTTTTTTTTTTGCAGTACGCGGGCCTCTCACCGCTGCGGCCTCTCCCTCTGCGGAGCACAGGCTCCGGACGCGCAGGCCCAGCGGCCATGGCTCACGGGCCCAGCCGCTCCATGGCATGTGGGATCCTCCCAGACCAGGGCACGAACCCGTGTCCTCTGCATTGGCAGGCGGACTCCCAACCACTGCGCCACCAGGGAAGCCCTGGTTTGTGTATTTATCTCTGTGTCAACTCTGCACGATAGGTAGTTGAAAGATATTCTAGAGATGGGGAGACTATGTGTGTGATGAAAGGAGAGATCAATCATTTAATTTTCTGCATATAATTTTGTTTTTAGGTTGACTTAAATCTCTCAGATAATGGCTGAGTATGGGTACAAGTGTCTGTGTGTGGGTATGTCTGTGTCAGAAAGAGGGAGAGGTGAGGAAGGACAAACAAGGTGGTGATAAATTGTGGTGGTTGGGCTAGAACTAGCGAGCTGGTAAATTGTTTGGGGTTCATGCAATAATTAGCCCACGTTTCTCTATTGAGTTCGTGGATTCCAAGCAGCTTCTGAATTGTCAGACTTGATAGAGCATTCACTTTGTATTTATTATTAGTATCTGATTTAAACAAGTCTTCCAAATGAGTCATTCATGGCAATGAACTAGATTCAGGTTCTCATATTTTCCTTAAAACAAATCAAGCAAACAACCTAGAAAGGTATTCAGATTAAGGACATGCAAAAATGCTATCAGGAAAGTAGCAGGGTGATGTTGAATACAATAATTTTGTTTTTCAGGAAGACATGGGATAAATGACTGTTTGAATAAACACTGCAATAATTGTGTGCAGAATTCATATTTTCTTAGGCTGAAAGGCAAAAAAAGAATTACTTCAAGTGCAAAGAAATTGATGGTTCATTTATGAGAATGCATTGAGAAGTAGAATTATAACTGCCTGAGGCTTATTTAAATTTATAATTAAGGCAATTCAGAAGGAAAGCAGTGTAGACTTGATCTACCCAATGTTGTGATCTTAAGACTCTCCAGACTTCTTGATAATATAAAACATGATTGTAGCAGAATTAGTGAACGTGTATGGAATCTGGACAGAATCCAGAATTTAGTGCAGTCCAGGGAAAAAGAATTCTTTTGTGTGGTGAATACATAGAGGCATGATACAAACTAACCTTCACCTATTTATTCTGGTTCATGGTCTGGTCATGTCCCCTGCCAGAGCTTTTCTGGGAAGCTGTAAGGAGAAAATGATTTGTTGGCCTAGCTTCTGACCTGACTTCCTTCCTCTCTGCGGGGCATCACTTTACATTTCCTTAATTGCAGGGACAGCTTGTATGGCTGGTAGTTGTTTGAATTGAGAAATGGATTTTAATGAACGACAGTTTCTTTTGCTCAGCTGGAATTGAAGTAGTCATCGACTAAATTAACAGTCACGGTCAAAGCTAAGATGACAGCTGTGTCACAGAAAGGGAAAGGTTAGGGTTTATTTTGTGCTGCTATGTTAGAATCATGCTCTTAAAATAATGGGTTTTGCAACTTCACACTTTTGAGTTACTTTGCTATTCTTTCTAAGGTACCAAATGGCTCCTTCAAGGTAGTTTTGGAACCTTCAGACATCAGGACAGGGATAGCAACCTGGCTGTGAATCATTCATGATTAATCAGATGGTAATTTATATTCATCATGTGATTTAGAGTACATAGTCTTAAGTTTTTCTTCATCATGACCAAATGTAATAAGTCATTAACATTATTCCTCTTGAACATCTAAGGATACGAAGGCAGTTAAAGGTTAAGGCAGGGCTTCCCTGGTGGCGCAGTGGTTGAGAGTCCGCCTGCCGATGCAGGGGACACGGGTTTGTGTCCCGGTCTGGGAAGATCCCACATGCTGCGGAGCGGCTGGGCCCGTGAGTCATGGCCGCTGAGCCTGCGCGTCCGGAGCTCTGTGCACCGCAACGGGAGAGGCCACGACAGTGAGAGGCCCACGTGCCGCAAAAAAAAAAAAAAAAAAAAAAAAATTAAGGCATGTGGACCAACAGAATAAAAATCATATTCCCTAGCATTTAATTTAACAAGTAGTGTAGTTTCTACTATTTCTGTGTGCTTCACAAACCTTCCTTCAGGCATTTTGAAAGCACTTTTATTAGGCATTATGCAAATTAAAATTATTAGTGTTAAGTTTGTTTTCATTTTTAGTTCATTACTTCCTACGGAATAATATTGCCCAATGCTTTTCCAGAAAACTCTTAACGATGTGTTTTAAATGCATTCCTACTCATTTACCATTTTGATAAATAGACTTAGATTTAATGTATTATATGGTTTAGTCTCTTTAAAAGCCATGTAGCAGTTTTGCAATAGAAAGTGGAAATGTTGTGACTTAAGTTTAAAATGTGCCACCTTTCAGAAGGCTTGGATGAAACAAAATGAAAGAAAAATCTGGTGAGAATAACGTTTATGGTGTTCCATGAGTCCCTTAAGCTACCTTCATGCCTTTTCATTCCCTTTCTTTTTGCTCCTCTGGTTGATTTCCACTGACATACCTTCAGATATGGTGATCCTGTCTTCCATTTGATCGAGACTCTGCTGTTGAACCTCTCTGTTGAATTTTTCAGTTCAGCTATTGTGTACTTCAGTGCTCTGATTTCTGTTTGGTACCTTTTAATATCTTCTGTTTCTTTGTTAAAATTCTCACTTTGTTCATGCTCTGCTCTCCCGACTTCAGTAGCAACATCATGACTGTTATTTTGAACGCTCTGTCAGACCAATCACTTATCTCCCTTTCATTAAGATCCGTTTCTGGAGACTTATTCTTCTGTTGGGAACATATTCTCCTGTTTCTTCACTTTCCTTTTCTCTCTGTGTTGGTTTCTTCACATTAAACAAAACCGTCTGTCCTCGCAGTCTTGGTAGTGTGCCCTCACGTAGGTGTTGAACTTCTCCAATCAGCCCAGCCCAACCTCCTGGTTACATCTTACACCTTTGTATTTGTCCAAGCTGCTGTCTTTATTTATTTATTTTTTTGCGGTACGCGGGCCTCTCACTGCTGTGGCCTCTCCCGTTGCGGAGCGCAGGCTCAGCGGCCATGGCTCACGAGCCCAGCCGCTCCGCAGCATGTGGGATCTTCCCAGACTGGGGCACGAACCCGCGTCCCCTGCATCGGCAGGCGGACTCTCAACCACTGCGCCACCAAGGAAGCCCTGCTGTCTTTATTTTTAATGGCTCCCGGGAGAATAGGATGTACCAAGACTCATCAGTGTCCCAAAGGCATGAGAGATGCCCACATACCCATTCAGGCCCTTGGGGGACTTCTAATTGCCTGCCCCTTTAGGTCCCCAATCAGGCTAATTGGAAGCCAGAGCTTCAAGCAGCAGCTGGTATTTCAGGAGGTTAAATATGTGGTTTAGACCATATCAAGGAGAAACTAGGAACTGGGTATTTTTGTCTACTCACTCTGTGCTAAGCTAGAGGGAATAGCTGCTGGGAGTGCTTGTTTATTGGGAAGGGAATAAAAGAGCATCTCATGTGCTGGAAATGTTTTTGTATCTTTATCTGGGTGATGATTAAGTAAACATAAAAAGATGCAACCCTTCACTGAGTTGAACATTTAACATTCTTTACTGAATGTATTCACACCTCAATGAAAAGGGGAAGTATTTGCTCTGGTTTATTCTATAATTCTAGAATAAAGTCAATAAGTCAAGTTGAGAACAGTGAAAAGAACAAAGGAAGGGAAGACCCATAAGTCATATTACAGCTCTCTTCAAACAGTTGAAAAGATGTTATTTGAAAAAAGGATTTGTCTTATTTTACATGTTTTTAAATTTTTTATTTAAGTATAGTTATTTACAATGTTGTGTTAGTTTCAGGTGGACAGGAAAATGACTCAGTTATACATACATATATATTTCTTCTGATCCTTTTTCCTCATACATTGTTAGAAAATACTGAGCATAGTTCCCTGTGCTATACAGTAGGTCCTTGTTGTTTATCTATTTTGTATACAGTAGTGTATATATGTTAATCCCAAACTCCTGATTTATCCCCTCCCTCCCCTTTCCCCTTTGGTAACCATAAGTTTGTTTTCTATATCTGTGGGTCTATTTCTGCTTTGTATATAAGTTCATTTGTATCAATTTTTTTTTAGATTCCACATATAAGCAATATCATATGGTATCTGTCTTTGTCTGGCTTACTTCACTTAGCATGATAATCTGTAGGTCCATCCATTTTGGACCTGAATAAATGGCTGAGTAATATTTCATTGTGTGTATATGTGTGTGTGTATATATATATATATATATATATATATATATATATATATATATAAATATACACACACATATATATATGTATATATACGTGTATATATATATATATATATATATACACACACATACCACATCTTTATCCATTCCTCTGTAGATGGATATTTAGTTTGCTTCCATGTCCCAGTTATTGTAAATAGTGCTGCAGTGAACATTGGGTTGCATGTATCTTTTTAAATTATGGTTTTCTCCGATATATGCCCAGGAGTGGGACTGCAGGATCATATGGTAGCTCTATTTTTAGCTTTTTAAGGAAACTTCATACTGTTCTCCATGATGGCTGCACCAATTTACATTCCCACCAACAGTGTAGGAGGGTTCCTTTCTCTCCACACCCTCTCCAGCATTTATTATTTGTAGACATTTTCATTATGGCCATTCTGACTGGTGTGAAGTGATACCTCATTGTAGTTTTGATTTGCATTTCTCTAGCAATTAGCCGTGTTGAGCAACATTTTATGTGCCGTTTTGGCCATCTGTATATCTTTGGAGAAATGTGTATTTGGATCTTCTGCCCATTTTTTGATTGGGTTGTTTGGTTTTTTTTATATTGAGTTGTATGAGCTGTTTGTATAGTTTGGAGAATAATCCCTTGTTGGTTGCATCAGTTGCAAATATTTTCTCCCATTCTGTACGTTGTCTTTTCATTTTGCTTATGGTTTCTTTTGCTGTGCAAAAGCTTTTAAGTTTAATTAGGTACCATATGTTTATTTTTGTTTTTATTTCCATTAATCCAGGATCCAGAACCAAAAAAATATTGCTGTGATTTATGTGGAAGAGTGTTCTGCCTGTTTTCCTCTAAGGAGTTTTGTAGTATCCCTTCTTAGATTTAGGTCTTTAATCCATTTTGAGCTTAATTTTGTATATGGTGTTAAAGAATGTTCTCCTTTCATACTTTTACACGTAGCTGACCATTTTCCCAGCACCACTTATTGAAGAGATTATCTTTTCTCTATTGTATATTCTTGCCTCCTTTGTTGTAGATTAACTGACCATAAATAAGTACATGGGTTTATCTCTGGGCTTTCTATCCTGTTCCATTGATCTGTGTGTCTGTTTCTGTGGTAGTAGCATGCTGTTTTGATGACTGTAGCTTTGTAATATAGTGTGAAGTCAGGGAGCTTGATTCCTCCAGCTCTGTTTTTCTTTCTCAAGATTGCTTTTGCTATTAGGGGTCTTTTGTGTTTCCATACAAATTTTTAAATTATTTGTTCTAGTTCTGTGGAAAGTGCCATTGGTAATTTGATAATGATTGCATTGAATTTGTAGATTCCCTTGGGTAGTATAGTCATTCTGACAATATTGATTCTTCCAATCCAAGAATATAGTATATCCTTCAATATATTTGTGTCATCTTTGATTTCTTTCATCAACATCTTATAGTTTTCAGAGTACAGGTCTTTTGCCTCCTTAGGTAGGTTTATTCCTAGGTATTTTATTCTCTTTGATGTGATGGTAAATGGGATTGTTTCCTTAATTTCTCTTTCTAATTTTTTTTTATTGTTAGTATATAGAAATGCAACAAATTTCTGTGTACAGTAAGTCCCCTACATATGAACGAGTTCCGTTCCGAGAACTCGTTCGTAAGTCCAATTTGTTCCTAAGTCCAACAAAGTTAGCCTAGGTACCCAACTAACACAATCGGCTATACGGTACTGTACTGTAATAGGTTTGTAATACTTTTCACACAAATAATACATAAAAAACAACAAACACAAAATATAAAGAAAACATTTTTAATCTTACAGTACAGTACCTTGAAAAGTACAATAGTCCAGTACAACAGCTGGCATACAGGGGCTGGCATCAAGTGAACAGGAAAGAAGAGTTACTGACTGGAGGAGGGAGAGGACATGGAAGATGGTAGAGCTGAAGGATTGTCAGCAATAGGAGATGGAGGGCAAGCTGCAATTTTGCTCACACCTGACGTTAATGGCACAGGTTCTGGTTCCTTGCTGGATTCGATTCTACCTACCCTCGTGAAAAAATGATCCAGTGATGTCTGGGTAATAGCTCTTTTTTGCTCATCATAGATGACGGTAGCACTGGATTGCATTCTGAGTGGCTGCTGAAACCTTCGTGTACCATTCTGTGTTCAGGTCCTGTGCCTCAAAAACTAACGGTGTCTCCTCACATAAAAAAATCCCCTTGGCATTTCCTGCGTTGTGAATCTCTTTGGTTCTTCAGTTACTTCTTCCTCTTGTCTCTCTTTGTCCTTATTCTGGGCCTCCAATTCAATCAGGTCTTCATTAGTAAGCTCCTTGTGCCGCACAGCAAAGAGTTCAGTGTTATAAGAATGAGCGATGTCTACCATCTTTTCACCTCGCTCCACTGTCTCAATTATTTTCACTTTTGTTTCCATTGTTATTGCTTGGTGCTTCTTAGCAGTACTAGCTGTATCACCGCTGCTTTTACACTTGCTTCCAGACATCCTGAGCTTGAAATAAACATACTGTACGACTTTACTCTATACAGTACTGTACAGTAAAGTACACAAACGCACAAGCACTTGTAGAGGATGCACGCACCTGACAGTGTACACCAGACATGTGAACTAACTTACGTGGTTGGATATGCGAACGCAGGCTTGCATCTTTGAAAGTTCGCAACTTGAAGGTTCGTATGTAGGGGACTTACTGTATTAATTTTGTATTCTCCAACTTTACTGAATTCATTGTTGGGCTGTAGTAGTTTTCTGGTAGAGTCTTTAGAATTTTCCATGTATAGCATCATGTCATCTGCAAACAGTGACAGTTTTACTTCGTTTCCAATTTAGAGTCCTTTTATTTCTTTTATTTCTCTGATTGATGTGGATAGGACTTCCAAAACTATGTTGAATAAAAGTGGCGAGAGTGGACATTCTTGTCTTTTCCCTGATCTTAGAGGAAATGCCTTCAGTTTTTCACCGTTGAGGACGATGTTAGCTGTGGGTTTGTCATATATGGCCTTTATTATGTTGAGGTAGGTTCCCTCTATGCCCACTTTCTGGAGAGTTTTTATCATATACGGATGTTGAATTTTGTCAAAAGCTTTTTCTGCATCCATTGAGATGATCATATGGTTTTTGTTCTTCAGTTTGTTAATGTGTTGTATCACACCGATTAATTTGCGGATGTTGAAAAATCCTTGCATCCTTGGGATAGATCTCGTTTGATCATGGTGTGTGGTCCTTTAAATGTACTGTTGCATTCAGTTTGCTAGTATTTTGTTGAGGGTGTTTGTGTCTACGTTCATCAGTGGTATTGGCCCGTAATTTTCTTTTTTTGTGGTATCTTTGTCTGGTTTTGGTATCAATGTGATGGTGGCCTCATAGAATGAATTTGGGAGTGTTCCTTTCTCTGAAGTTTTTTGGAGTAGTTTCAGACGGACAGGTATTGTTAAATCTTCTCTAACTGTTTGGTGGAATTCACCTGTGAAGCCATAGGTCCTGGGCTTTTGTTGGTTGGGAGTTTTTAAGTCACAGATTCAATTTCAGTACTTGTAATTGGTCTGTTCATATTTTCTATTTCCTCCTGATTCAGGATGGGGAGATTGTACCTTTCTAAGAATTTGTTCATTTCTTCTAGGTTGTCCATTTTATTGGTGTATAGTTGCTTTTAGTAGTCTCTTATGTAATGTTTCATTATGTGGATACCCAGTAATCCTCTTAGTTACCTCATTGAAAATTTAGCTAGCCAAATTCACAAGCTGCAGTGAAACTTCCTGGTAATTTTATATGAGTAAGAGCTAAGTGAACAGACATGGTAATGGAATCTACTATATAGGCTTTGAGGGTAAAAAATGTCCTTACAATCTCTACTAACAATTGAGAAATTTAACTTAAGTTATGCACAGTAATTTTACAACAGAGAAGACTCTTGCTTTGCCTTATCAAATATTAGTACTTTACGCTGCATGATCACCAAAGGATGCACATAACTCCCCTTTCATAGTGAGGATGTAGTTTTCTATGGGAACCATTTTATCCAAATGCCTCCTGAGAGTATTGAGAAAGGACCTTAACTGCTAACAGTTTAGGTTTTAAGAAAGGTCCAAAGAGTGAAAAAGTATTAAAAGCAGAATGAATATCTCAGGTCTGATTACAGTTATCTTGTCATAGAAAAAGCTGCTGAAAGAAATAAGTGACATGATTTGAAAGTATGTCAGTAGCTTTCTGAAGATAGAGTAAAGAATAATGGGCAGATCCAAAAAAAAAGAAAAAGAAAGAAAGACCTGGAATCATTTTATTCCAGGACAGTTATTTTGGTTGATGATCCTTTTAATAAAAAATTAAAATTTTGAGACACTGTAGACAGAGATGATCACCTGCACGATTAGGGATTATAGCTTCTAAAAAGATTTTCGTGTTTCAAAAGCGTAGCAGCAACTACTGACAGCAGGAAAGAAAAAAGCAGCGTTTAGCAGATAGAGCAGGAAGTTCATGCTCAGTGGTTCTGAATTTGAAAGAAGCAACCCACGGGGACTATGTAGAGCCACAAGGTGGGATATTACCTTCGATTTTATAAGTAAGAGATAAGAGGTGAGAGCGTGTATTAGAAAAATATATATATAGTTTTTGGGGTGGTTACAGGTACAAAGAAATGAAAACTGCAGTGCAGGATAAAAAGAACAAGTGTTTTATAGAGAGGAGTTCCACTCTGTGTTGAATGTCAAGGTAAGATTTGTCTTTGACAATCACATATTAAATAATTTTAGAATGGTAATATTGAAGTTTAAAGGGAAAAAAAGAAATGGAGAGAAAATAAAAATGTGAAAGGAATAACATGCACAGTCAATTTTCCTGGCATTGTTATAATCTTGAATAAGCATGCATAAAATGTATTTGGTTTTGAAAAATGAACAGCATATCCACAGAATGGCAAAAATATTGCAAATCATATATCTGGTAAGGGACGTGTGTCCAGAATATATAAAGAATTCTTACAGCTCAACAATAGAAAGATAAATAACTCAATTAACAAATAGGCAGAGGATTTGAACAGATATTTCTCTGAAGAGGGTATGCAAATCATTAATGGTCACATGAAGAGAAGTTTCAACATCATTATGATTAGGGAAATGAAGATGAAAACCATAATGAGAAACCAGTTCAAACCCACCAGGATTGCTATAATTTTAAAAACAGACAATAACAAGTATTAATGAAAATATCTGGAAATCGAGCTCCTCACACATTGCTGGCGGGGTTGTAAAATGGTGCAGCCACTTTGGAAAACAGCTTGGCAGTTCCTCAACATGTTAAATATAAAGTCGCCATGTGACCCAGCAATTCCACTCCAAGGTATACACCCGAGAGAAATGAAAACGGTTTCTACACAAACATTTGTACACAAATGTTCACAGCAGTATCATGCCTCATAGCAAGAAGTAGAACACCCTAAATGTCTGTCAGCTGATGAATGGATAAATAAAATGAGCTGTATCCGTTCAATGGAGTATTCATGGGACATAAAAAGGAATGAAATACTGATTCACGTTGTAATGTGGATGAACCTTGAAAACATCACGCTAAGTAATAGAAACCAGTCACGAAAGACCACATGTTGTATGATTTCATTTAAGTGCAACATCCAGAGTAGGTAACTTCATAGACAGAAAGTAGATTAGTGGTGGCCAGGGGCTGGAGAGATGGGAAATGGGGAAAGCCTGCTAATGGGTATGGAGTTTCTTGTTGGGGTGATGGAAATGTTCTAAAATTAGATACTGGTGATGCTTGCACAACTTCGTGAATATACTAAAAACCATGCATTTGATATTTACTTGAAAAATGTGAATTTTATGGTACATAAAATATGTCAAGAAAGCTGTTATAAAAATTGATAACAATTAAATTCAGATTATAAACACAGAATTTCTAAAGAAATGGTGCTGTTAGGTTTCTCGATTCATATATCACGTTTGCCTTCTCTTTTACTATTATGAATAACTGTACTACCTTTGTCTGCTTGACTGAATCATGGAAGTGAAGTGATACTCTTCCATCTGACCAAGCTAACCTTGGTTTTGCTTTCATTCATTTATTTCTGTCCCATTCATTAAAAATTAGGAAGGAAAATGTTCTGCTTATTTGTTGAGATAAAGGAAACGTATTTCCTATTTTTCCATTTTAATTACTGTCTTTCTTTGTGTGTTCCTATGAATCTCAAATCTTCCCTCCTCCCCCGCCTAGAACATACCGTTAAAGAAAATGATTGGCTAGAGGTGGAATGGTGAAAGCATCTAGTATTATCCTGCTATTTTTACAAAACTTTTTTCACATTTAACCCTGATTGTCTACTCCATGTGTACATTTTCATATGCCATATAATTTCAGTTGCTTCAATTAATGTTGTATTAGGAATGCTTTTCCTTGTTTTGGCATAAATTTCCCGATGATTGCAGTCGGCAGAATAATCGCCACCTTCTCCTCTACTATGTCCGTATCCCAATCCTGGACCCTGTGAATGTGTCACCTTATGTGGCAAAAGGGACTTTGCAAATGTGGTTAGGTTGGGCATCTTGAGATAGGGAGATTGTCCTGGAATATCCTGGATTATCCAGGTGGGTCTGATATAATTACCATAGTCCTTTAAGGGAAAGAAGGAGGTGGGAGAATCTGAGGAGATATGACCTTGGAAGCAGAGATCAGAGTGAGCCAGGGGACCAAGAACAAGGAATGTGGGCTACCTCTAAAAGACGGAAAAGCCAAAGAAACAGATTCTCTTCTAGAGCCTTCTTCCAATCCATTTTGGATGTCTGACTTCAGAATTGAAGATAATAAACATAAGTTGTTTTTAAGCCATTCAGTGTGTGGTAATTTGTCACAGTTACGATCCGGATCTAACACAATCATCATTTAAAATTGCTTCCTGTTGTTGTCACAGTGGACCATAGCTTCCCAACTCATTTCCTTGTTTTGAAAGAGCAAGCATTCTGAAACAGCAATGACATCAGTGTAGCCAGATCTGCACGAGGAGGTTTGGTCTGTGCAGACAGAGTGGTCTGTCCACTGCCACCGTTTCTTCTCTCTGAGGGATGCTTAACAGTGAAGAGGACTACAGAGCACCTGGCCCCATTGCCATCAGAAACACTTCACTTCTCGGGTAGCATAACTCAGGTAATGTGCAGCTGGACAGTCGTGGGCCCTGAGTACAGAAACCATATTTTCTGAACCAAAAGTTGAAAGACAGAATATTGAAAATTGGGCTTTTAGGAAACTTGGAACCTGTGACTCTCAGATGTATGGCTCAGTGAGTGATGGTTTACGGTCTCTTTAGTTGGTGGATAATAGCGTAAGCATTGCAGAGGGCAGAGCTCCTTCTTTTGTGCCTTCTTAATTAAGTACCATGAGACAACGCCAAACAATTTCTTGTTGAGACACTGGACGTTTCCATTTTGTCTTTCGAAGTTAGCCTGAGTTCCAACAGATGGAAGGGCAACAGGGCAGCAGCATTTGCAATGGATGACCATGGAGAGAGACATAAACAGAAGCAGAGAACAAAGATTAAGTTCCCAACTGTGGAAAGCACAAAGCTTCCTAGAATTCAACATTTATAGGGGTAAACAAAATTCATGAGGCGAATGTTCCATTGAAGTCCATAAATTTATGGGCGGATAGGGTAGGTTAGGCCACATGAGCTATAAACTGTGATGATGGTATACACTGTCCAGTTAAACTGAGTCCATCTGACATATGTGGTGGTCTAGATCATTGTTAATAGGCAGCATGGTGGAAATGGCAATTAGGGAAAATGGCAATGCGTTCACATGAATGACTTAATTAGTAGTATTTGCGCAAAGAGCCATTTTCAAACACTTGTTTTCTTCTTTTCATTTTCTGAGTTCTCTCGCACCGGGAATCAGAATCACTATTTTCTGTCAATCAAAGCTCCATTTTCCATCCAAATCATCATCCATGCCATTGTGCAGGGCAAAGTGCTGAGTTCCCCCAACACTTGCCCTGCATCATCACCCAAGGGCTGAGGTTCCTGACACTTTATTTTTGTGATTCCATGCTCTACCCAGCACTTCTTCCATTCCCTGCACTGAATGTTCTGCACAGTGAAACTTGTGTTAAGAGGCTTTGACTTGCTTTCCACACGCCGGCGTGGAGGGGGATGTCAAGGGACATTGAGACTAAAGGACAGGAGAGGGCCCAGTAAACATGTTCTCTGAAGTTCAGGAGTTCGCCCAGGGCATGGCAGTGGGAGCAGCCAGCCCCAGAATAGGCAGTAAGAGGATGTGTTGTCTGTAGAGAAGTGGAAAACAAAACTGGCTAAAAGGGGAGAGAGTGCAGACAGTCCCATACAGGATAAATCCAAGGAGAAACATGCCAACACACATATTAATCAAACTACCAAAAATTAAATACAAAGAAATAATATTAAAAGCAGCAAGGGAAAAACAACAAATAACACACAAGGGAATCCCCATTAGGTTAACAGCTGATCTTTCAGCAGAAACTCTGCAAGCCAGAAGGGAGTGGCAGGACATACTTAAAGTGATGAAAGGGAAAAACCTACAACCAAGATTACTCTACCCAGCAAGGATCTCATTCAGATTCGATGGAGACATTAAAACCTTTACAGACAACCAAAAGCTAAGAGAATTCAGTACCACCAAACCAGCTTTACAACAAATGCTAAAGGAACTTCTCTAGGCAGGAAACACAAGAGAAGGAAAACACCTACAATAGCAAACTCAAAACAATTAAGAAACTGGTAATAGGAACATACATATCGATAATTACCTTAAATGTAAATGGACTAATGCTCCCACCAAAAGACATAGACTGGCTGAATGGATCCCAAAGCAAGACCCATATATGTGCTGTCTACAAGAGACCCACTTCAGACCTAGGGACACATACAGATGGAAAGTGGGACTGAAAGTCCCTCACTGAAAGTGAGGGGATGTAAAAAGATATTCCAAGCAAATAGAAATCAAAAGAAAGCTGGAGTAGCAATTCTCATATCGGACAAAATAGATTTTAGAATAATGACTACTACAAGAGACAAAGAAGGACATTACATAATGATCATGGGATCAATCCAAGAAGAAGATATAACAATTGTAAATATTTATGCACCCAACATAGGAGCACCTCAATACATAAGGCAAATGCTAACAGCCATAAAAGGGGAAATCGACAGGAACACAATCATAGTAGGGGACTTTAACACCCCACTTTCACCAATGGACAGATCATCCAAAATAAAAATAAATAAGGAAACACAAGCTTTAAATGATACATTAAACAAGATGGACTTAATTGATAGTTTTAGGACATTCCATCCAAAAACAGCAGATTACAGTTTCTTCTCAAGTGCTCATGGAACATTCTCCAGGATAGATCATATCCTGGGTCACAAATCAAGCCTTGATAAATTTAAGAATATTGAAATCATAGCAAGTATCTTGTTCGACCACAATACTATGAGACTAGATATCAATTGCAGGAAAAAATTGGTAAAAAATACAAACACATGGAGGCTAAACAGTACATGACTAAATAACCAAGAGATCACTGAAGAAATCAAAGACGAAATCAAAAAATACCTAGAAACAAATGATAATGAAAACACGATGACCCAAAACCTATGAGAGGCAGCAAAAGCAGTTTTAAGAGTGAAGTTTATAGCAATACAATCCTACCTCAAGAAACAAGAAACATCTCAAATAAACAACCTAACCTTACACCTAAAGCAATTAGAGAAAGAAGAGCAAAAACCCCCCAAAGTTAGCAGAAGGAAAGAAATCATAAAGATCAGATCAGCAATAAACGAAAAAGAAATAAAGGAAACAGTAGCAAAGATCAATAAAACTAAAAGCTTGTTCTTTGAGAAGATAAACAAAATTGATAAACCATTAGCCAGACTCATCAAGAAAAAAAGGGAGAACACTCAAATCAGTAGAATTAGAAGTGAAAAAGGAGAAGTAACAACTGACACTGCTGAAATACAAAGGATCATGAGAGATTACTACAAGCAACAATATGCCAATAAAATGGACAACCTGGAAGAAATGGACACATTCTTAGAAAAGCACAACCTTCTGAGAATGAACCAGGAAGAAATAGAAAATATAAACAGACCATTCACAAGCACCCAGATTGAGACTGTGATTAACAATCTTCCAGCAAACAAAAGCCCAGGACCAGATGGCTTCACAGGCAAATTCTATCAAACATTTAGAGAAGAGCTAACACCTATCCTTCTCAAACTCTTCCAAAATATAGCAGAGGGAGGAACACTCCGAAACTCATTCTGCGAGGCCACCATCACCCTGATACCAAAACCAGACTAAGATGTCACAAAGAAAGAAAACTACAGGCCAATATCTCTGATGAACATAGATGCAAAAATACTCAACAACATACTAGCAAACAGAATCCAGCAGCACATTAAAAGGATCATACAGCATGATCAAGTGGGGTTTATCCCAGGAATGCAAGGATTCTTCAATATATGCCAGTCAGTCAATGTGATAAGCCATATTAACAAATTGAAGGAGAAAAACCATATGATCATCTCAATAGATGCAGAAAAAGCTTTTGACAAAATTCAACCCTCATTTATGATAAAAGCCCTCCAGAAAGTAGGCATAGAGGTGAACTTACCTCAACATAGGCATTTATGACAAACCCACAGTCAATATCGTTCCCAATGGTGAAAAACTGAAAAAGCATTTCCACTAAGATCAGGAACAAGACAAGGTTGTCCACTCTCACCACTATTATTCAACATAGTTTTGGAAGTTTTAGACACAGCAGTCAGAGAAGAGAAAGAAATAAAAAGAATCCAAATTGGAAAAGAAGGAGTAAAACTGTCACTGTTTGCAGATGACATGGTACTATACATAGAGAATCTTAAAGATGCTACCAGAAAACTACTAGAGCTAATTAATGAATTTGGTAAGGTAGCAGGATACAAAATTAATGCACCGAAATCTCTTGCATTCCTATACACTAATGATGAAAAATCTGAAAGAGAAATTAAGGAAACACTCCCATTTACCACTGCAACAAAAAGAATAAAATACCTAGGAATAAACGTACCAAAGGAGACAAAAGACCTGTATGCAGAAAACTATAAGACACTGATGAAAGAAATTAAAGATGATACAAACAGATGGAGAGATATAGCATGTTCTTGGATTGGATGAATCAACACTGTGAAAATGACTATACAACCCAAAGCAATCTACTGATTCAATGCAATCCCTATCAAACTACCAATGGCATTTTTTGCAGAACTAGAGAAAAAAATTTCACAATTTGTTTGGAAACATAAAAGACTCCAAGTAGCCAAAACAATCTTGAGAATGAAAAATGGAGCTGGAGGAATCAGGCTCCTGGACTTCAGACTATACTACAAAGCTACAGTAATCAAGACAGTATGGTACTGGTACAAAAACAGAAATATAGATCAACAGAACAGGATAGAAAGCCCATAGAGAAACCCATGCACATATGGTCACCTTATTTTTGATAAAGGAGGCAAAAATATACAATGGAGAAAAGACAGCCTCTTCAATAAGTAGTGCTGGGAAAACTGGACAGCTACATGTAGAAGAATGAAATTAGAACACTCCCTAACATCATACACAAAAATAAACTCCAAATGGATGAAAGACCTAAATGTAAGGCCAGACACTCTAAAACTCTTAGAGGAAAACATAGGCAGAACACTCTATGACATAAATCACAGCAAGATCCTTTTTGACCCACCTCATAGAGAAATGGAAATAAAAACAAAAATAAACAAATGGGACCTAATGAAACTTAAAAGTTTTTGCACAGCGAAGGAAACCATAAATAAGATGAAAAGGCAACCCTCAGAATGGGAGAAAATATTTGCAAATGAAGCAACTGACAAAGGATTAATCTCCAAAATATACAAGCAGCTTATGCAGCTCAATATCAAAAAAACAAAAAACCCAGTCCAAAAATGGGCAGGAGACCTAAATAGACATTTCTCCAAAGAAGATATACAGATTGCCAACAAACACATGAAATGTTGCTCAACATCACTAACCATTAGAGAAATGCAAATCAAAACTACAATGAGGTATCACCTCACACCAATCAGAATGACCATCATCAAAAAATCCACAAACAGTTAATGCTGGAGAGGGTGTGGAGAAAAGGGAACCCTCTTGTACTGTTGGTGGGAATGTAAATGGATACAAACACTATGGAGAATAGTGTGGAGATTCTGTAAAAAACTAAAAATAGAACTACCATACGACCCAGCAATCCCACTACTGGGCATATACCCTGAGAAAACCATAATTCAAAAAGAGTCATGTACCACAATGTTCATTGCAGCTCTATTTACAATAGCCAGGACATGGAAGCAACCTAGGTGTCCATTGACAGATGAATGAATAAAGAAGATGTGGCTCATATATACAATGGAATATTACTCAGCCTTAAAAAGAAACAAAATTGAGTATTTGTAGAGAGGTGGATGGACCTAGTCTGTCATACAGAGTGAAGTAAATCAGAAAGAGAAAAACAAATACCGTATGCTAGCACATATATATGGAATCTAAAAAAAAAAAAAGGTTCTGAAGAACCTAGGGGCACGAAAGGAATAAAGATGCAGAAGTAGAGAATGGACCTGAGGGCATGGGGAGGGGGAAGGGTAAGCTGGGACGAAGTGAGAGAGTGGCGTGGACATATATACACTACCAAATGTAAAATAGATAGCTAATGGGAAGCAGGCACATAGCACAGGGAGATCAGCTTGGTGCTTTGTGATTACCTAGAGGGGTGGGATAGGGAGGGTGGGAGAGAGACGCCAGAGGGAGGGGATATGGGGATATATGTATGCATATAGCTGATTCACTTTGTTGTAAAGCGGAAACTAACACACCATTGTAAAGCAATTATACTCCAATAAAGATATTTAAAAAAATAAAAAAATAACAGTAGTAGCTATGAGTTTTTTATAAGACACGTTTTTATCAAATTGAGAAAATTTCCTTCTGATACGGGGTTGCTGTTGGTTTTTATCTATGACCTTGCTCTTTTTATCTATGATCCAGTATTGACTTTTATCAAGGCCTTTTTCTTTATCTACTGAATTAATTGCATATTTTTGCTCCATAAATCTGTTAATGTAGTGAATTACACATTTATTTGCGTTTTGAATGCTAAGCCAGTTTTGAATCATGGAATAAACCTCACTTGTTATTGTAGTACTATCGTTTTTATATATTGCTAAATTTGATTTGCTTATATTTTATTAAGGATTTTTGTGTTTACATTTACAAGGAATATTAGTCTGTAGTTTTCTTGTAATGTCATTTTTAGGTTTTGGTATCAGTGTTATAGTGAGTATATAATATGAATTGGGAAATGTTCTTTCTTCCTTGTAAACTGAAAGAAATTCTGTATTATTGTAATTACTTCTTCCTAAAAGTTCAGTAGCATTCACCAGTGAATTCTGGGCCTGGTATTTTCTTTCCAGGAAGGTTTTTTAATTAGGCATTCATTTTCTTTAACAGATATATTACTCTTTAATTTCTATTTCTTCTTGTGCTACTTTTACAAAGTTGTATTTTTGAAGGAATTTGTTCATTTCTAGGGAATTTCTCAAATTTATAGAGAAAAAGTTTTTCATAATGTCCTTTTAGTATTCCTTTTATGTCAGAGATCCAGAGTGATGTCCTTGTGTTCATTCCTGATATTTTTCTTTCTAGGGTTTATAAATTTTACTAATCTTTCAAAGGGCCAACTTTTGCTTCATTGATTTTCTCTATCATTTTTTTTTTCTATTTTAGGAGTTTCTTCTTTTATCTACTATTTCCTCCTACAGTGTTTTTGGTTTTATTTTCCTGTTCTGTTTCTAGCTTCTTCAGGCGGAAGCTTCCTAGATCATTGACTTTGAATATTTTGTTTCTAATACATGCATTTCAGTTACATAACTTTTTTCCAAGCACTAATTTTGTTCCATCCTATGGATTTTGATATGTCATATTTTTATTATTATCTAGTCTGAAACATTTTCTAATTTCCACTGTGATTTGTTCTTTGATCCATGGCTTATTAAAAAGTATGCTGCACCATTTAAAAATATTCAGGTAGTGGGAAGCAGCCGCATGGCACAGGGATATTGGCTCGGTGCTTTGTGACAGCCTGGAGGGGTGGGATAGGGAGGGTGGGAGGGAGGGAGACGCAAGAGGGAAGACATATGGGAACATATGTTTATGTATGACTGATTCACTTTGTTATAAAGCAGAAACTAACACACCACTGTAAAGCAATTATACCCCAATAAAGATGTTAAAAAAAAAAAAAAGAGTGGAGAAGAGGGAATTGATGGGAAATACGCTCTCAAGGTGAAAGCAAGTGAATTAAATTAATTTGCCAACTGAAAAAAAAAATATTCAGGGGATTTTCTAGTTACTTTATTATTATTATTGAGTTCTGGTTTAATTTATTGGAATCAGAGAACATAGTCTTATAATTTCAGTCTTTTGAAACTTATCAGGAAATTCCTTTGAAAAAGCATATGATCTATTTTGTTAACTGTTCTCGTGCACTTGCAAAGAATGCATATTCTCCAGTTTTTGGATGCAGTATTCTGTTGACTAGCTTGAGTTAGTTAATAGCGTTGTTCAGACCTTCTACATCCTTGCTTGTTTTTTCATCTGTTTATTCTATCAATTACTAGGACGTGTGTTAAAATACTCAACTATGTTTATAAATGTTTGTGTTTCTTCTTTTACTTCTATCATTTTTCACCATGTTATTATGTATATGCAGACTTAGGATTGTTTTGTCTTTCTGGTGAATCAACCTATTTATCATTATGAAATATCCTCTTGATCTGTGTCTTGAAGTTTACTTTTTCTGATATTAATATAGGCACAATAGCTTTCTTATGACTGGTGTATGCAAGGGATTTTTTTCCCATCCTTTTACTATGGACCTGTCTTATGTTTAAATTGTATCTTTTGTAGTCAGCAATGACTGGACTCTGTTATTTATCTAGTTTAACTATTTCTTACTTTAATTAGAACATTTAGTCATTTATGTTTAACTACTGATGTAGTTAATGCCATCTTCTTACTTGTTTTCTATTTATCCCACTTGCCCTTTGTTCCTTTTTTCCCCTGTCTTCTTTTAGATTAATCAAGTAGTTTCTAGTATTACATTTTATCTCTTCTATTGGCTTTTAGCGATACCTCTTTGAATAATTTTAGGGATTACACAGAGGTTATAAAATGCAAGCTTTGCAAACTGAACATATCAAAATCCATCTGGAATACCACTTACTAGACAATGTAAGAAACCTTTGCAAACTATAATTTAACTTACTCCCCTTTGTGACTTTTATGGAATTATTGTCATATATTTGATTTTGCGCATGTTAAAAATCCCACACTACCTTATAGTTATGGTTGTTTTAAAGACGTTAAAGAAAAAATTTTGAAGCATTAAAAAGAATTTTACATCTTTACTTACATATTTACCTTTTCTGATGCTCTTCATTCCGTCTAGGCTTTTATTCAGGATCATTTCCTTCAACCCAGAGGACTTCTTTTGTATTTCTTGTAGTGCAGGTGATGAATTCTCTCAGACTTTGTTTGCTTGAAAATTTGCTCATTTTGGCTACGGTGTTGAAGGACCTTTTCACTGAGTATAACAATCTAAGTTGACGGTTTTTCTTTTGGCATGTTAAAATGTCATTCCTTTGTTCTAGTTTTCATTGTTTTTGAATAGAAGTTGTTTTCTGAAATATAAAGTATCCTTTTAATCTGGATATTATTAAAGTTTTCTCTCTAGGTTTGGTTTTCTCTCTATTATGCTTTTCAGCAGTTTGGCTATTATATGCGTAGGTGTAATGTTCTTTCTTTGTCGAACAATTTTTGTTTGGGGACCTGAGATTCTTGAATCTATATAGGTTGATGTCTTCCTTCACTTTTGAAAAACTCTCTGCTATTATCTCTTCGCATGTAGCTCTGCCTTGTAATTTTCTCTGTTCTCTTCCTGGGTCTCAAATTACATATCATTCCATAATTCTCTGAAGATCTGTTCGTGTTTTCACTTTTTTTCCCCATTGTGCTTTAGATTAGATAATTTCCATTGACCTGTTCAAGAACATTTATTCTTTTTCTTGCTGTGTCAAGTTTGTTTCTTATTAAGCCTTCCCAGTGAATTTTTCATTTTAGATATTATATTTTTTGTTATAGGATTTCTATCTGACTCCTTTTTAAGGCTTTTCATCTTATAATGGAAATTTCCTCTCATTTTGTGCACCGCTCCTTTAAAGTTCTTTAGCATATTCGTGATTGTTCTCTTAAAACCCTTGTCTCTAATTCTAACATCTGGGTCATCTGGGGATCTGCTTCTAGTGATCATTTTTTTTCTGTTGATTTAAAGTCACATTTTCCAGCTCCCCTTCATATCTGTAACTTTCAATTGCATATCATTCTGTGACAAAAGAGCATTAGAGATTGAAGTAGAGAATACTTTTTTTCCAGAAAAGCCTTACCCTTTAGGGTTAGAGGTTGATTTCTTTTCTCAGCAGTCAGTGAGCAGGGTCAGGATTGCATTGCTGCTTTACTTACTTTCAGTTTATTTCTGGTGCCATTTGTTTTGAGAATGAGATCAGAACTGTAGAGTCTATTAGCAGACTGCTCTCTGCCTTCCAGCCCCATTTTCATCTTCCCCAAGGTGCTGTTTACTCAGCATTATTGCTGAGACAGGCAGGGACAGCTAGTTCTGTATCTGGAGAGCCTCTAAATTCTGCTCCACTAGGCCAGCCAATGTAATCCTAGCTTCACTCACCTCTCGGCTACCCCTGTATCTCTACCACAAGTCTGAGGATGAGTGTTTCTTCAGTTCTTTTTTCATACTATATTGTTTACAAAATTATAAAGTCTGATATTTGCATTTCATGTTTTGTTCTGACTTAAAACCAGCTAGAAAACAAACTTACAGTTACCAGGGAATAAGGTGGGGGGAGGGATAAATTGGGAGATTGGGATTGACATACACACAGCTACATATATAAAATAGATAACTTATAAGAACGTACTGTATAGCACAGGGAACTCTACTCAGTACTTTGTAATGGCCTATATGGGAAAAGAATCTAAAAAAAGAGTGGATATATATATGTGTATGTATAACTGATTCACTTTGCTGTACACCTGAAACTAAGACAACATTGCAAATCAACTATACTGCAATAAAAAAATTAAAAAAGAATACTTGCAGGCTTCCCTGGTGTTCAGTGGTTGAGAGTCTGCCTGCCGATGCAGGGGACACGGGTTCGTGCCCTGGTCTGGGAAGATCCCACATGCTGCGGAGCGGCTGGGCCCGTGAGCCATTGGCCGCTGAGCTTGCGTGTCCGGAGCCTGTGCTCCGCAACGGGAGAGGCCGCAACAGTGAGAGGCCCGTGAACCGCAAAAAAAAAAAAAAAAGAATACTTGCATAATGAGGATGTTTAGAAAATGCTCACACCACCACATGTGTTATTGGATGCATAACTGTATTAACAGAAGAAGCTTACCTGGCTACTTTGTAATCATATTTTGAAGTGATATTAAAGTGATGGCTACACATTTTGGGGGTGTGTGTGCATGAGGGTGTTTCTGTATGAGATTAGCATTTTAGTCATTGGACGCAGTGAAGCAGATTGCCCTCCCCGATGCAGGTGACCAGCATAGGTGAGCATCAGCAAATCCACTGAGAGCCTAAACGGAGCAAGAGGCAGAGGAAGGCTGGAATCACCATCCCTCTGCCTGACTGCTTAAGCTGAGGGAGGAGGGTCTTCTCCTCCCTCGGACGGGGAACTACATCTTCAGCTCTTCTGGTTCTCAGGTCTTTGGACTTGGACTGACCTGTAACACCAGCTTTCCTGAGACTCCAGCTTGCAGATAGCCGACTGTGGGACTTGCCATCTTCCATGATCACATGAGCCATTTCCTCATAAGAAAATCTATCTATATACGTACATATCTTTATCTATCTATCAGTCTATCTACCTACCTCTATCTATCTGTCTATCTATCTATCTATGTCTTATTGGTTCTGTTTCTCTGGATAACCCTGACTAATACATGGTCATTACATGTATTAGTACTAATACATGGTAATCAATAACTGATAATGAGAAGGTCCTAGAGTTACCATAGTGGAAGTGACAGAGGTAAGATGCCTGAAAAAATCAATAGAGAAGAGGTGTTCAAGGCAAATGAGAGGGGAGAGAATGGTCCAGGTGCAGCAGCGAGGAGCAAAGAGGACACTTAGCCCATCTGTACGTCCAGTGGGTCAAGAGCGAGAGGTTGAGTCCCAGTGACCACCACTTGGAAGAGCTGGAGAGGACACAGCGTCCTCAGGGGAAAGGCGGCTTTGGGGTTCTGAGCAGGAATGGACTAGAGTCAGTTCTCCTGTAACACTTGTTCTGAAACGGGAATTTGTGCAGCACAGTTGACATGTTAGGGAACCATTTGAGTCTAAGGTGAATTGTACATTTGCTTAGATGCAATTTCATCTGTGAGCAATACTAAGTGAAACTCAGAAGAGCTCGCCAGGGTGACTGGAGCACCCTAGGCAGACACGAAATGCACACCCTCCAGCCTCCAGCAGGGCCTCGGTTTCCCACATGCGTTAGGATCCGCCCTCACATTAGGTGTTACAAATGCCCTCTGGTTTCAGCGGGCCCTTCTCCCACTGCCTCACGACCACCCACAAGCTGCAGCCCGTCGACAGCCGCTTCCACAGGCACCTGGAAGTCTTGTTCAAGGTAAAACGCCGCGTTCATTGGAACGTATATGACTTTCTTCACCATTTCACAGGTGTCAGGTTGTGCTACTGTTTTTATTCGATTCCTGTGTTTTTCTAATATGTCACTGACAAAGTTCTCGAATGTTTTGCCCCCATGCTGTTTTCCCCATAATCTCTGTGGTTTTTATAGGGCAGTGTTTTGGGTTTGTTTGTTTGTTTTTTATTTATTTTTGGCTGCGTTGGGTCTTCGTTGTGGTGTGCAGGCTTCTCACTGCGGTGGCCTCTTCCCATTGTGGAGCATGGGCTCTAGGCATGTGGGCTTCAGTAGTTGTGGCACGTGGGCTCAGTAGTTGTGGCTCGCGGGCTCTAGAGTACAGACTCAGTAGTTGTGGTGCACGGGCTTAGGTGCTCCACGGCATGTGGGATCTTTCTGGACCAGGGCTGGAACCCGTGTCCCCTGCATTGGCAGGTGGACTCCCAACTACTGCACTGCCAGGGAAGCCCTATAGGGTGGTTTTAAATAGCACAGTGATTTTTGTTGCGTTACCGCAGACCTGTGTTTAGAGATAGGCTGCCGTTGAGTGGATTTTGCTGATGAATGGACCATACGCTCCAGAGAGCATCCTGGAAGGGTTTTGAGGAGATAAGGAGGTGCAGGAAGAGAGGACAGTAAAGGGATTATGAGAATGCAGGGTGTAAAGTGTGACCTGGGAGTCTGGAGCTGCTTGGGGATTAAACAAAAGGCAAAGGGTACAGTGGGATTAGCGCTGTGGTCTCCAGGCTCCCAGTGACAGCCAGGCTGTGAGTGTTGAAGTTGGCAGGGGGGTGGGGGAGGTCGGGTGGGTGTGGGTGGGTGACTTTCTGGGCCCCTTGTTCTTTCTGCCAAAGGAAGCAAAGAAGTGAGGAGGTGAGGGGGTCAGGGCGGGTGGGATCTCTCTGGGCACAAGGGGCTCCCTGAGAGAATCAGTACTTGAGTTTGAGTGAATTCAAGATACAAATGAGATAATACTCATTATTATATCTGTTTGGATAGGAGGAGGGGATTTAAAAGTAGGAAACGTCAAGGCCTGAAAATACAGTTGGAGTGGAGAAACTTATTCCGGTGCGAGAGGGAGAACGTAACAAAAAGAGGAGGTTGGAGACACACATAAAGAAAAATGTTTTCACAGCCTTCCCGGCTTTGCCTCAGTTTATTTTCAGTGTCTGAGCGGGAATTGTGGTGAGGAATTGGTATCATTTCTGTCAAAACTGTCAGGTACTTTATGAAATGGTTTGAGAAGGGAGGATAACTTTTTGAATAGAAAACATTCTTATTTTATTTAAAAAATAAAGTTAATGTTCTTCCAATGGAAAAGGGGGTGAAGTGCTGAAAGTAAAAGAAGAAATAAAATATCTCATTCTCCACCAAGGAGTAGAACCACATCTAATATTTTAGTGTATTTTCCTTTGAATATTTTCAATATTCCATCTTTAATGTGAGTGGACCCCAAACTAAAAGCATGTACTAAAAGCAATAGTGCATATTCTAATTCTAATTATTTTTAAAACACTGCTTTCTGATTTTAAAAACATTCATCTCAACATAAAAGTCATGACATATAGAAAAGTATGGCAGAAAACTGAGTGCTAAGAACTCCATCACTCAGAGTTTATGTATTTTCTGGAAGGTTATTTTACTTACAGGTTAATTTCACAGTATCCCGTGCATGGCATGCTTATCCCAGGTCTATTTATAAGTTCTACATCTGTGATTTTCAAGCTGTAGTCAGTGGGCCACCTGCATCCACAACTCCTGTGAGCTTGCTGAAATGCTGATTCTTGGGCCAGGAACCAGGACCACTTAGTTGGGATCTCCAGGGGGTGGGCCCAGGGGTTAGCATTTTATAACCTCTTCAGCTGTTTCTTACAGTAAAGTTTGGAAATATGATCTAGGTGGGGGACAATATAAAGAGAAACTTAGGTATAAATATCTGGTTATTAGCCTCTTGCAGTTAAAATTGAGCCACTGGAGTTATAGTCAAGAGTGATAACACCAAAGTTTGTTAAGCTGTGATGTGCCAGGTATTTGACATATGAAACCCCAGTTTTCCCAGGACTCTGAGTACAAATTGAATCACATTAAAGATCTTGTTTCATGCATTTGTGCCCTTACCAGCATAACAGAGTTCAGCCCTTCTCCGACCTTCCCAGGCAGGTCTGGAAGCGCGTGTTGTGTGTCCTCCGTGCCCTGGAAGCACTCACTCATTGGTGGAGCTTTAGTAATTCCACTGATATTTCTCTAATTTACTACTTCTCTTGCCTGGCCAGTTTCGCTGGTACCTGCATGCCTTAGGATTCTGCAGAGAAACAGAACAGATAGGATGTATGCACGTGTGTATAAAAAGAGATTTATTATAAGGCCTTGACTCACCCGATTAGGGAACTGGTCCCAAGATCTATACGGTGAGTCAGTGAGCGGGACGCCCAGGGGAGCCAATGGCGTAGCTCCAGGCTGAGACCGAAGGTCTGAGAATCAGGAGAACCGATGGTGTGTTTCTAGTCTAAAGGCTGGCAGACTCGAGACCCAGCAAGAGCTGATGTTTCAGTTTGACCCAAAGGCAGAAAAAAGCTGATGTCTTTGTTTTAGTGAGGAGGAATTCTCTCTTCCTTGGGAGACGGTCAGCCTTTTTGTTCTATTTCAGGCCTTCGACTGATTGGAGGCGGCCCACCCACACTAGAGAGAGCAATCTGCTTTACTCAGCCTACTAGTTTATTATTTTAAAAAATTTTTATTTTATATTGAAGTATAGTTGATTAACAATATTGTGTCTGTTTCAGGTGTACAACACGGTGATTCAGTTTTACATATACAAGTATCTACTTTTCAGATTCTTTTCCTATTTAGGTTATTACAGAATATTGAGCAGAGTTCCCTGTGCTATACAGTAGGTCCTTGTTGGTTGTCTACATATCAATCCCAAACTCCCAATCTATCCCCCCCGCACCCCCTTCCCCCAGTAACCATAAGTTCATTCTCTATGTCTGTGAGTCTGTTTCTGTTTTGTAAATACGTTCATTTGTATCTTTTTTTTTTGATTCCACATATAAGCAATATCATATTGTGTTTTCTTTGTGTGACTTACTTCACTTAGTATAATCATCTCCAGGTCCATCCATATTGCTGCAAGTGGCATTACTTCATTCTTTTTAATGTGAACCTACCAATTTAAATGTTCATCTCATCAAAAACATCCCCACAGAAACATCCAGAATGATGTTTGACCAAATATGTGGGTGCCACGTGGCCCAGTCAAGTTGACACATAATTAACCATCAGGCTGTGTCTTTTCATTCAATCCAGATGGTGCATGTGGTATTATATGAATAAGTTAAATAGTTTTTATATTACAACCTAATTATTAGAGATCACACATTGTTATGTACTAAAACGCTAATTCAGGGTTTTAAAATAAAACTACACTTTCACAAGCTAAATTTAAGTATCAATACAATAATTCAGTCTAATATGAAAGGAGAGGCATTGCAGTTGGGAATATATTCTGATCCTTAAATTATTTTACTTTTTTTTTTTAATGGAAAACATTATCTTTGCCTACTTTTTTATTATTTGCTTGTGTTATTTTATTTATATGGGTTTCTTGAAAATAGCATATTCATTCATTTTTGTTAACAAATATTTACTGAGGTCTTTCCTATATGTAGTCACTGTAAGCCCTGGAGAAACTCCTGTGACAGGCATGGAATTGCAGACCAATTGGGAAACACATATTAAACAAATCATCACATAAGTAACTTCTAGTAATGCTTGTGGTCTGAAAGAAAAATGCAGGATGTGACATATAACGGGGCCTCTGTCCTAGAAATGAGGGTTTATGAAGTTGTGGAAATTTCCTCAAGCTGAGGCCATAAAGGATGATCTAGAGTTAGCTTCGTATTGGATGGAAATAAAGCTATTTCAGCAGAGGAAACAGAACATGCAAAGCTTCTGAGGTAAGAAAGAGCTCAGAGCATTTGGACTAAGAGAATTCTAAGGTGGTGGAAGCCGAGAGGAGTCCGTGTGGACCCATGCAGGCTTTGTTGACGGTTTGGGATGTTTTCTTTCTTTCTTTCTTTTTATTAATTTTTATTGGACTACAGTTGCTTTACAATGTTGTGTTAGTTTCTGCTGTAAAGCAAAGTGAATCAGTTATATATATATATATATATATATATATATCAGTTATATATATCAGTTATATATATCCATATATCCAGTCTTTTTTAGATTTCCTTCCCATTTAGGTCACCACAGATCATTGAGTAGGGTTCCCTGTGCTAAACAGCAGGTTCTCCTTAGTTATCTATTTTATACATGGTAATGTGTATATGTCAATCCTAACCTCCTAATTTATCCCCCCGCCTTTCCCCCCTTGTTAACCATAAGTTTGTTCTCTATATCTGTGACTCTGTTGCTGCTTTGCCAATAAGTTCATCTGTAATGTTGTCCTAGATTCCACATATAAGTGATATTATATATTTGCTTAGTTCATCTGTAACGTTGTCCTAGATTCCACATATAAGTGATATTATACATTTGCTTTTCTCTTGCTGCCCTATTTCATTCTGTATGACAATCTCCAGGTCCATCCACGTCTCTGCAAATGGCACTATTTCATTCCTTTTTATGGCTGAGTAACATTCCACTGTATATATGTGCCACCTCTTTTTTATCCATTCCTCTGTCGATGGACACTTAGGTTGCTTCCATGTCCTGGCTACTGTAAATAGTGCTGCTTGGGATGTTTTCTTAAAACACATGGGAAGCCTCTGAAGGGTTTTAGGCAGATGCTGTGATTGGATGTGCAGTTGAGAAGATCACTCTGGATGCTCCCTGGAGGTTGGACTAGGGAGAGGGGGGGAGCGGCAGTAAGGAGATGCTTTGGAAGCCATGGAAGAAGGGAAGGTAGGATGACGGCTGGAAGCAGGGTGGTGGTGCTGACGGGCAGCAGTGGATACTTTCAAGGGAGTTTGAAGACACAGAATTGACAGACTTGGATGTGGATGAAGGAGAAGGAGGAATCAAATCTTGCTGCCAATTTTCTAGGATCACTATCGGAGTGGGTGATTTTGCCCTTTGTTGGGAGAGGGCCCGCTGGAGGGATAGCAACTTAAGGGGGAAGATTTTGAGTTCGCTCTGGACTTCAGATGTCAGCGGGATTGCCAAGTGTAGTAACATCAAATAGACAGTTTGGAGGGAGGGAGGAGGGTCTAGGCTACTGGTGTATAAATGCTTTGGTTTTGACCCGATCTGGGCAGATGAATTTTCTAGAATGAAAAATACTGCTTACAGTCCTCCACTTACTTTTCTGCCCAGCTGAGTCTATGGTGATTCCAGTCTCCAAATGGATTTTGGAAGAGAGGAACTGCTGGCACTGGAGTAGGGGGTGCAATGGAGGTGAAGAAAGGCCAGGAGTATTCTGAGTATATCAAAAGGGCACTCAGGCAGAAGAGTAGCAGCTGCCCACTGCTCTCCGTGGAGCAGAGCTTCTATCATCAAACCTGGCAAATGATCCTAAGGCAGAAATAAAGAATCTTTCCTTATTCCATTCAGTAGGTCAGGCTCCTTTGGTTGCAATTCCATTGGACTTATATTAAGTTGAAATTATCTCCAGTACTAGATTTTTCTGGTGGTTTTGGTTTTTATTTTCTTCTGTTTTTGTGTGGCATATTTTAAGGGGAGTTTGGAAAGCTAGGTCAGAGGTTGCTAGACAGACATCATTTTTAACCAGTAGTCAAATTTCTTCTTTTCTTTTCTTTTGATTTGTTTAAAATTTTATTGATGTATAGTTGATTTACAGTGTTATATTAATTTCTGCTGTACAGCAAAGTGACTCAGTTATACATATATATTTTTTCATATTCTTTTCCGTTATGGTTTATCACAGGATACTGAATATAGTTCCCTGTGCTATACAGTAGGACTTTGTTGTTTATCTATCTTATTTTCTGATTAAAGGAAATAATTTCGTATTTAGTTGATTCTGTATAACGGTATCACCACTGTCTTGTTTGGGGCATATTCTTTTTTTTTTAATTGAATAAAAGATTCAATTAAATTTTATAGTGCTTTGCAATTTTCAAAAGTTTCACACACATGATTTCTTATAATCCCATAATAACTTTTTTCCCCCTACACCTATATTGCCACTTCCAATTTCCCTCTCCCCACTGGCAACCGCTAGTTTGTTCTCTATATCTATGAGTCTGCTTCTTACTTGTTTTATTCACTAGTTTGCTGTATTTTTTTTAGATTCCACATATAAGCAATATCATACAGTATTTTTCTTTCTCTGCCTGACTTAGTTCATTTAGCATAATGCCCTCCAAGTCCATCCATGTTGCTGCAAATGGCAAATTTTCATTCCTTTTTATGACTGAGTAGTATTCCATTGTGTATGTGTATATGTATGTGTGTATATATATATACCACAACTTCTTTATCCATTCATCTGTTGATGGACACTTAGGTTTCTTCCACGCCTTGGCAATTGTAAATTATGCCACTATGAAAACTGGAGTGCATGTACTTTTTCAAATTAGGGTATATTCTTTTGAATCTAATCAGAAATATATGAAAATAATACTATGTTTTAAGTAATTTCCCCAAATTTTTAAAGACAGAAAATGAAAGATAATACTTAGCACTCAACAAACTCTTCAGTTTTTAAAATTTCTAGTTTAATGGATCAGTGTTTAGCATGAATCAGATGTTCCGTTTTATCCCATTGGATAATTTAGAACCCAGAATAAAAAGTATAATAGTAAAATAATGGACTATTGTGTTTCCTTCAAATCAGGGAATTTGGCATTATGTTTAGGTCTTGGTATTTATAGAGCAGCAAAAGAATTCTATCCTTACCTAAGGAATAGTTATTATTGTTATTACTATCATTATTATTATTATAGTTTTTAAAAATAATTTGTTTTATTTACATTTGGCTGCATCGGGTCTTAGTTGCGGCACACAGGATCTTCGTTGAGGCATGCGAGCTCTCTGTTGTGGTGCGTGGGCTTCTCTCTAGTTGTGGTGTGCAGATTTTCTCTTCTCTGGTTGTGGTGAGTTGGCTTCAGGGCGCGTAGGCTCTGTAGTTTGTGGCACGCAGACTCTAGTTGACGTGCGCGAGCTCGGTAGTTGTGGCGCACAGGCTTAGTTGCCTTGCGTCATGTGGGACCTTAGTTCCCTGACCAGGGATGGAACCTGCGTCCCCTGCATTGTAAGGAGTATTCTTTACCACTGAACCACCAGGGAAGTCCCTATTAGTATTATTTAGGCACTTTTTCTTTCCTACATATCAAGAGTACTGAGTGTAGCTTTCAACCTAATTCATAATTAGTGTCTAAGTCAGTTGGTTGGGAGATTGCAAAAGATGGCATAGGCTGAAATGAATCAGGGTTTCCTGAACAAAAACATAGCAGACATAGTACTTTATTCATTTTTCTTGTTTCCCTGTACTCTTTAGTTTAAAACTCTTGAAAAATATATATAATTATACCATGTAAAGTATTTTGGGGCATCAATAGAACCTAAGCACTATTTTGATGAAATATCAAGTTAAGTCTTTTCGTCCAAACATAAAGCCATCTCCCTCCCTCCCTCCCTCCCTCCCTTCCTTCCTATTAACTGCTAGGCACGGAGCGTTTTGTCTAATGTATGGAGAGTCTGTAGCTGTCTACAGCATGATGTTGCCCTTAAAGGACTTAACTTCTTGTCTGAAAGGACAGACATATGTGCACCTAATAAAACAGGGTGAACTAAGAGGTGGAGTGAGCTGGATGTGCATTAAATGGGGAAGGGGCCAAGCCCTGCATTCTAAATGGAAAGACTGGGTTCATGGTTTTGGCAGGGCCGGGAGCAGGAAAACTGGCCAGATGGAAAGGGCTCTTTAAAATCACCTGAGTGACTGGATCAAGGGATTTGCTAACAAAATTCCCAATTTGGCACTAAAAATGAGGATTTTTTTTTATAAATTTATTTTTTAAATTTATTTTTGGCTGCATTGGGTCTTCGTTGCTGCGCGCGGGCTTTCTCTAGCTGCGGAGAGCGGGGCCTACTCTTGGTTGTGGAGCACGGGCTCTAGGCGCGCGGGCTTCAGTAGTTGGGGTGCGTGGGCTCGGTAGTTGTGGTGCATGGGCTTAGTTGCTCCGTGGCATGTGGGATCTTCCTGGACCAGGGATCAAACTGTGTCCCCTGCATTGGTGGGTGGATTCTTAACCACTGTGCCACCAGGGAAGTCCCCAAAATGAGGATTTTTATGATTGAAAAATTTTATGAGTAAAATTAGAAGCCATTAAAAGCAACATTTAGGCCCAGATGACTTAACTAAGGGCCAGAATGCCTTTGTGGGTCACAGTTGCTAATGTGAATTGTACTCAGGTGAATCTGGAGCCAGCACAGACCGAGGCCCAGTCGTTTCTTCTATAAAACCAGTGCCTCTAAGTGAACCAGCTGCTGTGCTCTGAGCCTCTAACGTTTTGAGCTGTTTTCAAGTGTAGCTGCAAGTAGGGAGAATTCAGACTCCCTATTGGCAGTGGTTCACTCCGCACTGTTAGGGATTCAAGGTAAAAATGTTGTCTGGGCGAATGAGCTTGGGAAACATTGAGTAAAACAAAGTTAAGCAAGGTTTTCTACGGCAGAACCTCTCTAAGATTTTAACACCCTTATTCGGACTGTGAACTTGCAACAATATTTCCGAAGTTTATTTGTCCAGCGAACTCTTTTTCCTAGAGCATCTTCTAAGAGTTGTGTTCCACAAAATATGCTTTGGGAAACATTTTACGGGACTAATCTTTGACTATAGACTGTAGCTGGGGTAACCATATAATTTACAATATTATCCAAAGTGGGAGTCTTTGAGAATAGGCAGGGAGTTATTGGTAATTATGTTTGACAGCAAGCATAGACTGGGACTGCCTTGGGCAAACCAGGATGGATGGTCCTCCTGGATCATAGCTAATAGGGCGTGTTGCAGTGGCAAATATTAACCTCTGGACATTGCATCATAAAAGCAACAGAACATAAATAGGTTGGGTCAGTTCACATCCTCTGAGAAGCAGGTCTCAGGGTGAGCTTAGATATGCCAGAGATTTATTGGGTGACCCTCCAGGAAAGGATGCAGAGGGAGGGAGGGAGGAGGAGGGAAGAGCTTCAGACTGTGATTCAGGTCCGATCCCTGTGAAAGGACAGAGGAAGGAAGGGAAGGAGGGAGGGGGAAGAATTGGCTAGGAAGAGCCTCAGATTGTAACACAGTACTCAGAGAGACTTGATCAAACGGATGGGTCCCAAAGCAAAAGGTGTGTGTTGAAGAATTCCACCTCGGGCAGGAACGGGCTAGCTCTGGTGCCCTCGCTGTGGGAACCAGGCAGGGGAAACTTGGCTTCAGCAAAGATACCATGCCAGGTCCCAAGGGTGGCAGCTAGATGCTCCCTTCAGTAGGTTTTCTTGAAGGGGATATGAAAGGCTCATCTCTGTGGCCACCACCTAGGTTAACCTTCCAAACATCAAATACTGAATTACCATTATAACGATTTCAGTTCTATCATTTTGTCCAAGGACAATATCCAAGGACCTTGGACCTTGGCCCAGGTCCCCACAGCCCTGTAGAAGAGGCTGACATTTCTTCATAATTGGGAAATCCCTTAGCTACTGAAAGACCCCTATCCCAAATGGGCCTATCCCAAATCATCTAAAAGCTTGGAGAAGCTTTTAGATGATTCCAGAAGATGCAATTCATCAGGTGGGGGGATTCCATCCTGGGCTTATTTGCAGTCTTGTTTCCAATGAAATGCTATTACAATAGATGTGCTGTATTGCAAAGGCAGCAGTACTGTCATCACTCCATGGTTTATGGGTGCACGGATGTTCCTGTTCTTGGTAGATTCCAGCAGACAGAGGAGAGAATTTCAGCAACTTTGAATTCAAGGCTCAAACCTTTTCTGGCCCTGACTTGACTGTTGAAACATGGCTCTTGGAGAGTTCCGTGCACTCTCTGAGACAGCGTGAGTGTATTATCAGAAGTGATGGCCTGCACAATAGATTTCTCTGTGCTCCTCTGTGGCTGCTTCTAGGTGGAGATGGATTTTGACCCAGCAGACCAAAATGGAGCATTTGTCTATGACTGTATTTCAGAAACCCAAATGATCAATTGTGATTATGCCTCTGTGACGGTTAATTCTATGTATCGACTTAGCTGGGCCACAGTACCCAGATACTTGGTCAAACTCCAGTCAGTTTGTTGCTGGGAAGGTGTTTTTAGCTGTGAGTAACATTTAACTCAGTAGTCTTGAAGTAAAGCAGATGACCCTCCAGAATGTGGGTGGGCCTCATCTAATCAGTTGAAGGCCTTAAGAGAAAAAAGACAGAGGTTTCCTGGGGAAGAGGGAATTCTGCCTCCGGACTACCTTTGGACTGAAGCTGCAATGTCACCTTTTCCCTGGGTTTTCAGCCTGCTGGTCTACCTACCCTATGAGATTTGGTGTTACCAGCCCCATGAGCCAATCCCTTAGAATAAATCTCTGTCCTTGTGTCTCTCTCACTTCCTCTTTCCCTCTCCCCCTCTCTCCCCCTCTCTCTCCCTCTCTCTCCCTCTCTCTCCCTCTCTCTCCCTCTCTCCCTCTCTCCCTCTCTCTCTCTCTCTCTCTCTCTCTCACACACGCACGCACGCACGCACGCACGCACAGACTTTTGGTTCTGTTTCTCTGGAGAACCCTGCTCGTTACAGCCTCTTACTGGAGAAGAGCCATGATATGCTTCCTCCGAAATGGTGACCCATTCAAGTAGTTGGTATTTTGCTTTGAAAAGCACCCTCTGCTCTCCCACCTTGCGTATCATCCTGTTGGCGAGGGAAACAGTAAACAATAGCATTGGCAGTGGGAGAGATCACGCTCAGAGTGCCCTCGTGGAGTCCTGAGTACGTGCCTGGTGGTGTTCTAGGTACTGCCCATGTATTAACACTTCAAGGTCACATTTAACAACCCTGTGAAGCGAGCATGACTGTTCCCATTGTACACACGAGACAACCGAGGCACAGAGAGGTTATGCAGCTTGTTCAAGGGCCACAGCTGGGAAGTGGCAGAGCCAGAGTGCCGACTGGGGGTCCTGCTCACGAGCCCGTGCGCTTACCCACTGCAGGCTATGCTTCTCGGGAGGCGCTGCACACGGCATGGAAATCCTGCTACTGCAGCTGCCGGTCTCCTCCGCTCGGCTTGGTCTCTTGGTCCGCACCCATCGAGGAGCCCCAGGCCTATTCGCTCCTCCCCACTTCTCCAGGGGCCCAGCACAGAAGCAGCACCACACGCCTGCCCTGTCCGGCTCTACCTCTCCCCGCCCCTCACAGAAAGCTGTGCTTCTGTAGTGATGAATAGATGTCACTGCACTTCTGTCCAAACCCATAGAGTGTGAAACACCAACAGTGACCCCTAATGTAAACTGTAAACCTTGGGTGAGGTGTCAGTGTAGGTTCGTCGACTGTAACCAGCGTACCCCTCTGGTGGGGTCTGTTGATGATGCGGGAGGGGCCGGGTGTAAACGGGAGCTCTCTGTGCCTTCTCACTTTCGCTGTGAACCTGAAACTGCTCTAAAAATCAAGTCTTTAAAAAAAAGACATATTGAAGCCCTAACCTCAGAACGTGGCCTTATTTGGCAATAGACTTACTGCAGATCAGTTAAGATGAGTTCATACTCAGGTAAGATGGGCCCCTGAACCAATATGACTGGTGTCCTTGTAAGAGAGGAGAACACCTGCAAATAGAAGCATGTACAGAGGGAGGATGGTGTGAAGACACACAGAAGTCGGCCATGGGACTGGAGGGATGCAGCTACCAGCCAAGGAGCACAAAGGACTGCCAGCAAACACGGGAAGCTAGAAGAGGCAAGGAAGAATGCAGCCACAGAGAGAACATGGCCCAACGCATGCCTTGATTTCAGACTTCTAGCCTCCAGACTATGAGACAATAAACTTTCTTTTAAGCCAAGAAAAAAGAAAAAAAAAAAGAGAGAGAGAGAGAAGAAAGGAATGCTATACTTTGATTTCTAAACCTCAGGTTCTGGAACTTTCTGGGGGACCTCCAAATTTGTTCAGCTCTTTCTGGACCCTCTGAATGGACCTTAAAGATGGGCAATAGCAGCTGCTTCTTCACGAAATTAATGAGGCCAACTCCCAAGGGATGGGATGCTCAGAGATTGTTTGAAAGGGATCCAGGCTCTGCAACATGAGAGAGAAATGCATTTTATTTTATTTTACTTTATCTTATTTTTGGTCTGTACATAAATACTGTTGTATTTTTTATGTTTTTTATTTTATATCTGAGTATAGTTGATTAACAATGTTGTCTTATTTTCAGGTGTACAGCAAAGTGATTGTCATACTAAGTGAAGTAAGTCAGACAGAGAAAGACAAATATCATATGCTATCGCTTATATGAGGAATCTAAAAAAAAAATGATACAAATGAACTTATTTACAAAACAGAAACAGACTCACAGACTTAAAGAACGAACTTTTGGTTACCGGGCCCGTGGGGGGTGGGGGGGAAGGGATGGGGAAGGGATAGATTGGGAGTTTAGGACTGACATGTATACATGGCTATATTTAAAATAGATAAGCAACAAAGACCTACTGTAGAGCACAGGGAACTCCACTCAATATTCTGTAATAACCTAAATGGGAAAAGGACTTGAAAAGGAATAGATGCATGAGAAATGAATTTTAAACAGGTATCTGGATCTTCTTGTGCCTGTGAATGTCTCAGAATGTTTTAAAATGAATTAAATATAAGATTACAAAGGACACCAATAATATTTTTACCAAACTATTAAATATGGTTACCAAACTGTTGAGAAATAAATTGCAATTTAATAATATAGGTGCTTTATTATTAACATCATACCTCACATGATTTAGCAGTGAATCTCGTAGTAGAATTTCAAGGTAGTAACTAGGTTAAGTGATCTTTTGGAATCTCTGAGAACTGTTGTGATATGAAAATAGATGATATTGCAACTGGTCAGAGTCCCCAGTATTGCTAATACTATTGTTGATTGTTGCCCACATTTATACTTGATGAAAATATTAGATTTTGGTTAAAAGATAGTGAAAATAAAGATGCAGGTTTTTTTGTTTTGTTTTTGCGGTACACGGGCCTCTCACTGTTGTGGCCTCTCCCGTTGTGGAGCACAGGCTCTGGACGCGCAGGCTCAGCAGCCATGGCTCACGGGCCCAGCCGCTCCGCGGCATGTGGGATCTTCCCGGACCGGGACACGAACCCGTGTCCCCTGCATCGGCAGGCGGACTCCCAACCACTGCGCCACCAGGGAAGCCCAAGATGCAGTTTTTTTCCATGCAAGTTTCCATGTTCAGAACTATTGTTTTAAAAGTTTCCAGATACTTCTTATCTAGGTAGAGACCAAAAATTCACCTTTGCTGGTGACTTTTCTTCTTTATTCTTGGAAGGGCTGGTTGGGTGAACTCTGCCTACTCAGACGGACAGGGGCTTAATTGCTCCGCAGAAAGGATCATCCCGTACATTTTGTTGCTTGACAAAGTCTCTGCTCTAGAACTGGTTAGGTATTGGGGGGCAGAGGGGTGGAGAGAGAGGGACAACCTTACCCAGGATTCAGGGAACTTCCAGGAAGCAAAGAAACTTCAATCTCTTCTGTTCTGATTTTAAATGTGATGTGGTTAAGAGCACAGAATCTGAGCCAGACTTTTAGGTTCAAATCCCGCTTCTTTCTAGTTACTAGCTGTGTTACCTTACTTCTCCATGTCTCCGTGCTTTCATCAGAAAAATGGGGCGAAAATGAATATTTACTTCATAGCATCTCTATGAGGGTTAAATGAACAAAGCGTTGAGAACAGACCCCAACTATTCATTATTATTATTGCTTCTGTTATTAAAGGTCAATATATCAGAACCTCTTTGAGGATTGACGGGGTGCTGACTGATGTCTGCTTGGCTTGCAAGGGTACCAAAGATTTCCAGGATGGAGCTCACATCAGGGAGAGGATGTCTGGAGTCGGGACCACAGATTCCCCATGGCTCCTTGGGTACGGTGGGCTGGTTGCAGCACGACCTCTGGATGAGGCTACAAATCTCTTGCTTCTTCTGCTTGCCCGGGTGGGCTTGGGCCACAGTGGCAGAGAACATGAATGCAGATAAAATAACCACATTCATAAGAGCCCCGTGGTGAAGCACCATCAAGGGAAAGGGGTCTCTCTCATTTAAGAAAACTTACGGCTCTGGATCACCCGTGGAATCATTTAAACAGTGATCATGGCACGTGACCTTTGAAAAACTGGTAGCAACAAAAGCAATGGTGATGAAGTAAGGACTGATCAGATGGATAATTCCCTCTACCTGCTATTTGAAAGCCAGACTGGACGTTTTATTGCAGTAAGATTTTACGGAAAAAAGCCCGAATGAACTTTTTGGCCAACCCAACAGAATGAAGAAACTTCCAGAATTCTTCCACAATTCCGGGCAAGTGGGTATTTGAGTGATGAATTTGAAAATTACAGAGGTATAACCTTATCTGTTTCTGAAGGTAGCAAGATAGTCATGCTACCAAAAATATTCTTTTGATGGATATTATAATTAATTCCAATTCTATGGGTGTATATCGACTTGGAAGTGATACCCAGATCGGGAAATAAAGGAGGAATCAAATCTAAGGTTGAAAATATGCTTGAGACTTATTTTACAAATAATTTTGTATTAGCCATTGTTTTGAAATACTGCAAACCATCTTCTAGTCCTTTGCAGCAGTACCAATAGTCCAAAACTAATTCCAGTTCTCCCCTGCAACCTCCAGAAACCGATGCAGAAATTCAAAGCATAATAGATGCTTTCCAAAGCGTCAGCGAGTCATATCAGAAGGGCGAGAATCAGGAGAGGTGGGCTGAGCAAATGCATAGTCACTCATCTGACGGACGGTGCATCTGATCACGTTGGAGTTTGTCCTCCAAAGGGCGTTCTTGTTTTCAAACTCATTTTAAAGCACATGGAGAAAAGCTGTCTCTTTTTGACTAGTCTGTGAATTGCCAGCATCCTTTATGGACCTTACATGTCTACGCTGGTTAGCTGGTGATCAGTGGCTTCACCTGTGCATTTCCCCCAACAGGCTGTGTCCTCTCGCCCCACCAAGATTAAGAGGATGGCATCACATTGTAGAAAGGATGGGTATGTGGAGAAGAAAGAGACAGGTCTTGTTTACTCTGCACCACTTCGTGGCCATATCATCTGGGAAAGTTACTTACCCTCACTGGGTAAAAAATGCTGTAGCTACTCAAAGCAGGAACTGGATCAGATAATCTTAGGGTCCTTCCAAAAAAGGCTATTTCTGTACAGCTGTTAAAATTTTATACTGTATATCTGGGTATAATTATTGTCTTTTAAATTTTATTCTGGTTTTTGCATATTATGCAATGAGCATTTATTGCTAATTAAAACTATTAAAAAGAATTTGCACTATTAGTATTTACGTTTTCCCAGTTAAAAAATCGTTGAAATGTTATCATTAAACACTTAAGAAATTTTGCTGACATAACTCTGGTCTCTGTATGTTATTTTTAAATTGTACTGAAGTGTGATCTTCATCTTAAATCTTTAGCAACACTGTCAACCTGACGCTCTGGGATAGAAAAGAGGAAATTGTCTCTGGTGTTGCAAAGGTGACCAAAATTCTCATTTTGAGTTAACACTGTGAGGGTAAGCTGAGGGGTCCCACATTCCTTGTTGGTTGTGAGACAATGGGCCGTCTTCTTATTCTCTCTTTATTGCCATCTGTAAAATAAAAGTTGCTGTACAGATTAAATAATGATCACAATACATTATAGATAGCATCACTCTGTAAAAAGTAGATGTTTATTAGCATTTTGTAAGTTAACTGTGCTAACAGAAGGAAATTCTGCTCTTCAGTATTTTTTGTTTGTTTAAAAATATTTTTGTCATTTTTCAGTTACAGTGTCTGACAATGAATTGCCAAACGTAAGCTATTATTTAATATGTAAAAAGTTTTAAGTTGTCTTGGGCTTCCCTGGTGGCGCAGTGGTTGAGAGTCCGCCTGCCGATGCAGGGGACACGGGTTCGTGCCCTGGTCCGGGAAGATCCCACATGCCACGGCGGCTGGGCCCGTGAGCCATGGCCACTGAGCCTGCGCGTCCGGAAAATGTTTTAAGTTGTCTTAAACTCATATCTCAATAGCACCATGTGTTTGTTTTGTTTTTATATAATTATAAATAATTTTTATTTATCTTATAATAGCAGGACATAAACATTTTCTAAGATAATTGAAAACACTTAATGAACATATGATTGACTGTCGTATTCCGTTGGATAGATATCCCATTATTTACTTAACCAGCTCCATTGTTGAATATTCTGTTTCCCAGTTGTTACTATTATAAATATTATTTTGATGAATATCGTTTTTTATTGTATAGTTGACATATAACATTATATTAATTTCAGATATACAACCTAATGATTCAATGTTTGTATTGATATATACTGTGAAATGATTACCACAGCAAGTCTAGTTAACATCTACCACCATACGTAGTTACAAATTTTTTCTTCCTGTGATGAGAACTTTTAATATCCTCTCTTAGCAACTTTAAAATATGCAATACAGTATCATTAAGTATAGTCACCATGCTGTATATTAATTACATCCCCATCACTTACTTATTTTATAACTGGAGGTTAATACCTTTTAACTGTAAGCTCAATTTTTTTTGTTTGTTAATTTTTTTAGATTCTACATATAAGTAGGATTATATGGTATTTGTCTTTTTCTGTCTGACTTATTTCACTTAGCATAATGCCCTCAAGATCCATCCATGTTGCCCACAAATGGCAAGATTTCCTTCTTTTTTAATGGCTGAATAATATTCCACTACATACATATATATGTAGTGGAATACATACATACACACGCATACATATACATGCCATATTTTCTTTTTGTTTGTTTTTTTGTTTTTTGGGTTTTTTTTTGATGTGTTAATTTTTTTAAACATCTTTATTGAAGTAAAATTTCTTTACATTGTGTTAGTTGCTGCTGTATGACAAAGTGAATCAGCTGTACGTCTGCATATATCCCCATATCCCCTCCCTCTTGCGTCTCCCTCCCACCCTCCCCATCCCACCCCTCTAGGGGGTCACAAAGCACTGAGCTGATCTCCCTGTGCTATGCGGCTGCTTCCCACTAGCTATCTATTTTACATTTGGTAGTGTATATATGTCCATGCCACTCTCTCACTTCGTCCCAACTTACCCTTCCCCCTCCCTGTGTCCTCAAGTCCATTCTCTACATCTGCATCTTTATTCCTGTCCTGCCCCTAGGTTCTTCAGAACCTTTTTTTTTTTTATTCCATATATATGTGTTAGCATATGGTATTTGTTTTTCTCTTTCTGACTTACCTCACTCTGTATGATAGACTCTAGGTCCATCCACCTCACTACAAATAACTCAAGTTCGTTTCTTTTTATGGCTGAGTAATATTCCATTGTATATATGTGCCACATCTTCTTTATCCATTCATCTGTCGATGGACACTTACGTTGCTTCCATCTCTTGGCTATTGTAAATAATGCTGCAATGAACATGGGGATGCATATGTCTTCTTGAGTTAGTGTTTTTTGTTTTCTTTGGATAAATACCCAGAAGTGGAATTGCTGGATCATGTGGTAGTTCTCTTTTTAAGTTTTTGAGGACCCTCCATATTGTTTTCCATAGTGACTGCCCCCAATTTACATTCCCACCCAGAGTGCACAAAGGTTTCCTTTTCTCCACATCATCTCCGACACTTGTTATTTCTTGTCTTTTTTCATAATAACCATTCTAACAGGTGTGAGGTAATAGCTTCTTGTGGCTTTGATGTGTGTTTCCCTGATGATTTGTGATGTTGAGCATCTTTTCATGTATCTGTTGGCCATTTGTCTGTCTTCTTTGGGAAAATGTCTATTCAGATCCTCTACCCATTTTTAATCGATTGTGGAGTTTTTTTGCTCTTAAGTTGTATGAGTTCCTTGTATATTTTGGATATTATCCCCTTATCAGCTGTATGATTTACAAATATTTTCTCCCATTTGGTAGGTTGCCTTTTCATTTTGCTGGTCGTTTCCTGTGCTGTGCAGAAGCTCCTTGTTTTGACGTAGTCCCAAGTGTTTACTTTTGCTCTGATGCTTTTGCTTTTTGCGTCTGATTCAAAAAAGTCATTGCCAAGACCGATCTGTCTATGTATCTATCATCTATCTATCTATCTGTCAGTAGATGAGCATATTCATCTAACTCTCTCACAGCTGGGCCTGCACCTGAGGTGATGTATTTTGTACCATTTCCCAGAGATTCCCAGTCTCCAGCTCTGGTAACTAACTTACTGACTGGCTGCCTTCATTCTCTGTATCAGTTTTCTCCCTCACCTGTCTGTGTTCCTTATACCACCTAGCAAACTGCTTTCACTCAAATCCTTGCCTAAGGGTCTTCTGTGGAAACCTAAACTAAGATGTCCTATAACTGCTTCCTTTTATTTTTCAGGCTGGCCTGAGAAACCTTGGGAAGCAACTGTTTCTGTTTAGTATCACTTAGATGTCTGGGATTCCACCACACGGCCGGAGTTTAACAGTGTCCAGGAAAATCTTTCAGCTCAATTCTAGTTTGTCCACCCTTTCCTCATCCTGTCAGAGCTGGTATCAGCCTTGTTGTTGCTTAGATTGTTAGCTTGTTATTTCCTCCCTCCAGCAAGCCACTTGCTTCCACAGAAGTTGTTCACATAAATAGTTTTCTCACCAGTCCAGGCATGTATCTCTTCATGGTCACTGGGGACAGAGAGTCTGTCTCGGTCACCCACGTATTACTCAAAACTAGCTTGAAACAAGAGCCACTTATAATTTCTCACGATGCTCTGGGTTCTCTGAGCTCTGTTGAGATGCTCTTCTCTCCACTTGGTCTTGGCTGCATTCAGCTGGGAGCTCTGCTGGCTTCTTTCACATCTGGTGCCTCAGCTGGACTGGAATGTCTGGGGCTGGCTGGCCTCTCTCTCTCTCCATCTGGTGCCTCATCATGGTTATAGTCTAGCCCAAGCTTCTTTATATGGTAGCTGGCTTCCAAGAAGGTGAAAGTAGAAGCTACAAGATCTCTTAAAGCCTTGACTCAGAAGTCCCATCACTTCCATTGTTTTCTCTTGGTCAAAGGAAGCCATTAGGCCAGCCCAGACTCAAGGGGGAGGGAAATAAGAGTCCACCCCTCGGTGGAAGGAATGGCATGCACGTGCACAGATGGGAGGAATCGTGGGCGCCCGTCTTAGGAAATGATGTACACGGCACTTTTTTCACTTTCAGGGTGATACCATGAAACTGGTCAGCATCATGTTTCACCTCCTGTACCGGTGATGTAGCCTCACCTGGCCAGAGATTTTCTTCCCATTTTCATTGGTTCTTCCATCTACCAATGCCAGTCCTTTCTAGATAATATGCCTCTTTACACATATTCCACAAGGCACAGCAGAGCCAACAGCAGAGGTATCTCTCATGGAACAGTGTTGGTAGTACCCTTGGTAACACTTGCAATAGTACCTTTTGTCCTTAAGAGTCAAATTAATTGACAACAAAACTTTGCAAACATCTCTTCCAAATCTCTCCCAGTACCTGGAAAAACTGGCATGGCTCTTCAAGTGTTCTTGTCATATACTCCTCTTCTTGTTATTTTATAAGAGGCACGTGGAACAGGAAGTCTGAGTTGGCTATTTGCAAACTTAGCCTCCTTTTCCTAGAATTGTAATGGGTGAGAAATCTAAGAAACTTACGGTTGTACTTTCGGAGCTGCCACTTGAAGGTTGTTGGCCTTGTCCTTGGGGAGCCCTGTCAAGCAATTCTGTCTCATTATGTTCCAGAGTTTCTCCCAATGGAAAAGGACCACAAATCTTAACAGTCTGCCCTTCCTCCCCAGCCCCGCTCCTCAGAGAGTACTAGAATTAAAAACCAGTGTGAGACTAGTCTTTGGGTGAAAAGCTTTTCTTCCTCTTATTATCCTCCTTCTTTTTGCTATTTTTTTTCTGGTTCTGTTAAAAGATTGCCCTAGAGCCAAGAGAAATTGTGGAGAGTGTTGTAGAGATTAAAAAGTCACAGTTTCTGGATCTTTAGTGTTAAATGAAATGAAAGCGTTTACAGTTTGCCCTCTTCTCAGCAGGGAAGTCATTACTCCGGTGACTGAAAGCTATGCCCTTTCACCTCATTTTACAGATATTTTGAAGCCTCTTTCTGCTTCTCTAAGGAACAGTTCAAGGAGCAAAGGAATTTGCATATTTAATTTGTCATGTTATAACTGTAAAATAGAACCATCTGAGGAGGTTTTCACCCTCACATTGCTATTGTTTCATCCCACATGACTTGCGCAACTAGAACAAAACACGTCTCATCTGCTGGATGGGGCAGATGCTGGGAAAATTCCAGTTAGGGGCAGAATACAGTATTCTGAGGGGAGAGCAACCCAGTGGCAGGCAAATTATTAGTTAGGGGGTCTGGCAGAGGTGTTTGAGTGCTCCGGAAGGCTAGCTGGCTCAGTGAGGGAGAGCACGGCCACAAATTTTGGAGCCCTAATTGTGGACCCTTAGAGTTAGGGAAGTCCATCACAGCTAGTAAGGCCTCCAGCCACTTCTCAGGGGTTTAAGAGGGAGATTAGAATTTTCTAAGCAGTCGATTAGGAACAGCAAGGCAGGACCTTAGTCCAAAAAGAGCTAAGATTTTAGGCAGGTTTTCTAACTGGGAAATGATGTGAAGACTATTGATCAGACATGGAACACAGACATTCTTTTTTTTTTTAACTTCTTATTTTATGCTGGAGTATAGCCGATTAACTGTGTTGTGATCGTTTCAGGTGCACAGCAAAGGGACCCAGCCATCCGTATACATGTATCCATTCTCCCCCAGACTCCCCTCCCATGCAGGCTGTATGACATCCCTTATATGCGGAATCTAAAAAGAAATGATACAAATGAACTTATATGCAAAACAGAAACAGACTCACATATGCGGAATCTAAAAAGAAACGATACAAATGAACTTATATGCAAAACAGAAACAGACTCACAGACTGAGAGAAGGAACTTAAGGTTACCGGGGGGAAGGATGTGCGGGGAAGGGATAGTTAGGGAGTTTGGGATCGATGTGTACACGCTGCTGTATTTAAAATGGATAATGAACAAGCTCTTACTGTATAGCACAGGGAGCTCTGCTCAATGTTACGTGGAACACAGGCATTGGAATGCTGTCAGTGGTTGGCCTAGAGCTCTTCAGATTCCGTCTACGTAAAATGCCTGCAGTGGTCATTTTGCTTCAGCCACGGGAAGGTTAAGACTTCACAGGTTAGAAGCTAAGCAAGCCTCATCCTCTCACTTTGTATTATCTCTTGCACCAACTGTGACAAGGTCTGTGAGAAATTAGGGATTGTTTTAATCCAATGTGATTTTACAAATCAAAGCCTTTCTTACTTGTGATCCATATATCCCAAAATTCTAGGTGGGGTTTTGTCTCCAGAAAAAAAATTTTTAAATGGTTTAGGTACCGAAATTCCTTTGGAGAGTCTTTGACAATGAGAGGTAGTGAATGACAGTAATGGAGAGAGGATGACAGTGACAAGGCTGGATTGTGGAGAGGGTTTGAGAGTATGGGAGAGCAGATGAGGAGGGAGAAAACCTCACATAATTCAGAGTTGCAGTGAAGGCTGGCATAGATCTGGACCACTGCATTATCCATGTCCCATATTTGCTAGCCGGTATCCATCAATCCATCATTTCCCAACTTAACTATTTATTTATTTAATTCAAGTATAGTTGATTTACAACGTTGTGTTATCATAGGATATTGAGTATAGTTCCCTGTGCTGTACAGTAGGACCTTGTTGTTTATCCATTCTCTGTATAATAGTTTGTATCTGCTAAGCCCAACCTCCCACTCCATCCCTCCCCCACCCCTCCCCATGGCAAACACAAGTCTGTTCTTTATGTCCGTGATTCTGTTTCTGTTTCATAGACAGGTTCATTTGTGTCATATTTTAGATTCCACATGCAAGTGATATCATATGGTACCAAATTAACTATTATTCACTGAATGCAGGTACTTATAGTTTTGTTACCTTAGACTTAGTGGAGAAGACAAGAATTAAATGAACTGCACAATCTGATTTTTCGCTGAGATAAATTTTAGAATTTGATAGACTGCTACAGGGAAAGTTATTTCTTTTGATAGCATTTTTAAAAATTTCCTCTCAGGTGAGGAAAATGAGGTTGTGATTTCTCTGCAGCTTCATCTTTTCTGTCCTCAACTCTGTAATCACTTCAAGTCAACGAGTATATATTAGGCATCTCTTATATGCTAAATATTTTTAGCAAAGCCCAGTAAATTGATGAGTTAGCCCTTGATAAGTCCCATTCACTGAGGGTTTATTTTGTCAAACACCAAGCTTGTTGCTTTATGTACACGTCTCATTTAATCCTCATAATAATCCTTTGAGGTATTGCTGTGCAACAAATAATCGCAAAACTTGGCAGCTTGAAATGACCATTTTATTATGCCGACAGATTCTGGGTTAAGAATTTAGACAGAGCACAGAGGGAATGGCTTGTCTGTGATGCATGAAGTCTCAGGTCTCAGCAGTGACAACATGAAATCTGGGGCTGGAATCACCTGGACGTGTCCTTACATATCTGGTAGTTGATGCTAGCTGTTGGCTGGGGCACCTACACTCGGCCTTGCTGTGTGGCCTGGGTTTCCTCAGAGCATGGTTGTCTCAGGACCTCCAAAAGTGAGTGCCCTGGCTAGCAAGGAGGAAACTGTATTGACTTTCACGAATAGCCTCCAGTGCCATGCATCACTATTTGAAATGCATTCTGTTGATTGCCAGCGAACTGCAGGTCTGCCCTGTATTCACAGAGAGGGTGCGTAGACCCCACCTCTTGAAGAGAGGGGGTCAAAGAATTTTCAAACGTGTTTGTGAACAGCTACAGGCACAGTTTTTGCTCATGCACAATAGTGTCATCAGGCTTAGGCTTGAGGTATAGGGTCTCCTTATAAAAATCAAGTCCATACACGGATGAGACTCCTCAGGTACAGTTTCTCAGGTGTGGCTCTTCAAGACTGGTTCCTCTTTATCTTAAGACCTGAGGACTAAAGAAACAAACTACCCAGGCCTTCCCTGGCAGTCCACTGGAGAGGTCTCATTCTCATTCTGCACGGAAAGACTGTATGCAAACTGGTGAACCACTCATTTTAAAACATTTTAGTGGGTATTTCATGTGAGTTTGTAAGTCTTTTGTTATGCAACATATTTAATTTATAACATTTATAACGTGTAAGAAATTAAAGGACCTGCTGATTTATTGATTGACTTGGAACATAGAACCCTATCAATGATGGTACCCTAGCTGCAAATTTGACTTTATAGTAGAAATCATTCCGAGGTCCATGGGAAGAGGCGGTTTGCTTACAAAACCAAGGACGTTTCTGTGCCTGTTCTGTGAATCTTTGCCGGCAGGGTAGCTTTCATTAGTATTCATGCCTTATTGCTTGTGTCTTTACTTTTTTCAATAAACATCTTATTTTTGAAAAATGGTTATTCAAGGCAAATGGCCAGGGATAATTTTCAGGGAAACATGCTTAAAACAAGACCTTTGATGGCCCTGAGCTGAGTCGTAATGATTACGCAGTAGGTGGCACTTTGAGTCTCTTGATAGACAGATTTCTCTCATCAGAAAAACAGCCTGTATCATAAGCATCTAACCCAAACTTCATCGACCCTTTCCATTTGTAGCAAGGACAATTTGGTGCCTAAACTTATGGCTTGCATTAAAAGCTTAGGAATCTGAGATCCATAGTTTGAAGTATACTACATCACTGTTAATATCTTTTTTTTCAAAGACTTCAAAGGAATGCTTTTTTCTCCCCCCCTGTAATTTTTCCGGTACATAAAGTGCTTTGGGTTTGAGGTAGGAGAATTCAATTCTATAGGTAGGAGAATTCAATTCTATAGTGTATTTCCTAGATTCCTACCTGCCATGTGCAGGAAGCCACAGACAACAAAGCTGAGACAACAAAGGCTTTAGTTCAGGAAATGGATCGTCCAGTAAGAGCTGTGACAAGGACACGAACAGTCACAAATCAAGGAGGGTACCAATGACAATGGACTGTGGAGGCGTGGAGGTAGTTGCTTGCGTTCTAGGAAGATCCCATCCGATTGGCGTGGGGAGAATCAGGAAAAGTTTTCTAAAGATGGTGAGACGTTTGGTATATAGAAACTTGAGGAAAATTGGCTTATCACACTAGCAACACACAATAAATGGGTATCTAATACTTAGGAAACATCTTCAGCTCTACTACAGACTTAACACCTGACCAAATTTTAGGTGAATAGTAGAAGAAATATTTCCTTGGTAGAGTTACGGAAGCCCATAAATGGAATGTCCCTTTGAAGTGCTGTTGGGGAGAAAATGTCGGATTCCTCTTTCTGGATCAACTCACAACTTTGCCTGGAAGAGAGTTCGGTTGGAGTCATTGTATCTGCACCTCCAGGTGTGCAGCAGCTCAGGAGGGCACTGCCAGGTAGTCATCTTTAAGTAGCAGGTCAGCGCTGCAGTGTTTAAAAGTCGGGAAGACTGTTGCAACGCATCTCTCGGCATCCATCTTTCTACTCCCCCCTCACTTCCCAGTACTTCCAGTCATGGTAGCTTTCAGGTGTTTCTTGATCATCTGCAATTCAAGTAACGATTATCCTAGGGATGACCCTACTTCGATTGAATTTTCAAGGGAAGATGAATTCACAGTCCAAGAGAGTGTGACCTTTTTTTTCAAGTATGTCATCCAGTTGAGGCAATTGCTAAGGGAAGCTTTACCGATTTCTTGAGAAACAGCTTGTAAAGAAAGCTTTAGCTCATAGATCCAAAGTAATAGAAGGATGACAGAAAAGAGAGTATGGTGCACATAAAAATGAGTAAGAACACTTGCTGGTCTTCATTTTAACAAGTCATTGACTGACAGGATATTCATGACCTTAACACTTTAAAAAGAAGGCTTAGCATGAGAGGAATAGCTTCTGTCTAAGTTCCATCTGTTGGAATAATAGGAAAAACCCAAAGGAAGACCTGAAATCTTAAGCTGTAAGATAAACAAATCTGGACAAGTCCCCAGTCTGTGTTAAGATTCCTTATTGGTTCGAAGGGAAGCTAAAATGGTCAGAAAAGTATCATGTGATGGGAAAAGGAAGGTTGAACAGGAAGCCAGAGACTCTTTTTTGCATTCATTTCCTTTGCCCCTCTTTGAGTTCAAGTTTTCTCGTTTGTAAAACAGAAATCATCTAGTGCCATAAATCTCACAAATCTCTCCCAAGGCTTTTGTTGGAATAACATCAGATAAAAAATGCAGGAGCTTCTTGGGGAAGGGCGAAGAATAAGCTAATAATCCTTGCCATTCATATGCAGAATGCTTCACATATACCAGACGTAGGCTTTCAGTGTATTATCTTAGCCCCAGAACAATCTTGAGGCAGGTATATATATCACTATTCTATCGACTAGGACACTGAGGTTAAGAAATACTAAGAATTTGCATATGATCATGGCAATAGTAAATGGCAAAGCCAAAATTCTCTGACCCAATTGCTAACCAATTATATATCTGGTTTAGAACTGGAAGCATCTAATAATGGGCTACTTTGTTCAATTCTGTTTACAAGGTATGCCAGTTTTCTTATCTTTCTTTTTCATTCTAAATCATATTTCTTCATTTTATACCAGTTCCTTTCCTCAGCACCACTGAACTTTATCTTGGTCCAAACACTCCCCCACTCTCCACTCTGATAATTCTTAAACATCTTTCCAGTCTCAATTCGAACACATCACCATGAGGATGTGATACTGCACTTACCACTGTATTCCTAGCGTTAGCACAAAGCTGGTCGCCTAGTAGGTACATAGATATCCATTCAATAAAAGATTGAATGAAGGAAACAGACGCAGAGAAATGAAATGAGTGGATCAATGCCATGTGGCACAACGGACATCCAGACACCCAAATCTACTGTTCTTCCTTCTTTCCCACTGGGTAAGTTTATTTCCTGTCCAAAATAATGGATTTTGAAGCTGAATACTTTAATTATCATCCATTAATTAAAACTTCAGGGATTCCCTAAATTAGCCATGCACTGTAAAAATAGAATGAGAGGGCTTCCCTGGTGGCGCAGTGGTTGAGAGTCCGCCTGCCGATGCCGGGGACGCGTGTTCGTGCCGCGGTCCGGGAAGATCCCACATGCCGTGGAGCGGCTGGGCCCGTGAGCCATGGCCGCCGAGCCTGCGCGTCCGGAGCCTGTGCTCCTCAACGGGAGAGGCCACAACAGTGAGAGGCCCGCGTACCACCAAAAAAAAAAAAAAAAATAGAATGATAGTATTATTTTGGTTAAGAAAAAAATCATCGGACAGGAACGTGGAGAGAGCTAAAACAAGATTTGGGACAAATTAATGAGATGAGAATGAGAAGCTAGAAGCAATATGCAGATATTAGAGAGAAGGCTCAAGGCTACTTCATATTAATTTTTGCAGCATATGGGATACTTCGTGTCAACCCAGTTTGAAGAATATAAAATTCTTCCTCCTACTTAACTGTGCAATGTTCAATTTCATCTTCTTCCTGGCAGGACACAGTGCTGTGAAAATAAACAAACTGAAAGGTGAAAAAAATGCAAGAGTGAAAATTACCATGTAAAGAGAAATTTCAATAAATTACGTTTAGGTGAGCTTGTAATGCAGAGGCAGAATAAACAATTTAAGTGAAAAGAGGTATTTTTGTCTGTTAAGAAATGGGATAATTTCAAAAAGTGATGTCACCATGCCATAGCATTGATAGATGGTATTCTCCATGACAGTGGGACAATCCATTTCCTCCTTTGCCTCTTTAGTATAAAGCAATCACTATGACACCTAGTGTTTATTGAAATCGTTGACAAATGATATATGCCAGCATGAAAAGAAGTGTGTCACAACATTTATTGTATGATTTATTTTTTCAACTTAGGGCCATTTTCAAGTGGCTTGGTAACCTGAAAGTTAATCTAACATGCTCATTGTAGATGGACTGGTTCAGATGAACTTGGAATGAAAAAAAAAATGATGATGTGTGTTTTTTAAATTCTTCATGATGGAAAACTTCAAACATACACAAAAATACAGAGAATTATACAGGAACCCCCAAGTTTCATCACTCACTTTGAACAGTTATCAACTCAAGGCCCGTCATGGCCCATTTATACTCTTCTCCCTCAGTAGATTATTTTGAGACAAGTTCATTTAAAAAAAATTTATTGGAGTATAGTTGATTTATAGTGTTGTGTTAGTTTTAGGTGTACAGCAAAGTGATTCAGTTATACATATACATGTATCTATTTTTTTCATATTCTTTTCCATTAGGTTATTACAAGATATTGAGGAGAGTTCTCTGTGCTATACAGTAGGTCCTTGTTGGTTATCTATTTTATATATAGTAGTGTGTGTACATTAATCCCAAGTTCCTAATTTATCCCTCCCACCCATGTTTCCCCTTTGGTAACTTATAAGTTTGTTTTCAAAATCTCTGAGTCTGTTTCTGTTTTGTAAATCAGTTCATTTATATCATTTAAAAAATTAGATTTCACATATGAGTGATATCATATGACATTTGTCTTTCTCTGTCTGACTTACTTCCCTTAGTATGATAATCTCTAGGTTCATCCATATTGCTGCAAATGGAATTATTTCCTTCTTTTTTATGGCTGAGTAATACTCCATTGTATATATTTACCACATCTTCTTTATCCACTCCTCTGTTGATGGATATTTAGGTTGCTTCCATGTCTTGGCTATTGTAAATAGTGCTGCAGTGAACATTGGGGTGCAGGTATCTTTTATTAAAAAATTAATTTTTTTTTTTTTGGCTGCATTGGGTCTTCGTTCCTGTGCACGGTCTTTTCTCTAGTTGTGGACAGTGGGGGGGCTACTGTTCGTTGCAGTGCGCGGACTTCTCATTGCAGTGGCTTCTCTTGTTGTGGAGCACGGGCTCTAGGCACTTCAGTAGTTGTGGCATGCAGGCTCAGTAGTTGTGGCACATGGGCTCTAGAGTGCAGGCTCAGTAGTTGTAGCGCATGGGCTTAGTTGCTCCACAGCATGTGGGATCTTCCTGGACCAAGGATCAAACCCGTGTCACCTGCACTGGCAGGCAGATTCTTTTTTTTTTTTTTAATTTTTATTTTATTTATTTATTTTTACAAAATTGTGATAGTTTTATTTACATTGATCTAAATGCCTTCAATAGACCAATATTCTTTAATACACACATTATCTTAAAATTATCTTGCATATAATACAATCTAGTAGAGTTTTACTTGTAGCATAACAATAAGAGTATTATTAGTTAAAGCCATTATAGGTGTTGTGATCCAATACTGCGACACAGTTTAAAATTGTATAACGAATGTCTTCTTTCAATACTGTCAGTGGTTGTATCAGTAAGGATCTGGCAGGTGGATTCTTAACCACTGCACCACCATGGAAGTCCCTCATGTATCTTTCTGAATTGTGGTTTTCTCCAGATATATGCCCAGGAGTGGGATTGCTGGATCATATGGTAGCTCTATTTTTAGTTTTTTAAGGAACCTCCATATTGTCCTCTATAGTGGTTGTACCAATTTACATTCCCACCAACACTGTTAGGAGGGTTCCCTCTTCTCCACACCCTCTTCAGCATTTATTTTTTGTAGACTTTTTTGATGACGGTCATTCTGACTGGTGTGAGGTGATACCAAACAACCCAATTAAAAAATGGACAGAACATCTAAATAGACATTTCTCCAAAGAAGACATACAGGTGGCCAAAAAGCACACGCAGTGATGCTCAACGTCACTAATTATCGGAGGAATGTAAATCAAAACTACAAGCAAGTTCATTGTTTACTGAAGCAAATCTTCCAATGTTCTTGATATTCTTTGATCCAAAAGTATGTTAGTTGCATCCCTAAAGCATAAGGAGCCTTTTAAAATACAAGCAGAACATCATTAGTAAGCCTAAAAATATTAACAATAATTTCTTAATTGTATCAACTATTCAATTAATGTTCAAATTTGTCTGAGTCATAATTTTTGTACAGTGAGTTTGTATGAATCAAGAACCAAATAAGGTCCATACATTGCAACTTGTTGATACATTTTTTAAGGTTTTTTAATCCACAGATTCCTCCTCTCTCTTTAACTGATTATAATTGATTTGTTAAGGAAACCTGTGTACTTGTCTGCTAAACTTCCCATATTCTGAAATTTTCTAATCGCATCCCAGTAGTAAATGGTTTAACATCTTTCTCTTTCTTGCATTTCCTGTAAACTGAGTAATGAGATTTAGAGCTCTGATCATTCAGGTTCAAGGTTTTGATGGTAATACTTCATGAGTGGCTTTGTGTGCTTCCATCAAAAGGCAGCTTGTCTGGTTGGCCCTCTATGATATCAATAATCATTGATCATTGCCTACATCAGTGATCAATAATTGGTGATCATTGCCTAGATCTAGATTCCTTAACTCATTAAGGTTTGCAAATGTGGTGGTATTCTAATTTTATCACTCTCTTCATTTCTTATCTAAAATACTTTCAAATTTCCCCTCTTTGATGATTGTCCTGAGACAACTACTTGGCTTCATTTTACCCTCATCAGTTTTCAGAATAACTAATTGATTCTTTCCAAATGTGACTGCCTTCCAAATGTGACCAATGAGATTTGTTTTAGTCTCACTGCTGACGAATAGATTGAAACATGTTTGACGTGTTTCAATTCATTGCAGTTAATATTTCTTTGATGCTCAAATTGTTCCCTTTTTGGCCAGTTGAAGACTCTTCAGTGTCGTTGACATGATGTTTTAGGCTCATTTTGGCATTACAAGATATTTTAGGCTTATCTTGTACATTTCTTTCCCTAGACCTGGAATCAGCCATTTATCCAAGAAGTCCTGGTTTCTTTTCGTACAAAATAGTATTTATAGGCTATAACCTGGACTCTAGGGATGCTCTTTGCTACCTTACTGCTCTTAAGCCCTTTTAATGGACAGAAATATGACAAATATGTGCATATGTATATATTTTAAAATTTTACTAATTGTATACAGTGGTGCATTTCCAATCAAAATTTTAGATTATCGAGTTTTAACTTAATTCCTTTATTTTATTTTTTTCTCATGCTGAAAATCTTGGATCCTAACAACATTCATAGAATTACTTATTAGATTTCTCCTATAGATATAAAATAGCTGCAGAATGTCAATACCAGGATTATTACTAACAATAGTTTAAAATTTATTTTGTTTGTTTTTAGGGTATATACCACGAGGGGTGAAGCACCAGACTGCCATATTTTAAAGTCACTTGAAATACTTCTTCTTTCTATGCTTTTACCATCAACTGGATGAACAGTTAGGCTTCATTTCATTTCGCTTGGATTTACAGGGATTGCCTTTTTTTTTTTTTTTTTTTTTTTTTTTTTGCGGTACACGGGCCTCTCACTGTTGTGACCTCTCCCATTGCAGAGCACAGGCTCCGGACGCGCAGGCTCAGCGGCCATGGCTCACGGGCCCAGCAGCTCCGCGGCATGTGGGATCCTTCCGGACCGGGCCACGAAGCCGTGTCCCCTGCATCGGCAGGCGGACTCTCAACCACTGCGCCACCAGAGAAGCCCTACAGGGATTGCTTTTTAAAGAAAGTTTTGAATTGTAAGTATTTACAGTTGTGCTGTATCATATGCCAGTTATAATCTACACAGTCTTCCTTGGCTGTCACTTAGTGTTAGTTTTACATATTAATATATATTCAGTGCTCACAGCCAGTCATTATGCCAATTCTTCTTCAGTCATTTGGTCGTCAGAGTCATTTTCTAGTGGATTCTTCAGGAAGGGCACGTGAGAACCACACTCTTGAGTTCTTGCATGTTCATAATAGTTTGTATATGACTTTAAACTTGAATGTCTGTCTTACTGGATATAAAATCTTGGCCACATTTTCTTAACGTTTGTGATATAAGTGTTACTCCACCATCCTGTGGCATAAAATGTTGCTATTGAGAAGTCTCATGTCACTTTATATAAACTTTCCCTAATGAGGGGCTTGGTCATTTTGCTTTGATGTCCAAAGGGTCTTTTTTCCCTTTTATTTAAGTTTGATAGATATACTAAAATATGTCTCATTTTGGCCACTCTGGATTGATTTTCCAGGGTCCTCACGTGCCCTTTAAATATATAGATTCAGATCTTCTTTATATCAGGAACGTTTTCCTGAATAATCTATTACTTTCTCTCCAGTCCTTTTTATCTTTTCCTTTATTTCATTTCTATTTTTTTTTATTTTTTAATTAATTAATTTGGCGGTACACAGGCCTCTCACTCTTGTGGCCTCTCCCATTGCGGAGCACAGGCTCCGGACACGCAGGCTCAGTGGCCATGGCTCACGGGCCCAGCCGCTCCGTGGCATGTGGGATCTTCCCGGATCGGGGCACAAACCCACGTCCCCTGCATAGGCAGGCGGACTCTCAACCACTGCGCCACCAGGGAAGCCCCCATTTCTATTTTTAATTTTCTTCCTATTCTAGCTTCTCTTTTCTTATGATGTTGATTTGTCCTTGTGCTCTTCTTACTTTTGTGCATTTGTGAGATTATTTCTTTGTTTTCCTTCTAATTCTTAACCTCCCTCAGCCCACTTTTCAAACTTTTCTTTTGTCCAATCATCTCATTTTTCTAATCCTGACTTATGGCATTCTTCCATAGCTTCTATCATTTTCTCAAATTCTCTTGGCTCATTTGGAAATATAAGGTTCAGGTATTTATTGTTTTATGGTCATGTCTTTATGGCATGATTTTATTGTCTATAGGAATAGTTCTCTGTCCATTATTAACTTTCTTTCTTCTTAAAATAATATCACGTGGATTCAACCCCAATCACTGCTGTAGATCACGTTTGTTCTGTGCTCTTCCAGAGGAGGGTGTCTGGAATATCTTTCCTAGATCGAACGCTCTAGGGCTCCATTTTCTCTTGTCCTTTGGTGTGTTCAGCTCTTTCTGAGCTATGTTACCTCCTACCTTAGTCCGACTCTTTTCTTCCCTTTGCCCTTAGCGTCCCTGATGTGTTCCGTTTACATGCAACGCTCAGCAGTTTCTCTTCCGTCTGGGGATTTATCCTGTAGTCGCTTTAGGAAAGTGATGCTGAGTATTTGAGGGCAGAAATATCCATACCTGTCGTATCTTCACTGTGAATGTTAGCTTTTAGAATTACAACGACTTCTTTATCTTTTTAAATGCGCTGTGATCTGAGCTATCTGAGAGCTGGCAGGGCACCTGGAGCTTGCCTGCAAAGCCCCTTCATGGTTTTGGCTGCCCTTATCGGATGGACCTGGAGAGCTTCCCATGCTGAGAGGGACCTCTTCCTTTTGGGAGTGGGTACCTGATGGCAATCCGGTTTCTGGGCTGTTGGTTGGAAGCCCCTTGTCTCTCTGCTTCCTTCTGTAGTTGTCAGCACCCATCTTGTTGCTGCTACAGTTTTGACCCCTCCTGCTTATGGAAATACCTTGTCACTTTGGTTGCAGACGTTGGTTGTCTGTGGGTTTTTGTTTTGCTCTCTCAATTGTTCTGCCTATTTTTGTTGGGGGTGATTCAGGGAAACTGAAAAACTGTGATTGCCGCCACTGCTATCTTTCTGCCTCTGGGTAATTTGGGAGCAAATGCGCTGCTGTAGAGATTTTAAAACGCGTAATACCCGAGGTGAGATTTTACTTGTTTTTCTTTGTAATGGCTTTGTTCCTTTTTCCCCTTTAAACATATTAGATAATAGACATCATACTGTTTGAAAATACAATGAAAATCATTGATTGGGGTTTGGAAAATATCAGGGATCTCAGGAGAAAATGCTGTTTTGTCTGTGTTTGTAATATTATGGAATCAATTATTCCAATCCCCTTCAGAATAAATACTGAGAATTATGACCTTTTTCCTAAGCTAAGCCTCTCAGAAATTCAAGCTCACCAAATGTATGAATAATAAGCCAAGAACCACAGACTGGAGGAATTAAAAGGAAATGAACTTCCACATTTTTTTTTTTTTTTTTTTTGCGGTACGCGGGCCTCTCACTGTTGTGGCCTCTCCCCTTGCGGAGCACAGGCTCCGGAGGCGCAGGCTCAGCGACCATGGCTCACGGGCCCAGCCACTCCCGGACCAGGGCACAAACCCACGTCCCCTGCATCGGCAGGCGGGCTCTCAACCACTGCGCCACCAGGGAAGCCCTGAACTTCCACATTTTAAAGATCTGCCTGTTGTTATTCTGTTGCTGTGTAGTGTGGGACTACCAAAATCTTCTATCACTTATTTTTTATTCAAAGTGATTAATGGCAACTTCCAATTTCTTATCACATGGTATAACAATCAACTTATGTAATTGATTTCTTTTTTAAAAAAATTTCTTTGTCTGAAAAGGATCTGATTCATTTCAGGAAGTTAAGTATAATATGCAACACACAGAGTATTTCAGACAGAAACAGACTCACAGAGTTAGAGAATGAATTTAAGATTACCAGGGAGGATGGATGGGGGGAGGGATAGTTAGGGAGTTTGGGATTGACGCGTACACACGGCTATATTTAAAATAGATAACCAACAGGGGACTTCCTGGGCGGTCCAGTGGTTAATACTTTGCCTCCCAATGCAGGGGGTGCGGGTTCGATCCCTGGTCGGGGAGCTAAGATCCCATATGCCTCGTGGCCAAAAAGCCAAAAACATAAAACAGAAGCAATATTGTAAGAAAACTCAATAAAGATTTATAAAAAAAAAAAAGGGCTTCCCTGGTGGCGCAGTGGTTGAGAGTCCGCCTGCCAATGCAGGGGACACGGGTTCGTGCCCTGGTCCGGGAAAATCCCACATGCTGCGGAATGGCTGGGCCCGTGAGCCATGGCCGCTGAGCCTGTGCGTCCGGAGCCTGTGCTCCACAACGGGAGAGGCCACAACAGTGAGAGGCCCGCGTACCGCAAAAAAAAAAAAAAGATTTATAAAAAAAAAAGGTCCATATTAAAATAGATAACCAACAGGGACCTACTGTATAGCACAGGGAACTCTGCTCAATATTCTGTAACAACCTTATTGTGAAAAGAATTTGAAAAAGAATAGAAACATATATATGTATACCTGAATCACTTTGCTGTACACCTGAAACTAACACAGCACTGTTAATCAACTATACTCCAATATAAAATAAAAAGTTAAAAAAAAAGAATCATTTCAGTTAACAACTTCTCTGTGTATACAGCTAGTGCCAAAGTCTCTTTGACTTGTCAAAGGTTCCTTAATTTCTAAACCAAAAAGATTCCTTAAGGTGTTTTTTTTCCAATTAAAATTCCATTTCTCGCTAAAATAAATGAGCAAATGGTCCCCCTCCCTCAGCACACTTCACCAGCATTCTTTCCTGAAAAAAAAATACTGATTTTTTTTCCTTTTTATGTATCAATCTTATATTTATTAGTGGTTTACTCCTTGCAAGGCACTATACCAGATACATTTCAGGTATTTTTCTACATTTCCTATTCTCTCAACTATGCAATATAAGTATTACTATCTCCATTTTACAGATGAGACACTTGGGATTCAAAGACTTGCAGTATTTTGTTTGAGGTCATAGAACTAGTAAGTTGGTGAAAAAATTTGAATTCAGTTCTGACTTCCAAATCAGGGCACTTGACATTGCACCAAGTTGCCTCACTTAATTTAGCCTTTCTTTACTTCTTTATTCCCGCCCTTCCTCCTGCCTCTCTCTGTCTGTCTCTTTTTTTCCCTCCCCCTTCCTCCCTCTTTCCTTCTTCCCACATTTACTCTAAGTCTGGCGCTGTTCCAGGTGCTGCGAAAACAGCAGGGAATACACCATCCCTGCCCTCGTGAAGCTTACGTTTGAGTTTGGATTGTGTTTAGAGACAAACAAATAAGCAAATTTGTATATGTGTGTTCAGTGTATCACATGATGACCAGTTTAGCACTCGCCTACCACGCCCCATCCTCAAAAAAAGACAGCAGGATGTGAGAAGTAGAGAGTGCTTTGCAGTAGAAGGTTGCTGCTTTGTGTGAAGTTCACGTACCTCCATGTAGCATAAGACCCCACACATATACTATTTACAGCAATTTAAACTCCTCTCCCCCAGCTTCTCTTGCAGACATATCTTTACACGAGTGAAAAATAATGTTATTCATATCATTCTTTACTCAGAAAGTTCTAAGTGCTTTTAATGAACACATAGCAATATTATTTATGTTACCTTCTGTTCAATGCTCCCTAAATATTGCCTAGGCAACCTGTTGATCAGACAAAGTTGACTGCTTACCACAGTTAGGGGCAACAGCATCTCAACAGAGTTTTTATAGGGTCTCAAGGGAGGGAGGGAAGACAGATTTTATTAAGAATCTGAAGCTTGGTTTAAGGTGGGGCTCTCAAAGCAGAGGCTTGATAAGGATCTTGATGTAACAGTTTAGGATTGGCGGGAACAGTGAAGCAAGAAATCTGAGGCAAGGACTTTAGAGTCTCTGGGAAGCAGGAGTAAATGGTGACGCTTCCTGGGGAAGCCTTGATGGGTCTTTCCAGAGTTTCCTGTAAGGATCAGTCAAGTCATATCTGGGCAAAAGTGTCCTGGAATAGTAACATTATGTGGATAAAGTTATAAAGACCGGTGGGTAGTGAAGTCTCGTTAAAGCAGACCCTCTGATTATATACGTTAAATACATAAAGTCAGGGTTAAAAATCTTTATGTGATTCCCACACATCATAATATGGATACTTTTTTTTTTTTTTTTTTTTGGTGGTACGCGGGCCTCTCACTGTTGTGGCCTCTCCCGTTGCGGAGCACAGGCTCCAGACATGCAGGCTCAGCGGCCATGGCTCGTGGGCCCAGCCGCTCCGCGGCATGTGGGATCCTCCCGGACCGGGGCACGAACCCGCGTCCCCTGCATCGGCAGGCAGACTCTCAACCACTGCGCCACCAGGGAAGCCCGGATACTTTTTTTTAATTGTTGAAAGGATGGATTTGAAACTTATATGAAATGTCCCTATTAGAAATGGTAGTCAGTTTCAAATTTGTTTTCTCTATTTTCTGTTCTGAAATTTCAGTGGTGTTTTGACATCCATTCTTTTCATCATCTCGCCCCACTGTCTAAAATAGGGCAAGAATTTCGTTTCTGACCCATCTTAAATCTGTATGGATAAATTCCATGGCAGTCCAGTGGTTAGGACTCGGTGCTTTCACTGCCGAGGGCCCAGGTTCAATCCCTGGTCGGGGTAGCGGGGGGACTAAAATCCCACAAGCTGTGCGGGGCAGCCAAACAAGCAAAAGAATCTGTACAGACAGGTTACATGGAAATATATCGTTCGATTTGGCAACATTGGCTCTGGTTCCAACAGGGGAGATTCTAGGCCAAAAGATTTTTCTTTGCAACTTTGTCATTTGGTACTTGTTCACGAGGTCTTTACTTCTCATCCCCCACTCCCTTTATAAACATGGCCACAGTTTTATACACTGCTTCCTATAGATGTGGTCGGCAAGTTCCCCAAAATACTTTTAAGACGCTCTGGCCAATTTGGAGAAGTGGATCAGAATTCATGTGGTGGACTGGCTCATTCATCCTCTTTGATACATCTCAGCTACAGCACAGCTGTCAGGACAAGGGAGTTGTAAATCTACATGTTAGCATTCACATTTGAATTAATGTTAATGGGCAAAGCTGTCTCTAGGGGCAGATGATACGATAAAGAATGAAGTCTGTCAACTTCAAGTCTCCATACGTTCTGGATTGAAGTCAAGGTGGAATACGCTGAGACTGCCACGAAAGCACTGAAAAGCCTGCTTCCATTTCCAGCATCCTGTCTTTGTGGAGCAGGGTTTTCTGCAGGGACAGCAACCAAACCGAGATCACCGAGTAGACGGGACATAAGAAACGCACTTCGGATGTCGCTGTCTCCCATCCACCCCAGATGGGACCATCCAGTTGCAGGAAAACAAGCTCAGGGCTCCTGCTGATTCTGCATTATGGTGAGTTGTATAATTATTTCATTTTATATTACAATGTAATAATAATAGAAATAAAGTACACAATAAAAGTAAAAAAAAAAAAGAAGAATGTAGTCTGAGAAGCAGATGATAAAGGTAGGGTGTGAAAGTATTATTTCTGAATCAATCCAGGTTGACTGCCAACAGTGTCACCCTGTGTTGATGTTGTCCAGATTTTGCTCTTTAGAATGGCCTTACCGTGGTTTGGGTTTGGGATTTTCTAATGTTTAAAAGACCAGACGTCTCTACCTTTCCGTTAGAAAAGGCAAGAGAACAAACTCAGACCCATCAAATTGCTCGGGCAAGATTTTAGAACTTTTACTCTCATCCCTGACATCCATCGGTTTAATTGTAGCCCCAGACAGTTTCTTTTGGGCATTGAGCTAAGACAGTGCCCAGAGGCTGTGATTTCTAAATGGTCCTTGGGTTCAAAGTCATGTGGACTCAGCAGCAGTGAGCTATGCAGGCATCAATTCATCCTGCACTTTTACATGTAAAAAGGCAGCCTAAATGATGACCTCCCTAAAATCCCTAAGACAAGTCCCTATTTAGATAATGAACAATCCCTGCAGATTTCAGGAGAAACAAAAGCAGAGCACATCCAGGACTGTCTTATTTCAGTTGTGTTTAATGTGCAATATTATACACTGATGGGCAGTAGAGAAGAAAGCTTTATTTAACTTCTCTTTTTAGCTGTTCACCACCAGAACAAGTCAAAGTGAAGCCTGATGAGGTGACTCTCCAGGGAATTTCAAAATGTTGATCTACTCTAGGTCACATCTTTCCCCAGAGACAGCCTCACTGATGATTTGAGTAAACTTGTAGCTACCTATAGGGTATGAATAGACTGTTCCAGCCAGGTCCTATTTGGTTTAATTTATCTTTCTTTCCAGAATCTACTTAAAGTCTCTTCCCTTCCTTCCAGGTCTAAAAGTTTACTGTTAATAAGCCACTATCTCCCTAAGGCCATTAAAAACTTCCCATGTCTGATTTTGGCTTCCTGTTAGATGGTGAGCTAGGATGGGTTGTTGGCTTTCTCTCTTCAAATCAACCTTAGGGAAACTAGAAAGGAGAAGAAATCATGGATTTGAGAAGCTAACAGAAATGGCATGAACCTTCTGGGGAGAGTGAATGAATGGTGTGGCGACTCCTGTGTGTGGATGGGGTCAAGGTGGAGGGTGAGTTGGAGGGAACAGGGTTAGTTTGAGGAGGACACTTCAGAAGCAGTAAGAGGACAGGCTGGAGAAGAGCTCTTATGTTCTGTTCTTGCTTCTTCCTCACATGACCCTGGGTCACTAGTTGATGGATCCTTCATCAGAGAAATCAACTTCATCAGAGAAACCAATGCTTCATCAGAGCGCCCAGGTCTCTAGTGCCAGGGCCTTTGGAGTAATATCAGGGCAGAGCGAAATCCTTACAGAAGTGGGGAATTTATAAAAATAGACAAGGAGTGCCAGACGCAATGTGCAACTGTCTTCACTTCTGTGCTTCTAAACCCCCAGGGCTAGTAGATTACAGCTGAGGGAGGTGAATTATCACACTGCCTATTTTTAAAAGGAGTTTAAAGACGAATCCCTGACCAGCACAGGTGCCTCATAAAGTGCCAAGTAGGATGTATACAATAAAAAGCAAACAAGAGCAAAGCCCCTCACACCTAGATGCTAGGGTCAACTTAAGACCACCAAAGACAAAGCGAATTATACCAGTTTCTAGAGATAAACAGAAGATCGCCTACAAAGAAACAAAAAGCACACTCCTCAGTAGCAACCCTGGGTACAAGAAAACGATGGCTTAATATTTCAAAGTATTGAAGAGAAATGAACGTTGAACCAAGAATTTTATATTCACCTGTTTTGGCATTTAAACTTGAGGGTATAAATAAACATTTAAGTACTTCTCCCAAGGATGTTGTTTGTGTAACAGCAGTTCAGGACTAGTAGGGCAATTTCATGGCTTCTGGGGGCCCAGGTTCCTTCCATCATGTTGGTGAGACACCCCTTAAGGTGCTGGCCTCAACTGTTTGATCCCTGATGGCTACTCCAGCCGTCACCATTATATCCATATTTCAGCCGTCAGAAATGAAGAAGGGAAAGCCATGCCATTTCCTTTGCTTTTTACAGTTACAGCTAAAAGATGAACACATCACTTCCACTCATATCCCACTGACTGGAACTTAGTCACGAGGTCATACCTAGCGGCCAGAGAGGCTGGGAAAGGCAGTCTTAATTCTGGCTGTATGTGAGTCCAGCCCAAAATTCAGAGGTTTTGGAACAAAATGGAAAAGGGGAAAAAGGAAAAAAATTTTTTCTGCCACCATTATATATCCCAAACCAGAAATACTCCTTTTAAGGTGGGGAAAAGACAAGAATGTCTACTAGCACCACTACTGTTTGACATAGTTCTAGCGAATGCTATTAAAAAAGAAAAAGAAGTGGTTAAGCAAGAGATGAAACTTTCATTACTATAGGTGATGTAATTTACCTAGAAAAAAACAACAGAATCAATATATAAGCTACTAGAACAGTTAAGGGATTTTAGGATGGTTGCTGGATATGTCAATTTACAAAAACCAGTGATTTTTAAATGCTTGTGTTAACGGTCTAGAAAAATACAACAAAAAATAAGGTGTGATTCTTAATTCCAATGTAATTTAAAGATACTTAGGTTTTAATAAAGAATACACAAAACCTTTTTGAGAAAAATTTTTAACTGAATAAAAGGCAGAAATAAATCTAAATAAACTTTTAATGTCAGTGGATATTAATATTATAAAGATGTCCTCCCAAATTAATTCTATAATTCTTCCCCAATTAATCTGTATATTCAAGGAATCTCAAATCAAATTCTTGGTTGAATTTATTATAAAATTTATATGAAAGATTAAGGGTCCATGAATGGCTATATTAGTCTTTAGAAAAGAGAGAAAAGAGGGGCTTCTCATCTGACCAGATATTGACATACTGTGAAACCACAGTAATTTTTTAAAATTCAAAATTTTAGAAGGCGATATTGGCATAAGAACAAGCAAGTAGATTGTTGGAATAGAATAGACAATTCAGTGACTTAATATACGATAAAGATGTTGCTAGAAATTAGTGAAAGGCTGCATCTTAGATGATATTGGGAAAACAGACTCCCCATATAAAGAAAAATGAAAATGAAACTTTCTAATACCACATGCAAGGGTGGGACTCCAGCTGGATTAAAGACCTGAATGTGAAAAGTATGCATTAAAATGTAATAGAAGATAATGTAGGAGAATATCTTCTTTTTTTAAAAAAATTATTTTATTGAAGTATAGTTGATTTACAATGTTGTGTTAATTTCTACTGTACAGTAAAGTGATTCAGTTATACATATATATATATATATATACATTCTTTCTCATATTCTTTTCCATTATGGTTTATCACAGGATATTGCATATAGTTCCCTGTGCTGTACAGTAAGACCTTGTTGTTAATCCATTCTATGTATCATAGTTTGCATCTGCATCTGGGAGGGATGTGGGAAGGATGAGAGTGGGAAGGATAAACAAAGGGAATCGATAGATGAAAGGAAAGAGGGGCCGGCAGAGACCCCTACAGAAGCGTTTCTTTTGTTTTCTTCATGAAAACATTAGAATGGATGGGTCCCTCAAGGGTCCTGGCCCTGAAGGAACAGGGCACAGAACGTTTCAGTGAGGATGGGCGGGAGAGACGTTGATTTGACACAGGTGGAAGGGGGAAGGGACCACCTGAAGAGGAAACTGCTACTGATGAGAATCTCAAAGGTGAGAGTCGGATGCCAAGGAGAGCACCATCTGTCTTCCTAGTTCTGTCTGCTCTTCCATAAGGAAAGTGCATAACATTTGGATTAAAAAAAGAAAATCCAAGGCCAAGTACCAAGCCACATGGGGGCATTTTCCTCTTTGAGAAAAAGAAGCTCAAGTGGGGTACACGGTGCGGACACCCAGGCTCACTTCACTGGGGAGTTTCTGACTCCACAATTAATTGGCTCCTACTGGACTGATTTCCTCAGGTGTAATTTGTGTCCACAAGAGGCCAACCTTTAAACTCTCACAGTGCATCAAATGCGGCAGAGAAAGTGAAGTTGAAGGGGAAAAAAAGTCATCCAAATTTTACAATCATCTGTTAAATAGTGGTAAATGGTACAATACTTGCGTAATGTTTTATCTGCTTCTTCAGATTCCTCAGAAATGCTTTGTGTTTATACTTCAAAACTATTTTAAATCTTGTCTCTTAAAAACCTCCCTGAATCCTAAGATGTTATATTTTTAGAAAGCTCTAATTTATTTCTTCCTAAAGCTGTGTTTTTGTTTCTGATTTTGCTATTGAGAATGATTGCAAATTCTAAGTCACAAACAAATGGGATAAAGTAACATGATAAAAACATTTGGAGTATGGCTGCAATAGAAAGTAAATTTAAAAACACAGTGGTTCTATAGGATGCATCTTATACAGAGATTTAGAAATACTAAAATCGATATTATTCCATTTACTATGAATAAAGATAGGATGGATGCTTTGTCTTGAATTCAGAAAAAGATACATCTTTTAAGTGAAAGTTTCAAGGGAAGAGTTGGTATTCAAGGTAGAATTTGAAAAATGGGTAGATTTTAGGTGGAGAAAAGGGCACAAGGCAGAGGGATCCATTTGAACAAAAGACGAGGAACGATGAAAGAGGAGACATGTTTGGGAAATGGTGAGCGGTCCCATTTTTAGGTTATAAGGTGGGTTGTAACAAGAAACACCGATAAAAATACATACAAAGTGTTTGGCACTGTTCTAAATGCTTAATGTATATTAGCTTATTTCATCTGTTCACAACCCTAAGAGGAGACTTTTCAGGTGAAGACACTGAGGCTTGGAGAGAGGTGACCTGAGATCACCCAGGTAGTAAGCGACAAGCCCAGGATGCTGAACCCTGGTGTCCAGGTCCTGATAGTAACAGTGGAGTGTAGTTTGGGTGTTGACAGTAGAGTTTCATCTCAATTGGGAGGCACTTGAGAAATACTGAAGATTCGATTTTGGAACAGCAGTATGGGATGACCTACGTACAACAAGTTTAAAGAAAAATATTTGAGTAGTGGCATATAGGATAGACCAGAAGTGGAGCTAAGTGAAGTCAAGGAACCTCTTCTTTTTTTATTTTTAATTGAAGTATAGCTGATTTACAATGTTGTGTTAATTACGGCTATACAGCAAAGTGATTCAGTTTGAATCACATACATATATACATATTCTTTTTTTAAAATATTCTTTTCCATTATGGTTTATCATAGGCTATTGAATAGAGTTCCCTGTGCTATGCAGTAGGACCTTGTTGTTTATCCATCCTGTATATACCTGTTTGCATCTGCTCATCCCACACTCTCATTCCTTCCCTCCCTCTCCCCCTCCCCCTTAGCAATCACCAGTCTGTTCTCTATGCCTGTGATTTTGTTTCTGTTTCATTTGTGTCATATTTTAGATTCCACGTATAAGTGATACCGTATGATATTCGTCTTTTACTTCACTTAGGATGATAATCTCTAGGTCCATCCATGTTGCTGCAAATGGCATCATTTCGTTCTTTTTTATGGCTGGGTAGTATTCCACTGCATATATGTACCACATCTTCTTTATCCATTCATCCGTCGATGGACATTTATGTTGTTTCCATGTCTTGGCTATTGTAAACAGTGCTGCACTGAACATATTTGAGGTGCATGTATCCTTTCAAACCATGGTTTTCTCCAGATATATGCCCGGGAGTGGGATTGCTGGATCATATGGTAGCTCTATTTTTAGTTTTCTGAGGAACCTCCATACTGTTTTCTACAGTGACTGCACCAGCTTACATTCCCACCAACAGTGTAGCAGTCAAGGAACCTCTTCTGATGTTGTACTGGGGGAAGGGGGTGACAGTGGGATGGGGTTGAAGAGGTGGGAAGGGAGGGGAAGACATTGAAGATGAAGCTGGGAAATCAAGGCTCAGCGGCCTGCCAGTGGCTTGATCTTGTCCTCACAGGGAAGAAGGAGGCCACGAGGAAGATGTGGTTTGGGAGGAGAAGCAGATAAACTTGGCAAGAAATCAAAGGGGAGCTATCCAGCAGGCTTCCAGATAGAGGACTTTTCTCCTGTTTAATAATGGGAGAGGACAACGCCCATCAAATTTAGGAGTTCGTTAAAGAGGAATGGAGCTAATCCATGTGTGTGGATGTTCCCTGAGGACCACGGTCCAGGGGAAAGGACCGAGGACTGAACATTAGGAGAAAAATGCCTGCTTTCTGCAATGTTATTGACCTTTCTTCCGCCCCCAACACCTGAGACACAAAACATACCCATGTCACTTAACAGAGCCTTTAACTGATTGTCTTGAGACTCACGTTGGGTTTAAGATAAGGTAGCATAACCAGGGCTATCGTGAAGGCCACGCTTGGTTGTTGATAATGAAACCCTCTTGTTTCTGTATGAGAATCATTCCTTTTCTGCTTCCGTCTGCGCAGTCCTCAGGTGTGGTTGGCTGTGGATTCAACGGTGCGTTTGTTTCTCCCAGTGGTGGTTCTTCATCGTTTCTCCCAGTGGTGGTTCTTCATCGTTTCTCCCAGTGGTGGTTCTTTATCGTTTCTTCCAGTGGTGGTAGCCTTTATTTCCTACTTTCTGGCTTTCCTGTTCCTGAAGGAATGCTGCTGATACTGGTGCCACAGATCTTGTCTCATTTCCTCAGTAAAAATGACATTTTTGTCTAGCTTGCCAGTGGCCTCAGAAGAAAATACTTTGCTCTCTGTGTTTGCTGCTCTAGTGAATTCCACAGATCTGGTCTTCTCATATTCAAGAAGCCACTTGGTTTTGTAAAAGCTCAAGATAGTGTGACGTTGATTCATGCTTGGAAGACACCATAAGAATGCATAGTTTGCAGGTGAACTCTTAGTCTGTGTTTCATATATGTCCTCTCATGTCATTCATTCTGCAAACATTTGCTGTCACCTACTTAAGTCACAGTGTGGTTCTCAGTGCCGGGGACAGAGGGTGAACAAGGCAGGTAACACTCCTGCCCTCAGGGAGCTTGGCCTTCCAAACAGAAAAACTATGGGCTTTATATATTTCCTTAAATGAAAAGCACTATTAAAAAGGACATAAGAAAAATCAGAAAGTTTAAATTTCTTAAATATCTAGAAACATAAAAATCAGTGAAGTAAGGTTAATTGGTCATTCCTGGAAAATAAAGTGTGTGAGAGCTATCATTTACTATTGTGTTTGGTGTAAATTAATTCATGTCAGTCCAATATCTGTATTGAAACATTATAAATTCTGAAAGTGTGCTTCATTAAAAATTAGCTGATCTGGGAATTCCCTGGTGGTCCAATGGTTAGGACTTGGTGCTCTCACTGCCGGGGCCCAGGTTCAAAGCCTGGTAGGGGAACTAAGATCCCACAAGCCACACGGCCAAAAAAAAAAAAAAAATTAGCGGATGAGGAATTTCCCTTCCCTCAGGTGTGTATTGTATGGTCTTGTTTCATAGCAGAGGAATCTTTCCTACCTGTGTTGGGTGGTATTCATCTGTTCAGCTCCGCTTAAACCTGATGACTGACTATAAAAAGGTGTATTCTTAAAATGGCAACTCATCCTCATCTGTCATTTTAGATTTTGCAATCTCGTATTAAATTTTACTTCTCTAGCCATCCTTGCTTTTAATTAAATACCTAGACCTTTTTTGGAGGCACTGGCCTACATCTCTATCCCTGTATCACTGACAAATCCTTAGGTTAGACCGACTTAAAAAAAAAAACCTCAGAGTAAAAATCTTTTAATTTTTAAGGTATTTTCACTGAAAATATAAGCTCCAGTCATGCCCTAATGTTTTTGTATGTATTTAACCTCTTTTCTGGAACAGATTTAAAATAATTAGGGCAAAATCAGTCCTGCCAAGGTGGAATGTAATCAGTAACTGCAGCAACATGCAGCTGATTTCAGGAAGGAGCGTGGAAAAATGTGTCCTTCCAACTCCATGGCACATGGGGTAATATCTAATGAGCACCCACGGAGACAGCAGAGATTCCTGGGTCCACAGCTGCTAATAACTTGCTTTGGGACTAGGGACTTGCTTTGGGACTAGGGAAAAATCATTTCACTTGCCACTGGCTGGGCTTTTGCAGCTGGAAGAGAAAGGATAATTAGGCTGCTATTTGGATAAAGCAGAAAAGAGAATCCCGGCTCTGCTGGCGGGGTTCCAGTAACCCAGACACAAAGCACGGTATTGGCTCCAATGACCTGAGTAACTCCTTCAAACTTATATTTTATGTGCACGTTGGAAATTTAACTGAGCAGACCAAAGTGGTCAAAGAAAACTGTTAAAGAGAAACAAAAGTGCCTGAGGAAGAAAAACAGTGAAGTTAATCGACTGCGAGGGTCAGAGTTAGTACCGCAAGCTCCTGGGAGAAACCACAAAAAGAAGACCAAGTTGTCTCGGCTCCATAATTTTAGTTATAATATAAATTTGATTAAATTTATATTTTAATTACATATCCATAAATGTCATTGAAAAGTCTTCATAGAGTTAATAAAGTGATAAAATAGCTTGCAAAACGTCAGTGATGTGGAACATGTAAGGTCCATGATCAAAGTTAGTGAAATATAAGTGTATCCTTTCTCTAACCCAGATAATCAACCTCTCAGCATCAGGTGCCTTTGAACACAGGTGGAAAATGGGACTCATTCAAATATGCAAAACATCATTAAAGGAACATTTTCCAAGGGAAAACTAATTAAGGTGGGTAAACGTATGGCTATCTCCTAATTTAAAGGTGAAATTACCATTGGCACATCATGTAGACTCTAAAAGAATAAGAATTCTAGTTTACAACGTCCGTGAGTTGGAATGGTACAGTGGTCCATGTATTTGGTCTGGAGCCATGCTAAGTCATTCCATGAATGTAAGAGAATAAGAAAATGTTCTCTTAAAGGATGGTGACTTAGAGGTGAAATATGAATATTAAGCAGGGGCCTTCCCTACCAGTGAATACTATTTCCATGTCCATATATAGCAGAATGGAAAAGACAATGACTAAAAAAAGAAAGAGTCTGTAATGAAGCGTTTTATTCATCAAGGATTTTCTTTGTTATCAGAAGTTATCAGAATGGTTTTGACTTAGAAATTTCAGTGCTGTTCTCGTGACTAGATCACAAGACCAAAAATGCTTCCAAGTGGTAATTTTTCATCCCCTACTCTAGTAGAGTACAGAAGAATAAATACTTAATTTCTGTGCTATTTTCTAATCATACTAGTGCTATTTGCTAATCCCTAAATGACTACCTTTGATTTTTCCGTAGAGACGTCCAGTTTTTCATACATGGCTTTTGGAACAAGTAGGTCTCCTGTGTGAGTGTTGGCTTTCACTGAATTGTGCTTTCCTAGGACCTCAGGATTGCTTTTTAAAAACATTGCTAGTGATCCAAGAAATCTGTTTTACCTGCAGAAAGAAATGGTGAAATGTACTGGACTGTGAATAATTTACAGTATGTTTTTAGAAAAAAAAGTAAATGTTTTATATACTTTATGGTAAATAAAACATGTATTTAGAAGAACAACATAAATACTTGATAGGTTCCTGGGTTTCTTACTTTGGAAGGCCTTTGCACAGGATGAGTTATATATTTAGATCCACAATAGTTCATGTATTTGCTTCTAATGAATATCTAACCTGGAGCGGTTTGTAAGTCACTGTGGCTTCTGTATTTCACTAGTTCCTCTAGGTGAATAGATTTTTCTTTTCCAAAGAGCTTTGCTTTCCATGCCACATTCAGTTTTTCCTTTCCCCTTTTGGTACTGGAGAAAGGAGCAAGAAGACATTTGGTGTGGAGATTGGGTTAGTGAAAGGGCTGGTGGGAGCAAAGCGTGGAGAACAACGCGCAGATGTTAAGCAGGTGATGGTTAACGAGCTAAAGAAGCTATTACAGGCCGTTGTTCCCTAGTATGTAAAAATGAGGGCTATTCTCGAAGTACTAAAGAATTGCTTTCAATTTTCAGAATGATTAGCTCAGACTGGACCACCTGCACCTTGTCTATCAATGTTCAGAAATGGAAAGGGTCCAGGTCTCTTGTTCAATATTTATTTTGCACTTATTAAAAGTTAAATTGTGGGCTTCCCTGGTGGTGCAGTGGTTGAGAGTCCGCCTGCCGATGCAGGGGACACGGGTTCGTGCCCCGGTCCGGGAAGATCCCACATGCCGCGGAGCGGCTGGGCCCGTGAGCCATGGCCGCTGAGCCTGCGTGTCTGGAGCCTGTGCTCCGCAACGGGAGAGGCCACAACAGTGAGAGGCCCGCGTACCACACACACACAGACACAAAAAGTTGTTACAACTTGAGGTATAAACATAAGCACCTCAGTACTTTATAACTTTTATTTTTTTCTTCTTTTTAAAAATTTTTATTGGAGTACGGTTGATTTACAATGTTGTGTTAGTTTCAGATGTACAGCAAAGTGAGTCAGTTATACATGTACATGTATCCACTCTTATTTAGATTCTTTTCCCATATAGGTCATTACAGAGTATAGAGTAGAGTTCCCTGTGCTGTACAGTAAGTTCTTGGAGATAGGCAATCTACCAAAACAGCTCTGTTTTTATGATAGCACTCTTCCCTTATTGTTTTCTCCAGAAGTGCCTGATGCCACCGCCCCCACCAATTCTCTCTCCTTTACGCCTCTCACTCACAATCAGAAATTCTTTTCCTAAGTACAGTCGACCCTTGAACAACGCGGGGGTTAGAGATGCCAACCTCTGCACAGTCAAAAATCTGCATCTAACTTAAAGTCAGCCCTCCGTGTCTGAAGTTCCTCTGTTTCCTATGTTCTGCACCCAGGATTCAACCAACCTCGCATCGTGTAGTACTGTAGCATTTACTATTGAAAACACCCCACATATCAGTGGACCCGTGAAGTTCAAATTCGTGTTGTTCAAGGTAAAATAGTTTTAAGGTAAACTATAAAATATTGGGTGATCTACCTGGAGAATGTACACCACCAGGGGGCAGAAGGAGGACAAAGATACCGCCCCCCACCCCGACCCCACTGTCTCCCGGGGCCACACGGCAGGGCACAAGACCTTGGTTAGATAATCACAGCTCCTCTTATGAGAAAGGTGAGCTCGTGGCCCAAACTGGGTCCAGCCCGAGGAGTTTTCTAACTGCAGCTAATGTCAAAAGGGTCTCTTCGTGAGGCTGTAGTAAAAATGCAGCTATGGAGCTGCCTCTGACTGTGTTCCCCGTTCCCTGCTTGTGGAACAGAGTCCTCTGGCAAAAAGAGAGAAGGAAGTTTACATGCAAATGGGGAGGATTTTAGGCAGAGACAATAAAGCATGTCCAGAAGCAAGAGAAAACAAGCCGTGTTAGCCCAACGGCAGGAGGCTAAGTGTGGCGGGAGTATAAGAAGGTAAGAGGAAGCTGGGCTGGTGAGCGTGCTCCATCCCAAAGCAATAAAGGGCGGGTGTTAACACGAGGCCACCCGAAGTGAGAGGAGGGCTTGTAGGAGTTGGAGGGGCCACGTGTTTCGGGATGTGCCAGGCGGTGCTTTCGGTTGCCGGCATGTGTAATTGACATGGGCAGGGGTGGAACTGAGTGGAAGCATCTTTATCGGCTAATTCTGGAAACATCAGGAGGACTAGAGAACAGAGCTTGGAAAATGGATATGAACCAATAGAGACCAGGAAGCAGGGACAGTCTTGCCAGGGCTTTGCAATCGATACCGTTCCTAACGGATGCCACTGCCACCATGCTGAGTAAGTTCCCCACTGTCCCTGCAGCTTGGTATGACTTCCTCAATATGTCTTGGAGGTGAGTGTGTGATGGGCCAGACCTGGATCACAGGCCCATAAGAGGCTCCTGCAATAATCTAGTTAAAGAGAGGTGGTGGTGACCAGGGTCACAGAAGTGGCAGGTGGCAGCCTGAATGGAGAGAGAAGAGTGGATTCAGGAGATGTTCATGATGTAGAACTGAAACGGTCTGTTGATCAGGGGCACGTGCGGTGGTGGTGAGGAAGAAGTGTGAAGGATGCCACGCGGTTTCTGGCTTGGGCAACTTGCTGGCTGATGGTCCCCTCCACTTAGAGAACCCAGGAGGAGGAATAGAGTCCATATTAGCTTCGTTTACCCTACTTTCCGATGAAGCAAGTCAGAGAGGTTAAGTAGCCTGCTGAGAATCACCCCCAGTGAGCGGCAGAACCAGGATACACACCAGATTGGTTTGAATAAAAACCTCATGCTCCTATTCACAATACCCAGGACATGGAAGCAACTTAAATATCCATCAACAGAGGAATAAAGAAGATGTGGTGTGCGCGCGCACACACACACACACACACACACAACGGAATATTACTCAGCCATAAAAAAGAATGAAATAATGCCATTTGCAGCAACATGGATGGACCTACAGATTGTCATACTGAGTGAAGGAAGTCAGACAGAGAAAGACAAATATCATAAGATACTGCTTATATGTTGAATCTAAAAAAAGGGTACAAGCAAACTTATCTACAAAACAAAAGTAGAATTACAGATGTAGAAAACAAACTTACGGTTACCAGCAGGGAAAGGAAGGGGAGGGATAAATTGGAGATTGGGATTGACATATACACACTGCTATATATAGAATAGGTAACTAATAAGGACCTACTGGATAGCACAGGGAGCTCTATTCAATACTCTAATGGCCTATATGTGAAAAGAATCTGAAAAAGAGTGGGTATAACTATATGTATAACTGAGTCATTTTGTTGTGCAGCTGAAACTAACACAGCATTGTAAATCATCTATAATCCAATAAAAATTTTTTAAAAACCCTCATGCTCTTTCTCTTATAGCAGAGTGCTCTGAGTATCAGAATAGGAGGATCAGGGAGTGATCTATTAAAATGTTAGTTCTTTATTTACATATTGTCATCTTTTCCAAAGAAGTATTTCCAATTGAAATTTTTAATGGGAAGAAGTGTTTTCATAGGAAAATAACTTGCTGAAAATTTCAGTCTGTGGCCAGTAGGCTCTAGGCTTTCATTATACTTCATTCTGCATTGTTTAGTACCTAAATCTTCTCCTTAGATTTTGTACTTGTATTACTACTGTTATCGTGCCCAGCATTTCTAAAGACCACTGGAATTTTTAGCAGTAGTTGGGTTAGCTACAGAAAAATGTCTAGATACTCTAGAATTACATGCATTTATTTAACAGATATTTATTTTGTACCTTCTGTGTGTTCTAGGCACCTGGAATGCAGGAATAGGGCAAAATAAGCAACGTCTGTGCCTTTATGAAGCTTCTCTTGTAATTAGGAGAGATTGACAATCTACAAATAAATTATTATGTATTTGGTGGTGATGAGTACTGTGGAAAACATAAAGCAAACGAAGGAGGTAAGAAGTGCTGGTCATCTGGACCTGAGGGGTAGTTCTTATTTTATTAAGGTAACATTTGATCAGACTAAAGGAAGAGGGAGTCAGCCATGGGCATATCTGAAGGAACAGTTTTTCTGGCAGAGGGAACAGAATTGCCAGTGCAAAGGCACTGTGGCCAAATCATTTCATCTCGTGTTTCACAAGTGTATCGTGTGTACAGACGGTCCCAGGCTTACAATGGTTTGGTTAAGATTTTTTGACTTTACAGCGGTGCAAAACCTTCGAATTCTGAGCTTTGATCTTTTTCCCAGGCTAGCGACACATGGTAGATACTCTCTCGTGACGCTGGGCAGTGCGCCCAGTCAGCCACGCGATCACGACAACCATTCTGGACCCAGACAACCATTCTGTTTTTCACTTTCAGTACAGTATTCAGTAAATTACATGAGATAGTCTACACTTTATTGTAAAACAGGCTGTGGGCTAGATGATGCTACCCAACGGTAGGCTGACCCACGTGTTCTGAGCATGTGTAAGGTGGGTGAGGCTGAGCTATGGTGTTTGGTAGGTTAGGGGTATTGGATGCATTTTTGACAGGATATTTTCAACTTAGGATGCGTTTGTCTGGGATGTGACCCTCGTGTAAGTGGGGGAAGACCTGTGTCCCCTTCATCACGCTGCAGCAGAAGAGGGCTACAAAGGAGACAGGAAGGAAGTTAGTTGAAGTTTATGCCTGATTCCAAAATATTTCTAAATATTTTCCCTCAATTTTGAATTATAAGACCATGTTCTAGAGACACGTCTGGGAGAAAGATGCCCTTAAGGATTCTGACGTGCCAGTGAAAATGAAAGCTGACTCACTTGTGCCAAAACAGCTAGAAACATTCTACTACGTCTAAAATCTACGTGAGTGTAGACAGGGATCAAACTGGTGATATAAATGAGTAGTAAGGAATAGCATTCTGCTTAATTGCTACTGACTGTAAAATCAGACTTATTGAAAAATCTAGTTTTAGAGATAGCTATAAAATCAATCCTAATGTTGAGTGCTAAATATCAAAGTAGAACAATAGATAACTTGCAGTAGATACGGGTTTTTAAACTATGGACGAAAGTGTTGAGTATTTTTACATGGTTCCATTTGGGTTCAAAGTTTTTAACTTTTTTTTTAGCGGTTGAGCAGTCAGTTGACATGTCAAGAACCTGCACAGGGTTACAGATGTGCTTCACTCAGCAAATATTTATTGAGACCTTGTCTCATTCCTGATTAGAGAGAAATTGTTTTTATTAAACAATTAATAAACCATGAGGTTGCCTTTTGATTCGTTTATTTTTTCTATCATTTTCCTAGAAGCTGCTGTCAAATCCTTTTACTAAGGGTTTTTTTAAAATCTCAGAAATGTTGCTAAATTTTATTAAATGCCTCATTTTCCTTGGCTAAGATGATTGTGACTTTCCTGCAATAATCGCATAATGTGATAAATAAAATTAGATTTTCCTCGTGGTGAACCATCTTTCCATCATGAGAATAAGTGCCAGTACTTTTCTGTAAAAAAACAGACTTCATATATGTATTTGTTTTTAAAAGACTTTTTTTTTTAAAGCTCTTTTAGGTTGAGAGCAAAGTTGAGAAGAAGGTACAGAGATTTCCCACATACTCCCTGCCTCTCCCATTATCAAAATCCCCCACCAGATGGTATATTTGTTACAATTGATGAACCTATATTGACACCATTATCACTCAAAGTCCAGAGTTTACATTAGGGTTCACGCTTGGTGTTGTACATTCTATGGGTTTAGTTAGACAAATGTGTAATGACATGTATCGATCATTATAGTATCACACAGAGTATGTTCACTGCCCGAAAAGCCCTCTGTGCTCTGCCTGTTCATCCTCCCTCCTCACTAACTCCTGGCAACCAGTGATCTTTTTAATGTCTTTATAGCTTTGCCTTTTCCAGAATGTCACAGAGTTGGAACCATACAGTGCTAATGGCTCTTTTAATGTAGTTCTTGAGATTTATGGTATGTTGCCTTGTTCATTCATTTTAATTGCTGAATGAGTAACTGACAAAATATTTATCATTCTCCTCCTGAAGGGCAATTAGGCAGTTTCTCCTTTCTTACTTGGTATAAAATCCTAGGTTGGAAATAGTTCCGGCTCAGAATGTTGAAGCTGTTAGTCCGTTGCCTTCTAGCTTCCTTGGCGGCGGCTGAAAGTGTAATACCAAACACATAGCGAGTGTGTGATACGCCTGGCATTCTCCTAACGTCTTTGCATAATATAGCTCATTTAAGCATTATAAAAACAGGCTGACGTAGATACTATTATTATTGTTTTAATTTATTTTTATTTTTGGCTGCGTTGGGTCTTCGTTGCTGCACGCGGGCTTTCTCTAGTTGCAGCGAGCAGGGGCTACTCTTCGTTGCGGTGCGCGGGCTTCTCATTGCGGTGGCTTCTATTGTTGCAGAGCACAGGCTCTAGGTGCGCGGGCTCAGTAGTTGCGGCTCGCAGGCTCAGTAGTTGTGGCTCGTGGGCTCTAGAGTGCAGGCTTAGTAGTTGTGGCGCATGAGCTTAGTTGCTCCGCGGCATGTGGGATCTTCCCAGACCAGGGCTCAAACCCGTGTCCCCTGCATTGGCAGGGGGATTCTTAACCACTGCACCACCAGGGAAGTCCTGATACTATTATCCCTATTTGAAATAAGGAGAAATTGAGGCACAGAAAGACGAAGTGTCGTGCCCCAAATTCTGTAGCCGATGAGTAGGACCCAGGTAGTTCACCTTGAAAGTTGTTTCCTAACCACTGGATTTCATCACTTCGCATCACGGGTTAATTCCTGATCCTTGGATATGCCACGGTTTGTTATCTGGCACCCGCTGCTGAGATTTCCATATTTGTGCAGGTGTGAACTTAGTTGCTCTGTTGTTTCCTGTTTTCTTCCTGGGTCGTCTGATGCCAAGGTATGTGGCCCTATTCCTGGGTCATCTCTGATGCCAGGGTATGTGGCCCTATTCCTGGGTCGTCTCTGACGCCAGGGTATGTGGTCCTATTCCTGCTGGAACCCACCTACTGCTCACTTCCATGCAACCTGAGAGGGAGCTTACAGCTCAGGCGACGACCCTTGACAGACGGACGCAAGCTGATGAATAAACGCGTCCCGTGCCTGGCCTTCAGATGGACCATTCTCAGGTGCATCTCAGATGGTTCCTTAGAGAGTGCCTGCCGGGATTAAGCGCCAGATACCCGTAGAATGGACCAACCAAATCATGGTTTCTCTTTCCACATCCCTTAGTACTGCTTCTGGGGTCACTTCTCAAATAAGCTTCTTACTTGCGAGCCTTTGCCTCGGGCTTTCCTTCAGGTGGGCAAGGTGGTGGGCAGGTCAAGAGTTGGCATCAAAAGTGGCCGTAGAAAACATGAACCACTTACCAGTCAGACAGTAGCAGGGACCCATTTGCTTGTGGTAGGTGGAGTGGGGAGCCCCCTTGACATCACAGTTACCCAGACACTCACTGCAATGGCTTGGAGCAAAGCACAGGTGAAGATGAAGCTTTCACTTAAGAGACAGGTAAGGCCTTTGAATAGTATGTGGCATGAATCACAGATGGACTGGTTTGGGTTAATGCTTTAAGAGCTAACTGTCAACTCAGTGCAGGCTTTGAAAACTGGAGTACCTCATGGCAGGATTTAAAGAAGATATCATCGCATGCACCCCTATGTTCATAGCAGCAATAGCCAAGACGTGGAAACAGCCTAAATGTCCATCAACAGATGAATGGATAAAGAAGATGTGGTACATATACACAATGGAATACTACTCAGCCATAAAAAAGAATGAAATCATGCCATTTGCAGCAACATGTGTGCAACTGGAGATTATCCTACTAAGTGAAGTAAGTCAGAAAGAGAAAGACAAATACCAGATGATATCACTTATATGTGGAATCTCAAATATGACACAAATGAATTTATCTATGAAACAGAAACAGACTCACAGACATAGAGAACAGACTTGTGGTTGCCAAGGGGTGAGGGGTGGGGGAGGGATGGACTGGGAGTGTGGGATTAGCAGATGCAAACTAGTGTATATAGGATGGATGAACAACAAGGTCCTACTGCAGAGCACAGGGGACTATATTCAATATCCTGGGATAAACCATGATGGAAAAGAATATTTAAAAAATATATATATATGTATAACTGAGTCACTTTCTGAACAGCAAAATTAACACAACATTGTAAATCAACTCTACTTTAATAAAAAATAAAAGAAGGTGTCATCCCTTGTGGCTGCAGAACATGTTGGCCCAGGATTGAATCGTGTGGGTGGCAGAGCTACAAGGAGGATTGGATCTACAGCCTCGACAGGCTTCCTGTGCAAATGCCAAGATCATGATAGGAAAGGAGTAGGACGTTGAAACCTGAGAATCTTGAACCCCCAGGTTCCCCTAAACTCTCTGGGCTGGCAGAAGCAGTCCTCCACCCCTGCTCTGCCACCCCAGTAAGAGAGGGGAGCTTCACCTTGCCTAGATGCAGGCGAAGACCTCGAGAGAGGCAGATACCTCTCATTATAATGTTCTTCCTCCTTAAGCTCTGCCCTTGCCCCCATCATTGCCTCCAGACTACTAACCAGGGTCGACTCACAGCATGGCTTAAGCAAGAAAATACAAGTCTGTACTTCAGGAGGAAAGAGCATACATATCAAACAAATTGCAGTACCTACTGGCAGAAGCCAAGGGAGCACATTTGGGAGTGGATCTTGAAAATGCCAGAGCAGACAAGGCAGAACATACAATGGAAGAAGGGAGAATTTATTAATAAGGGAGCACTCCCCTGTGATGTGAAGTCTGGTGGGGTCTGGGTACCACTGCAGGGCACCTGTCACTCATTCTGTGCAATCTGAAAGTGCACTGTGCAACAGGGGCTGATGGAGAAACGCCAGCCCTCCTCCAGGTGGACAATTCAGTTGGTCCACATCTGTGGGTTCATGTATTGAAAATTGATCTGTATGAGGGACTTGAACATCGCATATTTTGGTATCTGTGGGATTCCTGGAACCAATCCTTCCTGGATACCGAGGGACGACTGTACTGAGACATGCTATGAGGTTCATCAGAAAACCCCTGGTATGATCCCTACATCCACAGGGGTTCCCAGTTCAGTGACGTACTTTTTTTTTTTTTTTTTTTTACAGAAAGTATTTCTTTTTAATTTTTTTTATTGTGGTAAAAGTCACATAATGTAAAGCATACTACGTTAACCATATTTAACTGTCCAGTTCAGTGGCACTAAGTGCATTCACATTGTTGTGCAGCTCCCACCATCATACAGCTCCTGAATTTTTCACCTTCCGAAACTGAAACTCTGTCCCCATTAAACACTAACTCCCCATTCCCCCTCCCCACACTATGAAGTAAGTCAGAAAAACAAATATCGTATATTAACGCATATATGTGGAATCTAGAAAAATGGTACAGATGAACTTATTTGCAAAGCAGAAATAGAGATACAGACGTAGAGAAAAAACATATGGACACCAAGGGGGGGAAAAGGGGGGTGGGATAAATTGGGAGACTGGGATTGACATATATACACTACTATATATAAAATAGGTAACTAGTGAGAACCTACTGTATAGCACAGGGAAAAAACCAGAAGGTACAGTCTGTTTGTAGGACATATATTAAGTTAACCTTAAAAATGCATTCCAATATACATTAGGTGCAGACAAATACTATTTGATTCCACTTATACGAGGCACCTAGAATAGCCAAATTCATGGAGTCAGTGATATACTTTTACACTGGCTTTCTCACCTCTGCTTTACTTTCCCAAGTTTCTCCCTCCTGATCCCAGGGATTTATTGTTTTTTTTTTTTATGAATACTTATTTTTTTAAATTTTATTTTATTTATTTTTTTATACAAAAGGTTCTTATTAGTTATCCATTTTATACATATTAGTGTATACATGTCAATCCCAATCTCCCAATTCATCCCACCACCACCACCAACCCCCACCACTTTCCCCCCTTGGTGTCCATACATTTGTTCTCTACATCTGGAATACAAATTGGAAAAGAAGAAGTAAAACTGTCACTGTTTGCAGATGACATGATGATACTATACATAGAGAATCCTAAAGATGCCTCCAGAAAACTACTAGAGCTATGAATTTGGTAAAGTTGTAGGGTACAAAATTAATGCACAGAAATCTCTTGCATTCCTATACACTAACAACGAAAGATCAGAAAGAGAAATTAAGGAAACAATCCCATTCACCACTGCAACAAAAAGGATAAAATACCTAGGAATAAACCTACCTAAGGAGGTAAAAGACCTGTACTCAGAAAACTATAAGATACTGATGAAAGAAATCAAAGATGACACAAACAGATGGAGAGATATACCATGTTCTTGGATTGGAAGAATCAATATTGTGAAAATGACTATACTACCCAAAGCAACCTACAGATTCAATGCAATCCCTGTCAAATTACCAGTGGCAATTTTTACAGAACTAGAACAAAAAATCTTAAAATTTGTATGTGTTCAGACTATACTACAAAGCTACAGTAATCAAGACAGTATAGTACTGGCACGAAAACAGAAATATAGATCAATAGAACAGGATAGAAAGCCCAGAGATAAACCCACGCACCTATGGTCAACTAATCTATGACAAAGGAGGCAAGGATATACAGTGGAGAAAAGACAGCCTCTTCAATAAGTGGTGCTGAGAAAACTGGATGGCTACATGTAAAAGAATGAAATTAGAACACTCCCTAACACCATACATAAAAACAAACTCAAAATGGATTAGAGGCCTAAATGTAAGACTGGACACTATAAAACTCTTAGAGGAAAACATAGGCAGAACACTCTTTGACATAAATCACAGCAAGCTCTTTTTTGATCCACCTCCTAGAGTAATGGAAATAAAAACAAAAATAAACAAATGGGATCTTATGAAACTTAAAAGCTTTTGCAAAGCAAAGGAAACTACAAACAAGACAAAAAAACCCTCAGAAGGGGAGAAAATATTTGCAAATGCATCAACAGACAAAGGATTAATCTCCAAAATATATAAACAGCTCATGCAGCTCAATATTAAAAAAGCAAACAACCCAATCAAAAAATGGGAAGAAGACTTAAATAGAAATTTCTCAAAGAAGACATACAGATGGCCAAAAAGCACATGAAAAGCTGCTCAACATCACTAATTATTAGAGAAATACAAATCAAAACTACAATGAGGTATCACCTCACACTGGTCAGAATGGGCATCATCAGAAGATATACAAACAAATGCTGGAGAGGGTGTAGAGAAAAGGGAACCCTCTTGCACTGTTGGTGGGAGTGTGGATTGATACAGCCACTATGGAGAACAGTATGGAGGTTCCTTAAAAAACTAAAAATAAAATTACCATATGACCCAGCAATCCCACTACTGGGCATATACCCAGAGAAAATCATAATTGAAAAGGACACATGCACCCCAATGTTCATTGCAACACTATTTACAATAGCCAGGTCATGGGCTAAATGCCCATCGACAGACGAATGGATAAAGAAGTTGTGGTACGTATATACAATGGATTATTACTCAGCCATAAAAAGGAACAAAATTGAGTCTTTTGTAGAGATGTGGATGGATCTAGAGACTGTCATACAGAGTGAAGTAAGTCAGAAAGAGACAAACAAATATATTAACGCATGTATGTGGAACCTAGAAAAATGGTACAAATGAACTGGTTTGCAGGGCAGGAATAGAGACACAGATGTACAGAACAAACATTTGGATTTATTGTTAAACAAACTAGCTGCACAAAAGCTGCTGTCTCACCTTTGCTTTTGGAGATTAAGGAGAAAGACCTGGGTTAAGATAACCTATTATTTGGAGAATAGGTTCCTTTGATTGATCTATCGATTTTCTCCATTTTGGGTTATATTTCACAGCCTTTGGGTTTACTCTGCTTTGTTTCCCCAACATCTCGATTTGGATGCTTAACTCATTGGTTTTCCTTTTTTTTTTTTTTTTTAACTTTTTAATATGTGCATTTAAGGCTGTACATTTTCCTGCTTTCACTACAGCCCACAATTTGGTATGTTGTCTTTCATTATTGGTTTTGTCTAAATATTTTGAAAATTTGTTTAAGATGATTCTTTGACCTATGAATTATTTGAAAGCATTTTTAAGTGTGAGGACAGTTTTATTAGTCTTTCTGTTATTGGTTTCTGATTTTCCTGATTTGCGATCAAAGAGAGAATAAGATCTCTGTAATACCCATTCTTCAGGATTTGTCAGGACATGTTTGGTGGCGTAGAATGTGGCCAGTTTTCAGAGGTATTCTGGATTAGATTGAGAAGACTGTGTTTTTTCAAATTGTGTTGTTCAATCCATTTTTTTTCTAATTTTTTTGTCTCCTTTAGAAAAAGGTGTGTTGAATGTATCAAATTTGTTTTGCATAGTTTGAGGTTATGTTGCTGTTTGTTCTTTATAAATTCAGGATTTTTATTTTTACCTAGAGAGTTATGCCTTTTATTCTGAAACAACTTTCTTTCTTTCTAATAGTACTTTCTATCTCTGTGTCTGTTTTGTCTGATGTTTTTAAGCTTTCTTTTGGTTAGTATTTCTTTTGTATATCATTTTACATACTGTTATTTTCATGTTTTCTGTGCCATTTTGTTTATTTTTACCTAATCTGTGAGTTTCTTTTAACTGGTAAGTTTTATTTTATTTATTTTAATAACTGATATGTTTGAATTTATTTATACCATCTTATTATTTTTGTTGTTGTTGTTTTGTTTGTTTGTTTTTGCGGTACGTGGGCCTCTCACTGTTATGGCCTCTCCCATTGCGGAGCACAGGCTCCAGACGCGCAGGCTCAGTGGCCATGGATCACGGGCGCAGCCGCTCCGCGGCATGTGTGATCTTCCCGGACCGGGGCACGAACCCGTGTCCCCTGCATCGGCAGGCGGACTCTTAACCACTGCACCACGAGGGAAGCCCTATACCATCTTATTTTGTGCTTTATTTTTGACTTCTAGTTACTTTTTCTTCCACTCCTTTTCTGTCCTCTGTTGAATTGGATGATTTTTCTCTATTCTCTTTTCTCCTCCACTAGTTAAGAGTTATCATATTTTTACTTTATAATGGATGTCTTTTTTTTCCCAGCTTTATTGAGGTATAATTAACAAATAGAGTTGTAATATATTTAAAGTGTACAACATGATGATTTTTAATATATTTTACATTGTGAAGGATTCCCACAATTGAATTAATTAACACCTCATGTACTACAGTGGATGTCTTAACATTTAAAAAATGCATATTTGACTTAACAATGTATAAAAGTAGTTACTAATGCTACTGACCTTCTAAATGGTTTAATTCTGGTAGCTCCTGTTCTTTCTTGTTATTACTGTCTGTTGTCTTCATTCAATCTCATTTTGTAGTTTCTTTCACAGATGAGTCTTCATTATTTTGTTTTATATAGTCACTGTTGGTTTGCCATTTTGCTTCTTCACCATTATTCTTCATCTCCTTTCTTCTGGGGTCAATTTCTTCTTTTCTGGAATATATCATTTACAGTGTTTTGTTTTGTTTTGTTCCCAACAAAGGTCTGTGGGTGGTAAATTTCTTCAGTCTTTTAAAACACTTTTTAGTTTATCCTCATCTTTGCATGATAGTTTAGGCAGGTATAGAATTTAAGAATGACAGTATTTCCCCTGGCACTTTGAAGATTCAGTTAACTTAGGTATTTATTTTTGCTGACAGGAATATGCTGTAATCTAATTACCCTTTCTTTGTAAGTTACATGTCTTTTCTCTTTGATTGCTTCTAAGACTTTTTCTTTGGGGTTCTGAAGTTTTATTACAGTGTATCTAGATTTGGTTGTATTTTTAGTCATCCTGGATGGGGGCTGGCTGCCAGGGGAACCAACCACGTGACTGGAGGTCTGGAACTTTCAGTCTACCTCCAACCTCGGAAGGGGAGAGATGATAGAGGTTGAATCAATCGCCAATGGCCAATCATTTGATCAATATCACCTATGTCATACAGCCTCCATAAGAACCCAACGGGATGGGGTTTGAAGAGATTCCGAGTTGGTGAATGTGTAGAGGTTTGGGGCAGAGGGGTGCACTCAGACTGCATGGAAGCTCTGTGCTCCTTCCCACATGCCTTACCTTGTGCATCTCTTCCATCTGGCTGTTCCCGAGTTACATCCTTTTATAATAAACTGGCAATTTGTAAGTAAAATGTTCCTCTGAGTTCTGTGATCTGCTCTGGCAAATGAATCAAACCTCAGGAGGGGGTTGTGGGAGCCTCTGATCTATAGCCAGTTGGTTAGAAGCACAAGGGACAACATGGACTTGCTGTTGGTGTCTGAGGTGGGCAGTTTTGTAGGCAGTCTTAACCTGTGGGATCTGATGCTGTCAGGATCTGATGCTGTCTCCTGGTAGACAGTGTCAGAATTGAGTTAACGGCTGGGCGGTGTGGAAGAAAAGAACCACACACACACACATTGGAGTTGGTGTCAGAACTGGATAGAGTCTAATTCCTCTCCCATTGAATATATGCTAGGCTTAGGAACTTGTATGACCAATAGAATCCAGCAGAAGTAATGTTCTGACACTTATGAGACTAGATCCTAAGAAACTTGCAGCTTCTGCCCAGGCCTCGTAGAACATCTTTGATGGGAAGTGTTAGCCACTAAGTAAGAAATCTGGCTGCCCTGAGATCACTGTGCTAGAGAGATTAAGTATGTGGGTACTCCAGCGGACAGCCTCAGCTGCACGCATCCTTTGAATTATCCCCATCAAAGGGCAAGACATGTGAGTGAAGCCACATTGAACCCTTCAGACCACATTTGACACCATGTGAAATATTAGTATCACCCAGATGAGAACTGTCTGAATTCCTGAGCCACAAAATCTTTAGGTATAATAAAATATTATTGTTTTAAACCACTAGGTGTTGGGATGGTTTGCAGTGCAGAAGTAGGTAACAGCAATATGGGTCTTCTTAAGCTTTCCTAAGGTCTTTTAATTTCTGTTTCAAGGTTTCCAACTCTTCATCTTTCAGTGGATAATTTTATCAGAATGGTATTCCGGATCATCAATTCTCTCTTTAGCCATGTATAATCTTGTCATTTGACCCATCCGCTGATTATTTTGATATCAGTGACTATACCATTGACCCTTGAACAACTCAGGGGTTAATCTAAGTATAACTTATGGTTGGCCCTCTGTATTGGAGGTCTCTCCAGATCCTTGGATTCAACCAATCATGGATTGTGTAGGACTGTAGTATTTACAGTTGACAAATATCCATGTTTAAGTGGATCTGTGCAGTTCAAACCTCTGTTGTTCAAAGGTCAACTGCATTTTTTCCCTCATAGTTCTACTGGTTCTTTAGATAAAAGTTTACTTCATTTATCATCACTCTTTTCTCAGTGTCTTGATTCACCCTTTCATGTCCATCATGATGTTAAACTTGCTTATTTTATGTTCTCTTTCTGATTATTGTTTAATAATCCTTCCATTAGTTGTACCTACTGAGACATATTCATGGTGGATTCCTCAAGTGTTTTGCAATTTTTAATTTTATGCTCATTCTTAGTGAGATTCCTTTTCTTTGAGATTTTTATGGAACTAGAATAGTTAGCACTTTCCTGCCATGTTAGCAACATTAGCCAGGGACCAAGCTTTATCTTAATTTTAGGACCACTTAGGATGGGTAACATTTGGGTAAATCCAAATGAAGCAATGGTTTTAGATTGAAATTCTTTCACCCAGATCTCAGGCAGAGACAAACAATTGCATTGTGCAGGTGTGTGGGTCTTTGTTTTTCTAGTTCACATATTTAGTTTTTAACAACAAAAAAAGCTTTATGCAGGAATTCTAATTCCAACTCTGTCTCTCTGGGAACCCAGTGTGCCTCTTTCATTCCCTGCTTAGAAGTCAAAAGCAAACTTCTAGGTTACCAGGATGATAGTGTATTACAGGTGAGCTGCTTTCAGTCAGAGCACACACTTCCTGCTCTTTTTTTTCAGTATGTTCCTCATTTCTGGTAACTGGGGCTTTCCCTTCTTTATTGAGAACTTAGCTATGCATTCCTTTTTTATCATTAGATTTTATAAAACATTTCTAAGTGTTTATAACAGGTTCAAGTATTGCTTGAATAGGTATTCTTTCTATCTTTAGCTAAAAGGTCTGAGTTTCTTATTCCCTCCTTCTTTGGAAAATATTTACATATATATTCTCTTTTTAATCTTGTTTTTGTGTGTGCAAAACAATGATTATTTCACCCTGAAAGGCAATGAAAGTAATGCACTTTTACTACATCCTTTACTCTTCTTATTTTATATTTTCCACAATCTGCCATGAACTGGAATTTTCCTTCCCAGATTTATATTTATTATATTTCTGTAGCAATTTTTAAAGAAAATGTAACAGTTTTATTGTGGAATTCTATTATTTAGGCTCAATTCTATTTTTAAAATGATCTGTTGCTTATCTGAGTTCTTTCTGATTACAACTTCTTCATTGTGAACTTCTTATTTTGATTCATTTTATGATCTGATTATAGCTCAAGTTGATTTTTTTCCAGGATACATATAGAAATATTATATATTCTGAGTTCTTAAATATTTGAAAATTGCATGTGCTTTTATATATAAAACTATCTTAGTTGGGTATGGAATCTTGGGGTCACATCTTTTCTGCTCAAAAACACAGTAAATATTGTTTGTTCTTTTGAGTCTAATGTTGTTGAGGGCAAGTCAGAAACAAGATTAATTTTTACCTGTTTCTTCTGTCGGGATGGTTTTAGAATTTTTTCTTTCTTTTTAAATAATCTCTGCAAGAGGATACATCATAAAGTTAATTGTTCTCTATTAAATTTCTCTGGATCCTCATGAGTTCACATAATGAGTTCAGACATTGAGAACACAAAACATCTGCGTATTTAGATGTTTCCTTATTTTGGTAAAGTTTTCTTCTATTACATCCTTAAATGTTTTAATACTTCATTTTTATGCTTTTAAAAAACAACCCCTAATCTCTACATGATATATATCTAATATCTGTCTTTGATACATATGTTTTCCTAATCAGTATATTTTCCTTGCCCCTTTCCTTTGTGTTTTCTGCAGTTTTCATCAGCCTAATCTCTGTGACACTAATTGAGATTTTTGCCACCTAAATTCTCTTCCTCAGTCTTCTAAAGGTAGTTCTAAATTCTGCAATGGTTTTTTTGTGTTTTGTTTTTTACTGTCGTCAGCTCACTTTCCTTCCTATTGCCTTGCTATCTTGTCTTTCAGTTTTTCTTCTTTGGGTTCTTCTTTCATAGTGTTTATATTATATTTCGTTTCCTGGGGAGTACAAAGTGATCCTTGCTTAAATTTTCTGCAGTAAGACTTGTTTCAACATATATTTCTCATTTGCTTTTCTGTTGGTTACACTTCTTTCCATTGGTCAAATATTTTGCAGAACTTTTGCATAATTATTTTCCTGCTTACTCATCTTTGAAATAAGTTAAGCCTGTTTCTTTCTGCTACTTGCCAGAAATATTATGAATGGAAAATCTTTGGCAGTTCTTCCTTTTTATTTACCTACTTGTTGAAATTTAGTTTTGCATTAAGGACTTGCTATTGGATATTTTTGTTTCATTATTTATCTGCTTATAGTCTAGGATGTATGGAATGAAGAGGTGGGGAAGAGAAGTTGAGGAGAGAAATATGCCAGGCTTGGGTATATTATCTTAGCACACACAACACCCACTCTCCAATTTTGTTGAAACAACTGGAGTTCTAACCAGTCTTGCAAACTCTGGAATTAGGGAGGATAGTCTGGGACAGGCTAATTCGGTATAAAAACCAATGTATCAAGGGCCATTTGTTTATTGAATAGGTGCTCATTTTTCTTTAGTAAATTGACTTTAATTGTTAGCTGGAAAATTCTTTAGCAGCATCTCGCTTCAAGATTATCAGTATCTCTAGGTCATCATTCCTAAATGGAATGGCTAGAAAGCTGTATTCCGTGAAAAGCAGAAATATTGGTCACCATGTTTCTTTTAACATGGTAGCCCTGGCCGTTCCCACTGATGGCTACTCATCTTTGCTGGGTCCTACTCCCAGCCTTTGCTCTTCCAAATTGAGTGTTAGTTGGACCTTCAAAAACTTTCCCATTTCTTTTCCACAAATCTAAGTCATAAATAGGGGAGATGAGTCTTGAACTTGGTACTCTCGTCTAATTAGTTCATCTTTAGTAGGCATTCTGGGGGCTTGTGGAACGGGATTGTGGCCATTTTATAGTTTCAGGATAAATGCGGAGTTTCCATCTCTCTTTTTTGGTCCTTTATGATCTTTTAAGTGGACTTCAGGGAAAGGAGATTTAGACGTTAAGATGTTTTATATATTAACGTCTATTTTATACTGTGAATAATAACTTTATTTTTTTGTTTTATAATTTTAGTTATACTACCAATTGTGTTTTTTTTTTTTTAACATCTTTATTGGGGTATAATTGCTTTACAATGGTGTGTTAGTTTCTGCTTTATAACAAAGTGAATCAGTCATACATAAACATATGTTCCCATATGTCTTCCCTCTTGCGTCTCCCTCCCTCCCACCCTCCCCATCCCACCCCTCCAGGCTGTCACAAAGCACCGAGCCAATATCCCTGTGCCATGCAGCTGCTTCCCACTAGCTATCTACCTTACTGCGTTTGTTACTGTGTATATGCCCATGACTCTCGCCCTGTCACAGCTCACCCTTCCCCCTCCCCATAACCTCAAGTCCGTTCTCTAAGAGGTCTGCGTCTTTATTCCTGCTTTACCCCTAGGTTCTTCATGACATTTTTTTCTTAAATTCCATACCAATTGTGTTTTTATATATATATATATATATCTCCCAAATGGAATTTGTGTATCATCCTAGGTGTTCTTATCTTTAAAGTGACTTTATACATGGAATTTCTTCAATTTTTAAAATATTCAATTAGTAACGGGAAAAATCTGTAACAAAACATATTTGAAAATGTAGCTCCCCCCCCACAAGGTTGTTGCTTTCTTGAAGTTATTTCTACTTTTATTTATATCCTCTGATTTACTGAAAATATGTAGCCTTGGTTACGCTATCCTTATGAATTTCCTCCACCCCCCCAAGGAGTAGTTTAATATTTATGAATGTGCCATTGTCCTGCAGTCCTCACAAATCTCTAATATTACTAAAACCAATCAAGCAGCCTGAAGACATCAGAAAGCATTCTTTCTAGACAGGGAGATGAAAATGTCACCCAGATGCATGAAAAATTCTTCGGTGCATCAGTTTTCTCTGTTTCTCACAGTACTCCTTCCTTTCCCTGTATTGAACGTTTCCATTTGGGTATTCGAGTAGATATAGTAGACACTTGATATTTGGGATTTTTCATGAATCCTCCAAGCCATGCATTTGAAAATATTTAAAACCTTATACCCAAAAAGTTGAGAAACCCCAACTTCCAGGAAGATTTTCAATGACTTGGACATTTTTTATATATCAAAACTTTCCAGTATTCTTTTGGTAAGTTATTTGATGAAAGTAAAGGCACTCCTGATGACAAATAAAAAAATAACAAAGGCAAGATGAGAGGCAGATGCTGGGAAAACTGGGAGAGTAAGGTAGGTTCACACACCAGATGGGGCTTCTGCACACCAGCCTGAGTTTCTGAGGGTTCAGGTATTTGGGGCTGCTGGTCAAACCTATGAATGTTAAGTGACCAAATGCACATTTTCCCAGTATTGGTTCTGTGGCTGATAATATTTAAAGAATCCTGTTTTCGTCAGGTTCTTTGATCTCTCAAGGGTAAGCAAGATAATTCTTATTTTACCAACCCAGGTCTTCAATGACAAACCTTGTGGTAAAGATCCCTACTGTCAGATTTTAACACTGGGCTCAGAATTCCCATTGCAAATTTACACTTGGTTTTCCAATTAAAATGGGCTTTTGCGAGTCCCCTGCTGATAGCCATTGGCTTGATAAAAAGGAACTTCATTTGCAGAAAGGGTGTTTAGGGAGCCCAGTGCAAGGCTGACTCTTCTGCTGTTGCCTTGAGCCCAGTTGTGCTGAAAATATGAAACTTTGGTAAATTAGGTGAAATTGCAGCTTCCTGGCTGATACAATAATGCCCTTTACTTTTTTTCTGGAAACCATCTTCAGCGTGAGTTGTCTGCACAGTGCTTCAGCTCTAAGAGAAAGCAAATCCAGACAACCTTTCCATTTTCAAGATAATTGTGTCCAATCCCACTTATCTAATAGTGCTTGTACTTTCAAACACATAGAATTGGATTACTTTATTATTTTAGCACCAGCTGAAGATAGCATTACTTTATCATACCCATCCTCAGATAAGCGGCTGGATCCCTAAAAATGTCAGTCTTAAGGAAAAGTAGCAACTTTTCCTTTATCGATTAATACATATTTTAATAGGAATAGTGAGCTATGGAAGGAAATCGTACTTCTAGTCACATTTATTTTCAGGTTTTAGAGCATTTTCAGAGCATTAATTCTGAGGCGTTTTATTCATTGACCAAACATTTATTGATCAACTGCTATGTGCAAAGTTCTGGTGCGTCTTCACCCAAGTATTTTAAACTGGAGTAAATGCAGAATTAGTAGAAAGGAACTAGGCAGCCTTGCATGTCTCTTCTTGATATATGCTGTGATTTCTTCTGAGATGAAATCACTGGCGACAGCTTTATTGAGCTGTCTGGGCTGCTGGCTTCTCAAAGGCTCTCACATTGGTTTTTCAGGTTAAGACCTTATGCGTCTAGGAGAGTTCAGTTGAAACATATTTTTGTTACTAAGGACACTAAAACCTTTGAAAGCACCTTTACCGAGGTCTTCGCAAGGTGGTAGAGTCCAAGGGTTGCTTTTGGAAAAATATCTACAAAAGCAGATGGAATAGTCCAGTGAGCCCCCATCTAACCACCGTGGAGTTTAGGGTTTATGGATGTTCCTCCAGGGTTCAGAGGCAGGGGCAAAACCCAGGGACGTTGCACAGTGAGCCCTGGGGCCATGCGCAGACAGAATAGCTTAGGGCCGAAAGAGGGGAGGCCCACGCCCAGATAAATAGCTGGGAAGCCAGACTGTATCACGCTGTCATGGGATCACTCTCCTCTAGTATAATACATGAGATACTAACTAATCAATGAGATGCTAACCAACATGATCCAGCCCAATATGAATTAGAGCAGGGGTCTGACAGCTTGTTCTGGAAAGGGCCGGAGAGTCAACATTTCCGGCCCTCTGATCTTTGGGACCACGACTCAATTCTGTCCTTGCAGCGCAAAAGCAGCCCTAGATCAATAAATAGAGCCACACGCGGCCATTGATAACACAGAGGAATGGGGCAGGCAGTTGGTCCAAGGAAGCTCTTCACAGAAACGGGCAGGGGACGAGTTCGGCCTGCGGGCGGTAGTTTGCCCGACCCCTAGGGACGGCCTGGCCCCCGGAAATCCATTCGCCGTCCCTCTGAATCTGCCTTCAAGCAAGGGGAGGTGCTCGGAAGTCCCTTGCAGCCTCTGCGCGTGGGACGATCCAGCAGAGCGACTACTCCGTTTTCAAAGTTTTGGAAGTGCGCCCTTCCCTCCCTGTTCTTCCGCCTCTCCGAGCCCTCGCTCTCCTCCGCAGGGGCGCAGAGCCAGGTGTGGTCCGCTTGGGTGGGCTGCGTGGGCTTCGGGGAAGAGCGCGCGGCCTCCCAGGGGCAGGTGAGGGCGCAGGAAAGTTGGAGCCCAAGCAGCACGGCGTCCAGCGCCCGAGCCCCAACCTTCAGGTGACCCCGCGCGGCGGCGGCGGCGGCGGCGGCGACGACGACGACGACGACCAGAGCCCGCAGCAGCGCCGAGCGCCTCCGGGAGGAGAGGAGGCGAGCTGGGCGCCTCGCCACCGCCAGCCGGGCTGCCACAGCGATCCGGGGCTGGGCGGGAGCCGGGGGAGAGAGCCGGGCCGCGGCGCCTACCTCTGCCCGCTGAGAGCGAGCGGGCCGGGCCGGGGGCGCGCGCCGCCGCTGCCCCTCCCCGCCGCCTTGAACGCTGGAGGTGTGCGTGGCTGCGGCGGCGGCGGCGGCAGCGGCGGCGGGAGCCGCCAGTCGGGGCCGCCCGGGCTATGCTTCGCCGGGGCAGCAGCGGCAGCGGCGGCGACGGCGGCGGCGGCGGCTGCGCCCGTGGCTCAGGATGCGGCCGGGAGGCGCGCAGCTCGCCCTGCTCGCCAGCCTCCTGCTGCTGCTGCTGCTGCGCCTGCTCTGGTGCTTGACCGACACGCCCGCCCGCCCCAGGTAACCCACCGCCGCGCTCCGGCCGCCCCTCCGCGCGTCCCGGGGGGGGGCCCGGCCGCCCCCTGCCCCCGTTCCTCTCGGGCGCGCGGACTTTCGGCCGCTGCGAGGACGAGCCGACGGGCAGCGGCGGCCTGAAGGTGGGGCGGGACGGGGGCGTCCGGGAGGCGGCCTGGGTGAGTGGCGGGTATCGGAGGGGCGACGCTAGCCGCGGCCAGGCACCGGCTGGGGCACCGGGGGACCGGTCAGAGCGGAGAGGGAGCTGCGGCGCCGGACCTGCCGTCGGGTTCCCCGTCGGTCACCCGGGCTCTCCCGGCGGGTCCGCGCTTTCCCTTTCTTCCCGCCCCGAGCCTCTTCGCAAACTCCGGGGTTTGGGAGCTGCGCCGGGAGCCAGGGCGCGCGAGGATGTCCCGGCCGCTGGGCTGCGAGCGCGAGGCCGAGCCTGCCAGCCAACTGCTCCCCAACTTAGTTTGCTTCCCGGCTGTGCAGGTTCTTGGTGGAGGAAAGCAGGGAGGCCATCCACGGCACCCGCGCCGCGCCGAGGACGCCCGGGAGCCCGCCGACCCGGCCCCCGCGCACCACGAACAGGTACCCGCAGCGCCGGGCGGCCGGAGGGAGGGCCGGAGGGAGGGGGCGCCGCGGCTCGGGGATGGGGCGCGGCTGCACCGCGGGGCTCGCTTCGAGTTGTCTGGTTGGGACCACACGATTGAGTGGATTTGAGAGAGAGAGAGAGAGAGGATGTGTGTGCCTACGCGCGCGTGTAACTCTCACACTCCCTCAACCTCCCCTGTAAAGCCTGTCCCTCGATGTGGATGGTCTTCGAACCAAGGGAAATACGAAAGCAGCTGCACTTTGAAAAAAATGGGTGCTGAGTTCCCCTCGCGATAATGGTGTACTGGAAACCTCGAGAAGCAGCTCAGCCTGTCTCTCGAGAGGTTTGGTTGGTTTGCTTTGTGTCTTTATGCTTTCAAGTGCACCGGTGTAAGATTCACGTTTGGGAGCGTGGAATTCTGTTCTCAGTGTTGAGAATGTTTTTGTCCTTACTGAATGGAGACAGATTTTTTTCTTCGTCACTCCTAGGAGTATTTATCCATGTGCAATAATTATTTGGGTTTTATCTTTTCTTTTTAACCTGTCGTAAAAGTAATCCATTCTTAGTGCAGAAAGTTAGATGATATGAGAAATGGATTTAAAAATATTCACTCGGAGTCCCACCACCCAGAGATCATATTAAGGTTTTGGTTTATATTCTTCCAGGAGTTTTTCCCATGTACATGTATTTGTGAAATATACTTAAGATTGTACATTGTATTTTGTTCTGCCTTTTATCTCTAAAAAATCAGACATATATGTGTTATTACAATTTTTTTTTGCAAAACATTGCTTTTAATTGTTGCATAATTCATCGTATGAATGTGCTATAATCTATATAACGTTTTATTTTTGGACACTTAGATTGTTTCCTGTTTTGTTTTGTTTGCTATTAATAATTCTATGAAGTATATCCTTGTATGTAAATCTATCTGCATTTTCAGTTCTCCGAGGTGGATTGATAGAAGTTGAATGATTAGATCAAAGAGTATGTACATTTTAGGTACTGAATACATTTGGCCAGTTGCTTCCTGGATGGGTTGAATCAGTTTACATTTTCACCAGCAGGATCTACTGCTTTGAGCCTCAGCCTTGCTACTATTTTTGCTTCCTTTAATAAACGTATTTATTTTATTTATTTCTTTTTCACTGCATTGGGTCTTCGTTGCTGCCCGCTTTCTCTAGTTGCGGTGAGCGGGGGCTACTCTTTGTTGCAGTGTGCAGGCTTCTCATTGCGGTGGCTTCTCCCGTTGCAGAGCACGGGCTCTAGGCGCGTGGGCTTCAGTAGTTGTGGCTCACGGGCTCTAGAGCACAGGCTCAGTAGTTGTGGCGCACGGGCTTAGTTGCTCCGCGGCATGTGGGATCTTCCCGAATCAGGGCTTGAACCCATGTCCCCTGCATTGGCAGGTAGATTCTTAACCACTGCGCCACCAGGGAAGTCCCTGTTTTTCCCATGTTGTATACTGTCTCTTTTCCTCTATGTCTTGTGAATCCCTTTTCCCCTGTGTATCTTTCTGTGTATTCTTGGATCTTGGACCATCTTAATTTTCTGAGTGCATGACTTAAGGCTCTGGTGTAGTTCCTGCATGACCATCAGAAGGGTTTGGGGGATCCCAGAAGGAATCTTGAAGTACAGCACGACATTGCCTTCTGCAACCTCCTACTGGTATCTCACAGTGTATCAGGGGCACTGAGAGATCCTGGGGTAACAAAGCTTTAGAGAAAAATATTAGCCTGTACTTTTACTTTATGCAGAGTTGTGTATTATAGGTAGTAGTTTTCCAGTGAATTGGGGAGCATTGCATCTTTTTCCAAGTCCTGGTACTGTTATACATTCTGGTGTTGTCCCTTGGGAAGACTTAGAAAGAATGTACTAATTAAATTATCTGGTCATAGGCCTTTTTGGAGGTAATTCTTGGATGAATTTTTCAGCTTCTCTTGGCGTACTTCTTTCTACTTGGCGTACTTCTTGAGCTAATACAGGTAATTCATATTTTTTTCGGAATGTGGTCCATTTTCTTAAGGTTTTTAATTTTGTACCATTCTGTTGTATTTTTCAAAACTTGTCTTTTGATCTACTTTATATCCCCTTTATCATTTATGATTGATTATGTGGCAGGGATACAAATTTTAATCCATACCACTCGGTTGTGGAGAGAAATTATAATTTTGATTTTTCTGTAGCTGGTCTGATCGTCTTCCAAGAGCCCCAGCTGTAGGTAGAAGGTATAAGTAATAGTATAATAACAATACTCAAAGCAATAAGGATAGGCAGCACTTACTGTGCTTACTGTGGACACTGGTCTAAGTCCTTTACGTTTATTAGCTCGCTTAATCTTCAAAAAATACTGAGAGAAACTCTTAAGAGCCTCACTTTACCGATGAGGAAATAGGCACAGGCAGATGGAGTCAACTGCCCAAAGTCACGGAGTTGACAAACTGTGGACCCAGGAGTCAGACCCAGGCCATGTGGATCCAGAATCCCACACTCTTAATCTCCCTGCTGTGTAGACTTCCACAGGTGCTGGGCAAGATGGAGCGTGTGTGTGTGTGTGTGTGTGTGTGTGTGTGTGTGTGTCCAGGTTAAAGCTTAGTCAGATGTGCCAACTTAAGCAACTCTTTCTGGTATGTTTATTCTCTCTGGGAGCAAATGCTCACTCTTTCAGATTGTTTCCACCATCTTTTCTGACTTTCAGATGATACCCAGATCTAAGGGGGAGAGGGGCTGAGGTGCGGTGGTAGAGTTAAGCGGTGGGGTTCATGATCATGGTATCCTTTGACCCTCTGCTCTCCAAGGGGATGTTGTCCATTTCCCGTCTGCTGGGTGGGTACCCTGGTGATAGCCAGCGATGGAAGCTGCCGTTTGTGGCTCATTCTTCTCCCTCAGGCCTTCCACCTGCTGGTACTCTCCACTGTCTTGGTCTCACCTGAGCTCCCATTAATGCTACATGTCAGGGATCTGCTGAAGATTCTCTTTTAGTTCCATCCTGAGTTGTCCTCTGCAACATTTGCTACAATGCTACCTCACCCAGCTCTAGCTGGCTAGTTCCAGCCAGTCTGCCCACTATTTTGGGGCCCTATCTAAACATACACGGACCAAGGCTGGTTCAGGAAACTTAAGTATCAGGACCTCCCTCTATTTGCCACACAAAGTGGATGTGACCCTGTGTTAAGTTAGTTTCGCGGTGGAACACTGCCCAAGAAGTGATCTTTTTCTAGAGTCCTAACTGGGGGAGGAGACAAAGCCCCATCTACCCTTGTTGTTACCCTCACCTTTCTCCAAGCCAAAGCTCTCTCTTTCCTTTCTTTCTCCTCTTTCCATCTTTGCTCTAGGCTGGAAATGTGCAGGCTTCCCCTGCATCGTAGTTTCTTTTTTTTTGTCCTGACTCAAACCTGAGCCTTAAGGGTGCATTGTGGGGACTGGGATTAAAAAAAAAAAAATTGGGAAAGCTCCAGGAGCTGAGTCTTGCAGGTAAGGTAGTTAATGTGCTAAAGAGGCATAATGGGAGGAATTTAGAGAATCTTTTCTTGGGGCTGAAGCAAATCCTATTTCATTTGTCCAAAGCTGAATATCACCTTATTCTTTCTCTTTGCATTCTTTTAGGAAAAAGGCTTTATCTCTTTATACTCCTCCAAAGAATGCTTCAAAATAACTAGGGAAATGTCATGTCAAAGTCAGAAAGACAAAAGAGAAAAATATACTAACAATTCTCAAAATATGACCCCATCACAATGGATTGTTTCTCTTTCTAGTAAACTTTGTCAATATGCGTCATTGGTTTGTTTGTTTTTCAAACAAACAGCTCTTGGATTTTATTTCTCACTTCTGATGTATGTCCGTGTTTTATTTCCTTTATGTGTTTTTTTTTGATTTGTTTTTTTTTCTTTGTGTTTTTTTAATCTTAAAATATCATTCCTTTTTTTCCAACTTAATGTTTTGAAGTGAATGCTTCATTTATCGATTTTTCCCTTTTTCTTTGTAACAATAAGATTTAATACTATGCATTTTCCTTTGAATGCAGCTTTGCACCTGTTCTATAAATTTGGATACATAGTGTTTTGGTTTTTAAAAATATATTCTAAATTATTTATAATTACATTAGAACATTTTAGTTTTACGTCCATAGTTCTGTAGGAAAGTAGTCTCCCCCACCCCCAGAGTAGCAGTTTTAACTTCCTTCAAGAACTTTTCCTTTGCATTCACAGCTTGTCTGTTTGGTGCAAGAGGCCTAGCTTTCAGCCTGTCTTTTAGGAGAGTACTTGTAAATTTCCAAGTGGTTGGAATTTTTAAATATTAATTTAATATGAAATTAAATTAATATGAAATTAATTTCATTTTTGATTATAAAAGACACCAAATAAAATCCTGCCATAATGTTATAAGTGAGCTCCCAAATATTCAGTCATTAGACATGAGAGATTGGATTATTGTGACATTGATGACATGGCCAGAGCAAGTGTGTGTAACTATCTGGCTTGGAATTCCAGGGTCCCTCCATGGGAATTATCTAGGTCTCGGTTATGGTTTGCCATCTTTTAGTGGCAGTGTCCATTTTGGCTTTAATGTCCATGGTGATGATTCAGGATCCTGTGGCTGGCTGGGACTTTCTGGATAGAAGCCACTGTTCTTTGAAGGTCCTGCTGAGTTGGTGCCTCTTTCACTGGCCCTTCTGGAAGGACTGGACTACAAGTCCACCAGAGTTGTGGTAATCCCACTTCCACTTCTCTGCTTTCCTAGAGAGGTTCGCCTGCTATTTCCATTAATGAGCTTTCTTTCCATTCCCTGTGACCCTTTCTCCCTGCAGTAGAACTTGATTTGTCTCTCTTGAGAACTGGGGTTCAGTAAAGGGCAGACCTCAAAAGACAGTCATGTTATATCCCAACTCATATTATTGTAGGGAGCATTACTGCAGAGATGTTATTGTATGTTTTTAGATGAACACACTGAAAAGGAAAACCACCTGTCATTTCAATGTTGAAAAAAATGCTAGTGTTCATATTTTCAGTCATTTTATATGCACATATCTAGTAATTTTGCTATGAATATTTTGGTATGGATTAGTAACTTGTTTTTAACAACATCTGAGCTTTTCTTCATGTCATTAGTATTCTTCTGCAACATAATTTTTAGAGCATGGTGTTTGAACGTATGCACATACTGTAATTTATTTATTCTTCCCTTTGGTCACTTCCGTTGTTTCTTATTTTTGATTTTGATGCGTATTCTAATATGAACAAATTTATAGCCTTACACACAATCTTGATTATTCAGATAAATTCCTAGAAGTGGAGGGGCTTGATCAAAGAATATGTGAAAATGTTAAAATGTTGCTATGACTTGTCCAACAACAATAGTTGTTCCAATTTATTCTTTTGTGAGCAGTATATGAGAGTGACCATTGTCTCAAATTCTTGCCAGTTCTGTGCATTAGAGTTTCTTTTCACTTTTTAAAATTTCATACTCAAGAATAGTATTTCACTGTTGTCTTAATATGTGTTTATTTGTTTACCATTGTGTTTAATTTTTAAGATGTTTGTTGACCATTTACATCTTCTTTTAAATATTTTATTGTTTAAAATTTTTTTTAATTGAAGTATAGTTGATTTATAAAGTTGTGCCAATCTCTGCTATTCAGTAAAGTGACTCAGTTTTACACATATAGACATTCTTTTTTTAATATCTTTTCCATTATAGTTTATCCCACTAGATTGGATATATTGATAGTTCCCTGTGCTATACAGTAGGACCCTGTTGTTTATCCATTCTAAATGTAATAGTTTGCATCTAGCAACCCCAAATTCCCAGCTCATCCCTCTCCCCACCCCCACCCGTGGCAACCACAAGTCTGTTCTTTATGTCTATGATTCTGTTTCTGTTTCGTAGATAGGTTCATTTGTGCCATATTTTACATTCCACATGTAAGTGATATCATATGGTATTTATCTTTCTCTTTCTGATTTACTTCATTTAGTATGAGACTCTCTAGCTGCATCCATGTTGCTGCAAATGGCATTATTTTGTTCTTTTTTTATGGCTGAGTGATATTCCATTGTATATATGTACTGCATCTTCTTTATCCATTCATCTGTCGATGGACACTTAGGTTGCTTCTGTGTCTTAGCTATTATGAATAGTGCTGCCATGAGCATAGGGGTGCGTGTATCTTTTTGAATTATAATTTTGTCTGGGTATATGCCCAGGAGTGGGATTGCTGGATCATAGGGTAAATCTATTTTTAGTTTTCTGAAGAACATACTGTTCTCCATAGTGACCGCACCAACTTACTTACATTCCCACCAACAGTGTAGGAGGGTTCCCTTTTCTCCACACCCTCTTCATCTTCTTTTTTTAAATTGGCTGTTCATAGCCTTGTCTATTTTACTATAAAGATATTCTAGTTACTTGTTGATTTACAAGAGGTTTATAAGCATCAAAAGTATCAAACTTTTATTTATCTTGCATTTAAATTGGCTTTGTAATATAGTTAACATTTAATTATGTCTGTGGTTATTTAATCTGTAGAAGTTTTCAACTTTTCTGTATTCGTGTCACTTATACCTACTTTTTATTGTCAATCCTGCTTTTGAATTGATTAATTTATTGATATATTTAGTACCCTGAGATAAGTGGACATCTCTCACTTTAAAATATTTAAATCTTTACTCCTTCTAGAATTTCTTTTAGCACATGGCAAAAGGGGTGGGCTTTTTTATTAAGTTACTATTATTCTATTATATACTTTCTCCTTTGAAAATGACTATTTTTTAAATTTGAATTAAACGATTGCTTACAAATCTAAAAATACCAGTTAGATTCTCTTTTCCGTGGTTGACATTTGTCTCTAAATGATCCTCTCCTCATTTCTTTAGTTCTTTGTTTCCATTCCTTTCTTGGTCAGTTGGCATGTCTTCTTTCTTCTAATAGTTTTAGCTTTGGAATGTGGATAGTAGTGTTTCTGAAACTTCAGATATTTAAGAATGCAGTTCTTATTTTTCATCCATGAGTCGTGAATTATTGCATCACAACTCCACTTTTTAAACATTTTCATCTTAAAACTTTTGTAAGATGTTCCTCTATTTTCTGGCTGTTAGGACTCTGAGAGAGAAATGAAGGTAATATTATTTCTTCAAAAGTAACCTATTTGCTTGTTTTACTGGATCCTGTCAGGATTTTTTCTTAAACTGAAAATTTTAAAAATTCACGGTGCTGTCTGTGTCTTTGCAACTACCTCTTTTGATTAATTTTGTGTATAAGCATTTTTAATCCACTGACCAGGTTATTTTTAAATTTTAAAAATTGTGTAGTATACCTTTGATTATTCGATGTGTTCCACAGAGTCTGCTTTTATTTTGAGAAGACACTTCCTATCTTCTGTCACTATACCTCTTACCCACCATCCCTGTCCCATGTAAACAGCTTCACTTCTCTTTCTGAGTCTGCTTTTCTCTTTGTCCTTTTCCTCTGCTCTCTGGTATGGCTTCTCAAATTTGTCCTCTACATTTCTGAATTATTTTTCTCTTCGTGTCAATTCTGTTTTGCCCTGTCTAAAACAGTATATCTATTACATTTTTAGATGTTACAATTTTTTCCTTCTTCCAGCCTGCTTCTTATCAACTCAGTTTATATCTTAGAAAGCATCTAAGTCACATTTTAAACCCCACCTTCCATTTCTTCATATTTTCTTGTATATTCTTGAGAACATGAAGCAAATGCTTTCTAAAGGTTTCTTCTGTTTCTTATAGTAAATGTGTTTCTGAAGTATTTTTCTCTGCATCTTAAGAATAATGTTCTATCCCTCAGTTAGAGAATCTTTTAATAAGATGTATAACTTGGGAGGCTTTTTTTACATATGTTAATTTATTTATTGCATGCAGTAGAACTGATGTGGTAGGTATTATTCTAATTCCTATTTTTTTAAACTGAACTATAGTTGATTTATAATATTGTGTTAGTTTCAGGTATATAGTAAAGTGATTCAGATATATATATATATATATATATATATATCTATCTTTTAAGATTCTTTTCCATTATAGGTTATTACAAGGTATTGAATATAGTTCCCTGTGCTGCACATTGAATCCTTGTTGTTCATCTATCTTATATATAGCGGTGTGTATCTGTCAATGCCATCCTCCTAATTTATCCTTCCTGGGGGGCTTGCTTTTTAATTTATATATCCCCAAATGAGGAGTCCTTTCTCTGGCCTTGTGCTCATCAGAAAGAATGCCCTAGAACCCCTAGTGGCTCCCACCAAGGGCTGAAAGATCCTGCTTCTTAGAGCGTCCACCAGATGAGAGACTGAGCCATTTAGCCCTTAAACAAATGTCTGATTTTTTTTTTTTTTTTTTTTTTTTTTTTTTTTTTTTTTTTTTTCAAATGTCTGATTTTTTTAAAAATTTGAATTGAAAAACAAATCTGGCAAAATACAGGTAACATAAATTTTACTAATTTGACTTTTTAAATACTGGACCTTAAAGCTATCTCTTGCTCCCATGTCTTGACCTCATGACTGTCAAAAAGTGTGTATATTCCTGAGTGGTCCTAATCAACCTGGACTTCCGCGGCTGCCAGGGATGGTGGGTGACATATGTCACCGGAAATCCAGAAATGGCCGGGCTCCTGGGGCTCTCCCCATATCTGCCACCCCCTTCACATTCCAGGGTGTGTGAGATGGCTGATTCCCTTTCTATCCCCTTCCATTCCCTCAGTGCTGCTTTATAAATGATACGATATGATATGATATGATATGGAAATGATATGGTAATGATACGGTATAGTATGATATGATATAGTGTGGAATGATGTGATATGGTATGGTATGATAGGGTATGGTATAATATGGTAATGATATGGTATGTTATGGTAATGATAGAATATATGGTATAGTACGATATGCTGTGATATGCTATGCTATGCTATGATGGTGGTATAACCTCAAGAGGCTGTAGAAAGACAGCAGTGCATGAGCAGTGGTGCAGCAGCACTCAAACCAGTTTCTGCTGCCTCAGGAAGCAGGTCCTTCCTGTGTGGGAGCAGCCCCCTGATTTTGTGGTTGGGGCAGGCTCTCCGTGCTCAGGTAAATAAAGACAGGCAGTGGGAGGAAGATCAAAACCGCTCTCATTTTTTTTCTCCCTAGACCTGCTCTGTTTCAGGGGTGAAAATTTACATCAGCTGCTGGTAATTTCTCCATGTGATGCCCTATTACTAATAACTTTTCCTCTCCCAACCTGACACATTTCTAAAGCAGCTATCTGTTGCCATCAAAATGTGTGGCTGTCATTCTGTGTAGACGTGTGTACTTCCGTAAGAGTGTGAATAGTCTGGAAGAGGGAGAATCAGGCCTTGTGGACTCGCTCCTGTCCCACTGGGCTCATAACTGCGAGCTTCAGAAAATTCAAGATGAGCGTGAACTAGAGGTTGTAAAAAAGGCTGTAGAGCCACACATAGCTCTGGAACAGCTGGTTTTCACCCTTTTACCCCTTTCCTCTGCACCCCGCCCTCCAAGTAGATGAAGGCTATTAAATTTTACTTTTGAGAATTGGTATCTTTGCTTCTTTGCTTTTAGAAGTAATGGTACTCTGTGTGTCCTGATGTTGAAAATTCAGTATGTTTTAAAGTTGCTTGGAGTCCGCTTGCCGGGTTCCTTTGAAATGAGGCTTTACATCTTGCATTCCGCCTCCTTCCCTACTTCCCAATCCTATGTGTTAATTGCCCCTCTTCTTTTAAAGGTATACAGGGGGTTCTCCTCCATTTCGGCACTTCTGGTGTTCCCTGTTTGAAAATGGATGTATGGTGCTCCCCAGATTGACGTTTTTTCAGTCCCTTCGTTCCCTGGTGCCTGTGTCATGTCTTCGGCTGCTCTGGTCTGGTGTAAGCTGCAGGGCACCATTGTCCAGGGGGAGGCAACCCAGAGAGAGGGCTTCAGAACACAGCCTTTAGTCCCTGCCAGGCTTCTGTGGGCACATTGACACGTGGACAGCAAAGCCAGGATGAACCTGCAAGACATGAAGAAATGTTCTGCTCTTTCCTTTGCTTTGTAGGGTAAGTGGACGAGGGATCAGGAGTTAGGAAGAAATGGCGTGTGATTGGCCCAGCTCTCACTTCAGAGGTGGTTGGAGATGGAATTTAACTTTCTGTTTCATATCACTCCATGGCCTGCTTGACCGGGCCTCTCTTCACCCAGCGCCGGGGTGTTTCTTTTAAGACTTCAGAGCTGACATTAGGCAGTCAGCAGACAATACTGTTTGCACCCGGTGGTTCCATTGCAATGTAAATCAAGGTGGCCTTAGCGCTGTCTGGACTTGTGTATTAATTCACTGTGCCCTTCATAGACATATTCCTTGAACCAGCAGGCATTAGGATGAAACAACAGAAAAAAAGCCTGACTGCCTGGGGAAGGAATAAAGTTTTTTTTTTTTTTTTCAGGAGTTATAGAGAAGCACAAACATTTTGAAAGATTAGGTGCTAACAGAGGAAATATTGAGAGGTGAGGCTAGGACACAGCAGAAGGGATGTGACGAGAAGAAAAGGAAATAAATATATCTCCTCATCTGCCAGGAGAAGTTACTCTTTTTAGAGCCACTAGCAGAAGCTGCTCTGTGGTTTCAGGGTGCAATGGTTCTGCGACCTCTCATTTGGGTGCCAAAAAAGAGGCTCTTTAAAGAGCAATCGATGCTTTGAGTAAACTTTAGGGAAGTGTTCTTGCATCCTGGTATCTTGTTTCATGTCTCCTTTTGCCATTAAGAAGATGGTTATGGCTTTAGTATACTTATCTGTACTCAGTAAGAGAGTTAGCTTATCCAGGGCAGTTAAATCTATCTTGTCTGTACTTTCAGATTTAAAAAACTTTATTTTGTTCCATGAAGTGCTAAGAATACATGCTGTAGATAATCAGTCAGTAATTTCTTGGGAACAGTCATATCCATGGGCATATTATTTCTAAAGATAATTTTATAGGGCATAACCTGAGCTTCTGAAATTATTGAAGAATAATTTCCATTATCTTGTTAGTTACAGTTCTTGGTTCTAAAAACACTAGAATTCTCTAACACATAATTTTTAAACTGTGGTATTCCAAAAAACTAAGGTTGTAGGTTGTAAAGGCCATTAATTTTGAAATTGATTAAAATCGCTCACTGGTTCCTGGAATCTTAGTTGGATTCAAGTGGTACTCTCACGTGCTGTCTCGGGAGGATATACTCAATATTCCATATATTCTTTTTGAGATTATACCTCATTATTTCCTTACTCTGTGGGATAGAATGTGTGATCCAAAATTTTGTGTCTGGCATGTATTTTTTTATAGCATATGTGCTACTTTGTTATTTCAGGGGAACATCCGTATTTTACATGTTTATATTTGTCACCATAGCTTTACTCTTTGCACATTAAGTTTGTGGGCACATTTTTGTGTTTCCGATTTGGGAGTTTATCCAATACTCCCTGTTTATTTTGGGGCTGCAAAATACTCATGTTTTCCATGTCTGGGGAATTTTATTCATGAGGTAGATTGAAGTTCGGTGAGGTCTGTGTCTTGTCTGTTTCTTTCACCACAGGTATCTGGAACCCCCAGTGTGTTAGGATTTGAGTCCTCTTGCCTTGTGTCAGTAGTGGTACTAGGTTTTCGAAGGTACATGTGACCATGTTGCATTGCAAGAGAGCCATTCCACGAGCTTCCCTTGGTAAAATACCAATGTTAGCAAAACCTGATTTATAATTGTGTGGTTGTGTGTGATTATGTCAAATAAAATTTTGTAATTGGAGGATGGATTAAAACTGGAGGGTTGAAAACTCATGTCTGCAATCATTTCTTAAAGGGAGAACATACTGATACATTAACAAAGAATTTGAATAAGTAGACGGGAACTTTTATGACACTTGTACTCTTAGGAGAATTTTTTTCTAATAAAAAATTTAGAGATTAGTGATCATTTATCTCTGCAGTCCATCATAGAACTGCTACTTCTGTGGGGTTTTGAGAACTCTGAAAATTCACAGAGCATGGGAAACTTTTCATAGAAACGTAACTTTAGGTAAATAATGATTTAAAAAAATGCATGGCCAGAGCAAAGATTTCGTGTTCCTCATAGTTATGCTGGACTGCTGATGGAAGATCCTTTAAAACCAAGATGCATATTCTAAGCTAGAAGGTCGCCACATAAACATTGATTGTGGAGTGTATTAACTGCTCATGTTTGTGAACTGTAGGCTGGTTTCTTAGTAAAGCTCTAGCAATCTGAAAAAAGTGTCGAGTTTACAGAATTTTGAACACTATAGGATTTCCTCCATTTTTCTCAAGAGTGGTGAGAATAAGACATGTATCACGTTTAAAAGATTGTTTTATATCATCTTCACTATAAAAACAATAAAGTAGAGGGCTGGTGTTTGGGGTAGTTTCAGATGTGGAACTTTCAGGGTTTTTTTAATAAATGTAATTAATTTTGTAAATGTAATCTAGAAATCTATGAATTTTATTCAGTGTAACAAATTCTTTAAAATGAAACTTATTTAAATTAATTAACAAGTTTAGAGGCGGGACTTCCAGATGGCGGAGTGAGGGTAGTGTCTACATGCCCCTGGATCTCCACATGCAAAAAAATGAGTTTAGACTCTTACCTGACACCGTACACATAAAATTAACTCGGCATGGGTCATAGCCTTAAGAGCTAAAACCATAAAGCTTCTAGAAGAAAACACAGAAAATTTTCGTGGCCTCGGATTAGGTAGAGTTCTTAGACACAACACCAGAAGTGTAATCAAGAGAGGAAAAAATTGATAAATTATATTTTATCAAATTAAAAGCTTTTGTGCTTCCACATACACCGCTAAGAATATTAAAAAGATAACCCACAGATTGGGAGAAAACATTTGTAAATTGTACATCCGATAAGAGATTTGTATGCAGACTATATCAAGAGCTCTCACAAGAAGACAACTCAATTTAAAAATGGGCAGAAGATTTGAATAGACATTTCACCAAAGAAGATATACAGATGATAGAAGTGGCCAATAAACATATTAAAAAAATGTTGAACGTCATGAGTCATTAGGGAAATACAGATCAAAACCACAGTGAGGTCTCCACTTCACACCTTTTGTGATGGCTCTTCTAGTAGTTCCACCATGAGTGGGGCAGCTCCCTCCTGAAGCTCATGACAGTAGTCCTTGTTATGACCCAAGAAAGGTTTATTACACAAAGTGGGATGTCCCGAGGTGGGGGAGGGGAGGATGGCTCTCCGGGAAAAGTTCAGGAACAGAGAGAAAGAGGGAGAGAATAATGAGTACACAGGAGTTTTGTAGAAGCCTTATGAGTCCACAGGTAATCCTAAGACCCTGAAGCAATTTACATTTGAGGAATTATTACAAGAGTGACTAAAAATCAGTATCCCTTTGGCTCCAGGAGTTGTAATTTCTCATTTTTTCTTATTATGAAAGCCATGAGCTTTGCCATCCTGAGTCCTGTAACAATCCCTCATTCAAATTGCCATCATCAGTGGAGCCAGAGCTGACCTCCTATTGAAGAATGTTGGCGCTGGGAAGAAAGTTAAGATCTTTCTTTCCTCATAGAAAGATGCACACAGTGACAGGGAATGTTGAGCCTGTGTTTTACAGTTGAAAATACGTAAACGTGTGTCTGTTATACCACAGAGTATGATGAGACCCACTGTTATAATTTAAAGGAAGGCACCAAGACATCTGTTTCCTACAAAGGGCGACCTGTAGTTAGCGAACCTTTAAAAAGGTCATATCGGGGACAGGGGAGGCAGCAGTCTTTGGCAGACAGCTTTCTTAAGGCATATAGAATAGTCTGTTTAGGGGGGAAGGTCCCTCATTTTCAGCATCCTGAGTCCTGTAACAATCCCTCATTCAAATTGCCATCATCAGTGGAGCCAGAGCTGACCTCCTATTGAAGAATGTTGGCGCTGGGAAGAAAGTTAAGATCTTTCTTTCCTCATAGAAAGATGCACACAGTGACAGGGAATGTTGAGCCTGTGTTTTACAGTTGAAAATACGTAAACGTGTGTCTGTTATACCACAGAGTATGATGAGACCCACTGTTATAGTTTAAAGGAAGGCACCAAGACATCTGTTTCCTACAAAGGGGGACCTGTAGTTAGCGAACCTTTAAAAAGGTCATATCGGGGACAGGGGAGGCAGCAGTCTTTGGCAGACAGCTTTCTTAAGGCATACAGAATAGTCTGTTTAGGGGGGAAGGTCCCTCATTTTCAGCAGGTCCCATTTTTTAATCTGCCTTCATCTGGGCTCCAGGTTTGAGAAAGGATGGCAGAATGGGCAGGTGTTATTAAGTGGGAAAGGGAATTCTCCTTGGGTTTGATAGATCTGTAGGTGAGTAGTGTTCTCTTTTATGGCTAGAATGAGGGGAAGAGGGACCCTTGTTATATTTTGGTAGGATGTCATAAGACTTAAAAGTCAAGAGTTCCAGGTAACTATGGCAGAGGGCAAAAGAGATTTATCTGGGAGACCACTGTCCATTTTGTAATATCATGAGGGTGTCTTTGAATCGGTCATATGTCTCTTTATTAGGGCTCTTTATTAGGACTGCTGCCTGTAGACAATAGGAAGAATGGAATTCCCAGTGGTGCCTGTTTTAAGACTCATGACTACACTGAGTGAGTAGCGTGTACCCCGATCAGAGTGGATAATATCTGGGGACCCAAAGGGAACTAAGAGAGTTTTGGTGAGACCTACAGTAGTGGTGTCAGCAGTAGCATACTGGGAAGGATAAACCCAAAGTAGGCCCACATAAGTATTAATCACTGTGAGGCCATAGTGACTTATGCCCACAAACCGGGGCAACAGCTCAATACAATCAATTTGCTAATGAATGAAGGGACATTTGCTCCTTTGGTATAATGCTCATTGGCCACGATGCCAGGACAGAACAGGCCACAGAAATCGCATTGGGAGGCTAAAGTTTTGGTTACAGCCAGTGGCATTGGGATACCATGGTGTTTGATACCATGTTTAAGAATCCAAGGTCCACAATGACTGGGCCCTTAGAGCCAAGGAAATGGGAGTGCTATGTGAGTTTACTTAATAAATGTGAGCAAGTTGGTAGCTATGGCATGAAAGTGAGCCTTTTCCATGGGCCCTTTAGAATGAGAGAGTCATGGGAGACTTTAATGTAGTATTTTAAAGCAACAGTATATTCCCGGTGTGGAAGGCCCCATAGGGAACAATCCTGAATATGAAATCTAGTTTGTGCTTGTTGGTTAGACCAAAGAGTGGACCCATTAGCTACCACCAAGGAGTCTGTAAAAATATGGACAATAAACATACATTTATTGAGGGACTCCTCCAGTGCCCATGTGACTGACCTTGTGGCCCATCCTTTATCTACCATGTCTTGGCAGTGGGATGGAAAGAAGTAACTCTCCGGTGGATTCCCATGGGATGGTGGTGCTCTTGTCCATAAAATAAATGGATTCCCTTTCTCCTGGACTCAGGGGACCTTGCAAGTGGCCTGTGGGGCCAGGTGAGGGGGCATCTTTCTCGGGCAAGGAGACTCCAGAAAGCATGAGAATGAGTGTGTAGAGTTACCACAGTAAAGAAGCCACCGGATGCCACTGGTGGCATTGTTAGCTGGGTGGCTTTTGGGGTGGCCTCCAGGGCCTGTCATTGGGGTGACCTCCATTCAGATTGACCTGATTTTCTTGTGATTGCCTAAATAGATCTTAATGAAATGAGTAGATGGGATGTATGTTGCTTCCAGAATCTAAATAGGCAAGTAGATGTTGGGCTTGAGAGGCCGGGAAGTAGGGTTATTGACTGGAAATGGTTTGGAGCAGCCTTCTGGAGACCAAATGATGCCCCCAAATTAAACTGAGGTGGTAGAGTCTTGGATCTTTTGGGGTGCAGTGACCCAACTGTGGTTAGTCAAAATCTGGACCACAGTTTGAATGTCTTGTGCAGTAACTTCATGAGTTTCTGGCCTCGGTAGAATATTGGCAGTCAAAGGCCATAGCTGGTGTTTGAGAACAGAGCAAACCCATGAAGGTCCTGTCTGCATACATGGTGGGGACATATATATATATATTTTTTTTTTCTTTTGGCTACACCCTGCAGCATGTGGGATCTTACTTCCCCGACTAGGGATTGAACCTGTGCCCCTTGCAGTGGAATCGTGGAGTCTTAACCTCTGGACCACCAGGAAAGTCCCCCATGGTGGGGATATTGATGTAGCCCACAGGTAATTGAGTGAGGGTATATCGGGGCACCTCATAGATAGATGCAAATTGCAACTGTGAAGCTGGAGAAATGGGGACAGAATAAACTGTATTAGTGAGATCAGTAACTCTGGGGATCTGCCTCACGGAGGGTATCCTACCACCCCTCTACCCACCGATGATATTTATAAACTTTCTTGCCTAAGGAGTCTTACTCTCAATTGTCGGGATATGAGTTTTCACCCTGGGGCTTCTCTTTAGTGCAGAATTAATTTGTGAATTTCCCTTTTTAGGGTTTAATAAGGCTGTGACATGTTGAAATGCTAGAGCATTAAGAAGGATTCATAGTCTCTGTCGATGACCTTTAAGAATGCATTAGGTTTTTGTTTTTTTGTTTTTTGGGTCTTTAGGAGGTGAGAAGAGGAAGCTGGTTAACATTTGAGTTTTAGTTCCTGGATGCCAAGGGCGAGTCCCTCTGTGCCCCTGAAGGTCAGGATCTTTATGGCAAAATCAGGGGCAGGAACAGCTGCAGATGTACTTGGTGTTCTGAGTGTTCTAATTAACCATTTCCCGTCGGGCAATGAGCCTCAGCAGGCCACAGAGGGATAGCTCTGCATCCCAGCTCACCTGGGGGCCCCCCACTGGCTCACTGGGGCAACGGTGGTGGTGGAATCAGCGAGCACCATCACAGTTGTGCTGGAGGCGACAGACGCAGGTGGGAGATGTGACTTGGAGACTGCTGGCACTAGCCAGTGAACAGTGGAAGTGCAAGTGCTACGACTTTGAAAAAGAGTTTGAGGGGGACCTTTGAGATGGCAGAGGAGTAAGACGAGGAGATCACCTTCCTCCCCACAAATACACCAGAAATACATCTACATGTGGAACAGCTCCTACAGAATATCTACTGAACGCTGGCAGAAGACCTCAGACTTCCCAAAAGGCAAGAAACTCCCCACGTACCTGGCTGTGTGGCTGAGAAGGTCTTGGTGCTCTGGCCGGGTGTCAGGCCTGAACCTCTGAGGTGGGAGAGCCAAGTTCAGGACATTGGACCACAAGAGACCTCCCAGCCCCACGTAATATCAATTGGCGAGAGCTCTCCTAGAGATCTCCGTCTCACCGCTAACACCCAGCTCCACTCGACGGCCAGCAAGCTCCAGTGCTGGACACCCCATGCCAAACAACTAGCAAGACAGGAGTACAACCCCACCCATTGGCAGAGAGGCTGCCTAAAATCATAATAAGTTCACAGGCATGCCAAAACACACCACCAGACACGGTCCTGCCCACCAGAAAGACAAGATCCAGCCTCATCCACCAGAACACAGGCACCAGTCCTCTCCACCAGAAAGCCTACACAAAGTGAACCAATCTTACCTACTGAGGGCAGACACCAAAAACAATAGGGACTATGAACCTGCAGCCTGCGAAAAGGAGATCCCAAACACAGTAAGTTAAGCAAAATGAGAAGACAGAGAAACACACAGCGGATGAAGGAGCAAGGTAAAAACCCACCAGACCAAACAAATGAAGAGGAAATAGGCAGTCTACCTGAAAAAGAATTCAGAGTCATGATAGTAAAGATGATGCAAAATCTTGGAAATAGAATGGAGAAAATACAAGAAACGTTTAACAAGAACCTAGAAGAACTAAAGAGCAAACAAACAATGATGAATCACACAATGAATGAAATTAAAAATACTCTAGAAGGAATCAATAGCAGAATAACTGAGGCAGAAGAACGGATAAGTAACCTGGAAGATAAAATAGTGGAAATAACTACCACAGATCAGAATAAAGAAAAATGAATGAAAAGAACTGAGGACAGTCTCAGAGACCTCTGGGAAAACATTAAATGCACCACCATTCGAATTGTAGGGGTCCCAGAAGAAGAATAGAAAAAGAAAAGGACTGAGAAAATATTTGAAGAGATTATAGTTGAAAAATTCCCTAATATGGGAAAGGAAATAGTCAATCAAGTCCAGGAAGTGCAGAGAGTCCCATACAGGGTAAATCCAAGGAGAAACACGCCAAGACACATATTAATCAAACTATCAAAAATTAAATACAAAGAAAAAATATTAAAAACAGCAAGGGAAAAACAACAACATACAAGGGAATCCCCATAAGGTTAACAGTTGATCTTTCAGCAGAAACTCTGCAAGCCAGAAGGGGGTGGCAGGACATATTTAAAGTGATGAAAGGGAAAAACCTACAACCAAGATTACTCTACCCAGCAAGGATCTCATTTAGATTCGATGGAGAAATTAAAACCTTTACAGACAAGCAAAACTAAGAGAATTCAGTACCACCAAACCAGCTTTACAACAAATGCTAAAGGAACTTCTCTAGGCAGGAAACACAAGAGAAGGAAAAGACCTGCAATAACAAACCTAAAACAATTAAGAAAATGGTAATAGAAACATATATATTGATAATTACCTTAAATGTAAATGGATTAAATGCTCCAACCAAAAGACATAGACTGGCTGAATGGATCCCAAAACAAGACCTGTATATATGCTGTCTACAAGAGACCCACTTCAGACCTAGGGACAAATACAGACTGAAAATGAGGGGATGGAAAAAGATATTCCAAGCAAATGGAAATCAAAAGAAAGCTGGAGTAGCAATTCTCCTATCAGACAAAATAGACTTTAAAATAAAGACTATTACAAGAGACAAAGGAGGACACTACATAATGATCAAGGGATCAATCCAAGAAGAAGATATAACAATTGTAAATATTTATGCACCCAACATAGGAGCACCTCAATACATAAGGCAAATGCTAACAGCCATAAAAGGGGAAATCAACAGGAACACAATCATAGTAGGGGACTTTAACACCCCACTTTCACCAATGGACAGATCATCCAAAGTGAAAATAAATAAGGAAACACAAGCTTTAAATGATACATTAAACAAGATGGACTTAATTGATATTATGAGACATTCCATCCAAAAACAGCAGATTACAGTTTCTTCTCAAGTGCTCATGGAACATTCGCCAGGATAGATCATATCTTGGGTCACAAATCAAGCCTTGGTAAATTTAAGAAAATTGAAATCGTATCAAGAATCTTTTCCAACCACAATGCTATGAGACTGGATATCAATTACAGGAAATAATCTGTTAAAAATACAGACACATGGAGGCTAAACAATACAGTAGTAAATAACCAAGAGATCACTGAAGAAACCAAAGAGGAAATCAAAATATAGCTAGCAACAAATGACAATGAAAACACGACGACCCAAAACCTATGGGATGCAGCAAAAGCAGTTCTAAGAGTGAAGTTTATAGCAATAAAATCCTACCTCAAGAAACAGGAAACATCTCGAATAAACAACCTAACCTTGCACCTAAAGCAATTAGAGAAAGAAGAACAAAAAACCCCAAAGTTAGCAGAAGGAAAGAAATCATAAAAATCAGATCAGAAATAAATGAAAAAGAACTGAAGGAAACGATAGCAAAGATCAATAAAACTAAAAGCTGGTTCTTTGAGAAGATAAACAAAATTGATAAACCATTAGCCAGACTCATCAAGAAAAAAAGGGAGAAGACTCAAAACAGAATTAGAAATGAAAAAGGAGAAGTAACAACTGACACTGCAGAAATACAAAGGATCATGAATGCTACATTTAGCTTTTTAATTAATTAATTTATTTATTGGCTGTGTTGGGTCTTCGTTGCTGCGTGTGGGCTTTCTTTCGTTGCGGTGAGTGGGGGCTACTCTTCGAGCAGGAGCTACTCTTCATTGTGATGTGTGGCTTCTCATTGCAGTGTCTTCTCTTGTTGCGAAGCGTGGGCTCTAGACATGCGGGCTTCAGTAGTTGCAGCTCACAGGCTCTAGAGCGCAGGCTCAGTAGTTGTGGCACATGGGCTTAGTTGCTCCAAGGCATACGGGATCTTCCTGGACCAGGGCTCGAACCCGTGTCCCCTGCATTGGCAGGCGGATTCTTAACAAGTGCACCACCAGGGAAGTCCCAAGCTTTCTTGAGGCCCCAGGAGGCCTTTTGGGGCCCGGAGTTAGGTCAGGTTGGTTAGGTGCTCTCTCCCTTAGAGCCTGAGCCTGGCTTGGTGTCCAGGAAGTACTTCATTGCTCTCCATATTTGCTACCACTGAGGGAAGACTGATCTCCAGAGGGCCGAAGGAGCAAGTTGGTGGATTCAGTATATGGTTGCCAAACCGATTTTCCAGAGTGAGGCATAGAGATTTTTTCATCTTGAGCCAATTTTTAAAGCTATATTAAAGTATAATTTACATGTACTAAACTGCATACGTTTGAAGTATTACAAGTTAATAAGTTTTCACCTAGGTGTGAACCTCGAAACCGTCCTCAGAGTTCTGATAATGCCTATATTTACCTCATGTCCTATTATTATCTCTTCTTGCCCTTCCCACCTCTCCAGGTAACCACTGATGTCCTTTCCCTTAGAATAGATACGTTTGCATTTTCTTGAATTTATCTGATTGGAATCATGAACTGTTTACTGGGTTTTTCTTCTGGTTTCCTTTGTTTCATAATTATTTGAGATTCATCAGTGATTTAAACGAATAGCTCATCTCTTTACTTTTTGATGAGTAGCATTCTTATCTGGATGTACCACTGTTACTTTACCCGTTCATCTTTTTATGGACGTTTAGGTTATTTCTAGGTTTTCCCTCTTGAAAATAAGCTGCTACAAAAAAAAATATATATCTATATATATACACACACACACACACACATATATATATATCAACAATATTTAAACCCCTCTCACCTCCTCGCTTCCAAGATGACCAAGAAAAGAAGGAATAATGGTCATGCGGAAAAGGGCCGCGGCCACGGGCAGCCTATTCACCGCACCAGCTGTGCCGGATGCGTGCCCAGGGATAAGGCCGTTAAGAAGTCCGTCATTTGGAACATCGTAGAGGCCGCAGCGGTCAGAGACATTTCTGAAGCAAGCGTTTTCGACGCCTGTGTGCTTCCCAAGCTGTATGTGAAACTGCATTACTGAGTGAGTTGTGCCATTCACAGCAACGTAGTCAAGAGTCGTTCTCAGGAAGCCCGGAAGGACCGAACACCTCCACCCTGATTTAGACCTGTGGGTGCCGCCCCATGACCTCCGCCAAAGCCCATGTAAGGAGCTCAGTCCTTGAAGACTGAAGAAATACTGTCCCTGGGAAGACGATAAAATGGAAATTATACTTTACAAAAAAAAAAAAAGGTAGGTACTGTCTACCTTTTTTTTTTTTAATTTTTCAGATCTTTTATCTGTTATGTAAAATTCACATTTTAAACCTGTGGATACAGGAATTACAATCACAATTCCTTGGCACCGTGGTAGCATGACTGTGGTAGTGCTCCTAGAGAGGGAGTGGTATGTGAAGTTCACAAAGTACAAATTGACATTTCTGTAACATAAACTCCAACGTTAGTAAAATGATTTTCAGATGAAAGTCAGAACAAAATGGAGCAACTTGTGTTACTGTCATGGAAGCCTGCCTACCAGAAAGAAGCCCAAATCAATGGCGATGACGAGTTTTGAGTGGCAAAGAATTTAAAGGGGGACTAAAAATCATGGTTTATTTGTTGAATGAAACCAGCCTTGGAATTTAAGAAAATCGCATTTTAAAGTTTAAGCACAGTTATAAAAAACAGTCTTTGAAAATTTTCATTTTTGCTTATTCTCATTTTCAGCAATCATAAAAATGTGAATCCAATCCCATCAGTACAAGACAGTTCCAAGAATATAATTCATGTCTCAAATATTCCTATCAGAGCATTAAGGACCACCTATAAATCGGTATGTCAGTTCTAACTGAAAACCGAAAACTGGATTAGGGAGAAGATAAATCTGAAAGTAAAATAATGGTTTCACACTTTGGCAGTTTAGAAAATTAAATAATTTTAAACGTCAATGGAAGGGTGTACCGCGAGGAAACAATCCTAACAACAAGAACAACAACAAATGAATATATTTTTTTTCACTTTAACAATTCAGCTTATTTGCTGTTTTACAACTTATATTTCCAAAGGCTTTGCAATGTCATATTTTCTTGTTTTTTGATATAATGCTTTAATAGTTCAATCCAGAGAGATACCATATGATGCAATATTTAGCTCTTCCTTGAAGCTGGAACTCAGCAATTTGTTTCCTCTAGAGCTGCTGGGTATTGCCTAAACTTTATAACATCTGCCTCGAATCTCTGTTACTTTGCAGGGGAACTTGGTTTTTGAGCTCTCAGTTACATTCCAATGACTTTTGAGAGGCTCTCCCGGACTCCAGTCCCTCTGGCTTGGTCATAGTGTGTTTTCTTTGGAGGCTGTCGTTTCAGCTGGTAAACCGCAGGGATGACGCGCTCATATTCACCACCAGCTCGTAATAACCTGTACTTATTTCTGGTGGGCCAGACCATCATCTGGGGAGGGACAGAGCACCCAGGTGGCATCCTGATTATCCTTCCAGCCTTGTGGTAAGACCTTCCTTTGGAAGATGTCAGAGGGCCCTGTGGACTCACTTCTTCAAGGAGGCATTCTACCTCATCCATTTCATCTTCAACTTCCAACTCAAGAGTCTTGCTGAGTCCTCCGCCACCCCATCAGGAACATCAGCGACACCAGCTCCTGCCAGGTCAGTGTTCCACAGAACCAAGTCATTCGGAAGTCAGAGCTGAAAACGGACGCTGGGGAAGAGTGCTGAAGACCCCAGGGGATGGCGGATGCTGCCATCTGGCTTCACTTTTTGGACCAATTCTCCCCGCCTCCAAGGGCAAAAGGGTATGATGAGTTTTCTGAAAGGTTCTCACTATTCGAGACTGGCCTGACTTGAAGAGCAGATTCCAGTGCCAACAGTGACATAAATGTCTCTGTTTACCCACAGTCCTACAGACGCTGAATTAATTTACACTGACCGATCTCAACAGGTGTGCTGTGCCACCGCAGCTTTCACCTGCTTCTCTCCTTTCTCCTGACGTTGAACCTTGAGCCTTCCCTCTGAAGTGCTGTTAACTAAGCCCTGTGAGGGCCCCTTGGAGCCCCTTCCTCCCTGACAGTGTCAGCTCTCGGTTCCGCTCCCTCTTTTCCTCCTGTATGAGTTCCTCTCCTAAGTGCAAGCCTTTCCCCAACTTCTGTTCTCGGCCATCTTTCCTCTCGAGATCCCGTGCACATCCACGATTTCAGCTGTCTTCCTCTGGAGAGAACAGTGCGGTCAAACAGAAGGTAACTGGCAGGTCGGAGACGAACGTTCTGGGTTGAAGCCCAGCTTCCCGACTTCCTCCTTGTCTGCCTGGGTCAGGTCTGGCATCCTCTGTGCCTCAACTTCCACATCATTAAAGTGGGTTTGTACTCTCTAAGAAAAAAATTAAGTACTTTTTAAAAATTTTATTTTATTTTTGGCTGTGTTGGGTCTTTGTTGCTGCGCGCGGGCTTTCTCTAGTTGCGGTGAGCGGGGGCTACTCTTCCTTGTGGTGCGCGGGCTTCTCATTGCGTGGCTTCTCTTGTTGCAGAGCACGGGCTCTGGGCACGCGGGCTTCAGTAGTTGTGGCACGTGGGCTCTAGAGCGCAGGCTCAGTAGTTGTGGTGCACGGGCTTAGTTGCTCCACAGCATGTGGTATCTTCCCAGACCAGGGCTTGAACCCGTGTCCCCTGCCTTGGCAGCAGATTTTTGACTACTGCACCACCAGGGAAGCCCCATAAATGAGTTTTTAGAAGTTGATTTTCCTGAACTTCACTGACCTTCATGGCTGTGGATTATTCTGAAATCCATAGAAGTCCTGGCAGCATTTCCTCTAAGCTCAGAACACAGTGGTGAGGTAATAACAACCGTACCTTTGCTACTTTTGCAACAGTACTCTGGAATTGAGCATAATAGGTGGAGGAGGTGGTAGGGGAATCACCTCTTCTGCCTTCTTAGTTTGCACAGTAAAGTGGAAGATCCCGGGCTCAAATCCAGGACAGTCTGACTAGAGCCCACTTCAACCACTGAACTCCAATAATTTGTTTACACGTCTTATTTAAGTCCGTGTAAGTCAGTTGAGAATCATGTAGTACCTTTGTCCTACTGGCGCAGCCCAGCACAGCGTAACGCCAGGTGAGGAGCTTAGCCACGCAGCCCAGCACCTTCCAGCATTCTCAGGACCAGGCGCTCTCTGCTGCCCTTGCTCTGGCTGCCGAGCAAAACACAGGCACCCCTGCCTCCTACACGCTTCTCATCTTTCCCGTTGGAGGAGGTCGCCTGTAGATCCAGGCTGGGCCTTACAGGCTGCCCAGTTGGAGAGTCAGTTGTGGGTTGGGCCCCACCTCACCTCTTTCCTGCTGTCAGCTGGAGTAGGTAAACAGCAGATGGTCATCAGAGCAGCTAAAGCCTCAGTTTCCTTAACTGTTAAAGAGAAAATTTTTGATGGAGCTCATCCTCCAGTAGCTTCCTGAAAAAGGATGCATAAAGTGTTCCAGTGAAGGACCTTTTCCAGGACACTCAACGATGACAGTTGCCAAGTCCTGTAGTAGGTCCTGGGTGAGGAAGCCTTAACTCATGGGACATAACAGCATTGCCGGATGCCTGGTACATGTAAGAAAACTGACTGCATAAGAAGCACTCTACTATGGCCACAGGATGTTACCTGGAATCAGAGAACTAAATGATCCTGACTTTTCTTGATTTTAACTGGTAAAAAGTCTAACTACTTTTTGTAACAGTACTCTGTACTAGTGATGGTCAGCTATTTATTTTTATTTGTATTATTAATATTCACAACTTATTTCCTAATTAAATATTTAAAAGTTCTCTTGCTAATTCTGGTGTTAAAAACTTTTAAAATCTCTAAAAATCTGGTTTTGAGACAATTGATAGTAATTGACTTTCTTTGTTAGAACCAATTGCTGAGTAATAAAATGCACTTTTCAAAACAAAACAAAACAAAATCAAGAGGTTTAAATCTCGGTGATAACGCAGTTGTCTGTAGAAGCAACTCTATGCCAATAAAACGGACAACCTGGAAGAAATGGACAAATTCTTAGAAAAGCACAACCTTCCGAGACTGAACCAGGAAGAAATAGAAAATATAAACAGACCAGTTGAGACTGTGATTAACAGTCTGCCAACAAACAAAAGCCCAGGACCAGATGGCTTCACAGGCAAATTCTGTCAAACATTTAGAGAAGAGCTAAAACCTATCCTTCTTAAACTCTTCCAAAATACAGCAGAGGGAGGAACACTCCCAAACTCATTCTACGAGGCCACCATCACCCTAATACCAAAACCAGACAAAGATATCACAAGGAAAGAAAACTACAGGCCAGTATCACTGATGAACATAGATGCAAAAATCCTCAACAAGATACTAGCACACAGAATCCAACAGCACATTAAAAGGATCATACACCATGATCAATTGGGGTTTATCCCAGGAATGCAAGGATTCTTCAATATATGCAAATAAATCAGTGTGATACACCATATTAACAAATTGAAGGAGAAAAACCATATGATCATCTCAATAGAATGCAGAAGAAGCTTTCGACAAAATTCAACACCCATTTATGATAAAAGCCCTCCAGAAAGTAGGCATAGAGGGAACTTACCTCAACATAATAAAGTCCATATATGACAAACCCACAGCCAACATTGTTCTCAATGGTGAAAAACTGAAACCATTTCCTCTAAGATCAGGAACAAGACAAGGTTGCCCACTCTCACCACTATTATTCGACATAGTTTTGGAAGTTTTAGCCACAGCAGTCACAGACGAAAAAGAAGCAAAAGGAAACCAACAGTGACAGGAGTAAAACTGTCACTGTTTGCAGATGAGATGTTAGTATACATAGAGAATCCTAAAAATGCTACCAGAAAACTACTAGAGCTAATCAATGAATTTGGCAGAGTAGCAGGATACAAAGTTAATGCACAGAAATCTCTGGCATTCCTATACACTAATGATGAAAAATCTGAAAGAGAAATTAAGGCAACACTCCCATTTACCACTGCAATAAAAAGAATAAAATACCTAGGAATAAACCTACCTAAGGAGACAAAAGACCTGTATGCAGAAAACTATGAGACACTAATGAAAGAAATTAAAGATGATACAAACAGATGGAGAAATATACCATGTTCTTGGATTGGAAGAATCAATATTGTGAAAATGACTATACTACCCAAAGTAATCTACAGATTCAATGCAATCCCTATCAAACTACCAATGGCATTTTTCACAGAACTAGAGCAAAAATGTTCACAATTTGTATGGAAACACAAATGACCCCAAACAGCCAAAGCAATCTTGAGAAAGAAAAATGGAGCTGGAGGAATCAGGCTCCCAGATTTCAGACTATCCTACAAAGCTACAGTAAGCAAGACAGTATGGTACTGGCACAAAAACAGAAATATAGATCAGTGGAACAGGCTAGAAAGCCCAGAGATAAAACAAATACTGTACGCTAAGACATATATATAGTATCTATAAAAAAAAAAAAAAGGTTCTGAAGAACCTAGGGGCAGGAAAAGAATAAAGATGCAGACGTAGAGAATGGACTTGAGGACGCGGGGAGGGGGAAGGGGAAGCTGTGACAAAGTGAGAGAGTGGCATGGACATATATACACTACCAAACGTAAGGTAGATAGCTAGTGGGAAGCAGCCGCATAGCACAGGGAGATCAGCTCGGTGTTCTGTGACCACATAGAGGGGTAGGATAGGGAGGGTGGGAGGGAGGGAGACGCAAGAGGGAAGAGATACGGGAACATATGTATAACTGATTCACTTTGTTATAAGGCAGAAACTAACACACCATTGTAAAGCAATTATACTCCAATAAAGATGTTAAAAAAAAAAAAGAGTTTGACAGTTTCTTAGAAAGTTAAACATAAACTTGTCATATGACCCAGGAGTTCGACTCCTATGTATTTACCCAATATCAATAAAAACATAGGTTCACACAAATGACTTGTATGTCATTGTTTATACCAACATTATTTATCATATTCAAACAATGGAAACCATCCACATGTCCATCAACTGGTGAAAAGATAAACAAAACAGTGTATCTGTACATGAAATATTGTTCAGCAATAAGAAGGATGAAATACGAATATAATGTAATATGCTACAACACAGATGAACCTCAAAAACATTATGCTAAGTGGAAGAAGCCATACACAAAATAACATATGAAACAGACACAAGTAGATCAGTGGTTACCTGGGGTGGAAAGTGGGGTAGAAATTAGCTACAAGGAATCTTTTGGGGGTGATGGATACATTCTAAAGCCAGGATGTGGTGATGGTTGTGTAAATCTATACAGTTACTAAATGTCGTTAAATTGTGATATTTAAATATCATTAAATATCATTAATTGAGCTTTTTATGTTCAGGAAACTTTGTGAGAACATACATGACATACATGTTTTCATCCACAGTGCTTTGCGCTATGCGTAAGCTTTATGTAGTGTGTGTGTCTACCTGGGTGGAAGCTGACGCATGTAAATAATGCTGTACTGTTGGAATGTGCAGAGAAGTATTTCTGAAGAGCACCAAGTTTAAAAAGTCTTCTTAGGTAATCTACGTAGTTACCCACAACATTGAGAAATAGACAGATGTGCGAAGTTCCCCGTTAGTGGTGGGGGTGTGTGTGGGAGGTACAAACTATTGGGTATAAAATAGGCTACAAGGATGTGTTGTACAGCACAGGGAATCTAGCCAATATTTTGTAATAACTGTAATGGAGTGTAACCTTTAAAACTTGAATAAAAAGTAAATTAAATAAATTAACAACAAAAAAACTCCAAAGTTCCCCCATTAGCATTCAGATTTCCTACACTTTTTTTCATGTTTTCTAAATAGTTCATCAGGTTTGAAATGCTGTTTATTTAAGATAGAGAATGATCACCCAGATGTGAGTATGTATGATGTGTAGGTGGTTGTATTAAGCTCCACAAAATCAAGGAGGATTTTTTTAAAATTATAGAGCAGCAATTATCGGGCTGCTCCCAGGTGATGGTCTCAGCAGCTTTATCTGCACGACTTCACTGAATTCTCACAGGGACACTCTTCTGGAGGACTCTTGCTATTCTTGTACAGAAGGAGACACTGAGACCAGAGGGCTTAGTCACTTGTCCCAGGCCACGTAGCCAAGAGGGGCAGCTGATGGACCTCGGAGTCTTTGCTCCAGATGGAGAAACGGGGGCTGGTCACACTGCGTCCCATGTTGAGTGCAGGGTGATCTTTCCAGAGATTTAAGGGACTGTGGGAGGAAATGTCAGGGAGTGGTCATGAACGACTGAGACATCTGGGGACGAAGGGCCTTGGGGACATGTGGGGATGAGAGCCTGGGAGGCAGGGGACCAGCCCAGAGGGGACCATTGAATCCCTCCAGACCGCAAAGGCAGAGTAATGAACAAGGATGCAAAGTAGACCGAGCACGGAGAGTGCGGCTTTAACAGCTAGCCAGAGGCCCGTGTCCCTGTGCTCCAGGGTGCTAATCCAGGGCCCACGATGCTAGACCCCAGGGTGCTAATCCAGGGCCCACGATGCTAGACCCCAGGGTGCTAATCCAGGCCCCAGGGTGCTAATCCAGGGCCCACGGTGCTAATCCAGGCCCCAGGGTGCTAATCCAGGGCCCACGGTGCTAATCCAGGCCCCAGGGTGCTAATCCAGGGCCCAGGGTGCTAATCCAGGCCCCAGCATGCTAATCCAGGCCCCACGATGCTAATCCAGGCCCCAGGGTGCTAATTCAGGCCCCAGGGTGCGAATCCAGGGCCCACGATGCTAATTCAGACCCCAGGGTGCTAATCCAGGCCCCAGGGTGCTAATCCAGGCCACTCTTGAAAGGAACCCGCCCTCCCCCAAGAGCTTGTTCAGCGTGGATGGGAGATCAGAGCCAGTTCCGTCTGTGTGGGTGAGCAGAGTCTGTGCCGACCTCAGGGACGGAGGCTGTCTGCCGGTGGCCACCTCCAGAAAGTAGCCCTCTCAGTTTACAAGGAAAACCACAAACCAGGTCATAGAAAGTACACTAGACTCCACGATTTACTTTACTCATGTGGGAAGTAACCAACGCAGATAGCTTACTTCTCCTCAGGTTTATTTAATATGAGTGTATGTGGTGTGTGTGTGTGGGGGGGTGTGGTTGTGGGTGTGTGTGTGTGTGTGTGTGTGTGTGTGGTGGGTGCGTGTGTGTGTGTGCGTGTGTGTGTGCGTGTGTGTGGGGGGGGTGGGTGGGTGTGTGTGTGGTGGGTGCGTGTGTGCGTGTGTGTGTGTGGGTGTGTGGGGTGTGCGTGTGGGGGGGGTGTGTGCGTGTGTGTGTGTGTGCGTGCGTGTGTGCGTGCGTGCGTGTGTGTGTGGTGTGTGCGTGTGTGTGGGGGGTGTGAGTGTGTGTGCATGCGTGCGTGTGTGTGGGGGGTGTGTGTGCGTGTGCGTGCGTGTGTGTGTGCGTGCGTGTGGGTGTGGGTGTGTGTGTGGTGCGTGGGGGGTGTGTGCGTGTGTGTGTGGTGTGTGTGTGCGCGCGTGTGTGTGTGTGCGTGTGTGTGGGGTGTGCGTGTGTGGGGGGGTGTGTGCGTGTGTGTGTGCGTGTGTGTGTGTGGGGTGTGTGTGCGTGTGTGTGTGTGCGTGTGTGTGTGGTGGGTGTGGGTGTGTGTGTGTGGTGGGTGTGCGTGTGCGTGTGTGTGGGGTGTGCGTGTGTGTGTGTGGGGGGTGTGTGTGCGTGTGTGTGTCCGTGCGTGCGTGCGTGTGTGTATGCGTGTGCGTGTGTGTGGGGGGTGTGCGTGTGTGTGGTGTGTGCGTGTGTGTGTGTGGTGGGTGCGTGTGCGTGTGTGGTGGGTGCGTGTGCGTGTGTGTGTGTGTGCGTGCTTGCGTGTGTGTGTGCATGTGCGTGCGTGTGTGTGTGCGTGTGTGTGGGGGTGTGTGTGCGCGTGTGTGGTGTGTGGGGGTGTGTGTGTGCGTGTGTGTGCGCGTGTGTGTGTGCGCGTGTGGGGTGTGTGTGCGTGTGCGTGCGTGTGTGTGTGCGTGTGTGTGTGCGTGCGTGCGTGTGGGGGGTGTGCGTGTGTGTGGGGTGTATGTGTGTGTGTGCGTGTGTGTGGGGGGTGTGTGGGGGGTGTGTGCGTGTGTGGGGTGTGTGCGCGTGTGCGTGTGTGTGCGCGTGTGTGGGGTGTGCGTGTGTGTGTGCGCACGTGTGTGTGTGGTGTGTGCGTGCGTGTGTGCGTGTGCGTGTGTGGGGGGGGTGTGCGTGTGTGTGTGTGAGTGTATGTGGTGTGTGTGTGTGTGCGTGCGCGTGTGCGTGTGGGGGGGTGTGTGGGGGTGTGTGCGTGTGCGCGTGTGTGTGTGGGGTGTGTGCGTGTGTGTGTGCGTGCGTGTGTGTGTGGTGGGTGCGTGTGCGTGGTGTGTGTGTGTGTGGGGGGTGTGTGTGTGTGCGTGCGTGTGTGTGTGTGCGTGCGTGTGTGGTGTGTGTGTGTGTGCGTGTGCGTGCGTGCGTGTGTGTGTGTGTGTGTGTCTGCCCTGCAGTCACAGGCACAGATCTGCCCTTTGTCCCCACCTGGGACATCATGTTTGCGAGACTGTACTGTACATTGAGGAACATCCGAGGAACACACCCACCCACCACCCTCACCACGCATTTCATTAATAGCAAGTCTCCCAAGAATGAATTGGTATCCAAACGATTCTCTCCTGACTCACCCACAAAAATATTTCAAAGAATCTTTTGAATATTTGAAAATATTCTCCCTAGCTGTACTGCTTCTGGCACCCGGTTGAAGGTTCCTAATGGCTTCCTTCATCCATCCGGCAGATATTCACGCTGTAGGAAACTTCTGCTCTTATCTCAGAGCTGGATGGATATGCAGGTGGTACCTAATCTGACTTGGATGAAAACAGCCTGCTTTCCTTAAGGAGCAGTGGCTAAGTCCAGCTCAGCGTTTGTGGCAAAGCACATCAATCCTCTAATTCCAGGTGTTTTCTGAGGCTCCACTTTGGTCAACCAGGGGTCCCGGATCTGTGACAGCCCTGAATAAGCATCAGTCATTGCTCTCAAGGAGTCCTCAGCCCAGGGGGAGCGGCAGCCACCTGTGATGCCCATCCAGTGTAAGTGCCGTCATGGAAACATGTGCGGGGCAGCGTGGCAGCCCAGGGACGGTTGGACAGGTGAGGGTGTCAGCGTGGAGTCTTGAAGCCTAAGTAGAAATCCCACGAGCAGGCCAAAGGGGAAGAAGACATTCATGATGTGTGAAGGCTGGCTTGGGGGTGTACAAACAAGGCGTCTTTGTGAATCTGAAACTCTTTTAGGGAGGCTGGACCCGGGGGTTTGAGCTGAGGAGTGGTGGGCAGATGCTAGAAAGCTGGTGTGTGCTTGCCTGTGGGCAGCATACCGTCCGTCCTTAACCGTTAACTTCTCCCTCCTGGTGGGGCTTTCAGTCTCTGCAGAACAGCTCGGAGATACTGTTAAGTGTATCCCTTGACGGGGAACCAGGACCCTGCCCCAAGGCTGCACAGTTGTTTCTTGGCTTCTCCTCCCTTGTCCCTGCGTCCCCTCCCTTCCCTGATGAGCAACTGTTTGAACCTGCTCCTTGGAGCTCAGGGAAGGTCATGGAGACAGAATGAAGCCTATTTTCTGTAATCAAAGAAATGGGGGACACAGAAAGGCTTTCGTGCCCAGGAACCCCACAGGGTCCTGCTCGGTATCAGGAGGACCACAGCGCCGGCCCCCTGCCCTGTCTCCCAGGGACACCAGAGGCGGGTTACCTGGTTGAGCAGGTGCCTGCACTGTGGGGACCTTGCCTGGCGCCAGGGGCCCAGCATCTGTGTGGTTGGGGTCTATTGTGAACATCCCCCCAGCACCGTGCACATGATGGAGTGAAAGGGGAAGGAACTGAGAAACAGGCAGGAGACCATCAGGGCCTGACCTAAAACCCACGTGATGGGAGTGGATGGGAATTTAAGGAGAAACATGGTAAGTTTGGATCCTCGGTGTTGGTGATTGAGTAGAACTGGGGGGTGAAAGGAACCTGGGCAAGGTCACGGGTGTGTGCAGTTATGGACGGTATCAGTCTGCTGCGGCTGATGTAACAAAGTACCACAGACTGAGTGGCTTAAACAACAGACATTTATTTTCTCATTCTTTTTTTAATTGAATTTAGTTCTGGAGGCTAGAAACCTGAGATCATACTTGGCAGAGTTGTTTTGCTCTGAGGGTGGTGAGGGGAAGGGTCTGTTCCAGGTCTCTGTCCTTGGCTTTAGGTGCCCATCTTCCCTGTGTGCCAGTTTCCTCTTCTTGGAGAGACACTGGTCATTGCTGGATTAGGGTCCACCTGACTGGCTTCAGTTTCACTTAATTACTGCTTCAAAGGCCCATCTCCAAGTAAGGTAACATTCTGAGGTGCTGGTCAGGACTTCAGCGTATGAATTTGGGGGTGTGGGGACACAATTCAGCCCATAACACGAAGACTTAGACAAAGCTGTGAGCAGTGTGAAGTGTGAAGTTGTTCATTCTGAGGAATCATGTAACGAGGTTTGCCTGTACTTGCAGTGACCTGAACGGGTGTGTGTTATCTGTGAGGTGGAAGGGCCTCTTCCAGGGAAAGAATCCCCTGACCTGAATGGAGGCAGCAGGCCTTTTTTTTTTTCCAATATTTTTTTAAATTGAAGTACAGTTGATTTACAATGTTGTTAATTACTGCTGTAGAGCAAGATGATTCAGTTATACATATATATATATATATATATATATATATGTTCTTTTTAAACAATATTCTTTCCTATTATGATTTATCATAGGATATTGAATATAATTTCCTGTGCTATACAGTAGGACATTGTTGTTTATCCATTCTCTATACAAATGATTACATCTGCTAATCCCATCCTCCCACTCCATCCCTCCCTCAACCCCCTCCCTTTTGCCAACCACCAGTCTGTGCTCTATGTCTGTGAGTCTATTTCTGTTTCATAGATAGGTTCATTTGGGTCATATTTTAGATTCCACATGTAAGTGATATCATATGGTATTAGGCTTTCTCTTTCTGACTTACTTCACTTAGTGTGATCATCTCTAGTTGCATCCATGTTGCTGCAGATGGCATTATTTCACTCTTTTTTATGTCTGAGGAGTATTCCATTGTATACATGTACCACATCTTCTTTATCCGTTAATCTATTGATGGACATTTAGGTTGTTTCCATGTCTTGGCTATTGTGAACAGTACTGCTATGAACATAGGGGTGCGTGTATCTTTTTGAATTATAGTTTGTCTGGATGTATGCCCAGGAGTGGGATTGCCGGATCATAGAGGCAGCAGGCCCTAACGTAGTTCTGGAAATTTAGATTTTCTCAAGGTGAGTGCAATTCCTCTGGCTTCTCATAGCTGATGTCTGGGAGAGACTAGCTGAGGGTCAGTGGGTTTCAGCAGGATATTTCAGGAGTGGTCATGGTCTAGTGGTTGGAGCTCTGGATGGGGGGTGTGTGTGATAGATTATTTTGAGCCAAAAGGAATAAAACTGCTTAAGAGGCAGGGTGGAGTCAGATGAACCCAAATTTTCATCTCTCCTGAGCCCATCTCTCTTAGTCAGCTCAGGCTTCCCTAACAAAGTACCATGGACTAGATGGCGTAAACGACAGAAATTTATTTCTCAGAGTTCTGGAGGCTGAAGTCCAAGATCAGGGGCCAACATGGTCGGGTTCTGATGAGGGCTCTCTTCCTAGCTTGCAAACGGCAGCCCTTGTCACTGTGTCCTCACGTGATAGGGAGATAGAGATAGAGACAGAGTCTGAGACAGAGACAGAGACAGAGCCCGAGACAGAGAGAGAGACAGAGTCTGAGACAGAGAGACAGAGACAGAGAGAGAGACAGAGTCTGAGCAGAGAGAGACAGAGTCTGAGACAGAGAGAGAGAAACAGAGACAGAGCCTGAGACAGAGAGAGAGACAGAGTCCGAGACAGAGAGAGAGAGACAGAGACCGAGACAGAGAGAGAGACAGAGAGAAAGATGGAGTCAGAGCCAGAGAGAGAGACAGAGTCAGAGACAGAGTCAAAAACAGAGAGAGACAGAGTGCAAGACAGAGAGACAGAGTCAGAGACAGAGTCAGAGACAGAATCAGAGACAGAGGTAGACAGAGTCAGAGAGCTCTCTGGTGTCTCTTCTTATAAGGGTACTAATCTCATCAGAGGGTCCCACCTGCATGAACTCATGTAACCTTCACATGGGAAAGGGGCTAATGGTCTCTCTGGAGCCTCTTGTATAAAGGCACTGATCTGTTTCCCAAGGGCTCCACGCTCATGACTTCATCACTTCCCAAAGGCCCCATCTCCAAAGAACATTGCACTGGGGGTTTGGGTTTCAGCATATGAATTGGGGGAGGGAACACAAACATTCAGTACATAACAGAATCCTAAATGTGTGACTTTAGACTTTTACCTGCCTTGTCACTGACACCCTACATCTATCTCTCAAGGTGGTTGGAAGGTTAAATGAGATAACGCGATGCACTCAGATAATGCATTTATTCTACCACATTTCATCAGAGCCTGGCATAGAGGAAATATTCAATCAGTGAGTCTCAGTTTGTATCACGGTAGAACTCACAAAGCCAGTTCTTCCCCATTATTGTTTGTGTTCCAGATTATTAATGCCATGTGCTCTAATAAGAATTGAACTTTACCTTATAATTTAGAAACACCTAAATCCTGTGTGTAATTAAATTATATAGTTTGAGAGCCTCTGTGCCCTATTTTTAAGTCAGTTTTTATTGTTTTCTAAGTTGGGTATTAAATAGTTAGAAAACCAAAGGGGTTCTATTAAATAATTTTTCCTAGAAAAAAGTATATGTGTGGTTTAGACTACTGTTAGTGTCTGGTACCTATTAAGTGCTATTTATGTAAGTATTATCTATCAACACTAAAAGACACAATGAAAATTAGCAATTCTCGGCCCTGTTTTCCCCACGCCCTGTGGCAATAACTTCCAATCTATTAGCTATTTTTCTTATATTTACCTCCATATTTCTTCAAAAAGTGCTTCAACTTCTGCTTCCTGATTTTTAAAGTTTAATGAATTTTTAAAGTTTTTAAAGCGGCATTTCATAATTGAACTTTTACATTTAATTATTTCTTTGAAGTCTATTCATGGCAGAAATAGATTTAATCCTCTTATTCTCCATGTGCCTCACCAAAAGACAGACAGATGGACACACGCACCTCTTTTTTTTAAGATTTATTTATTATTTTATTTTTTGGCTGTGTCAGGTCTTAGTTGCGGCACGTGGGATCGTCGTTGAGGCTTGCGGGATCTTTCGTTGCGACGCGTGGGTCTCTCTCTAGTTGTGGCGCACAGGCTCCAGAGCGTGTGGGCTCTGTAGTTCGTGGCAGGCAAACTCTCTAGTTGAGGCGCGCAAGTTCAGGAGTTGTGGCGCGTGGGCTTAGTTGCCCCGCAGTATGTGGGATCTTAGTTCCCCGACCAGGTATGGAACTCGTGTCCCCTGCGTTGTAAGGTGGATTCTTCACTGCTGGACCACCAGGCCAGTCGCCACGCACACCTCTTCACACCTCATTCCCCCACTTCCGTAGTGGAGTTGAATCCGTTTTTCAGTTAGTTGTGTATTCAGTTCACACTATCATGATGTAAATATAAAGCTGAGCTTTATGCTGGACTGTGGCTCCATTTCCTTTTTGTTCCCCTTGTGCGTGTTTTAAGTCTTCATTTTTTAAGAGGAGTTTTAGATTCACAGCAAAGTTGAGAGGAAGGTACAGAGATTTCCCATACACCCCTTGCCTGCCCTCCCCCCAACACACACACACACACACACACACACACACGCACACACATGCACGCACACACACGCGCGCACACACACAATCACATGCGCACACATGCAACCACACACGCACACACACGTGCACACACACGCAGCTTCCCTCATTGTCAACATTCCCCACCAGGTGGTACATGTGTTACAGTCAATGAACCTACGCTGACACATAATTACTGAAAGTCCACAGTTCACATTAGGGTTCGTGCTTGGTGGTGTACGCTCAGTGGGTTTGGACAAGCATGTAATGACATGTATCCAACGTTATGGTGTCTTACAGAGCATTTTCACTGCCCTAAAGATCCTCTGTGCTGTGGCTGTTCACCTCTCCCTCCCTCCCCTCAACCCATGGCGACCACTGATCCTTTTACTGCCTCATTACTTTTGCCTTTTCCAGAATGTCACATATGTAGTTGGAATCATACAGTATGTAGTCTTTTCACGTTGGCTTCTTTCACTAGAAGTATGCATCTAAGCTTCCTCTTTGTCTTTTCATGGCTTGACAGCTCATTTCTTTTTAATGCTGAATAATATTCCACTGTTGAATGTACCACAGTTTATTATTCATTCACTTACTGAAGGAGATCTTTGTTGCTTCCAAGTTGCAGCAGTTATGGAAAAAACCACTGTTAACATCCACGTGTAAGGTTTTGTGTGTCGTCTTGTTTTTTCTGTTCCTGCTTAATTTCTGTTTGCTTAGTTTTGTGAAGAGCTTTCATAAATTTTACTCCACATTCTCCAAAGAAGCTGTAAAATCTCACTCAATATAGTCCAACCATCAGCTAATCTATCACATTGATTTCTTTTTCCAGAAAATTTACCTCTTGGAGCTGCCTGCTGTCCTACTCCAGTCAGGACTTATCCCTCCAGGCCTGCTGCCCCGTTGTCATGCTAGAATTTCATTTCAGGATCATTCTGTGAATTCTCCTAGTTGCTGCCTTAAACGGGGGTCCCTGTTTCCTGAATCTCAAACTCTTTTTTAATATACTCCCTCATTTTGGTAGATACATCCTCCGATAGATTCCTCAGAAAGGGTTCACGAAAGATAAACTCTTTGAGACTTCGCAGGTCTGAAAACGTTTTGATCCTTCCTTACCATTTCATGAAAGTTAATCTAAGACTAGAATCTAGGTTGGAAACCACTTTCTTTTTTTTTTTTTTTTTTTTTTTGCAGTACGCGGGCCTCTCACTGTTGTGGCCTCTCCTGTTGCGGAGCACAGCCTCCGGACGCGCAGGCTCAGCGGCCATGGCTCACGGGCCCAGCCGCTCCGCGGCATGTGGGATCTTCCCGGACCGCGGCACGAAGCCGCGTCCCCTGCATCGGCAGGCGGACTCTCAACCACTGCGCCACCAGGGAAGCCCTGGAAACCACTTTCACTCAGCCTTTCAAAGGCATTGCTCAATTGTCTTCTAGCTTACAGTGTGTCATTGGAAAATCTGCTGTCATTCTGATTGCTGAATCATACATTTATTCATGCATTCATTTATTTTTTTTCATTCAACAAGTATCTCTGGGACTGTTTCTACGCCTACTATGTGCCAGGCTCTCTTCTAGGTTATGGGCAACCAGAACAAAACAGATAAAAGTTTCTGACTTTATTCCAGAGCTTACATTCTGATCTTTTCTATTTTTTTTTTTTTTTCCTCACCTGAGGATACTCCAATCCCCCACTCGGGGGGTATAAGCTTGGCGGTCAGCATTCTGAGAGTCCAGTGGAGGGAGGGTTTAGGGGTCTCCCATTTGGTATATATACTTGGACTTTCACTTCATCATCCCTATTTCCACTATAGTGCCTGACCGCACCCTCCTTTGTCATGGATGTCTTCAAGTTTGTAGATTCTCTGGCTCCATTTATCCAGAGACCATCAGTCACGTATCTTGCTGGTGTGCAGGACGGATGGGTAGAGAGGAGCTAGGGTCCTCCGGTGTCACCTGACCCCCCGGTATACAGGGCCCCTCTCTGCTTTCTGGGGTTCCTCATGCTCATAATTCCTGTGCCTTTCTGAGGTTCTGTGCTTCAAACCAGCATGTTTCTTATTGGTATTCCCCTCTGTAGGCATAGGGGTTGGAGGTTTTTTTGCTTCGCGAAGTCCGTTATGATTCACCCATCAACTTTTCATCTTCCAAGAAATTGTTTAAATCTCATTTTCTGTCTTTTAATCTCTTTGTGCTTATGGATTTATTCCTTTGTTACTTTGTTATTTCTTTTGAAAAAAATAAATGGGAATTTAGAAGGAAGTGGAGATTAAATATAATGCATTTATTCCACCATGTTTGATCAGAAATTGTACCATATCTTTCCAAAATTTTAAAGTAAATGAATTTTCATGTTAATACATGTATACTGTTTTAATTTCAGAAGGGATTGTTGGGCCATTCCAAGTTTTTAAAAAGTGTAACCTTTTACACATTAAATTTCAAATTACCTGGTGTGTATATGTCTGAAATCATCTCAGAACAGCAACCCTCATTTCATTATTTTAGTTTTCCTGATGGGGAGGTATACAAGGAGGTATGTGTTTGCAACTGAAGGCTTACTTTACCCACTCCAAGGAGACTGTCCAAGATACAGAGAAATAGTATGATAGAACTTATACTCAAGGTTGATCCCTTTTCTTTTATTGCATTCTATGTTCTTATATTAATTTTAACATAGATGTTGTATATTCATTTAACATCTAAGACTCAAATGACTTTTCCACTCTGTTGGATGATGTGTCACTACTAGTCTCTTTTGTTGCCACAGAAAATGTCAAAAGTAGCACTAGCTGCTCCAATCAAATTTGTCTTCTTATTTTATATGTCATTTCAGACAAAGGGTGGTGCCCACACAGGACAAACTGGGGGCTTCATAGTTAAAAAGAAAACCAAACATAGAAACAGAGTAAACCATTCTCTTGTCTGGAATTTCCTCCCTGTGACATCAAGAAGGGCTTACCCTGGGGTCTGGAGCAGGGAGCAGCAACTTCAAAGTGCTGGGGGGGCTTCCCTGGTGGCACAGTGGTTGGGAGTCCGCCTGCCGATGCAGGGGACACGGGTTCGTGCCCGGTCCGGGAAGATCCCACATGCCGCGGAGCGGCTGGGCCCGTGAGCCATGGCCGCTGAGCCTGCGCGTCTGGAGCCTGTGTTCCGCAACGGGAGAGGCCACAGCAGTGAGAGGCCCGCGTACAAAAAAAAAAAAAAAAAAAATAGATGTTTAGTGTTTTTATTTTGTTTGTTTGTTTGTTTTTAGCTGCACTGTGTGGCACGTGGGATCTTAGTTCCCCAACCAGGGATCGAACCCTGGCCCTCAGCAGTGAAAGAGCGGCGTCCTAACCACTGGACCGCCGGGGAATTCCCATAATTAGATGTTTTAAGTGACTGCTCTTCCCTTGGCTAAGACTTCCATAATTGAGTCATTCTCTTTAATTTCTATTTTTCACTATTATAATCCTGACCTCCATCTTTTCACTTTCATAATACTTCCCAATGTACGATATGTTATATATTCTATTTGATGATTGACTGTCTATTTCACCCTGCAAAATGTAAGCTCCAAAGGGGAAGGATTTGAAGTTTAATCACTTAAACTTCCACCCCTATACTCAGTACCCAGAACAGTATCTGGAACAGAGCAGATATTCCATAAGTGTTTGTTGAATGAATAATGAATGAATGAACAATGCAGTGAACATATTTATGCCCATACTTTTTTCACTTTACGGATTCTTTTCTCTGGGGTTGATTTTAGAAGGATAATCCCTGTCAGCAGATACTAACAATTTTAATGCTTTGATACCTATTGATATTTTGTCAAGTCTGGAAAGATTATGCCAACTTAGACTCCTATTCCTATAAGAGTTCTTGTTTCATCAGACCTTTCGTACCCTAAGTATTATTATGTTTTTATTTTTGTTAGTTTGGTGGATGAAAATGATATCTCTTTGTTTAATTTGAATTTCTTTGATGATGATGATGATGATGATTATTTTGCGGTACGCGGGCCTCTCACTGTTGTGGCCTCTCCGTTGCGGAGCACAGGCTCTGGACGCGCAGGCTCAGCGGCCATGGCTCACGGGCCCAGCCGCTCCGCGGCATGTGGGATCTTCCCAGACCGGGGCACGAACCCGCATCCCCTGCATCGGCAGGCGGACTCTCAACCACTGTGCCACCAGGGAAGCCCAATTTCTTTGATTATTAATAGTTGAATATTAAATCTATATCTTAAAGCTTCAACCTTATGAACAAATTGATGATGCCCTGTGATTTTTTTTTTTTTTTTGGTCATTGGTGTTCAACAATTATTAAATTAAGCAAGTTTTTCTCTGTGTGTATGTTTAACAAATTGACGTAGAAATGTGGTTCTTTCTACATCATAGAGAAAAGGCAGAGGTTATTATTATTTTTTCTAGATGTAGAATGTTCATTAGTTTCTTCTTATTTTTTAAATTTTTTATTGAAGCGTAGTCGATGTATAATATGTTACAGGTGTACCATATAGCGATTCACAATTTTTAAAGGTTATACTCCATTTCTAGTTCTTATAAAATATTTTCTATATTTCCCATGTTATACAGTATATCCTTGTAGCTTGTTTTATACATAATACTTTGTATCGCTTACTTCCCCACCCCTGTGCTGCCCCTCCCCCTTCCCCACTGGTAACCACTAGTTTGTTCTTTATATTTGTGAGTCGGCTTCTTTTTTGTTACATCCACAGTTTGTTGTATTTTTTAGATTCCACGTATAACTGAGATCATACAGAATTTGTCTTTCTCTGTCTGACTTATTTCACTTAGCATAATGCTCTCCAAGTCCATCCATGTTGCTGCAAAGGGCAAAATTGCATTAGTTTCTTGAGTCATACGAAGAAGCCAGAAAAGTTGGGATGTGACCATGGTCTCAGACATCTGCTCCCTTGGGCCAGTAAGCCTGGTGTCCATGCTTTGACAAGCTGAAAAGTGCATCTCCATCATTGTTTACGAGCTCATAATACGAAACTGTATTTGTTGGCTGTATTTTTTTCTGCTGGCATGTTTTCAGCATACAGGTCATAAACTGACAACAGTAATAAGCCGGAAATGCATGCGGGGTTTTGAAACCGAGGCTTACATGCGTTGCATCATGGCAAATTGGTGGGGTAGAAAAGGCCCACATCCACCCATCTGTCTGGATGGATGTAATTGCCCCTGCGGTACCCAGTGCCCTTCTAGAGCGGAGTCTTAAAACAATGAGCTGAGGGGTCCTTTTCCCTGTAAACCCTCTCCGCATCTCGCTCAGAACAAGAGGCAAAGTCCTTGCAGTTGTTCATGAGGCATCATAAAACCTGGCCCCATGGCCTCCATGACCTCATCCGTTTCAAGTCTCCTCCCAGCTCACTGGGCTCCAGCCACACAGAACCCCCGGCTATTTCTACAGAACACGCTGTGCTCTGATGCCATCTCCCGACTGCATCCTCTGGCTGGACCGCTGCTTCCCGACCCTCACCCGCAAATATCCACCTGTCCTGTGCCTTCCCCTCACTTAGACCTTCTTCCAAGTTGGCTGCTCGCAGAGCCAGCCCTGTCCACCCTGTTGGCCACCGAAGCCTCCACTTGCTGACCTCACTCTCCTGTCGCTCTTTCCCAGCCGTGTTGGTCTCTGCCGCTTTTCACCAATGGCCTGAGGTACGTTTTCCTTCAGGTTTTGTCTGTCTTCTCTCGCTCAGAAGTCAGCTCCCCGTGGGCAGGGCTGTGTGCCTCTTTTCCTTTCCAGCCAGGCCTGGAATAATAGAGGCTGACTCAACATTTGCTAGTCCATTCCTGTTTTACAGCTGAAGAAAACGAGGCCGGTGGAAATGACTTTCCCACCATGACACAGGGAGTGTGTGTGTGGGGGGATAAGCCTGGAGATCTGAGTCGGAACCCCTGCCTCCAGGGCTGTACTTAAGGCTGAAAGGGGCACAGCACTGGCTTTCTGAATTCTTCCTTTGTTTTTACAATGGGCTTTGCTGTTGTAGATTCTCCTTGCTTCCTGGTAGCCTGGATAGCCTCTCGCTGTCAAAAATCCAAAGAAATCTAAATTACAAGCCCCTCCCCCCTTTAAAACTGTCATTGTTTACTAAGATGACCGCCTTGAAGGGATGTGCTTCAAATACCTTTGTAACGGCACTGGGAAGAAATCCCTTTTATGGAAAGGTTGTAGATGTGCTTTAAAATAGATGCCCCGACTTGCTTTTCTTTATCCTCCATCTCCAGGTGGAATCTACCTGACCTTCAGAACAAGGACCACAAAGGTTTCCCCTCATTTATGTGTCATTCTGTGAAAGTCACATGTCTTCACTGGGCTGGAATTAAGAGGCCGCTTGGCCTGTGATGCCAGGACCCTCAGGCGGTCTCAGAGGAAGGTGATGGGGTGAGGGGATCCGGTGATACTGCGGGTTCCCCACTCTGTTTCCGCCGGAGATGTGTCTCTTTCATCATTTCATGTATTAAGCATTTGTATTCAATCTTATTAGCAAAAAAAAAAAAAAAAAAAAAAGAAAAACGATGTTTCACAGCAAAAGAGTTTGAGAACCAGGTGGTTAGCCATTTTACAGCTGAGGTCCAGAGAGGCCCCACAGGCAACAAGCTTCCCCAGCGCTCAGTCCCGGCTCTCCTTCACCAGCTCGCAGCTTTTATGCCCTTCAGCAGTTTTAACACTGGGAACCACATGCATAATTTTCACCTGAGGCGCTCATTGAAGATCAAAAGTCCTGGACCCCACTTCGAATCTAGGGCATCAGAATCCCGGGTCCCAGGAATCTGCATTTCTAAACAAGCCAACTGCCCATGTTTGTCCTGGGGCTTTCTCTCAACATACGCCCCCCCTCAGCACAGCCTCAGGCTGCTTCCTTGTTATCAGGGCCCCAGGACCCTGCCTGCTCTGCACTGGCCACTGTTAGACCTTGATTTCCCTCCCCTCCCCTTGCCCCTCCCCTACCGGCCCCCTCCTTCGGTAATTTTATATTAATAGGGGGAGGGGATAAGCCCTCTTTGGCAGGTGTGACCCATACAACTGTATACTTTCTCACCCAGGGGAGTGTCTGGGTCCTTCTGTGGTTTTCACCCGGAAGTCAAGAGTATCCAGAAGCCGTCCAATCGGACTCCAGGGTTGTCGGATCGGAGGGCTTCTCAGCAGAAGCTGTGGGCGCACTCAAGGCAGCAACAGGGCTTTATGCCCCTCGCTTAGCAAGAAGCCCTGGGGGAGCAGACCAGACTGGTGTCACAGCTCCCCAAGCTCGCAGAGGCCCAGGGTCCTTCAGCCCCTCCTTTCCACCATCCTCAGCGTGTGTTTCTCATCCTCACGTCTGCAAATCGTGGCTGCCCCTGGACGGTCTGCATTTGCAGTTGGGATGAAGACGGAAGGGCTGAGGGCAGAGAAGGCTCTCCTTTCCTAATGAGGCTTTGCCTTTATACTTGGAAAGGAAATCCCTGCCCGTAATTGTCACATGCCCAGCCTGGCCGTAAGGAAGTCTAGAAAGATACACGTTCTGGCTTTCCCACCCTGAGTACTAGAGGAAGACAAAGGAAGGGGCTTGGTGACTGGCCGGGGAGCTGTCAGTCTGCTTCCTGCCACAAGGGGGAGCTCCCAGTGGTTGGAGCAAGTATTTTGTGTAACCCTATTGATACAAAGTATCTACAAAGAGTACAGGTGCTTGGGAGAGGAAGGGAGTACATTCATAGATACTTTGCTACAGGAGCAAAGGATAAGATGCTAAATGAAGCCTCAGTAAGACGTGAGGTCCAGATGAAAGTGGAACAAATACACAGGAGTATGTGGAGGTGTGGATAGTGGGGTTAGCGGTGGTAGTGGTATAACTCTGAAGGGGAAAACTGGTTGAATAAACGTGTAAGGGGTCATAAATTGCAGTGGCAGGAGATGTACTCAAAATATGGAATATGGATGCCAAGGGACCTGTCTGCAAGTCTCTAAGCCAGCAGCGGTGCACCTCTGGACTTACTATTTGAGATGCTTGTGAAACCATGACTTCCCCACAGGACACCAGGTGGTGGGGTGGCAGTGCAGCTCGGGTGACAGAAGCCACAGAGCACATTTGGGCTCTGCTCCAGTTCACTTGCCAAGTTACCCCAGACTCACTTTGGCCCCTGCGGCTCTCTTTTCGCCGAGATGATCAGCAACGACGTAGCCAACGAACACTTCTCCATCCCTGGCTTACTTGCTCCGTCAGTTTGCCCATTCCTTTCTCCTCTGGATGGTTTTCGCCTTTGACTCCCATGATGCCAGCGTGGTGACTGTCCTTCCGTCATTCAGTGAGTGTCTGTCGTTCAGTGTTGCCTCCCAGCCCCTTTATCGAGCCTTCAGAGGCATCCGAGCTCTGCCCTCTGTGCCTCGCTCTTGCGTTTCGTTCCGCTCCCTCGTCTGCCTGGCTGATTCCTCAGCTTTTCCCGGGAGACCTAGCTCAGCTGCCGCTTCCCCTGGGAAGTCCTCCAGACTGCCTTTCCTCCCTCTGTCTGACTTCCTCCCTCTGTGTTTCTTTGGCATAACTCATTATCACTGGGGGAAATTGACTGTATTTGTCCATTTGTCCATCTCCTGGGTAGACTGAGAGCTGTGTGAAAGCAGGGGCTGGCCATCGTGTTTGTATCTCTAGCATTTACTGAGTGTCATCTCACAAATGTTTGTTGAATGAATGAATGAAAGTATTAGGATCTATAAGCACTCTAACTCTACAGAGAGCAAACAATCATCAGGACAGCTAATGAGGGGGACAGGATGTGAGAGGGGAGGGAAGGGAATGATGGCAGGTCACACTCAGCTCCAAGGAGACAGGCCCAGCTAGATACTTTTTACGTATTGTTACCTTTATCACTACAACAGCCTATAGAACGCATGTTAGAGTGTTTGTGTTACGGTATTTAAAGAAATGGACATTCAGAAAGATTGAGTCACTCAGCTAGTAAGTGAGGGCAGACTTGTAGGGATAGTACTAAAAGTTAATAGAGCTTAAAATGAAGTCACAACAATGCCTCGAAACACTGACAGTAAGCAAAATGATCTTGCTTCTTTTCTTTGTACAAGGAGAAGGGTGTTTCACAGGCATAGAGAAAACACGCCCCACTGATTCCATCCCTCGTTGGGTCTGGCTTTTGTTTATTTTGTTATTATTTTTTTAAAGTTGTAAATTGTGTGCCGTTCTTTTTTATTTTATTTATTTTAAATTAATTTTTATTGGAGTACAGTTGATTTACAGTGTTGTGTTTCTGCTGTACCACAGAGTGACTCAGTTATACATCTACCTATATCCATTCTTTTTTAGATTCTTTCCCATATAGGGCATTACGGAGTATTGAGTAGAGTTCCCTGTGCTGTGCCTTTTGTTTAGACTGACCCCCTAGAAGGTGTCTGGCTTTGCCTCTACGGGGCCAGGCAGCAGGAAGATGCACCCTCCATTTAGAGGCAAGGTTGTGAAACAGACCATTCAGAGACTTCCTTCCTAGCTGCAAGCACCCTGTGCTCCGTGGCCTACCTACCACCCCTAGGTGGTACTGTTTCCAACTGGTTTTTCAGGTTCTGCGCTAAAGTACCTCACCTAATCCTGAATTCTCACTGCTTCTCCTGGCGTGTTGTACCCCATGTTCCCCACCATCAAATTTCTTTTTCCGTATCAGACCCTTATGGCTCTGCTGAGCCATCCGTCACGTGGCAAACTGTATCATATGTTAATTTCCACCGAGGGGTTCCTGCAGGATTCTAGCTCAGTGTTGGGCATACTTGCCAGCCGTACTACAGTCACTGGGAATCTCTTCAGGACCCAGTGCCTCGCTGGGAAGGAGTGACTCTGAAGCTGTAGAATTTCAGAAGGGTTGGCGCGGATCTGCTTGGATATATAGGGCGCTTGCCAGAGTTTCTTAACCCTAACAGGCTGTGTATTCTGAATACACTCTTGAAGAAGGCCTGATTTTTTTTTTCAAATTTTATTTTATTTATTTATTTTTTATATAGCATGTTCTTATTAGTTATCTATTTTATACACATCAGTGTATACATGTCAATCCCAATCGCCCAATTCATCCCACCCTACCCCCCCGCTGCTCTCCCCCCTTGGTGTCCATAGTTTGTTCTCTACATCAGTGTCTCTATTTCTGCCCTGTAAACCAGTTCATCTGTACCATTTTTCTAGATTCCACATATATGCGTTAATATACGATATTTGTTTTTCTCTTTTTGACTTCACTCTGTATGACAGTCTCTAGGTCCATCCACATCTCTGCAAATGACCCTATTTCATTCCTTTTTATGGCTGAGCAATATTCCATTGTATGTATGTACCACATCTTCTTTATCCATTCGTCTGTCGATGGGCATTTAGGTTGCTTCCATGTCCCGGCTATTGTAAATAGAGCTGCAGTGAACATTGGGGTGCATGTGTCTTTTTGAATTATGGTTTTCTCTGGGTATATGCCCAGTAGTGGGATTGCTGGGTCGTATGGTAACTCTATTTTTAGTTTTTTTAGGAACCTCCATACTGTTCTCCATAGTGACTGTATCAATTTCCATTCCCACCAACAGTGCAAGAGGATTCCCTTTTCTCCACACCCTCTCCAGCATTTATTGTTTGTAGATTTTTCGATGATGCCCATTCTAACTGGTGTGAGATGATATCTCATTGTAGTTTTGATTTTCATTTCTCTAATGATTAGTGATGTTGGGCATTCTTTCATGTGTGTGTTGGCAGTCCGTATGTCTTCTTTGGAGAAATTTCTATTTAGGTCTTCTGCCCATTTTTGGATTGGTTTGTTTGTTTTTTTAATATTGAGCTGCATGAGCTGTTTATATATTTTGGAGATTAATCCTTTGTCCATTGATTCATTTGCAAATATTTTCTCCCATTCTGAGGGTTATCTTTTCGTCTTGTTTATGGTTTCCTTTACTGTGCAAAAGCTTTTAAGTTTCATTAGGTCCCATTTGTTTATTTTTGTTTTTATTTCCATTACTCTAGGAGGTGGGTCAAAAAAGATCCTTCGGTGACTTATGGCAAAGAGTGTTTGAAGAAGGCGTGTTTTCTCTCCCACTAGAGGCTCTCAGTAAGCATTTGAAAAATGAAAATTGTAGGTATGATGAGACTGGCCTTTGTGGCCCATGGTATTAGAAGCTAGAGCTTTCAATTCTTTGGGGACTGAATTCTGAGTTTCAGTAGAGATTTTTGGGGAGGAATGACTTCCTTTTCTCACCTCCCTGAGAGCTTTGTGATGGGCTTTTGTCGCCTGATGGTGAGATTTCAGGGTTTTGTTGTTCTTTCTTTTCCAAACAGTAGTTGATCTGGGAATAATAGCTTCTTTTTTTTTTTTAATTTTATTGAAGTATAGTTGATTTACAATGTTGTGTTAATTTCTGCTGTACAGCAAAGTGACTCAGTTTTACATATATATATATCTTTTCCATATTCTTTTTCCATTATGGTTTATCACAGGATACTGAATATAGTTCCCTGTGCTCTGCAGTAGGACCTTGTTGTTTATCCATCCTTTATATAGTCGTTGGCATCTGCTCATCCCAAACTCCCAATCTAGCCCTTCCCCACCTGGCACCCCCTTGGCAACCACAAGTCTCTATGCCTGTGAGTCTGTTTCTGTTTTGCAGATAAGTTCATTGGTGTCGTATTTTAGATTCTACATGTAAGTGATGTCATATGATCTTTGTCTTTTTCTGACTTACTTCACTTAGTATGATAACCTCTAGGTCCATCCATGTTGCTGCAAATGGCATTATTTCATTCTTTTTCATGGCTGAGTAGTATTCCAGTGTGTGTGTGTGTGTGTGTGTGTGTGTGTGTGTGTGTGTGTGTGTATCTCACATCTTTATCCGTTCATCTGTCAGTGGACATTTAGGTTGTTTCCATGTCTTGACTATTGTGAATAGTGCTGCTATGAACATAGGGGTGCAGGTATCTTTTTAAGTTATAGTTTCGTCTAGATATATGCCCAGGAGTGGGATTGCTGGATCGTATGGCAACTCTTCTTTTAGTTTTTTGAGGAACCTCCATACTGTTTTCCATAGTGGCTGCACCAATTTACCTGATTTGGGAATAGCTTCTTGAGCACTGGAGTCCAGAGGCAAAAAGACGAAGCGCTAACCAGGGTTATCTTCTTTCACGAGCAAGTGGGTTTCCATGAGACCAAGACACTAGGCTAATTCCAAAGGCAAAACCAGACTCTTGTTGGACTAAAGGGATAAAGGCAAGTGCAATGTATCCCCTTATCAACAGATAAATTCCCACTGGTTGCCTGGGAAAGTGGTTCCAGTTGTCAGTGTTGTCTCCTTTGGAAACCCCTTGTCACTTTGTTCATGGAGAGAAGGTCCACGTACACTGGGACCTTGGGTGAACGCAGGTTCAGCTGCTGTCCTATGTGCTTTTACTGGACTGTCTCCTTGACCTCGATCTATATAAGGGAAATCATCACCTCCTCTAACAACAATACAGCAAAGACAAAGCTGTTGATTCTTTTTCTGTTATTTAAGCTCATGCTTTGATGGTCCATCCTATTTCTGAAGAGGTCTGTTCTGGCATTATTTTGACTATGTCACATCCTTATCGCTCAGCACAGGTCTCCATAGCTCCACACCTGAAGACCTGTGGTGGCAGAGCCTTGGTCTCGAGCCCGGTGTGGTCTCTGGACCTGCAGTGTCAGCGTCACCGGGGAGCTCGTTAGAAGGGCTCACCACGTAATGAGAGACTCTGGAGTTGAGACCCAAGCCCTCCACGTGGCGTGGATACGTGCTAAACCCTGAGCCCCGCCCACCCGGGATGCCTCCTTTCTAAATGCTCGAGGTGAAATGAATTGGCATCATACTTTATCAAAGCATGGCATTCAACACTTTCCTTTTTGTCCTTTAAAACTCCTCCTTTCTTGCATAGAACTTTGCACTAAAAGATGGAGTCCTTTGTGTGCAAATTAATAAATTTTGTGGGAAAAATTGGGAACTGACAGGATTTGGGCATGACGGACCATCTGGCTTTCACACTGTATGCCCTCAGGCCTTACAGCTGTGGTACCTGCGGACCCACTTCCATCTGCAGGCCTCGGTCTCTCTGGCTGAGGGCTGTCTCTGGCGGCTTCGTCTACTTCACCCATTCGTAACATGCCAGCTCTCAACTGGTGACGGACAGGTGGCTTGAAAACACCCAGTTCCTGTACACACGGGGCGGGTATCTCTGAAGCCGGCTCCGCACTGGCTCCTAGAATTCTCCAGAGGTTTTTCCCGCAGTTACCCAGTAGTCCCGGTAGTAGTTACCCGCAGTCACCCAGTAGTCCCGGTAGTAGTTACCCGCAGTCACCCAGTAGTCCCGGTAGTAGTTACCCGCAGTCACCCAGTAGTCCCGGTAGTAGTTTCCCGCAGTCACCCAGTAGTCCCGGTAGTAGTTACCCGCAGTCACCCAGTAGTGCCGGTAGTAGTTTCCCGCAGTCACCCAGTAGTCCCGGTAGTAGTCTCCCGCAGTCACCCAGTAGTGCCGGTAGTAGTCTCCCGCAGTCACCCAGTAGTGCCGGTAGTAGTCTCCCGCAGTCACCCAGTAGTGCCGGTAGTAGTCTCCCGCAGTCACCCAGTAGTGCCGGTAGTAGTCTCCCGCAGTCACCCAGTAGTGCCGGTAGTAGTCTCCCGCAGTCACCCAGTAGTGCCGGTAGTAGTCTCCCGCAGTCACCCAGTAGTGCCGGTAGTAGTCTCCCGCAGTCACCCAGTAGTGCCGGTAGTAGTCTCCCGCAGTCACCCAGTAGTGCCGGTAGTAGTCTCCCGCAGTCACCCAGTAGTGCCGGTAGTAGTCTCCCGCAGTCACCCAGTAGTGCCGGTAGTAGTCTCCCGCAGTCACCCAGTAGTGCCGGTAGTAGTCTCCCGCAGTCACCCAGTAGTGCCGGTAGTAGTCTCCCGCAGTCACCCAGTAGTGCCGGTAGTAGTCTCCCGCAGTCACCCAGTAGTGCCGGTAGTAGTCTCCCGCAGTCACCCAGTAGTGCCGGTAGTAGTCTCCCGCAGTCACCCAGTAGTGCCGGTAGTAGTCTCCCGCAGTCACCCAGTAGTGCCGGTAGTAGTCTCCCGCAGTCACCCAGTAGTGCCGGTAGTAGTCTCCCGCAGTCACCCAGTAGTGCCGGTAGTAGTCTCCCGCAGTCACCCAGTAGTGCCGGTAGTAGTCTCCCGCAGTCACCCAGTAGTGCCGGTAGTAGTCTCCCGCAGTCACCCAGTAGTGCCGGTAGTAGTCTCCCGCAGTCACCCAGTAGTCCCGGTAGTAGTCTCCCGCAGTCACCCAGTAGTGCCGGTAGTAGTCTCCCGCAGTCACCCAGTAGTGCCGGTAGTAGTCTCCCGCAGTCACCCAGTAGTGCCGGTAGTAGTCTCCCGCAGTCACCCAGTAGTGCCGGTAGTAGTCTCCCGCAGTCACCCAGTAGTGCCGGTAGTAGTCTCCCGCAGTCACCCAGTAGTGCCGGTAGTAGTCTCCCGCAGTCACCCAGTAGTGCCGGTAGTAGTCTCCCGCAGTCACCCAGTAGTGCCGGTAGTAGTCTCCCGCAGTCACCCAGTAGTGCCGGTAGTAGTCTCCCGCAGTCACCCAGTAGTGCCGGTAGTAGTCTCCCGCAGTCACCCAGTAGTGCCGGTAGTAGTCTCCCGCAGTCACCCAGTAGTGCCGGTAGTAGTCTCCCGCAGTCACCCAGTAGTGCCGGTAGTAGTCTCCCGCAGTCACCCAGTAGTGCCGGTAGTAGTCTCCCGCAGTCACCCAGTAGTGCCGGTAGTAGTCTCCCGCAGTCACCCAGTAGTGCCGGTAGTAGTCTCCCGCAGTCACCCAGTAGTGCCGGTAGTAGTCTCCCGCAGTCACCCAGTAGTGCCGGTAGTAGTCTCCCGCAGTCACCCAGTAGTGCCGGTAGTAGTCTCCCGCAGTCACCCAGTAGTGCCGGTAGTAGTCTCCCGCAGTCACCCAGTAGTGCCGGTAGTAGTCTCCCGCAGTCACCCAGTAGTGCCGGTAGTAGTCTCCCGCAGTCACCCAGTAGTGCCGGTAGTAGTCTCCCGCAGTCACCCAGTAGTGCCGGTAGTAGTCTCCCGCAGTCACCCAGTAGTGCCGGTAGTAGTCTCCCGCAGTCACCCAGTAGTGCCGGTAGTAGTCTCCCGCAGTCACCCAGTAGTGCCGGTAGTAGTCTCCCGCAGTCACCCAGTAGTGCCGGTAGTAGTCTCCCGCAGTCACCCAGTAGTGCCGGTAGTAGTCTCCCGCAGTCACCCAGTAGTGCCGGTAGTAGTCTCCCGCAGTCACCCAGTAGTGCCGGTAGTAGTCTCCCGCAGTCACCCAGTAGTGCCGGTAGTAGTCTCCCGCAGTCACCCAGTAGTGCCGGTAGTAGTCTCCCGCAGTCACCCAGTAGTGCCGGTAGTAGTCTCCCGCAGTCACCCAGTAGTGCCGGTAGTAGTCTCCCGCAGTCACCCAGTAGTGCCGGTAGTAGTCTCCCGCAGTCACCCAGTAGTGCCGGTAGTAGTCTCCCGCAGTCACCCAGTAGTGCCGGTAGTAGTCTCCCGCAGTCACCCAGTAGTGCCGGTAGTAGTCTCCCGCAGTCACCCAGTAGTGCCGGTAGTAGTCTCCCGCAGTCACCCAGTAGTGCCGGTAGTAGTCTCCCGCAGTCACCCAGTAGTGCCGGTAGTAGTCTCCCGCAGTCACCCAGTAGTGCCGGTAGTAGTCTCCCGCAGTCACCCAGTAGTGCCGGTAGTAGTCTCCCGCAGTCACCCAGTAGTGCCGGTAGTAGTCTCCCGCAGTCACCCAGTAGTGCCGGTAGTAGTCTCCCGCAGTCACCCAGTAGTGCCGGTAGTAGTCTCCCGCAGTCACCCAGTAGTGCCGGTAGTAGTCTCCCGCAGTCACCCAGTAGTGCCGGTAGTAGTCTCCCGCAGTCACCCAGTAGTGCCGGTAGTAGTCTCCCGCAGTCACCCAGTAGTGCCGGTAGTAGTCTCCCGCAGTCACCCAGTAGTGCCGGTAGTAGTCTCCCGCAGTCACCCAGTAGTGCCGGTAGTAGTCTCCCGCAGTCACCCAGTAGTGCCGGTAGTAGTCTCCCGCAGTCACCCAGTAGTGCCGGTAGTAGTCTCCCGCAGTCACCCAGTAGTGCCGGTAGTAGTCTCCCGCAGTCACCCAGTAGTGCCGGTAGTAGTCTCCCGCAGTCACCCAGTAGTGCCGGTAGTAGTCTCCCGCAGTCACCCAGTAGTGCCGGTAGTAGTCTCCCGCAGTCACCCAGTAGTGCCGGTAGTAGTCTCCCGCAGTCACCCAGTAGTGCCGGTAGTAGTCTCCCGCAGTCACCCAGTAGTGCCGGTAGTAGTCTCCCGCAGTCACCCAGTAGTGCCGGTAGTAGTCTCCCGCAGTCACCCAGTAGTGCCGGTAGTAGTCTCCCGCAGTCACCCAGTAGTGCCGGTAGTAGTCTCCCGCAGTCACCCAGTAGTCCCGGTAGTAGTCTCCCGCAGTCACCCAGTAGTCCCGGTAGTAGTCTCCCGCAGTCACCCAGTAGTCCCGGTAGTAGTCTCCCGCAGTCACCCAGTAGTCCCGGTAGTAGTCTCCCGCAGTCACCCAGTAGTCCCGGTAGTAGTCTCCCGCAGTCACCCAGTAGTCCCGGTAGTAGTCTCCCGCAGTCACCCAGTAGTCCCGGTAGTAGTCTCCCGCAGTCACCCAGTAGTCCCGGTAGTAGTCTCCCGCAGTCACCCAGTAGTCCCGGTAGTAGTCTCCCGCAGTCACCCAGTAGTCCCGGTAGTAGTCTCCCGCAGTCACCCAGTAGTCCCGGTAGTAGACTCCCGCAGTCACCCAGTAGTCCCGGTAGTAGTCTCCCGCAGTCACCCAGTAGTCCCGGTAGTAGTCTCCCGCAGTCACCCAGTAGTCCCGGTAGTAGTCTCCCGCAGTCACCCAGTAGTCCCGGTAGTAGTCTCCCGCAGTCACCCAGTAGTCCCGGTAGTAGTCTCCCGCAGTCACCCAGTAGTCCCGGTAGTAGTCTCCCGCAGTCACCCAGTAGTCCCGGTAGTAGTCTCCCGCAGTCACCCAGTAGTCCCGGTAGTAGTCTCCCGCAGTCACCCAGTAGTCCCGGTAGTAGTCTCCCGCAGTCACCCAGTAGTCCCGGTAGTAGTCTCCCGCAGTCACCCAGTAGTCCCGGTAGTAGTCTCCCGCAGTCACCCAGTAGTCCCGGTAGTAGTCTCCCGCAGTCACCCAGTAGTCCCGGTAGTAGTCACCCGCAGTCACCCAGTAGTCCCGGTAGTAGTCCGCTTGACAGTGCACACTTTATTAGATGCGTTCCCTTCTGTCTCCGTTTTAATTTTCTCCTATTGTCTCCGCTGGTGAGGCAGGGATGCCTGCCCTAGGGTTATGGAGATGACCGGACACACATCACCCAGCGCCATACAGATGAGGTCACCCGCGTTTATGAGCCACCTGTGCTCCCAGCCCGGGGGGGGGGGGACGCTGCATGCCACACAGGGTGGCACGGAGGCTGCGCTCTGGAGCGCTGTGACCAAGCAGGGGCTCTGAGGCAGGCTCTGCAGTATCAAGGGGGTAGGGTGCCTGCTGGCTCTCATGGGATGATGAGGTCTGTGTGAATAATTCTGCGGGCTGGCAGGGGACTGAAGCTCGCTGATAAGGGATAAACAGGAACGGACCCTGATCCCGTGACGACGAGGGCTCTTTGGCTAAGGGACCTTACGTGTGGGCACAGAGTCGGGAGGAGAACGTACGGTCAGGCCATTCAAGGCCCCCAGTTGCCCCCCACACGTTGAGGCGCACAGAATGCTGGGCTCCGTCTGGGGTGATAAAGCACAGTATCTCACTCCCCTCCCATCTTCCCTGGGGTCATCTCCCCAGCGCACTCGCTTACATTTGAATCTTTATCTCAGGGTCTGCTCTGGGAGAACCTGAGCTAAGACAACCATGTGTGGACATCAGGCATGTCCTGCTACCAGAGCATTAAATACTGATCAGCGGTTTCCAGAATTTCTGCAAGTCATCTTGTTTTAGCAAACATTCCTAGGTCATTACCCCAGTTTTGAGTCTCAAATAACTGGTGCAAGGAAGCTAGTTCTGCAGAGCACGGCACATTTATGGTAACACTGGGGATGTTATATTTCTTTCTTTCTAAAAGAAAAACAGTAAAAATTAGTTTGATAGACACAAGCTGGGGGTAAAAAGGAAGATACTGAAATAACTGTGAGTAAATGGAATGAGAGTTACTCTCAGGTTAGACCTGTTGAAATGTTTGCAGAATGAAAATCCATTTTTCCTTTTTCTGTAATTGACAATAAGGCAAAGTCTTAAAGTGAATAAATCAATAGATGACAGATACACACACATTTCGGGGGTACAGGCAAGACTGAAATAGAGTGTTAGAATGACAGTCAGGCAAAAGCAGAGCTCGCAAATGATGCTGTGAAGGTTGTTAAGGGTAAGATATCAGCGTAAAGCGTGAGGGGATGGAGGGGATGTTGCTTCAAAGCAGAAAGGTGGAAAGTGTGAGAATGACCGTCACTGGACCAAAGAATCCACTAACAATTTGTTAGATCCCTGTTTGTGATTTTGGATAATTTTGTAATAATTGGCACATAGCAGGTACTCAGTTAATACCTGTGATTTTGGCATCACTTAACTGTAGAGGCCTAGTAGAATCTATATGGTGTTGCTCTGAAGATAACTTCAAGCAAAGATGTAGTAAGAGTATTGCTTATGGAAATCAGGACCCATCATGGGTGCCTGAATGCGTGTGGAACAGTGGTCTGTTTTCAGTGTGCAAAGAGGTGGGAGAAGTGGGCCCCATTCCTGGACATGTCATCTTGTTTTCGGGATGCTGTCTGCTGTTGTGTTCTTATCACAGTGGTAGCAGAAGAGAAAGTGAGAGTGTTGACAAAGCTAGCAACAACCAAAAAGAGACAAGAAAATAAACCACTGATGTGTCGAGAAGATTATACACTCATTTAAAAAGTGTATTTGGGGGGCTTCCCTGGTGGCACAGTGGTTAGGAATCCACCTGCCAATGCAGGGGACATGGGTTCGAGCCCTGGTCCGGGAAGATCCCACATGCCGTGGAGCAGCTGAGCCTGCGAGCCACAACTACCGAGCCCGCGTGCCACAACTACTGAAGCCTGCGCACCTAGAGCCTGTGCTCCGCAGCAAGAGAAGCCACCGCAATGAGAAGCCCACGCACCACAACGAAGAGTAGCCCCCCGATCGCCACAACTAGAGAAAGCCCGCGCACAGCAACAAAGACCCAACGCAGCCAAAACTAGATAAATAAATAATTTATTTAAGAAGAAAAAAGTGTATTTGGAGAGGTACAAACTACCAGTTACTAAATAAATAAATCACAGTGTTGTAATGTACAGCACAGGGAATATATTCAAGATTTAATGATAAAAAAAGGTTTTTTTGGTAGTGAGCACAGCATAGCATACAGAAGTAGAATATAGTGTTGTACAAGTGAAACATGTCACGTTATGAGCCAGTAGTACTTCAATTAAGAAAAAGGAGGAAATTAAGGTACAATGAGGTCAGATGGGTGGATCCTAACCCAATAAGACCCTTATAAGAGGAGAGATTAGGACACACACATTTGGGTACTCAGAGAAGGGACCATGTGAAGAGAGAGAGAGAGAAGATGGCCTTCTACAAGCCAAGGAGAGAGGTCCCTGAATGAAACCAGCCCTGCCCACAACTTGGTCTTGGACTTCTAGCCTCCAGAACCATGAAGAAATAAACTTTTGTTGTTTAAGCCCAAAAAACCCTCTATTTACACTATACTGTAGTTTATTACATGTGCAATAGCATTGTCTAAAAAAGCAATGTACCTGCCTTAATTTAAAAATACTTTATTGCTAAAAAATAAAAATACATGAAAAGTACTTTTGGAGCACCCGTACGGTATCACACACCCCACTAGGCATGCAGGGAACCAAACAGTGGTGGGGTCTCTGGCCTCGTGGAGCTGACAGTCTGCTTGGGGGAGGGAAACATTAATCACAGAACCCCAGCACTATTAAGTTATAAGAAGGAGAAGAAAATAGGAGGCTGTGAAGATGTAACAAGGGGACCCACTGTGGAGGATTCCAGAAGGTTTCCCTGAGGAGGTGATTGGGATTTGGAGAACAGGAAGGAGCATTTGTAAATACAGTAAATTTCACAAGCTTCCACTTACCTGTTTTACATGGTTGGACTTTGTGGGATGGCTTCTGCTTCTGGTGTGGTTTCAGTATTTCTAATTACCTGCTAATTTGCCTGCATAATATGTCAGGCACATACTTTTTGTTATCAAACACCCTCTGAGTGTCTCGTTGGCTTTGATGCTGCCAAGTGAATGGCAACAATATTCTATTAACAGTTGCTCCCATGCACATTTATTTTCTGTTGGGTCGAAAGAGATTTTCATCACTTTCCAGTTGGCTCTATTCAATGTGAAATTACAATTGTCTATCATCCTGTCTGGTCCATATTGTTAAACAATTTCTATATTTTCTCTCATTCCCTTCTCTGTCTCTTAGCATGCTTAATCTTGTCCCATATTTGTTTATTTTTGGGGGGGAAACTTATAGCCAAATTTAGTGGATTTAAGTGGTGTTGAATCCCTGAAACCCAGGCATTTCTGATCATTTTCAAGTCCCCTTGGCTGTAAAGATACAGCACTGCCATTAAAGTAGGAGAAGATAAACTGTTGTCCCTGAGAGTCAGTAAAATAGTATTTTTTACAGTCCATTTCGCTAAGTGTTTAGAATGTGTATTACCTGATAAATCAATGTGTTGCAAGATGTCAGGGCCTCGATGTATTTCCCTGTTCCGCCGGCAGCGGGGGGTGGGGCCGGCAGGAAGGAGGAGCAGTATTATTATTATTTTATTTTATTTTATTTTTTTCTGTACGCGGGCGTCTCACTGTTGTGGCCTCTCCCGTTGCGGAGCACAGACTCCGGACGCGCAGGCTCAGCGGCCATGGCTCACGGGCCCAGCCGCTCCGCGGCGTGTGGGATCTTCCCGGACCGGGGCACGAACCCGTGTCCCCTGCATCGGCAGGCGGACTCTCAACCACTGCGCCACTAGGGAAGCCCGGAACAGTATTATTTAAGGCCCTGTTTGCCATGGAGCCGTAAGTTATCTTCTGTTAATCACGAGAGTAGCCGTTGGCTACCCTTTGGTAATGAGAAGATCAGTATCGTGGGAAGACAGAAGGCGATATATACATTTTGTCTTTGTGATTCACAGTAATTGCCTCTGACTGGCTAAATTCTGTCCCATAAAACAACTCTTAATTACTACTTGTGAGGAGTTTCTTTAGGGAAAATGATAACCCAGAGCATACTTGCAATATTTTGGAGATTAAAAATGATATTTCCTAAAAGTTTAGAGTGGTTGACCCTTTCAAATACGAGCTTTCTCCCAAAGTTTTTTTTTTTTCCCCATTCATTTTATTTTTAATACCAAACTTCTTCTCTTGTGGCATGATTTGAGACTGTTTCTGTTGGCTTAAAGACTCTTGGTCTCTTGATTAATATCATTGTTAGGTGCTCTTACTTTCTGTAAATAGATTTAAGATGGAAATTATTGATGTGCCTGAAATTATAGATTCTGAAATATTAAAATTAATAAAATATCTAATAGATTCTGAAAAAGAATGTATAAACCAAGCATTCTCCGCGTCTTTAAATTTCTCCACTTGTTTCCTTTTTACTTGAGGGGCTGGCTACCCAAAAAAGGAAATAAAATTCAGTTTAAGACTTGTTCTAACTTTGTATATGCATCCTTTAAATTCTTGAATCTTGCTTATTCAGGTCTAGTTAATTGGACAGTTTATATACATGATTTTTTGTGCATACCAATTAGAAGCACAGATGAATTAAACTACATGCTACATAATTTTTATCCTATTAGGGATCGTTGGAAGTTGGGTTCCTTGGGAAATAGACTCTGGGATGGGGCTTTGTGTATAGCAAATTTATTAGGAAGTGCTCCCAGGAACGATGCCAGTGAGGGTGTGAGGGAAGCAGCGGCAGAACTTACACTTTAATGCTCCTGCAACGAGGGTCTTGGCCACAGGGAATGGGAAGCTGGAGTGTCTCCTCTGAGTCGGGCTGAACTGAGGTGAGGTAAGGGGTCAGACCTTGATCAGTCATTGGATGCAGCCCACACCTTTGAGAAGGCAGCTTCTTCCCCCGAGGATGGTTCCTAGGGAAGGATCCATGTGGGCGTCAGCAGAGTCCCAGCAGCTGGAGGGATGCATGTGCCAGTTCTGAAGCCACCGCATCCTCTAGACGTGTGAGCACTAATTTCATAACATTTGAATATTTAAGCATTTATTTTTTTTAACATCTTTATTGGAGTATAATTGCTTTACGATGGTGTGTTAGTTTCTGCTTTATAACAAAGTGAATCAGCTACACGTATACACATGTCCCCATATCTCCTCCATCTTGCGTCTCCCTCCCACCCTCCCTTTCCCTGAATATGTAAGCATTTAAATTGGTTCCAAGAAGTATTCATCAGTATCTGTTGGCAACAATATTCTATTAATATTGTTGATCCCCAATCAACAATAGAGGGTTTGGGGGGATGATCCCAAGTGATTCAAGTAGTCGCATGAGTTCATTCAAGTAGTCACATGCTGCCTCTTTACAAAGCATTTCAGGGTCCTCTGTCTTTGAGATGATAATTCTTAAAGAATGATCTATCTCACGGTTATCATTTTATAACCTCATCTTTATCTGTTTGGAAAACATATGTGTCTATTTAAGGCTTGCCAGGTGGAAAAACTCTTTAAAAATAAAATGCTGATGATATAGATGCAAATGAGAAAAATTGGGCGGCATCTTGTAACGTAGTGTGACTGCTGATCTCAGGTTCCGAGAAGGTGCGTGGAAAGTTAATGTCAGGGTGTGTAACAAAGATGTGTGCAAGAGAGTGGCATGTAAGAATGTTGTGGAAGAGGCTGAAAAGTAGAATGAACCTCTGATGTTTTTCAGCAAAAAACAAACAAAAAAACAGATATGCTTGTTGCAAATTGGGTATTGTTCCTTGAAGTTGGGGAAATCGAACTGCTCCATTTCTATTTTGTTTCTAACTTCCCTTTCAAGAACAGTGATCTCTGGAAAGGAAACATCTGGCACAGTAAAGAGAATGGAAACCCAAGACAGGTAAAGAGCGAGTCAGAGATCACCTTGTCACTGCAAGTAAATTCTGTTGTCCAGATGGAGACAATTTATCCACCAGGAACTACGTGTTCCTTATCCATGTAATTGTATACCCACTACTGGTCATCTTTAAGGGATTTCAGAGAAGAGGTGATAGAAAACTAAGAAAGGAACAGATGTTATTTTGATATTTGAAGAGAGCGTACAGATGTATCTTGGAAACCATCAATTGGTGAGTTTGACTCACATTACCCCAAGCAATTAGAAGGGAAATGGTAGGAAATCTCCCGGCGGTCCAGTGGTTAGGACTCAGTGCTCTCACTGCAGGGGGCCCAGATTCAATTCGTGTTCCAGGAACTAAGATCCCACAGGCCATGAGGTGCGGCAAAAAAAAAAAAAAAAAAAAGGGAAACGGTAATAGAAGGTGCATTGTTTGCTGGAAACAAGACATGTACAGTTAACCTCCTTTCTTGTTTTGGAGGAAAGCAGATGTGTAGGAATATAAGCCCAGGCCCTGCAGGCAGAAGTCCTGGCTCTGAATCATCATTTTGTCACAATTAACTGAATGAGTGTGGTTATGTCACATAATCTCTCAGAACTTCAGTTTCTTCCTATGTACATAATTACTCTCTTGGAATCATATGGGCCCATAGAGGTCAACCGTAGGCTGGTCCGAAAGGAAGCACAGCTCAGAATGCAAAAAAGAAATAAAAATTGCATTCTTATTTTCCTTTTTTCTTCAAATACATAAAAGGGGATCCAATTCAGAACCCTCAGCCATGCTGTTCATATCCCGTTTACTCTGCTCAGTTTTTTGTCCCTCAGCCGCTCCAGAGACTCAGACTTGACAGGTGCTGAGAGAGCTCTCTCCCTTACACCTAGACCACGTGGATTTTCTCCCCCTTTTCAACGCTGCCTCTCCTCACCTACTCACTCAGACCTCTATTCTTTATTATTTCTGGCTGACAACCAATTTCTCCAAGTCTTTCCCTTCCGAAGCCTTTCAGATCTATCTCCCTCTGTTAATTCTCTGTCACTCTCTGACTCTGATGTACGAAGAGCCCAGGACCGGTCTGGCTGAGACAGCCCTCCTTAGGAGACAGATGGGGTAGGGGACACATGGGGGATTGGGGAAAGCCATTAGGGCAGCCTGGCGGAGGGAGAGGGTCAGTGATCAATTTCACTCTTTCAGTGAGTTTTTAGTATATACCAGGCAGGTGCTTGGTGCTGGCGATAGAGCAGGGGGGCGACAGACGAAAGCTCTGCCCTCTTGGGCAGATACGTAGCGATAAGTAGTTTGCAAAAACAGAAGGTCGATGTTAGAAATGAGAGTAGGAGAAGTCACTTGGAGGGGCTGACATTTGAGTTAAGACCTGAAGGACAAGAAATAATGTTCCAGGCAGAGGGGACAGCAAGTGACCAGACCCTGAGCTTGGCGTGTTTGAGAAGCGGAAAGAGTGGAGCATGGGGAGGGAGAGGGAGATTTCTCGGAGCGATCTGGTAAGTCAGGTCACATTGTAGGACACAGGCTGTGGTGACAGTTTTGAGTTTTATTCTAATAAGTGAAATCACTGAAGGGCTCGAGCGAGAGAATGACAAAATATGATTTACACCTTTGAAAGCTTCCTCTGGCGGCTGCCTAGGGAGTGCATGGCCGTGGGGCGAGGTGGAAGCCCAAGGACCATTCAGGGAGACCCTGGCTCCAGTCCAGACAAGAGAAGGTGTGCCTGGAACCTGAGTGATAGGAGTCGAGATAAAGAGAAGTCGATAGATTTGAGGCAGAGCTGCTAAAAGCCTGGATGGGGGAAATGCGCAAAGGGGAGAAAGCAAGGATGTTCCATTTGGGGCATCCACTGAGATGGGGAAGCCTGGAAAGGGAAAAGGAAGTCAAGGGTTATGTTTTGGATATGCTGCATTAGACAAGACTATTAGACGTCCAGGAGGAGCTGTCAGCCAGGCATTTGGAGCGTATAAACGAGTCTGGAGCTCAAGGGGGAGGTCAGAGCTGCGCGTATAAATTTGGGTGTCATCACCAGAGAGACGGGATTCAAAGCCAAGAATCGGGATGAGCTCACTTAGCATTAGAAATAGCTGGAGAAGAGGAGATGAACCGGCAGCAGACAGTTCTAGGGCACGCCGGTCTTTGGAGGTTTGCAAGAGAGTCGAAGCAAGCGTAAGGAGACCGGGAGAGTATGATGTCATGAATCCGATAAGAGGAGGGTTTTCAGGACAGAGGGTGTTCAGTTGGGTCACGTGTTGCTGAAAAATCAAGTAAGATGGAAAGAGAGATGTGTCCATTGAATTTGGAGTATGGAAGATGTTTAAAAGCGTGAGGCAAGCAGTTTTAGCCAGATTTGAGTGGTCTGATGAGTGAATAAATTGTTGAGGAAGGGGAAGCAGTGATTTTAGAGAATTCTTTCGAGAATTCTTGCCTCCAAGGGAGGTAGAAAAGTGAGTTGGGAGGTGGAGAAAGACCGTGGAGTCAAGGGAGGAGGACCTCTGAATTCTTGGAAGAAGGATCCGCAGGAGGCTCTGGTTACACAAAAGGAAGAGATGGTGGGCCAGTGATTTTCTTAAGAAGGTGCTAAGGGCTGGGGACCCAGAGCCATGGGGGGCTACCGGCTTTTGATGGGAGCAGAGACTTTGTTTCTGTTGTGACTCATGGTAACCTGAAGAAGATGGGCAGTGTTAAGGACTGATCTGTGTCTTCACCAAAATTCATATGCTGAAGCCCTAACCCCTCAATTTGACTGTGTTTGGAGACAGGGTCTCTAGTGGGGTAGTTAAGATTAAATGAGGTCATAAGCTTGGGGCCCTCATCCAGTCGGACAGATGCCCTTATAAAAGGTGGAAGAGATGCCAGAGAGCTCTCTCTGCACGTGTGCACGCAGGAAAAAGTCCACGTGAGGGCACAGTGAGAAGGTGACCATCTGCAAGCCAGGAAGAGAGGTCTCATCAGAGACCAATCCCGGTGGCCCCTTGATTTTTAGCCTCCCGGACCGTGAGAAAAGAAATGCCTGTTGTTTAAGCCACCCGGCCTGTGCTGCTGAGTAGACTAATGGAAGCCCAGAAGGCAAGAGGTTTTAGATATAGTGGAAGATGTACGAAGGTGTTGCCCTTTGTGGGTTTCTGTTTCTGCAGTGGAGTATGAGGTAAGGCTATGAGGTGGGAGCGTAGGGGTTAGGAAGTGTGGGAGGTTGGTACAGAGGGAAAAAAGGAAGTAATGCTTTTGAGAGAGGAGAGTAAAGATTATTAGGGAAACATAGTAGACTTGCCAAACTTCAATGCCCACTTGAAGTTTGCAGAGCTGAATTTATTTTCACTTTATCATTTTTTTATTGAGATGAAATTCACATGCCGTAAAATAATCACGTAAAACACTTAAAATGTACAATTGAGGGCCTTCTAGTACATTCAAAACGTTGTGCAGCCATCAGCACTGTATAATTTCAGGACATTTCCATCTGCCTCAGAAGAAAAATCTGTAGCCATTCATCAGTCCCCGTTCCTCCAGTCCTTGCCAGCAGCTAATTTGCATTTTGGTTCAGTGGATTACCTGTTCTGGAGATGCCCTGTCCTTGAAATCATATAACATGTAGTCTTTTGTGCCTGACTTTTTTTACTTTAGCAAAGTGTTTTCCTCTTTCTTTTCTTTTTATTTTTTAAATTTTGTATTGGAGTATAGTGATTAACATTGTTGCGTTAGTTTCAGGTGTCCAGCAGAGTATCCATGTACAGTTCATAGACATATATGTATTCTTTTTCAAATTCTTTTTCCCATTTAGGTTATTGCGGAGTAATGAGCAGAGTTCCAAGTGAAGTCATTCAGCAGAGTTCGGTGATTTTTCTCCAGTATTTGGCTGGTCCAGGGTTGGCCCAGATGGCAGAGAGTTGGGTGCATCCAGGGCTCCACATTTGCCGGGCAAGGGCGACAGAGAGAGAGAGTGTTTTTGAGGGTGGGAGCTGGGGAAGGAGGGAAATGAAGACAGGAGTTTGTGTTGGAGGGAGATCACAATGAGATGAGTCACTGCAGAGAGAAATACTGGAGGAAGTGAGCTGGACAAGTAGAATGTATTAAGTTAACAGCGGTCAATTTGATTTATTATGTGAAACTGGTGGTTAAGACCCTTCCTAGCATTACAGTAGCAAGGTCATGGGAGCAACGTAAATGCCCATCGACAGAGGAATGGTTAAAGAAGATGTGGTACATATATACAATGGAATATTATTCAGCCATAAAAAGGAACGAAATTGGGTCTTTTGTAGAGACGTGCATGGACCTAGAGACTGTCATACAGAGTAAAGTAAGTCAGAAAGAGAAAAACAAATACCGTATATTAACGCATATATGTGGAACCTAGAAAATGATACAGATGGACCGGTTTGCAGGGCAGAAATAGAGACACAGACATAGAGAACAAACGTATGGACACCAAGGGAGGAAAGCGGCGGGGGGTGGTGGTGGTGGTGTGATGAACTGGAAGGTTGGGATTGACATGTATACACTGATGTGTATAAAATGGATGACTAGGGCTTCCCTGGTGGCGCAGTGGTTGAGAGTCCGCCTGCTGATGCAGGGAACACGGGTTCCCAGTCTGGGGAGATCCCACGTGCCGTGGAGCGGCTGGGCCCGTGAGCCATGGCCGCTGAACCTGCGCGTCCAGAGCCTCTGCTCCACAACGGGAGAGGCCACAGCAGTGAGAGGCCCGCGTACCGCAGGAAAAAAAAAAAAAGGATGACTAATAAGAACCTGCTGTATAAAAAAATAAAATAAAATTCAAAAATTCAAAAAAAAAAAGGATCCTTCACAGCACTATTCCAAGGATTAAATGTAAATACTTGGTAAGCTGTAAAGTGAATTATTAGGCTGGTAAAGTAATATCATAGATATATCTTGATTTCCTTAAGGTACTCCACTGTAGCTGTCACTCACAAGCTGGATTGATGAGTGACTAATTGCATTGTTGCAAAAACATTTTTGATTCTGCTTGTTTTTAGCTCTGGGCCAACTCCCTTGGCAAAATGGTCAGTACTTCCATCTCAGACAACCCTTAAGTAAGAAGTTTCAGGTGGGACATTGGATAAGTAAGGCTTTTTGGTGTTTTCCAGAAGCCAGAAATGACTAGATGGAAAAGATATCAAAGAATCATAATATTAATTTCAGGAATCTTAAGTGAAAAGTTGCAGGAACTCCGAAGGAATACATGCAGACAGTACCTTTTATACTTAGAATTGCTCAGGCAGAATGAGAATGTGATAGGACTTGTAAATTCCAAATTACATTCAGTTGTAGGTAATAAAGAGATTTAAGAAGTTGAGAAAATACGTATTATTACTGGGAAAGAAATAGAAGAGTTGAAAAAAATGATAATAAGTAGTTGGATCAGATGGACGCATTCGTTGCCTAGGGAAAACCCCACAGCTTTAAGAAAACTAATCATTCTGAATATTATATTTCTTGAATTAACAAATGTACTCATGTTTGGATAGAATTGAAAAAAGAATGTGAGATAATAAAATGCTAGCACTGTGTGTGCATGTGTCTCAGCTTTTACTGGATGCTCTTAATCAGGCAGACCTCCTTTTATTGCACTTCACAGATACTGCATTTATTACAAATCAAAGGTTTGTGGCAACTCTGCGTCCAGCAAGTCTGTTAGCGCCATTTTCCCAACAGCATCCACTGATCACTTCATGTCTCTGTGTCACATTTTGGTAATTCTCGCAATATTTCAAACTTTTTTCCCTAATGTTATATCTGTTATGGTGATCTGTGGTCAGTGATCTTTGCTGTTACTACTGGGACTCGCTAAAGGCTCAGATGATGGTTAGCAGTTTTTCGCAATAAAGTAGTTTTTAGGTAAGGTGTGTACATTGCCTTTTTAGACATAATGCTGTTGCACACTTAACGGACTACAGGATAGTGTCAGCATAACGTTTATATGCGCTGGGAAGCCAAAAAATTCGTGTGACTTGCTTTATTGTGATATTCACTTTATTCGGTGGTCTGAAACCAAACCCACAATGTCTCCGACGTGTGCCTGTATTCATATGCACCTAATTCCTGTAAAATTCTTGTAATGTTCCCAAAAGGTCTGTATAGCAGAAAAATGCAGGTTCAGACCAAAGGAGGATACCTCGACGCAGCTGTTTTGATGTCACAGTGCTTGGATTTCCTAGGCTCAAATTAAGGATTCACAGCAAATTGGTCTTCACTCAGGGTCATCCCTGTGCGTGATTTTCTTAGGTCACACCTTAGCCCCCCACGTGGCCTGACAGTTATGCGAGAACGGGGGGTTGCATGGTGTGGCTTGAAGAGCCCATTTCTCTCCAAAACTTGGGGCCTGCTTCAGATGCCGAATCCCTATCTTAGGGCCTCTGCCTGGGTGACTCACCCTCTCTGAATCCCAGTTTTGAGTGCCTGGGGCTGGCTTGGCCAGTGGTCAGTCCGTGGGGTGTGGGTGAGGCTCTGAGCGGCCGGAGCGGGGCCTGGGAGAGGGCAAGTGTTGTCCAGGGCAACAGAAGCCAAATCTCGGTGATGTGAGGGCGCTCACAGTGATTGCGCACCACGTCCAGGAGAGATCCCCGAGGTGAAAACAGGGAAAGGCAAATCTATCCAGTGGGAATCGGGTGGGAAGTTGAGAACTGGGTAGCTGTATGTACCCCCAGGGGAGTAAGAGGGGCCAGAGCACCTCCAGAGGCTCAGTGATTCAGTCCTCAGTCTAGACCAGAAGGGGGCTGTCTTTGCCACCAGGGTTGGGTGATGAGGGCAGAAAAACACTCCTTAAAGACTTCTTAAATTTTTTTTTAATTGAAGTTGATTTACAATGTTGTGTTAATTACTCCTGTACAGCGAAGTGGTTCAATTATACACATATATACATTCTTTTTTTTAAAATACTCTTTTGCCTTATGGTTTATCACAGGATACTGAATATAGTTCTCTGTGCTCTACAGTAGGACCTTGTTGTTTATCCATCCTATAGATACTCGCTTACATCTGCTGACCCCATCCTCCCACTCCATCCCTCCCCGATTAAAGTTTTTTTTTTTAACACAGGTATGTTCATTGTGAAGTGCGGTCCATTAAAAACTCATTAGAACTCATTACCACGTATGATCCTACTCACAAACTCTAGTTTTCCAGATGCGTAGCAGATGGGACTAGGAATTAGCCGAAGAGCGAGAAGGACCATCCTCCAGGGGGAAGGTGTGTAAGGGGGACATGAGATGATGCAGGAAAGAGGCCCTGTGACGAGCAGAGGCACAGGGCGTGAGCCCTGCTAAGTGGCAGAAAATCCAGAACCAGACCCAGTAGCTCTGACTTAACAGGATTCGGATTATTCCAAATCTCCGTAAAATAACATCAGGACATTTTATCAGCTGGGAAATTGTGAATATGCAGATATGAGATTAATACACCATAATGTAATCAAGAGTTCAGTGTTGTTGAGTATTGCTCCTGAGTTTCGTGAAATGAGACTTGATCGACTACACCGCTCAGAACCCAACACCTCATTGGAGTAATCGTATTTCCTCTTTTCATGGATTGTTACATTGTGCTGTTTCCTTGTTGAATTTCATCTGTGATTACATTGCTCCAGTTTGAGGTGGATCGGTCTCCAAGGACACTGTCATAACCCTTCCTAATTATGATTTCCCTAAGCACAGTACATTTGGTGAGCCAGCTCTCTGACACTTTCATTCATTATTAATGAGAGCATTTTGACATCATTTTAACTGCAGTAAAATCTCAATTAAAGAGAATGAACAGAGACCGGGTTCTTCTGGTTAATTAAATCTTATAATTATCTGGGGGTTAATCAGAAGATCCTTTTGGTTCTAATTCTTCCTGTTGACTTTTATTTTCCTAGAATTTTATTTTACTTTTCAGTCTGATCAGCTCTAGAATCTCTTTTTCCCTGGATAAGTTATCATCTTCAAGTACCTCAGGTTCCTTGATCATTTATTCATTCATCCATTTGCTCAAATTTATTAGGGAGCTACTAATAGGTAAGGAAGACGAAATCACGTCAAAGGCAGACATAGAAATGTGTCACAGGGAATCAAGGGAAAATTCTGGAGGTTGCTTTTTGAACAAATTCTAGTTTATAATTTTTTTTTATGAGAACAAAGGGAGCTTTAGAAGATCAAATAAAAAGTATAAATAGTGAGTCAGACAGCACATGAAGTGGAGATTCCAACATTCGTTTTTTGCTTATGTTGCTTTTAATGGCATTTGAGATTAAAGGTCAAATAGAATTCAACACAGTAACCCTTGTAAAGCTTGATAATCTATAGTTGAAGATTCTAACTATTCATCTCTTCACCCAAAACTTCACTTCTCAACAAGATGTGTCTTTATTGCACTTTTCATGTCTGTTTACCTCAAATCCTAACCAGCAAAATGGGTACTTAAATTTTTTTATTTTTAAATTAATTTTTATTGGAGTGTTGTTGCTTTACAGTGTTGTGTTAGTTTCTGCTGTACAGCAAAGTGAATCAGCTAAATGTATACATATATCCCGTCTTTTTTGGATTTGCTTCCCATTTAGGTCACAGAGCATTGAGTAGAGTTCCCTGTGCTATACAGTAGGTTCTCATTAGTTATCTGTTTTATACATAGTAGTGTATAAATGTCAATACCAATCTCCCAATTCATCCCACCCCCTCCTTCCCCCCTTGGTATCCGTAAGTTTGTTCTCTACATCTGTGTCTCTATTTCTGCTTTGCAAATAAGTTCATCTGTACTATGTTTCACATATAAGCATTAATGTACAATATTTTTCTCTTTCTGACTTACTTCACTCTGTATGACAGTCTCTAGGTCTATCCACATCTCTGCAAATGGAACTATTTTGTTCCTTTTTATGGCTAAATAATATTCCATTGTATCTATGTACTACATCTTCTTTATCCATTCCTCTGCTGATGGACACTTCGGTTGCTTCCATGTCCTGGCTATGGTAAATAGTGTTGCAGTGAACATTGGGGTGCATGTATCTTTTTGAATTATGGTTTTCTCTGGGTGTATGCCCAGGAGTGGGATTGCTGGGTCATACGGTAGTTCTATTTTTAGTTTTTTAAGGAACCTCCACACTGTTCTCCATAGTGGCTGCGCCAATTTACATTCCCACCAACAGTGCAGGAGGGTCCCTTAGTTTACAGTTTTTTCATCATTGCCTTACACAACATGGGTCACAGAAAAAAATCTTTATTGACAGCCAGATTCCAGTGAGCTTTCTGTTGACTGAATGAAGTAGTTCCCCTCTTTACATTTCAGAATTTCAAATATCATCATTATTCTGTGATAGGACCTTCTGCCTCATTTCACATTTATAAAATTGCCGCAGTGAGATGACATTCCACTTGCTATTTTAGTTTATTATGACACACTCTTCTCATAATTTTATTTCGTATTTCAGGTGCGGCCAAATGTTTGGACATGATTTCTGAAAGATTTTCTGCACTGATTTTCATTCTGATGACACTAACCTGAATTCCACAACTAAGCCCAGACAGCCTTTGTAAGATCCACCAGTTTTGATTAGATCAGTAAATTAAGATTTTGCTCGCCGACCAGATGTGTTCAGCAACCAGCCTTTGGGGTATTTCTGTCTTGACAGCATATATTTCCCTGGAGCCTCCGCACTGACTGGGCAGCTTCTCCATACTGGAGTCCAGTCTTGGCATCAGTTTTCATTGCTTCAGATTTCCCTTGCTCTGCTGATCGGAAACCATCGTACCACCCTATTAAACTTTGTTCATTTTGTTATTTAAGAAGATTCCATTCAGTTTTCTACACGAGGTCCCCAGCGTTTGACCCTGATGTTATCAAACCAAACTTGGGTCTCCTCGCCCGCCATGCAGCAAAGCCAATCCGCTGAGACCAGGTTGTGGTGGAGGAAAATACGGCGTTTATTGCAGGGCCCAGCAAGGAGAACGGACAGATAATGCTCAAAAGACCTGAACCCCCTGATGGCTTTCAGGGAATAGTTTTCAAAGGCAACATTTGGGGGAGGGCTGCAGGGTGCATGACTCTCTTCTGATTGGTTGGTGGTGAGGTAACAGGGTGATGTTTCCAAAATCTCAGTCATCGACCTTCTGGCTCTAGCCAGTCTGGGGTCTAGTGTTTGTGGTCAGTATGTAGTCACCATCCTCCACCTGGGTGGGGGAGAGGTTCCTGAAGAAGCCCACAGAGATATGCATCAGATATGCATATCCCTTGAGGAGGAATTAGGACTCTGTTTTATCACTGAACTCTCGTCATGACTTTTCTTGTTAAACTGCTCTTCCTTTGTTTCTGCGTTCGCTCACTTCCTAATTAGTAACTGCTTGTGCCTGCTCTTTGGAACTCAGGGAAGACCTAGGAGACTAAAGCCTTTTTCTACAAACTAGTAATGGGGAGGAGGGGCAAGGAAGGGCTTTTGTACCCAGGAGGGCCCTGCAGGGTCCTGCTCGGTTTCACTAATGCTTTCCTGAAAATGAGTATGAAATATGAATATATTAAAATGAGCTATGAACTTACAGGTTATAAGAGGGTCTTTGCTCTTTGATGACTAAACGTATAACAGTGGTTATGGTTCTAATATTTAAGTATTTTTAAATTATCAAGTGCTGTCACACAGCACCAGAGAGTCAGTACGGAATGTAAATAAAAGTTATTTTCTCATTAAAGGTCTTATCTCAGAAGTCACTTCTCCAAGTTTTATTGAAGAGATATTTAGTTGCCAGAGGAATTTCCTCATTTGTTTTTTGGTTGGGACAAAGAACTTCATGACCGCGGTTGCATAGCTGATAGGGACACTTAAGTGTGGATTTTACGGACATTTTAGAGATGTTTCCAACACATGTCCATTGGCCTTTTTTCAGAAGACATTGCATCCTCCAACTACATCCAGTTTGCTTGAATAATGCCCGTTGGAGCGGTGTGTTTGACGGGCTGGTTAAGCCTGAGTGAAGGTGTTAGGGATGGTGGGTGTGTGTTCTCTGTTGCAGAGCTCCCAGGAGGATGAACACTGGGTCTGACTCAGGAAAGCAATTATGTTAAATATTCTCAGTACCGTACATCTCCTCTTACAATATTTCCTTGGTTGAGCTCTTCATCTGAAAAAGAAAAAAAAAAACCTCTTCTTTAGTGACATGGTAACTTAGCTCATTTTACTCTTGTAATTCTGTCAAGTGTTTCATTGGTTTCTCCCCACTCATGCTTCTGGCCATAGGACAGGCCCACATTTCTTGAAAGTCTTACTCTAGACTATTATGAAAAATCTATCAGAGCGGATGAACGTGATCCAGGAGGCTTATAATGCTTTGTCAAAGCGTGATCCTCAGTCCGGCAGGATTGGCGTCACCTGGGAGCCGGTTAGAAATGCAGACTCTCAGGCCCCATCCCAGAGCTGCATTTTAGTAAATTTCCCGGGTGATTCATGGGCACATTGCAGTTTGAGAAGCCCTGCTTCGAGAGGCATCCCGTGATCTTGACGGCCGCCTTGAGCACTCCTGCTGAGCACTGCTTAGGTGGCTCTCTGTTCCAGTCACTGCTGAGCGTTCTTTATGCATTCTCAGTTACAAACTTTGCATCAGATCCGTCAAAGAGATAGTATCACCCCCGTTCTGCACACAGAGCTGAAAGCACAGAGGGGCTAAATAATTTTTAAGGGGCTAAGCATCGAGTGTGTAGCAGAGTAGGCATCTGAACTGTGATGTCTGCCACCAAAGTTTGTCCTCTCTATCAGGTAGTGTTTATTCAATCTGCAGATGCTTCCAACACGCTCATTCAGAGTGTTAAAAGATAATTTTAATAAAAAGGTAAAATCGTGGCTCTCATACAGATATGAAAATGAACACTTTTAAAAATTTTATTTAACTCATCAGTGAGGAAGCTGGTATGGGGTGACAGCCAGTTCAAAGGAACAGACGCATTTGTAGGTCAGCAATATTGAGACGAACGTGGCAATGGAGGCAAAACAGGTTTTCCCACTGTGGGGAAGGGTTGTCTCTCCACTGGACATAACGCATTTGCATGCCTGTAGACAAGGATCGTTTTATGTTGCTATCACTTAACTTCAATACATAGAATTGCAAAATAGCTCTGTTAAAGGACAGGCAGCAAGGCAGATTTTATTCAGTACTACTGAAATGGGTGTAGGGACCCCTGCAGTGGAGTTTTGCTGTAGGGGAGAGAGATGGGACTCAACTCTGAATCCAACAAGGAAATGTGGGAATTTATAGCCAAGGAGCAGGTGGGGGTCAGTGGAGGGAACGTCAAGGGGTAAGGGATGATTCTCGCCAAACCAGCCTGCTAGGAATCTTGCCAAAGGCAGACCAGGGTGATTGGATATCGCTTGGAGGATGGTGGAGGTTGAGGAATTTGGTCAGATAGCAAGGGTGGTCACACCTGGAGGATGGGGGATTCTGGATGAGCTGACTTGGCAGGGTTCTTGTTAAAACTGGTCTCTTAAGGACATGCCCACAAATGGGTCCTAGTTGAAAAAGACCTCAGAGGAACTTGACTAGAGTTTGGTCAAGGAGAGACCATTTGTCAGTTCCTGTAGACTCAGAATCAGGTAACCCGGAGTGGCGAGTGCTGTAGACAATGAATAGCTCTCCACTGAAGAACAAATTTTTCCCTGTAAGGGGAGGTAGAAGAGCACAGTGCCTAAGAACACAGACATGTAGTGGTCTGGGTTCAAAACTCTACTCCAGTTCTAACAGAGTGACTTTACGTATGTTCTTTAATCTTCCAGTGTCTTATTGCTCTCATCTGTAAAATGGGCACAGTCCCTACCTTGTATATTCATTGTGAGGAGTAGATGACACGTGAATAAAGTTGACGACAATACGTAGAGTTGCTGTTATCATCTTCATGTCTAACCAGGAAGGCATATCAGAATTTTTGCATCAAGGAATGTGGATCTTAGTGTCAAAAATATACTCAGTTTATCCAGGGTTTGCAAATTCAAAGCACGTTAAAGAAAGGTCAGAATAATCTTGGCTGTATCAAGTAAGAAAATATTGTTGGAGGTGGCTTTTAAAAGACTTGGAAACACTGCACTGAGAGCAGTTCCATCCTGTCTACACTTTTGAGTTGATCTCAAGGCCCCGAGGATCTCACACTTCAGGACCAGTGAAAAGAGGCACGGCTGGTCCAGTCCAGTTCTCAGTCTGCTCCTATTTTATTTTACCTCTCCTTTGACCCTCCTCTTGCCCATCTGGACTTGAAGTTTCAGTTAGCCTCCATATCAGACTTGTCCTTCTGGTAACCCTTACTTCAACCTGCTTAGGTAAGGCGGTGCTCTCTGTGTGCCTCGGAGGACTTCTACCTAAACCAGGTCCACCTGTTCCCCTTGGGCAAGCTGTGGAGTGGAGGAGCCTGCAAGTTACATGGAGTGAAAGTCTTTTAGGTTCAGTACTCTTGATCCTTCCTTTAACTCTATTGTGGTGGCAGTGATACCGTTAATGGTTTAGGGGAGATTGTGTGCTTCAGTGGGTACGTTGGCATCGTTCAGATCACACACCTCGCGTTAGCTGATGCCGATCGCCTGGGAACAATTTTACAGCTCTGCAAGCTGTAGTTAGCTCAGAGCCACACAAACTAATTCTTATCTCGAAATATGCAAATTACATCCTATCTGGTAGCAGTCCAATGGACTTCCTTCTATTTGCACATTCGTTTCAGTACTTCTGATCTATAAGTCTGTGTGTTCTGTGGCTTCTGCTTTGAACTGGTTCCCTCATGGGGAATAAACGAAAATCTTTAATGCATGTTCATGTCACATCTGTATGGTATTGATGATTGTCCATTTTTGAAAACTATCTTTCCACAGTGGTGGAGGGACCAGAATACCTTAGGGTAACTGATTTAGTAAGAGAGTTAGTTAATTAATCGTTGTCAAGGGTAACCAAAGACAGGTAAAAGTCAAAGTGAAAAACCAAGTTAGCAGGGATTACTTGTAGAAATTTCTGCAAGTTAAGGTGGCTGCAGTGTTCATGTATAAGGAAGTGAAATTCTAATGTAGCCATTTTCATAGCAGTTCTTAATATTTTGAATTAAGTGATGTCCACCAAAACACAGATTCATGGTTTCTTGAAAGTAACGTGATGGTGGGAATCCACCAAGCCAGCATCCATTCTGCAGACTCAGTATGGTAAGCGTGTGCTTGTCTGTCCTCTGCACCACACTCTTTGCTCCAAGGCGACAGGGACACGGTCTTGTCCCCGTCCTTTCTGCAGTAGCCATAGTTCTCTGTGGCACAGATGCCTGGTGAGTGACTGAACAAAGAGGTTGGCCAGGGTCTTCCCCTCATCTCTGTAGACACCAAGACTTGATTTCATCGGTTCTTGGGTCTGATTTCAAAGGCAGACTTGTGTTCACCACACGCGTAAGCCAGAATATTAATTTGTCCGTTGAAAAGAGTAATCAGACTCTCCCGGTAGGCTGGGATGCTTGCCTTTCTCCCTCGGGGAGCTTGCATCACGGGGTGCACATGATAGTCAGGTGTTTGCTTGATGACCTTGAAGTGAGCACAGCTGGCCCCTGCCCCCTCTGTCCTAGAGCTGGCAGGCCAGCTGTCACACCAGCGGACCGGGGGGTTTCTGCCGATGGTCAGGACGCACTCCTGTCTCATCAGCGTCTCTTCCCAGGAACGGGGAAGGAGTGTGCAAGGTACGTAGATAGAACGATTCCTATTCTTTGGGCTTCCCATTTTTAGGCTGTGTTCCCCATGTGTTAAGAAATTCTTTCTTCAGAGACAGAAAGTTGATTCGGTTTTAAGCTTTTCATTTAGATTCACAACTCAGTTTGTGCCCCCTTTCTGGCCACTGTAAATAGAGTTTGGATGTCTCAAGAACTTGGGACTTCCCTGGTGGTCCAGTGGTTAAGAATCCGCCTTCCGATGCAGCGGACATGGGTTCAATCCCTGGTCGGGGAACTGAGATACCACATGCCACAGGGCTACTGAGCCCGTGAGCCACAACTAGAGGGAAGCCCATGCGCCACAACAAAGAGCCCGCGTGCCACAACTAAGACCCAACACAGCCAAAACTAAATTAATTAATTTAAAAAATAATAATTTGGATGTTCTTGGCACTCTTCAGTAACTTACAAGCAAGTTATTCTTTGGGATGTTTTATTTGTCTGGGGACTGAATGCATATTGCATTAATTAAAAGTCTTTAACTCTGTGTTTTAGTGGTCCTTGTGGATACCGACTAAATAATGATGACAGGGCTTCCCTGGTGGCGCAGTGGTTGAGAGTTCGCCTGCCGATGCAGGGGACGCGGGTTCGTGCCCCGGTCTGGGAGGATCCCGCATGCTGCGGAGCGGCTGGGCCCGTGAGCCCTGGCCGCTGAGCCTGCGCGTCCGGAGCCTGTGCTCCGCAACGGGAGAGGCCGCGGCAGTAAGAGGCCCGCGTACCGCAAAAAAAAAAAAAGATAATGATGACATTACTTTGTAGGGACTGAATCACTTGTTCTGGTTAAGAGATATTCTTTGCATTTTCAGAGCCTTAATTATCATTAGTTTTCAGTACCCATTGTAGTCTCTAAGCTTCTTGCTATATTGTGAAATCTTGCCAGTTGGTTTTCAATTCAAGTCTGACTTATGAAGATAGAATTTCAGATCAGCCACATAGATAACAATGATAGCAGAAATGCTTGTTTTTGTGTATCTTTCCCCTAATCTTATTAAAGATTTTTTTCCCCTGTGACATACTGAAGTGATGAAAACGTGCCTGAAGGCTTGGTTGCCGGTACCAAAAAAATAAATCCTATAATTAAATAATAAAAGCAATCAAAATCCATAATCTAAGACTCGCAAGGAATGGAAAAAGAGGAATTTGTACCACTTAATGGTTAGCAAACAGTCAGTAAAAGATGAGACTGGAATTACGGTCAAGGGCCAGGTCCTGGATGGCTCCGTGTGTCCCTCTGAGGCTGAGGGGGGACACGGAAGGGAAATGACACGATCAAATGTGTTAGCAGGACCACCCACCTGGGGACCATGAGGATGGAGCAGAAGGGAAAGGGCCTAGCGTACTGGACACCATGAATTTATCAAGGCACCAACCCACCTACCTGGGTGATTTTGTTCCCAGCAGTCCTTGGGGGCAGGTATAGGAATGCATTAGGCCAGATGCTGTATTGCTCCATTATGGCAGATTTGCAAGGTGGATGTGACAGAATGTTGAAGGAGCAGGAACTTGGGCATGCTGGTGAGATGCTACCCATGCTACTCATGAGCAGACAAGCAATCTTGTCTAGTGACGGGCAAGCAGAGATTGTGATCTTGTAATGGAGCAATTAAAGAGACGTTGGCAGGGCAGTTGTTAGAGCCATCTCAGCTCTCTGGTCTGGGACGCCTCAAGCACTAACTTGGTTCATCAGGTTCTAGCAGATCTCCAGGAGGATGGCCACCGTCCCTCCGTGACTTGTCCTGGGAGGCTGTCTCCACTGTGTATTTGGCAGATGGTATGTGGGGTGATTCTTTTCTCTTCTTTGGCTAATTCTGGTAAGAAGTTCTTTAAAAGGGCTTTCACCAGCAAATTGAAATTAAAAAAAAAAAAGCTATCAGAGTTGATGGAAAGATAATTATTATCTTTATAATAGATAATTATCTATTATCTTATTTTGAACCCATGAGAGTCTGGCCCCAGAGATTTTGGTTCTTAGAGGTTTTTTTTGTCTCCCAGACCCAACTGCTCAGACCGCCAAATTGAGTTAGTTTGGGGGGGGCAGGGGTTCCTCTCCGTTCATATCCTAGACTTCTACCTACAGCAGCTCTGATGTGCTTTCTCTGCTGCTTTCTTTACCATTTCAAGTTCTCCCTGAACATCCAGTCCTTTTGGATGGGCCATTCCAACCTGATCCCCAGTCATCCTTCCTCAGGTTATAAATCAGCCCACACGACTTGTAGCCATCGCATCTTCTGCCAGGTTACTTATGACCCCAGGTCTTTGGATTTCCTACTTTCATCTCCTTGTATTTCTCTCTGTCCCCTTTGCCTCGTGTGAGAGATGTCCCCAAATCAGAAGTTGAGGAGGATTTATTCTAATGTCTTCGTCTGTGGTGGATGCCATCTTCTCAAATAGGATCATGACCTCTCTCAACTCAAACCTGGGAAGGTTTCTTCTTTCCCTCTCTCAAGAGCAAGTAACTCCCTTGTGGTTTTCCTCATGAGCTCAGATCTAAGGAGCGTCTAATTCTCACTTATTCCCACAACGGAGACGACTGATGGTCTAGCCCTCTCCCTGGAAGGTCTAATGCCTTCCACTTCTCCACGGGTCCTGGCATCTCTTACGGTGTCAGGTCTTCAGGCATCTTAAAACATGGCGGTTATATTGTTAATTTGTATTTCTGTCACTTTGAATAACAAACGTTGTTGAAAACAGCACGAACTAGGAGTCTTGTCTAAGAGGCAGTGAAAGGGGCTATATTGGCCAGATGCCTAATGTAGACAAACATTTGAAGTTTATGGGTTCCACAGGTCAGTGTTTTAGCATTTTCCTAGGAAGATTTTAATGACATTAGATGAAAAAGAAGAAAACTAGGAAGATCCTTTGAATGAAAAGGGGGCAGGAGAGAAAGAGAGAACTCAAGGGGCTCCCCTTTCTGTTCCTTTTACTGTGAAATGACTTCTGTGGGTGGGAGAAGTATTACCATACCATCCCCTATTGTAATAACAACAACTGAGGATACAACACAGAATGCATTTAGGAGAACAAGAACACAACATTTATTCAGTAACTTTTGTGTATCCGCTGTTTTTATACCCATCCCATGTTATCCCTTGTCTTGGTCCATTCAGGCTGCTAGACCTGGACCGGGTGGCGTATAACTACCAGAAATTAATCTCTCACAGTTCTGGAGGCTAGAGGTCCAAGGTCATAGCATGTACAGGTCTGGTGTCTGGAGAGCCCACTTTCCCATAGACAGCCATCCTCTCATTGTAACCTCACAAGGCGGTAGGGGACCAGGAAGCCCTCTTGGGCCAATTTTATAAGGGCACTAATCCCATTCATGATCACCCCCTCCTCATGACTTCATCACCTCCCAAAGCCCCACCTCCTAATACCATCACCTTGGGGGCGAGGGTTTCAACCTATGAATTTTGGGGGGATACAAACATTTAATCTGTAGATCCCTATAAACTACCTTATTGAGTAAATATTTAAAAAGGAAACTCTTGGATTTAAAGGCCAAGGTCAGAGAGTGGAGCCCAGATTCAAGGCTGGCCCTGCTGGCTGACACCTAAAGCCCCTTTTGTCCCTCTGGCTTCATTCTTCACTCTCTCACCTCCACTTCCCCACAGGTACCCTCATGTGCTTTCCCATGGGCCTTCTGTGATTTCAGTTGGGCAAAGCTGTTTGGACTTTTTATTAACAAGGATACTCTCCGATTTAAGGAAAGTGCTCTGACACCAAACCCTGGGTGCCTGTTTGTCACAGTTTCACAAATTCAGTCTTGCGAAGCCATCAGAATTCAAAGCACTGCTGGCTCAGTAATTCACTTCATTAACGGTGCTGCCTGAAAAAAATACACAGCAAATTAGAAATAAACAAATCCTTGGAAAGTACGGTAATACATTCAGAAAGCACAGCAGGTGAGGCACATAGACAGAAGGAGGACGGAAGTGGGGAGGGGGGGACTTCCCTGGTGGCGCAGAGGTTAAGAATCCACCTGCCAATGCAGGGAACACGGGTTCGAGCCCTGGTCCGGGAAGATCCCACATGCCGCGGAGCAACTAAGCCTGTTCGCCACAACTACCGAGCCTGCTCTCTAGAGCCCGCGAGCCATAACTACTGAGCCTACGTGCCACAGCTACTGAAGCCTGCATGCCTAGAGCTCGTGCTCCACAGCAAGAGAAGCCATGGCAGTGAGAAGCCCACTCACTGCAACGAAGAGTAGCCCCTGCTCACCGCAACTAGAGAAAACCCGCGCGCAGCAACGAAGACTCAATGCAGCCAAAAAAAAAAGATAAAGAGGGATTTTGTGAGCCCATATGTATTTTGTGCACTGTCTTTTTAGACAGCACTTCTGGAGGATTAATTATGAATCTCTCTTGTTTATATCTTTATCTTGATACCTCCTGCCACCTCACCTCCCATATCCAACTTATTATGAAGTCCTGGCAGTTTTACCTCCAGAATAGATCTCAAATCTGTCAGCCTCTCTTCCTGCCGATGGGCAAGTGGATGTGGGCTTCTGGTCCACTCTTGGATCCTGATTGCCTCTTTCTCTGGCCACAGAGGATGATTGCCCTTTTCTGACAACCACTGTGCAGTCAGGTCGGGCATGCAGCTAGTTCTGGCCAGGCTGAAGCATCCGGATACAGAGGAAGACCTTCCAGCACTTTCTTCTCCTGCCACAGCGATTATGGAAGTGGGTTGTTGAAAGGAAGGTGCCCCAAGAGCGCAGTATGCAGTATTCCTAGATCGCGGGGAGCACGGCCGCCCTAGAGAGCTACCCAGTGTCTAGTGGGCATTTCTTGAGTAAGAAACAGACCTTTATGATGCAAAGCAACTGCCGTTGGGGGATGTCTGTGAGCGCATCATAGTCTGTTCCATCCTGGCTGGCAAAGCAAGTTGCCGTCCTCTCTCTCCTGGAGCCCTGCAGAAGCCTCCTAACTGTCCCACCTTTTCTGTAGTCCTGCTTCCTCTCGTTTCATTTCTCAGTCAACTACTTAAAGCGCACCTGAGGCCAGGCCCATCCATCACTCCCTGCCCCTAAGCTATTGCTCCCTGTGTCCTTAGGGTCCATTCTAAACCTGGTTCACCAGGCCTGTGTGCTCTGGCCCTTACTTACTGCTCCAGACACCCATTAGCCTTTCAGCCTTGAGCCCCACCGGCCTCCTTTCAGCTCCTCACACATTCTGGGGCCTTTGCACATGCTTTCCCCTCTATCTGGAATGTTCCCCCCTCTTCCCAAAGTAACGCCCTTGGATTACCCTGGGGATCTGCACCCAAATGACACTTTCTCAGAGGCCCCCCGGCCCCCAGGGTGCAGGCAGCTCCCCATGGCACCCACTGCTGTCTTCAGGATCCTGATAACCACAGATCAGAATTCGGTATTCATTCCTGTGGTTGGTTGGTTGATATACATCGTTCTCTTTAACCGGACTGCAGGCTCCACTAGGGAAAGGGACTGTGTGCTGTGTTATCCAGCTCGGTATCCCGAGTCTCCTGTGCGTGGCTCCCAGCACATATTAGATCCTCAGCAGATACCTTCAGGATGATTAAATAGACACACTACCAGGAAGTTGGAGTTGTGTGCATGTTTTCGAAGTGTAGGGAAAGTGGTGGTTGATATATTTTTGAGCATTTACTGTGGTAGGCGTGGTACCAGGTGCTTTTCATTGTTCCCTCTATCGTGTATATATCATGACAATAGCACTATGGGGTAAGGACTAGAGATGCAGAAACAGAGGCCTCAATCAGTTCAGTAGCACACCTGTCCGCAGGGCTCGTTAGGCAGCCCGACTCCATGACCCATTTCCTTAACTCGCTTGATTTGGTTTTGTTCCAACTCCAGTTCTTCCAAGTTCATAAAACAATAGCAACAGACCCTTATATCACAGCTACTGTAATAATCAAAGGCCAGATTTATCTTGCCTTCTTTTGGGAGAGCATTACAGATGTCCTGTGTCTGCATGCTTCCTAGCTGGAGACATCTTTTAGAAATAAAGCCTGCTTACACACACGATGATTAAAACTATTCAATAACTTGTTCATTGTACATACTAACCTAAAGTATGAGAACATGAAAATACAGTCCCCCATGGAGTGTTCTTTTCTGTTTGACTTTATCATGTCAAAAAAAACTTTCTTTTTTCTTTTTTCATTTAGACCCATTGTTGCAGGTGAAAATATCAATTTCCTTTTCCACAGAGAAATCCAATAAAGGGATGAAAATGAGACCTCAATTGGGCCCCCATTATCAATTCAATCTGCTTTTTGTTAACCGTATCTCATAAGCTGTCCTTTTAAATCAATCTCTTTTTGAATCTCTTTCACAAAACAGCACATATCTGAACGAGAAGTTCCTCCCACCGACAGAGAGATGCCAAAATCTTCAAGCCGGCTTGGAGACTTTATCTAACAAGACGAGAAAGTAAGTTCTACTCTTTGCCTTGAATGTAATTTTTTTTAAAAAATGGAACTTTATTTATTTATTTATGGCTGCACTGGGTCTTCCTTGCTGTGCGGGCTTTCTTTAGCTGTGGTGAGCGGGGGCTACGGGCTCTAGGCGTGCGGGCTTCAGTAGTTGTGGCTCGCGGGCTCTAGAGCACAGGCTCAGTAGTTGTGGCGCACGGCCTTAGCTGCTCTGCGGCATGTGGGATCTTCCCGGACCAGGATCGGCAGGCAGACCCTCAACCACTGCACCACCAGGGAAGCCCGAAGGTCATGACTTTTGTTAAGTGTCTCTCACTCTCCTTTTTCACTTCATTCCCTCCGCTGGACTCTTCAGCCTAGGGGTGAGCTCCTAATGGTTCCCTGATACTGTATTTGGATTTTCCTACATCCAGCCCAGGACTTTGGGAAAAGTGCCTTCTTTAAGCTTTTCTCAAATGACTCGGTTTGAGCAGGCCACTGTTTTTGCCGGGACCCTGGCTTATGGCAGATGGGCCAGAACTAGCAGTTGCAAACACTTCTTTTCTTGCACAATAAATACATTGAATCTTGAGGTGGAAGTAAAGCAGCTCGTGCATTATAGATGGCACTGCACGTCTGTGTTGATCATATTCGAGCCATTGTTTTGCTTGTTGTTTGCTGGAAGTTTTCCTGAGGGACTCAAATTCCACATGTCTTGCGGCACCACGCCTCGAGAGTAGAACTTGGAAAAATTGGTCCTTGCTCCCCGTTCCCTGCGACAAGCCTGTTGTATCCCTTGCCCGACATGTGAGTCAGTGTGTGAAAGCTTCAACTGACTCTCTTCACCTCTCTGTCTCTGATACGAGCTGTCTTTGTTCCGCAGAGTGACAAAAGTGCTTAACGTAACCATGACCCGTAGCTGTACTTGGGAGCAAAGCGCTTGAGTCAGCGTGGCGGAAGGTTCTTTCATCACGGAAGGTGACGTTGTGTTTCAAGGCAGAGAATCTTACACTCCCTTTATGGGCGTCCGCAAACGTGGTTAACTGCAGCACGCGAATGAGATGGCCTGGGCATATGGTCTCACGTTTGCTCTCACTTTGTTCCTATGGGTTTGGATTTGGCGCTAAGATCTTTTCTCGGCTGTTCTTTAGAGAGATGCCTTTTCATGACCTGCACAGTTTTCAGCCAGCTCGTGCAATTAGCCTGCACTGTTATTCTGTTCCGCAGAGGTCTAGAGAAAGTAGGCATGAATTACCATTGTTATGAAAGTGTTATTTTGCACTCAGGAGACTAATTTGTTCAGTTGTATTGTCTATTGTCCAGAACCGCAGCGTTCTGCGACCACTGTTGTTACAGACGTACAGGGGACAGTCAGGAAAGCTATTCGGTGCGTGGTGATAAAAGGCAATTTCATTTTCTTAGAAATAATGATTTAACTCTGTTTTTTTTTTTTTTTGCCTCTGTGCGGCATGTGGAATCTTAGTTCCCCGACCAGGACCAGGGATCAAACAGGCGCCCCCTGCAGTGGAAGCGTGGAGTCTTAACCACTGGACCGCCAGGGAAGTCCCTAGCTCTGTTTTTTTCATGGTCTGTTAAAGAGTTAGAATTTTCTCTTTCCCCAGCCAATTTGTCCATTTCAGATGCTAAAATGGAATTTAGGAAGAGGGCACTAGAGTGGGAGGGAAATGGTGCTCTATCTCCCACTGGTCTTGACTTCATTTTTCAATAAAAGGAAGTTAAACAGTTGCCATTGGGAAGACCATCGAGATGGGGTACCTTGTATCACAAGTCTTTATTTTCTGTTTAAGGCTCTGAGCTCCAAGACCATGAGTTTGTGGTTCTGTCCATGGTGCCTGTCACAGGGCTCAGCCCATAGTAGTTGCTAGTAAGTATTTGTGGGATTAAACTAATGAATAAATAAATATACCTCTTATATCCTCAAAGCATTTTCTCTACCATCTCTAATTTGTAGCTCTTAAAAAATTATCCATAAACTTCAACTCGTTTTTGAAACCTATCTTTCACTTCTCTGGCTCTGTCTCTTACTTTGAATCTGAAGTTTTCTGTTTTTTCCTGTCTCATTCTTTCTCCCTGAATGTTTCTCTGGGTTTCTCCATCCCACAAGACCAGGTGTCTCCCAGATAAAATATTATCATGAACTAAAATGCTACCTAGCCGGGGCTTCCCTGGTAGCGCAGTGGTTAAGAATCCGCCTGCCAATGCAGGGGACACGGATTCTTGGTCCAGGAAGATCCCACATGCCGCGGAGCAACTAAGCCCATGTACCACAACTACTGAGCTCACGTGCCACAACTACTGAAGCCCACAAGCCACAACTACTGAGCCCACATGCCACAACTACTGAAGCCTGCACGCCTGGAGCCTGTGCTCTGCAACAAGAGAAGCCACCGCAATGAGAAGCCCGTGCACTGCAATGTAGAGTAGCCCCCATTCACCGCAACTAGAGAAAGCCCGCGCGCGCAGCAACGAAAAGTAGCTCACTGCAACTAGAGAAAGCCTGCGTGCAGTAACGAAGACCCAATGCCGACACAAATAAATAAATAAATAAATAAATTTATTTTCTAAAAATCTGTAACATACTACCTAGCCATCTTATCACTGCTAGTTTGCATTTTTCAGTATGGCAAAGATTATTTGTAATCTTTTGTGCTATGTGTATATGATTGTAAAGTGTTGACCATATGAATATCCAAGTTGTCCATCTTAGTTCACATTGTTTCAGACCAATGAGCTGGTTTTTCAAGAGGAGATACTTCAGAGGGGCTGATCCAGGAAATGAACTCATTCCTCCCCATCTTATGTTTTGCTGCCTCTGTTCCTGTGCCTTTTTCTTCCTGTGTTCCTCTTCCATTTTCCCAGATGATCCTGGATCCCAAGAAAATGTCCATCTATATTTCTTCAGTTTCCACCACCTGGTCAGGGTAGATGAGCTACTCCAACAAAATCTCCCCAAACGCAGTGTCATAACACAGTCTTGTATTCTCTCTCATGCAGCATTCAGTATAGATGTTCCTTCCTGGTCAGGCAACTGTCCTCTGAGTACTGACTCAGGGATTCTGGCTCTTTCCATCCTATGATGCAGGCATCTTCAACAGGTGACCCCAGGGTTGCTGCTGAAGGAGAGGGTGCTATGGAGAAAGCACACCCAGCTTGGAGTGGACACACATCACTTCCATTCACGTTCCACTGGCTGGAACTAGCCTACCTAGATGTTTCGGGTCATGTGACTGGGCTTGGCCAATAGAACGTGAGTGGAGCTGGCGCGTGCTTGGCGTGGGGGAAGTAGTTTCTGGCTGGGATGCCGCTTACAGCAACAGCTATGCTATGGAAACGGAGCGCCAATCAGTGACGTCAACCAGATATTTCTGCGCCATATGTATTAAATAGCTCTGCCGTTCCCATCATTCTGTTGACTCTAGGCCCTTCAGGTCTTCCTTAAAGATGGAAGGAAACATTTTTCTTAAACAACCGCAATCTCTTATATCTTCTGAACACTTGAGTAGTTTAAATAGTACTTCTAGGGAAAGGAGATATTTAGAGCTCTTCTTAGGGACAGAGTGTAAGCCACTGCCCTGTAACTTCCTGCGCAATCACCGGGGCATGAAAAAGTTGCTTGTGTTCAAATAGCTTTTCTTGGTAAGATTCAGATTCTCAGAATTAAGGTTTGGAAGCCAGGCTTGCATAGGCTGGGTGTGGCTTGAACCATACACTGCTTGGTGAGTGTGTATGTCTGATGAGCTACTTCATGCCATACCATTTAAAATTACTGAGAACAAGAGAATTTTCTGAAAGGATCATCTTAATGGGGCATCCTAAAGATGTCTGTTCGAAGGCTCTGTTTTGCAGGATGAAAGGCAAAGTGAATTGAAGGCTGGCCCCAAGCGTTCTTCCTGTTTATTATCTCAGAGAGCACAGCATGACCTGAATTGCAGCTTGAAAAGAAGAAGTATAAATTATGGCAGATCAGGCTTCAAAAAACCTGACTCTGAACATACCACTTGATAGCCTGTTAACAAAGCAAGTATTCCTAAGTTTTCACTTGTCTGTCAGGAAAAACAGCTTGTGGTCATTTACAAGATTTTCTCGGCATAGAGTGATGTATGACTTGTTCACCTAGCTTTAAATCTATGGTGCTTTCTTTGCTTCTTAAAGAGATACCCACAGTTTTGTCTGTCTTTTCATCTCTGACCCTTTAACTTGCCTTTTGTGGTCAGCTTTTAAGGACTAGCCCTTAAAATCTAGCCCTACTTCCTTTCCTTGGTATTGAGGTCAGAAAGAAGAAGTTAACACAAAACAGCCATTCATACCAACTTGGTATGTTCTTAATATCTTGTGATGTATCTCTTGGTAACCAAAGGAGTGGCTGTGTTTGCTCGTATAAACTTTTAAGTTGGGGCAGGTGAGCTAACATCGAGGCTATGATAGAAGTCTCTGAAAAGTTTTTTTTTTTTTTTGCAGTTGTGTCAAGTCTATCAAAAGGTGGTTTAGCCATCATTCTGTGCCTCAAAGAATACATAAGAAATAAACCATCATACAATTTAAGAGCTTGAAGGAATAGTCTCTTAAATTCTTCTAATCTGTATACTTTTTTATGTGTAAGTTTTGTTTTTCTAAAAAATCTAATTTCCTCAGTTTAAAGATAAAAGTGGGATCATGCCTTGTTCAGAGTCAGGCAACCAGTTAAAGACAAGGTGGGAAATAAAATATTTTGTGTGTGGTTGTTGATGCTAGAAGGGAACTGGAGGAATTCTAGTCTGAATTGCTTAGTTAATACGTGGCAAGAGTTGCTTAGTATCGTTTGTTACCATGCTGAAGATTGGAATCGTGAATTATTTGATTATAAGTGTTTGTCGGTGGAAACAAAACCAACTTTTCCCTCAGAGGAAAACTGAAACACTGACTTTCTCGTTATACCGTAGTCTTGATTGTGTATTCACATTAGGCATTCTTTCCAATTTTAGAAGTGGGATGGAGAAGGAAAGCAAATCTGTCATTGATACTTTTGCCCACCACTTTCAAATACGTTAAAGGTATCGTTTCTTTACTATCTGTGGTAGCCAGACTTCCAAGGTGGCACCCAATGATCATTTCCTCCTGGTATTTACTTGCTTCTCCCCTGCCTCACTGAATAGGGCTGCCCTGTGTAAACAATACGATATCGCAGAAATAACGATGTGGGATTTCAAGGCCAGGTCATAAAAGGATTTGATAGTTCTGCCTTGCCTGCTGTTGGATTGCTCGCTGTGGGGGAAGCCAGCTGTCATGTCATGGGGACACTGAGAGGTCCACATGGCAAGGAACTAAGATCTCCCACCAACAGCAGCACCGCCTATGTCAGTGAAGCTCCTTGGAAGTAGATACTCCAGCCCCGACCAACATCTCGACTTTACATCCTAATGAGCTGCTGGGCCAGAACTATCCTGCTAAGCTACTCATGAATTCCTGACCTACAGAAACTGTGCAGTAATAGTTTATTGTTGTAAAACAACTAAGCCACTAATTTTTTTCATAATTTTTCACATAACCACGGATAACTAATTGACTACTCAATTCACAATCTTTATGATATTATATTTTTATCATAATGACAATTATTATGATTACCAAAATTATCAATAGTGGTAATAACAACTACCATTTTTGTGGACCTACTGTATGCAAGATAACTTAAGTATATCTACAGTCTTTGCAGTATTTCTTCAGAATAGCTTTTGTTATTCTAACTCCACAAGTGAAAGAGATGAAGTCGGAGGGTTGAATGGCTTGCAGAACATCAGACAGTTAGAAAAGGCAGAGCCAGGGCTCGGATGACATTCTGACTGTTTTTTTCTCACTAGTGTATGGTTCGAACCTTAATGAGAACAGAATTACAAGTCACAAGTACAGGAAGAGAAAGGCATTTGACTTTAAAATGCGAAGCTACTTAAAAGCAATCTTCCTCCAACATACCATATACTTTCCTCACTTTTTGTTCCTTACTTTACTTAAACATCCGTAATGTAAATATACACAGGTAGCTTTATCGTGTACAGCAACCGCTGTACCCTGATTGTAACTCGGGGACCAGGATGGCTTTTCTTGGTAAGATCACGGCGGATGGCTAATTATCGTCATAGTTCAAAACCAATATCTGAAACCTTTGGGTGTTTTTACGTTCTGATCATATATTAATTTTCAGTTTCAGAAACACACAGCAACTTCTCTGTGTCCAGCACTATGAAAGGCACAGAGACAGTTATCCTCAACCTGGAGGTGTGTATCATACTCCCTGGGAGCTTTTTCAAAGGATGCGTGGTTGAGAACGGGTTGAGAACTCTTGCTTAAGGAACACAATGATAAAGAAATTATTTCTACTCTTTTAACAGCTTGCAGTATATTAAGAAAGTCAGGGACTTCCCTGGCGGTCCAGTGGTTAAGACGCAGCACTTCCACTGCAGCGGCCGCGGGTCTGATCCCCGATCGGGGAACTAAGATCCTGCATGCCACGCAGCGCGGCCGAAAAATAGAAAAGAAAACAAAACCAACGCAACAAAAAAACAAGTCAGATAGTTACAATACTTTAGTTTCTCCTTCTCAGTCTTTGTAGATTCCTCCGCATCTCCCCTCACTTTTGACACTGGAGTGTTCCAGCGCTCAGTCTTCAGACCTCATTTCTTTTCATCCTCAGACCTCAGGGGCCTCATTTAGTCTCATGGATTTAAATACCGTCTACATACTAATGATTCCCAAGTTTGTATTTCCGGCCTAGACTTCTTTCCAGGTTTCTATGACCTCTGCCCAGTGATCACCTCCCTGGGGTACTCATAAGGAATCTTGTGATCCTTATAAATCTCACGGGATCTCCTGGATCCACCCCCCGAACTTTGTACTTCAGCACTGTTCTCCATTTCAGTTAATGGCAAGTCTGTTTTTCCAGTGCTCAGATCTAAATGCTTGGAGTTATCCTTGACGCCTTTCTTTTTATCCATCCCATTGTCTGTCATTAAATCTCACTGGCCACCTTGAAGTCATACCCAGAAGCTGATCATTTCTTACTCACTCTATCACTTCCAGCCTGGACCGCGCCATCTTTATTCCACTCCTGGGTTGTGGCCAACTTCTCTAAATTGCTCTTCCGGCTTTCACCCCTGCTCTCCTAGAGACTCTTCTCAATGAAGTAGACAGTGGGAACCTTTCTAAATGTAAGTCAGACCAGGTCACTTTTCTGTTCTAATGTTTTTGCATTTCACTCAAAATAAAAGACAAAATTCTTAAAGCAGCCTACTACAAGGTCCTTAGAGCACTTCTCAAATATACATGTAATATATTTGCCAGCACAAAGGAGCTGTTATGGGTGGGAGCAGAGTTGCATCAGGCTAAGGAAATGACTACAAATGGTAAAGTAATAATTATAACAATGTGTAATTGGGTTTATAACATTAATAGATGTAATATTGTATAACAAAAATTCCACAAAAAGAAGAAAAAGGGGAGAGACTGATATAAGAGTAATATTTTTATATATTAGAGCAATTAAGCTAGTATAAGCTGAAAGCTGATTCTGATAAGATGTGTGTGATAAACCATAGAGCAACCACTAAAAATGTAGTTAAAATTATTAAAGATGTCAAAATGGTACATTAGAAAAATTCACTTAAGGCATAGGAAAGCATAGGAATAGGGGAACAAAAAAATACATGAGACATAAAAAAAACAAAAGTAAAATGGCAGAGGTAAATGTAACTGTATCAGTAATAACATTAAATATGAGTGGACTAAACCATGCAATCAAATGGCAGAGACTGTCAGACTGGATTAAAAAGCATGATCAAACTATGCTATCTACAGAAGATACATTTTTGGATTCAAATACACACACAGATTGCAAGTAAAAGGATTTTTAAATGTATATCTTGCAAACAGCAACCACAAGAAAGCTTGAGCTGATATATTGATATTAAAATAAATAAACTTTTAAAACAAAAAGTGTTAGTAGAAATAAAGCAGATCCTATCATCATAAAAGGGTCAATCCAGCAGGAAGATATAACAGTTATAAACACATATACATCTAATAACAGAGCACCAAAGTACACAAAGGAAAAACTGACAAAGGGAATAAATAATTCAGCAATAATTGGAGATTTTAAATACTTTATTTTCAGTAGCGGATACACCACCAGACAGAAGATCAACAAGGAAATAGTAGAATTGAACAACACTATAAACCAGCTAGACTTAACAGACATCTATAGAGTACACCACCCATCAACAGAATGTACATTCTTCTCAAGTGCACACAAAACATTGTCCAGGGTAAATCATATGCTAGGTTATAAAACAAACCTCAATAAATTTAAAGAATAGAACTAACACCAAGTATGTTGTGTGACCACATTTTTATGAAATTTAAGATGAATATTCAGGAAAAATAATTGAGAAACTCACAAATCTGTAGAAATTAAACAACATACTCTTAACTGTGCAGTGGGTCGAAGACGCAATAGAAAGGGAAACCAGAAAATACCTCGAGATGGATGAAAATGAAGACACAGTAGGCCAGCGTTTATGGGATATGCAGAAGGTGATAGCTAAAGTATACAAGACGTCTTTTTGAGACGGTAAAAACGTCCCAAAATTGACTGTAGCGATGGTTGCACATATCTGCGAATACTCTAAAACCCACTGACTTCTCTGCTTTAAATGGGTGAGCTGTATGGCATACTAATTATACCTCAGTGAAGCTGTTAAAAACTTGAACAGGTCTGCAGATCTTTTGAGGATTTTATTTTAAGACAGAGTCTGATTCTGTAGGTGTGAGGCAGGGCCCGAGAATCTGCATTTCTAACAATCTTTCTATGTGATGCCGATACTGCCAGTCTGAAGTCCACACTTTGAATAGCAAGGCCTCTACCATCAGATTTCCTGTGACCTTTCTGGCCTCATCTCCTGCCACCTTCATGAGTGGATTCCTGAGTGACTCGTGTGTGATTTCCAACCAACCTGACCATCTTGCTGTTCCTCAAACATACCGTGCCTGCCTCTACCTCTGGCCTTCACACTTGTCCTTCCCTTTGCATAGAATGTTCTTCTCATTCCCAAACCCCCATATGTGTATTGCTTACTTAATCCCTTTCTTCAAGTCTCTGCCCAACTCTTCCCTCCCAGGGAGGTCTTCCCTGACCGCCCCACTTAGATTGCAGCCCTATTTCACATACTTTCTTTCTCTCTATTCCTGCTTTATTTTTCTTCACAGTACTAAGTACATTATACTTCAACATGATTTTAATTTATGTATTATTTGATGTACAGTTTCTTAGGGCTGCCATAACAAATTACCGTAGACTAGGTGGCTTAAACAACAAAAATTTATTTACTCACAGTTCTAGAAGTCTAAGACCGAGGTGTCAGCAGGTTTGGTTTCTCTGAAACCAAAACCAAGTCTCTCTCCTTGCCTTCTTGCTGTATGTATGAAGCGTACATACCTGGTCTTTTCCGTATGTATGGTCTTTTCTGTATGTAGGCCAGCCTCCTGGTATCTCTCTGTAAATAAAAACTTCCTTTTCTTATAAGAATACCAGTAGATTGGACTCGGCCCACCCTAATGGTCTCATTTCAATTTAATCCCCTATTTAAAGGCCTTATTTCCAAATATAGTCATATTCTGAGGTACTGGGGATTAGGGTTTCAACGTATGAGTTTGGGGGAACACAGTTCAACCCATACATTGAGTTTATTGTCCATAATCCCCTATTACAATATAAATTTCATGAGAATGTGGACTTTTTTAAGAAAATTTATTTTGTTCACTATTTTTATCATTGGTCTCTAGAACAATATCTTGCACATAACAGATGCCCAGGAAGTACTTATTGAGTAAATACATGAAAACAAAAGGTAAGTGCTATAGAGATATTTAGTGGATTTGAGGTGGTGCAAAGGACATGGGAGAAAGAGATCAACTCTGCTTATGTGAGTCAGAAGAATTTAAAAGGCAAAAGGTTCCTAGCCATTCATATATGGTTTAAAAATCTTACCAGGTGTAACATCCATGCTAGCTCCTTCACTCTTGTAACTCACTCTAACTATACAATGTTACTCTTTAAGAGATGGAGAACACCCAATTTATTGGTTCTTTCTGATTCCTTGCAACATATAGGATCCTAGTTCTAAAAATTGATAGTATAAGATCACTAAACTGTTATTTTCAACTCTGGATATCATATGTGGAGATTTCTTTCCATAAACTTGAAAAGTGGGTCATCTTTCTTTCATCTTCAGAAATCATACAGCAGTAGTGTTGTGAGGGAAAACGCGGGAATCTTCAATAGCAGCCTCAGTCCTTGTTTATTCATTCTTTCCATCCTGGTGATGTATTTGCATGTTGCAGATATTTGTGAAGGGGATACGTTTTTAAAAAAATACCTTTATTGGAGTATAATTGCTTTACAATGTTGTGTTAGTTTCTGCTGTACAACAAAGTGAATCAGCTATATGTATACATATATCCCCATATTCCCTCCCTCTTGAGCCTCCCTCCCACCCTCCCTATCCCGCCTCTCTAGGTCATCACAAAGCACCGAGCTGATCTCCCTGTGCTATGCAGCTGCTTCCCACTAGCTATCTATTTTACATTTGGTAGTGTGTATATGTCCACGCCACTTTCTCGCTTCGTCCCAGCTTACCCTTACCCCCTCCCTGTGTCCTCAAGTCCATTCTCTACATCTGCGTCTTTATTCCTGCCCTGCCCCTAGGTTCATCAGTACTGTTTTTTTGGGGTTTTTTTTTTAGATTCCATATATGTGCATTAGCATACAGTATTTGTTTTTCTCTTTCTGACTTACTTCACTCTGTGTGACAGACTCTAGGTCCATCGACCTCATTACACGTAACTCAATTTCCTTCCTTTTTATGGCTGAGTAGTATTCCATTGTATATATGTGCCACATCTTCTTTATCCATTCATCTGTTGATGGACATTTAGGTTGCTTTTTAAAATGATATTTTTTGTTGGACTGTGAGGTACTGCTTGACTTTGGCATTCTATCAAATTAGTCCAGTGAAGTAAATTGTTACCCCCAAATAATTCTGATGAATAGCACCATGAATAGCTTTCCACTTATGCTATGTATTCCTATTTCACCTTCCAGATCTACCCTCTACCTTTTTCATTCTTGCTGCGTGCTCCAGGAGGCTGATTTCCTTGTGCTTCCTTAGTTGGATTCTCATAACTTTTGGCTTCTGGTCAGGGTCACATTCTGGAAGTCATTGGTATGAGAGTAAAAAATGGGAAGAGAGAAAGTTTGGGGTATTTGTTCCCCTGGATCCCTCTCTGTGGGAGTGGTTTAGGGATGACTTCATCCTCTACCAAAGGCCACCTCTGCAGTCCTGTGACCTTCTTCTACACCTCTAGCCATAGCTCTTTCTGGCTAGTGTATGGACTTAGGGTGGTAAGCGCTTTCCTCCTCTACCCCTATTGTAGCCTTAGTGTGCTTCACCAATCCGTGTAGCCTTTCCTTTACCACGTCCCACCCCTTTGTAAATGGATACCCCTTTCCCTCTTGGTTGGCTAAAGCTAGTCACTGCTTGCAGTATTTCCTAGCACGTGTCTTAAACATACAGTTACTGTCCAAACCCCAAAAGTTAATGATCCAGGGCAGAGAAAGTGTTCTTTAAAAAAAAAATCAATATCTGACTTTTTCAAATGCGGCAATTTGGAGATTTCAGTGGCGCTGTGAAGAAGAACATTGGCATCTTTAGGAATTCATTCCTAAAGCTGTTTTGGAATACTTACCTTGTCTGAGGGACACTAAAAGGTATGCAGAGAATAAAAGTTTGAATCCCTTTCTCCTATGCCAAGTGACAATAATCACAGCATTCTAATTAGAAGTTACCATCACGCAGAGTTAAAAACGATGTAAATAGAGTTCTCCTGCTTCTAGTGGTTGACATGTCAGTAAGTCAGTACCATGTGTAGCTCAGTTCAGCCTGCTTGCTACATATTTCTCTTCTTTGGCTGTCACACATTCATCAGCCATTCCTTTAGCATTTGCCTTACCTATTGAGGTGCTCCTATGTTGGGTGCATAAATATTAACAGTTGTTATATCTTCTTCTTGAATTTATCCCTTGATCATTATGTAGTGTCCTTCTTTGTCTCTTGTAATAGTCTTTATTTTAAAGTCTATTTTCTCTGATATGAGAATTGCTACTCCAGCTTTCTTTTGATTTCCATTTGCATGGAATATCTTTCTCCAACCCCTCACTTTCAGTCTGTATGTGTCCCTAGGTCTGAAGTGGGTCTCTTATAGACAGCATATATATGGGTCTTGTTTTTGTGTCCATTCAGCCAGTCTATGTCTTTTGGTTGGAGCATTTAATCCATTTACATTGAAGCTAGTTATAGATATGTATGTTCCTATTACCATTTTCGTAGTTGTTTTGGGTTTGTTATTGTAGGTCTTTTCCTTCTCTTGTGTTTCCTGCCTACAGAAGCTCCTTTAGCATTTGTTGTAAAGCTAGTTTGGTGGTGAATTCTCTTAGCTTTTGCTTGTCTGTAGAGGTTTTAATTTCTCTTATCGAATCTGAATGAGACCCTTGCTGGGTAGAGTAATCTTGGTTGTAGGTTTTTCCCTTTCATCACTTTAAATATGTCCTGCCACCCCCTTCTGGCTTGCAGAGTTTCTACTGAAAGATCAGCTGTTAACCTTATGGGGATTCCCTTGTATGTTATTTGTTGCTTTTCCCTTGCTGTTTTTAATATTTTTTCTTTGTATTTAATTTTTGATAGTTTGATTAATATGTGTCTCGGCGTGTTTCTCCTTGGATTTATCCTGTATGGGATTCTCTGCACTTCCTGACTTGAGTGACTATTTCCTTTCCCATATTAGGGAAGTTTTCCACTATAATCTCTTCAAATATTTTCTCAGGTCAGCCATTCCTTTAAAAAGTATTGCCCAGTGGAAATGATTGGCTGTACTGACTGAAAATCTTATACCGCTGTATTGACTTGCAGAATTTATTTCCATGTAGACCTGAGCTCTTCAGGGGTTTTATAGAAACTAATTACAAAAGACTGTTTGATCTACACAGGATACCACTTAGAAGCCTACTGACTTAATATTATTGGGGTGTCTCCACCCATTTCAGTTGACAAGGTTTGGCTTTCACCATGAAGAGATGTTATGGGAAACTAAATCAGTACCTCAGCTGTTTACATAGGACTGATAAATGAATATCTTCAAGATAAGGTCTAGGCATCTAATAAGTACCCAATAAATATTTAATGGTTAAGTTAACTAACCATAAATTGTGCCTTTTGAAAAGTCCTGTTTATATCTTAATTGAAATAAAACTAGTCATAGCATGTGGGTCTTCATCTCCAAAGAGATGTCTCTAGAAAAACATTTTATTATTATTCTTTATTGAGGTATAGTTGATTTAAAATATTATGTTAGTTTCAGGTGTACAATATAGTGGTTCACAATTTTTAAAGGTTATGCTCTAGTTATAGTTATTATAAAAGAGTGGCTATACTCCCTGTGCTATACAATATATTTTCATAGCTTATTTATTTTATACAAAGTAGTTTGTACCTCTTAATTCTCTACCCCAGTCTTGTCTTTCCCCCTTCCCTCTCCTCACTGGTAGCTACTAGTGTGTTCTCTATAGCTGTGAGTCTGTTTCTTTTTTGTTTCTTTTTTGTTTTTTTTAGATTCCACCTGTAAGTGATATCATACAGTATTTGTCTTAGAAAAATATTTTAAATTTTAATATTATATTTACCTAGTATCATTTTTATATGTTATTTATAATCTGTACCTCATTTTGAGTATTACTAATAATGACTGAAATAGATATTATTTATTCTTTTGAAAATAACTTGCTGCATTATTTAGTATGATTTATTATATGTCTTGGTACCAGAAAATACTTCTGATGGGACTGATGTTCAGTTTCATTCTGAAAATAGATGAGATGCAGCATGATATATTGGAAAGAGAGCCAGAGTGTGAATTAAAGGACGTGAGTTGAATTCTTAGTTCATCTGCTTACAGTACAACATTGAGCAAGCTGTTTATCTTCTCAGAACTTTTAGTTTTGTCATCCATAAAAATGGGGGTGATATCATAGGGGTGGCTGCCTCTCACAATTTTGGGGTGAAGACCATACTTTGCAATTGAACACCAACGGTAACTGTAAATTTGCAGAATGTATGATGTGATTCAGAGCATTTTACTCAACAGGAAAATTCTATAGAGGCACGTTTGTTTCACACATTGGCCCACACTCGTAGCATCCATGGGAGTTTTCCTTCTCTAGCCATGCTTCCACCTTACAAATCATGATGGTGCTGTGGTAGTCTTAATTATCTCAAAAAGCTGGTTGGTGATTTATTGTTCAGTAGAAAAGGACCAGCATATAGGGAAAAAAACTCTCTTTAACTTTCCTTATTCTTTAGTCTTCCCCTTTATAATACCAGAGGATAATGCTTCATTTCTAGACATAAAAAAAGATTCTTTGAACACAGCAACTCCAGGAAGTAAGTAGCTTGAGTACTGTCTTCTGCTTACAAAATGGCCAGGAGTATTTCTCCTTTTAAAATATTGATACATATGTCTGCCGTAATGTGTTTGACTTGGTTTTAAGTATCAGGGACTATAAAGTCAAAAGCCCTTCTATGCAGCTAACTTACTAGTAAAATCAGGTACATTATGATTGGCGTCTTTCAATATTAAGTTACACTGGAGCCAGCTACAATTTATTGGGAGACATACGTCATGAAAACAAAACGTTTTTAAGACTAGACATACTTTACAATGAACTTTTATTCTAACTGGAAGTGGGTGATAATTTTAATGTTCTAGACTAAGCTTGATATAATGGGAAGGATGATTGTCAAAATGACACGAACTCTGCTTTTCAAGTACGCCAAAGTTAAAGTATAATATACATAAGAGTGCTTAAAACCTTTGGAGAAATAAAGTCGTCTGTAATTTCCCAAGCTTGTAGTTGCTCCTTGCATCTAATATGATAGTTTTGTTTCACTGAGGCTTAGGACCCCTCTGAATCAGTTTTCTTGATGAGTCAGGTGTGGCAGCAAACTCTTACCTGGCCTTCTTGGCCAGCCTCCATAAGGCTCAGACTGGGGGAAGACTGGAAAGTTCTGAGCCAGTCTCACAGGTTGTGGAACGGGTGGAGAAGGATAGGGGCAGTGGTGTGCTCACGTTTAACCACTAGCTTGTGGAGAATGCCCTGACTTGTCACATTTGCTGCTTCCAGTGATGTAAATTGTCCCACCTTGCCTAATTTCAAGCTACCAGTGGTTTAGCAACCTGCTCACAACGTTGCTGGACATGTACCAGGCAGTTCTTCCAAGCTTGTATGAGCCAGCTCCAGCACAATAATGAGAAAGAAAGTATGGAGCTAGGAAGAGAGGTTCCCCACACCCATCCTGCGGCAGCAAAGAGAGTTGAGAAAAGAGCTTACTCTCAAGTCCAAGAGTTGGCCAAAATGAGATAGGGATTTACTGTGTTTTTTGCTTTTAAAAGTTGCACAGGTTAGATCTCTCACAGCATAACCCCTTTCCTCTATTTCCTGTGTGAAATCTCAGCAAATTCTGCATTGATCACGATTGAGGGAGTTCAGAGTCGAAGATGGAGGCAGTCATGGGTTAATCATTGCAAAAAGGGTAAAAGTGTAACCAGATACGCACACGTGCACACTCATTTTATTTCATGCTAAGAAATTGGGGGGCTTCCCTGGTGGCACAGTGGTTAAGAATCCGCCTGCCAATGCAGAGGACATGGGTTTGAGCCCTGGTCCAGGAAGATCCCACATGCCATGGAGCAACTAAGACCGTTTGCCACAACTACTGAGCCTGTGCTCTAGAGCCCATGAGCCACAACTACTGAGCCCGTGTGCCACAACTACTGAGCCCGCGTGCCACAACTAGTGAAGCCCGCACGCCAAAAGCCCATGCTCCTCAACAGGAGAAGCCACCGCAATGAGAAGCCCGCGCACCACAACGAAGAGTAGCCCTCGCTCGCCGCAGCTAGAGGAAGCCCGCACACAGCAACAAAGACCCAGTGCAGCCAAAAATAAATAAATAAATAAATTTATTAAAAAAACAAAAAGAAAAGAAAAGAAACTGGGAAAGTAGGAAGGATGAGTTGGGTTAATGGACTGGCTGAAGTGACTGACTAGCTACTGAGCTCTAATCTGAGGCTCTTCAGGCAATATGCTGAGGAAGGGGTAGGCTTTAATATAGGGGTAGGTGAGTTGTGAACAGGTCAAGGGAGTGCACGTCAGCACTGGGGAATGTTACTGAGTAGAAGCCATAATCTGTGGAGTAAGGAAATATTGCTTTGAACTTACAGTAGTGTATGACCTCATTACATTTTGTATTTATAATTAAATTACTCACGTATTTCCTGGGTTAACAAGAATAATCAGCTTGATCTGGGATTGTGTTAGTCTAGAAATGCTTAGCCATCGAGGTCCTGTGGGGAAAGGCATAGTCTAGAAAGGCAGCCAATGTGTAAACACGGAATGAAATTCGATGTGAGAAAGGCTATTATAGAAGTATTGGTCTAAGGACTCTGAGAACACATAGGAAGTAGCAACTTCTCAGTTCTTTATCAGGGCTTCCCTGGTGGCGCAGTGGTTGAGAGTCCGCCTGCCGATGCAGGGGACATGGGTTCGTGCCCCGGTCCGGGAAGATCCCACATGCCATGGAGCGGCTAGGCCTGTGAACCATGGCTGCTGGGCCTGCGTGTCCAGAGCCTGTGCTCCACAACGGGAAAGGCCACAGCAGTGAGAGGCCCGCGTACCGCAAAAAAAAAAAAAAAAAAAAAAAAAGCATATTCATTTAAATATACTGTAGGTTCAGCGTGACTAGAATTTTGAATTTTAGATATTTGGTCCTCAACAATGGCCGATGTATAATGCTCATTATCGTATTTATATCACCATGGAAAATACAACTTTTTAGCCCAATATGAACATTTTAAAAGTTTTTTAAGGGGTAAATTATGTACAATATACTGTAACTTAAGTGTGCAGTGTGAGGAGCCTTGGCATATGTGTGTACCATTACTCCAGTCAGGATTAGGAAGACGTCCATCACCCACCAAAGGTTTCTCATGCTTTTTTGTCATCCGTTCCTCTCGACCACTGCTGCCCCTCTTGTGCCAGCCCCCATTTCCAGGCACCTCCTCACGGGCTCTCTGTCACTGTAGGCTAGTTTTCATTTTCTGGAACGGAATCTACGTTGTGTACTCTTTTTTTGTCTCTATTTTTCCATCCTTTGTAAGTAGATACCACCATCTGTTCATCCATTCACCTCTTATGGATGTTCACATGATAGTTATTTGGGGCTGTTACAAATAAAGCTGCCATACAAGTCTTTTTGTGGCTGTAAGTTCGCATTTCTCTTGGAATACCCAGCAATGGAACGGCTGGGTTGCATGGGGTATATGTAGGTTTACCCTTTGAAGAAATTACCCAGTGGTTTTCAGAAGTAGTTGTAGATTTTCGTTCTCACCAGTAGTGTAGGAGAGTTCCACTTACTCTGCTCCTTGCCGAACTTAGTGTGGTCTGGCTTTTCAGTTTTAGCCACTCTAGTGGATGCATAGTAGTATATAATTGTGATTTTTACTTTGCAGTTCCCTAGTAGCTGATGTTGTTGAGCATCTTTTCATGGGTTGATTTGCGACCTGTTTATCATCTGTGGTGAAGTGTCTGTTCAAATCTTTGGCCCAGCTTTTAACTGGGCTGTTTGCCTTATTGAACTTTGAGTTCTTTACATATTCTGGATAGCATTCCTGGTACTGCAGATTTGCTGGTATGAATTCCTTTAGCCTTTTTATACCTGAAAAAGTCCTTATTTTACCTTCATTTTTTAAAAGGTTTGCTCACTCTCGAATCCTAGATCGACAGTCCTGCCAAATCCTGTACTGTATTTTAATGACATCGTTCCACTGCCTCTGACTTGCATTGTTTCTGACAAGTGTGCTGTAATTCTTTTCTTTATCTCTGTGTACATAATGTGTCTTTTTCCTCTTTTAAGATTTTCTCTTTATCACTGGTTTAAAGGATTTTTTTTTATTATGTGCCTTGGTGTAGTTTTCTTCATGTTTCCTGTGCTTTGGGTTTGTTGAGCCTCTTGGATCTGTCGGTTTACAGTTTTCCTTGAATTTGGAAAATTTCCCACCGTAATGTTTTCAAAATGTTTTTGGTTTCTTCTCTCTTTCTAGGACCATAATTTCTCATTTAGGCCCCTTGAGGTTGGCTCACAGCTGAATGATTCTCTACAGCTTTTTCATTCAACCTTTTTTCCCCTTTATGTTTCATTTTTAAGTTTCTATTGCTGTGTCTTCAAATTCACTAATCTTATTTTATTATACATCATGAGAAATTTAATTTCTTTTTAATTTAATAAATGAAATTTAAACAAAACTTTAGACTCTGACACATTTGGTTTTTATGATAGGATAATAATTTCTCATTTACTGTACTTTTCATGATATGTTTTATTTTGATGACTTAAGATACAGTTGCAGTTCTCATTGGTTTAATTAGATATTTGTATTTGGCCCTTCCCTTTCCGTTTCTCTTTAGTTGAGCTTTGTGAGACAACAACTCTTTTATAACTTTTAAAATTTTTTAATTGAAATGTAGTTGATTTACAATGTTGTGTTAGTTTCAGGTTTACAGCAAAGTGATTCAGGTATATACATATATACATATACAACGTACATATACTTTTTCAGATTCTTTTACATTATAGATATTACAAGATGTTGAATACAGTTCCCTGTGTTTTATCTATTTTATATAAAGTAGTGCGTATCTGTTAATCACAAACTCCTAATTTATCTCTCCCCCCCACCCGTTGGTAACCATAAATTTGTTTTCTATGTCTGTGAGTCTGTTTCTGTCTTGTAAGTTGATTTGTATCATTCTTTTAGATTTCACATATAAGTGGTATCATATGATGTTCATCTTTATCTGACTTACTTCACTTAGTCTGATAATCTCTAGGTCCATCCATGTTGCTGCAAATGGCATTATCTCATTCTCTTTCGTGGCTGAGTAATATTCCAGTGTGTGTGTGTGTGTGTGTGTGTGTGTGTGTGTGTGTGTGTATCTCACATCTTTTTTATCCATTCATCTGTTGATGGACACTTAGGTTGCTTCCATGTCTTGGCTATTGTGAATAGTGCTGCAGTGAACATTGGGGTGCATGTATGTTTTCAGATTAGCATTTTTGTCTTTTCTGGATATATGCCCAGGAGTGGGATTGCTGGATCATATGGTAACTCTATTTTTAGTTTTTTGAGGAACCTCCATACTGTTTTCCATAGTGGCTGCACCAACTTACATCCCCACTAACAGTGTAGGAGGGTTCCTTTTTCTCCACACCCTGTCCAGCATTTGTTATTTGTAGACTTTTTAATCATGGCCATTCTGACTGGTGTGAGGGGATACCTCATTGTAGTCTTGATTTGCATTTCTCTAATAATTAGTGACGTTGAGTATCTTTTCATGCACCTATTGGCCATCTCTATGTCTTCTTGGGAGAAATGTCTATTTAGTTCTGCCCATTTTTTCGATTGGGTTATTTGGGTTTTTGTTGTTGAGTTGTATGAGCTGTTTGTATATTTTGGAAATTAAGCCCTTGTCAGTTGCATCATTTGCAAATATTTTTTACCATTCCATAGGTTGTCTTAGATTCATTTTGTTTATGGTTTCCTTTGCTGTGCAAAAGCTTGTAAGTTTGATTAGGTCCCGTTTGTTTATTTTTGCTTTTATTTCCCTTGCCTTGGGAGACAGACCTAAGAAAACCTTGGTATGATTTATGTCAGAAAATGTTTTCCCTATGTTCTCTTCTAGGGGTTTTACAGTGTCACGTACTATGTTTAAGTCTTTAAGCCATTTTAAGTTTACTTTTGTGTATGGCGAATGGGTGTGTTCTAACTTCATTGATTTACATGAGGCTGTCCAACTTTCCCAACACCCCTTGCTGAAGAGAGTGTCTTTTTCCCATTGTATATTCTTGCCTCCTTTGTCGAAGATTAATTGACTGTAGGTGTGTGGGTTTATTTCTCGGCTCTCTATTCTGTTCCATTGAGCCATATGTCTGTTTTTGTGCCAATACCATGCTGTTTTGATTACTGTAGCTTTGTAGTATTGTCTGAAGTCTGGGAGGGTTATGCCTCTTGCTTTGTTCTTTTTCCTCAGGGTTGCTTTGGTAATTCTGGATCTTTTATGATTCCATATAAATTTTAGGATGATTGGTTCTAGTTCTGTGAAAAATGTGAGATGACAATTCTTTTGTTACTTTGCATGATGGACCCTGGTACACACATTGCTCTGATGGTTGTCCTGTTTCCAGGGTGATCAAATGACTAAAAACCACGCCTTGGTGGTAGATAAGACTTCTCCAGGCAGGAGAGGATAGTCACAATGTCACATCTCTCTCTTGAAGAGCCAGAAATTGAGAGAGCCTTGAGTAGGCTGCTGAATGTGCATGTCTTCTTTTGTTTTCTTTTTTTTAGCTTAATGCTGTTTTGCAGAAGGTCTTTAGATTAACTCTCAGCATGTGGAGGCAGGTGATCCTCACTCCAGCTGGGAAGTGCCACGTCTAGTCAAAGCTTTGGGGCTAGAGTATAGATCTCTCGAGTCCCTTGGTGACAAGACTTGGGGCCCATGAGAGTGAGGTTAAATGGTTGAGGTTGGAAACCTGTATGCAAGTCAAACTATTTTTAATCTCTCCTGTGGTAGCTCTTTGCTTTGTTCTCCTTTAGTATTTTGCAAAGTCTTTCAAGATTTTCAGCTTTTCTTAGCTGGTCCAACGGGAACCAAGAGAAAATATTTTCGATTAATCTTGGTGGCAACATTGACAGGCGAGATACCCAAAAGGTAGGTAAATTTCAAGGGCAAAGGAGTTGATTGGTTGACTACCTTCCCCACGTATAAGAAATACCGCCTTTTAGAGACAGACTTTGGAGCATCTGCATTATACTGCATGGGGGTGGAGAAGGTCCTTTTCTGACAAGATTCTTTACTGCCTTCCCCAGACACTCATCAACATATACTCTATCTTTTTATTGCAAAGCCTTGATCTCAAGTAGCTGGCAACTAACGACTATGCTATTAACTGAAAGGAAATTTAAGGATTTTTTCACTCAAAAGGATATATGCATTTTAATTGATAACCGTTAAAGACTAGAGGCTGTTTTGTGATTTAAGGGAGTTGTTACTTAATGATGAAATTTCAGGTAGAGGGAGATCTACCAGGGACTGGGATCCGGCCAAACTGTACCACTATGCCTGTAGATTTTTATGCCAGTATACATCTCTCTTAACCTGGCCCAATCTGGTTTTTTAATGTACTGTTCAGAATTAAAATTTAAGATGATTATTTTGTGGAAATGTTATCCATATATCCCAAGGTAAATCTATCAACTTAGAGCCTGAAAAAGATGGTAAACTATATATTTATGGTAAGTGTCTATAAAAATATATTTATTGGTTAACTAGCCATAAGATACGCATGTGAATTAGTGTGCTGTCGTGGTTGGTTCGTAATACTCAATGGACTTATGAATGTGAAAATCACACGTTCCTAAATCAGCATAATGATTCTTTGTGAATCACATGCTCCTAGAAGTTTTGAAATGGCTGTGATGTTTACTTCCTTCTACATCACCTTATTTCAGAAAAGATTTAGAGGCTAACATGAGTAGATCATAAGTGTCCTTTAGAAGACTTACATATTCATTTAGCAATAAGTGAGATCTTTCTTTTCTAATTTCATTGACATTTGGCTTGTAGGTATTCAGAGGATGACTATCTTCAGGTCGTCACTAGTATCCAGAGCTGTCCATGGAAGCGACAAGCAGAAGAGCATGAGAAGTTTAGGTAAAAAGTTTCTTCATAAATAATATGAGATTCGAAAATGTTTTGTGCGTTCGCTTTGTCGCTAAAATAGGCAATGCGCTGTTACAAAGAAGCGTAGAAGGGGCCAAGTGACCATGAGGGACTTTTCGTTCTGAGATCCTCTCACGAGACACAAGGCCCTGTGTCCCCAGCTCTTAGCTAGAAATTTGCGATTATGTTGCTGAAATTAATTACAGAGATCCCAACTTCAAAAGGAAGGTTTTTGTTGTACTTTTTATCATACTTTAGAGGATGCTGCTGCTTCTTCGTACCATTTGTATTTGACGTGTATTTGTAACTAACATGTAGCAGCGTAAAGGAATTTTGGAAAACATAGAAAGAAAAAAAAAATCACCTGTGGTCCCAACGCTCTAGAACAAAAACTATGTTCCTTTCTGCACATTCCCTTCCCGTTTTTCTCATTAGCTTTTTAATCTCAGCACCATTCAGGAGCATGAGATGCTGCAGGTCATAACCCAGGGGGGCGCCGTCAACCTGACAAGACCAGGTTATCAGTGGATGGTTACAGAGCTGTCTTGTGCTTGAATACCTGGGAGCCCACCCAGACGGACATAAATTGTGCCAAAACAGTGCCCTGCGGGGGATGCCTGGGTCGTTCTCTGGCACTGCTTCCTCCCATTATCTGTGCATAGGGTGCAGCCAGGCCAGGTATCTCTGTGCCTGCCTGGGCTACCTTGCTCTGCTTTTCTTTGCCACATTCTGATTCTTTGCTTTGCATCAACACAGGTTTTGTCTTGTGCCAGGTTATTACAGTTCGGTAATATGTTTTTATCTTTACTGGTTCCTGTTTTCAAAATTTACGTTAAGCATCAACACTTCTAAAAACCTTATTAAAGAGACTTGGCCTTCGCCTGAGATTCTCTTAACGCGGCTCAGTTCTGTTCACTGTAGGAAGCCAGTTCTGCACGCAGGGTCCTTCAGTCAGTACGTGCTGGAGTCATTGGACCAGCTGTCTTTGATTCTGGTGCCGCTGGAGACGGGTTGTGGGCAGCTCCCATTGCGTAAGAGAGAAACTTCCTGATCGGGTTAAAGCTGAAAATGAACGTCTTTCCTCCACTGGGTAGACACATGGTTGTCATGACCTCCTGTAGGATTCCACTGTCTTTCCTAACTGGCAGTTAAGAGTGTGGGATTCCTGTGTAACTATTTCATCTCCAGGACATTTTATGCTAGGTCGTCCACTATAGACTGAACTTGTCCCCTCCAAAGTCATAAGTTAAAAATCTAATTGCCAACAGGATGGTATTGGAAGGTGGGGCCTTTGGGAGGTAGGAGGTGATTGGGTTATGAGGGTGGAGCCCTCATGAATGGGATTCGCGACCTTATAAAAGAGACCACGTACTGCTGTCGCGCCTCTTCCATCATGTGAGGACACAGCAAGGAGACAGCTGTCTGAGAACCCAGAGGTGGGTTCTCACCAGACACCGAATCTGCCAGCACCTTGGTCTTAGACTCCCAGCCTCCAGAACTGTGAAAATAAATTGTTGTCTATAAGCCACCTGGTTTATAGCATTCTGTGATAGCAGCTCAGATGGACTTAGACACAATCCTACCGAAGACTAGATTTGAGAGATTCTCGTGACAGGAAGACCTGATAGAAAGTTGCAAGGGCAATTGTAACCTAAGCGATCACAGGGTCAGTGAGTAGCAGAAGAGTCTGGTTTTGAGAGACCTTTCTACAAGTGCAGAGTAGGCAAAAAAAGAAAGAGAGACCTATGGAGGTATTGAACTATTGAGGATTAATCCCAGATAATTAGCTGGAAGGACTAGATGAGTAGTGACACCAACAATTAAAGTCGGGATAAAGGAGCTTCCACTTCTGGCGGTAAAGTTGATTCAGGGCAAACCTCCTGAGAATAATACAAACAAAACGAAGTATATGAAACACTTCTTTTGAGGGCAGTGGAGAGCTACCAAGGCAGGGGGAATTTCCTGGACTAAGGTCCAGAAGAAGAGAGAAGCTGAAGGAGAAGAGACGCCTTTGGAGCTGCGTTCCCTCACAAGGAACTTGCTGGATGCAAAAGCAGAAGCATGGAGGAGAGGTAGAGACACAGAGCAGGGCTTCCAGCATACCCTAGAAGAGACCCGTTCTCTAGAAGACTGAAGCCCAATCGAAGTCATTTCCGTCCTCCCTTGGATTTAGGTCTGCCCTCAGCCTAGATGCCGGATAAAAACAAAATAATCCTGGGGCATCATTTAATCCATTGAGGGTCCCGAATAGAACAAAAAGGTAGACGAAGGGCAAACGTGCTTCCTCTGCTTGAGCTGGGACATTCCTCTTCTCCTTGGCCATCAGCCTTTGGACTCCTACTGGGACTAACACCATTGGCTCCCTTGGTTCCCAGGCTTCGGATGTGGGCTAGAGCTACGCCACTGGTTTCCTGAGCCTCCAGCTTGCAGACTGTCTATCGTGGGACTTGTCAGCCTCCGTGATCATGTGAGCCAATCCCTCATAATAAACGTTCTTTCTGCATATCTAAATTAAAAGAAATAATCCTCTCTGGAAGAAGGTAACCTCCTTCTGAGCCTCGAATGATCTCTGCAAGTTTTTACGCACAACGTCTAGCTCAGTTAAAAAGAGAATTCTTTTTAAAGGTTTTTTTCCTTCTTTCCCTCTTGTGTGTGTGTGTGTGTGTGTGTGTGTGTGTGTGTGCACGTGCATGCACTAAAAATCAGGAGTCTCTCTGAATCCAAAGCCGTATGAAAGTCACTGGTGCAAATGATAATGGGTAGATGCTGTGGAGATGGCTGGTATGCAGGCTGGCCACTTTTCCCTTAGAACCGTCTCAGTATAAAAAGTGCATCCGTAACTGTGATGATTACCCCATGGTAATCACCTATCCCTTCAGGGCCAATTTAAGTAAACATCTGGGACCGTAACACTTACTGTTTGCTGTCTTTCAAGAGAACAGTCATGGTGACATTTATTTATTTACTTGAATATGTATTATATTGGTACATTCTTTTTATGGACGTATTTGTGAACTAAATTATATAAACCCTCATCAGAAATCTGTCCAATTAAATCATAGTAAGCCATTCACTCTCCTCAGTTTTTACCGATACAGCTGGCCAAATCTGGGGAGTTTCTGGCTTATTTATAAAGCTGGCATTATAGAAATGTCCCCTATTCTTATAGATGTCAAGTAACTAAATAGTATTCTATTTTATTGTATTTATTTATAGCAGTTTATACCAAATTGAAGAAAAGTGAAAGGTGGTAATATTCTTCTAGCAGGAATAACAAAAGTTACATTAAATTCTGAAAAAATGTGAGCAAGTGAATATATTCTAAATCCAGCTGTAGCCTGATTGTTGAAACTCCCAAAAGTTGACACCTAGGGGCTATTTGAAGATTATGGGACTTCGTGGCCACAGGATCTCAAAATCAGCTTTTAAAAGCTTTCCTTAGATAAATAAGCTACTTGCTAGCATAGGGCATGCCTTTTATTTATCAATAAATATTTGTTTCGGGATTACTCTGTCAGAGCACAGGAGGCTTGAGCCTGTTACACAGGCTTAAAGTAGAACCTCAAACACAAACCTCAGGCACAAAGCAGAACCTCCGTAAATATGTATTAAATAAACGGATGCATGGAAACCAACAAGGGAATGGAGGGTTTTCTTACTGATTTCAAAGGAATTGAAACAGTTTGGAGAGACAAGAAATAAAAGTGTGAATATCCATGATTTAATGTAAAAATGAGTGATGTATACAAATACCGTAGTATATCAATGCTCGGTCACTGTGGGATGTAATTTCTTGAAACGTTTTGTGGAAAGAGGCAGGGCTTGAGCTGTAGCTCTGAGGACAAGCGGAAAGAGAGGGAGAGACCAGGAGCGATGGGACCAGGAATAAACATGAGTGAGTTTCAAGACCAGCTTCACCGTTGCAGTGAACTTGTACTAGAGGGTGCTTGGGATGTAGGGGAGACTTATAGGTAGATGGGGTCGGCCTGATGGTGCACAAGACTCTGATTATCAGAGTAAAATCCTTCCACAGGCTTTCTGTAGATACCAGGAACCCAGGAGGGATATCGCCAGCAAGGGAATTACGTGATGAATTTATTATTTTAGGGAATGCATTCAGTCAGCAGAGCCTTAGGAGGGAGTGAATAGACTGAAGGAAGCCAGAGCAGTCAGGGGCTGGTGGGAGAAAGATGACTCTGCAATATGACGAAGATCTAAAACATCACTGGTAGCTATAGAAATAACAAGGCAAGGACACTTGGCTGTGAGCTCCTTGAGGACATGTTTTATTGTTTTTAATCTTTGTATCTCCTGTGACCATCACATAGATGGTACCCAATAAACAGCTGTAGTAAACATGAGTGAAAAAGGGGCAGGACTTGGTGGCTTATTGATTCCTAGTTTTCTAATTGAAGGAGAAAGAAAAATAGAGTCAAAGACCCATGAGAAAATGTGGGTCTGGTCGATTGGGGTAATAGTGGTGCTAGTGACAAGTAGAAAGATTTCAAGGGGTAATTGCTTTTGAGAAGATAAGCCTATTTGGGGCAGACTGTGTTTGAGATGACTTTGGGACAACCAGATGCAGAAGATGTTTCCTTGGTCTGGGATTAACACGGAAAGTGTTGAGAGAAAACGGGCTCTCCCAGAAAAGAAAGTTTGAAAGCTACGTTACGTAAGAAATATGGCCCTGGAGAAGCCTATCTTCTCAGCAGTCTTAATTTTTTTTCCATTTAACAATGTTTGTCCTCTTTTCATAGATTCTTAATGTCATTCAGTAATTTAATTGTGAGCCTGAGAACTTGCACCTGGGGTGTGAGTCCCTAACTTCCCTCAACCTTTACCTGGAAACATCGGAGATCTATATTGGTGGTTCCATGAAGCCCTTGAAATTGTATGTGACACTTTGCACATGTTTCTGGGGAAAAGATCCCTAACTTTCATCAGACTCTCAAGGAGCCTGGGAGCCCCAGAGTGGACTAAAATATTTCTAAGAACTCTTCCAGACCTGAGTGTTTGCTTTGGGGTTTGATCGTTTGTTTCACCTTCCATGCTAAGCATGATTATCGTTAAGTTTAGGTGTGGCTATAGCTCAGATTTATCCGTACTTGTAATTCTAAATTAATTAATTAAATTAATTCTAGACTTCAGTTATGAATTGTTATTTCCGTGAGATCCTCAAGAGGGATTTGAGTAAGAGCTGAAAATGTCCTACTGCCTTTTTTCTCCCTTGGCGTATAATTTCATTTACGTATAACTGTACAAAGTTAAGAATGTCAAGCTGTCTGCCTTCTGCTTTCAAAATCATTAATTAATTTTCCTATTACCATTATTTTCCCCAAGCAGGAGTTGGTACACGTATACTAATTTGTGGAAAAATCTAACCTGGATTTCAGTTTAAGAAATTATAGATGGTCCCCCATTTACGATCGTTGGGCTTAACAATGTTTTAATTTTATAATGGTGAAGAAACAATAAGCATTCATTCGAGACTGTACTTCACATTTTGAATTTTGATCTTTTCTGTAGTGTCTGAGGACAGAGGGAACAGAAAGTGTCCACCGAACTGAGAAGGTATCTTGAGATTGAAGAAGGAGGCAGGCAGCGCCGTATAATCGGTGGATCCGTTTCTTATATGGTAACTTACATACAGGGTAGGATCAGGCAGACGTTGATCCAGAGCATATGCAGCTGTACTCTGCATCTCCGGGGGGCAGTTGGGACAATTTTATAGTTAACCTAGGGCATGGGGGTATGTGTTTGCAGACAGCAAGTGCATTCCTAAGTCAAGATTTACGATGGGGAGCTAGCCTCACGGGTGCCAGGAATATGTCCGCGGACGAAGGTCTTTATCACTGTTTGGAGACTAACACAGCACAGAAACCACCTGGACCTAATGATGATTAAACAACATCTATGAACTACAGAGCCCTTGACAACAAAGAAGAGATTTACCCCCAGTGCAGTCCTAGGTAAGGTCATTGGAAGGACAGGAGGAACCGAACAGGCCTGGATGGCATCAGTATGCTAACAGCCATGCACCAGGATAGCAATACATACCTGATATTATTTTGTGATGCTGGGCAGCTCCCAGGCAGCCTGGTGGTCACGAGTGTGAATAACCCACGCGCTGACAACCATTCTGCTCTTCATCTTCAGTACAGTATTCAATACATTACAGGAGATATTCAACACTTTATTATAAATGAGGCTTTGTGGTAGATGATTTTGCCCAGCCGTAGGCTGATCTAAGTGTTCTGAGCACGTGTGAGGTAGGGAGGCTAAGCTGTGATGTTCGGTAGTTCAGGTGTATTAAGTGCATTTTCGACTTAGGGTATTTTATGCTTCTGTTGGGTTTACTGGTGTAATCTCATGGTAAGTGGAGGAAGGTCTGTATTGGTTTCCACACTGTCTCCCTGTCACGTTTAGAGACGGATAGGTAATCATTTGCTTGAGCAGGACACTTGGATGTTTGAGAATAATGTTACCTAGTCCAAGCTTGTACTTCTCGCCATGCAACAGGCCAGTAAAGTGAGAGATGAGTTGTTGCAGCGAGAACGATCGCCTTTATTTGGAAAGCCAGCAGGCTGAGAGGATGCTGGACTGGTGTCCCAAAGAACCATCTTGCCCGGGTTTGGATGATAGTTCCTGTTATTGCTGCAGATATTTTCTGGTTCCTTCCAGACTCGGGAGGGGATGCATTAATCCCTTTTTTCCTGCAGCCACTCACAGGTGGGCCTGGTCAGGATGTTTCCTGTGAATGAAACAAAGGTATTTTAGCTTAAGCCACAGGCATGCGAGGCAGGGTTCCTAGAGATGGGCCATACTTTTACATCCCTTTAGTGATGCTCTAGCAAAAGCAATAGAGCAATGGAATACAAAGGTTGAAGTAAAAGAAACAGATCCAGTATGGAATCAGATGTGCTTTTCCCTATTACAATAACATCGAAATACTTAAATTTAAATTAAACGTGTTATGAAAAGCTCCTGACTCCTCTTCCTTGTCTTCCTCTACTTCACCCTTGAAAACTCTTTTGTGAAGCTCTGGAAACTTTTGGTAAGCAGGTTTTATCCCAGCAGAAGATCTTTTTTTTTTTTGCGGTACGCGGGCCTCTCACTGCTGTGGCCTCTCCCGTTGCGGAGCACAGGCTCCAGACGCGCAGGCTCAGGGGCCATGGCTCACGGGCCCAGCCGCTCCGCGGCATGTGGGATCTTCCCGGACCGGGGCACGAACCCGTGTCCCCTGCATCGGCAGAAGATCTTTGAGCTTCAATAATCAGTCTTGGATTCCCTCGGTAACTTGCATGGTTATTACTGCATTAGCTTTCATGAATTGTTTTCTAACTTAAAAGAACTGTGTTCATTTGTGTAATCGATTATAGAAAGCTAACAGGTATACAAGCAACAGAGCTTAATTTTTATTTTACTTTCACTTTTTTTTTTTCCAGAAATAGTCGCACAATTATTTTGTTTGGGGTTTCTTTTGGAACCTCTAATACCATTTGATTTCTTGAGACATCCCTGTGTTTCACGGACGTGAGTTTGAATACAAAAATGACTGAACATTATCGGTATTTACTGAAAACATAGCGGCAGAAAATGGTGCTGTTGTATAAAGGCACATGTTTATTTTAAGGCTCATGCAAATGAGATGCGTTTCAAATTACTTGTAAAACAGGTATTTTGTACCTGATTACTTTGTTACAGATATCTATTACATGGTAGCAATTTTAATAAATCTCAAATTATCCCCTCAGGTTTCGTTCGATTAAAATTTCTTGAAAGTAACTTTGTCTTTCTTTGTGTTGGATATAAGATTCCATTGCTCTCTTAGTAGATTCTTTGATATTTCTAAAATAACAGCCAATGTGTTGCTTTCATTTTTATTTGAGCTCCTTGGACAAAATACAGTGTTAAACAAAAGAAACTCACAGACTACATATCACATACGTTAATTTTTTTACTATGTGACACTTACATGTTTGATGATTTAGCTATGTGAAAGGCTATAAATTCTGCAAATAAATAGATGGATAACTTAATCAATATTTTTCAAGAAATCGTAAAACTGAGCAACCAAACTTAGTTTGACCAACAAAGTTTTCAACTATTTTCTAAAATATGTCTCCAGAAGCAATAGCTATGTTTGATTTCGGATAGCATGTGGTGAGCTTACTCCCTTTTTTTTTTTTCATTCAGTCAACACATTATTAAGTCCCAGACATTTTGTCTTGTAGCATAGATTTCTTGGAGAAAAGCAAAAGTCATCTCTATCAGGGGCTTCTTTTGATTATACAAAACCATGTTCATTTTTCTGAACCTCCTCGTACCCTTTAAATTGTCTGCTGCTTACGATTCATGCAGGGTGACTCTGATGACAGCTCAAAGCAATACATATTTTTTAAAAAATTTAACAAGATGTTTGCACTTTGTGGTAGGTGTTTTGGGTCAGCTGTCAGATTGAAAAAGCTTCTTTCCCTCGTTTCCTCTGCCTCGAGACCATTTTTCAGTGTTAATATTCTGTCATATCATTTTCTATTTGTCATGCCATACAGCCTGCCTGTGCATATAGAAAAGCAACAAAACCACACCATGTCATTACACCTGCTGTATTTAATAATAGAAACTGTCTCTGTACATTTAGGGACTAGTTCCTGTCTTAGTCTACAGAATATAAACGTCGCCATAAAAATGCATCAAACCACATGGGATTCACTGATCTTCTGAATTTTATTTCAAAAACGTATCTCCCAAGTTGTACTCGGTATTAACCATATTGCTTTATGCTCCTAGGTCGGAGAAGTCTTCTTCTAGACCGCCCTGCCTTTCAAGCCCTCTGCTCCCTGTTACGTTGCTTGGGGTATCTTCATTGGTACATTACATTGTTTAAACACTGGTGCAGTGTCCCTGTGTACGTAGAGGTCTTTTTCCAGTGTTTCAACATTATCTCCTTCACTTCTGAGTTAACATTTCAGTGGAGTTCCTGTCCTTTGCTTTGACAGTCATAGTCTTTCATATTCTAGTTACCTTGTTTTACTTATATTCTACTCAAATAGATGAGCTGATCTTTCATAAACGTCAAAATATCATTGTACACATATAAGGGGAAAACTCAGTCATCTGAGATGCGGATGGAATTTGGTCTTTATTCGTTCTCTTCCTTAACCTGAAACCTGTGTGAATCCCACATTGAACAGGGAATCACACACCCTCTTGGATCTTCCTATGGCTGCCGGGTTATGAAGCAGAACCTTGAGTGGGTTGAGGTAAAGCTAAAATTGTGACGTGTGTGAAACTGTCCATTTATTGTATATTTCAAAACGTATTGAACAGCCAGCTCTGGGTCGGGTGCCTGGGCTTCCTTCCAGCCCGCCTTTTTGATCTTCTGTAAATTATCCCAGTTCCTTCCTCATTTCTCTCTTGCTTCTCATTGCGATGCCTCAGGGTCCGGAGACACAATGGGATGTCAGGTTTCCACGTTCCCAAATGTTTTCTCCCTCATCCTTCCTCAAAACTCCACTTTCTCTGTACCAGACCACCCCTGCCATGGGACGTACTAATTCATGTGACGATGTGAATGATGAATGGGTGGATTTTTTGAATGCCATGCCTCCCATTCTGTATCTAACTGGATTCGTTAAGGACAGTCACCAATGTCTGACTTTCTAATTCCAAATGTCTAGGCCATTCTGCCGTCCTACTTTTGTGAGAGAGCCAAGAACTGGAAAGTAACACTCTGTGTGATTAGTACCATGAATTAACCTGAATCAGGGAGGACTGTCAATTCTCCCATCCTATCTTTCAGTGTGATGCCAACCGGATAATCCCACAAACTAATAACAGATCCACGGTGGGTTGCTGGAATTTCTCCCAGTGGTCTGGGAGGCTAGTTCAATCTCACAGGTGGTTCTGTTTTAATTTAGGTATAGGCATATTGCTAAAAGAGGTAGTGTCTGTTTGAAGCCCTTAGTTCTTCTGATCTGTTGGGGCTGAAACAGAATGTTTTCGTGCCTTTTGAATCCCTGCGAAGCCCTGGAATTCTTAGATCATTGTATTCTTTAAAAGCAGTCTGTTTTTTGGACTTCCCTGGCGGTCCAGTGGTTGACTCCACGCTTCCAGTGCAGGGGGCGTGGGTTGGATCCCTGGTCGGGGAACTAAGATCCCACATGCCGCATGCAGCCAAGAAATAAAAAAAGGAAAAAAAAAAACAACAACAGCAAAACCAATCTATGTTTTTAGTGTGAAACGTATATTCATTGTGAGCCAGTTGATTCTAAAATCACGGTATTTTGACCTGCCATCTTGATTTGAGTTTTCATTTCACTTCTTACCCAAAGCCCCTTCTCCACTGCATAACCGAACCCTGGAAAGAGTTGTCTGTACTCACTCTGTCTTCCACCCACATCCTTAACGACAACATTTCACCTATGTCAGCAGTGACCCCACATGCTAAATCCAAAAGGCATTTTCCCTTCCCGTTTTGTTTGAGCTCTCACCTCTTACCAGGATCTGGAAATGAGAAACCATTCCTCGCTCCTTGAAAGATTCTCACCCTGGGTTTCTGTGTTGCTCCATTTGTTCTTTTGGTTCATCCATAAGAACTCATCCCCATATCAATCCATCCTCGAGTCCTGTTTGTATTTTAGAAATGTCTCTGTAGAATATGGGAATCTTTGCTGGTGCATAGGAGACACTCTATGGCTGACTGTGGTCGGGAGGACTCTGCTTCTTCGCTATTTCTCCTTTCGATTACTGCAGTGACCTTCACAAGGGTCATCGTCCATCGTGCTGGTACCCTTCTCCTCCGTTCTCCATACAATAGCTGGATGGCTTTTTCACAAAGTTTTATTGGAGTGTGGTTGATTTACAATGTTGTGTTAGGTTTGGATGTACAGCAAAATGATTCAGTTATACATATATTCTTTCTTTTTCAGATTCTTTACCCACATAGGTTATTACAGAATATTGAGTAGAGTTCCCTGTGCTCTACAGTAGGTCCTTGTTGGTTATATATCTTATATATAGTGGTGTGTGTATGTTAGTCCCAGGCTCCTAATTTATCCCTCCCCACCACCTTTCCCCTTTGGTAACCGTATGTTTGTTTTTGAAATCTGTGAGTCTGTTTTATAAATAAGCTCATTTGTATCATTTTTTAAAAATTAGATTCCACATGTGAGTGATATCATATGGTATTTGTCTTCCTCTGACTTACTTCACTTAGTATGACAGTCTCTTGGTCCATCCATGTGGCTGCAAATGGCATGATTTCGTTCTTTTTTATGGCCGAGTAGTATTCCATTGTATATATGTACCACGTCTTCTTTGGATGGTTTTTTTTTAATGGAAATTGGGTGATGACGGGGGGGTCACAACTCACTTCCGCCAAGCCTACCCCTGCCCCAACCTGTTTGGAATCTGCTGGGTGTGGTTGTTGTTTTGCGGGGCTGGGGGGGGGATGCATTCAAAACTGAGACTTAAACTCCCTTAAGGCCCTGTATTTCCTGGCCACTACCTACTTTTCCAGCCTCACCTCGCACCACACACCCCGCCTGGCTCTTTTTGCTCCATTGCGTTCGTCTTCTGTCTCATCAAATGTCCGATACTTGCTTCAGCCCCGGAGGCTTGACAGCTCTGTCCCTTCTGCCCCCCATGCCCCTGTTCATGTGCACCAACCTTTCAGATCCCACATCCATCATCTCTTGTTCAGGAAGGCCTTCCCTGAACACCCTGATGAAGTCATTGCTGCTGTCCTGTGAAGAGATTCTCCTTCAGAACACTGATCACAAGTATGGATTGGAATTTTGTGTGTGGGATTAATTTACAGCCCTGGTTACCTGTGATCCACGTATTCTATAGAGTGCAAAATATTGATGGGAAAACACTTTCATCAGGAAGAACCACGAATCTTTCTAGATGGTTCTAAAATGAGTCAGGCCTCAGTATAGGAACCAGGAGTTGGAAAGTATACTCAGGTTTCTGGGACTGAGCTTCCCATTGGCTTCATGTGTCTTATTTGATTGACCTTTTGTTTGTTTTCCATAGTCATTGATTTTATGTTATATTTGATCTCCCTGTGAATGCTGAGTTCCCACTAGGGACCATTTTTACCTTGGACAAGAGGCACCTGGGCAGTCGGTTATTTGTAGCCTCATTATCGTTCTTATTAGGTTAAGTCACTTCTCCCGGCCCGTCTCTTTATCAGTTTGATAAAGATGAGTAATACCTTCTTTCATGAGTTTTTATGAATTTTCAATACATAGAATGTTCAGTACAGAGTCCGTTATATGTTAAAGTCTCAATACTTGATCACTATTATTATTATTGTCAGTTTAATATCATTTTCCTAGCTTACAATGAATATTTTACTAAAAATAGTAGGTTGCAGTCTTCCTGTGCACCGTCTGCAGTAGAAAAGGACTTACCTTTATAGGAACTGTCTGTGGCTTGTCCCTCCCTTTCAAGACGGCCGGTCAAATCGTGTTTGGCAACACGCTTCAGAGGTCCAACAAGGAATGACTCTGAGTTGCCTGAAAATTAACCAGCCTAATTCTAGGCAGTGCACAGAGTTCTGCATCCCGTTCTTTCCCCAGATTACTTAGCCCCTCAATGGGGACAAAACCCTAACCGTAACGCTAACCCTAATCCTACCCTGGCAAGTTCAGGGTAGGATGCCTTATCTATTGGGCAAAGCCTGAGGGCAGAGATGAAAAGTCAGGATGTGGAGGGAAACCAGAGGCCAAAAGCAAGAAAATAAGTGCCCAGGTCCCGGAGGCCAGGCAGACACAGAAGCTGAGCTTGGGGCTGTAGCCAAAAAAAGCAGAAGATGGTGAATTCCTCAGTGAGCCATAGGGGCTGACCTGGAAGAGTGCCTGAGAGGTGAGCCACTGTGGTGGCTGCTGGGAGCCCTTGTGGCCCATTTGTCCACGTGAGTCAGGCTCAGAAATGATGATGGTCAGAACCGGCCTCCTACCTGTCCCTCCATGTGTGCAGGACGGCGACTCCCATCCCTAGCACAGAAGGAGCCCTTTGCCAGACACACGCATCGCTTGTCACTGAAGCACACGATTAGGACTTGGTCAGTTTAAAGGTCATGAAATAATGGGACCTTTTATAAAAGAAAGTAGTGTCAACACAAAATATACGGGCAACAGTTTCCTGAGGAAATGCTTCACAGACCAGCACGCTGGTGCAATTACGCGTGAGATCGATTCAGCCTTGTAACGCTAAAACTCTGTCTTCGTAGGGTTCAGAGTGTTACTCCGGGATCTTAAATACATTGCCAGACGGTGTCTGCAAAAAGGAAAAAAAAGTTTCTTACTCCTCTTTTTTCCCTCCCAAATATCTAACTAAATAGAAGTAGAAACGAATGGCTTATTTGCATTTTCTTCACACACTGAGTAATAATGACTCCGACCTGGAGTTTTTCTTGTTTTTTCTTTTTTGGTCTGCAAAGTAAAATATATTCCAAAATCTTAACATTCACCTTAACAGCTGATTCTGTATTTTTGGAACTTGTGTTTTCCACACTTACGTAATTGGCTGTTAACGTTAATGGAACAATGTTTGAAAGTCAGGAGCCAGTCCCGCGATGGGGCCCTGGGAGAGACTTGGGCAAGTTCATTTGGTCATAGCTTTGTGCTCATTCAGAACGGCCTCTGGACCAGCCAGACGACTGAGTCTCTCTTCTGTTTTCAAAGGCTTTGCAACCCTCCTTCTTCACAATCTAACTTCTCATTCCACTGCTGCCTGCCATGTGATCTGATTCTCTCCTTATGAGACCTGGGATGAGTGAAAACAACGACAGGTTACTACAATACCGCATGATGCAAAGGCCATCCCCCCATCTTGCTTTTGTTTAAGCTGCTCCCTGTGTCGGGAAAGGCATCGCCCCCTCCCAGTGGCCCCCATCAGCCTTGACATCTTCCCTTCAGTGCCCATTTGCCGTTCATCACCAAACTTTCACGGTTTCACATCCTAAGCATGTCGCAAAGCCATCTCCTCTCTCTCCTCCACCAGAACTTGGGGCTGAATTACCGGGCTGGTTAATTTTCTGTGTCCCCTTGACTAGGCTGTAGTGCCCAGTTATGTAATCACACGTGAGTCTAGGCATTGCCGTGAGGGTGTGACTTACATCTACCCTCAGTTGACTTGAAGTTAAGACGATGACCCTTGACAATGTACGTGGGCCTCCTCCAATCAACTGAGGTCCTTTAGGGCAAAAAGTGCGGTTTCCCAGAAGAGAAGAGATTCTGCTTCAAGACTGCAGCATCACCTCCTGCCGAGTTGCCATCCTGCCCGCCTGCCCTGCAGATTTTAGACCTGCCAGCTCCCCTGACTGTGTGGGCCAATTCACTAAAATAAATCTAGATAGGTAGACAGACAGACATCAGTATTGATAGACTCCTGGTTCTGTTTCTCTGGAGAGCCCTAACTGATAGAGCTGCTCTAATTATCTCTTAACTGTTACCTAGTTATTAACTGGTGTTCTGGTTATCTGTTGCTGCCTAATAAACTGCCCCAAAACCTGATGATTTGGGACTTCCCTGGCAGTCCAGTGGGTAAGACTCTGCGCTTCCACTGCAGGGGGGCACGGGTTCGATCCCCGGTCAAGGAACTAAGATCCCACATGCACGTCCAAAAAAAAAACAACTTGATGACAAACGCAATGATTTCATATTCTCTCACAGTTCTACTGGCTGACTGGGCTGAACTGGGGGCCTCTTCATCAGGGGCTTTCATATGGTTTGTAGTCCAGTGGGGGGCTGGACTGGACCTCCAGGATGGCTCCCTCCCACGGCCGGCAGTTGACATTGGCTTTTGTAGGAGCTCAGGTCGGGCGGCCAGCGACAGCACCTGCAAGGGAGCCTCTGCGTGTGACTTACGCGTCTTACAGCGTGGTGGCTGGATTCCCTGTCCAGAGAGTGAATGTTCCAAGAGACTCAGGCAGAAGCCCCAGGACTTTTATGACCCAGGATGCCACTTGTGCTGCGTTGTCTCGGTCACGGGTCACAAAGTTCAGCCCAGATTCAAGGGAAGGAGCTTTAGGTTTTACTTCTTGACGTGAGGAACACCTCGCGTGCGTGGGGAGAGGAGGAGGAGGTAGCGGGCATCTTTGGAGACCATCTCTGATACTGGGTCACTGCTGTATCCTCCCAACTGATGGTACCGGCTTATTCAAACCCCCCCATCTGTCCTTCCCACTGAAGCCAGGGCACACACCCTAAAATCTCATTGTAACGCTGCCGTAACTAGGCCTTCCCTGACTCGTCCTTTCCCACAGGAGGAAGCTGAGTTGTTCGCCCCGTCTTGCTTCTAAGACTTGTCATGGTGCAGTTCTGCAGCGTTGCCCGCCTAGTACACCACCCACCAGGCCAGACAGAGTTCCTTTCAACATTTTGCGCGTCCCACGTTCTCTCTTCTCCCAGCTTGCACACTCCCTGTTTTCTGTTTCTCAGTGTCTTCCTCCCTCTCTTTCTCTTGCCTTACCTGGCTCCCTTTATTCACCTTTTGGTTCTCAGCTTAAACTTTGCTTCTTCTAGGGGCGCTGAGTCCTGACGCCCCAGGTTCAAATGGAACACCTTCCCCTGGGCTCCCGTCCGCAGGGTCGGCCCAGATCTTGGTTTTGCCTGAATGTGGACTTGGACTCAGTTAGACTTGCTTTCACTTTGCTTTATTACTGAATCAGCAAAATGTAAACACCAGGTTAGGGGATTCAGGTGAGCGGATTGTCCCACTCAGAGCAGCCCCTAAAGTTCTTGTAGTTTATACAACCCTTGGGCGGTGAGTAAGCTCACACCACAAACTGTGGGCTCCCTACCTTACACTGACAGCGTGCCAGTCTCAGGTTCACGCTGTTGTCACAAATGGAGGTTCCGTTGGCCTACAGTCTCACCCTTCCGGGTTCCTTTTCTTACGCATCAGTGGTACACGGCAGGCCTGGCATCAGTGGTATGCGGCAGGCCTGGCATCAGTGGTACGCGGCAGGCCTGGCATCAGTGGTACGCGGCAGGCCTGGCATCAGTGGTACGCGGCAGGCCTGGCTTGGCCTATCCCAGCTCCTGACCCTCTGCTGCCCTCGTCACAGGACTAATGTCACGATGCTGTCATTGTTTGCTATCATCTCTGTCCCACTAGATTACAAGCTCTTCGTGGGCATTTACTCTTTTCTCTGTTATATCCCTGGTACTGAGAACAGTACTCAGAGCTTGATTTGCTAAATAAATATACCTGTGAATGAATGAAATCTTCAGTTTACCCTAAACACTGTTCCATGTCACTAAACTTGATTCCTGACTCTACCCTCTTGGTATTGGCTGTTCATATCTGTCCTCTTTAGTGTCAGACCCTGCCATTGTCTTAGCAGTTCTGTTTTGGTTCCCAGCCCTAAGCAGTCTGTTGCCTGGGCAGAAATTTTGACCTTGGCCTTGACTCCATGGACCCCAGTTCCCAACCCTCAGTGCTTTAACATGTATCCAGCTGGGTTTGCCCCTGAGGAAGGGAATTGGATGCTGTTTCATTTTTTTTTGCATAGTTGTGGAAATTCAGCACAGTTTAAAAATATTTAATCACAGTTTACAAAACATCTTGAGTTGTATATTCCCATGAAGGTCATGGAATTTATCTACATGTCTGTGACAGTGGCTGTGTGGGCTGTGTCAGTGGCTTTATTCCCTCTGTGTGTCTCCTTTATGGTTTATTTGTGTATAATAAGGTGACATTTAGTGAGAGAATAAGGCACACAGACATTAAGACTTAGGTTCAAATCTCAGTCACCAGTTACCAGCTGTGTGACCTCAGGCAAGTAGCTTAGCCTCTCTGTGTCTCAGTTTCCACATCTGAAAAATAAGAATAAAAAGTAGTGATGATCATAGTGTTCGCCTCATGGCACCTTGATGAGGATTTTATAAGTTACTATGTAAAGTGCTTCAAAGAATGTCTGGGACAGAAATAGAGTCACAGATGTAGAAAAGAATTTTATGGTTACCAGGGGGGGATGGGGGAAGGGATAAATTGGGAGATTGGGATTGACGTATACACGCTACTATACATAAAATAGATAAACAACAAGGACCTACAGTATAGCACAGGGAACTCTACTCAATAGTCTGTAATGGCCTATATGGGAAGAGATCTAAAAAAGAGGGGATACAGGTATATGTGTAACTGATTCACTTTGCTGTACACCTGAAACTAACACAACATTGTAAATCAATAAAACAATAGAAGCCCCCCCCCCCAAAAAAAAGAATGTCTGGGACACAGTGGGCACCATGCACGTGTTTACTATCATTTACGCAGGAATATTCTTGAGCCACAAACTCACGTTTCGCTTTTTATGTTCCTGTCGGGGCCTCTATCTTGTGGCTCCTTCTGACCCCTCTTCTGCCGAATGTGCTGTCTGTGAACCCGGGTTTCTGCGTGATCACGTGAGCACGTTGCTCTCTGGATCCTTACGGGTCTTGATGTTCTGGTTGTTGGCACGTGACTGTCTCTCACTTTCTGTCTTCCTCTCCTCTGCTTTCCCTGGATTTCACGTGTATGTGTCTGTCTCTTTTCTTTTCCTTCTTGGTCTCATGCTCTGTCCATGTCTTTCTCTTTTTCCCTTGGCTTTAGTTTCCTCTTTCTCATTAACCTGGCTCCCTCTCTTCTGCAGTCACCTGTCACAGGAGAACTGAAAATTGAAAAATATTGTCTGCATTGATTAAATAGCTTTCCATTCTTTTTCAGGAATTTAGAAGCTTAGGAATACGATATTTTCCTTGCTCTCCAGAGGGGGCATTACATTGTCCTTTGCTTATACAACCTTCTGAGGACAGACTTTCCTTGCAATTCAGTGACACTTAATACAAAAAAGACCCCCCTCTTGAACAGAGGTAAGCAACTGTTCATCACCTTCATTGCTTTGCCCGGAAGGCTTCTTCCAGGTTCTACTTCTGTGCTGCTCCAAGTTCCAGATGACAGCAGGGACAGAGTCTCTTTTATTCCTTGAGGTGTTCCCAGGGTCTAGCACGGTGCCTGAAACACAGGATGCTCTCGATGAATAGTTGTGAAATGAGTGAATTCCACTGGGGAATGTTGAGGGTTAGGGGGAGACCGACAAGAGCATCGTGTGACGGAGTCATGGTTCTGTCTCCCGGCAGCCTTACTTTAATCTCTTCGCTTTGTTCTTTCACCTACTCAGTAGATCTCAGTAGGTCTCACATCTCCCCCACCCCACCCTTTGCACCCTCACATCACTTGCTTTCTGTGGGCCCTTTCAGTCTTTCTTTTTTTTTTTTTTCCTGCGGTACACGGGCCTCTCACTGCTGTGGCCTCTCCCGTTGCAGAGCACAGGCTCCGGACGCGCAGGCTCAGCGGCCACGGCTGACGGGCCCAGCCGCTCTGTGGCATGTGGGATCTTCCCGGACCGGGGCACGAACCCATGTCCCCTGCATCGGCAGGCGGACTCTCAACCACTGCGCCACCAGGGAAGCCCTCGGTCTTTAACTAGGTGAACTCTAACAGCAGTTGGCTTTCCTCCCTCTGGTCTCCTTCCCTTACTGTCCAGTGACTTGCCCCAAACGTGGGTTTCTTCACTCACTGAACACACATTTATCCTGTGACCCCTATGTGCTGGGCATGTACTAACACCTTCTTGGAACCTTCCCCTTGCCCCCAGGCTGGTTCAAGCGCCCTTCCTCTGTGCGCTTAGCACAGCCTCTTCTGATGTCTATCTGTATCCTGTTGAAATTATATTGAAGTACCAGTCACATTTAGTGTCTGTCTCTCCTGACGTAAGTAAACTCCCAGAGGGCAGGGTCCATCCATGCTTTCCTCGTATTTGCATTTAAGAATTTATAAGTTTTAGTGCTCATGACCTTGAACTATGGCCATTTCTCAGTGGGTGTTGGGTAACTACGGGCTGAATCGTTCTATGCTTTAGTCCTGGTTCGGTATCTCGAAGTTACACGAATCTAATTCCTCCCAACTCCGTACAGTATTTGAAGAAAGCTACTGAGTCCCTTCTTCTCCCATCTGGACAGTATTAGTTCCGGACAGGCCCTGGTTTCTCAAGGTGCCTTTGGAAGCAGAGTTTCTACACCAGACCCAAGCACAGTGAGTGTGGCTTTGAGCATCAAGGAGTAGAAGGCATCTCTCCCCTCTCCTCCCAGGTCACTATTCTTTTATTATATTGTTCAGTTCACAGTGGGCTTTTTTAGTGAGCCAGTGTTCACTGCTGAGTTATACCAAGTCAATTTAAAACCTGGGAATCTTACTCCTTAAATGACTTATGTCCAGGGATGACTTATTCTCAATTTCCACCACCAAATTATTCTTCCTCTCCTCCCTTCCCCCGGCCCCTACACCACAGAGCTGCACACACAGGCCCACGTGCAAACACACGGACTCACACAGAGTCCAGTACGGTCGCTGGGGCGTGATGACTGTGTACGGAGGCTGGGCTGGGGTCTTGTACATGACGTGACATCAACACCTACACGATAGAAAGGGCCCTTTGAGTCCATTGCACCCTCTTGTGTTTTGTAAGTGTGCTTTCAATTTTGAACTTGTAGATTCTGTAAAAATCTTTTGGGTAGTGAGATAGGGTGGCTCAAACGAGGACATTTTTCTTGTTAAGATCATAAACAGCACAAAGCAGAGGCAGCGCTTATTTTATTCACCCGTGTGTAGACGGCACAGTGCTCAGTGCCTGCCTACATGCTAAATAAATATGAGCGAATGAATGAATGAATGAATGGGTGAGCGAATACATGTGTGATATGTGACTGGCTTACCTTTTACAAGCCTGAGCTGTCCTCAGTTGGAAGGTGAGTATCAATGGAACCTATTTTGTAGGATTATTGTATCGCCTGAGATAATATATGTAAAATATTTAGCACATAGCGAGAAGGCACTAAATATTTGATGTTGTTATGATTGGTCCATCAATAAATTATATAGTGTGGGGTAGGGACAGAAGAAGGGCAGAAAAGGGAGCGTCCACAGAAGAGAGGCGATGGGTGTATTGCTTGGCCCAGGTATGTTGTGATTTTGGTGACAGAAGAGAAATGTGGCCACGTTAGAAAACACAGGAGGGTAAAGTAAGTCCTTCGAATTCGTGCAGGTGCTTAGGTTTTAAAACCCCTTTTCGGGGCTTCCCTGGTGGCGTAGTGGTTGAGAGTCCGCCTGCCGATGTAGGGGACACGGGTTCATGCCCCGGTCCGGGAAGATCCCACATGCCACGGAGCGGCTGGGCCCGTGAGCCATGGCCGCTGAGCCTGCGCGTCCGGAGCCTGTGCTCCGCAACGGGAGAGGCCACAACCGTGAGAGGCCTGCGTACCGCAAAAAAAAAAAAAAAAAAAAGATCTATAAAACCCCTTTTCCTGGGACCCTCATTAGAACCTTAGGGAATGGGTGCCAGAAACAAGGCAGCTCTTTAGTAATACTTGGAAAGTGCCTTTAGCCTCTGCCGCACCCTGACTGCCCCAGACTCAGTAGGGAGTCTCTGGAGTTTGATAAACAGGAGAGAGGCCTGTGAGCCCCGGGCTGGGACGCTTAGGCGGTTAGTATTCAGAGTGTCCTGAGGTGTCTTGTGCACTGCAAGCCTTAAGCCGTCCTTCACATTTCATGGAAATCCAGGAAGCATCCCGCTCAGAACTGAAGAAGAATTTTGACCTGGGACTTGAAATGAATCAGAAAGAAAAGAAACAAAACAAAAACAAAAAAGCAAAGATAAAAACCGAGGAAGCACTCAGCACCTAGGGTGGCAAAGAAAAACGAATTTCTACCGTGTGAACAAAAATCTCTCTCAAAAGTACTTCGTTAGACCAACTGTGATGCAAAGATGACTTTGGACATCTTCAGATTCTGTCTTTATAGATCAGGGCTAAAAGTATTAAGCCAGATTCTCCCAGGACCAACCTACTTTTTTTTTAAATAGATCTTTATTGGAGTATAATTGCTTCACAATACTGTGTTAGTTTCTGTTGCACAGCAAAATGAATCAGCCATATGCATACACATGTCCCCATATCCCCTCCCTCTTGAGCCTCCCTCCCACCCTCCCTATCCCACCCCTCTAGGTGGTCACAAAGCACCGAGCCGATCTCCCTGTGCTATGCGGCTGCTTCCCACCAGCCAGGTATTTTACGTTCGGTAGTGTATATATGTCCATGCCACTCTCACTTCACTCCCACCTACTTCTTGAGAGTTAAGCACTTTTGAAAGAATGTGAACTCTTTCCGGCTCTGGAAATCAATGCAGTACAGAGAGTCCCCATTCATTTCTGGGGGGGTGGAAGGGACTAGATTTCCTTTTGGAACTGGATTGCATAGAGGAAGTTGCTGAAGGTGTGACACAGCAAGGGTTAGATCATCAGTAAACCAGGGGTTTCTGCTCCATTAAATCCTAGGACACATTGTCTGGACCACTTGACAACCTCGATCCCATCCATCGGGAATCATGTAACCCTCCATGTAAAATAAGAGCCTTGAATGTCTCAGTTATATAGAGGGTTTGGAATATTCACATGTAAAATTTTTTGCAGCCTTTGAGATATGTCTGGACAAGCTGTCAATGGGGTGCTACCAGCATACTTTTGGGAACTGCTATGTTGTTTGGTGCCATTATGGAAAGCATCCCAAAGGAGGAAGCTCAAATGACAGCATTACCCACCCAGGATACTCTAGTGTAAACTGCAAAGAAGTGAATGTCAAAAGATATAAGCTGGAGTCACGAACAACCTGGGCGCCTTGGTTCTAACCCATACACTTTCTCAACTCCAGTTTTCTCATCTCTAAAACGGGAATGGGGGCTTCCCTGGTGGCGCAGTGGCTAAGAATCCACCTGCCAATGCAGGGGAAAACGGGTTCGAGCCCTGGTCCGGGAAGATCCCACATGCCGCGGAGCAACTGAGCCCGTGCACCACAACTGCTGAGCCTGCGCTCTGGAGCACGCGAGCCACAACTACTGAGCCCACACGCCGCAACTACTGAAGCCTGTGCACCTAGAGCCCGTGCTCCGCAACAAGAGAAACCACCGCGACGAGAAGCCTGAGCACCGCAATGTAGAGTAGCCCCCGCTCACCACAACTAGAGAAAGCCCTTGCACAGCAACAAAGACCCAACGCAGCCAAAAATAAATAAATAAGACTACTTACTACTTTAAAAAATAAATAAAATGGGAATAATTGTATTTTCTCTCTCCCTGGTTGTTGTGGGCATCAGATGTCATAATAGGTGTGGAAATGCTCTGGAGAGCGTACAGTGCTTTACCAGGGTGAGGTTTGTGAATGCTGGTCTGGTTGGATATTTGCTATGCTTTGGAAAGGGTGAGCTTTTTGACTCCATCTACCAATTCAAATGCTAATCCTTCCTGAAACATCGTCACAGACACCCCAAGAATAGTTTTACCAGCTCTCTGGGCATTGACTTGGCTCAGTTGACAAGTGAAATTCACTATCACATCTAGTGAATACCAAGTGTCCTTCATTTCTTAATGTCTCTTGCTCTTTTTACACAAGAAGGGGGAAATTGCCATGCCCATCATTGTGAGCACATCTGGTTGACTTTGGAGTCACCAAGGGTTAGAACTGACTCTGTTTTTAGGGATGATGGGAAATGGAATAATAGAAATAAATTCCATTTTGTTTTGTTCTAAGCATCTCAGCTCTATACTAACACTGGCTATTATGGGGATCTTTACTGCAGATGACCTGGGAAATGACAAAGAGCATAAATTTATAATTCTGCCACTAACTATAAAGGCTTAAAATGTCCCATTAGTCAGTGACCCAACATAGGCTGCAGAAATGACATTTTGGATAATTATTCCGATGTTTTTCCTGGGATGTTATTAGGAGTGATTAGGTATTTAACATTGATTTTTGATAGTGATTTCTTTAAAAGTGCAGGGTGGGGGGGCTTCTCTGGTGGCGCAGCGGTTAAGAGTCCGCCTGCCGATGCAGCGGACACGGGTTCGTACCCCGGTCCGGGAAGATCCCCCATGCCACAGAGTGGCTGGGCCCGTGAGCCATGGCCGCTGAGCCTGCGCGTCCAGAGCCTGTGCTCCGCAACGGGAGAGGCCACAACAGTGAGAGGCCCACGTACTGAAAAAAAAAAAAAAGTGCAGGGGGGAGGCTAAATCAATTCTGGTACATTCAGACAGTGCAACACTACTCTAGCAATAAAAAGGGATAAATTACTGACACACATGGCAACATACATGAATTGCAAAAACATTTATGCCAAGTGCAAGAAGCCTTACACAAAAGCGTATATACAGTATGATTCTTTTTTTAAAAATTAATTAAATTTTTAAAAACATTTTTATTGGAGTATAGCTGATTTACAATGTTGCATTAATATGATTTATATAGATTTATATTTATATAGATTTATGTATATGTTTATATAGATTCTGGAACAGGCAATACTAATGTTTGGTAAAAAATAATCACAAAAGTGGTTGCCTTGAGGTGGGGGTTGGCTGGAGGTGGACTGGGAAAGAATTTGAGGGAATTATCTGGTGGGGTTGGTAATATTCTGTATCTTGACAGGGGATTGGGTTACAGGGGTATATGCACTTCTCAAAACTCACTGAATGCACTTGGGGTTTTATTGTATGTAAATTCTACCGCAAAATACAAAATAGTGATAAACATGCTGAAGTATTTAGGGGTGAGGTGTACTGACACCTGTCGTTTATGTTGAATTGCAATAACTATAACAACAAAAATGGATTGATGGATTAATATACAACAAGGCAAATATAGTAAAAAATTACTTGTAGAGTCTAGCTGGTCATTATTCAAATGCTCTTGTCCAATTCTTTCAACTTTCCTGAGGGTTTGAAAATTTTATAATATAATAATTGAAAATAATTTCAGAAAAAAACAATTTTTAAAAAAAATTTTGGCCACGCTGCACAGCTTGCAGCATCTCAGTTCCCTGCCCAGGGACTGAAGCCGGGGCCACAGCAGTGAAAGCCCCGGATCCGACCCACTAGACCACCAGGGAACCCCCAGAAAGAAAACTGTTTAAAAACCCACAAACGGTACTTTGCTTAGTGGTTTTTTTTTTTTGATAATTGCATTTTTAAATTTTTATTTATTTTTGGCTGCGTTGGGTCTTCGTTGCTCGCACGGGCTTTCTCTAGTTGCGGCGAGCGGGGGCTGCTCTTCGTTGCGGTGCGCGGGCTTCTCATTGCGGTGGCTTCTCTTGTTGCGGAGCATGGGCTCTAGGTGCGCGGGCTTCAGTAGTTGTGGCGCGCGGGCTCAGTAGCTGTGGCTCACGGGCTCTAGAGCGCAGGCTTAGTAGTTGTGGTGCACAGACTTAGTTGCTCCGTGGCATGTGGCATCTTCCCGGACCAGGGCTTGAACCTGTGTCCCCTGCATTGGCAGCCAGATTCTAAACCCCTGCACCACCAGGGAAGCCCTGCTTAGTGGTTTTTTTGTGTGATGCAATATTCTTTCAAGCACCAAATATCCTTAGAGAAATTAAGTTACTTGTAAAAGGTAAATGAGAATCTATTCCATTGCCTTTCTCAACATGCTGCATAAAAGAGACATGTAAAATTAGAAACACATAAGGATTTCTGAGTTTGCAATATGTCACATGAATTGTTATGAAATTAAATTTCTAATTTCAAATACTTAGTATCATGTTTTTGACTACACATCATTTCATTTTCAATTTGTTCTTTTGTTGGTCTGGTCTCCATGAGCTATTAGAAATGGTAGGTTCTGAAATACAAAGAGAAATAATAAGCAGGTGATAGAATTCAAGTAAGAATGTACTATTTTAATAATATCAGCTAACTGATATGAACTAATTTGAAAATCTTGATTTTTAGGGTACAAATATCACAGCACTGACTTTTCATACCCTGAGAATTACTGGCATTCATGGAGACTGGAATATAATTCAAAATGACTATGACAGCCTAGAGCATTGTATTCTTTCAGAAGAACCAAATTCAGTGGGAACATGTATAAAAGGATACCCTTCAGGACCAAAAACCAATAAAAAAAAATATGCGATGGGAAAGGACCAGTTAGGAATAGGGTATCAGTACTGACCACAGGCAGCTCTGTCTGCTGAAAAGTCACTGTTCCTTGTGCTATGGTGGGATCCAACTTTAATATATATTTTTAAGTAAAATGGAGAAATTAGTAAAGGTTTAAAGATGAACAAGGTGACCTTAATGAAAAAACTGGTCTTATGGAGAAAATCTGAGAGAAGAGGAAATTCTCTAAATGCTTCAAAATTGAAAAGGTTCAAGTTGTGCTTGATGATTACCACTTTCAATTACATTAAGTGTTTTTTATGGAGCGATTCTATGAACAACTAACCAGGGAGGTGGATTTAAGTGAAGAGAGTTCAGTTGTGCAAATCAAAGAGTCTCTTGACTTCCAGGTTGATTAAACTGTGGAATAATTATCAAGAGACGCTATGGAGTCTACACCCCTGGAGAATTACATAAGCAAAATATACATTCTGAGTGGTTCTGAATTCACCTGCCAGAGGTTGGGGGCAAATTCCAACAACCCCTGGCAGGACCTTTCTGGGTCTGCATTCTGACAATAAGGTTTCACTCCATAGGAATAGTTTGGAAATAGAGTTCCGTACTAAATTACATTTTTCTGGGCTTTCTGTAAAGAATGGCAACTTTAAATTCACGTCATTTAAAAATTCGGTCCTTAAAGTACAGCAGTGTAGTTGTCGTTAGCAGTACTGTATTGCATACTTGAAATTTGCTAAGAGGGTAAATCTCAATTCTTACTATAAAAAGAAGAAAAAGAAAAAAGATAACTATGCGAGGTGATGGACATGTTGATTAGCTTGGTATGGTGATGATTGCATAGGATGTATGCATATTAAACCATGAACATAAACAATTTGTGAATTTTTTTTTTTGCCCGCACCACGAGGCTTATGGGATCTTAGTTCCCCGACCAGGGATAGAACCCCAGACCCCCTGTTAGGAAGCGCAGAGTCCTAACCACTGGACCACCAGGGAATTCCCCATACGTATTTGTGAATTATACCTCAGTGAAGCTCAAAAAAAATCACTGTGTTGAATGATGCTTCTTTTCATTGAACTTGTCTCATAATAAATGATTACATATTGTTTTGGTGATGATTTGTGACACTGGTCTTAATTTAGTTTCTGTACTGTTTAATAAAATAATTAGAAGGTATTCTGTCATTTTCTCTGTTGTTACAACATTATCATGAGAAAGAAGTCTTTGTATTTAAACCATTATATAATCAGTATTTCCTATGGGTGACTCGGTCCCTACCTGAGTGTAAGTACGTTAATGTTCTTTGCTATTTAGTCCTACCACAGCACTCTTGCACCATCCAGGGACAGTTAGAATGGAATGAGATAAAAATGTCATCTTTGCGAATGAGGTATCTTCTCTCTGAAAGTCAGTATGGCAAAATCCTCTTCTGCATTTTCCATCGTCGTCTCTATTGTGGGTTTCTTAATCTTATTCCTTGACTCACTTTTATCCTTATGCTTTGCAGAGTGGAACTTGCTTCGTGTTGTGATGCCGTTCAAAACTTCATTGTTTCTCAAAATAACACTCCCGTTGGGACTAACGTGAGTTACGAGGTGGAAAGTAAAAGCAAAATCCAAATCAGAGAGAACATTTTTGATATGTTGCCAGTGGTGAGTGAGAATTTCTTGTGGTTTGTGTCAACATTTAAGGTGAATGTTGGCTCAGATTAAGATATAAGAATGGGGGCTTCCCTGGTGGCGCAGTGGTTGAGAGTCCGCCTGCCGATGCAGGGGACACGGGTTCGTGCCGTCCGGGAAGATCCCACATGCCGCGGAGCGGCTGGGCCCGTGAGCCATGGCCGTTGAGCCTGTGCGTCCGGAGCCTGTGCTCCGCAACTGGAGAGGCCACAACAGTAAGAGGCCCGCGTACCGCAAAAAAAAAAAAAAAAAAAAAAGATATAAGAATGGAGCAGTTAATTCATTAAAATGCCACACTCTGTTGTGTTGTGTAAGATACGTATGGCAGTCCAAGGCAGTTTTGAATACTTGTGGCTCTGTGGGGAATGGTATTTATATCTTAAATGATAAGCTCTTCCAGCCCATGAGTCTTCATGACTCATCCTTGAATGAGATGAGGTACTTGGGCTTTCTGCATAGTAATTACCAGGGCTTGGGAAGATGCCCATTTTTCACCTGCAATAAGACTCCTCCAGTTGTCAGTTTCCGTGACTAAATCAATCCCTTCACAAAGAACTGTAGGTTTATGTGGCTAGTCTTTGGGAAGTAAATACATAAGAATTTGCGGTCCGTAAACATAACCTCCACAAGGCAGGGATTTTTATCTACTGTGTTCTTATGTATCCCAAGGTCCTAGGGCATTCCCCAGTGCACAGATGCATTCATTACATATTCGTTATTTAAACTAATGAGTAATGATACTGTATCATTACACTATAAATCCAAACTTGGGGGGAATTTTTCTCCTGAAAATATCCCACTGCTGATGAACTACACTCTCAGGCTTTTTTTTTTTTTTTGGTGGTACGCGGGCCTCTCACTGCTGTGGCCTCTCCCGTTGCGGAACACAGGCTCCGGATGCGCAGGCTCAGCGGCCATGGCTCATGGGCCCAGCCGCTCCGCGGCATGTGGGATCTTCCCGGACCGGAACACGAACCCGTGTCTTCTGTATCAGCAGGCGGACTCTCAACCACTGCGCCACCAGGGAAGCCCTCAGGCATCTTTTTTATTATTTGATGTAAAGCAATTAGGCCAAGTCAGTGGTCAAAATGGGATCGCTTTATATATGCTGTTTACCAACTGTAGAATATTCAGTTCTTACAATTATTTCCATTTTGCTGGACCTTTGACTTGTTTCAACTATTTTATTGTCATGTAAGTTGTTCCAATTTTTTTTTTAATATTACAATTCAAAGGAAGTATAATTTTCTGGGAATGAACGAAAAATCAATACACAATGTTAGAGAAAAAATATTGCAGATTTTCCTGAAGGGAACGGGGACCAAAAAAATAACTCATACGGCATTCTGAAAATCCCCTCGTGATGCACCGAAATTACCAATAGCTGAAAAGATAGCAACTAAAGAATATTTCTGTCCCTTATCAGGGAAGACCTTGGGGAGTTCCACAGAGAGCGACTCTTTCACCCTTGCCGTTGTTGCTAGTGTTGTCCTTGCCTTAGGCTGGTCAGAACAGAGGAGCTGCAGGTATTTTTTTGCTTCTGATTTGGCCCCTTGAAAAGAATAACTTAGCAGCATAGGCTTGATAATTCTGGATGCAATTAGCAACAGCATCCACTTTCCAAATTAATACTGACTTTTTAAAACTAGGGGGAGGAAATTCTGAAGTTAATACAGGAACAGCTGCAAAGCGAGGTCACTTTTCTGTGTTTCTTCAACATCCCCTTCCACAGACACAGCATCCAAGGTTGCTTCCCACACCCCAACCCTGCTTTGTTCTGTGGGGCACACAGCGAGCAGATCGCAATAGATGCTTTGGATGAAATGGTGTGAAGTCACTTACTCCGAAGGTTTGCTTAGTTACTTGAAAGGAAAACAACGAAGCTGGTTTTCAACCAGAGTTAGCAACAAGCAGGCAGTTAAGTGGCCCAGATTTGCCTTTTCTTAGGAGCCTTATTTTAAGGAACGTTGGAATTGTCATTTATTTGAACTCTTACTGAACGTAAGATAGCAAAGCATATGGACTTTTTCCTCCCAGTTGACCAAGAAACCAGAGAAAAACGTTCGTTATTTTGAGTGCTTAATTGGAGATACGCTCCCCTCAGTAATCTTTTCTATTGTACCATAAAGAGCCTATTTGCATTCTGCCCTGTCTGTAAAATTCAGAATTTACTGTGGTATCGGTTAGTAAACACGGTCTGAAAATATCTTGCGCTAGGAGTTCAGTGATTTGAAGTAGCCCAGGGTCTGTGGGAACCATTCATTAAAGAGCCAGACACTCTGCTGGGGCCACATCTATGCAGGGAAATAAGGCACATCCTTCAGTTAACCTTTCACCCCTTGAATGACAGACAGCACCTGTATAATGTGTCGTGGTTAAGACCATGGACTCTGAACCAGACTGCCTGGGTTTGAATCCCAGCTCTGCTGCTTTCTAGCCCTTCCTTAAACTCATGCCTCCGTTTTCCCATCTGTAAAATGCTCGCAAGGTTTTTGGATGGATTCCATGTGTTAACAAGTTACGACTCAGGAAAGTGCTTCTCGCACCAGCAGCGCAACATGAGTTTTCATTTTCATGGACAAACGCAGACGTGCTGAAAGAGAGTTCTCGTCACTCGTTTGGCATCTCCCAGTGCAGATTCAGGAGCACGCGGGAGTCAGGGCGATTCAGGATCTGTTGGGCAGCTCAGAACCACACTGGTCCTGGGGCGTTGCCAGTGGGGCTGGTACACTGGGCAGGAGGGTTCCCTGATTCATAGCAGTGTAAATATCCCCATCGTGGCGATTGTAATTTACCAGTGGTTTCACAGTCGGCTCACAAAATTCCTGAATATTTACCAGTTGGTGCCCATAAGCTGGTACAGCTGGGTTCCAGCGTGGTGCTGGGGGTTGCACCCAGGTGGCCATTGGGCCAGTCGTCACCCATCAGAAAGCAGTGGTCCTCTAGGCGAGGTCTGCAGTAGAAGACAGGGGAAATGAAAAGTAATAAACATGCTCTCTGCCCCTGAGGACCTACACTCACGTTCTGGAGACAAAGCAGGTGAATCAGGACCTCATCATCGCGGAACTCTGAGCTGACACCCTTGCTGCTGGTTAAGGTCACATCCTTACTTCCGGAAAAGTGACCAGCAAAGGCAAAGTACTCTATCAAATTGAAAAGTTATGTTTCAGACCGCAGAGGATTTGGTAAAAGTGGGAAGTCTTTTGGGATCGGCCAGTTGGGTCCTTGGAGGAAACAAAAATGATTCCGGCCTTAGAAATGAATTTGAAACAAATCAGCACAGAGTTGCTGGGCCTCCCTGAAGCACCGTGGCTGACCATGTACAGAGGTCGCAGGCGTAAATCTGTCCTCACTGAGCCTGAAGGTCTACCTACTTAAGAAGCACAGAGAACTTTCACTAAATTATCTATTAATTTTATGGCCAAGAATAGAGAATTGAATGCTACTTTGGAATCGCTTTCTTTTCTATTTTTGGCTGGAAATGGTCCTGTTAGTCCAAAAGGCCCATGTGGGATTTTCTCATCCTCAATTTATTTACTTAATTATGTGATGTAAAATACGTTAAAGTACATTTTAAGAACAAGTGTATTATATTTTGTATTATTACATTATGTTTGTCTATGATATGCTATATATTCCTCTCAAGAGAAATGAAACAGATTTACAGGATTTTTTTATGATGTCATAAGTTGATTAACATGCTGTGGTATTGCTTCTTGTTCTTTTTCTTTCCTTAGCATGTGTAAAGATTAAGCTACTTGAATTAAGCTGATGATGTTTATGGTTCTAAAACTAAAGCTATTTTATGACAGTTTTTCCCTTTCTCCTGATAGACTCAGCCTTTTGTGGGGTACCCTTACAATCAGTGTGCGGTGGTTGGAAATGGGGGGATTCTGAATCAGTCTCTCTGCGGAGCCGAAATCGATAAATCCGACTTTGTTTTTAGGTAAGCTCTGTCGAATTGGTTTCTTTGACATCCAAGATCAGCTGGATATTTTAAATGAATAAGCTAAAGATACTCTGTGTAAATTTTGACCTTTGAACTCTGTTGCTTAAGCCTGCAATTTATCTAGTGTGTTTCCAAAAGTGTTAAATGGATCATGAGTTCCTCTGAATGTCGCTATGGTCACTTAACTTTCCAGAAACCCTGCATGAGATCATAGTCAAAGAGGGTCTTCACTGCAGGACTTGTCAGAGCCTTCAGTATATTAAGGATACTTTTTTTTTTTTTAAACAGAGCATTTCAAGAACACTTTGTTCTCAGGTAATACTTGTGAAAATGCTGACTTAGATATTGTATAGCCACACAACATTGATGTTTATTTAGGTTTCTGGCCTGAAATTTTTAAAAAATGTGCAGCTTCTAAATTCTGATCTTTTAAAATGTTTATATCTCAATACAAGCTAGCTTGCCAAAGCAGAAACAAAAGTAGTTTCTCTGTGTGTCTGAACTAATAACACAAGCCACAGAGCATCTCCACTTTCAGAATATGATGGAAAGAGGATTCATCCTTGTGAGGGTGGATTTCAATTGAAATGCACCTTTTTATAAAGTCAGTTGAAATCCGTTTCTTCCTATTTCAGGAGCACCAATTGCATACATCAGAGGAGATCCTTTGAGCTTTATTGATTTAATGCTGCCCATGAAAAAGAAACATGATTCTGAATCAGTAGCTCCCCCTCACTTTAATCTCATTTAGAATTTTATGCTGAAGATAATAACAGAACAACAGACCTGGCAGTCCAACCATTATTGAATGTGTTCGTCATGGTGAATGTGAAAATGGCCAATACCTGCATGATTTAGCCATTTTGTTACAGTACTCAGTATGGAAAAACCATGAGGAAGATAAATAATTCTTCTTGTAATAGACATTTTTATAGACTGAAAATTCCTAAAACATCTGGGGTGAATATTATTCCTAAACATCCATTTTACCTTATAGCAGATATAAGAAATACAAGTTTAGGTTTAGCAAGCAGGGAAAAAAACCCCAAAACCAAAAAAACTCAACAGCTGCTTAATTTATAACTCTAAAATAAATGCGTATATTTCTAGATTCTGCATTTGTTGATGCAGCTATTTTTCTGAATATAGAGTTCCTTTTGAAGTTAGCCTTCCAAACTGAAAGGTCAAATTGGGGCTGTACATGGTTGGTGTCATTAAAATTTATTTAATTTTTAAGCCTATGTCTGTTTTGGTTGTACATGTTTCATAGTTTATAAAACCATCTGGAAGCTGATTCTCTTTTTTTTTTTTTTTTTTTTTTTTTATTTCAGAAGATTGGGAGCTGTCAGTTAAGTGTGTAAGGAGCAAAAATAGGGGCTGAGTGGCTTTACTGTACTGTGTATATACAATACCCAGTATTTCCCCTAGGGGTCTCCAGTGATACCATATTGGAAATCATCTCTGAGTCTTCAAAAGAATATGAGACTGTTCTAGAAAGTAGATTTGTTACAGGAAGCCCACTAATGAAGACATTTCTGTGGCCTCTTATCTAAATTAATATTTATTTTTCCCAAGGTGCCATATTTGTTTTCTGATGTATCTTTTTTTTATCAGTGAGAGAAGTACATGTTTCATTTATCCATATATTTCATAGAGCATGGAATAGAATATTTCAGCCTCATCTTACAGAACACATCAAGTTTAAACAGCCTTCCTCAGAGATGCTCCCTTTGTATGTATAGCTTTAAAGAAATGGTCTACTTGAAATTCTGAAATGATACTTTCTCTTTTCTGTGTGACAAGAATATACTTACTCAAAATTACAATTCTTAATTTGTTTTCCAATTTAAAAACAAAATAGTACTCAAAAGAGGATGAGAACATCAATATGAAAACATCATTATAAGAACGTTAAGGCTTTATTTATTAACAGCTTAATTTGGTGGAAAAACAGTCCATATGGGAATCAGGAAATTTTGATTTTTTTTATATAGTCTTTGCTTCTGGCAGACACTATAACCTTAGTCGCAGTGCCTCAATTTTTTAAAATCTGTAAATTGGTGATATGCCTCTGTGGGAATCTAATTAATATAAATAATAATTTTAATAAAAGGATCATGAACTCTTCAAAAGTTAGGCAAGGTGTAATTGTCATTTCTAGTTTTGTTACTTATAAAGGCCTTACATAATACTGAAAGCATTTATCAAATTCATTTATTTTATCCAATGTTGAAATGCCAGCTAAGAGTTCAGTACTTACTGTTTTTCGATGGAAATCAGATGAATTCTGAGGGTCCTCTTAACAACAATAATTTTCTCCAATAAAATGAGAACGATCACATGTATATGTGTGGATGTATGTGGATGTACATTTTTTTTTCACAAGTTATATTTTGAGAATAGTTTTCCTTCCAAATTTCAGGTGTAACCTCCCCCCAACCACAGGAAATGTTACCAATGATGTTGGCACTAAAACCAACCTGGTGACTCTAAATCCCAGTATCATAAGACTAAGGTAAGTACCTCAAATTACATAACTGTTCAAGAACATTTTTCTCATTATTTAACCTGTTTCTTAGTCTGAGCACTAATCTTGTTGCTGAGACTGACTTCTAATACAGCTGGAATGGCTTTTTAGGAAAATATATAAGAATATTTGGTAATTTAGGTTGTGGCTCAGAAGAGGTATGTCCAGTTGTACTTCTAATGTCATAAGCTGAATGTTGCTAATCCAATGAGAACTTTTTAATAGTGAAGTTCCTTTTTTAGATTTCGTTTCAGAATTTTAGTGTTACTCTTGTCTCGATAGCGCTTTCTTGAAAAAACGTAGTCTATTTAGAAGCTTCAGAGAGTAACCCTTAGGAGAACCTGGCAAAATCCAGTTTTCATTTCGGGCAGTTTATTACTAAAAAATAATTTGTGTATTTTATTTTCCACAATGTAACTACTACAAAATGTTGGCTGTTTAATAAAAATCCTATATATAGTTTTATTCAACTATTTTCATCCGAAGTGACTAATAATTGTTATTAGTAGAATACACCCCTCAAATAGTTCTAGTATGGCTTAAGAGAATATAAAATATTGTACCTGTCTCCCCAAGGCTTATTTTCTAAACACACGCAGTCATGCACACCAGTATATTTACGGAGGTATTATTTAAATTAAACACATAGAGCTATCACAATCCATGGAGGAAATTTAAGATGTGTGTGTGTGTGTGTGTGTGTGTGTGTGTGTGTGTGTATGCATATAGATACTTTAGACTTTCTAAAGGAAACTGTTATTTTATAATAACATGTATATACAAACGTACAGCTCAATGAATTTTTTTAATGTACAGATATTTTAAGAGTGTGTTATGTTTGAGAAAACATTTCAGCATTATACATTTGGAAGGTAATTCATCATTAAAAAGCAACCTTAGGAAAAAAGGACTGAGTTGGAAGATAAAATAATATAAAAAATGTATGTCCAGTAAGGGTATTGCCCCATAAGAAGGTAGGAATGAGAGCCTAGATATGCCAAGAAAGAGAAATGAAGACCTCGCCCCTGATGTTTACAAGATGCTTACTTAACATGCGTTTTTTCTGAGTCTGCAGTTTCTCTGTTTTATATACAGTGATATAAATGGTTCTATTTTTGGCCAGTGGTGAATTCAGCCTCATGTTACCAAAACTGCTCCTTTGATGATTACTGTTAAAATCATGATGTTTTAAAACTTTGGCAGATATGGGAACTTAAAGGAAAAGAAAGCAATATTTCTGGAGGACGTTGCAACCTATGGAGATGCATTCGTCCTTCTGCCAGCATTTTCCTTCAGGGCCAACACTGCGGCCTCTTTTAAGGTGTACTACACACTGAAGGAGTCTAAAGCAAGACAAAGAGTCTTATTTTTCCATCCCAAGTACCTGAAAAACCTTGCCCTCTTCTGGAGGACTAAAGGTGTGACCGAGTATCGCCTGTCCTCCGGCTTGATGATCACAAGTGTGGCAGTTGAACTGTGCGAGAACGTGAAACTCTATGGATTCTGGCCCTTCTCTAAAACTGGAGAGAACACACCTGTCAGCCATCACTACTACGACAACAGGTTACCTAAGCGCGGTTTCCATGAGATGCCCAAGGAGTATAGACAAATTCTCCAGCTTCACGTGAAAGGAATCCTCAGATTACAATTTAGCAGATGTGAAATCGCCTAAACCAGATGTCTGTAAACAGGAATCATGTTCACACAATGCAGTAGGTGAGTGTCAGTGTTCCAAACACCGGAAGAGGGGGTTGTAGGGAGTCGTAGGAAGAGTCCCGGAATTTGGTTGGATCCAAGCTCTGGCACTAGGTTTGCAATCTCAGACTCATATCATTGTTCTGATCTTCAGTCCTCTTCCTGTAAAATGGGGACCATGATCTCTAAGTCATATTAGGAGAATCTGATAATCTGTGAAAACTTTCCGCAAGTATTTAGAGTGAGGTAGGGACTCCGTAAATGTCTCCTCGCTGATATTTTTAACAGCCGTTTTCACCTTCACCAGACATAATAAAAAGGCAGGCTGTCTTGAAGCCTCTTCCTGAAGAGAACAGCTGAACTGCCAGTATCCACTGGAATTCTTTCTCTGTCAGGAGCCTCTATTATCCGTAATATCATTCCCACCTTTCTTCCTGTCTTAAAGAGGGCATATAAGAAAACTGTGTAATTAAACAAGAAACCCGTGGTTATGCAGGAATGAACGCCTTACGCCTCTAATTACATTCACTTGTGTCTTGAGCTGTGCCGGTGTCGTGGTTGGATTTAGGCCAATCCTTTTCCTCCTTTATCTACACTTAAAAATCACTCTTTAATATACGTATTAACTTCCTGTCTCACTCTTAAGCCTTTTCCTCTCCCACTGACAGGATTTACTTCAAGGGCAGGAATAGTTACAATTCTACTTACCTGTTGTCTGTGGCGGTCACTCATACAATTTACTTTGCTAAGGTTGTTGAACAGCTGCTTCATGCTAGACCCTTTCCCAGGCTCTGCGAGAGGGATATAAAAATGACTAAGTCCTGGGGACTTCCCTGGCGGTCCAGTGGTTAAGACTCCACGCTGCCACTGCAGTGGGCCACGGGTTCGATCCCTGCTCGGGGACCTAAGATCCCACAAACCGTGCGGCGCAGACAAAAAGAAAAAAAAAAAAAGACTAACTCGTGCAGGAATAAACAGATGTGCGTGCTGTGAACAGTGAAAGGGTGTGCTCAGTATTCTCACAAAAGCTATGGGGGACAGAGGCAGGAATCATTCAGTCGATTTCAGTGGAGTCTGTTTCAGAGAAGAGCTGGTTTCTGAATTAAGCCTAGAAAGGGAGTAAGGCTTTACCAAATGAAGAAGATTCTAGGGAGAGGGAATATGATGGGGAGAAGGCTGTCCCCTTGATTCTTTTTTTTGGCTGCGTTGGGTCTTCATTGCTGTGCACGGGCTTTCTCTAGTTGCGGCGAGCGGGGGCTGCTCTTCATTGCGGTGCATGGGCTTCTCATTGCGGTGCTTCTCGTTGCGGAGCACGGGCTCCAGGCATGAGGGCTTCAGTAGTTGTGGCACGTGGGCTCAGTAGTTGTGGCTCACGGGCTCTAGAGGTCAGGCTCAGTAGTTGTGGCGCACGGGCTTAGTTGCTCCGCGGCATGCGGGATCTTCTCGGACCAGGGATGGAACCCGTGTCTCCTGCATTGGCAGGCGGATTCTTAGCCACTGTGCTGCCAGGGAAGCCCTGTCCACTTGATTCTGATTCGTGAAAACGAAGCTGTTTGAAGGTAAATCATGGTCTTTGCCCCACAATCTGCCCTGTGAGAGTAGGATATAGCACATGGCGGTGGTGGCTTAGGCCCACATCTGTGAAATGGGAATAATACCAAGCTGCTTGATTTCATAGGAAAGTTGTAAGAACTAAAGCACAGAGAAACTTAATTCTCATAAGGAAAAGTGTACATTTACGTGAGAAATAAGACATCAATATAAAAGAAAGCTTAAGGAGACATTGAACATTAGCATTTTGCAAAACTCCCTTACATCCTGATGATACAGGTTAATACAGGTCATAAGTGCATCCATTGCATAAGGTATTTGACTTAAATAAGTAATCACGTGCACACTTCCGTGCTCGTCTTTGTACCAGCACGAGAAGAGCAGAAATAGGAACAGAGCAGACTGAGCATGGCAAATTAATTACAAATGTAATTCTGAATTCTTACCTTAGCCAGATTATTGTTTTATTCAGGGTTCACTTGTAAGAACACTCTGCCGTAAATTGCTTATTTTGATAAAGTACATCTTTGATTCAATCGTAGTTGCCGTTTGTGATGCCATTCTTAATTTACATTTTCATTTGTTCTTCTTTAGCAAATGAAACCTATTACCGCCATAAATTGATTTCAAAATTCACATGTGGATATTTTCTAAAAGGAATGTGCTTTTAGTTACATAAAGTCTAATTCATTTTTCTTTCTTTCTGTAGTGACGAATAAATGACTGCTTTCTACTGATTCTAATGGGTTTAATTAATTTCTGAAAATCTGCTATCAGGATTGGTAATGTTTCTATCATGTTACTAGCAATGATTATGAAAAATAGATCGGAACACTCTAATATTTTATAGTTTAGTAAAAGGTTTCCCTAAAAATGTTTTCTGCTGGGTAGAGACATAAACTTTGCTTTTTGATGACATGGGAAATATATGATTGATGAGTAAAAATAATAGAATATAGTGAACTAAATCATTAGATATACAATATGGAGACTTTATAAGTTATTTAATAAAAATTACATATGATTAGGACATTTAGAGCCTACTTAAGTTTTTCCCATATAACTTCCCATTTTAACCTTGGATATTTTGTCTAGAGTTTCAAAACATCAGTAAAATTTTCAGTGTCACTGATAAGGATTTGGGAAATATTCAAAATGGTGGGAGAGCAAGGAACATTGTCCTAATAATACCCATGTTCCGGTTAAATGTCAGTAGAAAAACTTTTAAGTTGTGGAGAACATTTGTAGATCTTTTCCCATGGACACAACCAAAGTTGGTTTCTTGTTTAACATTTGTATTAATGTTTGTGTTGCCAGCCTCAAAGCATGTTGACGTTTATACAGCCGTCCCAGCTAGGTTCACATTAACCAAAAAGCCTAGGTCACAGAGAACACGTGCGCTCTTTCTGTCTCTTTCCTGAGTTGAAATCACAAGAGCTTGCAGTTACCTGCCATTGCGTGAAACTCCCCTTCACCATCTGTAGTGTCCCCAGGGTTTCTTTATTGTGGAGAAATAAAAGGAGTGGGAGGATGGTGTTCATGTGACATTATCAAAATTCATGTTCTATTATATTTTAGAAAGTAAGAAACAAAATCTGTTTTGGAACAGAAGAACATTACTGGTGCATCACAATGGAACACGTGGAAGGTCATCCTCCAGCAGAGAGGAAATGTTATAATGTAACCTATCAGCTATGTGAATTGGAAATAGTAAGTCACAGTTCTTTAGATCCAAACAAAAAGAGAAACTCTGAACTCCATCCTGTAGATTTAGAGATTAACCAAGTCTAAGCATGACACTCATGAAATCCCTGGGTGTAATGAGCACCGGTTAAATCTTGTTACATGGATGGATTTGATCTTCTGCTCTTTAACTTCAAGTACATCTATAGGCATGGAAAACGGAATGTTTGAGTACGGGTGCTAGCCAGTACTAAGCTCTTAGTTAGGACTCCAGCTCGTAATACCACCTGCCACCAGTTTCTAAGGGAAATACTGGCTTGCTTGATTCCATTTTCTACTTGTTGTTTAGAATCAATGGGGCAATGTGAGTGAATTACAAGAGTGCAAAATAGTTTCTATTGAAATCCAAGGGTAAGGCAGAAACATTTATTGAAGCATATAATAATGCTGTATGGCCCCGGGAGGGGCTCATGAATAATTGCATGGACTTAAGTTTTATACACTATAATAGTCCTTGAAGTCTCTGGTGCTTTTTCCTCCTAACGAAAGGCAAATGCAAATAGATCATGACTTTCACGAAGGAAGATTTCCTTCTGCTTGTAAATTCCAACCCAGGGAATATGTGGGCACTCAGCCAGGTAGTCAGCCAAGGACATTGTTTTGAGGACTTACTATGTATAGAATACTGAAGTAAGCCATAAATCAGACCCGTTTGGGACAAGATTTTTCCTTGCTTACAAAAAGTGTACCAGTTAAATACTATATCATGTCAAGCACCCTAAATCATTCCATGAATTTCCAAAAGCTTTGGGAAAATTGGAAAGCTTTGTGGATAACAGGTCTGCTCACATTCTAAACAGCTAAGTATGATGCAATATGTAGTATAGTTATGACACTAAAAGCATTTTATGTATGTAACATGACACGGAAACACATTGTTTTGCTACTAAACATTGCAGGAATTGCAGGAATTCACAGGAAATATCTGAAGCACTTGACCTAATAAGACTATTTCTTTCTTTATTCTTGTTTTTTAAAAATCCCTTTAGAGCCCCTGGGTGAGTTCAAGGTTTCCTACTTGCATGTGGCTTCAGAAGGCTGAATCCATAGTGGGCAGTCACCATTGCCCTCCTGGAGATGGAGGGCCAGGGATATTTTTCTTGCCCATCTCATCTGGGTCATCACCCTTCCAAGAGCATTCTTCTTTTTACCAAAAAAAGTGTGGTATATGATAGAGATGCATCACTTCATTTTATATAATGGAGAAAAGATCAACTCTTTAGCAGATGGTATTGCAACACTGGCTCATAATAGAGAAAAAACCAAATTCCTACATTGCACCATAGAACAAGTTGGACTCCAGGTAGATTAAAGAGGGATTAAAAGATGACTGCAAAGCTAATAGAACAAAATGTAGGTAAGGGGCTGTACCCCTTAAACATAACCCCCAAATAATGTCTTAATCAGGTTGAGAAGTGATGGCTATGGCTACATTAAAGTGTAGAATTTTCTAGTCAGTGAACAACACCTTAAAGCTAATAGAGAGTAACAGACTAGAATAGCTTTTAGCAAAGCATAAAATTCATGACATTACTATAGAAACATTCCCGCGAACTACAAATCAACAAATGAAAGACAGGAAACTCAATATAAAAATGAGCAAAGAATAAGAATGTGATCTACAAAGAGAAAAGCTGAGTAGCTAATAAGAATAGAAAGTGATGCTCAAACTTACTAATAGCTGAGAAATGAAAATTAAAATGAGATATATTGCTAAGAATTCATAAGATTGTTAATTCCAAATGCCAGTAGAAGTGTAAACTGATTCAGCCATTTTGGAAAGCAGTCTCGAAGGACCGAGTTAGTCATGTTAATTATTTGGCCTATGGCCCAGCAATCCCACCGTCATACCTATGTCCCAGAGAACTTTCTTTGTAGGTCCACAAGGAGACAAGATTTAAGATATTTATTTCATTATTGTTTGTGGTAGCAGGAAGTGGGTTACACAGGTACCCATCTCTAAGGGAGTCAATGAGGTAACATTGGTAAACACATAGTATGAAATATATCAGTTAGAAGCAACTTACCGGATGTGTATAGAGCTAGGATAAGTCCTTAAAATACAGCAGAAAGGGGAAAATAAGAGCTATAGCATAATGCCATTGAAATATACGTTAAAGCATATATATATATACACTTACATATACACATGCATACATGTGTACATACATAGTAAAGGGCATATATTAAATACTAGAAGAGTGCCAATTTAGGAGGGCGTAATGGGAGTGGGTTTAGAGATAAAGGAATAAGTAAAGGGATAAAATGAATAAATAATTCAAGAAAAGGAGACTCACTCCTGTTGTTCGTGCGTCAATAGTTTATTCCCCTATTTACTGAGTAGAAATCTATTATATGGATGTACCATGACTGGTTTATCCATTCACCCACTGAGATACATTTTAGTTGTCTCCAGTTTGGGGCTGTTACAAATGCAGCTATCATGGACATTCATGCACAAGTCTTTGTGTGGACGTATATTTTCATTTTTGGGGGCCAATATCTAGGGTTGGAACTGCTGGGTCACATGGTCTGTGCCTGTCTAACACTTTTTAAAACTACCAAACTATTTTCCAAAGTTGTTGTAACGTTTCATGTTTCTATCAGCGGTCTATACCAGTTGTAGTTACCCCGCATCTTTGGTAAAATTTTGTATGGTCAGTCTTCATTAATTCGAGACATTATGTTGGGTGTATAGTTGTTTCTCATGATTTTAATTGGAATTCCCCTTTGATTATCTTCTCAGATGTTTATTTGCCTTCTGTGTGTCTTCTTTGGTGAAGTGTCTATTCAAATATTCTGACTATTTTTGATTGGATTGCTTTATTATGGAGTTATAAGAGAATTTTTATAAATTACCGATACAGATCTTTCGTTAGATATATGTTTTGCAACTATTTTCTCTCAGTTTGAGATTTGCCTTTTCATTTTCTTAATAGTGTCTTTTGAACAACAAAAGTTTTTAATTTCACTAAAGTCTAATTTATGGATCTTTTAATTTTATAGTTTGTACCTCTTGTTTCAAATTTAAGAGATCTTTGACAAACCCAAGGTCACTAAGATCCTCTCCTGTGCTTTCTTAGAAGGTTTTACATTTAGTCTTATGAGCCACTTTGAGTTAATTTTGTGTGTGTGTTTATGGTGTGAAGTAAGGGTCATTGGATTTCATTTTTATAGTTGCTTAAGGTAATTAATATGAGACTTTTTTTTTTTTTAGAAGATGTTGTGGGTAGGAGTTTATTTATTTATTTTTGCTGCGTTGCGTCTTCGTTTCTGTGTGAGGGCTTTCTCTAGTTGTGGCAAGTGGGGGCCACTCTTCATCGCAGTGCGCGGGCCTCTGATTATCGCAGCCTCTCTTGTTGCGGAGCACAGGCTCCAGACGCGCAGGCTCAGTAGTTGTGGCTCACAGGCCTAGTTGCTCCGCGGCATGTGGGATCCTCCCAGACCAGGGCTTGAACCCGTGTCCCCTGCATTAGCAAGCAGATTCTCAACCACTGCGCCACCAGGGAAGCCCCGAGACTTATTTGTGTTTTTAACATGGGAGTTTAATGCTGTAGATTTTCCTCCAAAAACTGCTTTCCACAAATTTTGATATATTTTGTTCTTCATGCAGTTCAGAATACTTTGATTTTGTTTCTTGTTTGTACCAAAAGTTATTTAGAAGTATATTATGTACTTTCAAATATTTCTGAATTGTTCCAGATATATTACTGTAGATTATTTTAAATTAATTTCAGCGTGGTCAGTGAACATACTTTGTATGATTTTAATCCATTTAACTTTATTGAGACTTTTATTTTTATGGACTAGACCATGGTCTTTCTTGGTAAATTTTCTGTGTGCACTTGAAAAGCATGTGTATTCTGATGTCGCTGGGTGCAGTGTTCTACTAATGTCAATTACGTCAGGTTGGTTGATATTGTTATTTAAGTCTTCTGTATCTTGTGATTTCCTGTGTGCTTGTTCTGTCAATTAATGAGAGAAGAGTGTTAAATCCTTGACTATAACTGTGGATTTAACTATTTCTTCTTGCAGTCTTATTCATTTTTGCTTTGGTTCTCTTGATAAATGACCTCATTATCATTCTGAAATTATCCTCTTTATCCCTAGTAATATTATTATTATTATTTTTTCTTTTTTTTGGCGGTATGCGGGCCTCTCACTGTTGTGACCTCTCCCGTTGCAGAGCACAGGCTCCCGACTCGCAGGCCCAGCGGCCACGGCTCACGGGCCCAGCCGCCCCACGGCATGTGGGATCTTCCCGGACCGGGGCATGAACCCACGTCCCCTGCATCGGCAGGCGGACTCTCAACCACTGCGCCACCAGGGAAGCCCCCTAGTAATATTATTTTCTCTGAAATCTACTTTGATATTATAGCCACTCCAGCTATTTTTAATTATATAATTAGCATATCTTTTTTAGCATATCATTTTACCTTGAACTTATTTGTTTCTTTATACTTAAAGTAGTTTTCTTATAGGCAGCAAATAGTTGGGTCTTGCTTCTTTATGTAATCTGAACATCTGCCTTTTATTGATGTGTTTATATCATTTAGATTTAATGTCACACATTTTACTTCTACATATATTATAAACTGCACATATTATATTTTTGGTTTTAAACTGTCAGTTACCTTTCTGAAATTTCTTAAGGAAAATTTTTTATATTTACCCACATATTTACCATTTTCAGTATTCTTTATATGTAGATCTGCATTTTCATTGGGTATTATTTCTCTGAAGGATTTCCTTTAACATTTCTTGTAGGCCTGGACTGCTGGTGCTAAATTCTTTCTGTTTTTATATGTTGGCAAAAGTTTTTATTTCACCATCTTTAAAAAAATGTTTTGGGCTTCCCTGGTGGCGCAGTGGTTGAGAGTCTGCCTGCCGATGCAGGGGACACGGGTTCATGCCCCGGTCCGGGAGGATCCCACATGCCATGGAGCGGCTGGGCCCGTGAGCCATGGCCGCTGAGCCTGCGCGTCCAGAGCCTGTGCTCCGCAACGGGAGAGGCCACAGCAGTGAGAGGCCCGCTTACCGAAAAAAAAAAAAAAAAAAAAATGTTTTTTGCTGGATTGACAGTATATGTTCTTTCATTACTTTGAAGATGTTGCTCCACTCTCTTGTGACTTAACATTGTTCCCAATGAGAAGTTTGTTGTCATTCTTACCTTTGTTCCCATGTATGTAATGTATCTTTTTTTTTTTTGACTAAGAGCTATGTAGCTAGTTTTATTCATAAACACATTTCATATCACCTTCACAAGTTAATTTTTTTAATTAATTTTTATTGGAGTATAGTTGATTTACAATGTTGTGTTAGTCTCTGCTGTACAGCAAAGTGAATCAGTTATACATATACATGTATCCACTCTTTTTTAGATTCTTTCCCATATTGGTCACTACAGAGTATTGAGTAGAGCTGGCAAAAACTCCTCCATAATCAACATTATCTGAACTCATTTACACACCTGATGATCCGTAGCCATTTAAAAATGTATAAGAGCTAATTTTAGTGACCAAAGTTTTATATCAAAAATATTATCCAAATATTCTTTATTAATTTATTAAATTGAAAAGTTTAATTTAAAAAGTTAAATTTAAAAATTTTAAAGTGCCACGGTCGGGCTTCCCTGGTGGCGCAGTGGTTGGGAGTCCGCCTGCCGATGCCGGGGACACGGGTTCGTGTCCCGGTCCGTGAAGATCCCACATGCCGCGGAGCGGCTGGGCCCGTGAGCCGTGGCCGCTGAGCCTGCGCGTCCGGGGCCTGTGCTCCGCAACGGGAGAGGCTACAGCAGTGAGAGGCCCGCGTACCGCAAAAAAAAAAAAGTGCCATGGTCTTCAAGTTAACAAAATATCTATAAATTGCACATTCATTCAGTTAAACACAATTTTTTTAAACGTCTTTATTGGAGTATAATTGCTTTACAATGGTGTGTTATGTTAGTTTCTGCTGTATAACAAAGTGAATTAGCTATATGTATACATATATCCCCATATCCCCTCCCTTTTGCGTCTCCCTCCCACCCTCCCTATCCCACCCTTCTAGCTGGTCACAAAGCACCGAGCTGATCTCACTGTGCTATGCGACTGCTTCCCACTACCTATCTGTTTTACATTTGGTAGTGTATATATGTCCATGCCAGTCTCTCACTTCATCCCAGCTTACACTTCCCCCTCCCCGTGTCCTCAAGTCCATTCTCTACATCTGTGTCTTTATTCCTGTCCTGCCCCTAGGTTCTTTAGAACCTTTTTTTTTTTTTTAGATTCCATATATATGTGTTAGCGTACAGTATTTATTTTTCTTTCTGACTTACTTCACTCTGTATGACAGTCTCTAGGTCCATCCACCTCACTACGAATAACTCAATTTCACTTTTTTTTATGGCTAATATTGCATTGTATATACGTGCCACATCTCCTTTATCCATTCATCTGTTGATGGACACTTAGGTTGCTTCCATGTCCTGGCTATTGTAAATAGAGCTGCAGTGAACATTGTGGTACATGACTCTTTTTAATTATGGTTTTCTCAGGGTATATGCCCAATAATGGGATTGCTGGGTCATATGGTAGTGCTATTTTTAGTTTTCTAAGGAACCTCCATAACTGTTCTCCATAGTGGCTGCTATCAATTTCCATTCCCACCAACAGTGCAAGAGGGTTCCCTTTTCTCCGCACCCTCTCCAGCATTTATTCTTTGTAGATTTTTTGATGATGGCCACTCCGACCAGTGTGAGGTGATACCTCACTGTACTTTTGATTTATATTTCTCTAATGATTAGTGATGTTGAGCACCCTTTCATGTGTTTGTTGGAAATCTGTATATCTTCTTTGGAGAAATGTCTATTTAGGTCTTCTGCCCATTTTTGGAGTGGGTTGTTTGTTTTTTTGATATTGAGCTGCATGAGCTGCTTGTATATTTTGGAGATTAATCCTTTGTCAGTTGCTTCATTTGCAAATATTTTCTCCCATTCTGAGGGTCGTCTTTTCATCTTATTTATGGTTTCCTTTGCTGTGCAAAAGCTTTTAAGTTTCATTAGGTCCCATTTGTTTATTTTTATTTTTATTTACATTTCTCTAGGAGGTGGGTCAAAAAGGATCTTGCTGTCATTTATGTCATAGAGTGTTCTGCCTATGTTTTCCTCTAAGAGTTTTAGAGTGTCTGGCCTTGCATTTAGATCTTTAATCCATTTTGAGTTTATTTTTGTGTATGGTGTTAGGGAGTGTTCGAATTTCATTCTTTTACATGTAGCTGTCCAGTTTTCCCAGCACCACTTATTGAAGAGGCTGTCTTTTCTCCCATAAAGTATCTTTTTTCCCTCTGGTTCCTTTTTAATTTTTTTTTCTAGCACTAGTCTTAAGCACTTTTATTAATATGTGACTTGGTATAATTTTCTTTAAGTTTTTTGTACTTGAGTTTCTTTGAGTATCTTGCATCTGTGGACTTACAGCTTTCATCAGATTTGGAAAGTTCAGGCAATTATTTTCAAATATTTTTTCTGTCTTACCTCCTCCTTTATTTTTCTGGTCTGTTTTTCATTTTCTGTAGTTTCTATTCCTGCATCTTCAAAGTCACTAATTTTTTTGTTTTACAGTGTCTAAACTGGTATTAATCCCATCCAGGATGTTTTTCATTTTAAACATTGTAGAAGTTCTGTTTGTGTCTTTTTATACCTTCCATGTCTATATTTAATATGCATATATATTTATCTTCTTGAACATGTCAGATATACTTATAACTGTTTGTGTCTTTTTGTACTAATTCTGTCATCTGTGTAATTCTTGAATCTGTTTCTACTGATAGATTTTTCTCCTCAGTATGAGTTGTATTTTTCTGCTTCTTCAAACATCTGGTGATTTTTTAATTGAATGCCAGATATTGTAAATTTTACTTTGGTGTGTGTTAAATATTTTGAATATTTTGCGATCCTGTAAATATCTTAAGATTTGTTCTGGGAAGAAATTGAGTTACCTGTAAACAATTTGTTCCTTTTAGAGGCTTACTTTTAGTCTTTGTTAGTTGGAATCATAGCAGCGCTATCCTAGAGCAAATTTTTTCTCACACTGAGGCAATACCCTTATGAACACCCTACTCAGTGTCCTATGAATTACAAGATTTTCCTTTATGTTTGGTGGGGACACGAATTATTCCTGGCCTTTTTAAGTTTCAGGAATTTTTCCTTCTCTTTTCTGGTGATTCTTTTCCCAGATTCAGGTAGTTTCCTCACTTAAATGTGCTTGTCATTCCTCAGCTGAAGACCAGAAAACACCCTGCAGAGATTTCTCTCCATGAAGCCTTCTCCACTCAATATGTACTTTGGCATCCCCAGACTCCTAGATCTATAACCTCTATTCTCAGAGACGACTGGACTCTGCCTGAGTTTCCCCTCCCTGTGCTTGGCCTGGAAACCATTTGGCAGTAAGTTAGGGCAATTGTAGGACTCAACCCATTTGCATCCGCTTTTCTCAGGGATCACCGTCCTGAGTTGCCTAATGTCCAAGTGTCTGAAAACCATTGTTTCATTCATGTCGTCTGCTTTTTTTTTTTTTTTTAAGTTGTTTCAGGTAGGAAGCTAAATCCAGTACCTGTTACTCTATCTTATCCAGGAGGAGTAATTCGATATGATTTTATTTCTATCATGTTTGCCACCTGTCTTTTCTTGGAGTTGCTGGAAATGTCTTTGAGGATTTCCCTTTGCCCATCTGAAATTTGGGCTGCTTTTTAAAACCCAGTATTCTATAATAGACTACCAGATGTCAGTGAGATCCCTTGGAACTAATTTTATTATGTGAATGTAATTAACATATTTAATTTAGGGCTTACTATACACTTGGCACCTATACAAGAAATTGGCTTACGTTATCTTATTAAAACCTAAGTCTGTGAGATTATATTATCTCCATTTGATATATAAGAAAATGGGCTAAGAGAGGCTAAGAATCTTGCCCAATGTTATATAGTATACAGGTGTCAGAGCCAGTTTTCAAATTTAGGTTGTATACCCAAAGCTTGTATGTTTAATCAATATTTTAACCTCTCTTTAGCTTTATTATCGTTGATGTTGTTTTGTTAGGGGAAATAAGATTATCTAAAATTTTTAGATTTTAGAATTTTACCTTCATTACATTGGGTCATTTTTAACTGTCTTATCCTTCTCAATAAATTCTAAATTTTAACTTTTCTAAATTAAGGAATTATGATTCAAGCTTACATTATAAAGTTTTATATATTCTACTATATTCATTTTAAAGTTTATTGTGAAGTATCCAGTATGTTAAATTCCCCTGAGTTCTTTTTGAAATGAGCATTTAATGTGATAAATTAATTTCTTTTATCAGCCTGATTCTGTTTTATTTGTTTTGAGATATGTGTATGTACCTGCGTTGTGAAATCCAATAAAGTACCAATGGCATTATTATTCTATTCCTTGTCTTTTGGGACCTCAAGGAGATTCAGAATCCTTACCTCAGCTATATCATTGGCAGAGGGAGTAAACGGGATTTGGGGTTAACCTTTATAATTAGTCCTATCCCTGAGAAGCATGGGCTTCAAGGGGGACAGGTGTGTACCTGAGCAAATTCAGGGTTTTGTTGGGAAGGAGGAAGAAAAGATTTTGGATGGGCGTCTAACCGTATTTGCTACAAGCAATTTTCTGTGTCACTCACCTACTAAGTGATTGAACTAGAGTATGAACCCAAGTAGTTGTGACTCCAAATTCTATGATCTTTCTCTCAAGCCCTAGAGACTTTTAGTATGCCATTCTGTTGATCATAGAGAAAATACACTGTGTGACATTAAAAAAAAATTTTTTTTTTGTATAATCAGTTACTAGCGATTGAATGCATTCACTTCAGAAGCAACTCTTAGGTTAATGATTCCTTTTCCATTTTCGTTTTGGGCACTGATCCCTCTTCTCTGTTCATCAAAAAGTAATACGGACGCTCCCGTACTCTTATTTGTTTTACTTGTGAGACAATGACTTGATTCATTTTCATCAAATACGTGAAATGAAATGTTTCGTGTGTGAAGTCTTAGCAATAGCTATGAAGACTTTTTACCTTAGAGTAGACTTTCTGTGCTTCCTGATCTTTGGGTAAATAGGGTGATATTTTAACAATTTTGTCTAAAGAGCCCAAACCTGATGGTTTCCCAGAAGGATATTTACCCATTAATTATTTACCGAAGTTGCTCTTCTAAGAATCATGAAATTCCCTGTATGGTAGTTATGTTCACAGAGTCTAGTTATAAACATCTCTGAAGAGAAAGATTTCTTGCATTTAGCATCTGAGGCAATGAACTAAGGCAATAGTTCATTGAAAGTTTATTCTTAATAATAGTATGTCCTGGTTTGCCCAGATGGTCCCAGTTTATCCCCCTGTATTCTCAGAAGTGTCCAGTTTGAATGGTAACATAGTACCAGGTTCTTGGAAATTAGAATTTCTTACACAGGATTCGGTGGGGCTGTAAACCATATACTTGAGTCCAAAGTTTAAAGTTCGGGTTTTAAAATCTTAGAGATGGAATGTTTCCACCTCTCTGGAATATTATTCCAGTGACAAAAAGGAGGGTGCACATGTTCCGGAACAGACATTAGAGGGGGTTATGTAACATTGTGAATGTACTGAGTGCCACTTACATGTACAATTTAAAATAATCAAAGAGTTAAATTTTAAATGAACATTATATCATAAGCAATTTAGTATATGTAAAAAAACACATATTAAAAATGGACTTGGAGAGGAGGGAAGGAATTCTCCAGGGCTGCTGCTGGCACTGGGGCAGCTCATCACCTGAGATTCAAGAGAGCCGTGGTACCTGGTCCCACTGGAGTGTAAAGTTCACAGGAATTGCTTGGCTTCTGAGTGCTTGTTGTCTCCACGGAGAATGGATTTTGTCTTCTGAATGTGTAGCTTGCTCTCTAGACGAGGACATAATCAGAAGGTTATGCCGTCATTTGCAATAGTCCCTGAGTCCATTCTATTACCAGCTTTCTTTTGGGGCTGTGAATATATTTAATCTCCTTTTCCTGTGCTAAGAAATGTGGGTAGAGGTACCTGTCCCATCATGGATTAATGGAATACTGTTAATGGAATGCCATCATAGATTAATGGAATACTGTTAATGGAACACCATCATAGATTAATTTGCTCAGTGTTTTAAAGGCAGAGAACGTATGCTTTTAACTTTTTAACATACTTAACTCTCGTCAGTTTGTCAAAATATTTCTAGGTGGGATTAAAGGTAGACATTGAAGTTGCTCTCATGAGGGTAAGGAAAATGATCCATTGTATGAAAAAAGCACCGGTCTTAAATATAATGCTGGTACCAGCTTACTCAGGAGGAGGTGTTGATACTATTTTCCCCACTACCTTTTGACACAGTGATAGCAGTAAATGGCTTCATTGACAGTAAATGCCAAAAACAATTATTAACATTTCGACTGTATCTAGGAAAACTTAAGGAAACATTTCGTTGCTTCCTGTGTGTGTCTGTCTCTTCTGTTTTTGTTTTTGAGAAACTGCTAAAAATTCCACAGTTTCGAAGTAAATTTTAACGTCTGTTAAATTTCCAATGCATTCAGTCCCATTTCGTAAGTATCTTTGGATGTATGTAGTTGTTTTATAATTAAACAGAGCACTTCAGTGATAGCCTGCTTTATAATGTTTGCAGTTACAAAAGTTGGATGTCGTTGAGCACTGATGATTTTTTAATAAGGATAGCATCAGCATACTTCATTATCATAGTGGATGGCATGTACTCAGCTACTTCCAGCTGGCCAAAACCAAAATGCGTGATCGAGCATGAGCAGAAAATAACTTTTAAGATTTGTGTCATTGCTGCCTTTTTTGAGTTATCATTCCATTGAGTTCTTTGACGTTGTTACCAGTATCATTCTCATTTTACGGATGAGAACACTGAGGTTTCAAAACAGCAAGTAACTTGAACTCGATTATACAGCTGAGAAGCAGAAGACTAGAGAAACTACTTTTAAAAAACTTTTTATTTTGAAATATTTCAATTTACAGAGAATTAGCAGAAATAGTATAATGAGTACCCCAGTGACCCTTCACGTGGAATCAACTGTTGATCTAAGGGTAAAGCGAAGATCTCATGATCCTTTGTCCCGAGTCAGCATGTATTTTCTAAGAACCAGCACAATTTAATTAGTAATGGACTTCAGGAAACTAATTTCCTTCTTGACTAATATGCTAGATTGTCTCCCCAGTCTAGATGAAGAATAAGACTGTTATTTACATATACAACCACTGAGTCTGTGCACAGATTTTGTTCCTGAGAATAACGTTTTCTAGTCTTGTTTTCTAGTTTTTGCTGTCCTTTGGCATATTTATAGTCAAACAGTGAGTTGTCAGTAAACGCAGTCTAAAAACCGATCACAAAGTTCTTCTTATTATCATTCATTTTGAGTGGTTTTTTAACAGCCTGTATGGCCTTTGGATGCAAATGGGGAGACAGAGTAAGAGAGGGGAGTCCTCAGCTTTCCTCTCCCACAGTTTTATCCAGTAAAGTTACTGCTGTGGATCCAGACAGAATCCCTGAGTCTTCAAACATCTCCACCTCCTCTGTGCCTTCAGAAAACGTTATCGTCGTTCATTCTGTCACAGGCTTTCTGAGGGTGATGACGAAAGACTGGAAGGTTTTATGTTTCCCCCATCTTCACTCCCCTTCCAGAAAGGTGTGCCTCCTTTAAATATTTCCTTGAGCAGGGAACTCTGAAAACTCTTAAGGCATGTGTTCTGGGATGTTTTCCTTCTGCTCCGTAGCATATGTTGGAACTAGTGAATTGCGACCCTTGTGACTTCATACAATGTCCTGAGTCAGCCACACACTTACTGCATTTTGTGATCTCTTGACATTGGCACCATGGCAAAGGCAACTCCCCACAGAATTCATCACAAGTGACAAATTTGGCTTTTATTTCAAGATCCTCAGTTGATACACAGTAAAAGTGCCTGTATGATACCAGATGCTTGGAAGTGTGAGCTGTCAGTCTCTGAGATACATGGGATTGCAAAGCACCTTTTGTTTAATAGTGCATAGCATGAAACGGCATTTTTTAAAAATATTTTACGGAAGTATAGTTGATTTACAATGTTGTGTTAATTTCTGCTGTCAGCAAAGTGATTCAGTTTTATATATATATATATACTTTTTCCTATTCTTTTCCATTACACTTTATTACAGGATACTGACTATAGTTCCCTGTGCTATACAGTAGGACCTGTTGTTCATCCATCCTATATATACTAGTTTGCATCTGCTAATCCCACCCTCCCAATCCATCCCTCCCACACCCCTCCCCTTGGCAACCACAAGCCTGTTCTCTATGTCTGTGAGTCTGTTTCTGTTTTATAGATAAGTTCAGTTGTGTTGTATTTTAGGGTCCACATATAAGTGATATCATGTGGTATTTGTCTTTCTCTTTGTGACTGACTTTGCTTAGTATGATCGTCTTTAGGTCTATCTATGTTGCTGCATGAAGTGGCATTTCTGACACTAAACGTAGCATGAGTCTTCCCTCAGACACTTCATACAAGGTAGATTCCTGAGGAGACAGTGATCTGACATATTTTTCACATATGTAAGATCGCAAAGCTTAAAACTGTCGCCTTCTTTGAGTTTCCAGTGTCTCTATTCTGTATCAGATCCACTGAAGGTATGGACATGACGCCCTCCCCTAACTGGCAATCTGCCAGGTCTCAGCAGAGGTCCCAGGGATGCATGCTTGTAGGGGTTTGCTGTCCTCACTCTAAAGTTCTTTACTTTATTCCCCCCAAAATCAGCAAACCAGGGAAGAGTATTCTGTCCAAGACAAGAAGAAAGAAACCAACCCCAAAAAAGGGACATTTTAGAAGCAAGATAGCACTTGGAATAATTTTAGATACAGCTAATTATTTCTTCAAGTTGCCTTTAAAACTTTTGGAAGTAATTGGCTCTAAGCTGTAAATATATATATTTTTCTTCAATATTAAATGATCTAAGAGCTAAAATTAGTCCAAACTTGAGGAAATGAAGAATTCGAACTAAAATAAGAGAGCATATTGTTTTTTTACTGTTAACTTTGTCTTAAGATGAGACATGTGATACTGTTTCATGCCAGAAAACCATACGTAGTTCAACTCCTGGGACTTCATGCTAAGGACACTCTTTTAGAAAGCTGTCTTTGATGGTCCATTTTCCTCCATTTCCTATCAGCTGACTTCTGAAATGTGTTGAGGTTTTGGTTCTCAAATGTGATTGATAGAAAACAAGTTTTTTGTGGTTTTTTTTGGCGGTACGCGTGCCTCTCACTGCCGCGGCTTCTCCCGCTGCGGAGCACAGGCTCCGGACGCGCAGGCTCGGCCGCTTCGTGGCATGTGGGATCTTCCCAGACCGGGGCACGAACCCGTGTCCCCTGCATCGGCAGGAGGACTCCCAACCACTGTGCCACCAGGGAAGCCCGAAAACAAGTTTTTTAAACGTAGCATTGTTTTATAAGAGAATTAGTGTCCCTTTCATTAATTTGCCAGAAACTAGTAGAATGTCCATTATGGGCTGCTTATAGGGATAGAAATATGGGACAGTTTGTTCTTTAAAAATTCAGATTCTAGCAGAAGGACTAGCTTGTTAAAGAATTACAACATAATGCAGTGAAACACTCAGAGAGCTCTAGAAACACAGGAGAGGTGCCCTAACTATGCCTGGTTGCTGGTTAGTAGCTGAAGGTCTAAAATCCATGGAAAGGCACATGCCCAGGTATAGGCAGAGGTTATAGACTCTTGGCAACCTTAATTTTACTTCTTTAATACTTATTAGCGGCACAGGTGTTATGTGTCTTTTCAAAATGAATTGATTTTAATCCTACCCCTTAAAGAGAGTCTCTGGTATAGGTTTCACTTTCTTAAATTATTTTTTCTCCTCTCCCTTTATGACCCTCAGTTTCCTTATCTCTAATGTGAGAAAAATAAAAGTCAGGACCACCACGTATGGCTTTGGGCACCATTTACATGGACCAATGTGTGAGTGCGCCCCTGGAGTTTGCAGCTGTTATTAATAGTACTCACAGCGCTGTGGGGAGGCTTTTTTTTTTTTTTTTTTTTTTTTTTACCAAGGTGGAATCCAACTTTTTAAAATTGAAGTATTGTTGATTTACAATATTAGTTTCAGGTGTATAGCAGTGATTCAATATTTTTACAAATTATACTCCATTAAGTTATCACAAGATAATGGCTATAATTCTCTGTGCTGTACAATATATCCTTATTGCTTATCTATTTAATACATAGTAGTTTGTATAAATCTTTTTTTAAATAGCTTGCTTAATCCCCTACCCCTATCTTTTCCCTCTCCTCTTCCCTCTCCCCACTGGTAACCACTAGTTTGTTTTCTATATCTGTGGGTCTGTTTCTGTTTTACTATATATATTCGTTTTATTTTTTAGATTTCACGTATAAGTGATATCATACAGTGTTTGTCTTTCTCTGTCTGACTTATTTCACTAGGTATAATACTCTCCAGGTCCATCCATGTTGCTGCAAATGGCAGAATTTCATTCTTTTTTACGGCTGAGTAATATTCTATTGTATCTATACAACACATCTTCCTTATCCATTCATCTGCTGATGGACACTTGAGTTGCTTCCATATCTTGAATCTTGTAAATAGTGATGCTGTAAACGTTGGGGTGCATGTATCTTTTTGAAGATTAGTGTTTTGATGTTTTCCTGATACCTACCCAGAAGTGGGATTGCTGGATCATAGGGTAGCTCTGTTTTCAGTTTTCTGAGGAGCCTCCACACTGTTTCATGGTGGCTGCACCAGTTTACATTCCCACCAGCAGTGCACAGAGGATCCCTTTTCTCCACACCCTCTCCAGCATTTGTTATTTGTGGTCTTTTTGATGATAGCCATGCTGACAGGTATGAGGTGATATCTCATTGTGGTTTTGATTTGCATTACTCTAGTGACATTGAGTATCTTCTCATGTGCCTGTTGGCCATCTGTATGTCTTCTTTGGAAAAATGTCTATTCAGCTCTTCTGCCCATCTTTTGTTTGGGTTATTTGTGGGTTTTTTTTGATAATGAGTTGTATGAGCTCTTTATATATTTTGGATATTAACCCCTTGTCGGTCATATCATTTGCAGATATTTTCTCCCATTCCAGAGGTTGTCTGTTTGTTTTGTTGATGGTTTCCTTTGCTGTGCAAAAGCTTTTAAGTTAAATTGGATCCCATTTGTTTATTTTTGCTTTTACTTATTTTGCCTTAGGAGACGTATCCAAAAATATCACTGTGATTTATGTCAAAGATTAAATGATCTGTGGAGAGCACATGAAGATGCAATATGTGTAGCCACTGCTGCTATCATTATTATATTATTATTATTATTTCACATACATTCTTTTTATATCCTTTAAAAATGTGAAACGGAGATCTGTCAGTGAAGAAATCCTGAAAGCTGATGATACGCAAACATAATTTCTAATGAGATAAAGCCAATATTATGTATTTAAAGAGATGTCACTGCAATTATATTTTCATGGCAGTTAATCATGACAACATTGTAAAGTGTCTTATACCTTTTTTGTGGTACATAAATGATTGTCTTCTATTCTTTATTTCCAAGTGGAGGAATTTTAGTAGGTACCCTGAGCTTCTCCTACACTATTTTTGTTACGGTATAATCGACCCTATAATAGCTGCTTCTCATAGGTTTTAGAAATCTATACTTGAATTAAGTTATTTTTCAAAATAAATGAATAGTAACTCGCCTCAAAGACATATTAGGATGACTGGGTTCTTAAAATATTGATGTTTTGTAAGAGACAAAATGCATCGGCGCTTGCTTTTAGAATATAAATCTGATATTGTTAAAATATTTCAGTAACTATGCTTTGTGCGTAAATCCTTGAAGAGCTATGAAAATGCATTTGCTTCATTATTGATCATTTCCTTACAACTCTGTACCCATTATTGATATTTTAATATCTGTGTTTCATAATAATAAAGATATGCTGAACACATTTTCGTGCTTTCATTTTTTGATGTAAATTCTAAAACAGCATATTTGTCTAATGAATTTCTCCAGGTATTTAATTTCAGGGACTGTTGCTAGGTAGAATTTACATTTCAGGAAATTTCTGACATGAAGCACATTCGCTTTTATCAGAAAATTATAAGAAAACGTTAAATGAATTGGGACTATTAAATACTGATATGGGGTAAAGATAAGCAAGTACAATCAACAAACCTCAAGATGTGTAATGGTTTAAAAAATACTGAAGTTTATTTCTAATGTTTTGTAAAGTCAATAGTAGGTGTTCCTTCCCACACTGTTGGTAGGAATATAAATTGGTATAGCCCCTACGGAAACAGTGTGGAGGTTCTTCAGAAAGCTAAAACTAGAGTTGCCATATGATACTTCAATCCCACTCCTGGTCATATACACTGAGAAAACCATAATTCAGAAAGACATGCACCCTATGTTCACAGCAGCACTATTCACAATAGCCAAGACATGGAAACAACCTAAATGTCCATCAACAGATGACTGGATAAATATGGATAAAGAAGATGTGGTACATATATACAACGGAATACTACTCAGCCATAAAAAAAGAATGAAATAATGCCATTTGCAGCAACATGGATGGACCTAGAGATGATCATACTAAGTGAAGTAAGTCAGAAGGAGAAAGACAAATGTCATATGATATCACTTATAGGTGGAATCTAAAATATGACACAAATGAACTTATCTGTGAAACAGAAGCAGACTCACAGACATAGAGAACAGACTGGTGGTCTCCAAGGTGGGGTGGGGGAGGGATGGAGTGGGAGTTTGGGATGAGCAGATGCCAACTGTTATATCTAGGATGGATAAACAACAAGCTCCTACTGTACAGCACAGGAAACCATATTCAATATCCTGTGATAAACCACAATGGAAAAGAATATGAAAGTGAATGTATATATGTATATAACCGAATCACTTTGCCGTACAGCAGAAATGAACACAACCTTGTAAATCATCTATACTTCAATAAAATAAATTCTACAAATATAGCAGGTGTTCCTGATCGGTAGGAAACTCCCCTCCAAGTGGTAATTCTAAGACCCTGGCTCACTGCCTTTTGTGTTTTGCTGTCTTCAACACATGATATCTAAATTTGTCCATCTACATATATTCAGCAAAAAAGAAACAAACATGGAGAAGTACAGTTTTGAGTATTTTTTATGGGCCAGATATAAATATGGTGCCCAGCACTTTTGCTCACGTATCATCCGATGGTGACCTGGTCATACCTAACTGCACAGAAGGATAAGAAATGTCATCCTTGTTTTTAGGAAGGAGAGAGGTTGAGGTGAGCAGCAGAAAGTCCTTAAAAATCAGACATCTTTTGGGCACACTTTTTTTCCACACGTGGAACACACTGTCTCCCCAAAGAGGACAACCCAAAGCATCATATGTATAGTGGGTACTGTGGAATTCCTCTTTGGTGGTTGTATTGCTTTTTTAAAAAAATTAATTAATTTACTTATTTATATGGTTGCACCGGGTCTTAGTTGCAGCAGGCGGGCTCCTTAGTTGCAGCTCGCCAGCTCCTGAATTGTGGCACCTGGTCTCCCTAGTTGTGGCATGCAAACTCTTAGTTGTGGCATACATGTGGGATCTAGTTCCCTCACCAGGGATCGAACCCGGGCCCCCTGCATTGGGAGCATGGAGTCTTATCCGCTGCGCCACCAGAGAAGTCCCAGTTGTATTGCTTCTGTAGTCCACTTCCTACTTGTGTAAATTGAGGAGATGAAGGACAATGTTAAGGAACAAGCAGTCAAGGGCATTCGTTTATTCTGGGCTCATAATATTTCTCTGGCACTGTGATTCCTTCCAAAACTTAAGAAGCCTCTGATTTTTTTTACTTCCAGTCTGTTTTTTGTGTTAGGAACCAAACCCACGTTCTTTCCTCGATGTAATCATCAAGACTAATTCTTTTTGCTTCCTCTGTGGCCTCTTTCTCTCACCTTTTTGGGGTTCCCTGAAGGCCATGAGAAGCAGATGTAGCAGGCTGGAAAGACTTGTTAGGCTGAACCAGATATTTGGCAAAGCTGATACTGCGTCAACTGGGAAAGCAGACCAAGTACCTGCTGAAGGCCTGGCTCCAAGGCAAGAATTAGGAAAACAGTGTCAGGAGTGTTGGTTGTTGTCACTTATATTTAGCAAAGGATCACGAGAAAGAGAGGCGCTCCCATGAGAACTGGCTGGTTTGAGACACAGACGGCAGGGAACAGAGTGAGATCATACATCTGGTGACTCGAAAGATGGGAAAGCCCCTGCGTTGGGACCCTGTGCAAGCAGTGATAAGGCCCCAAATTTTTTTCTACAGTTGCCGCTAGCCAAACGTCATGGTTTTAAAGTATTGAATGCAGCTGCTGGCTTCTCAGTTTTAGGTGAAACTTGTCACATTCATAAATATAACTTGTAATCCCCAGTTTATTTAGTGATTGTATAAATAGCATAAGCATATGATGAAATCTAATGTAATCTTCATTAGATGATATTCAACTGCCCTTATTAGTAATCTAAATTCGATAAGTGATGAAAGTGTATTATCTTCATCTATGCACACGCACACACACATGCACACACACACACACACAAGATCCCAATGGCCCATTAGCCGTACCACTGAGGAAGCATATTCTGGGTTACTAGGAAAGTATGTTAGCATAAATTAAAGCCACTGTGTTTTCTACCAATTTACTACTGTTTCCCTCTAGTAACATACTTTAAAACCTCTCTCCAGTGTTTGTCTTTACTGCAAGTGTATTCCCATTTTACGCATAGGGAAAGTGACAGTAACAATGGCCGTGATTTATTGGATGTAACTGAGCTGACGTTTTACTTAAATCACAATGCTCACAGTTCCCTCATATATAGCTACTATTATTTCTATAGTGGACGTGGTTATTTGGATTTTATTGGCAGGAAATTCACATTAAATCTAAAACAGAAGAGGGAAAATGACTGCAATGTACCGTCTCCCTCAAGAGTAATTTGGACGTGTGTGAGATTTAAAGTAAGAAGTGGAAAGCCGTTGGGTACCCAGACAGCCATTTCTTCAGTCTTTGCTCCCTGGTTCTGAATGACATTGACTTGATATTCCTCTCCCTGGCTCCTAGTTTCCTTCCTCTTTGCTGTCTTTCTCCGCTTCCCCTTGCATGTGCTACCCCACCATTCTCTGGGTCCAGCCTCAAGCAGAGACTTGTTGACTGTTACTCCATCTGAATGATAACTTCTAGAGTGGAAATCTGATGGTCCGGGTTTCGGTCAAGTATCCACTCCAGGCATTAGCCCCAAGTATGACCACTGATGCCCCAGTTTGAGGAGGGGCCTTGAAGTGGGGAGGGGTGTGCTCTGGAGAAGAGTGCTGTCCGCGGCTAGCAGACACCGTAAAAGATGTGCGCTACAATAACGTTCTTAAAATAAGGAAACTGAGACACCGAGAAGGTAATGATTTAGCCAGAGCTGCTAATAAGAGAAGCCAGCAGGATTTCAACTCAGGTCCTTGTACATCCAGATCTCATATTGTTACATTTTGCTACCAGCTTACTGTGTAGAGGATGAATCAGCAGTTCTTTGAATCACTGTCTCTGCTTCCACTGTCTTTGTTCGGGTGTATATAAATCCTTAATGAATAGATAGTTCATTATGGTCATCATAATACCTATTAGAGATCTTAATCATTTTTCAATGACCTGGTCTTTCCTTTAGGATGTCTCCAACACTAATACATGCTGAAGATATAAAGTAACACCTTCAAGTCTTTCTAGTCATTTATTTTCCCATTAAGTTCAGTTTATTTCCCAGAAATTCAGTGCCGACAATGTTTAATTCATCCGTAGGCAGAAATCTGAGACCCCTCGAGTAGATGATGTGGTTCCCCATGAGATGACACTTTTATTCTGGAGGCTGGTGGTTGATTATTGTTGGAGCCTTGTAATTCTCTTTTACCACCAACGTGAAGGAATGCACTTTGAACCATCTGGTTTCCTAGTTAGGATACTTCTGTTCCGCAAGGGAAAGTCAAGGTGAACAGAGGGTGACATATTTGCTGTCATCAGCAAACAAAGATTTTATGATTCTGGGAACACAAAAGTAAGAAGGGGAATACCAGGTAAAGGATTGGGTTCAAAAACGTTTGCACTTTTCATCTAACGAGGAGAGAAGTGATTCTGCTCTGTGGTGCTTAAACCTGTCTAAATGGAAACAGGCTGTCCTATAAAATCAGCAGGAATTCATATATACAGTGGCTTTTTGATACGGATTTACTAGCCTGTAGGGCCCTCTAGGGACTGCACTGTCATCTCCAAAGCCCGATTCAATCAGACCCACGAAGGAGAGGTGAAACAATGTTTCAGGCCACGCAGGTCTTCACCTCAATCTTGCCATCGAGAGATTTTCTTCGATATGTTATTTGACTTCATTCACTAAGTGCATAACAAATATTTGAGGGGTGAAGGAAGGGAACACAGTCATATCTTCTTAAAGGATGATTATTTTTTAGCTGAGAATAGCTATCAGGGGACAGACTTTCATAATCACCACCATCTCCTCATGCACTGTGGCTAAATCAGATTTGCTCTCCTGAAATAAAGGATTAGCAGAACTGCAGGTGCTGAAATAGCAATTTGATGTCAGCTTCAATTTTCTGCAGTTTAAAAGAGGTGAGAGTAGGGCTTCCCTGGTGGCACAGTGGTTGAGAATCCGCCTGCCAATGCAGAGGACACGGGTTCGAGCCCTGGTCCGGGAAGATCCCACATGCCGCGGAGCAGCTAAGCCCCAACTACTGAAGCCCACGTGCCTAGAGCCCGTGCTCCACAACAAGAGAAGCCACCGCAGTGAGAAACCCGCGCACCACAACGAAGAGTAGCCCCTGCTCGTCGCAGCTACAGAGAACCTGCGTGCAGCAACGAAGACCCAACGTAGCCAAAAATAAATAAAATAAAATAGATTTGAAAACAATTAAGGGCCATGTACTTAAAAAAAAAGTGGGGGTGAGAGTAGTTGGCACTCTACAGAACACAGGGTGTCCAGTCAAATGCAGAATGCTGACAGCTGTCTGGAAACGGATCTGCTCTAATAGATGATTCTTTCTCGTACACAGAATGCTACTAACAAGCTCCAAACTCAGATTGTCTAACGATTGGCACAGCTACTTCTTAGATTGCCATATTGGGACTCATTAAGAATTAAGCCATGCTCTCCAGATTGCAAACTGGTGATCTGGGGTAGGAGGAATTTGCAGCTTCTGATTTTCAAAGATTTCCGAAGATGTTTTGCTTTGCTCTGGGCTCAGTGCTCCTTTGTGGTTCACAGGAAAATGACATTCTCCCCTCCGAGAAGTGGGGACGGTTTTACACCCTCAGATAAACGTGCACTAGTTCTTTGGCTTTTGCTTGTAAGCCTCCAGGATTCATAAATTTCAGCTCATGTGATTTTTACTGTAGACAATTAAGAAAATTCTAGCCTGGATCTCTCTTATGAAATGGGTATTCTGTGTTATAAATGATTTACTGGGAACTAAAAAATATTTATTGATTCATAATTTCATGATGGGATGCAAGTGATGGGGGAAAACGAAAGAATATGTGTTTCTTTTTAAATAAAAGAGCCCTCAGTAAACAGTTAGTTTTCCTTCCCTCCTTTCTCAGGCTGGACATTAATTCTATGATGCTCCTGTCATTCTGAAATACAGTCGTTCAAAATAAATCTTTCTTTCCGTGCATATATGTGTGTTTGAATCTATGTAAGCCACCATCTTTGTTTTTAACTGATTCTGAATGTTACTGGCAAATCGGTAATAGTACATGCTGCAAAGAGCCCTTTGACACCAGATTATAAAAAAGAATAATCACTTCTTATCCTTTAATTCTTTCTAGGAAGCCTTCAGGGTGGCAGCTCTTAGTAGTTAAAAGAACAACTTTTATATTTTGGATTAAAAAGGAAAAACTAACTCTACACCACAGCAATACTGACCCAATATTATTTGAAAGGACTGTTGACAGGGCAGATCATTTAGACTTGCCCAGTGTATGCAGCAGCAATCTGTTCTTGCAGACTGTATTTTGCGCCTACCACGGAAGTATGGGCATGCCTCGTTTAATTGCGCTTCACTTTATTATGCTTCGCCTAATAGATTTGCATTTTCTACAAATTGAAGGTTTGTGGCAACCCTCCATTGAGAAATTCTGTCGGCACCATTTTTCCAACAGCACTTGCTCGCTTTGAGTCTCTGTGTCACATTTGGGTAATTCTCAAAATATTTCAAACTTTTCCATTATTATTTTATTTGCGATGGTGATCTGTGACCAATGATCTTTGATGTCACTGTTGCAAAAAGATTACAACTCACTGAAGGCTCAGGGGGTGGTTAGCATTTTTTAGCAATACTGTGTTTTTAAATTAAGGTATGTACTTTTTTTAAAGACATAATGCTGTTACACACTTAATAGACTACAGGAGAGTATAAACGTAGCTTTTCTATGAGCTGGGAAAGCAAACGATTCCTGTTACTCACTTTCTTGTGATAATTGCTTTATTGAGTGGTCTGGAACCAAGCCCTCGATGTCTCTGAGGTCCGCCTGTACAAGAAAAAGTTGAATTTGGTTTATTCAAACTAGAAATATTTATCAAGTACCTTCTGTAGTCTGCATCAACTATATACACATCTAACTTGAACTCGACCGAGTTTATCGTGTTGAGGTACATATCTTCTCTTCCTAGTGTGCTGAGAGTTTTTTGGTGAAAGGATGTTGAATTTTGTCAGCTTTTTTCTGCAGCTAATTAGATGATCCTATGATTTTTATCTTTCAGTCTGTTAATAAAGTGTATCGCATGAATGGGTTTGCATATATGGAACTATCCTTGCATCTGAGGGATAAAACCCGCTTAATCATAGTATGTGATCCTTTTAACGTACTACTGAATTCGGTTTGCTAGTATTTTGTTGAGGATTTTTGCATCTGTGTTCATCATCAGGGATCTTGGCCTATAGTCTTCTTTTCTTGGAGTGTCTTTGTCTGGCTCTGGTTTCAGAGTAATAATGGCCTTATAAAATGGATTGGGAAGTGTTCCCACTTCTTCAGTTTTTGGAAGCGCTTGAGAAGGGTTGGTGTTAATTATTCTTTAACTGTTGGGTGGAATACACCAGTGAAGCCATCTGGTTGTGGGCTTTTCTTTGTTGGGAAGTTTTTGATTACCTTTATCAATTATTCAAGGTTTCAATATTCAAGTCTATTCAAGGTTTCTATTTCTTCATGATTCAGCCTTGGAAGGTTGTATGTTTCTAGAAATTTATTTCTTCTATGTTATTCAATTTATTGGTGTATAATTGTTTGTAATAATCTCTTAGAATCCTTTTTATTTCTGTGACATCAGTTATAATGTCTGTTCTCTTTCTTTCTTGATTAAGCTCATGAGAGTATCTATTTTATTGGTCTTTTGGAAGAACTGGCTTTGGGATACATTCAACCTATTATCACGTATTTTTTTTCATATCATTTTGCTATCTTAATTCCTTTTTATGCTCTTTTGTCTTTGATTTTGTTTCCAATTTCTTAAAACTAACATTACATTTCCTTAATTTAATTTTTTCTATAATTGTGGAGATATTTGTGTAGGAAAGTGGTAACTCAGCAGGTCTGGCCGCTTAAGCTCTGCACATTCCCAAGAAAGAGCTGTCTTCAGGACTGGCCCTTGGCTGGCTGCTGGGAGATGAACTCTGAGCCTTTAGAATATTCTACCTAACCAGAATGTTTTTGCATATCTGGAGCCTTAGGCCATGCAATACAGTTCAATCAGTTTATTCTAACTGTGATTTTTTTGTGAATGCCTGTCTTTGCTCTGGGAGGTTGGAGTCTGAATAGCTGAGGTCAGTCATGCAGACACTATGTGCCTTTGTTTCTGACCTTGAATAAAACCCTGGACACCAAAGTTCAAGTGAGCATCCCTGGTTGACAGCACTTTGCATGTGTTGTCACACGTCAGTGCTGGGAGAATTAAGCGCATCTGTGTTACTCTACAAGGAGAGGACACCTGAAAGCTTGCACCTGGTTTCTCCTGGACATCATCCCATGCACCTTTTCCCTTTGCTGATATATATTTTTTAAATAAATAAATAAATTTATTTATTTATTTTTGCCTGCGTTGGGTCTTTGTTGCTGCACATAGGCTTCCTCTAGTTGCGGCGAGCGGGGGCTACTCTTCATTGCGGCGCACTTCTCTTTGTTGCGGAGCACGGTCTCTAGGCATGAGGGCTTCAGTAGTTGGGGCTCGTGGGCTCTAGAGCGCAGGCTCCATAGTTGTGGTGCACGGGCTTAGTAGCTCCGCAGCATGTGGGATCTTCCCGGACCAGGGCTCGAACCCGTGTCCCCTGCATCAGCAGGCTGGTTCTTAACCACTGTGCCACCAGGGAAGTCCCCCCCTTTGCTGATATTAATCCCTATTTTTTTCCTGCAATAACTGTGAGTATGATAGTTTTCCTGAGTCCTTCTAGTGAATCATCAAGCCTGAGAGTGGTCTTATGGTTCCACCGAATACAGTTTTCACTGTGTTCCGGAGGGTTTAGAATGCAGTGACCTTGCTTTCATTGCTTTCCCTATCATTCATGATTTTGTTTTGATTGTTTTCTTCTGTCCAAGATACATTTAGAAGTAAGTTTCCTATTTTCTGAGTCACAGAGGCATATTTCAATCTTTTATCTCATTTTACTGGATGGTGACCAGTCAACGTGGTCTTTCAAATTTCAGCTTTGGAAAATGTTAGGTTTTTTTCTCTTTGTAAAAAGTATATTCGTAATCAAACATCATTTCTTTACTATTATATGAAAATAGGATATTATTCCTTTATACTTTGGATACTCTATTTTGCCACTGTTTTGCCCCATGCACCAGAAAGATAATTTTTGAATACTTTTAATTTTACTTAACCCTCTCCTGTCCTCAACTCCTAGGTTTTGTTGAATTCCTAACTTTTTAGTATCAGGTTGTCATTAGCATGTTACTCACAGTTTGTGGAAGAAGGAAACTCTGCTGTATGTGGATCAGCTCTATCAGAGGCAGCTTGAATGATCTCTGTAGCTGTTGAGAAAAGAACTGGTTGCGGGGTGGGTGAGGCCAGCTTTCTGAAAAACAGGAGAACAGGCAGTGTGATGGATTCATTATCGCAAGGCCAGAAAGTTCACATCCTGAGTGGTAGGTTGTTTTTCCCAAGTCTGATGAGTTAACTTACAGCCGAAGTGAACGAAATCAATTTCCTATAACAATGTTTTCAGGCTTTGTGGTTAAACCATTATATTTAATGGCTTGTCAAATACTTCTATTTCTCAAGGAGTCTTGTTTTTTCTCTTAATTATCAGTAAATTTCAGGACAGCATCTCTTCCTGAGTTAGTTTAATCTCAAAGACCACGGACCCTTCTAGGTAGTTTCCAGCACTGTTGGTTTGTTTATTTGTTTGTTTAGAGCCTCTGGTAGTCACCAGGATGTAAATAGTTTTCATCATCCTCCTTCTTGTCTTCCTAAGAAAAGCAATATCAACACAGCCCATGAAGACTTATGTCATCAAAGACCACTTTCCTCTCAAGGATTCTTATCAATTAAAATTATAAATCAGATTTCTATAATTAAGGTCAGTCAAATAAATGAAGCCTCTAATTTCTAATCTTCATATTCTACCACTCTTCATTTAGATTGAATGATTTATAAATTTCAAGGTTCATTACTGATCACCGTTTTCTCTTTTTATCTTTCTGATCTCTATTCTGAACATTTGGTTCAGAATGTGAATGTGGCTAAAAGTTGTTTCTCGAATATTGTCCTTGGAGGAGGTTCATGGAATATATTTTTAGAATCCTTGCATATTCATCAATAATTTATTTTCCTTGATAGGTGAATGGTATCTTAAATGGACATGTTTCTTGGATTTCAGGGGTTTTCTTTTTCCCAAAAGTCTATGGTCATCTCCCATGTTCATTCTACAGACAAACTAATGCAAGTCTGGGGGGGGTGTGTGTCTGTCTGTCTGTCTGTCTGTCTGAGAGAGAGAGAATTACTATATTTCCTGTCTAAAATCTTATAAAAATTTGTTTTTAGTTTTAGACTAAATTTTGACAAGATACGCATAGGGTTGCCTCCAGAATGCTCAGCTGTTGAATTCTAGACTCAGATAATGTGGCAGGTAGAAAAAAGGCCTCTCAGAGATGTCTTAATCCCCAGAACCTGTGATGATGTTGTCACATCAGAATGAAAGTGGTAGATGGAATTAAGGTTGCTAATCAGTTGACCTCGAGTTGGGTAGATTATCCTGGACTGTCTGGGCGGTCCCAGTGTAACTGCAGCAGCTCTGTTAAGTGAATGAGGGCGGCAAGAGGGTCAGAGTCGCACAAAGACTGAAGACATTAGTACACTGCTTTGAAGATGGAGAAAGGGGGCCGTGAGCCAGGGAACGTAGGCAGCCCCTAGACGCTGGAAAAGGCAAGGGCACGGCGGATTTTCCCCAAATGCCCCCCAACGGTTTTCAGGCCTGCGACTCCTTGATTTTAGCCCACTGTGACACATTTTGGACTTCTGATTTCCAGAACTGTAACATATTCATGTTGCCTTTAGCCACTAAACTTGTGATCATTTGTTTCAGCAGCAACAGAAAACTAATACAGTTGACCTCTCATCAAGAGGAAAAAAATCCTGCCTAAGCTTTTTCCTGTTGGGCTGGTCAGAGGTTTTGTTTATATCCTCCAGGACTGCTCATGGATAACAGGCTCTGGAGAAACAGCTGGAAACTGCAGTTAGGAGGGGAGGAGACCAGGAAATCACTCAAGTTCCAGCTTGCTCAACTTCTCACCATTTACCCTTTCAACCTTGTGTCCTGCCACCTCAAGCACAGTACCTTCCCCTTAGGCTTCAGTTCTCTAGTAGAGCTGGGCTACTTACTGTTCTTTTGTGTCCTTTGTTTGAATTTGAATGTTCTATTAGGTTATAAATGTAGAGGTTGCAGACAAAAGAGAGAGAGAGAGAGAGAGAAAAGAACTAGATCTGAGAAACAAACAAAGCCATGGTCAGGGATAGCTTTCCTTGTCTGGGAGGTAGAACTATGGGTCAGAGAGTGTGACGTTCCCTGAACTCTACAGACTAAAAGGTCCTCTACCTGCAATAAATGCATAAATTAGTGAGAATAATTAACCTGACCTATAGTACAACTGAGATGAGGCTCAAGAAGAGAACTGACTGGATAGGGATAAAGTCAAGCCTGAGACTTCCAATCGGGGAATTAAAAGGCAACAGATCAAATTAGGTAATCCGTCACACCATTTAGAATTTAGACTTTGCTTGCTAATTAGAAGCCTTGCTCTATTTGGCAATAATTACTCATGACTGGAAAATTTACAGGTACAGCAGTACTCATTTAATGGAGGAAATGGGCTGTCACTTAGGAAATGCACTTCTCTAGTGAAAGTGTGTATCACCACGGGGAGAAATAAGATAGAAGACAGAGGAATATGTTCCATGATATCAGACTGGAGGAAAACGGCCATTTAAGACATGTAAGTAATGTAACATCAGATGTTCAGGAAAGAATGAAATATGTATTGGGGAAGTTTTGTTTGGAGGAGAGAGGATGGTGTATTGCATAAAAGGAGAGAAGGCCACCAGAGATGGGCCAAGACTGGCTAAGCTGGGGAGGGGTCCTGTCTGAGTCTGAGAAAGGGTTAAGGGCAAGTTAGAGCCCCTGGGCCTGATCTAGCCTGCTTGTGGTTATAAATAAAGTTTTATTGGAACACAGCACATTCATCCATTTAGGTATCGTCTATGGGTGCTTTTGTGCTACAGTGACAGTTGAATAGTTGCCACAAAGACTGTACGGCCCAGAAATGTGAAAATATAATTTGGCCCTTTACAGAAGAAGTTTGCTGATCCCTTGGTTAGAGGAAGCTCTCAGTGGACATAATGGAAATGGCCGTGAGGTGCATTCTGAGTTGTAACTCATAACAGTTAAATAGCCCAACTTGGCAAAGGATTTACTTTTTAAAAAATAAAGTGGAGTGTATTCAACGTTATCCCATGAACAGCTCTGGTGTGCTGTCTGTGGGAAAGAAAGAGTTATGGTCACCAAGCAGATTTCATGTTTCCCGGGTAACCCTGCGAGTGAGTGGCATGAGAGACAAGACTCACATCTATCACAAATATCAGTTGGAAAGATGAACTTGAAAACTGCTGGCCTAGAGAAGCCTGTGTTAAGAGATTAGAGATTTTAAAAAATGTTTTAAAGATGTCAGTGATGAAGAGACCCTGCATCTTTCTCCTTCAGCAACGCAGCCTGGAATAAGACTCTACCAGCGCCCATCCCCATCCCCATCCAGCCTCCTTCAGCTCTTACGGCGGGGGGGGGGGGGGGGGGGGGGGGGGGGGGTGGAGGTGTTGCTGCAGAATATGTCCTGAAATTGCCTTTTTGACAGTCTCCTTCCCTAGTGGTCCATCCAAAGTTCAGCATCAGGTTTTCCTTTAAGCCAGTAGAAAATGCCTCATGTGATTTCAGGAGTCCCTTGGATCCTGAAAATGTTCTACCCCCCACCCCTTTTATTTTATTTTTGCGGTTTGCGGGCCTCTCACTGTTGTGGCCTCTCCCGTTGCGGAGCACAGGCTCCGGACGCGCAGGCTCAGCGGCGATGGCTCACGGGCCCAGCCGCCCCGCGGCATGTGGGATCTTCCCAGACCGGGGCACGAACCCGCGTCCCCTGCATCGGCAGGCGGACTCTGAACCACCGCGCCACCAGGGAAGCCCTGTTCTACCCTTTTTGTTGGAAGTTTTGGGTGGGGAGGACGGTAGGGAGGTTAGGGGTGGGGGGAAGCATAGGGTAAGAGATTTAAAGAAAACGTAGTGTTGAGTGGAGCAAACATTTTCGAGTGGATTGCTTTCAGCCAGAGTCTCTGTGTGACTTCATGGTGGAACCTTCCCAGTTTGGGCGGTAGGGAGAAAAAGATAAGAAAAACAGTACATGAAATGCCTGAAAAGTAGAATATCACGACGTTTCCCAAGGCACAGTGGGTAGGTGCTGAGGGCAGAGACCAGGGAGAGAGATTTGGAGCGCTTTATACGATAATATCATATATTATACAATCTATAATAATAGTATAAAGTGCTGGCCTATTTATTGGCCCAGGGCAAAGAGAAACTTTATGTCGAAATATGTCATTTATCTACAAAGCAGACCCTCTGCTTTACATGACTTAGAAAGATACTTGGGTACGTATCTTCATCTACGTCAGCACTGTTTGTTTTTCGTGAAAGTGTATTCTAAGTGCCTTGAAGGCTAGGGATGCCACCTTTTCTCACATTCAGTGCATCTCTTCTGGTGTTTGCATAGCACTCCGTGAATTCGTTAATTGCCGTTAATCACAGGAGCCTCACAAATGATCCTTTAAGCAGAGCCAGTAATGCTTGTCCAGATGGTTACTATAGAGAAAACTTTTTATTCCTTGAGCGAGGGGGAGATTACTATTTCATTTGTAAGAACTGGAGTATTTTTTGGTGTCTGCCTCCGTAAAGGTATTGTTCCAAATTTTCCCTTGAATTTATAGCCTAAGAAAGCAAAAAGTAAGAATTCAGTATATATATATTTTTTGAGTTCATGTTAACAGTATTTTAAGTGACCTTGGAGGGCAGGGTCTTTGTCTTGTTCACTGGGTATCCCCCCTGCACTTAAAATATTGCCTAGCACACAGTAGGGACTAAGTATTTTTGAATTTTACTCATGGATTTTTTTCTTGTGATCATCTTTCTATAGCTTTAAATTTTTGAGTCAAATATTTTGATTTTCGAACATCTTCCTATGAACATCTTCCTACAACCATAGAGAACTGTTTACTGGATATTAATATGCATATCAAATTTCAGATACTAATGAAACAAGATTGGAGTAGACTTTATATATTTTGGGGGGGTTTACTATATAGAGCATTTATTCATTTTTTTTCTTTTTTTACATCTTTATTGGAATATAATCGCTTCACGATGTTGTGTTAGAAAGGACAACTGAAGCAACTGGCAAAGGATTAATCTCCAAAATATACAAGCAGCTCGTGCAGCTCAATATCAAAAACACAAACAACCCAATCCAAAAATGGTTGGAGGACCTAAATAGACATTTCTCCAAAGAAAATATACAGATTGCCAACAAACACACGAAAGGATGCTCAACATCACTAATCATTAGAGAAATGCAAATCAAAACCACCATGAGGTATCACCTCACACCGGTAGGAATGGCCATCATCAAAAAATCTACAAACAATAAATGCTGGAGAGGGTGTGGAGAAAAGGGAACCCTCTTGCACTGTTGGTGGGAATGGAAATTGGGGTTGTCTTTTCTTGTTTCTGCTTTCCTTTGCTGTGCAAAAGCTTTTAAGTTTCATTAGGTCCCATTTGTTTAGTTTTGTTTTTATTTCCATTACTCTAGGAGGTGGGTCAAAAGGGACTCTATATATTTGATGTCTCAATGAAGCTTTCATTTGCTCGCTTTATGTTTCATCTTATTTTTATTCGTTTTCTTGTGTCAATTCTAATATACCTTTTCCAGTGTTTATTTTCATAGGAGAGCCCATGGGGTTTGGGCAGTTATTGCTTATTTAGGGAACAACAATCAACAACAACTACAACATACAACATATTCCTTAATTTACACAAAAATCTGGTGTAAAGAGAAAGTAAGTAGCATATCTGAGGCCATTTGTATAACTCCTGGGGGTGAGGTCCTAAAAAGTAATTTTCTCAGGCTTCCAAGGAATCATCACTATACCTCATTTTTTTCTCTTTAACAGGAAAAAGTATATAAAAGTGGAATCTATCACAAGGTTAGTATTTTAGAAGTACTGTGATCCCATCTGTTTGGTTAGAGGGGAATACGACCACCTTTCACATTTTAAAAGTCCTTTTGAAAGGACTTGAAGTAAGTGCAAGAACGTTAATGGACTTCGCAACTTTGATCTACTACAAGTAATAGACATTTTAGGGTTCTGTAAGAGGAATGACGTGTTCCAGGGCCAAGCGTGCGGAAGCAAAAACGTTCTTTCACAGTCATATATAGTGCTAGCTTACCTCCAAATCGGAGATACCCATCAACCTGTTTACCGTTCAAGATAGCTGGAAGGAACAAGAATCAACAAAAAGATGGAGATAAATATGGAATGACTGTCTTATGTTTAGACCAATGAGTGGTTAAGACCTCAGATTTGAAAGTAACCAAACCTAATGTAACCGAAAGTGGGGTCTGGCTGCCCCCCCTCAAAAGGTGGAGAGGAGAGGTTGCTTTATTCTGGATGCCGGCCAGCCGACTCCCCACCCTGATCCCCCCACCCCGACAATTAGGGGGCAAGAGCTTCTATAGGCGGAGGGAGGGGGCTGTGTGCAGAAACAGCACGGTCAGCTCTGCCAGTCATCTTGACATTGGTCATCGGTGGTCTGACCAGCGTCATCTTGATTGTCTTAGGTACAGTTAATCTTCAGTTCCAGGGTCAGTTTGTTTCCATTTCTTTGCAACCAGTTCTCAGAATTGTGGCAGCTTAGATCATCGCTACAGTCTGGTCACCGTGGAGTTCACTTCTTCCACCTGGTGAGGGTTTCGGTATCTGTACGACAGCTCACAGGGTATGGCTCAGATTAGTATCTATAGCCCTTGAGAAGGAACTAAAAGGCCTTGACTATGCTTGATGACTAAACTGTTATTATTTGGTCTCCTTTGACTGTTTTCCTTTGTTTCTGCATTTTCTCACTCTCCGATTAAACTTATTCTTTGGCCAAAGTTTTTCCACAGACAAAAGGCAGGCAGAGGACCTAGGGGGCAAGCACCATAGGGTCCAGCTCTGTTTCACTAAGGCTAATAGGATTTATTTATTTCTTCTTTTCCATGATGGTTTATTACAGGATATTGAATATAGTTCCCTGTGCTCTACAATAGGACTTTGTTGTTTATCCATCCTATGTATAATAATTTTCATCTTCTAAGACTACTAAGATTTAAATGCTAAATTGGAGAACATAGGATGAATTTTAAAGAACAGAGTAAAAATTCTCATTTCCTTTAATAAGTTGCAAAATGCTTACATTTCTAAATAAAAGGTTACATTGTTATTTTACTTGGAGTTTTTCTGATTGATCATCCCCAACTGAACTCTTTTTGGGGTATCAAAATAAAGCGGGAATTTGAGTCCTAGATAAGCCCAAGATACTGGGCTTTCTCCATTTGCAAAATAAAGAGTTCAAAAGAATTGTAAAGATCATCTCATTCAACCTTTGAGATTCATTTCATTTGCAAATCAAATGGTGCTCAAGTTTAAGGGAGCGATTAGAGGGTCTGGAGGAGAGGCAGGAAATAGCTGTTGTGACTGAGCCAGATTCTTTCTGAATAATGCCATCCTCTGGATTTAATCTTCTGGCAATGTAGTTTATTATGCAGTAGGCTTTAAGACTTTCTCAAAATATTGGATATTTTTATGGAGTTCTTCATATGCTAACTATAGATTGTATATCATGGTAACATGGTTTTTATTTCTTAGGTTAAAATGAAACTCTTCTTCTTGAAGAAAGAAAAATTCATCCTGCTGATTCTTTTTTACTCCTGCCTTAAGCCCTGCACCATCATAGTAAGACATGCCTGCTTCATTTTTTAATATCAGGAATGTTTTGCTATAACATGCCTTTAATTATCCAAGTAATAGAGCAGCAGTGGGTTCTGACTGGAAATGAGGCTGCCCAACTTTCTCACGTGCGTTTGATAGGAAAGAGTTGCAGACCCTCCCCATCACCTCAGCTAAATGGATTTTCTCTCATTTCTGGGATGCGTTACATACCACAATCACATGGAACTTGAAAGGGACATAAAAGTTTGCCTGCACTGGCAAGTCTCTCTGTCCTTGGGTATTTAAGTCTCTCTTCCTCATTAATTTCCTTCTGTGAGTTTTCACTCTTCAGGGCATCATAAATCAGAGTCTTTTCTTTCTGATTTACTAATCATCAATAATAATAAGATATTATGGGGTGTGGAACATTGTCATTTTGGTGATTTTCTGTATATTGTCACCTCAGTGAGCCCACTGGTGTGCCCTTCTCCATTTTGCAGAAGGGGAAGCTGCCCCTTGTTGAGGTTCAGTGACCTCCATGTCAATGCCAGAGGTGATGGATGGCAGAGCCAGGACCCGTGCTGAGTTTTTAAGATGTCCACTAAAAAAAGCCTGCAACGATCGTTGATATTAATCACTATAGATGCTGGTCTGAATCTTTCTTTAACTTTCTAGTAGCCTTGCCTCCAAAGGAGCACTGCTGTCTCGTACAAGAGGGTTCTATTTCATCTCTCAGTTGTAATAAGAACCAGAAGTCTTCATCCTAGAGATCCTCCAGAAGATCCTAAATTCTTTAAATCACAGGAAAGCTGTCCGGAGAGAGCCACCAAGCCACCTGAGAGATGAGTCTGATGTCGAAAAATAACAGCGTGATTTGCTGTATTGAAACGACCACATTAGCAAAGCAGGTACAAAGCTAAGAAAGCCACTAGCACCATGGTTTACTTTTGGAAATTGGGGCTCTTGACCAGTTGTCTGATTTCTATCCTTCTGAGTCTGCATTTCTCCCAATGCAGGGGTGGACCGTTTCCTCTTTGGGAAGCCAGCCAGCGTCTGCCATCATGCCTTGCCCTTTTGTGCTATATAGTCCCATTAAAGGGACTCCCTGTTTCCTACCACTAGGTTGTCTCTTTTCTTTAGAGGCAGCTAATACCTTAATTGTTGTGATACATGCGCACTTTGCCAATGATGAACTCTGCATTTTTCAAAAAAGACGTGTCACCATTGTACACTCCCTGCCCTGCTCTGTTGTTCCTCACATGTAATATGGGTAATAACTGTCAGCTGACTGGTGATTCATCTAAGATTTTTCCAGCTCCTAGTGTCAGGCACAGACATAAGAAAAGTTTTAGAGATTGAGAGGGAAATAATCATTCTGACATCAACTCTGCAGTCAGTGAAAGTGAGGTCAGGAGAATCCAGTTCAAACAGCCTCCTTCTTCTACAAGAATCATTTGTTGACTCATTCATGAGTGTTCTCACAAAGGATCCATCCATCAGAGATGACTGTCCTTGATACTTTTAACTTGGGGGAGCACCTCTTGCAGAATTAATGTCTTGACATTAATTTCTAGGAAATATCAGCTCTGAGCCTGGGTGCACCCCAGACTCTGCACAACAAAAGATGAGTAAAAATGAAAGAAGCAATTGAGGAGAGAGTTCCTTGAATAACCCATGTCATAAATCATCCTGCGAGACACCAGCTGAACTTCGAGACCTGAAAGCTCTGAAGCTGACCTCTACACAATTAGATATTTCTACCCCCTGGAGCCCTCTATTCAAGCAGAAAGAATGGAAAAGAAACCAGATGAAGATGAAACTCTGGCTAGCTCACCAGAGGTAGAAAACCAACCTTTTTTATCTGATTATCATTTTTGAAAATCTTGAGCAGAATTTCTTTTCAAAATGATCATTCCCTTCTGACAAAATCCATTTCCAGGAACCACAATATACAATACATCAAGATCATGAAATTCAAGAGTCCCTAAAATTTCCATGAAATTCAGAGATGAACTTTTTTTTTTTAACCCTCCGATTGCAGTCACAGGATTTACCCTTCCCTTTAAGGGAAAGAAGAACAGTGAGGAATCCCATCTATGAAGTAAGGCCTCAGTGAGGCTGGCCGTGTGCTGAATACTTTCATACGCCTTTGTTTTTAAGGTGAAGAATGAGGCTTGAAGGGGCAGAATAAGGAAAAATAACCAGGATGCAACATGTCTGCTTGAGTTTACGGCTTTATTGCAAGGTACAGGGTGTAATCTTAAACTAGAGAACAATCTTTCATATTCTTCCCCTCTCTGAAATACAATTTCTATTTAGACAACTAATGGTCCTTAGGATGTCTCATCAAGGAGGCTGCACAACATGTTTCAAATGTAGGGTTGTTTTCCCGTTCTTTTTTTCCAGGTAATAAACACTTGACATTTAGGAAATGCCGTTCTAAATTTACGAAGCACATAGCACTTCTCAACTACACTCGCTGTATTGTAAGTCACGGCCATAAATATGCCTCATCGAACAGATTTTCATTTATCAGCGTGGTGGTACATTTTTAGAGAGGGACATGGACGCCTGACTCACAGAGGGTGACGTAGCATTCAGATTAAAATGTTTATAGGAAGGGGAGCTACATTTTAATTCTTTAGCCAGCCCTTCTCTGTGCCTCCTGTATATGGCACAGTTGTGAACGATGGTGTGAATTGTGTTTGCTCAGCTCATCACAAGAATCTTGGCAGTAGCTTTAGCAAAGAAGAAAATGTTAGATGGATGTTAATTTCTCCTGTAGTTAGTCGGGGTGTTAGTGGCAAGCAGCAGAGTTTAATTCTGGCTTTCTTCAACATAAAGGGAACTTATTGGGATGACAGCGGAGCTGGAGGACCAAGCTTGGGAAAAAAGCCAAGAAGCACGGAAGCGTGAGGAAAGTAGACAGCAGGAACCATACAAGAGCTCACACTGGAGTCCCATCCACCATCATCAGTAATGAGGCTGTGCCTGTGAACTCCAGCCATCCCTCTGCTTTCCTAACCCTCACCGAGACCCTGAAGGCCAAGGAGAGTCTTGGTTCCCTGACTGCTTTGCGGTAGAAAGAGGAAAGACCTGCTCGTGTAGACTTCAGGAGAAAGATTTCCATACTATGGGAGATTTCCTAAAAGGAGAATAGGGACTTCCCTGGCGGTTCAGTGGTTAAGACTCCACGCTTTCCCTGCAGGAGGCGAGGGTTCAATCCCTTGTCAGGGAACTAAGATCCCACATGCCAAGTGGCACGGCCAAAAAATAAAATGAAAAATTTTGAAAAAGGGGGATCAGGTGGTAGAAGAAGGGTCATGTGAATGTTGGACAACCATTTGGATGGCATGAGTCCCCAACATTCAAGGACAAGCTGATCTAAAATGGAGACTATAGGGCTTCCCTGGTGGCACAGTGGTTAAGAATCCGCCTGCCAATGCAGGGGACATGGGTTCGAGCCCTGGTCTGGGAAGATCCCACATCCCGCGGAGCAACTAAGCCTGTGCACCACAACTACTGAGCCTGCGCTCTAGAGCCCACATGCCACAACTACTGAAGCTCGCGCGCCTAGAGCCCGTGCTCCGCAACAAGAGAAGCCACCGCAGTGAGAAGCCCGCGCACCGCAACAAAGAGTAGACCCTGCTTGCCACAACTAGAGAAAGCCCGCATGCAGCAACGAAGACCCAAAGCAGCCAAAAATAAATATATTAAAATAAATAAAATGGAGACTATAATGTATGCTTACATTCCATCTTATCTCTTTTCCTCTGCCAATGGCTACCACCCTTATGACCAGTTAGAAAGAAAAAAAAAAAAGAATCAGCTATTATCCAGCTCAAAGTCTCCCTTTTACAGCTCATGTGAGGCTCTGAGAGAGGGTGACTTGCCCAGCGTCACCCTCAGAAAGTAGCAGTGCCGGGATTTAAACCCATGTCCTTCGAGGCCACCAACAGTACCCTCATCAGTTGGTCGTGGTGATCAAAAGTCACAACCATCCAATGTTAGGTTGCAATTTTAGTGGCGAAAACATGAGGCATTTTCATGAGCTCACTTAAATGGTACTTTTTGCTTCCCAAAATCTCTAGTATCATTTCGGAGAGAGTAAGGACACCTGCGTTTACTTATTTGTTTATTTGCCAACTCCACGGTCTCAAGCTACTTTATCCTTCTGAACCGCTGCTCTTCTATCTGTAGAAAATGCAAATATACCCATCCTTATGACATTGTTGTACAAAATAATTGTGATAATACATAAGGAAGGCATTCTGTGTACTTTAAAAAATGGCACGGGACTAAAAATATTTTAAAATACAATTTAATGGGTTACATTAATTAACTGGTTAAAATAAAAATAATTTTAAAAAACCTGACTCACACAGTTACCTTGTAACCAACAGGTAGGGCCACAATTCCTGTCTGCGTCTGTCGTTTACTAGCCCAGGGATGTTCATTGCTTTGACTAAAATGCTGTGTATTGAGGTAGGAAGGTCAGAAAAATGAGGAATTCTAGAATCCAAGTCTTCTGATTCAGAATACGGTGTTTTTCTCGTTGATATTAGTAACAGTTGGTTTTAAGGGCATTTTATTATGTATAATAAACTAACTCAACTAACATCTCTAATTCTCAGACCACCCAAGTAAACTATAATTGCCTATTGTGCAGTTGGACCCTGAGGCCCAGAGATGTTATATTACGTTGCTGGAACTTATCCCAGCTGGTGGTGGAACTAGGATTTAAACCAGCGTCTTACTTTCTCCAAAACCTCATTCTGTGATGTCCCACTGACTTTTCTAACATCCACTTCCCCACAGTGGCAGCACTATATTTAAGAAACAAGAGGAAATGTCAGCTGTGCAATTTTGTCATGAAAACAATAATAACACTATCATTTATTGAGCGGTGTATGTGCTAAAGTCGTATCTGTATTATCTCATTTAACTTTCACAGTACACTCTGAGAAAACTACAGCTTAGACAAGTTTAGGAACTTGACCGAGACCTTGCAGATGGCAAAGCCAGGATGCAAACTCCTTTGTGAGTCCAAGGCCCATGACCTGAATGACTCACTGAGGCCAGATTCTGCAGAAAGCCCAGAATTGCAACATAACAAATTAACTGCTGGGCTTTGATTTGCCAAACCCCTCTTATGGGGGTAATTTGATCAGAAGCAAATGCCTTGTCTCTCTTACGAGAAGTGAAATCCATAAACTGGAAAGGCGTGAGGATGAAGTGTTGAGTTTTTCTACATCAGCCAACTGCATCTCCATCCAGAGTACTTCAAGGCACTCTGTCCATGTATTGGAATTCCCTCCCACCATATATGAAAATAAACTCCAAATGGTTTAAAGACCTAAATGTAAGACCCGAAACCATAAAACTCCGAGAAGAGAATATAGGCAGAACACTCTCTGACATAAATCATAGTAATATTTTCTTGGCTCCGTCTCCTAAGGCAAAAGAAATAAAAGCAAAAATAAACAAACGGGACCTAATTAAACTAAAGAGCTTTGCACAGCAAAGGAAACCATCAACAAAACAAAAAGACAGCCTACAAAATGGGAGAAAATATTTGCAAGCGATGCAGTTGACAAGGCGATAATATCCAAAATATACAAACAGCTCATACAACTCAGTATCAAAAAAACCCAATCAAAAAAACGGGCAGAAGACTTGAATAGACATTTTTCCAAAGAAGACATACAGATGGCTAACAGGCACGTGAAAAGATGCTCAACATTGCTAATTGTTAGAGAAATGCAAATCAAAACTACAATGATGTATCACCTCACACTGGTCAGAATGGCCATCGTCAAGAAGAACACAGATAAATGCTGGAGAAGGTGTGGAGAAAAGGGAACCCTCATATACTGTTGGTGGGAATGTAAGTTGGTGCAGCCACTATGGAGAACAGTATGGAGGTGCCTCAAAAAACTGAAAACAGAGCTACCATAAGACCCAGCAATTTCACTCCTGAATATACATCCAGAAAAAATGAAAACACGAATTCAAAAAGATACATGCACCCCAGTGTTCAGAGCAGCATTATTTACAATAGCCAAGACATGGAAGCAATGCAAGTGCCCATCAACAGACGATTGGTGGATTAAGAAGATGTGGTATATTTACACAATGGAATATTACTCTGCCATAAAAAAGTGAAATAATGCCATTTGCAGCAGTGTGGATGGACTTAGGGAACATTATGCTTAGTGTAATGAGTCAGAGATAGACAAATATATGATATCACATATGTGAAATCTAAAAATAATACAACTGAATGTATATACAAAACAGGCTCACAGACATAGAAGACAAACCTAGGTTTACCAAAGGAAGAGGGAAAGGCAGAGGGACAAATTAGGGGTATGGGATTAACAGATATGAACTACTAGGACAGATAAAATAGATAAGCAACACGGATATAGTGTATAGCACAGAGAATTATACCCATTATTTTGTAATTACATGTAATGGAGTAAAATCTGCAAAAATACTGAATCAGTTTGCTGTACACCTAAAACTAACACAATATTGCAAATCAACGATGCTTCAATTAAAAAAAAAGAAATTCCTTCAGAGAAGAAGGCAATCAATAGAGGCGGTCTCAAAACTCCTGACCACCAGAGGGCGGTAGACCCCATAGATCCTTGCTACTCTGTAGCGTCCTGGACCAGCTGCACCATCACCTGGGAGCGCACTAGAAATTCGGTATCTCAGGCCCTGCTCCTGACGGATTGAATCAGAACCTTCGTTTCAGCAAGAATTCCTGACGATTCGTGTGCAAGTTAAAGTATGAGAAGCGCTCTCCCAAATTGCAGCTTGGTCAGTCAGGAGCCAAATGGCCCCAGAAAGTTTCCTGTTCTTAAAATATGATAACATCTCCCTTATTGAGTATTTAATGCGAGCGAGGCACTTCGTGTTAATTGCCTCTAGTTGTCATTCCAGGTAGGTGTTCTTAATCCTCCTTTTCAGCTGGGAAGATTGAGATTCGGAGAGATTAGGTAAACTGGTAGAAATGACAAAGCCAAATGGAGGTGCCTGGATTTGAACGCAGGTGTATCTTCCAACTGAGCAATATTTCCGCTGTTCTTGGTGCTCTTTGAAGCACAGTTTTTGAAGAGGTATGTTTTGGGATCATGAAAAGATGGAAAGGGGTTTGGTTCATTTGACTCCTGGCTGCGCTTCTCTTTAGCTTAATGTTTCAAGTATAGGGGTTTCTATCTAGCTGGTAGATAAAAGGACTTTAATAAATAATAGAAAAATTCAGAAATAGTCTTGATGGTCATAATAAATTCATCTTTTACTTAGAATAGTTCTGAGCTGTGTCCAGTAGATATTAATCCGTCCAATTCCATACAGCTCAGTGTGGCCCTTGGGAAAGCCCTGTGATTTCTAGACCTACCAGTAGATGTCAGTATGTCTTTGGGCACCACGATGGCCACTTAGGTATTTGCCCTGCTGTTCTCTGTCAGCAATCAATTGTCTTGAAGAATAGATGGGTTTTGTTGTTGTTGCTTGTTTGCTAGCTTGTTTTTACATTTTCACGTAGTTGGAGCAGTCTTCTTAGCCTAGTGTCTTCAAAGGTGTTAATGAGGCAGAAGCAATTTTCTCTATTCCTCTCTTCTCTCTCTCTCTCTCACACACACACACACACACACCTTTTTTATGGAAAAAGATTCAAATAAAGGATTTTCTCCCAAGGAGATCTTTCTGTGAAGAAGTTGGGAAAAGACGTTGGAGGATACCAAAGCCAGATTTCATCAAGCCTCTGGCTTGTGAATCAAACTCACCCCACTCTCCAGGAATTAAGCAACTACCGCCATGTTCACTGCCAAGCCCAAAAGAACTGCCCCTTGAAGAAAACAACTCAGAAATCAGCAGGACAGGTGGCTCACTTTGTGTACTTCCATCAGAGTCACCTCGGGTAAGAGCATAGCCTCCTACCAAGGCTTTATTTGTTTCTCAAATTATATTTTATTTGCAAATGTTTTCTGGGACCTGTTTTCAGAGCTTTATTAAATGTGTAAGAAGGCTGAATAATTTATCAGGTTAACAGAAGACTGAAAATTTAGGTTGACATGCATTTGATTTTAGAAGCTGCTGTTTGATTTGTGTGGCTTTTTCATGGTCCTGCCAGCAGGGGGTGTGCTAAGAACAATTAGACTCTTCCCAGCTGAGGGCTTTTTCTTGTTTGCTTTCCAGAATGAGATGGATCCTTTTTTCTAACCTTTGCTTTAGATTAACCACAAAAAAATCATTTGACAGGTATCTGAAGAGACTAACTTCACTGACCATGGAGATTATTTGTAGCTTCTTGGTAAGGAAAAAATCCTGAGAGAGATTAAATAAGAGTAACTGAGTCATTAGGTGCTAGACAGGTTAGAATACCAGGAAAATACGCTGTAGCATTCAGTCTGGCACCAGGTAATGACTCAGTGATTCTCTGGATTTTCGATATTCTGTGTGGAACATTTAAGCCCTTCTGAGGCCTGATAAGTAAACAGTTTTAGTTCACTTTGCAAAAGAGGACGTAATCAGCTGTTCGTTGGCAAATTTCGAAGTGCTTTAGGGTTACTTCATGACTCCTCTTTTGTGATTTAGCTATTATGTATCAAATTGATGGTGAGAGTCATTCTGTTCAAGAAGTTTGGAAGTGGAGCTAGTCTAGTGTTTCTCAGAACTCACCTATTTACAAGCTAGGTTTTGGACTTTTGTTGTTGTTCTTAGTTTTCTATAGCGTCTGAGAGCGCACACTTTGGATTTGGATTCAAATCCCACCTTCATAATTTACCGGCTGGATGACTTTGTATTACTTAACGTCTGTATAACCTCAGTTTACTCATCTGCAAAATGGGTATGATAATCCTTGATTTATTATGACATTATTGTGGGATCTCCATAATACAACTGGAAAAAACCATCTTTTCTCTGTCCCCATCCCCTACTCCAGGGACTAGTTTTAGATGTGTCTGGGGAGGTTGGTCTGCCTAAGATTTGACGTACTCATTTAATCATCATATATTAAGCATGTACTGTGTGTCAGGCATGTGTGTGCTGAGTACTAAAGATATGACAGTGAACAAGACAAAGGGGGTCCCATCTGTCATGGAGTTTACATTCAAACAGGGGACACAGAAAACTGAACAACAAACACACAAATACAGAATAACATTATAGACAATAATAAGTGTTGTGGAGAAAAATATGGTAAAGGAACGGAAAGTGAAGTTAAGGAAAGAAAGTTAAGTCTCTTTGAGGAGGTGATCTTTAAGGAGAATAATCATTTAAAAACTTGAGCAGGGCCTTCATGTAGCTAAAGAGAGGCCATCAGGAGATGGATGAGTAAGTGATGGGTTTCTTTTCTCAAATGCACACAGAGCCAGGACACCGTCTGAAAAACAAGAGAATGAAAGAGGGGCAGACACTGCTCTGTCTAATAATGTAATCATTTCTCCTCATTGGAGGGTGAGAGGAATCTCTGCAGGTTATGTTGCCTCTAAGGAAATATCCTTTAACAAGAATTGCTCTGTGGTCCTGGGTGGGGTGACCGCAATGGGTCAAAACTCCCTTCGAGAGAAACCACTGTGGAATGTAGCTCGTTGACTGTCTCCAACTGGCACTTTTTGGGGTCTACCTCTCCATTCATTCTCAATCAGTGCTGCCATGAGACCATTCCCAGCCAACGACTGAGCGTAGCGTGTGCGCTAGAATAGGACCATTTGTTGGATGCAAGATTTCTCGAAAGGATGCCTTTTGTTCAAGACTCCCCATTGGTCTGGCCAAGAATTTTCTTAGAGCAGAACCGTAATCTGAGCCTCTTCTTATCCAATTCTTCCTTCCCTCTCTCCTTTCACAGATGTCAAACCTGCCCTGTGGTCTGAAGCTTCTCCCTCCCTACTTCTATAGCTCCCTTTGTCCTTCATAGGTATTTCATCCAACAAATCTTTTTTTTTACAATGTCTTATTTTATTTATTTATTTATTTGTTTAATAACGTTGCGTTCCACGCTGTGTGGCATGTGCTATCTTAGTTTCCCGACCAGGGACTGAACCCACGCCCCCTGCGATGGAAGTGCTGAGTCTTAACCACTGGAACACCAGGGAAGTCCCTCATCCAACAAATCTTTTGTATAGCGATTCCTTTTTGGCTTCTACTTCTTAGAAGACCTGAACAGACACAGTTGGGACCAGGAGTGGTCAGAGAAAACAGGTGGTAAGATGAATCTGCCGGCCAGGGCTCTGTGAGACAGACACAGAGCTGGGTTTGTTAACAGACGTAAGGACGGAGCCAACGTTCAGATCTAGAACACTTTGACTCTAGAGGTGGCCGGGCCCCTAGAGAAAGAACCCTGAGATGCTTCAACGGTAATTCGTGCAATTGTCCGCAAGTCCTTCCTCTAAAAGGACCTGCAGTCGTTTACTTGAGTGACTGTACTCCGGGGGAAGAGGAATAACCAGACTTCTTGAGGGCTTTTGGACACGGCGTGCATTGACAACTCCATGGCCTCCTTGCTGGAATGGAGGATTATGGGGTCCAGGAGATGCATAAAGTCCTGGATAAAGTCCAGCTCACAGTGGGTCCGCTGTGTCTACAAGAATCACCCGCTGGTCATTCTCCCAGCCCCTGAGTGTGTAATGGAAATGGACATACATGACAGTTAGAGTAGTCACCTTGGGACTGTGGTGTACGAGGTGACAGCTGTCATGGTTAGGAAAGGCCAGATGGAAACTACCCCTCTCCACCCTCCCAGTCAAGATATTAAATCACAAACGATGTCGTATCCCAGGGGGCTGGCAAACGTAAATGCAACCATTTAAGACCCAAAGAATACAGTGCTGGTGGTTTCTATCATATCTCCATTTAATTTACCAGTATGAGCCCTGCAGAAACTCGCTGGATCCGGGAAGATGACTAAAGACTACCGCTTGCTCAGCTAAGTAGCACTCCCAGTTTCATCTACTCTACTGGATGCTGCATTGTTGCTAGAGCAGGTTAATAAATGCCTCAGGGAAATGGCATGCAGCCTTTGATTTGACCCAAGCGTGCTGGGGCTATTTTCTATTCTTATCAGAAACAATTTGCATTCATATGGAATGGACAGGAGCAGTCATTTACAGTTTGGCTCCAGGCTTCTATGCAGTCTCCCACCCTCAGTCATGATGTAATCCAAAGAGACCTGGAGATCCCTAGGACCATCGCATGGATCCCCTACATCAGTGCCGCCATGCTGATCGGGCCAGGAAAGGAAGACGTGGCTGGTACACTGGAGACCTTGGTAAGAAATGTGCGCTCCGGAGGGCGGGGGGTAAACCCTGTCAGAGTCAGGGACCTGCCGTTTCAGTAAAGCAGTGGGCTCCAGTGGTCAGGGACAAGCCTGGATATTCCCTCCAAAGTGAAGAGCTGTTACTGCATCTTGCATCTTTCTTCCGGAAGAAGAGGGCGCATTACCTGTTAGATTTCCTTGGATCATTGAGACATATTCCACATGGGAATGCTGCTGTGGTCCAAACACCAGGTAACACACAAGGCTGCCGGCTTTGTGGAGCCTACAGTAGGAAGAGACTCCGCAGCAGGTACCACCAGACCGTGCTACAAGAGCCTTGACGCTTTGGCCCTGAAATCCAGCCGACTCTCTCGTGTTGGAGGAGGCTGTAGTTTATGGAGAGCCCTGGTGGGAGAAGTACTACACAGACCCCTGTGTTCTAAAGGAAGGCCATTGCATGTGCAATGGAGAATTATGTCTTCTCATCATGGACCCTAGAAGAGCTGGAAATGGTACATCCAGGGTCGAGCAGGAACAGGAGAGCACAGGCAAGCTGCAGGAGCTGGCAGCCCACAAACCCACGTCGCTGTCTGTGCTTGTATTAGTAGGCCTTCCCCTGCTCACCTGTGGCCATCTGGGGGCGAGGTGCCACACAACCAGCAAAAACTTGCACTTGGTGTGCAGACGGGTTGGCTCAGTGCGTGGGTAGGTGCTGAACTCCTTGGTGCTCTACTGCAGCCACGTTCAGGCGTGGCCTTGAAAGCTAGTGGGGAGGGCGGAGATCTTCCTAATGAGCAGAGGTGCAAGTGATGCACCCGGCATAGAAGGTGAAGCAGCCCGAGATGAGACTATGTAGAGATTCCTGGGCTGAGACCCCCAGCACGGCAGGCTGGCCAAGTTCCTGGAAAGAAAAGGACGGGACTGTTAGACACAAGGAGGGCTGGGGTAGAAGCATATGGACAGGAATGTGGGAGATGCACGGTGTGAAGATTTTTGTATCAATTAACGCTGACCAGAACACATCCCAGTACAGGAGAGACACCAAACATACCAAGTAGACAGAATGACTCTGCAACTGACATTAGCCAGCCATCGTTAACCTCTGTCTTGGAACTGGAACAATAGTCACATAAATGGAGTGGCCACAGTGGCAGACTCAGAGGCTACACACGTGACCAATGGTGTGGACACCCATTTACCAAAGGTAATCTAGCTACTGCTGATTCTTGTTAGTACATCCGGGCCATGTTATAGCTTTGCGGGTCCTCTGCCCTTAAAATGCGTGCTTCTCGGTGCAGCTACTATGGAGGACAGTATGGAGGTGCCTTAAAAAACTAAAAATAGAGTTTCCATATGATCAAGCAATCCCACTCCTGGACATATATCCAGACAAAACTATCATTCAAAAAGATACATGCATCCCTGTGTTCATAGCAGCATTATTTACGATAGCCAAGACATGGAAGCAACCTAAGTGTCCATCAACAGATGAATGGAGAAAGAAGATGTGGTCTATATATACAATGGAATATTACTCAGCCATAAAAAGGAATGAAATAATGCCCTCTGCAGCAACATGGATGGACCTAGAGATTATCATGCTAAATGAAGTAAGTCAGACAGAGAAAGACGAATATCATGTGATATCACTTATATGTGGAATCTAAAAAAATCTAAAAACAAGGACCTACTGTATAGCCCAGGGAACTCTATTCAATATTCTGTAATAATCTAAATGGGAAAAGAATCTGAAAAAAGAATGGATATATGTATATGTATAACTGAACCACTTTGCTGCACACCTGAAACTAACACAACATTGTAAATCAACTATAGTCCAATATAAAATAAAAATTAAATTTAAAAAATTAATTTTGTTCATAGACAGTGAACTATTAGGTATGGAATTTGTGAAGTGTCAAAGAAATCTTTGACAACTCATAAAGGGACATGAAAACCATCCAGTTATCATCTCTTTTCCTCAAGGAGATATTCATTGCTTTAAGTTCAGGAAGGCAATAGCTGAAAGAGAAGATTGGGTCTCTATTACAGAAAGGCTTCAGAAAAAGTTTTGGATGTACAGTGGTGCATCTCCCCTTCAAGGGTCCTTCTCAAGATGATTTTCCAATTAATGTATGTTAGAACAGTGCTCACTCTATCATAAAGCAAATTTCCATATACTTGGTGTTATGAACTGAATGTTTGTGTCCCCTCAGAATTCATAGGTTGAAAGCCCTAAACCCCAATGTGAAGGTATTTGGAGGGGCCTTTGGAGGTAATTAGGGTTAGATGAGGTGATAAGGATGGGGCCCTCACAGTGGGACTAGTGCCCTTATAAGAAGCAACCAGAGAGCTAGCTTTCAATCTCTCTCTCTCTCTCTGCCATATGAGGACAAAGGAAGAAGACGGCCATCTGCAAACCAGGAAGTGGGCTCTTACCAGACACCAAATCTACCAGCACCTTGATCTTGGACTTCTCAGCCTCCCAAACTGTGAGACGTAAACGTTTGTTGTTTAAGACACTCAATCTATGATATTTTGTTATAGCAGCCCAAACTAAGATCCGTGGGTTTATTTGGGGGTACTCTATATAACAATAAGTCCCCTACATACTAACCTTCAAGTTGCGAACTTTCAGTTGCGAATGTGCTGTGTTCACATGTCCAATCACGTAAGTTAGTTCACGTGTCTGCCTGTTCACTCGATGCCAGCCCCTGGATGCCAGCTCTTGTACTGTACTATTGTACCTTTCAAGGTACTGTACTGTAAGATTAAAAATGTTTTCTTTATTTTTTGTGTTTGTTTTTTATGTATTATTTGTGTGAAAAGTATTATAAACCTATTACAGTACAGTACTATGTAGTCGATTGTGTTAGTTGGGTACCTAGGCTGAGTTTGTTGGACTTACAAACAAATTGGACTTAAGAATGCATTCTCGGAACAGAACTCGTTCGTATGTAGGGGACTTACTGTGTATTCTCTTGATATCTATCTCTACACCAATACTACACTATTGTATTTTACTATAGCCCTATCTGGTAAGACATGTCTTTCTAATGTGGTGTTTATTTTATCTAAAAGAGTATCTTATTTCTTTTCAACCCTTTGCTTTTCTTTGCACATAATTTATCTGTAGATAGTTTTGGGTTTTCCAAATAAGCAATTATATTATTTGCAATTAATGACAGTTTTATCTTTTCTTTCTATTGCTATGTTTTAAATTCTTTTTCCCTGTAGTACAGTATTGAATAGGAGCAGGGATAGTGGGTATCCCTGTTTTTCTTGATCTTAAAGGGAATAATTATATTATTTCGCCATCGTTTTTTATGTTTACTTTTGCTTTCTTATAGCTACCTCATATTGAGTTAAGAAATATTCTCTATATTCTTAAATTTATTTATTTTATTTATTTATTTTTGGCTACGTTGGGTCTTCATTACTGCACGTGGGCTTTCTCTAGTTGCGGCGAGCGGGGACTACTCTTGGTTGTGGTGCACAGGCTTCTCATTGCGGTGGCTTCTCCTGTTGTGGAACGCAGGCTCTAGGTGTGCAGGCTTCAGTAGTTGTGGCTCGCGGGCTCTAGAGCACAGGCTCAGTGGTTGCTCCGTGGCATGTGGGATCTTCCCAGACCAGGGATTGAACCCATGTCCCCTGCATTGGCAGGCAGATTCTTCACCACGGTGCCACCAGGGAAGTCCCTCTATATTCTGATTCTTCTAAAAGTTTTTATATTAATTAGGTGTTGACTTTTATGAAACTTTTTTCTGTGTCTATTAAGTGAATCATATGGTTTTCTCCTTTCATATGTCAGAATGTTAAATTATGTTAATCAGTTTTAATATTAAAATACTCTTGTATCCCTGAGCTATATGCAACATTTATTATTCTTATATGTTTAGAATACATAAGTATTGTTTTTAAATATATTGCTTGATTTGTGTCGTGATAAGGAAGATACATCACTTTCATCTCCTGTTTCAGGAAACATAATTGACTCATGGCCCTACTGTCATCCCTCTGGATTCACCACCACATTTGGGTCAAGGACACACTTCCCCTGGGATGCTCCCAAACCAGTGACTGAACGCGGTAAAGATTGTAGTACTGACCCATTCCTGTGGGACATGGGACTGTTCTAACCAGCCACTGACATGAGGAACTTCCATAGGCTTTGCTGAAACTTTCTTAAATCAACACTGCAGTCTGAGGCTACTCCTACAATTCCGTCCTTCCCTCTCACCTTTCACTGGTGTCAGACCTATACTGCAGCCTAAAGGCTCACCTGTCTCTTCCTATGTCTTCCCGTTCATACATCAAAATAAATCTCTTGTGCATCTAACTCCATCTTTTGCTGTTCAGAGAACCTCAGCCACACAAGTTGGTGTGCTGATGTTTTGTGAGGGTATTTGCATCTCTATCCGTGAAGAGCGTTGACCTGCCGTGTTCATCTCCTGCTGGGTCCTTGTCTCGTTTGGGGAGTAAGGTTATGCTTTCTTCATATAATGAGTTAGAAAAGGTTCTCTCATTTTTATGATTTGAAAATGTTTGTGATGATTTGGAATGTGTACATTACATATTTGGTGGAATTCAACTGTTGGGATATCTGTTCTTGATATTTTCTTTTTTTTTTTGGACATGGACCATTTTTTTTTTAACATCTTTATTGGGGTATAATTGCTTTACAATGGTGTGTTAGTTTCTGCTTTATAACAAAGTGAATCAGTTACACATACACATATGTTCCCATATCTCTTCCCTCTTGCGTCTCCCTCCCTCCCACCCTCCCTATCCCACCCCTCTAGGTGGTCACAAAGCACCGAGCCGATATCCCTGTGCCATGTGGCTGCTTCCCACTAGCTATCTACCTTACGTTTGGTAGTGTATATATGTCCATGCCTCTCTCTCGCCCTGTCACAGCTCACCCTTCCCCCTCCCCATATCCTCAAGTCCGTTCTCCAGTAGGTCTGTGTCTTTATTGCTGTCTTACCCCTAGGTTCTTCATGACATATTTTTTTCTTAAATTCCATATATATGTGTTAGCATACGGTATTTGTCTTTTTCTTTCTGACTTACTTCACTCTGTATGACAGACTCTAGGTCTATCCAACGTGGAACATTTTTAAAGACTTTACTGAATTTGTTACAATATTCCTTCCGTTTTATGTTTTGGTTTTCTGGCTGCGAAGCATGTGGCATCTTAGCTTCCTGACCAGGGATCGAACCCGCACCCCCTGTATTGGAAGGCAAAGTCTTAACCACTGGACTGCCGGGGGAGTCCCCTGTTCTTGATATTTTCTTTTAAGAAAGACTATTCAGGTTTTTTTTATAGTCTTAAGTCAGTTTTGATTGGGACTTTTGATTTCAGCCTCTGTGGCAATGTGTATTTTCCAAAGATGGCCACAACGTTCACTCTCATTCCCACATGCTCTTCTGTAATGTGACCTTGCCACTTCCACGTGGAGAGGTAGAGTCTAATTCTCCACCCTTGAATTTGGGTGGTCTCTGTGGCCGGTTTGACGGATGGAATGCAGTGGAAATTACGCTGTGTTATTTACAGACATAGCCCTTATCAAACCTGGATATTTCTGCTTCCTGCCTCTTAGCCGTGGGTCACACTGTAAGAAGTATAACTATCCTCAGACCACGCTGCGAGAAACCTAAGCCGTGGATTATGAGACAATATCTGGAACGTGAAAGAAGGCAAAGAACACTGAGGCAAGAGACTTAAGAATGAAGAAGTCATCTTCTTTGTCAAGTCCAGTGAAGGCTTCAGAGGACCCCAGCCTGAGCTACCGCCTGACAGCAACTGCATGAATGATCCCAAGTAAAGGCTCCCCAGCTGAGTCTGGTCAACCCACAGAATCATAAATTGTTGTTCTAAGCTGCTGAGTTTTATAATTGTATGGTTCATAGTGATAATTGATAACTGAATACCTGTGTACTCCATGAAAATAACTATAATAGCTGGAGCACACACACACGCGCGCGAGCAGACACAAACATGCACACAACTGTGCAATTATTTTGAGAGCAACCAGTACAGTCAAGAATGGAGATTAAGGGCTATATTCCTTCAGAGAAGCAAAGACTCCAAGGTGAAATCCACATTCGCTTGGTTTTTCCCATGAGGGCAGTTTCTAAATGGGGGAGAGAGCTCAACATAAAATGGTGTCTTCCTAGGCTAAGTTGACAGAGAAACATCCAAATTGTTGGCCATCTCCTATGCTGTATATGTTCAGTGTGAGACTCCAGGAAAGCCAGCAGAAAATAGTAGCGAGCAGACTAAAAGCTGAGCAGGCTAGAGTGTCTGCCGAAGTGGAAGGGCTTCGACAAATGCATCCAGGCCATAGCTGAGATCCAGAAATGTCCTATCCTGGGGCTAAGGAACACATTTGAAAGGTGAAGACCAGTACTAAGATAATGGAGTTAAAATAGACAAGACCTAACAAGAACTGTAACTAACCCTTACCAGGATCAAGGTGACCCACTGGTACTCAATTTGCCTGTAAAAAGAAAACTTTTCTTCCTTTTTAGAGAATGAAGACATTGCCCAGAGCCTAAACAAGCATTCATTTAAAATGTTCAGCATGCAGGAAAAAACTATGAAGTGTGCTAAAAAAAAAAAAGGACCCAATAATCAAAAACCAAAAGAGAAAACAGACACTATAAACAAATTCACACGTGATTCACATATTGACGTGAGCAGACAAAGACCTTTAAACAAACATTAAGAAATAATAGGGACTTCCCTGGTGGTCCAGCAGTAAAGAATCCGCCTTCCAACGCAGGGGACTTGGGTTTGATCCTGGGCCTGGGAACTAAAATCCCACATGCCACCAGGCAACTAGGCCCGCGCACCACAACTACTGAGCCCACATGCCTCAGATGAAAGCCTGCGTGCCACAGACTACAGAGCCCATGCACTCTGGAGCCCGTGCACCACAACTAGAGAGAGAAAAACCCGCACACCACAGCTAGAGAGAATCCCACATGCCGCAACTAGAGAGAAACCCGCGCACCACAACTAGAGAGAAGCTTGCGCGCTGCGACGAAAGATCTTGCATGCTGCAACAAAGATCCCGTGTACCTCAACTAAGAACCGACACAGCCAAAAAAATAATAAATTAATTAATTTAAAAAAATTAAAAATAAAATAAATATTTTTTTAAAAGAAATAATTACAATTAATGTGATAAAATACAGGAAAATATAGAGAGAATTTCACATTCTGGAGAGACAGAGGCCCATTATTGAATTCTGATCTTCGTCAGGACTAGAAGCCACGGTCTGAATGCCAAGGACAGAACAGGAACTTTCTCCACCTTAGGTCAGCCTGAGTAGAGCTGAATTGACCTGAAGTGACCTGTGTAGCCTCTTTGCAACATTTGGGAAGTAAGATGCCTCCAACACCTCATATACAACATCCCCTGTTTGCCTTAGTTCAGGCTGCTGTAACAGAATACCATGGACTGGGGGGCTTTAACAACAGAAATTTACTTCTCACAGTTCTGGAGGCTGGAAGTCCAAGATCAAGGCGCCAGCAGATCCGGTGTCCGCTGAGAGCCTGCTTCTCTTTGTAGGCTTCTCGTGGTATCCTCCCAGGGCAGAGAGCAGAGCAGAGGGAAAGCAATTTCTCTGTGTCTTTTTAAAGGGCACTAATCCCATTCATGAGGGCTGCACCTCCTAATGCCATCACATTGGGGGTTAGGGTTTCAACATATGAATTGGAGGGGGACACAAACGTTCAGTCCATAGCACTGTTCTTCCCCAACGAGACTGGTAGACTATGAACTCAGTAAAGGAGCAGACTGTGGTTGTCCAGCCAATACCCAGCACAGTGCCTGATACATACAGGGAACTCGAATGTTTAGACTGGTCTTCTTGGACCGCGGAAAATCTTCATCTGAGAGCAGCCTGTGACCCTCCCAGAACCTTCCATGGCTGTCTCCTCACCTCCTACCGTGCCCTAAAAGAAATACTTGCCTTACAGGGTAGCTGTGTAGAGAAAGTCTCCAGAGCATTTGTCTCAAAACTGTTCTCTACCTTGAGAGGGGAGTTAAGAAAACGGAGAAGTTGACCAGTCACGAATGGCCACAAACCTTTAAGCAGCGTATTAACCTTCAGTGACTTTGCCAACTTACGGCCTTTTGAAAATCTCCATCACAGACCTAGTTCAAGTACAGACAAGGAGAATGTTCTCCAAATGTTTAACTATGACTACTGTTGTGGGCTGAATTTGTGTCCCTTGCCCCCATGTCCCCCATACCCCCTTCCCACACCCGTGTGTTGAGTCTTAACTCAGAATGTGACTGTATTTGGAAATACATGGGGTCTTTAAAGAGGTGATTAAGGTACAATGAGGTCATTTGACCTAATCCAATATGACTGGTTTCCTTACAAGAAGAGATTACCTAAGGGGAGAGGCCTCAGGAGAAACCAACCCTGTCAGCACCTTGATTTTGGACTTCCAGCCTCCAGAGCTATGAGAAGATTAACTTCTGCTACTTAAACCACCCAGTCTGCGGTACTTTGTTATGGCAGCCCCAACGGATTTATAGAGACCCTTTGTTTAGTGAAGCCTGGTAGGTTGGGGAGAGAGCCGCCTTTGGGGCATAGGGTCTGCTTCAACCTTGTTTTCTTCAGGAAAAGACTAGGAGAAGCTGATGTCTTCTCACCCGTCCCCCATCACCACACACAGCTCCTCCTTTAGTCCCACAGCCTTGGAAAGGAGAGTTCCTTTCCCAGCGCTTTTGTCAGAAGAGGCTGGTCATGGGAAGGTGGACCTCACGATAGACACGCTGTAACTCAGTCAGACGTTTGTCTCTGTCACCAGCCACCTAGTCCATATATCACGACGGTGAGAGACCTTAGCAGGACTTAATTTTCACATTATTTCCACAGACTGCACCGTCCCCTTGGTAACTTTTCTGAGACTTCACACTCTATGCCATTGTTTTCTTCTCCCCATCCCCTACTTTTTTTTTTAATCTCTTTTAATCTGGGATTAATGTTGTACATAAAAGAACCAAGCATTTGGGCTTCCCTGGTGGCGCAGTGGTTGAGAGTCCGCCTGCAGATGCAGGGGACACGTGTTCGTGCCCCGGTCCGGGAAGATCCCACATGCCGCGGAGTGGCTGGGCCCGTGAGCCATGGCCGCTGAGCCTGCGCGTCCGGAGCCTGTGCTCTGCAACGGGAGAGGCCACAACAGTGAGAGGCCCGAGTAATGCAAAAAAATAAGTAAATAATGAAGGGTTATGTGCTTGAAGAAAACTAATATGGGGCCAGTGTCTTGATCTTCCTAAGCCAAAGGGAGGGTAGAGGTGAAGAGACAGGAGTCGTAGGACTGGGAGGCTGAGAGGAATGTGGTGAAAATGGCCAAAGAACAAAAAACAAACCCAAAAATCAAATAGAAGAAGTTTCTTCAGGGCCCAAGCCTCGGGATGGATGTTTGCTCTGGCAATACTGATTATGTAACTTAACACATCAGTGTTCAGATATGGGGGTGGAGTGAGGGTGGGGTGCAGGACCACTCAAGGAGTCTCAGCAGGAATGTCCTTTCCTATAAGATTATGCTAAGGGTAGGTACTCAGTGCTCTGCGGTGAACTAAATGGGAAGGAAATCCAAAAAAGGGGATATATGTATACATAGAGCTGATTCACTTTGCTGTGCAGCAGAAACTAACACAACATTGTAAAGCAACTAGACTCCAATTAATTAAAAAAAAAAGATTATGCTAAGGGTAGGATGACCAGATAGAAGCTGTTGTTCAAATTCGTACACCTGTGAGTCTGAAAGGGGGCATTATTAATAAGTAAGCATAAACCAATACCATCCTACGCAAACTGGGATGTAAATCACCCTGACTAGGGGTCACTTCCCTGGGCCAATTCTTTCTTTACTCATGTGGTACCCACAGTATCAAAAACGATGCAAATCACAACTAGTATTACTTAGCACAGTGTCTGGCATTTAGTTAAACGAAGTGTAAACCATCTTACTTTCCCCTGAGCAGCTCTACCGAGAGGTAGATGCAAACACTTACAAATTACAAGGAGGGACTTCCCTGGCGGTCCAGTGGTTAAGACTCTATGCTTCCACTGCAGGGGGCTCAGTTTCGATCCCTGGTCGGGGAACTAAGATCCCGGCTGCTGCGTGGCTCCCCCCCGCAAAAAAACACAAAAAACAAGGAATGCCTACCACATCATTCCTGGAGGAGAGGGAATCCTAGTAATACAGGAAATTGGGACTTAAGTCTAGGAACTTCTTACTCAAAGGAAATTTCCCTCCAGAACATGCATTGGGCCATTACAACTCTATTGCTTCCAGGCCATACCCTCCCTCTTTCATTTATTTGACTTTCTCTCTCTTCCTAAACTCTGCTCACATTGTGTGACCTATAGGAAGGTTTTCATGACCACAGCACTTCATTCTCATTGCTCCAGGTTTTGAAAGTTGATCAGAGACTAGCATCATTTTACCACGACTCACATGTGTTAATTTCACCTCCCAATGAACAGGTAAGGATTTTCCTTTATTTTGTGTCTAACATCACTCCCCCAAAGCACAATTCTTTAAAAATATCTGTAGGTGGATATATAGATTTAGATATCACATATAGGTATAGATACACACACAGAAAAGCAGGGTAGTTTCCCATGTTGGAACTAAATGAACTTGTCCCATTTCTCTGCATCTTGCTAATGGAAGATGCAGCCGTTATATCCTGGATGTTGCCCTTCACCTTAACCCCCGTAGTGGAGTTTGTGCCACGTATCTGCTGCACATACCAAAATGCAGTTTTCATTTTAGTCAGTTTTTTTAATTTTAGGAGGTCTGTTTGTTAGAACTGAAATCACACATGGACATGGACCCAGCTGGATTCATTTTATGAAAAGACCTATCATCATTTTGTCTACAAATTATATTATATAACATCTATTTATGAATTTTAAAAATAACTTAATTGAAAAGAAGCGAGGTCTATCTACAATGACCAAATTAAGAGCTACGCTTCAAGCATAAAGTTGAATTTCTCAAGTTAACCTAACCTTGATTTTGTGGGAATTTGACCAATAAGACCAAAAAATATTTAACCCAAACATATATTGTCATAAAATTTAGAGAATGGTTTAGATATCAAATAAGCAAGACACCAAAAGAGTTTTCCAAAGATTTATTGAAGCAGAAACAAGTTGGTCAGATACGTGATGGAAAAAAGCAGTTTTAATGGTATTCAAAAATACTTCTTAAAAAGTATTCTAGCACAAGGCGTCTTCGGTAAACTAGATTATGTTGTAAACTTTTTTCTAAATCTTTTACGAGTGTTGGTTCTCAAGAACTAGAGCTTATTCCTATTTCAAATCTATCTTGCACTCCTGAAAAAACTGCAGAAAGGCACTTGAAAGCTGTTTCTTTAAGATACGGATTTCTTTTTTATTCTCACTGGTAGTATTTTGCCGCATGGAGTACGTGCAGTTTTTATTCCAGGTCATCGTGATGCTGGGAAGTTTCGTTGATGACCTGTTGAGAAAAACAGAACTCAAATCAAATATAATACTACATACCAATGGTTAAATTACCCCATAAAGCATGTCAAAGAAAAATCCTAGCAAAGGCATATCACTTATTGTGAAAGTTGGAAGATCACGTTGGTTCTGCGTGACCAAGGGTCACAGCGAGCAGGGACAGATACATAGGTAAGACGTGCTTCACCTGTAGGCAAAATATGTATCTGATAGAATGTTATGACTTAAAAAAATAAACTTGAAAAATACTGTGTTTATGAAGAATAATGCTGTAATAATCATAGGCCGCAAAGTTTAAAAGCAATTAACACATATTAAAATGTACAGCAAGTACATTTTACGTGCAAGGGAAGATTACGATACATTTTGACCGTTTCTTTCCTGGCACAGAGAGGTAATGAGAAACTACTCGATCGTATGGCATGTCCTTGTATTACATCATGACAGGGTCTAGGAGTGTCCAGGGAAGGCCATTATGTCCAGGATCAAAACATTCCTGCTACTGAGGCAGTCTAATGAAACTAGTTTAGGAAGTAACTTACGGAAGCGGTACTCCTGTTTCAAATCAAGCACCAAAGGAAATCACTAATTTTAGACAAAGGCAGACTACTATCCCACCTTCACATCTAGGAGCCAAATAATTAGATGGCTGTGTGTAGTGCTGGAAGAGGTCGACCTGTTCTCTTTTTAGGAGGCACGAGTGAAACTGAAACCTCCCAAATTATCTAGCTGTATCTGAGATAGACTTAGTGATCTAAAAGTGTATCAATGCCTGTCTGAAATTACTCCCATTTTGATTTAAAGATACCAACCTGTCCATCTCTGGTTTCAACCGTCTTAATCAGAAGTGTCCTTTTTGAATGGGTGTCAACCAGAGGGAGTGAATCCAGATTGGTTTCTGAATAAAGAAAACAGGTCCAAAATGAGTAAAAATGAAACTTTTTAAAAGGCAAGAGATGATTTTGTCCAAAGAATTATGATTTTTTGTTCATGATTGTTTAAAGCACTATTCCCAAAATAATTCTAAAGACTATCACCTGTTTTAAAACCCAGAGGCTAACAACACTAGCATCAGGATGAGACGGACTACTTCAGTGTATACTCCCACAGGAGGGAAAAAAAATGGGATTTCACTTTAACTGGACGTAGAAAATGTAAGACAGTACTTGTTTGAAAATTTGCCTATCTTAGAGAATTTTCTCTTGTATGGCATTTTTCAAGTATCATTTTAAAAATGAGTGCTTTATAGACAGAATGGTTACAAGCTGCTAACATTTTTCATAGGGACTTCCCTGGCAGTCCAGTGGTTAGGACTCCGTACTTCCACTGCAGGGGGCCCGGGTCTGATCCCTGGTGGGGGAACTAAGATCCCACATGCTGCACAGTGCAGCCGAAAAAATAAAATATTTCATAAAGGAGAATCAAATGCTTACCCCTCAGGTTCAGGGAAGAAAAGTTTGGAAGAGGCAGAGCAATCCTAGAAAGAGTTTATGAAGAAAAACAGTAACCTTTTCGGAAAACAACAAGGAATACATTTATACACTTCGTATTTTCATCAAATAAGAAGATTCACAATCCACAGGTGAGGGATTTGCTTCAGAAGCATCTACCTATGATCGGTCTCATTAGTACATTTAAATATTTTACTCCAAGCATTTTCTCCAAGGGGCTGGAGGTGTGACAGAGTGACTCTCGGTTTTCACAGAATCAATCGTAGGTTGAAATCCCAGCTCAGATATTGATTAACTGACTAGGACAAAAGAACTCAGATCTCCAGATCTGAACGGAAGGTTCCTCATCTGTAAAAAGTGGTAAATAGCTACCTTGAAGCAAGGCTCTGAAGATGAAATGAGATGATGCATGGAAAGCAAGGGGCATAATACCTCACACAGGGCAGCTTGGCATTCACTCCCACGAGCCCCCCCGTTCCCCACCTGCTCTCCTCTCCTTCCAGCAGCTTCCTGTAGGTGGCAATCTCGATGTCGAGAGCCATCTTAACATTCAGCAGATCTTGGTATTCACGCAGGTGACGAGCCATCTCTTCCTTCATGTTCTGAATCTCGTCCTGCAGGCGGCCAATAGTGTCTTGGTAGTTAGCAGCTTCCACGGCAAAGTTCTCTTCCATTTCACGCATCTGGCGTTCCAGAGACTCGTTCTGCAGGAGAGATGAGAAAGGCTGTTTATTTCCCAGAAACAAACGAACAAACAGAGCTATCCCCCCAACCATTTCCAGACCATTTGCAATCCCTTTCCCTAGCAGCAAATGGGGAACGCTCCCATTTTCAGTGGAAAACACAAGTACCGAGTCCCCTTCCTAGTGGAAGCAATAATATAGGTAAACTAAAACCTTGGGATCTCCAAGTTCTTTTTGAAAATGTCTTGACAACTCATTTTAGTCTTTGGACTAAAATGTAAATTTTTCTCCCTTTGAGCAAAGTTTTCTTCCGATAGCACCCTGAGCTTGGCCACCTGAAACGGGTCCAAGCTGGTGATCGGCCCTCTCTTGCGCTGTGATACTCACGGTGCCTTTGAGGGCATCCACCTCGCAGGTGAGGGACTGCACCTGCCGACGGTACTCGTTCGACTCCTGCTTGGCCTGGCGCAGGGCATCGTTGTTGCGGTTAGCAGCCTCGGAGAGGTCAGCGAACTGTCAGGGAGGAAGCAGAAACCTGGGTCACCCACGTGCCTCGTCCACAAGTCCTCTGAGGTTCTACCTGGCCCGGATAATGGAGACGGCTTAAAGATGGCAGACAGACAAACACGTAAACAAGGCATGATACCAACCAACTTTTACACTCAAAGCTCAAATTGCAACGTGTTCAGGATACGCCTAATTTGTTTTGAAAACCAAAGGAAATGAGGTGGAAGGCCAATGTTGAGATTTCCAAGTAGAAATCCCCTGTTTCCCTCGTTTTCAAAGGGTGGAGGTCAAGGGCAAGAGGGTAACCTGGAAGTACGGTGACAGCGGGGCAGTGGCAAGGGCGTCTGCTATTCTAACGGAGGGGGTGTGAGTTGCGGGGAGGAGGCAGCAAGAGATAAAACTCGCGCAGGAGGAAAAGCCAGCTAAACGTGGCAGGGAAAAGGTACTCAGGAATCGCAGACAGGTACAGCGTTTTCAGAAAAGAATGCTTTTCTTCCGATCCGGCCACACTTGCTCGTTTCGCACCTTGGACTTGTACCATTCCTCAGCCTCCTGGAGGTTCTTGGCGGCCACGCTCTCGTACTGCTGGCGGACGTCACGCAGGGCAGCCGTGAGGTCGGGCTTGGAAACATCCATATCGATCTGGACGTGCTGTTCTTGAATCTGGGCCTGCAGCTCCTGGATTTCCTGAGGAAAGAAAAGAGAGAAGGTCAGCCGTGCCAAGTACGGGGGGCAGCTTCACCCACAGTGGTTCACACACTGTGACTCCTCTTACCTCATCGTGTAGTTTCTTCAAAAAGGCAATCTCTTCTTGCAAGGATTCCACTTTACGCTCCAGGTCCAGACGTGCCAATGAAGCATTGTCAACATCCTGTTTCCAAAAGAGAAAAGGCAGGGCATGAAGGAGGATGCTAACGTCTGTGGCCTAGCCCATGTATTCATTTCAAATGAACTATATGAACTTAGGTCTCTTTATTATAAAGAAGGGCACTGACGAATTTTATACCCTTCGAAGAAGTTTGTAAATCACCCCCATGCTACAGCATACTGTTTTTTTTTCTTCAGTAACAAATTTGAATTGCGGTCTGCTGAGTTGTACTCAGGGTGACCAGTAGACAATTTTAAAATAAATAAGTGTATGCCAACATGGCAGGCTGCGGTCAATCAATTATTATTGAATCCACATTATATCAGTGAAGTTTCTATTACTTTTTTAAATCTAGGAAATCAATGCCACAGCATTTTGGGGGGTTCACATCATGGAACAGTAGGATGATGGGAGTCCGTCAGGTTTCACAACTTCGTGTGTACGTGAGAACGTGCAGAACAGAAATTAGTGCTCCAGAAGTGTCAGCAGATAGTACGTAAGCTCTTTTATCCCCCCCTCTACTCAAACCTTTTGAAATTTATCCTTGGGGTCCCAAGCAAGTCATCTGGCACTCAAGCTACAAGGCTAGATTTATACTCCAATTCAGGATGCGCCCCGGCACAAGCGTAGCTCAGGCAAATAAGGAACAAGAAGTGTAACCCTGAACTGTATTTGCTTTGCTTCCTCTGGTAGATTTTTCTCCTGGAACTCCCCTATCTCATCCCACAAGGGTGTGGCCACATCTTTTTCACTTAGCTCTGTGTCAGTTTGGTTCCTCAGCTTGTTTCAGAATGACTGATCAAAATGCATACGGTGTTAACTGTATGTAAAATTTGTGCTGCTCTGGTCTCCTTCTCTGTTTCCACAATCTGTAAACTGCTACAACCCAAAGATTTAATTTCCCTTGAAGGGAATGTCGTGAGGATTTTTATACCTCTTATCTTGTAAGCAGTTATATTTGGAGTACAGTTTATAGCTTTACAGTCTTAAAATATTGACATGCTTCTATCACCTTCATGGAAAAATGAGTGAGGAGTAAGTGATAAAAAAAGATCAGCCTTGGAGAAAAAATTTCATTTTTGCTTGCTGTTAAACCCTACAAAAGATATACAAGATGATTTACTCTATAGAAAAGTTCAGTGTGTCACATTCTGCTTCTTCGAAGAGAATGTGAGGGGTTTTACCCCATCCCTAAATAGGGACAATTTATACTAATATTGTTTTACATGAGGTTGCTACTGGGGGTAGAAAACACTACAGACATGATGATCAGAAATGCCCCACGACTAAAATAAACTACTCATTGCTGTGTTTAATTTGGTAAATGTATTTCTGCCTCAAAATGTTATTCTAGACTGTTCGTCTGAAGGAGCTTTTATAGTCGTCCCAGTAAGTGTTCAGGAGAATGCAACTATGCTGGCGACTCTTCCTGCTTTGGGATTCCAATTTTAAGTTAAAAATCATTTAAGGCCATCTATCTTTGGAGCAAGAAAACCTTTTACTTAAAACCCCATTCTTCATTTTCAGGTTTATGCTTTATGGAGAGGACATGCTAAGGAATACAAAGGTTCAAAGAAGAAAGGCCTTTCCACATGTAAGGTATGACTGTAGCTTTAAGAAGTCTTCACATCACATACTTGGAGTCTGGGCCAGATATTAGATAACGGATGTTAGCAAATACTTGTGTCCAATTAGAACGGTGCTTGCATCATTACATAGTCAGTAAGAATGCAGCCTGTTGCAAAGCGTCTCTGGGAGCACAAAGACTCCTATTCTTTCCAGCCAGAACGGCCCCACTTGCCAGGATGTCTGTATCTACATTCCACAGTGAAGCCTGTAGAAACCATTAATACCTTTCAGCCAATAGTTGTGCATAGGGATACTGCTATCTAAGCTTAGGGCCACAGTAGAACTTGCAGCGAAGCGAAGAAAAGAAACTTGCTGGCTTAAGTCCAGTTAAACTAAGTTTCTTATCCTCCAATACATTTTACATTTGAAACTACAGGGCAGAACTGCGCTTTTGGGGGCCTTGTAAAAGGCAGCCAACTTGACTTTGGCAAACCGCCATCTAAATCAAACTGTAACTGTTCGAGATCAGAATATCAACGTGTTGCAAAAATGAAACGGAAAAAATGATTTGTTTGGAAAAAAAATCTTGAAACACAGTAAAAAGTTAAAGACTTCCCTTTATGTCCTAGAGAACGGTTTGATCATTCAAGGGTTTTTGTCCGGAGCAGCTCCGAACTGCGGTCTTTCTGCCACTCGGGGGCTTGGAGCGCAGACGTGAAGTTTGGCACGATTTATACTTGGGTTAAAGCAACTTTTAGAACTGCTCGTGGGGCGCGTGGGTGGGTGGCGTCCGGTGGCTGCGAGTGGGAACAGAATCTACAAACCTGTCTGAAAGACTGCAGGGTGCTCTCGGCTTCCTCCCTCTGAAGCATCTCCTCCTGCAACCTGAAACAGGCGCGCGTTAACCACAGGGGCACGGGGAAACCGCCAGGGGCGGGGCGACCACACCCAAACACCCGGCCGTGGCTGCCAGACCAGCGCTGCTGCGCCACCTCCGCGGGCAGCCAGCGACCGCGGCTTTTGGGGCTGCTGCCCTCGGCTAGTTTGAGCGGGGCCTTGGCCACCGCGTGGAAAGGCAATCACGGTTGCCACCACGACCTGCGAGACGACCGCCACCACCCCACCCCGGAGGAGACTCTGCAGTCTCTTTGTCTCGCTCCCTGCACGGCCCCGTGGCTGGCAGCCCGCCGTGGGAGGTGTGGGAAGGGGGGGCAGGAAACTTTCTCAAAGTTTGGGGAAGTCGCACGCATCGTTTGCAAGGGGCTTCGAGGACAGACAGAGCGGTAGTTTTAAGAAATCTGAAACTTTCTGAGACAGGCGTTCTTGGGCAAATGAGTGGGGCTAGAGAGGAAACGCTAACTTGCAAGATCTGGGTTCAGGGCGGGGCCGCGCCGCAGCAGTCACAGCCCTGCTCCCCCGCTGTCCCCCGGGCAGCCGCCGCCCGGGCCACATCCCCAAGGGCGTGGCGGCTCCGCTTCCCCTCTCCTTCCCTCCCGCGGCCCCGCGTGGGCGCCTCCTTACTTCTCCCGGAGACGCATGATGTCCTCGGACAGGTTGTCGCGCTCCACCTCGACGCGGGCTTTGTCGTTGGTGAGTTGGTCCACCTGCCGGCGCAGCTCTCGCATCTCCTCCTCGTAGAGGTCCCCCAGGCGCGACTTGCCCTGGCCCTTGAGCTGCTCGAGCTCGGCCAGCAGGATCTTGTTCTGCTGCTCCAGGAAGCGCACCTTGTCGATGTAGTTGGCGAAGCGGTCGTTCAGCTCCTGCAGCTCCACCTTCTCGTTGGTGCGGGTGTTCTTGAACTCGGTGTTGATGGCGTCGGCCAGCGAGAAGTCCACCGAGTCCTGCAGCAGGCGCACGCCGGGCACGCTGCTCCGCAGGCGCATGGCCGCGGAGCGCGTGGCGTACACGCCGCCCGGGGACGAGGCGTAGAGGCTGCGGCTGGTGCTGGGGCGCAGCGCGCTGCCCAGGCTGTAGGTGCGGGTGGCCGTGGTCACGTAGCTCCGGCTGGAGCTCGGCCGGCTCGCGGTGCCAGGGCCGCCGAACATCCTGCGGTAGGAGGACGAGGACACGGACCTGCTGGACATGACTGCAGAGGGCGGCGGTGGGCTGGGCGGCTGCGGTGGCGCGGGCTAGCTCCGGGAGGAGAGGCGCGCGAGGGCGCGGTGGGTGTGGGCAAAGGGAGCGCTGCTGAGTCTCTGGAGCGGAGAGCCCGGAGCGAGAGTGGCAGAGGACGGGACCCCGCCGAGGGCGCAGATTTTATAAGCCGGTTAGGAAGCAGGGTCCCCTCCCACTGCCATCCCGGAGGCAGAGTGCGCCAACCAATGGGGAAGGCTGGGCGGGGGGTTAGGGCGGGGGCGCCCTGGAGCCTTGCTCCTCCCCCGTCCTCCGCCCTGGGGACTGGGTACAGTCTCGGTTACTTCATGGCTGGGCTGGGGATTTCGGGGGCTTTCCTGATGGTGGCCCGGGCTCTGCTCACCTCTGGGTGCTGAAAAAGGCGGGGTCGCTCAGTGGTGGGGGGACCCGCCGGGGACTGGACCGGAGGGGTCCCGGGCACCGAGCCAGAGCGGCGCGGGAGGGGCGCGCAGCAACGGGGCTGCGGTCCGCAGGGAGCGGGTGGGTGGGGAGACCCGCGGGAAGAGGGGGAGTGCGGGTTCCAGCAGATCGGAAGGCGTGGACAAAGAAACAAAGAGGGTCTGGGATTGGAGCGCGAGGTGGGAGCGCGCACAGCCCGGGACGCAGGGCTCGAGCCCCCCGCGCAGCCTTGCGCACGGCTTGCTGCGGAAGGGGCGTCGGTCGGGCCCCATCTCTCTTCGCCCTCTAGTCTTGGAGAGCCCTCTCCGGGGACCTGACGGGCTGGGTCCGGCTTTGGGCGGCGGGAACTGCGAGGAAAGCCCGGGGGAGATGGGTGGGGTCGCTGAGTCACTGGCGGCGAGTCATTGCGCCGGGCCGTCCCGCCGAGGTCGAGGGCTGCTAGCGGTTCAGGGAAACCGTTAGACGAGATTGACCCAAGTCTCCCCGGGCGCGCGCGCGCGCGCGCATTTGTTGGAAGTTTTACGCAACTTCGAGCTGGGCCTGCGCTTTCTTGTGTGCAGTTCGCCTGCGTGGAGACTAGGACGCCCGTAAATTCTTAAGAACTCGCCAAAGTCTGTTGATTTTGCTCCAATGTGCAGACTTCTCTTTAGTAAGAAACTTCGGCCTGGCCTCTATAACCGCCAAACGCGGGTCTGCGGCATCACAAACGCACTCCGGGAAGGTTCTTCTTGCAAAGTTCCCTCCCACCCTTCCCTCCGGTCTCCTCTCGGCCTACCCCTGCCCCCATAAAACCACACCCGGCTTTTAACGTGATGTGGAAGTTTGGGGTGAAAGAGGAAACTCAGCGTCTGCAGTGGCAAAATCAAATTGTTCAATGGTTTTTCTGCTGTAGCGGAAGTCATTAAAGGTATAATCTGCATCAGTTATAGAATTAATTAGGTATTACTTTAAATGCTGAATTCGATGAATGAAAGGCAATTTTATACCTCAAATGATAATGTTTGAGGGAAGTAGATTTATGTGTTCGTTTTGTCTCAGCGATGGTGCTCACTGCAGGATTCTGGTGACTTGTCTGGGAAATGTCACTGGTCCCTTGGCCTGTTTTCCAGAAGAATTCTTGCAATTGGTCTCGGAGTGAGGGAGATAAAACTTGTCTACAGAGCAAAAAACTTTTGGTCTAGGGCACCAAAAGAGTGTTCAGATTCTCACACCAAAACCTTCCAGGTAAATCACTCAACAGGGTTTTTGTTGCGATATTAGTAACAGTGTGGTTACCCCCAAAGGGAGACGAAGAGAGCCAATCCAAGCCAGTCTTTTAGTGATATCTGTAGCAATGTAAAAATCAGAGGTTTGTGTTTTCTTTTGTATTTACAAGACCGAAGGAGTATTGAGAGGATTAGCCCCAAAACCACTGTAAAAATAAAAGCATCTTGATTCTATAGTGAATGGGGGTGGGAGGGTAAGGGGGAAGTAAAAATTCTTCCGCTTTTGTTTTGTGTTTTGGAAGGGGGGTGCTGGAAGTTACCTGGCATTTAAGAAAAGTAGTTTAGAACCAAATGAAGGGTTTATTCCAGCTTCTTTGTACAAGCCTCTTTTAGGCAATATTTTGTTTACTGCATTTCAGTTAGTTCTGGCAAATGGGGCTGCCAAGGTCGAAAACTGCAGGACCCCTTGCGGTACAGCTCCCCTGCTGTGGACTTCCTTAATTCTCTCCTTCCCTGGGAGGCTGCGGGTCCCTCCCGAGCATTCCTGGGGCGTGGTGCCCTGGCAGACCAGCTTATGCTCCATGTTACCGTCTTGCTCTCAGAGCGCCCTTTATTCAAGCCACTGCTCAACAAATGTCACCATTGTGAGTTTGCCTGGAACCCTTAGGAGGAGAAAAAGCCATCTCCCTCTGGGGGGAAGGGAGGGTGGACCTTACGCCCACCTAAAATGCTGATCCCAGGGCAACAAGCTGGTGCTGTCAGAGGACTCTTGCTGACTGACTCACTACGGAAAATGAGGGCAAGGCTCTGGTGCGGTGTGGCAGGGTGCCCTGTTGGTGACCACAGCAAATTCCTCAGGCCTGTGGCGACTTCCTCTGGGATGGATGCTGGCCCTCATCATCATCTGGGGGTATCCCTCCTCCTTTCTAACCTGTCCCCGATCTGTATTCTCAGGACTGTGATATGTTCACTTGCTGTCCTTCCTAGTCAGCCTAGGCTGCTATAACAAAATACCATAGACTGGAGGGCTTAAGCAACAAATGTTTATTTCTCCCAGCTCTTGAGGCAGGAAGTCCAAGATCAAGGTGCCAGCTGATTTGGTGTCTGATGAGGGTCTGCTTGCTGGTTTGCAGATGGCCACCTTCTTGCTGTGTCCGCACGTGGCAGAAGGAGTGCATGTTCTGGTCTCTTCCTTTTCTTATGAGGACACTAATCCCATCTTAGGGGCCCCACCCTCATGACCTCATCTAAATCTAATTACCTTCCTAAGACCCCACCTCTGAACAGCCGCAGATTAGGGCTACAACATATAAATTTTAGGGGTCACAAACATTCAATCTGTAATACTTGCTATACACCACGTGCACACACACACACACACACGCACACACACACGCACACACAGACACAGTATCCGATGTGTCCTTCCTATTAGAAATTGCCATAGCTTGGGGTGGACTGTAGAGTGTAGAAAAGCGAAGGTTACAAAAACACTATTACTCATTCATATAGAATGCATGAGATTTTGGAAAGAATTCATTTGATTCTGAGGTAAAGTATACACCAACCAGGACAGTGCCTCAACCAAGGAGGGCTAGTCATCGATGAAGGAAATCAATATGTCTGAACTAACATCCTTGAGCATGATAACTAATCCTTCTCTATCTGTGCCCCCATGTTCTTAGCTACCTTTTGGAAGTAAACAGTACGTAGACATAGATTTCTCGGTTTTCATATTTATTTTTTGATTGATGTGAAAACCTATTTCCAGAGTGTTTTCGAACGCTGGACCCTGAAGCATCTTCAAACACTGCCTACTGCAAGTTGTATATAAATAAGGACACAGTGGTACAGTGTGTAGGCCAGGCGTAAACATTACCAAATCTGAAGTACTAACAGTGATTTTGGAATTTGCAAGCTGTGGTCATGTCAGTTGAATCAGGCGATTTGAACTGACGGACCAGCCAGCCATGCGGAGAGGAGCTTAGTGGCCTGTGGAGGCTTTAGGAGAGCTGGTTGGCAGGAGGTCATGCCAAGAGGACAGCTTCTAGCTGGATCGCCTGGACGGAATGTCAGCAGTGAGAAGGTGGATAAAGTGAGAGGGTGAAAATCATGGCAAAATCTAAAGGGCATAGTATTAAAGATAATAATAATAATCAATAATAGAAGTGCTTTAACTTCTGTGTCTGCTGGAGGACAGGAAACTTGTATGTGTTTAGTTTAACCTAATGCTCTCCTAGCATCCTGCGGGATAGATGAGATCATCCATTTTAAACACTAGGCAACTAAGAAGCAGGCCAAAAACCTGCCCATGGTCATATAAGTAGCAGTGGAGGCAGGAAGGGTGGAAGCATTTGAATGGAGCCCTTTCTGATTCCAAATGCACGTTTCTTTTCTCTTTGTCTTGATAAAATTTTGCTTGCTATTAAGCAGTTTAATTCACAAATATCATTTAGGGGCATACTGTGTTTCAGGAGCTGCAGAGGGAGGATACCTTCCCGATGGTGTTGTGAAGGAGCAGATTCCTAAAGGAATTTGGGGATAGAATATCATGTTTTATGTTATTCAAACAGTGTGATTCATAATAGATAAGAAGGGAGTTTGGTTTTTACCTGACTCTAAATCCTTACTTCGAGAGTGAAATATTTTCACCTGGACTCCTTTCAGTCTCTTGAAAGGCGTTATATCCAAGGTTGGACTTAGCTCATCTCACACCCTAAACCCCACCACCCACAGGAGCTTCCCCTTCAGAACTCCCCTGTCTATTTAAGGCAACATAGCAAACTAACAAGATTGGAAACTTTCATCATCCTTGCCACCTCCTTACCCTTCGATGGCTCAGATCCCGTGTGTGTCCTGTCCGTTGCTTTCTGCACACACTCCTGTTATGCTGCTGTGACTCACATCCAAGCCATTTTTTTACCTCATCCCAGCAGTACTGCAATTGGCTTCCCTTCTTCCAGGCTCTGCTTACCCCCACCAGTGTGTCTGACTTTGAACCAAAACCTCTTTTTCTTAACAACTGCATGCTTGAGACTCCCTAAAGATCCAAAGTGAATCACTCATTCCCTTGTGAGAAGGTTAAGTTCCAGGAGGGTAGAGACTTTTCTCTCTTTTGTTCACTGGCCTATCTCCAGTGCCTGCAGAGAAGCCTGGTGCATTTGTTGAATGTATGAATTAGTGCGTTTGCAGTTCATAAAGGGAGGGAGGGAAGAAAGAGGAGACTAATATTTACTAGTGTCTATTATGTTCAAGCAGTGTGCTAGTCATTTTAAACATGACGTCCTCTAATCTTTAAAGGGTATTATGATCCACAGCTTTTAGTAACTGACTCAAAACACATGTATTGAATATTTACCATGTTCCAGGCATCCTGCTAGACAGCAGGGAACGTGAACAAGGCAGGTATAATCCATGTGCTCTTGGGACGTAGAGCTGAGTCCATGTGTACGTATGTGTGGTACAGAGAGACAATACTTAAGTAAAGGAACAAACCAAAGAATTGCAGTTAGTACAATTACAAGTAGAAATTTTGCTTCAGCGGAAGTTGAGGCTCATAGTTTGACAGTGGCCTTTGAAAGCTAGGCTAAGGATGTTCCCATCCATCCTGAGTTCCCACTGCTCCCACCAAGACAGCAATTTCAGTGGGGCCCTAAGTTCTTTTCTATTCCATGAACACGCCACATTTCCCCCGCCCTCACATCTTTCCTCACATTCCGTTCATCAGGCAGGGGAACTCGTTTTCTGCACTGCCTGCAGCACTTCTTAGTATACTCAGGTAAGTTAAGAAACTTTTCATGCCTCTGGGGAGCTCACAGCCTTGAAAAAATTAGGAACCACATAAAAGAGCTGTGATACATAGCAGAGTCTGGTGAGTGAGTGCGCTGAAGGGTTTAGATGGAGAAATGATCATGTGCATTTGGGGGAGATCAGAAAATGTATGCAGAGAAGGTGGTATTTGAGCAATGAGTATGATTTCTACAGCTTATCCTAGAGAAACGATGCTCAAAGTTGATGAAACAGTATAAGCAAAAATTGCGTGTGTCCGACTTCTAGGGACATGTAGGTAATAGTAAGAATCCCAGTGTGGCTGATTATGGAGCAGTTGTAGGGGAGAAAGGGAATGGAAAGCTAATATGGGATCATGCGTTGGAGGACTAAATGCCAAGGAGAGGAGTTTATAATTAATGTGGTGGGCAGTGGGAATTCACTGTGATTTTTGACTAGGAGAAAGACGTGCTTGTGGCCGTGTTTCAGGAAGATTGTTTTGGCCTGTTGTGGAGGATGAATTGGGGAGACCCATCTGAGAGCTGTTTGCAGTAGATCACGTGAACGGTAAAAGCCTGATCTTTCGGGAGTCTTAAGCATGCAGTTATTAAGAGAAAGAGGTTTTGATTCAAAGTCAGACACACTGGTGGGCGTAAGCCAAGCCTGAAGTTGGAGAGGGGAGGAACAAGTCGAGGGCTCTGAGCTTCCCGGACAGACTAAGAGAATGGAATCCTCACAGGTGGAAAACAATTGTTTCTTGGTGGAAAATTAATCTGAGATGAAAGATAATTCACTCAGATCCATTTCCCTGGAAGTATCTTCCCTCCTCTAGTCTATATAGAGCAAAACCTCATGAAGAAGGTGGGGTATAAACCCAAGGGGTCTTGCAGTTTTACTCCCTACAGCATTCCAGTCTGTTCACATAAATTAATATGGATTGCTTTAGATTGTTCCATATGCGATTTGCAGGCGTTGGTCTGGTTTTCCCCAGTTGGTGCAAAATCAGGGGCTTTCTCAGTATCCTCTAAAACAGTTTTGAAAAGTTCAGAGACACGGAACACTTACATGCCCATCATTTTTGTGTCTCAAAAAAAAAAAATTCAGAGAAAAAGAAGCTTAAAGACAAACTTCTAGAATTTTCTTTGTGGGGAAAGCAGATGATAGTTTCCCATAAAACTACATCTGCTTCAACAATATTATGGAATTTGAGCTTAATATAGATTAAATATACTTTTTTCATATCACAAATTATGAAAATTTGTTCTGAAACAATATTGTAATGTATTCATCTGTCATCTCTAGAACTTTAGATTAGCATATATATAATTTATCTTTTCATCAAAGTCTAAGGTACTGTCTCTGACTAAGGAAAGAGAGGGTGGTGAAGATGTAGGAGGAACAGGGAATATTAATTAATATACTGAGGGAAAAACTTAGTGCAAAAAAGAAACCAGTTCGAGTCCATGTTAGACAAAGACGTGAAGCTACATTGTCATTACTGGTTCACTAGATCCAAAAAGCAAGACAAAAGCAGTCCAGTTATAAAAACCAGACCTTATTTGAAAGAGAGCTAAGTGGTACCGTCACCGTTCAGTTACTAGCCTAGTGAGACCTTAAGAAAACAAGCAGGTTTTGCCCTGTGTCCTATAATGTTGTTTTTACCATTTTCAGGATAGAGAAGAAAGTCATGCCAGTGCCAGAAAATTTGCCAAGTGCTTTGGCATCCTGGGAATCTATTCAGCTTATTTTGAGGAGGTCATCAAGTTCCCAAGGGGCAGACTTTTTTTTTTTCCAGAAGATATTTTGGTAATGGGTCTAATTATAATAACTTTGTTTAATAGCATACTTTTCTTTGAAAGAACTGAAGAATTTTTAAAAAATAATATTTGGTTTCTTTATGGTAACCTGTGAAGTTGGGAAAGGGATATTGATTATCTTATAGCCATAATCTCTTTTCTTTATATTTGGGAAAAATAAAGGAACCCCATCCCACTTACCTCAAAACTGACGAATGAATCGACCAATCTTTCCACAAGTCTGGAGAAGCTTTAGCTCTGCTGTATCACATTCATTTAGCCAGTGAAATGATGTTCTTCAGAATCTTGAATATTAAATTTAATTTTGACTGTATTTGATAAACTCAGAGTTGAAAATATACCCCATCAAACTTTGGTCTCTGTGTATATGCTGACAGAGATCAAGGTGATTTGTAGGGGTTAGAGATGGAAATCAAAGACATGCTGAGGGAAAAAAAGTCCAATACAAAAGATGTGAAACCATGTTCTCCTAATTACAAAAAACAAGACAAAGTGTTAGGGAAAAAAGTGAACTTATAAATCAGAGTAGCCCTAAATGGAGCTATGTGGCCAATGAAAGGACCTATAAAATGGCATGAGGATAAAACTAAGCAAGGCAAAAGGATTAAGAAATTTCATTGGAATGGGAAGTAAGTTAAGAAAGACCATTCTGAGTCAACTGTAGCAGAATAAAGGGATTGGCAGCCCTCTCCGTGATTCTGCTGCAATGGTTCCTAAAATATTGAGTAAGGCTTTGTGATTCTGATTAGCTAAGTACTAGAAATATGCCTTCTAATGGGACTCGTATGGCTATATGGAATAACCGCAAAAATATGGGGTTTGAGCTTAATATAGATTAAATATACTTTTCATATCATAAATTATGAAAAACTGTTCTAAACAAGATTGTGATTTATTTATCGGTCATCTCGAGAGCTTCGGGGGGTTGGACATGTGTGCACAGAATACAGTGCAGTGCTATTCGCATGTCTAATCAGGGTTTTCCTTGTGCTGACTTTGGGCTGGTTTTCACAGTCCTTGATTAGTGAACTCTAAACAATGATAATGATAACCAGGCATAACTTTGATGTTGTTCCTTAAATTAGCGTGTGGCCCAGATAGGAAAGCTCATGGTAATCGTAATGATAGCCTATGTATATTGACTGCCTGCTGTTTGCCATGTGTTAAGTTATTTAATCCTCACAACAACCCTACTAGACATATGAAGAAACTGAGGCACAGAACAGTTAAGTAACTTGCTCAGGCTCACACAGCCAGGAAGTGGCAGACCTGGGATTTGAACCCAGGACTTCTGGCTGTAGGTCCCACACTCCAAACTCCACTGTAGTGCGGTATTTCCCATGCTGTGGTATTTTTTGTACTGCTGCTGGTGACATCCCCAGCTCTCTGGAATTCTAACCATGGTGTCTTGTCTATCTCTTTGGACTTTTTCCCCCCCCTGTTCTGATAGAGCCACAAGACCCCTTATGATTCAGAGAATATGGTGCCCTTCATGAATCATCAAGACGTCCATGGGCATTTTGGGGCTTTTCTGTGGAGATCTCATTTCTTAATTCTGACTCAGCCCATCAGAATGATTTGATGGTTATGACGTATCATCCCTGCATGCAATTAAATGAATAACAATCCTTTACCCACACTTGCTAGTGGAAAAGAAAGAAACTGACCACATTTTTGGAACACATTGCCTCTATAAGTAAGAACAACTTCTCCCCGTACTTACTCTCTATGAGTTTGAATTTTAGAGAGATTTGTTAACATCTGGAATACTGATATTACATAGTCCAAGAATAATGAGAGACGTGTGGTTTAGTGAATGTGTGAGTGAGTGAGTGTGGTTTAGAAATGAGAGGTTTAGTGAGCTATCCGACCACCAAGATTCTTGAAGCCAAACTCAGGCAATGTTACTGATAACACATTTGACCTTACTACCCAGGTTTAAACATTTCTTGCCCAATACTAATCTCATTGCCGTTTCATCTCAGATTTTTCCAAGAAATGCTCCCTTGTCCCAGCTCTCTGTTAAAAAAGAGCATTGGTAAAGTGCTTCATATGAGTACAAGGGCAAGAGCAACCAATATCACAGCCCCGTTGTAGATAGATGGGGAAAAGGATGCATGAAGACATAACAGCCTGATGAAATCCCAACTCAGCAGCAGTGCTATTACTTAATAGATTGGAATATTCTTAAGAGAAGCAGTGACCCTGTTCAGTCAATGCATTTTGAGTCCTCCTGGGGGCCAGGCTCTCTTCTGGGCTCTGAGGACCCAGAATTGAATAAAGCACCTTCCTGGCCCTCAGAGGGCCCCTTAACTGACTCATCTCTTCTCTGTTAAATCCTTTTGTCTCTAAGTCTTGCATAATCATGCTGTCACACTGAGATCTAGTTCAGTAGTTTCATGATGTGCCCCTCAAGTCAGAGTGAAATAAGAGCGACTCTTCCTCGGAAATCCATGGAAACGTTGAGTTTGCTGTTTTGTTCTCCTTGATAAAATAGAGCATAATAACTAGTTGCTGGGTTACTACAGAAAACTCAGGCCCCAAACGGCAGCCGGGAAGAGCAGTTAGCAATTAAGTAAAGGAAATGATTAGTGGGTTTGAAACCCAACCCACTGCCCATGTACTTCTTAGCAGAATCAGGCATCTAGGTTACTTAGGCAACTTTTATCACTAAGAAAGTAGTTTTGGTGACTCATGCTCAAACAGGATAATTTCTTTCCAAATCTGTGTATTCAGTGACCTTACCATCATCCTTATGTTTTTCCTTCTCTTAGCACTGGGACATAAAGACTACATTTGGATGGCTTTGGTTCATCACTTATTAGTGTTATCCTTCACTGGCTGGCCCGTAGTTTGAAATTTAATGGACTCATGGTGATCAGAGTAAAAGGGCAGTAGTTCCTGCAATATATTCCTATATTAAAGGTAGAACTAACAGCTTCCTTTCTAAGCAGAAATGTTGTATCTTGTAATAACAACGTTTCTTGTCAGTTTTTATTTATGGAACAGTGCTGTTTAAAGTACTAGCCACACTTTTGAAAAATAAACTAAAATACTGAAGTATTTTATAAAATGCCTTCATTTTCCCCAAAGAGATGCAAAATGGAATGAAAATCTCCCTGAGAGCTGTCTAGAGATGATGATCACAAAAATAAAGGAAGCTGAAGAAACCTCCTTTGCCAGCTTCTCTCTTCAGATTTTTGATCTACCTGATGGATGTTCCAACAGTATCTGTTTGTGGACAGTTAACATTTTTTTTCTGTTAAAAGAATAGTAGAGACAGTGTAGAAGAAAATGAGTAATGAAAAGTGTTATAGGTTGATGATGTGTTTGGAGAATTGTATGCAAGAACTTACTATTGACAGAGAAAAACAAAACCAAACCAACTTGGAAGCCAAGTGTCTGAGATGATTCTGGGTTAGGACAGGAGCAGCCTGGCTTGGTCTCCAGGTTTTTCTGGTAGCCTCAGTGGTGACAGCTTTCAGTGTGGTCAGCCTCAGGATCACGTGAGTCGTTATTAGGTTTTTTTCCTTAACCCCAGAAACCATGCCGTAAGTCAAAATTTAGACAGTTTAGCTGTTTTCATTTTGCTTTCAATCTAGTCGTTTTCTGTTTTTAATTTTGTGCCTGGAAAACTTGAAAAAGACCATGAGTCATGACAACTGTTTCCTTTTCCTCCAAATAGAAGCCTTAGCAGCTGAGCGGTTTTCAGTGGGGACCCTTTAAGGGAACGTTTGGGAGAAATACGTATCCGGGGGTTCTCCCAAAGTGTGGTACCCAGACCAGCAGTGGCAGCATCCCCTGGAAATCTGTTAGCAGTGCCCACTGTCAGGCACCACTCCAGATGTGATTGAATCAGAGACTCTGGGGAAGGAAGTCTGTGTTTTAACCAGACATCTAGATGGTTCTGAGCAACGCTCAAGTCCGAGAACCACTGTGTTAGTGAATTGTTAGTAGTTTTGGCTATTGAGAGTGTGAAAAATATAGTGGTTGGAAGGTGGGCATGTTTATGAGTCTTTGCTTGTGAGGAGATGAATCATAGAAAAGAATGCTTTAACTTTTGGAATTCAAAAAAGAAAAAGAAAGCCTGGAATGTAATTAGCAGGACTAATTGCTTGCATGAAACTTTGCTCTCTCAGAGAACAGCGATCCAGATGACTAGGTTACTGTGAAATATAGTGGCATGGTTTTGAAGTTCTAGAAGAATCTCTCTAGTGAGAAAAGGCATGCCTTTCCATATTAGGACATAAATTCAACTCAGTTTGGTAGAATCCTATAAGATTCTTGTATCCCAGTGACTTGGCCAGCTCCTTTACTTCTTGAGGCCCTACTTTCTACATCTGAAAACCATATGCTTAGTTAGTTGCCATGAATTATCTCATTGGAATGAAGTGAGGGATTCATTATATGGAAGAGGATTTGTGAGGCATCTTGATTACTGAAAAATGCAAACCATAAGGATCAAGAGTGATTCATATAAATCTTGATGCAACTATGAGTTGAGATGTCAACTTCCCTTTGATATGTGCTCCCCCTTTTAATTAATTTATTTATTTTGGCTGCGCCAGGTCTTAGTTGCGGTGTGCGGGATCTAGTTCCCCGATCAGGGATCGAACCCAGGCCCCCTGCATTGTGAGCTCGAGTCTTCCCCACTGGACCACCAGGGAGGTCCCTGTTCTGTGCTCCCTTTAGTCTTGACTCTCATGTATTCATTTTTGGTGTTAAACAAATCACAGTTTTTAAAAGCGTTAATCTTCATCTCCTCATGGAAAACATAGTATTCATGATACCTACTCCCAGGATTGTTGTGAGAAGAAAATTAGATTAAAAGAGGAAAAGGCAGTTTTCAAGCTCAAACATTACAAATTTTAGGTATTGTTGTTTTGATTGCAGTTATTTCATGTCCAGATTGAGAAAGCTTTGTGATTGTTGACATAATGATATCATCCAGGAGTTTGGAATAAGTGTGTACATCAGCAGATTTTATGATTACAAAAAATAGCTATGTTTACTTTTCTACTAATTCTCCTTCAGTGGAATGTTCCCATTTTCTCATGAAGTGGGGGGAGATCCACATATGTTTTATTAAAGAAAGCAAGCCTCGTATTTTTTATCCTTTGAACTGAGAGGATACATGTTATTCATTGTTTCGAGTCAGGCTACCTGGGTAAATTCCCAGTCCTCTACCTACTTGCAACCATGGATAAACCTCAGTCTCCTCATATGTAAAATAGGGGTGGTAATAATACAGATTCGTATGAAGATGAAATGGGAAATGTATGTATAGAATACATAGCAGAGTGCCTGGCGCAGAGTAAGCATTCAGTAATGTGGGCTGTTGTTGTGACTATCATTATTAAACTGTAGCATGAAGAAGAGGAAAAAAGGTTGTGTGTGAAAGTCAAGGGCAGGAGGGAATAAAAAGACAAGGGGGACAGCTTTGAAAATGGTCTGATCATCCTGCAAGTGACAATCCAAGCAATTCCCACGACTTTGAAAATCAAAGACTTCCCTGTTGCTTCCAATGAGAAAATGAACCATAGTCATTTGTAATGTCCACGTTCCTGTAACAATCAAAATCACAATCTTGCTTGAAAGTTACATGTCTTCCCTTTCCCAGCATGAGCACGCAGAAGGCAAAGAGCTGTAGGAAATGGGAGTCCTCGCCTCTCTCTCTCTCTCTCCCCCTCTCCCTCTCCCTCCTTCCCTTTCCCTCTCCTTCTCTCTCTCCCTCTCTCTCTCTCTCTCTCTCTCTCTCTGAAGTGCTCCTACTTCTTCTCTATCTTGGTAACTGAAGTTTCTTGCTGCTCTAGGGCTAGAGCTCATAGCAGAGAAAAGGTTGGGGAGATAAGAAAGTTCTTACTTGACAAGGACTGTTGATGATCCAGTACTTAAAACTGGCCCTCTCCATTTGGTCTGTGTTTAAAACTGTCCCTTCTTCTAGCAGGTGCTTCTTTGTTTCCCAGAGCTCCCTTGACCTGCAGAAGTGCATTTGTATTTGGTCATTCACAGTCTCAAGGAGTCATTCTGAAGTACACCCCTTGCTGCTTTTTGCTCTGATACCTACTTGCCAGCGGATGATCCTGAACAGGATCTAAGACAGCTAGCGCTATCTTGCATGGCTCAGATCTGGTCCAAGGGAAATACTTTACCTTCAAAAGCTCAGAGGGTAATGAGGATACAATTTTCAATCCCTGGGTAGCCCTTTGAAGCTCTTTGCCTTGCACTTGCGGTAAGCAAACAACCCCATAGATCTTCTGGTCAGATTCACACAGCATGCTGGCAACTTGCTCCAAAAACCTTCATCTTCAAAAATCTCCAACTCTTTTTGCCTCTGACATGGATAAATGGTTATAAGAGTTACATAACCTTCCTGGCATGCTTCCTTTGAAAATGTTGCTTTATACCGTTGTATTTCCCTTTGGAATGTGGTGTCTAGTGTTCAGTACTTGAGTCAAAACTTGCACTTTAATTCAAGGTAAAAGGGGGAGAGGACCGCTTTGGGGATGCTTTGATTTCACAGACCATCACCCCAAAGTTGGTGGTGCTGCAGAGGAAAAGATGGTTTACGCATGCAGGTGTTATTGGGAGCCTCATGAATGCCCACCCTAATCACAAAGTAAAGATGTAACGGTGAGTAGTGGTTTTTCCTCATAGGCAGTTGTTTTGGTTGTAGTGGTTGTTTTTTTGTTAAAGCAACTGACATAGCACTTGGGACTGATTTATGTTATGACTTTGGGAGATAAAATGTGTTTAAAAATAGTGTTCCCATGAAATTAAAAAACGGTTAACTTTCATCAGTTGTAGGATGATCCTAGACTACCGTGTGTGTGAAACTTGTCTCAAGACAAATTAAACAAAATATATTATGTATTGTGTTTAAATGTTTTTTTTTTTGCATTTCAGGTATAACTTTTTAAAATGTGAAAACACACATAAATGTGTACAGATATATACAACTCTGAGCTCATGCCAAAAATGTGTGTGACTGCCTTGTGATAGCTTTGGAGGTGGGTATCTGAGTATGATCTGAATATGGGCTTGTCATTGGAATGCCATGGAAGCCTCCTGTGCTTGCTTTTGTAGATCCTAGATACTATTGTGAAAATTGTACAGACCTATCAAAACTTGCTGAGAATTTGAAAACTTGATATATTAATACATTTCTCTAATGATTCTTGATGTCAGTTTGGTTGTTTTTTAAACTATGCTTGATTGGCATGGCAGATTTAGGGTAGTCAAATCGTGAGATAATAAAATACCTATCTACGCATCCATCCACCCAGGGGACTCCTGAAATATTAGAAGTTAGTACTAAAATTGCCCTTAATTAAAAATAAATAATAACAATAATAAAAACCGTGGCATTAATTTGAATTGAAAAATAAAGCAAAGTCTGTATTTTGGTTCCTAATTAGGAAAAAGGAGAGAAAGATTTTGTCTTGAAATTTTTTCTGTTTTATTACTTTTTTTTTTTTTTTTTTTTTTTTTTTGGGGTACGTGGGCCTCTCACTGTTGTGGCCTCTCCTGTTGCGGAGCACAGGCTCAGGACGCACAGGCTCAGCGGCCATTGCTCACGGGCCCAGCCGCTCTGCGGCATGTGGGATCTTCCCGGACCGGGGCACGAACCCGTGTCCCCTGCATCGGCAGGCGGACTCCCAACCACTGCGCCACCAGGGAAGCCCCTACATTTTTATTATAAGTATATGAGGGAAATATTAGTGAGGCCAGGGGCCTTACACCTTAGTGATTTTTTTTTCTTTTCTCTCCTCTCATTTTGTCGTCCCTCCCCTCCACGCTTCTCCTTTCCTTTTCTTTCCTGATAGCGGGTGATGTGCTCCAAAGAGATGAAAATACCTGGAAAGATTTTGTGGACCAGTCAACTCTGAGCCAACTTGAGGATATGGAGGCAAGAGTCCAAAAGGAAAAGAGAGAGAGAGAGAGAGATGGATTCTTCTAAATTTTGTGCAACACCCATGTAAATAGGAGCTAGCATTTAAACACATAGCATGGTGCACCAAGGTTGGTGAAAAGACGGTGTACCGGTAGGTCTGAAAATGGGGGAAGTGTGTAATAAGTGCTACATTAGATGAAGCAAGGTTTAAAAGGGTGTTACTGAATTGGAAGCATCAAAATGGACTTATGACTTTAAAAAGCCCCCCTCTAAAGCTGAAAGAGTAGAAGCGGTCCCTGGTATCACACTACCTACAGCCACAAGGTATGTGGGAAAATCTAATATGTCCTCTAGGCGCTGGGTTTTGATGTCTTCTGCTCTTCTCACGGAAAGGAACTCAGAGGATAACTGGTACCAGATCTTGGGAAAATATTGAAAGGAGCTAAGAATGGGAAGGCATAGCTAAGAAATGTTTGCCAAAGAAGAGGAATTGTGATACTTCCTACCAGATGTGAGAATGTATTATGAAGCTTGAGTAATTAAAAGTGTGGTTCCCCAGCAGACTTTTCCAAGAAGGGATACGCCGCCCCAATGCAGATCACACTAAATTAGAACATAGTGTGTAGAACCAGAAGTATTAAAAACCAATGTGAAAGGGGAAACTAGATTTTTAGAGGAAAGTTGGGTTAAAAACCTCACCTTGCATACTATATCAAAATACATTTTAAAGCTGAAACATAAGGGAAAGAAGAACATGGAGGTGAATTTAGCTTATTTTTTTCTAAGTAAAGGACTCTCTAAGCCTAAAAAGATACAGGGTAAGTCACAAAGGAAAAATATGTGTATTTGGCTGCAGAAAATTAAGTACTTTTGTGTCATAAGATATTACCAACCAAATTAAATGGAAAATGTGGAACTGGGAAGTGTTTTTGCAATACATGTGGCTGATAGCTTTAGAACTAACAACAAAAATCACATTTGTGATAATTCAATAAGAAACACATATTAACCCAGTAGAAAAAGGACAAATGTCACAAATAATTGACAAAAAATTACAGGTGACTAATAAACATATACTTAACCCTAAACGTATAAAAATTTAGGTTTTTATGTTAATCAAAAAAAGGGAAAATAAAAAGGCCCTACTCATTTGTGACCTACGAGATTGACAAAGGTTACAAATGGCAACACTTCCTAAGGATACAGCAGGAGAGCATTCCAGCCACTGCTGATGGGAATATGGGCTCTGCAGTCTTTTTTGGAGATGACTTTTGACCATCTGCATAAAGGACTTAGGTCATAATTATAAACTTTTTACCCAGTAACCCCATATTAGACTCGATCTGGTAAACATAATAAGAGAATATTTGAATATTAATATGCAAGAATATACATTACACTCACTATTGATGTGAAAAACTAAAACCTCTTAAGTGTTCAATACTGAGAGAACAGAAAAATAAATTATTGTTTATGTACTTATGTATTGTTAAGGCAGGAAAGATGTTCAGTAAAGTGTTAAAACTGGTTGTGTTTTAGGGGTAAGGATGGAATCAAGTTTTATAGAAGGATGTATCTTTTTTCCTTTTTATACTTTTGTAATTTGTTTTACCTCTCAAAATTAGTGTGTATTATTTCTAAAATTTCTAAAATTCATAAAAAATGTATATCTTTTTATATATATAATGAAGTACAGAATTGGTAACGATAAAACGTTAGGTGAAAAAAATCAGGGTATAAAATACATATGCGAGGGGCTTCCCAGGTGGTGCGGTGGTTAAGAATCTGCCTGCCAATGCAGGGCACACGAGTTCGAGCCCTGGTCTGGGAAGATCCCACATGCCGCGGAGCAACTAAGCCCGTGCGCCACAACTACTGAGCCCGCGTGCTACAATTACTGAAGCCTGTGCGCCTAGAGCCCATGCTCTGCAACACGAGAAGCCACCACAATGAGAAGCCCTCGCACCGCAACAAAGAGTAGCCCCTGCTCGCCTCAACTAGAGAAAGCACGTGTGCAGCAATGAAGACCTAATGCAGCCAAAATAAATAAATAAATTTAAAAAATACATATGCAATAAAATTATGATTTTGGTAAAATATAATTTGTGCAAAGACTAGCAGGATAAACATCAAAACATCAGCCATAGTTCTTTCCTTCTTTTTATGTATATTTGCCTATTTTCCCAATTATGCTTTAAATATTTTATTTTATTTATTTATTTATTTTTGGCTGCGTTGGGTCTTCATTGCTGCACGCGGCCTCTCTCTAGTTGGGGCAAGCAGGGGCTACTCTTCGTTGTGGTGCCCGTGCTTCTCATTGCAGTGGCTTCTCTTGTTGTGGAGCACGCGCTCTAGGCATGTGGGCTTCAGTAGTTGTGGCACATGGGCTCAGTAGTTGGGCTCGCGGGCTCTAGAGCACAGGCTTAGTAGTTGTGGCGCACGGGCTTAGTTGCTCCGCGCCATGTGGGATCTTCCCAGACCTGGGCTCAAACCCGTGTCCCCTGCATTGGCAGGCGGATTCCTAACCTCTGTGCCACCAGGGAAGTCCCTCTCTGGGTATTTCTAATGTATGTTTATCAGGTCTCTTTCACTTTTGGTGATAAACAAAAATTTATTTTCCAAATAATAAGGTCTCATCTCTAGGGAACTAGTATTTTGATGAAACTGCAATTTGAAGCTTTTGGATTTTAAAGCTGTAAACTCTACAAGGATATATAAAGACTGCTCTTTGTTGCATTCTTTTCCCACCCTATTCTAGGATTTAAACCTAAAATGAATGGAGTAAAAAAAAGATATGACATGTAGATTCCAGACATTCTTTCCCAACTAGAATGATTTTTAACTGCTAATGTGAATTTTTCCTCAAAATATGCCAACTCTCTTATTTATTACTTGATGCCTTCCAGACTTTTTTTTTAAAATACTCTTACTATCTTCTAATTTCTCTTCCTTTAAAAATGTGCTTCTGTGATTTGTAAATTAATCTGTTAACCCAGAGAATATTGTTTTATGTGACACTGAGCAAGTCATGTGAAGTTTTCTCCTTTTTATTCTTTGTAATAAAGCAGAATATTAAAAAAGAAAATCTGGGGCTTCCCTGGTGGCGCAGTGGTTGGGAGTCCGCCTGCCGATGCAGGGGATGCGGGTTCGTGCCCCGGTCCGGGAAGATCCCACATGCCGCGGAGCGGCTGGGCCCGTGAGCCATGGCCGCTGAGCCTGCGCGTCCGGAGCCTGTGCTCCGCAACGGGAGAGGCCACGGCAGTGGGAGGCCCGCGAACCGCAAAAAAAAGAAAAAAAGAAAAAAAGAAAATCTGATAGGTCTAAAATAGATTAGTAAGCATTTTAAACATTCATAAAGTTCTTTGAAACTTATAAGCCTATATTATCATGTATCATTGATGTTATCCTATTATTAAAACATACTTTTGCCATCTACTGAAATATAGTCTATTTCAGTCATTCCTATTCTCTGAATGACTAAACATAGAACAAATCCCTTTGGGACTTGTACTGTATTTTAACTTAGCAGTAATTACCTTAAATGGAAATGAAACACTAATAGTCTTGATCTGCAGGAATCAGTTTAACTCTAGAATGCAAGGGTTAATGGCCTCTGGTGCATCCCAAGTGTGAATAGAAAGTTTGGGGGATAAGTTGGGCTTGTGTTGTATAATATTTATGGAAGTGACTTTGAAAGCTAGTAAAGTCAATTTTAACCATTTTAAATAAATACGAAGTTGATTTTTTTCCTTATACAGTGAATAAATGTAGTAAGTGCAGTATTATGGGACTGTTACATTTCATTTATTTTTATCACTATTGGATCATATGAGAATGATTCTAAGTTCTGTCATGCATCTAAACCACTACCTAACTAGCAAGGGTAAAATGAAAAATCCTTGTATATGATTCTTCTCTGGCTTTTAGTTTGTCAGTATTGATAATTGTAGCAACTTTTGAAAAAAAGACTATGAAGAATAATAAGGGCTTTTATGGAGTGTGTGTGTGCATGCAGGTGTGCCTGTGTATGTCTTTCCCCTTTTCCTCTTCCTGATACTTCTGGTTTGTGTGATTTGGTTGTGCCTCAGACAGTTCTAGATATTCAGGTAAATTACTAGGGAAAAGGAGCAAAGTAATAACAGCTCTCAAAGGCATTACATTTTCATCTCCTCTATTCATTGAAGGCTGTAATAGAAAACAATGAAGACATCTTGTTGGATAATAGGCAAACTAGTCTCCTGGTAATATAACTTTTTTGAAAACACACTAGGAAAATAATTCTCTCTATGTAATTGTTAGAAAAGAAAGGCTTATACCTTACATTATAATTTGTAGTTCAGCTGTTAACTGAACAAAGCTCAAACGGAACAAAGTGGAAGGAAATCAGTGTCTATTGTTCTAGGCATATTACTGAGTTTCTCTCTCTCTCTCTCTTTATATATATACATATATATATACACTCACATATACAGATATGTATATATGTACAAATTAATAATCGATTGGATACAGACGACTACCTTGCTAGCAAATATTACCCTTCTTTCATAGATAAAGTGAGTATTAGAGTCAGGATTCATATTAACCAATTTATTTATTTTTCTAAAATAAGCTTTGGGACCTCCCTGGTGACTCAGTGGTTAAGAATCCACCTGTCAATGCAGGGGACACGGGTTCGAGCCCTGTCCGGGAAGATCCCACATGCCGCGGAGCAACTAAGCCCGTGTGCCACAACTACTGAGCCCGAGTGCCACAACTACTGAAGCCCTCACGCCTAGAGCCCATGCTCCGCAACAAGAGAAGCCACCACGATGAGAAGCCCGCGCACCGCAACGAAGAGTAGCCACCACTCGCCGCAACTAGAGAAAGCCGTGCAGCAATGAAGACCCAACACAGCCAAAAATAAAAATTAATAAAAAGAATAAGATTTATTTATGTATAATTGTGCAATAAAATTAATTCTAATGTATAATTTTGACAAGTGTATACGGCTAAGTAAGCATTATCACAATCAAAACATAAAGCTTGGGGACCTCCCTGGTGGTTCAGTGGTTACAACTTCACCTTCCATTGTAGTGGGCGTGGTTTGATCTCTCGTTGGGGAGCTAAGATCCCACATGCCTCGCGGCCAAAAAACCAAAACATATAACAGAAGCAATATTGTAACAAATTCAATAAAGACTTTTAAAAATGATCCACATCGAAAAAAAAAATAAAGCTCTTTGTATCACCCCCAGAAATCCTCCTATGACCCTTTGCATTCAGTCTCTCCTTTGCACTGGCCTCAGGAAACTCCTGATGTTTCCATGACATTAGTTTTGTCTTTGTCATATAGCACGTAGTTCTGTGTGTCTGGCTTCTTTCTCTTGCATTATTCATTTAAGAATCATCTATGCTTCAAGTATATCAGTATTTCTTTTTATGGCTGAGTAGTATTCCTTTGTATAGTTATACCATTTGTTTATTCATTTGTTACTTGAGGCACATTCGGTTTGTTTCCAATTTTAACCAAGTTATTTTAAGGACCGTGTTCCTTACCCTGTATCAAGCTGCCTTTGCAGGAGTGACTGGGCAGGGAATCTATTACAAAGGTTAGTAATCAGTCTTTGAGATTGATCCTCTTTGGTGAAGCAACATTAACCCTTTTGCCTGACCTTTAGAACATGCATTGCTGTATGGGTTCTGGTTCGCTTCACAATTCTCCAAAGTTGCCTTTATTCCTCAGGCCAACCTGTTCTCAGGAAGCACCATATTCTGGTGACTAGGGCTGCTTTTGTTTGGACCCCTGGGCTTTTCATCTGGGGTTAGGGGCCTAGCAGGCATGGGACAGCAGAGCCGATGAAGTATCTTTTGTACTAAGTTATGGACTTTCCAGTGAGTTGGAATTCCCTGTTCTCCACCTACCTGTGGGCCTGGGCAAGTTACCTAATCCCTCTGGATCTCTGTGTCTTCATCTCTCAAACTGAGGTTGGATGAAATCAGTCGTTTACAATCCATGTCCCACCAGGTCACTTAGACGCAGCTACGGAGACCAATGGTAGTAGGAGAGGTGCTTCTGGGCTGCTTACCGTCCATGCTTCGACAAGAGGACAGCTCTGTGTGTGTGTGTGTGTGTGTGTGTGTGTGTGTGCGTGCGCACACCCTCACTCTACGTCTCCCTCTCTGCCCTGATTCTATACTTTTTTCTTTTTTAAATTTTTTGCCTGTGCCACGTGGCATGTGGGATCTTACTTCCCTGACCAGAGATCGAACCCCGAACTCCCTGCAGTGGAAGCACAGAGTCTTACCTACTGGACTGCCAGGGAAGTCCCTGCCCTGATTCTAAATGAGATTTTGTTTGAACAAAATATTCTACATCAAAACTAGTTGGAAAAACACTGGACCAAATAGTCCTTAAGGTTCCTTCCTGCTCTAACTTTCCATGAGCATATGAAAGCAGTTTTAAAGATAGAGACTCTCACTGTTTTTAATTTAATTAAAATGTAATCTTTAAACTTTGCTGCAAAACATTGTTTGATTTGAAATTTCAGAAAGAGCCTCAAAGAGAAAAATCCGGGTCAAAATCCATGACTGAGTCCTTGGAAATGGCAAAGCTATAAGGCACACTGCGTGGTTTCTATGCTTTTCAGCAAAGAAAATCTATCATGGGGCTTCCCTGGTGGCGCAGTGGTTGAGAATCTGCCTGCTAACGCAGGGGACACGGGTTCGAGCCCTGGTCTGGGAGGATCCCACATGCCGCAGAGCAACTAGGCCCGTGAGCCACAACTACTGAGCCCACATGCCACAACTACTGAAGCCTGCACTTCTAGAGTCCGGGCTCTGCAACAAGAGAAGCCACAGCAATGAGAAGCCCGCGCACCTCAACAAAGAGTAGCTCCCGCTCGCCACTACTAGAGAAAGCCCGTGCACAGCAACGAGGACCCAACGCAACCAAAAATAAATAAATAAGTTAAAAAAAAAAAAATGAATGGCCATCATGGAAACTCAAAGATGGTTGCAATAAGTATTTTAAGCATTTGGCAGGCTATGTTTAATTTTGTTAAATATTAATGATAAGTGACAGGCAGGAGAGGAAGAATAAAACATCATTAGATTTCAACTTATACAATGAGCCCTTAAATAATTCAGAGTAGGCTATTATTATTATTATTTTTTTTTTTGCGGTACGCGGGCCTCTCACTGCTGTGGCCTCTCCCGTTGCGGAGCAACAGGCTCCGGACGCGCAGGCTCAGCGGCCATGGCTCACGGGCACAGCCGCTCGGCGGCACGTGGGATCCCCCCGGACCGGGGCACGAACCCGTGTCACCCGCACCGGCAGGCGGACCCCCAACCACCGCGCCACCAGGGAAGCCCAAGGCTATTCTTTTAATATAGCCCTTGGTATTATATTGTACCCCTTAATTATTTCTGATATACTTCATATGTGCAAAGTGTTAACTAGCATTTTGGTTTTTTAACAAAGTGTATTTTATGTTTTGAAGGAATATGCAGTGAACATCCTAAAGTTCAACTCTTGATGTTTGTATTTTCAAAAAGTGTGTTGAGCTTCTCTGATTAGGATATCAGCTCTATTGGACATATCATTGAGGATAACTTTATGGGAAACTATAGGATTAGAAAGCCCTTTTCCTCCTGCATGAACATTTAAGAAGGAATAATCAATATATATCTCTTTTTTTTCTTTATCTGCCCTGCCCACATTCCTCCTTGGCTACTCCCGATTGGGGCACCCCCAGCTCAACAGCTTGTGCCGGGGTTTGGAAGAGAACGTATACATAATCTGATGCAAGGGGGCTTAGTGTCTTACAGATGCTTCCATGGAGAGAGCTGTAAATTATGATTATGGAGCAAGTTTCTGTTCTTGAAATGATTATCACGCATGGTCAGCGTTAGAGAGGAAATACCAGGTGAAGAGAAGAAGTGGCGTATATGAGGTGACAACTGGGCTAGAGCGAACTGAAAGGATTTAGTGATAGGAACAGGTGGGATTTGTATTTCCGAAGACTGGGAGGCAAGTGGATTGGGGAATTGAAACAAGTCGTGGGTTTCCAGCCTGGGAGTCTAGAAGGAAACTTCTGCTCGAAGTGTGGGTCTTGAAGAAGGTTAGGATTTCTAGGCAGGGTAAAGACCAGAAAGGGAACCTCAGAAATGAAGGATGTTTGGGGGATTCCGAGTACTCTAGTTTGTAGCAGCATTAAAGAGGGGAGAAAGCAAAGTTAAGGCAGAAAAATGAGTCTGGGGTTACATTGTGAAGACCCTTAAGTATCAGAGTGAACCGTTTGTAATCATCCTGTGTGGGGATGGGGCTCTACTTCTCTTCCTCTCAGGAAGCTGGTATTTTTCATGAACTCTTCCGTATATTTGTCTTGTCTTCTACAAGGTAAGATCCTCGGTCATATTTATTTTGATTTATAGCACTAATGCTAAACAGATGCTAGATTTATTTAACGTATTGGTTCTTGACTATATATAAATCACTGTGACTACATAGCTCCTTTTATATTGTATGTCCTGATATATATTTATGGTACTAATATTAAAAAATTTTGTTTCATGCATTATACACATGATGTTAGCGTGTGTATGATTTCTATAGGCTTAATTGGTTTAAAAGCATATTTGCTTAAAGCAGATTTTTAAAATGTCTTCTTTCAAGATCATTTCAATTTGAGCTGGTAATTAACATGTGGCCCAATCAGGACTCATGTTTTCAAATACTAATTCAGCCTCAGAATCTTAGAGCCACAGGGCCCTCAGCAATCATTTCCCCTTCTTTCTCGTGCTTTCTTTTACAGATGAGGAAACCAGGCTCACCGCCAAGGCACACAACTGGTTACTGGCAATGCCAGGGTTAAGACTCCCTTCTCTGGTATCTTTCTACACACCACCCCTCTTATCTGAAATAAGTGACCAATAAAAAAACATTCAGGGACTTCCCCGGTGGCACAGTGGTTAAGAATCCGTCTCTCTATGCAGGAGACACGGGTTCAAGCCCTGGTCTGGGAAGATCCCACATGCCCGGAGCAACTAAGTCTGTGCCCCACAACTGCTGAGCCCACATGCCACAACTGCTGAAGCCCATGCACCGCAACAAAGAGTAGCCCCCGCTCACCACAACTAGAGAAAGCCGTGCGCAGCAACAAAGACCCAATGCAGCCAAAAGAAACCCCCCAAAACAAAAAAACAAAAAAAAATTCAAAGGCCAATACACATTTACTGTTAAAAAATTTCACAGGACACATCAAAATGGATCAGTCAGTTCCATAATGGAGACACAGTAGGCATACTTTTATTTGTTAACAGCATTACATTAGCACATGTGAATGTTTCTATCAGTTATTATTACAAGTGGTACTCCACAATTTCTCCTAACAAAAGTGAACACGTGTGGGACTTCCCCGGTGGTCCAGTGGTTAAGACTCTGCGCTTCCAATGCAGGGGGCCTGGGTTTAAACCCTGGTTGGGGAACTAAGGTCCCACATGCCAAGAGGCCAAAAAAAAAAAGTGGACGTGTGGTGGTAACCGGAACAATAGAAAACCAGTTCACAATGAGACCATTTCTTCTCCTGGGTATGACCACGTTTTCTTAGTTTGTAATCCAGCTTCTAACAATTTGGTCAGTGGATCATCTTGGAGAAGCAAGGCCCCAGCACTTGGAAGGCCATAATTGTAACCGAGCAGGACACTATGGGGCCTTCCTGGGACAGACCCCCTCCCCCATAGCTTCTGCTTTAGTTCCTCTCTGAAGTACCCGGATAATTTGTATCTGATGCATATTTCCTGAGTCTTTCAGATGCTAAAACCACTACCAAATGGAAGAAATTAACTACTTGATGATCAAGAGCATTTGCTCCAGACCTTCTGGCACCTAAGGATTGATCACCATCAACCAATCAGAGAACTGTGCACGAGCTGATCACATACCCTGGGACACCCCTCCCTCACCTGGCCCTTACAAAGGCTTTGCTACAATCCTTTGGGGAGTTCTGGGTTTTTGAGCACGAGCTACCTATTCTTGATTCACCCTGCAATAAACCTTTCTCTGCTCCCAACTCAGACGTTTCAGTATCATTTGGCCTCACTGTGCGTCAGGCACATGTACTTGCATTTGGTAACTTAAATAGTTTTATGAACAGCATATCCAATCTTGGGGGTATTTTCCAAGCTAAAACAGAATGAACCTCGCTAACAATTAAGCAGGCGTCCTCTGTGTTAGTTCACACCGGATCTCTGGGGCACGTGTGCTGACTTCTGCACTTGTAACTCTGGCACCTTCTCTGGGCGAGAGGCTGATTTATCTCCATCACTCAAGCTAAGGCCCAACACCAGGCGGTACGTGCTCAAGGCTAATGGAAGAAAGGTTTGGACGCTTTAGGCTTCCAAGGGACAGAAGAGCAGCATGCCTGAAAAATAAGTTTTTCTGGATTCTAACCCGTGTTAATTCACTTTGAGGCAAAGGCAGATTTCGCCCCTCTACTGAGCCCCAGATTTTCTTTTTCCCTCCCAAGGCTCCTGAATACACCTTAAAAGGAAGATGGAGCGTAAATCAGGCCAAGGAGTGGCTGCCATTCACTTGGGAGGCCTTGGTGCTTTCGGCCCTTTCTCCACCTGCTAATCTCTGCCAGCCCCGGGCCCCGCGCTGTCCTCAGAAGCCGTGAGCCTGAGCTTTTAAGAGGAGGGGGCGGGGGGGGTGGTACTGAAAAGCGGCGGAACCAAAGGCGAGGGAGCGGCGCTGCCGGGGGGAAGGAGGAGCCACGGGACCGGCAGGCCTAGTTCCGAGGCGACGGGGGCGGCGGCGGCGGCGGCGGCGGCGGCGGCGGCGGCGGCGGCGGCGGCGTGGGGATGGAGCCCCTGCGGGTCCTGGAGCTGTACAGCGGCATTGGGGGTATGCACCAGGCGCTGAGAGGTAAGAGGGCACAGGGCGCCTCCTTCCTCGCGCGTTGTTGGTGGTCAGAGCTCGGGCTCCTGGGAGGGGCGGAGCGGCGAGACACTAGGGGCGGAGACTGCAGGGGAAACTGTGTATGTGTGTGTGAGTGTGTGAGTGTGTGTGTGTGTGTGCGCGCGCGTGTGTGTGTGTGCGCGCGCGCGGGGGAGTTGCTCGGTTGTCATAGAAACCGTCGGCTCGGCGCCCCAGCCGCCCCTGCGGGCGGAGACTCCCTCCCTCCAGCCGCGAGCCTGGTCCGAAGGGCGGGCAGGGCACCTGCCAGGACCCAGTTTGTGAGTCCAGATCCACAAGGCTTGGATGTAAAGTCAAACCAAAACGGTACCGCCAAAGGGGGAGGGGTGAGCCCCCTGCCCTGTGCCAATCCCCAATTCGGTATGGCTGTCACCAGCGGCGTGGAAACTAGGTCCTTCACCCTCGAGGAGGTCACAGCGGGGGAGGGGAGGTCACTGGGCTGGGTTCTGCAGGTGAGGGACGAATCTTCAACGGGATAACTACAGTGCCACATAGAAGTTCGTGAACACTCAGCAGAACTGTAGGGGAAGCCTGGAGGAAAATCCCGGTCAGTTCTGATCATTGAAAAGAAACATCTTGTCTTGTTACTTCATGTCTGGGTACATTTAGGCGCCAGAAGCCCTGAGTTCAAACTTAGTTGCAGTGTGACCTTAACATTTTTGAGCCTGTTTCCTAGTTTCACAACGTGAAAAGTAATTCAGAGATGGAGAATTATGAGGATTAAAGAAAAAGTGGGTAAAACCTTTAATAATGCCTGGTACCTTGTAGCCACTCACAATATTATAAAGTATTGTCACGATTTTATGTATCTTTTCCATGTTGAGGTTTTAAAATTTCTTTGGTCCTAAGTTGGAACTGCAAGGTTTATTTTCAGTGACATTCACTCAAAAATATTTATTGAGCTCCTCTTATGTTCCAGGTACTGTGCTAGGCACTGGAGGTATAGAGTGACAAATAGATTTGGAACGCACATGTTTATTCTTAAATTACTATGACAACCGCAAAACTGAAACTTCCCTGCTTCCTTTTTTTTAGTACCAAAGATAACAAGAGACCAATACCGTAAGATACGGACAGTATGTAATGAGTTGAGCACATACATTTTCTGAGCATATATATTGAGTTTTGATTCTAGAAGAGGTTAGTGATTATTAAATTTTTCTTGCCTACCAATTATTTGATGGCTCTCTATGTTCAGTTCGCATACCCAAATTTACCAGCAGGAAAACAAAACAAAACTTTAACATTATTTGCTCTCTTAGTTAATTTTCTAGGATTGTATAATGTCAGCATTCTCTCCATATCTTGAAACCCCTTAATGAACACGATTTTAATGGTGATGTAGTGCTTTATCACAAGCTATAATTCAGCTACTCCTTAAGTGTTGAATGTTCGATATTTCCCCCCAGTTTTTTGCAAGTATAAATGTGCTGCAATTAATTATTCAGCATAAACCTTGATTTTTCTCTTTAGTGTGTTTTCTAGAAGTCAAATTAATTAATAAAAGACTGAGTGCTAGGTACTAAGCCAAAAATTATGAGAATTTTTAAAGACTTTTGATAACGTAGCAAACTGCTTCTCGGAGGTTTCTGAGTGCCTCCTCACACTACATATTCCTCAGGGTTTGTATTATCCATTTTTAACCTTTGTGAATTTGATAGGGGAAATTGTATAATTTTAATCTGCATCTTTTGGGGGGCTAATTAGTTAGATATTTTCCCTCGTACTAGCCAATGCAACCTGAATTTGTACACATATTTCTATTCCTATTGCTACCATCTCGAATCTAAGCTATATCATCTTTCACTTAAATTATTAAAACTAGTTTCCCAACTGCTCCCCTGCTTCCTTCCCAACTGCTTCCACTCTGCTTTCCTACTCCATCCTTTCTCCACATAGCAACAAAGTGATCTCTTACCCAGTAAACTGGATCGTGTGACTCTGCTTCAGTGGTTTCCCTCTGAGGTTAGAATCACAGCCCCCTCTTCTTAGTAGGCCTGTGAGATCTGGCTTCTGTCCACCTCTTCAACCTTATCTCTCCCCTGCTTCTCTTTTCCAGGCTTGCAGGTCTCCTTTCTCTGTGTTTCTCAAACTCTCAAAGTTCCTGTTACGTTCTGGCCTTTGCTTGTGCTGTTGTCTCCACCCAGAGTGCTTTAACTGTAGACTTTTCCACTGCAGCTGCATTTCATCTTCCATGGCTTAGTTCAGAGGAGCCTGCCTTGACTGACCCTGTGATCCAGAGTAGGCTTCCTGCTGCCTCTCTACCTGGACTCTCATCTTTTGGTTTGAGGTCGACGTACGTACTAGGGATATTGCGTCTTAATCACCCTGCACGCTTCTCTTCCAATGTGCATTTATTTTATTATTATTATTATTATTTTTGGGTTACGCGGGCCTCTCACTGTTGTGGCCTCTCCCGTTGCGGAGCACAGGCTTCGGACGCGCAGGCTCAGGGGCCATGGCTCACGGGCCCAGCCGCTCCGCGGCATGTGAGATCTTCCCGGACCGGGGCACGAACCCGTGTCCCTGCATCAGCAGGCAGACTCTCAACCACTGCGCCACCAGGGAAGCCCCAATGTTCATTTATTTGATGTGCCAAAGTTTAAAATGTTTCTGTAATAAAATGCATTGCTGTTTTCCATGGGGTTTTTTATATAATAATACAAACTAATAGCAATGCCGATTAACTGCAACAATTACGTCAGGCCCTGCTTTAAGTGTGTCATAAGCTAGTTAACGGTAGAGCCAGTATTATAACCTAGGTCTCTCTTTTTTTTTTAATTAAAAAAAGTTTTTAAATTTTTTGCCCACGTGGCATGTGGGATCTTAGTTGAAGCCAGAGTCTTAACCACTGGACCACCAGGGAAGTCCCTGTAACCTAGGTCTCTTAACCCGACCTCTTAACCATGCTATCTATGTTGCCATTTTTCTAGTTAGATCCACTAATTGAATCTATATCTTAAATAATAAGAAGCAGCCAACAGGAATAATACTGAATTTAAACTTTGGCAAATTTCCAGATACGGTTTATGACTGAATTTTTTTTGCAGTAAAATATGCATAACAAAATGTGCCGTTTTAACCATTTTCCAGCGTATTCGGTAGCTTAAGTACTACGTTCACAGTGTTGTACAGTCATCACTGTTGTCTGTTTCCAGAACTTTTTCATCATCCCCAAAACAGGAACTCTATTCTCTAAATAACAACTCCCCATCTCCTCTCCCCCAGCCCCCGGTAACCACCATTCTGCTTTGTCTCTGCCAATTTGTCTTTACTGGGTACCTTCTATAACTGCAATATACAATATTTGTCCTTTTGTGTCTGGCTTATTTCACTTAGTGTGATGTTTTCAAGGTTCATGCATGTTGTAGTATGTATCAGTACTTCATTCCTTTTTATGGTTGAATAATTGTCCATTATATGCATATACCATATTTTGCTTATCCATTCATCTGTTGATGGACCCGTGGGTTGTTTCCACCCGTTGGCTATTGTGAATAATACTGCTGTGAACATTGGTTTATATGTATGTGTCTGAGTCCCTGTTTTTAGTTCTTTTGAATATATACCGAGGAGTAGAATTGCTGGATCATATGGTAGCTCTGTGTTTAACTTTTTGAAGAACCGGTAAATTGTCTTCTTTAGGGGCTGCATAATTTTATATTCCCAAGGGCAATGCATGAAGGTTCCAATTTCTTTATTTCCACATTCTTGACTTGTTATTCCCTTTTTCTGTTTTTTTTTTTGATAATAGTCATCCTAATGGGTGTGAAAAAATATCCCATTGTGCTTTGATTTCCATTTTCCCTAATAACTAAGGAAGTTGAACATGTTTTCATGTGCTTATTCGACATTTGTGTATCTTCTTTGCAGAAATATCTAAGTCCTCTACTCATTTTGGAATTGGGTCTTTTTTGTTGTTCTGTTGTGTGAGTTCTGTATATATTCTGGATGTTGATCTTTTATGAGGTATATGATTTATAAATATTTTCTCTCACATAACTGAATTCTAGTAGTTATCAAAGGTATATTTAATTTCTTTGGCAGCATGACAGATTTTCTTCAAACCCAATAGACCTTTTAATACATCAATAAACATTTTTCATCCTTAGCTGTATATGCAATATGCTATTGTATTGTTGCAGTAACTACATAGATGCTTCTGTATCTTCTAAGTTTCTTTTAACTTTATTTTATATCTGCATGTCCATGTGTTAACTTAGTCCTCGTTCTGTGGTATTTTTCTTTGTTCCTGTACCACCTGTAGCACAGAAGCACACTTGTGACGGGTTTCTCTGTAGCGGACTATTGAGTTTATTATTGAATTGGTATTCACTCTACCGTCACGTTGGTAAAACCATAGTTTGCTTAGTCCAAATTTTTGTATGATACAAAATTCGTAGTTGCAAACCACAGAATCCACTCTCTAGCTAACATCAGCAGAAAAAAAATTTTTAAAGGGCATTTGGAAGCCCACAGAATTTACAGGACACCCAACAAACAGGTCAAGAGAATGGGAGCACCACTCGATCCACATTCCGGGCACCGGCCCCACGAGTCCTCGTACTGACATCACAGCTTCCACCAGTAATGCTGGGGACTGGAGGTGAGAAGTGCTGTCACACTTTTGCCCTGAAAGGGGCATCTTTACCACCTCTCTTACCAAAAAAGATGAGTTTTCTCATTTGCTTTCTTACATTGCTATTTCTGAATTGAAGTTAGGTGAGAATGCAGTTGGTTGGTGGCCATTAGATCCCATTGCCAGACTAAGAAAGCTGGGAGAGTGAGTTCTGACTTCAGTTTTGGGAAGAAGAGACTCGTAAAGTGGCAAAATTTTGAACAACAGGAAACATAGGCAAAGATTCTAGATGGCCACAAGCATAGTAAATGTCATTGCATTCTTTAATACATATTTGCCCCTGTACAGGAACCACTTATTACCACTTTGATATTATTTATGCCTGCATAGCCTGTAGAGTTTTGGCTAGAGAATCTTCCAAGTGAAAACATTTTTCAGAAAGTAGTGGAAATAGTAGTTTCATGAGTTAAATAGCAGTGGAACCTGCAAAGACACCTGCAGATATGAATGGTTACCAAATAAGAATCTGCTTTTCTCATAAAATATAATGAGATTTATATATATATAAAATATAAATATATATATTTATATATATAAAATATATATAAATATATATAATATATATATTTATATATAAAATATATATAATATATATTATATATATAAAATATATATTTTTTATATATATATATAAATATAAAAAATAAAAGGTGGTGAATAAAGGAAAGCTCTAGCTGATTACTATTATATATCTAGTCAACTATTGGGACAGCCTTAAAAGCAAAACGTCTTGCCCTCCCAAATAATTTTGAGAGGTCTTTCAAGGTGTTGGTTTTGAGTTTTAGCCACATAATACTTATTCATATATAGTAAGAGTTACCCAGCCTTAATATTTTCTGTTAAAAGGATAGGCCTATCATAGTTATTCATTTTCTAAATCTCTTTTGTCTTTATTTCTCAATGACTTATATTCCAGCTTGGGATTCTACCAAACTACTTTGTGATTTGGTGTGCTTATAACTGAATGGGATAAGTACATTATGATGAAATGTAGAGCTGAATGTCACCAGGGGTAGTTTTGAAACACCAGTTGTAAGGGGTTGAAATTTGAACTGCTTAACTTTTTTTCTCTTATATTTATCCTTTGAGGTTGTAAAAATGTCCTCTTTATGCCTATTTTCCCACAGTTATTCTTGTATGACTTACTGTCAGGTTTAAAGTAAAGCAAGGCAAAAATGTGTCCCATTTAAAAATATGTATCATTTGTTGTTTGGTATCTATGGGAGTTATTAGATTGTTTTTTCTCTGAACTTGAAATACAAGGAAGAAATATGTAGAATGAATTTTTTGTATTCAGAGAGGAGCATCGCAACTTTCCATTGGATGACAGAATTACCTTTCTTTTATGTGATGAAAAATGAATGCATACTTCACTGCAGAGTATTTATTACAGTAAGTCCTCTACCTACAAACCTTCAAAGGTGCAAGCTTGCATTCACATGTCCAATCAGGTAAGTTAGTTCACATCTCTGGCGTACATTGTCACGTGTGTGCATCCTCTACAAGTGGTTGTGCTTTTGTGTACTTTACTGTACAGTACTGTATAGAGTACAGTAGTGCAGTATCTTTATTTCGGGCCCAGGATGTCTGGAAGCAAGTGTGGAAGCAGCGGTGTTGTAGCTGGTACTGCTAAGAAGCGCCGAGCGATAACAATGGAAACTGTACTGTAAGATTAAAAATGTTGTCTTTATTTTTTGTGTTTGTTTGTTATGTATTATTTGTGTGAAAAGTATTATAAACCTATTACAGTATGGTACCATATGGCCGATTGTGTTAGGGGGGTACGTAGGCTAACTTTGCTGGACTTATTAACAAATTAGACTTACAAATGTGCTCTCGGAATGGAACTCGTTCATATGTAGCGGACTTACGGTACTATATTCTACACATCAAATTACTTCTCCCATGTTAATGAATAGATGACCAGTTTACTCTGTGTTAGGACCTATCTATTGGGTTTTTTTAGGGAGCTCAATAAATAGTACCCCTCTTCTTAATTCTGAACAAAAACAGAAACAAAACAGAAGAATAAGGCAAATAGGAAATCAAAATCTATATGATTTTATTACGAATAAAGGCTGAGTTGGAGCATGTAGCTAAGTGAGAAGGCCAAGGGGGTCAGCTCATGTTCAGCCAGAGAAGTCGGCAGCTTACCTTCCGGGCACAGCTGGAGAAGCAAGCAGAATGTGTGTTCCCTGTGGGTAGCGCATTCCCGAGAGGAGGGGGGTTCTGAGCAGCCCTGGCCAGTTTATTCTTCCCAAATTAGCCAGTTGGAGAAGTCAACTAAGAAGTCCACTGAAGAGAGCAAAAGGATAGGATAGGGGAGGAGTTTAGAGTGAATAGAAACCACTCACTTGGAGGAAACAGCAGTAAATGCCTCCCATTTTACATTAACATTGCCGACTGCTTTTAGGAATCCTTCAGGTATTATAGTTTTTAAAAATTTTGCAAATCATTCTTTTTAATATTTGGTACTTCAACTCTTTCTGGCAGTCATTTGGTAGTGTCCAGTCATTTGAAATTGGATAGCTTGTTTTTACAGCAGCTTGGTCTTAAGTCATTGTTATTTGGCTCCATGGGAGAGTAACAGTGGACAGTGTTTACGTAGGAGTGGCTCAAGGAGGGGCCTTTCATTAGGAGCGCAGTTCTGTCGTCAGAAGGGCTTGCTAGCTGTGTGGCCTTGGGGAAGAATGAAGCTTTCGGTGCCTCAGTGTCCTCTTCTTTAAGAGGATAATAATAACACCTACCTCGAAGGGGAATTGTGAGGATTGTGAATGAATAAAAATGAAGCAGTAAATAGAGCTTGGAACACAGGAAGTGCTCAGTCAACGTGGGCCACTATTCTCAGAAGTCATAACGTTATTATATGTTGTTAAAAATGGCCTTTAGAAGAACCTGATTATTAAATGTTTGAAGTTGTCAAAGAGCTTTCAGACTAGATTTGAATTATACAGGAATAAGTTGGTGAAGGAAAGAATCATTTACAGCTACTATAGATGATACGGAATGAAAATGAAGAGTAAAAGAGAAGGGCATTGAAGAGAGTGGAGTATTCCGTTTTGCCCTGTTGACTCCCTAGGAAGCTTACCTTCTCTACTAGAGAACAGATTTCCTAGCCTGGATCCACTTCATGTTCGTTTTCGTGGCACCTGTCCCAGTGTTTTCTGAAATACTCCGTGTGTCTCTCTGAGTGATAAAATTAATGCCATTATTTAGGAATAAGACAGGTCTGCCACGTACCAGCTGTCTAAGTATTGGAAAATTATTCAACTTTCTGGGCCCAGGTACCCTGTATGTGAGATGGATATAATACCTCCTCATAGGGTATTATGAATGTAAAATGAAACAGTTGATGAATGAAAAATAATGTGGGTACTCAGTAAATCTTCGTTCCTTTTCTTATTCCCACATTAATTGTAACTAGCTTTTTTCTCGTAGTTGTGTTGGATTCCCTTATTGATAAAATTGGGATAACAATACTAACTTTATAGGCTTGTTAGGATTTAATGAAACAATGTATACATAGAGCTAGTATAGTTCCTGGTACATAATATATAAATAGTACTGATGATGTTACTTAGGAAGTTGAACATTTTCATATGCTTGTTATTTGCGTTAATTTTGTGGCTTGTGTATGTTTCCATTGGTATATTCTTTTTTATAATTGGCGTTTGTGGTTCAATTTTGTTATGATATTTTTACCAAGCAGGATTTTGAAGGATGATTGGGAGTTTTCCAGAGAGTAAAAAAGGGGAAGTATGTACCAGACAAAAGGAGAATTCTGTACAGACACACAGGCATGAAATAGCATGGTCTATGTGGATACATACAAGTATTAAGATATTATTGCAATATAAATGCTCCAAGACAGTAGAAGGTGTTTACAGGCTACCAAATCATGAAATGCCATGTATAACCTGAAAAGGTGCTTGGATTTTTATCTTCTAAGTCTGATTAGTGAAGGAAGATTAATGAACCTGTTGGGGTTATGTTCTAGAAATTTTACCCTATGACCACAGGAGGGGTGAGGCGATTAGAGGCAAGGTGGTCAGTTAGGAGGTGATTGTTGAGAGGTGATGAATGTAGGCAGAGCCAATAAATGGAGAAGACTTTTACTCACAAGATATACAAGATCTGAAAGGCAGCAAAACCTGGTAGTTATTGGGATGTTAGGTACCCAGACTTCTGACTTGGATGATTTAACAGATGGTACAGTCAAGGTTGGGGAGAAATAATAGGTTCCATTTCAGAGTTACAGAGTTTGAGTTTTCCTTGGGACCCATGGAAATTGTGCATTTTGGGCTGAGGGAGAGAGGACTGGAGACGGGGATTTATTTCTCTGTATATGCGAGTGTACAGAGAAGAGGACCAACAAGATGGAACACCGAGGGTGCTGTTTTTTTGTGGCTAGGTAGATAAATACAGGAAGTCCCCTACATAGGAACGAGTTCGGTTCCTAGAGCATGTTCGTTAAGTCCAACAAAGTTAGCCTAGTACCCAACTAACACAATCGGCTATATAGTACTATAATAGGTTTATAATACTTTTCACACAAATAATACATAAAGAACAAATGCAAAAGATAAAGAAAACATTTTTAATCTTACAGTACAGTTTCCATTGTTATCGCTTGGCGCTTCCTAGCAATATCAGCTACATCACCTCTGCTTTTACGCTTGCTTCCGGACATCCTGGGCTTGAAATAAAGATACTGCACTACTGTACTCTATACAGTACTGTACAGTAAAGTACACAGAAGCACACCCACTTATAGAAGATGCACGTACATGACAGTGTACGCCAGACACGTGAGCTAACTTATGTGATCGGACATGCGAATGCACGTTCACGTGTTTGAAGGTTCGCAACTTGAGGATTTGTATGTAGGGGACTTACTGTAATAGTCAAGGAGAGAAACTGAGCAGGAAAATTAGAGAGCAAGAAGTAGAACCAAGAGAACATTGTGCCATGAAAATAGAGAGAGGAGGGGATCTAAGGACTGATCAGATAATACCAGCCAAGTGAAATAAGGATTAAAATGAGTTCTTGGATTAGTTGCCACTTCCTGGCTGATATCCTATGCAACAGTTTTCTGAGGAATTAATTGGTGTGCCTTGATGGTTAAGTAAGTTCAGAAAACTTCTCATGACTTTGGCCCTTGAATCATTCTCAGGACGCATTAATGTATCCCAGATGTTGAGAAGCCCTGCAAAAAAGACGCTGTTTGGCTTAAAACAGCACTTCCTCATGCATATGAGCAGGGTGTGCTTTTTTTTTTAGCGAGAAAGGGGAGCACCGTTAGCACCCTGTGTAATAGCGTTCCTCAGCTGTCTTGGGAAATGCCTGATGGGCAACAAGAGGGCACCGATGGGGGGAGATGCCGGTGAATGAGAAGGGCTAGGGCTGTCTGATTATATCGACAGCTTTGACTAAGTCTAAAGTAAGCTTCTCTGTAGTTTTTCTACGTGGCGGGATGTGTTAGTGTTCCCGCTATCCCTGTTTTGTTCTAAAGATGTGCAAAACTGAGCTCCTGTTCTCCTTACTCCTCCCAAACGTGCCCCCCTTGCGGCCTTCCTCATCCCAGTGGCAGGCGTCCCCCTTCTTTCAGCGGCCCAGCCCTAGGTCTTGGAGTCATCTCTGTGTCTTCTCTTTCACTCACATCAGCAAATTCCATAGGCTCTACGTTCAAGCCGTATTTATAATTCCATCCTTCCTCTCCGTCTTCACCTGTACCACCCCATCTCTGTCCTGTTTCATCAGTCTCCTGGGCCCTGAGCTGCGTGTTCAGTGTTGCCCCCGATTCTCCTGCTCTTGCTTCATCCCGAAACACTGCCAGGGGGTCGGGGCTTGGCTCTCATCCTCAGGATGCTCAGTTTCTCTGCAGTGTCTGCACTCAGATGAAGCACAAGGCTGTGGACCTGGGATCTAGGTGCTCCAGCAGCTGTCTGGAGGGGTTGGATACCATGACTCTAAGTGGAGAGGAAGGGAGAGTCATACGTGTGAAGCAGTAGGGGGGAAAAATACACACACACACACACACACACACACACACACACACACACACACACACACACACACACACACCCCTAGTTCCTAAAATCCTTGTAATTTCCTCAGTGATAAGAGCACTAGGGGCATCTTTTGTTCTAATATTTGGTCTTTGACTCTGGTTCCTGACACAGAGCTCCTAAATCTCTTAGAATTCCCTGGGTGACAGGAATGTCTTTTGTACTAACGAGATGGCTCTTGTTGGGCTCCTGGGTGGCTTCAGAATGGGAACTGGTCACCAGAAAGATCAAGTGATAATTAGAAGCTTGGAACTTTCAGTCCTACCCCCATCCTCTGGGAAAGAGAAAGGGGCTGGAGATTATCACTGACTGATCATGTTTCCATGATAAAGCTTCCATAAAAATCCTAAACGTATAGGGTTTGTAGACTTCTGGGTTGGTGAAGGTATCCACGTGCTGGGAGGCCTGTGCACCCCAATCCGTGAGAACAGAAGCTCCGGCACTCGGGACCCTTCCAGAACTTGCCCTACGTATCTCTTCATCTGGCTGTCTGTCATCTGTATCCTTTAAAATATCATTTATTATATAATAAACTGGTAAGCGTTAAGTAAGTGTTTCCCTGGGTTTTACGAGATGTTCTAGAAATGATCAAATCCAAGGAGGGGGGTCATGGGGACCTCTGATTTGCAGTTAAGTTGGATAGAAGTTGTGGTTAACCTGGGGATTTCCTATTTGAAACTGGTGTCTGAAGTGGGGCAGTCCTGTGGGGCTGGGCCCGGAACTGGTGGGGTCTGAAGCTGTCTTCAGGCAGATACTGTCAGAATTGAATTGAGCTGTGGGCATCCTGCTGGTGTCACAGAGAACTGCTTCGTGTAGGGAAAAAACACATCTTGTGTCAGAAGTGTTGTGAGTGTGGTCGTAGTCTGCGACTAGAGGGGACACAGGAGTACTGTTCCTGGACACCCTCATGGGGTGACTAGACCACAAAGAGAAAGGCTGAGGGAGGGCTCAGCAGAGGCACCGCCTCGCCTTCCTCCCCCACCCGTGTCCCTGCCCAAGTGCAGATGGGCATGTGGGACGTGCTGCTTGGGCCACGTTGCGTCTTCGCTGCATGGCTTCTGTCCCCTGTGATGCGTCCCTCCCCCAAGACAGCCTGTCTTACCCAGGCCTTCTGAGAGCGCGGTTGGCTGGGCTTTCTTGTGAAGCTGTGACATTTAGTAAAGCACTGCCTTTTGTTTGCTTTCCCTCCTTCCCTTCCTCACTACCTTCACTTTTGCTACTTTGAGGTTTTACCTCCCAGAAAAAGCATTTGAAGCCAAACTTTGCCTTGGGTTCTTTTTCAGGAAACCTGACAATTATTGCAGTCGCCTTTTTACTGGTCTCCTTGCTTCTGCTCTATCACCTCTAGTTTATTTTCAACACAGTGGTCAGCGTGATCCTTCAGAAATATGTCACAGAGGGCTTCCCTGGTGGCTCAGTGGTTGAGAGTCTGCCTGCCAATGCAGGGGACACGGGTTCGTGCCCCGGTCCGGGAAGATCCCACATGCCGCAGAGAGGCTGGGCCCGTGAGCCATGGCCGCTGAGCCTGCGCGTCCGGAGCCTGTGCTCCGCAACGGGAGAGGCCACAGCAGTGAGAGGCCCGCATACCGCAAAAAAAAAAAAAATGATGTCATAGAAGTCACTCCTCTGATTAACACTTCTGAGAGGTGTCTCATTTCACTCAGTAAAAGCCAGAGTCCTTAACCCACAGACCTCCTTGATCTGGAGCCAGCCCCGTTCTCTTTGCCCGCATCCCCTGCACCTCTACCTGCTCACTCCATTCCAGGCTTGCCCGCCAGCTGAGTCAGTCTGAGCAGCTCTAACAGAGTACCAGAGACTGTGTGGTTCATAAACAACGGAAATTAATTTCTCACAGTTCTGAAGGCTGGGAAGTTCAAGATCCTGGTGGCAGCATGGGTGAATTCTGGTGAGGGCCCTCTTCCAGGTTGCGGAGTGCCACCTTCTCATCATGTCCTCACTTGGCGGGGAGCAGAGGGGAAGCAAGCTCTCTCATGACTTTTTAAAGGCACTAATCCTGTTCCTGAGGGCTCCACCCTCATTCACCTTCTCCTAATTCTAATGACCTCCCAAAGGCCCCACCTCCTAATACCATCACATTGGGAGGTAAAGTTTCAACACATGGATTTTCAGGGGACATAAACATTCAGTCCCTAATAACAGTCTCTTGTTGTTTCTCCTACAATACAAGCATGCTCCCATCTCTGGACCTTTGCAGTATCTCTTCCTTCTGTTCTAGAAAGTTCTCTCATATCTGCCAGACCTGCTCCCTCGTTTTCTTCAAGTTGCTGCTAGTGAGGCATTCTCTAACCAACATATATAAAAATTGAACCAGTTCTTTCTCCCACACTGTCTGGCTTAACTCTGCTTAATTTTTTCCCATAGTACTTTTCATTGTTAGGCATATTATATACTTACATACTTATTTGTTTGTTGTTTGCCCCCGCACTAGAATATAAGTTCCATAGTAGGATAGATTTTGTCTAGAACATCACTTACGCGTATTTGTTGAATGAATGAATAAATGAACAGGGGTCGTGTTTGCTATGAAAGATGTATAGCTTGAAGTAGACACCATTATACTGTGACAAGCTTAAGCTTAGTTATTAAGTCTGAATCATAAAGGTCTCTCTCTCTTTTTTTTTTTTTTGGATGAGCTAAGTCAGCATTTCCCAAAGTTGGTCCATGGGTAGTGTTTTGAGGGATAATAGGTGTTATGCAGGACACAGAACAAATGTATATATGTGTGTGTGTATGTTTGTGTGTTGGAGAGTGGCCAAACAAGTAGAATCATGAAAGTTTTTTGTATGCATAATTATATGTGAAATTTTAATAGATAATAGAGATTTTTTTCTGTACCACATGGTAAAACATTTCTCAAAATAATCACATCTATTGAGAATAAGTTGGTTTTAACTCAATGTAGAATTTTAATCGTGTGTGAATAATGAGATATGGTGAAAATAATGAAGTTCAAGTGTTTTATTTTTATCCTTTTATTCCTGTCAAGAAATGTTACCTCTTTGTATGGAAAGTTGAAAGGAAGTGTTGATTTGTATGACAGCAAATCTATAAGTGATTACAGAATGATTATTATCATAAAGGTGTATGTGTTTAATGTTACATGTAGAATTTGGTGTTTGTTGGTGTCTAGAGCCTTCTTAGGATTTCTGTTCGCTTTTTGCTTTGCCCTTGGAAAATTATCAGGAATATTTCTAAAACGTGCTCTTCAGAAATAGTGCCAATCAGCTTTCATCCTGCCTAAAAGCTAAAAAAAAAAAAGAAAAAAAACCATACATCTCAGTTTTAGAAAATAGGTAGATTGTATGTTGAGATTAAAAAAATACTATAAATACCATTAGTTTACCTGGTTCAATAGTTGCTTTTACTTTTATCCAATAGTTATTTTCATTCTGGGACTTTTTTTTTTTTTTTTGCGGTACGCGGGCCTCTCACTGTTGTGGCCTCTCCCGTTGCGGAGCACAGGCTCCGGACGCGCAGGCTCAGCGGCCATGGCTCACGGGAAGCCCCCATTCTGGGACTTTTAATCACCACAAACCTAGCAAAAAACCTTGGACTAAGGAAAACAACTCTAGGGCTTCCCTGGTGGCACAGTGGTTGACAGTCCGCCTGCCGATGCAGGGGACACGGGTTTGTGCCCCGGTCTGGGAAGATCCCACATGCTGCGGAGCGGGTGGGCCCGTGAGCCATGGCCGCTGAGCCTGCGCGTCTGGAGCCTGTGCTCCGCAACGGGAGAGGCCACAACAGTGAGAGGCCCGCGTACCGCAAAAAAAAAAAAAAAAAAAAAGTAAAACAACTCTATTAGAGAGTTAATCATAATAGTTCTTAAGCATCTCTTAGTGATTTTTGTTCAAACTTAATAGCGAATTTAATAATCCCTTTGTACTCAGTGAATGAGAATTTAAGCAACAAATGCCAGAGCCTTTTAACACGAACACGACCGTCATAGACTCTGGCATGTTCCTTAATTATAGGTGAATTTCGGTCCAAAAAGAATCCATAATTCAAAGACTTTACAGTTACCCATTTCTAGTTAGAAGTACTTCAAACTTTAATAGATCAAATAAGAGATACTAAATAAGTAATTTTACCTTACTTCAATTTTTTTCCTAAAATCCCTGAGATTCAGATGGTAATAAAGTTCCAGAGTAATTTCTCTGTTTCTTCAGAAGGCATTTTATTTTTGTGGCCTCATTTTACTTTTGTGGTTATTATTTGGTGAGTTGATTGTTAAAAAAAAAATGTTTGTGGATTTTTGCTTACTACTGATCATTTATCTCTGCTTTACTCTCCATCCAATGAGATTTCCTCCAGTTAATTTTGAACTGTCAGAATGTTGGTGACCATGCTTGAGGGGAAAAGATGTGCATCTATAATTTTACAGATTTTTTTGTGGGTTGGCATTTCAGTATCTGGCTAGGGAAACATACTTAAAATCCAGAGGTCTGTTTCTAATACGAGATTCTTTTGCATTTCTCCCATGATTGTAACAACAAAGGGCTTGTGATTTCATTATTTAAAATAAAAACAAAACCAAAACCCAAACATATATACATATGCCCTTAAAGACATATTTGTCATAAGACACATTTGTCTTATGACATAAGACATATTTGTCTTCAATGCAGTATATTCATTTTCCCCCCAAAAGTTATAGTACTCCAGAAAGAGGATGTGACCTTATATTTTAGTTCTCATGAAGGATCTTCATATTCCTCAACTACTGTATTTCAAACAGCAAAGTAATAAAATCCTGCTTGGATAAGTTACATTAGCCTGAAAAAACGTAATACCAGTTTAGGATGCTTGTTGAGGTCACTTGATGGAATTGATGAAAAATCATACAGCTGAATTTAGAGGTGATTTTTGGGAGGATGACCTTACCATTACAGGTATTAGATACCATTGTAAACAGACCTTCTAGAAATTACATTAGAAAGCAATACAGTACAGGGTTACTTTGTGGAGATCACACATAGCTAATGGGTGTTTGTGGTTGGCATAAAATTTCCAGGGACATTATCATGCATGAATTCAAAAAATGCTGGATCTTAAGTAACTCTGAACAGAAGTTGATGTGCTTTTGAAAACTGTGTTAGATAACTTGAAAAGTGGCTTTATGGATGATAAAGACCATGATTTCAAAGATGCATATAGAATAAAATTGTTTCATGAAATTTGAGTGGAAAAAGTAATAGTTCTAAATGAACATAATAAGACTGTTATTTAAAATATGTTTATATAACGAAATTAATAAATTATATAATATGAAGTCATTTCCTTTCATTGTCTATATAATGGAAATGGCTGTACATCTAATTTTGGATATTTTCATGTGGAAAATGGGCAACTGGCTTTTACGCTAGTTGTCTTATATTCAGGCACGTACGTACAGTATGTGTGTGTGTGTAACGTGGATGAATGTGGACACAGAAATAGGTCGGGGAGGATGCACATCGTCCTGCTGTCAGCATGAGCTCCCGGGAGTGGAGTGGGGATGGTGGTCTTGCTGTCCTACGAGCACCAAGAACATTGCTGTTTCAGTGCGGTTGCACTTGCTGCTCCCTTGCCTGGTATGCTGCTCCCCACACAGACACACGCCTAGTCCTTCGTGTTTACTCTAATGGCATCTTCTCAGGGCTTCCCTGGCCAGTATCCAAAACTGCACCCTCTGCCCTGCCTCCCTGTACCCCTTTCTGTTTGATTTTTACCCTCAGCACTAATTACTGCCCATCGTACTATCTGTTTTACTTGTTTATGTTTTTAATTGCCTCCCTTTCTAAAACATAAGCTCTATAAGGTTGGGATGTTTTGTGTCGGAATTTTGTTTTGTGTGTGTAAGGATTTGTTTGTTTTGTTCTATTTTGTTCACTGTTGTATCCCTGGCATCAAGAATAGTGCTTGCACAGAGCAGATGCTCAATTAATATTTGTTGAGTGAGTGAATAAGTTATAGGACATGAGCATTTTAAAGATTGATGATATTGTCAAGTTCCTTTTTAAAAGGACATACCAGTTAAATCTCATAGTGTTTGTGTGACCACAGATATGCCAATATAGTATTTAAGACTATAGAATTTACTAGGTGAAATGGTTATTTTAATTTTTTGATTACTAGTGAAGTTGAATATTTTAAAAATATCATTTTGAAGGAATTCCCTGGTGGTCTGGTGGTTAAGACTCTGGGCTCCCAATGGAGGGGGCATGGGTTCGACCCCTGGTCGGGGAACTAAGATCCCACATGCCACATGGTGTGGCCCAAAAAATAAATCATTTTTACATTTAGTGCTCTTTTTATTTTTAACTGTATCTATAATACATTTATTAAAAATTGGGAAGTACTGAAAACATACTCATTTATTCATTCAGGACATAATTATTGACTGGTTTCTGTGTCGGTTACCGTGCTGTGTGATGGGGCTACATATAGACATGCCGTATTCTTTCCTCCAGAGATTATGGTCTGCGCCAAGTACTGATGCTACACAAATGAAGAAGAAAATTTAAAAATAAAAATCATATGTGATGTTCATGCAGGGATAAACCCTGCTGAGGATTTAGATGATATGTTTTCAGTCTGCATTCTGCATGTGTCCATGAACATTAAATTATAGCTTTCTTTTTTCACTTAGAATATCTTGAATTTTTCCTTGCCATTAAATGTATTTTTGTAAACTTGGTTTTTTTTTTTTTTTTTGCGGTACGCAGGCCTCTCACGGTTGTGGCCTCTCCTGTTGTGGAGCACAGGCTCCGGATGCACAGGCTCAGCGGCCATGGCTCACGGGCCCAGCTGCTCCGCGGCATGTGGGATCTTCCCGGACCGGGGCACGAACCCATGTCCCTTGCATCGGCAGGTGGACCCTCAACCACTGCGCCACCAGGGAAGCCCGTAAACTTGGTTTTTAACGGTTGTGTGACATTCCATTTTATGGAATTTCCACAAATAGGTTGCTTGTAATTTTCACTATTATAAAATAACATTTATACTTTATGTGAATCTTTTCTCTACATCTCTGTATTGCCTTATATATTAGTTTTCTATTGCTGCTATAACAATTTACCATAAACTTAGTGGCTTAAAGCAACACAAATATATTATCTTACAGTGCTGGAGGTCAGCTGTCTTAAAATCAAGGTGTCGCTGGGGCTGGTTCCTTCTGAAGGCCATAGGAGAGAATCTGTTTCCTGGCCTTCTCCAGTGTCTTTAGGTCACCCTACAGGTGGCTTATGACACCTTCCTGCATCTTCAAAGCCAGAAGTGTAGCATCTTCGAATCTTTCTCTCTGACCTCTGCTTCCCTCATCGCATCTCCTTCTCTGACTCTACCCCTCCTCCATCCTTCTTGTGATTACATCAGGCCTATCGTCTTAAGCCAGGATAATCTCCTCTTTTCAATACAATCCTTAGTCATATCTGCAAAGTCCCCATTGCCATGTAAGGTAACATTTCACAGGCTTCAGGGGTTAGGATGTGGACATCTTTGAGGGGTCAGTATTCTGCCTGCCATATCTTAGGCTGTGTGCCCAAAGATAAAATTGGTAAGTCCAAAGCAATTTTTAACACTTTGGATACATACTGTCAAACTACTCCTAAAACACTGAATTCTCATTTGATGTTCATATCTGTAGTGAGAATTCCTATCACACCTGGTTTTTCTTAGCATTTGATATTCTTACTTTTTATAATAATAATAGCAAATGTTTATTGATTGATTACTATATGGCCAGCACAAATGTAAGAGCTTCATGGGTATTAATTAATTTAATCCTCAGAAGAATATGACGTAGCTACTTTATTATCTCTGTTTTACAGGTAAAGACACTGAGGCAAAAGGAGGTCAAGGAACTTGTCTAAGTCACACAGTTGGAAATGGTGGAGCTAAAATTCAAACACAGGCAGAGAAAGAGCTAACTAGTTAGATATCCATATTCTAAATCGTTCTTTCTCGGGACACGTGAACAGACACACCCATGTGTGCACACACACAGACACTTTGAATAAAAGATCTCTGTAGGGTGTGCCTGTGACAGCCTTGATTTAGAAAAAACAATGATAGATAATATTTGTCGACTACTATGTGGCTTAGTGGAAAAAGGTTTGCATATACTAGCTAGGAGGAGTATGGAGGAGGAAAATGAGGAATGAAGTAATTGAAGTACATTTTCCTTTGAGGTCTTAGGACCAGCCTGTACTTTCTGGGCTAGTGCAGAATTCTGAAACTTAATTCTTCATTTAGAAGTGCCTATAGCAGAAATTCAGGGTAGGGTTTAAAACTTCATAAAGTTTATAATGATGAAAAATACAGTATAAGCTTTCAAGGAGGGTTTATTGTAAAGTAAAGAGGAGCTCAATGGCAGGAGAGACATTTCTAGTTTAATCTTAGGGATCTTTATGATCGATAACATAATTATATTTTTACAAGTCTTTTTTTTTCATTCACAACTAACTAGGTACAGGGTACTGATGCTTATATCACTTGTCATTTTTTCATTGACTTTGTCAGAATGACTATGTCAGAAATTGTCATCTTTTAAATTAGGAGAAAGCATTACCAAAAACGTTTCAACATTTTATAGGATGAACCATTCATAGATGTTCATTTACTCACAGCAAATTTATGTAAAATAGTCTTCGTTGTTTAAATCTGTAATAGGCTGGATTACATGTGTTTATTTAGATTAATGTGCTTTTAAACATGGTTGTGCCCTTAATTTAAGAGCTTAAGGTGAAGGTCTTAAATGTCATGAGAAAAATGGAGAAGACAGTTTTCTATCCCTTGAATTCTATTACGTATTTAAATAGGTAGCTTTCAACTCATATTTTGGGCCATGTGCTAATTCTTGTTGATCTCTAAAAAAACTATGTCAATGTAGTTTAATTCTTATTGTTTTCTATTCTTTTGACTATTGTGTTGATGGGACAAAATAATGCATTGAGTTACAACTGTTTGCTGGCGCATACCTCTACCATCAAGATACAGCTCAGGTCAACATTTGCTGTTTTTCTGAACGTGCATACATATACATATACTTTATACTTACTTCGCTTAGTATGATAATATCTATGTCCATCCATGTTGCTGCAAATGGCATTATTTTGTTCTTTTTTTTTTAACATCTTTATTGGGGTATAATTGCTTTACAATGATGTGTTAGTTTCTGCTTTATAACAAAGTGAATCAGTTATACATATGCATATGTTCCCATATCTCTTCCCTCTTGCGTCTCCCTCCCTCCCACCCCCCCATCCCACCCCTCCAGGCGGTCACAAAGCACCGAGCCGATATCCCTGTGCCATGTGGCTGCTTCCCACTAGCTATCTACCTTACGTTTGGTAGTGTATATATGTCCATGCCTCTCTCTCGCCCTGTCACAGCTCACCCTTCCCCCTCCCCATATCCTCAAGTCCGTTCTCCAGTAGGTCTGTGTCTTTATTCCTGTCTTACCCCTAGGTTCTTCATGACATTTTTTTTTCTTAAATTCCATATATATATGTGTTAGCATACGGTATTTGTCTTTCTCTTTCTGACTGACTTCACTCTGTATGACAGACTCTAGGTCTATCCACCTCATTACAAATAGCTCAATTGTTCTTTTTTTATGGCTCAGTAGTATTCCATTGTATATATGTGCCACATCTTCTTTATCCAATCATCTGTCGATGGACATTTACATTGTTTCCATATCTTGGCTGTTCTGAATAGTGCTGCTGTGAACATAGGGGTGCATGTATCTTTTTAAGTTATAGTTTCGTCTAGATATATGCCCAGGAGGGGGATTGCTGGATCATATGGCAACTCTATTTTTAGTTTTTTGAGGAACCTCCATACTGTTTTCCATAATGGCTGCACCAACTTACATTCCCACCAACATTGTAGGAGGGTTCCCTTTTCTCCACTCCCTCTCCAGCATTTATTATTTGTAGACTTTTTAATGATGGCCATTCTGACTGGTGTGAGGTGATACCTCATTGTAGTTTTGATGTGCATTTCTCTAATAATTAGTGATGTTGAGCATCTTTTCATGTGCCTGTTGGCCATCTGTATGTCTTCTTTAGAGAAATGTCTATTTAGTTCTGCCCATTTTTGATTGGTTTTTTGTTCGTTGCTGTTGTTGAGTTGTATGAGCTGTTTGTATATTTTGGAAATTAAGCCCTTGTCAGTCGCATCATTTGCACGTATTTTCTCCCATTCTGTAGGTTGTTTTAGGTTCATTTTGTTTATGGTTTACTTTGCTGTGCAAAAGCTTCTAAGTTTCATTAGGTCCCATTTGTTTATTTTTGTTTTTATTTCTGTTGCATTGGGAGACTGACCTAAGAAAACATTGATACGATTTATGTCAGAGAATGTTTTCCCTATGTTCTCTTCTAGGAGTTTTATGGTGTCATGTCTTAACGTTTAAGCCTTTAAGCCATTTTGAGTTTATTTTTGTGTATAGTGTGAGGGTGTGTTCTAACTTTATTGATTTACATGAGGCTGTCCAACTTTCCCAATACTGTTTATTGAAGAGACTTCCCCATTGTATTATATTCTTGACTCCTTTGTTGAAGATTAATTGTCCGTATGTGTGTGGGTTTATTTCTGGGCTCTCTATTCTGTTCCGTTGATCCATATGTCTGTTTTTGTGCCAGTACCATGCCATTTTGATTACCATAGCTTTATAGTATTGTCTGAAGTCTGGGAGGGTTATACCTCTTGCTTTGTTCTTCTTCTTCAGGATTGCTGTGGCAGTTCTGGTTCCATATAAATTTTAGGGCTGTTTGTTCTAGTTATGTGAAAAATGTTATGGGTAATTTGATAGGGATTGCCTTAAATCTGTAGATTGCTTTGGGTAGTATGGCCATTTCAACAATATGAATTCTTCCAATCCAAGAGCATGGGATATCTTTCCATGTCTTTGTATCATCTTCAGTCTCCTTTGTTAATGTTTTATAGTTTTCAGCATATAAGTCTTTCACCTCCTTGGTCAGGTTTATTCCTAAGTTTTTTGTTTTTGTTTCTTTTTTGGGGTGTGTGTGTGTGTGTGTGTGTGTGTGTGTGTGATTTTAAAAGGGACTGTTTTTTTTACATTCCCTTTCTGATATTTCATTGTTAGTGTAAAGAAATGTAACCAATTTTGTGATTTTTGAAATGCAAGAATCTTTAAAAAGAAACAAGTAATATACTTTGGTAATTATTTTAAACTCAGAATCCTTGCATGTCTGTTTTTGCTTAATACTTTTATTCTTAATTAAACTATCACTTTGAATGAAAAGAAATAGACATTAGATGTATTCAACTGATCTTCCATTTCACAACTAGATGTCAGTGTTAACATATCTGATTAGATGTTTCAGATGTGATTATAATGAGGTAATTCAAGAATTACTCACCTATATGAGATACAGTTCACAAAAAAAAATAAGGAAAAGAAGAAAAAAAGCTACTTATTTCAAAGTAGGCCAGTTAATTTTATATTTACATTTAATAATATTGATTTTCTTCCCCACCTTAGCTATCCATGAACAATTAAACTGTTTGATGCATTTGGTTAGGAAAGGCAGGTAGCGTGTGAACTTGTACCTTTTTACTACTACCAACCAGATGTTCTCCCCTTCAACTTTTCCAGAAAGTGTGATCAGAAAAAGAAGGAAAATAACCATTATTCAAAGGTGGTGTGTGTGTGTGTGTGTGTGTGTGTGTGTGTGTGTGTGTGTGTGTTTCTTGCTCACTTTAATAAGAAACATATTTAAGAGCAAGAATTACGCATGTATTTTCAGTGACATTTCTTTTTTGTTTTTTGGTTTTTTTTTTGTATTTTCTCTATCACTTTTATTATTTTTTTAAAAATTATTTTTTATACAGCAGGTTCTTATTAGTTATCTATTTTATGCACATTAGTGTATACATGTCAATCCCAACTCCAAATTCATCTCCCCCCCCACTTTTCCCCCTTGGTGTCCATATGTTTGTTCTCTAAATCTGTCTCTATTTCTGCCTTGCAAACCTGTTCATCTGTACCATTTTTCTAGATTCCACATATATGTGTTAATATATGATATTTGTTTTTCTCTTTCTGACTTCACTCTGTTTGACAGTCTCTAGGTCCATCCACATCTCTACAAATGATCCAATTTCGTTCCTTTATATGGCTGAGTAATATTGTATATATGTATGACATCTTCTTTATCCATTTGTCTGTTGATGGGCATTTAGGTTGCTTCTGTGACCTGGCTATTGTAAATAGAGCTGCAGTGAACATTGGGGTGCATCTGTCTTTTTGAATTATGGTTTTCTCTGGGTATATGCCCAGTAGTGGGATTGCAGGGTCATATGGTAATTCTATTTTAGTTTTTTAAGGAACGTCCATACTGTTCTCCACAGCGACTGTATCAATTTACATTCCCACCAATAGTACAAGAGGGTTCCCTTTTCTCCACACCCTCTTCAGCATTTGCTGTTTGTAGATTTTCTGATGATGCCCATTCTAACTGGTGTGAGCTGATACCTCATTGTACTTTTGATTTTCATTTCTCTAATAATTAGTGATGTTGAGCAGCTTTTCATGTGCCTCTTGGCCATCTGTATGTCTTCTTTGGAGAAATGTCTATTTAGGTCTTCTGCCCATTTTTTGATTGGGTTGTTTTTTTTAATATTGAGCTGCATGAACTATTTATATATTTTGGAGGTTAATCCTTTGTCCATTGATTCGTTTGCAAATATTTTTTTTCCCATTCTGAGGTTGTCTTTTCGTCTTGTTTATAGTTTCCTTTGCTGTGCAAAAGCTTTTAAGTTTCATTAGGTCCCATTTGTTTATTTTTGTTTTTACTTCCATTGCTCTAGGAGGTGGGTCAAAAAAGATCTTGCTGTGATTTATGTCAAAGAGTGTTCTTCCTATGTTTTCCTCTAAGAGTTTATAGTGTCTGGTCTTACATTTAGGTCTTTAATCCATTTTGAGTTTATTTTTGTGTATAGTGTTAGGGAGTGTTCTAATTTCATTCTTTGACATGTAGCTGTCCAGTTTTCACAGAACCGCTTAATGAAGAGACTGTCTTTTCTCCATTGTATATCCTTGCCTCCTTTCTCATAGATTAGTTGACCATAGGTGTGTGAGTTATCTCTGGGCTTTCTATCCTGTTCCGTTGATCTATATTTCTGTTTTTGTGCCAGTACTATACTGTCTTGATTACTGTAGCTTTGTAGTATAGTCTGAAGTCAGGGAGTCTGATTCCTCCAGCTCTGTTTTTTTTTCCTTAAGATTGCTTTGGCTATTCAGGGTCTTTTGTGTCTCCATACAAATTTTAAGACTTTTTTTGTTCCAGTTCTGTAAAAAAATGCTATTGGTAATTTGATAGGGATTGCATTGAATCTGTAGATTGCTTTGGGTAGGAAAGTCATTTGCCACATTATTGATTTTTCCAGTCGAAGAACATGGTATATCTCTCCATCTGTTTATATCATCTTTGATTTCTTTCATCAGTGTCTTACAGTATTCTGAGTACAGGTCTTTTACCTCCTTAGGTAAGTTTATTCCTAGGTAATTTATTCTTTTCGTTGCAATGGTGAATGGGATTGTTTCCTTCATTTCTCTTTCTGATCTTTCGTTGTTAGTGTATAGGAATGCAAGAGATTTCTGTGCATTAATTTTGTATACTGCAACTTTACCAAATTCATTGATTAGCTTTAGTAGTTTTCTGGTAGCATCTTTAGGATTCTCTATGTATAGTATCATGTCATCTGCAAACAGTGACAGTTTTACTTCTTCATTTCCAATTTAGATTCCTTTTATTTCTTTTTCTTCTCTGATTGCCATGGCTAGGACTTCCAAAACTATGTTGAATAATAGTGGCGAGAGTGGACGTCCTTGTCTTGTTCCCGATCTTAGAGGAAATGGTTTCAGTTTTTCACCATTGAGAATGATGTTTGCTGTGGGTTTGTCATATATGGTCTTTATTATGTTGAGGTAGGTTCCCTCTATGCCAACTTTCTGGAGTGTTTTTGTCATAAATGGGTGTTGAATTTTGTCAAAAGCTTTTTCTGCATCTATTGAGATGATCATATGGCTTTTATTCTTCAATTTGTTAATATGATGTATCATATTGATTGACTTGCATATATGGAAGAATCCTTGCATCCCTGGGATAAATCCCACTTGATCATGAGGTATGATCCTTTTAATGTGTTGTTGGATTCTGTTTGCTAGTATTTTGTTGAGAATTTTTGCATCTATATTCATCAGTGATATTGGTCTCTAATTTTCTTTTTTTTGTAGTACCTTTGTCTGGTTTTGGTATTAGGGTGATGGTGGCCTCATAGAATGAGTTTGGGAGTGTTCCTTCCTCTGCAGTTTTTTGGAAGAGTTTGAGAAGGACGGGTGTTAGCTCTTCTCTAAATGTTTGATAGAATTCACCTGTGAAGCCATCTGTTCCTGGACTTTTGTTTGTTGGAAGATTTTTAATCACAGTTTCAATGTCATTACTTGTGATTGGCCTGTTCATGTTTTCTGTTTCTTCCTGGTTCAGTGTTGGAAGGTTATACCTTTCTAAGAATGTGTTCATTTCTTCCAGGTTGTCCATTTTATTGGCATAGAGTCACTTGTAGTAGTCTCTTACGATGCTTTGTATTTCTGTGGTGTCTGTTGTAACTTCTCCTTTTTCATTTCTAATTTTATTGATTTGAGTCCTCTCCCTCTTTTTCTTGATCAGTCTGGCTAAAGGTTTATCAATTTTGTTTACCTTCTCAAATAAACAGCTTTTAGTTTTATTGATCTTTGCTATTGTTTTCTTTGTTTCTATTTCATTTATTTCTGCTCTGATCTTTATGATTTCTTTCCTTCTGCTAACTTTGGGTTTTGTTTGTTCTTTCTCTAGTTCCTTTAGGTGTAAGGTTAGATTTTTTATTTGAGATTTTTCTTGTTTGCTGAGGTAGGATTGTATTGCTATAAACTTCCCTCAAAGAACTGCTTTTGTTGCATCCCATAGGTTTTGGATTGTCGTGTTTTCATTGTCATTTGTCTCTAGGTATTTTTTGATTTCCTCTTTGATTTCTTCAGTGATCTCTTGGTTATTTAGTAACATATTGTTTAGCCTCCATGTGTTCGTGTTTTTTACGTTTTTCACCTGTAATTTATTTCTAATCTGATAGCACTGTCGTTGGAAAAGATGCATGATATGATTTCAATTTTCTTAAATTTACCAAGGCTTGATTTGTGACCCAAGATGTGATCTATCCTGGAGAATGTTCCGTGTGCACTTGAGAAGAAAGTGTAATATTGCTGTTTTTAGATAGAATGTCCTATAAATATCAATTAAATCTGTTTGGTCTATTGTGTCATTTAAAGCTTGTGTTTCCTTATTAATTTTTTGTCTGGATGATCTGTCCATTGGTGTAAGTGAGGTGTTAAAGTCCCCCACTATTATTGTGTTACTGTTGATTTCCTCTTTTATGGCTATTAGCATTTGCCTTATGTATTGAGGCGCTTCTATGTTGGGTGCATATATATTTATAATTGTTATATCTTCTTCTTGGATTGATCTCTTGATCATTATGTAGTGTCCTTCGTTGTCTCTTGTAACATTCTTTATTTTAAAGTCTATTTTATCTGATATGAGGATTGCTACTCCAGCTTTCTTTTAATTTCCATTTGCATGGAATATCTTTTTCCATCCCCTCACTTTCAGTCTGTATGTGTCCCTAGGTCTGAAGTGGGTCCTTGTAGACAACATATATATGGGTTTTGTTTTTGTATCCACTCAGCGAACCTGTGTCTTTTGGTTGGAACATTTAATCCATTCACATTTCAGGTAATTATCAATATATATGTTCCTATTACCATTTTATTAATTGTTTTGGGTTTGTTTTTGTAGGTCCTTTTCTTCCCTTGTGTTTCCCCACTTACAGAAGTTCCTTTAGCATTTGCTGTAAAGCTGGTTTGGTGGTGCTGAATTCTCTTAGCTTTTGCTTGTCTGTAAAGCTTTTGATTTCTCCATGGAATCTGAATGAGATCCTTGCCAGATAGAGTAATCTTGGTTGTAGGTTCTTCCCTTCCATCACTTTAAATATATCATGCCACTCCCTTCTGGCTTGTAGAGTTTCTGCTGAGAAATCAGCTGTTAACCTTATGGGAGTTCCCCTGTGTGTTATTTGTCATTTTTCCTTTGTTGCTTTCAGTAATTTTTCTTTGTCTTTAATTTTTGTCAATTTGATTGCTACGTGTCTCGGTGTTTCTCCTTGGGTTTATCCTGCCTGGGACTCTCTGCACTTCCTGGACTTGGGTGGCTATTTCCTTTCCCATGTTATGGAAGTTTTTGACTATAATCTTTTCAAATATTTTCTCAGGTCCTTTTTCTCTCTCTTCTTCTGGGACCCCTATAATGCAAATGTTGGTGAGCTTAATGTTGTCCCAGAGGTCTCTTAGGCTGTCTTCAATTCTTTTCATTCTTTTTTCTTTATTCTGTTCTGTAGCAGTGAATTCCACCATTCTGTCTTACAGGTCACTTATCCATTCTTCTGCCTCAGTTATTCTTTTTTTAAATTTTTAACATTTATTTATTTATTTTTGGGTATGTTGGGTCTTTGTTGCTGTGTGTGGGCTTTCTCTAGTTGCAGCGAACGGGGGCTACCTACTCTTCATTGTGGTGCGCAGGCTTCTCATTGAGGTGGCTTCTCTTGTTGTGGAGTATTGGCTCTAAGTGCACGGGCTTCAGTAGTCATGGCACAAGGGCTCAGTAGTTGTGGCTTGCAGGCTCTAGAGCACAGGCTCAGTAGTTGTGGCGCATGAGCTTCGTTGCTCTGTGGCATGTGGGATCTTCCCGGACCAGGACTTGAACCTGTGTCCCCTGCATTGGCAGGTGGATTCTTAACCACTGTGCCACCAGGGAGGTCCCTGCCTCAATTATTCTGCTATTGATCCCTTCTAGTGTATTTTTCATTTCAGTTATTGTATTGTTCATCTCTGTTTGTTTGTTCTTTAATTCTTCTAGGTCTTTGTTAAACATTTCTTGCATCTTCTCAATCTTTACCTCTATTCTTTTTCTGAGGTCCTGGATCATCGTCACTATCATTATTCTCAATTCTTTTTCTGGAAGGCTCCCTATCTCCACTTCATTTAGTTGTTTTTCTGGGGTTTTATCTTGTTCATTCATCTGGTACATAGCCCTGTGCCTTTTCATTTTGTCTATCTTTCTGTGACTGTGGTTTTCATTCCACAGGCTGAAGAATTGTAGTTCTTCTTGCTTCTGCTCTCTGCCTTCTGGTGGATGGGGCTATCTAAGAGGCTTGTGAAAGCTTCCTGATGGGAGGGACTGGTGGTGGGTAGAGCTGGGTGTTGTTCTGGTGGGCAGAGCTCAGTAAAACTTTAATATGCTTGTCTGTTGATGGGTGGGGCTGGGTGGGGCTGGGTTCCCTACCTGTTGGTTCTTTGGCCTGAGGCGGCCCAGCACTGGAGCCTACCTGGCTCTTTGGTGGGGCAAATGGTGGACTCTGGGGGGGCTCACACCAAGGAGTACTTCCCAGAGTAGTACTTGTCCCCACGGTGAGCCACAGGCACCCCCGCCTCTGCAGGAGACCCTCCAACACTAGCAGGTAGGTCTGGTTTAGTTTCCTATGGGGTCACTACTTCTTCCCCCTGTGTCCTGATGCACACATTACTTTGTGTGTGCCCTCCAAGAGTGGAGTCTCTGTTTCCCCCAGTCCTGTTGAAGTCCTGCAGTCAAATCCCGCTAGCCTTCAAAGTCTGATTCTCTGGGAATTGCTCCTCCCGTTGCCGGACCCCCAGGTTGGGAAGCCTGATGTGGGGCTCAGAACCTTCATTCCAGTGGGTGGACTTCTGTGGTATAATTGTTCTCCAGTTTGTAAGTCGTCCACCCAGCGGTTATGCAATTTTATTTTATTGTGATTGCGCCCCTCCTACCATCTCACTGCAGTTTCTCCTTTGTCTTTGGATGTGGGGTATCTTTTTTGTGAGTTCCAGTGTCTTCCTGTCGATGATTGCTCAGCTGTTAGTTGTGATTCCAGTGCTCTTGCAAGAGGGGGTGAGCGCACATTCTTCTACTATGCCATCTTGAACCAATCTTCATTTTCCATGACATTTCTAGCATTTCACCTAGAAGTCTCTCTTGACATAATTAAATCTGCTGGTTTTTAGTTTAGATCTCATATAAATGGGAGTATGATACCCCTTAAACTTTCCTTGTAGATCTAATCTGACAATCCTTTAAAATCATTTATGTTGCATTTCTTTTTTCTATTTTTTGACATTTTTATTTATTTATTTATTTATTTTTGACTGTGTTGGGTCTTCGTTTCTGTGCGAGGGCTTTCTCTAGTTGCAGCAAGCGGGGGCCACTCTTCATTGCGGTGTGTGGGCCTTTCACTATCGTGTCCTCTCCTGTTGCGGAGCACAGGCTCCAGACGTGCAGGCTCAGTAGTTGTGGCTCACGGGCCTAGTTGCTCCGCAGCATGTGGGATCTTCCCAGAGCAGGGCTCGAACCCGTGCCCCCTGCATTGGTAGGCAGATTCTCAACCACTGCACCGCCAGGGAAGCCCCCAGTGTTGCATTTCTCTAACTGGAATGTCTTAGTATCTATGCTTCTTGTTGATAAATATGCAGTCCAGAATAATAACTGAAATACCATGAATAAAATCCAGGTAGAGCAATAGATCAAAGTGTTGAAAACCCATCCTCTCCTTCTCCTTCCCCAGAAGATCCTGTGGATCCCATTTCCCCAATTCTCTCTCCCCTTTGAGAATTACTACTCCTGGATCAGTTAAGTGATGGAGCTCACTTAGGCAAAAATCTGTTGAATTATATTTTTTTGGTTATTTTTAGTTAAACATTTTCAAAATCTGTGTGTACAGCTTAACAAAGATTTTTGGAGGTTATAGATTTAAAGTGTACAGTAAGAAATATCAAAACAACTTGTCTTTGGAGCTCAATTTAAGATTTTGATAGAATTGAAAGGCTTGATTTTATGAGTGTTATTTATAAGTTCAGCTTTTTCCTTGGTTACACACTCATACCCCAAACAATCTGTTTTGAAAAGGCAGGTTGAATTAGTGTCAGTAAGGGCTTAGTATGTTTATTTTTCGTCATGGAAATAACTTTTTAGGTCATGCGGTAGATCCTATTTTATAACAATCTAAAATATGTGCAAACAGTGCACTTGTTTATTGACTTTAAAAATCTATTGTTTCCTGAGAAAGAATTTTCGGTTCATCAGTTCTTTCATCACCACATAAAGCACTCATTTGGCAGTTGAGTTTTATCAGTTTTTATGTCTTCCAGGCACTTAATACAAGAACATAAAATTAATTATTGATTATAGTAGAGATTTGGCACATCACTGTGGATTTTCAGTCATCCTGAAAAAGGAGAAAAATCACATCAACTAACTCCAGGCAATCCCAGCTTGCTGTATATATAACAGAAAGACAAGCATCATGCTAATTACAACATATCTTATTTAGCAGAACAATAGAATAGTTCAGTGAAGTTATTTAGTTCTGAGCTCTCTTGAAATGATTAGTAGTTGTATAGTTCTTGACCTGGATTATAAGGTTTGTGATTTTGCAAATTGATCCTTATATACTAATTTTTTTTAGTTTGTTTAAAAACCTTGATTTATGTTTCAAGATCTCTCTGATGCCTTTGACAGAGATATAATTTAGAACTTAAATTGACTTTATACAAAGGCAAGTAAACTAGTTATTGAATTTAACCTCACTTAGAGGCAGCTGCCTATGATATTACTAACTGGACCTTGAAGTTCCAGTGACCTACATACAAGGCAGCAGGGTACCTAGAAGATGACTGATCCTAGCCCAGGGTCTTGAGCCTAGCTAGTAGTATACATGAAGTAAATATTTACTTAGACACATTCATCCCCTGTTTTCTCTCTGGCATTATCTTTTGTAGGCCTCAGTGTAGGGTTGTGATTGTTTCCTGAATGTGTGTGAGCTTCCCTCCTTGAGATCTGGGTTTTATTTCCAGGTGCCTGCTGCATGAAGCCTAGCTCCTCACATCCTAATATTTTTCTTTTTCATTTTTTGATATTTGGGCTGCCTAATTTAACTATGAACAGAAATGGTTATTAAAGAAATAGCTGTTTGGAGTTACTATGTAATTTTGTAACATTTTCTCTGATGATTTTCCTAAGATGTCTCAAATACTTTTATTTTAAAAACTCTTCACATTTTCTACTGATTTGGGACAGGGTTTACACATAATTGGGTTTGTATGTGTTTGGGGAAGAAGTGCAAAGAGGGTGATAATTGCCAAATATAACAGCAGCTACGTGTACATGGTTGAAATTTTGACTGCCATTTAAAGACTATGACAAAATTTTCTGAATCTGAAAGCATTAAGAAAAAATACCTTTCTTTAGCAGCAAGACAGATGGGCAGTGAAGGAAGACATGCCCTTGTAATTATTTCTCTTGCTCTTCTCACCTTCTCTCTGTCAAAATATTTATTTTTTAGTCTGTGAGCTTTTTACATTTGGACACCAATTAATTTTTCATCTCCTTTAAAAAGTTACCTAAACTTTCAACAGGTGAATTTTGTGATATGTGAGTTGCATGTCAATAAAGCTATTTGAAAACAAAACAAAACAAATTTACGTGAAACTTACCAAAACTTACCTAAAAGCATTTTCAGTGGTATTGGGAAGCAGCATTGTATTAATGTTAGAAGTTGAAGAACAAATGTTAGTTAATTTATTTATAAATTTCCAAGTGATGTGGCTTTTTTTTTTTTTTTTTTTGCGGTACGCGGGCCTCTCACTGTTGTGGCCTCTCCCGTTGCGGAGCACAGGCTCCGGACGCGCAGGCTCAGCCGCTCCGCGGCACGTGGGATCTTCCCAGACCGCGGCACGAGCCCGTGTCCCCTGCATCGGCAGGCGGACTCTCAACCGCTGCGCCACCAGGGAAGCCCAGTGATGTGGCTTTTAAGAATATATAGTAAGTCCCCTACATACGAACCTTCAAGTTGCGAACTTTCAAAGATGTGAACGTGTGTTCTCATGTCGAATCCCGTAAGTTAGTTCACGTGTCTGGCGTACATTGTCACATATGTGCATCCTCTACAAGTGGTTCTGCTTATGTGTACTTTACTGTACAGTACTGTATAGAGTACAGTAGTACAGTATCTTTATTTCAAGCTGAGGATGTCCTGAAGCAAGTGTAAAAGCAGCAGTGATGTAGCTGGTACTGCCAAGAAGCACCAAGCGACAATAATGGAAACTGTACTGTAAGATTAAAAATGTTTTCTTTAGTTTTTGCATTTGTTTGTTATGTATTATTTGTGTGAAAAGTATTATAGTGCAGTACCTATTACAGTACAGTGCTATATAGGCGATTGTGTTAGTTGGGTACTTAGGCTAACTTTGCTGGACTTACGAACAAACTGGACTTACGAATGTGCTCTCAGAACGGAACTCGTTGGTGTGTAGGGGACTTACTGTACTTCACTTTTCTGTTTTTGGTTTGTTTTAATTTAGGAAAACTTTCCATTCGACTCATAAATGTGTATCTTAATGGAGGAAGGAAAGAAAATATGAGATAATGACTAAAATATTTAAATCTTATTTTTAGCATGAGAACGCTGTTGAGAGAGGTGAACCAGAGGCACATAAATATTCTACTTCGCGCCTAGCTCCTCCTGGCTTTGTTGTCCACTGACAACCCGAGATCTGGCCAGATAATTGAGGAAGTGAGGAAATGTACTACAAAATTCTGTGTTTTTGGCTTCTCTCTATGATGAACAAATTGTTGTTAAGGACTTTACCTTTTAAGTTATTCCACTTATCATTACAGAAAGCTGTATACCTGCACAAGTGGTGGCTGCCGTTGATATAAACACTGTCGCTAATGAAGTATACAAGTATAATTTTCCTCACACACAGTTACTGGCCAAGACAATTGAAGTGAGTAACAATATTGTTTTAATAAGTCTATATATAGCAAGGAAAATATAATTGAATACTGTAAGATACTGGTTTCTGGTGTCTTCATTTGAAGATAAGTCATATATAAATGAAAAAGTTTAGGAGAAGGGAATTAAATTAACATTTTTTATTCTGTCAGAAGATAGCATGTTACTTTTTGCCTTTTTTTAAATTTCTAGCTTTAGAAAAAGAGGATCAATGTTTTGGTCTCTGAGAAAGAATTGAAATGTAAGAATATGCTTGACTTCTAAATTCTTGGTTCTGTAATGATATTAAACTTTACTTAATTCTTTATTTTTAAGCATTACTCATGTGTAATATGTATATAGCAGGAGTGAAAAAAGAGAGTAAAAAAAGTGATTGGATATTACTTGTTGAATGCTTCTTGTTGAAGCCCATCAAAGTTAAAGATACCGTTTTGCCTGTGATGAACTCAGCAGAAGTGTTTTAACACTTTTGTTATTTTTAAAATAATATGAAATTATGTTTTTCTCCCAATTTCACGTCGTAAAAAATTTTACACACAAATTTCTCATGAAGCCATAATTTACATACAATAAACTGCCCTCATTGTAAGTGTGTAGTTTGAGTTTTGACCAATATATACTGTGTAACCACAATCGAGACTTAAAACATCCATCCATTAAGGAACACCCTAAAATGTTCCTTAATGCCTCGTTTTACTCAGTCTCTGACCCCAACCCCAGGCAACCGTTGATCTGCTTTCAGTCATTACAGATTAAATTTTCCAGTTCTAGTCATATCCTAAATAGAATCTTGAGTGTAATTTTTTTGAGTATGACTTCTCTTGTTTAGTGTAATGTTTTTTTGCATTTACCCACATTGTTGTTATCTATCAGTAGTTGGCTCTTCATTGTTGTTCAGTGATATTCTGTACAGTGGAATATTTCATACTACAAAATGTATATCCATTCACACGATGTTTGACATTTAGATTGTTTCCAGTTTTTGACTGTTATACAAAAGTTGCTATGAATATTCATGTACAAGTTTTTGTGTGGACTTTGTTTTTACTTCTTGTGGATATATACCTGGGAGTAGAATTGCCATATCATATGGCAAATTTCTTTAACTTTATGAGAAAATGCCAACTGTTTTCCATAATGTTCATACCATTTTACAGTCACACAATCAATGTTTAAGTGTTTCAGTTGTTTCACATCCCTACCAACAATTGCTGTTGTCAGTATTTTAAATATTAGCTGCTCTTGCGAGCATACAGTGGTATTGTGATTTTAATTTGCATTTCCCTGGTGACTAATAATGTTGAGTATTTTTTTCATGTGCTTATTATCCATTCTATGTTTTTCGTGATGAAATTTCTTTCCCAGTTTTTATTTGGTATGTTTGTGCTATTATCATTTAGTTTTAAGAGTTGTTTAAGTTTTCTGGATTGAAGTTGTTTGTCAGAAATATGTATGACAAATATTTTCTCCAAATCTGTAACTTGTCTTTTCATTTCCTTAACTGTGTTCATCAAAATGCAGAAGTTACTTATTTTTTTTTTTTTATGGGACACTTTTTTGTGTGTCCTAAGAAATCTTTGTTTACCCCATTTTTTTCCTGTTTTCTTCTAGAAGTTTTATAGTTTGAGCTTTTACATTTAGGCTTATGACCCAGTTAAAGTTACTTTTTGTGTGTAGTCTGAGGTAGAGGTCATTTTTTTTCCTAAGTGTATATAAAACTGGTTATTATAGCTCTATAATATGTATTGAATTCAGGCAACGTAAGTTCTCAAACTTCTGATTTTCTTTTTCAAGATTATTTTGGCTACACTCTCATTTACATTTCTGTGTAAATTTCAGAATCGGCTTGCCAATTTCTACAAAAAAAAAAGATATTTTGATTGTAGTTTCACTGATTGGTTTTGGAAGAACTGATATCTTCATAAAAGAGAATCTTCCAATCCATGAACATGGTATCACTCTTCACTTATTTAGGTCTTCTTTAATTTGTATCAGCTATATTTTGTAATATTTATTATACTAGTCTTACACTTATTTTTATTTATTAACCTAGTATCCTGTGACTTTGCTGTATTTACTTATTAGTTCTGGTAACTTTAATATTGATTTTTTAGGATTTTTTAACATGTACAGTTATATTCCCTGAGAAAAAAAGAGTTTTACTTTTCCCTTCCAACCAGTGTGACTTTTTTTCTTGCCTTATTGCATTGTCTAGGACGTTCTTTATAGTGTTGAATAAAACGTGTGACAGTGGACATCCTTGCCTTCTTCCAGATCTTAGGGGAGAACATTCAGTCATTTATCATTTTGTAGATGTTAGTCGTATATTTTTCATAGATGCCTTGTATCAAGTTGAGGAAATTTCCTTTTATTTCGTTTTCTGAGAATTTGTATTATGAACAGGTTTTGAGTTTTGTCAAATGCTTTTTTTTTTTTTTGCATCTTTTGACATGATTATATCATTTCCCTTGTATTCTGATAATATGGTGATCATATCAATTCCTTTTTTGAATGTTAAGTCAGTATTGCATTCCTGGGATAAATCCTACTTGTCATGATATACCATCAGTTTTATGTTATGCTACATCCCACTTGTTAAAATATTGTTAATTATTTTTGCATTTATCTTTGTAGGTGACTTTTGTAGTTTCCTCATAACATATTTGTATGGTTTTTATATTTATACATAGCCTTATATTTTCTGTAAGAGTTTGTGAAGAACAAGTATCAGTTCTTCTATAAATGATAGAATTTCATCAGTGGAGCCACCTGGGCCTGGAGTTTTCTTTGTGGGAAGGTTCTTAATTATGAATTTAATTTATTTAATTGCTATAAGACATTATCATGTTTCTTAGCATTGTAGTAATTTTTTATGAGGAGCCTAACATTGTAGGTTTTACATTTTTGAGTGTTGGAGTTTACTGTAATCTTTTAAGGACTGTTGGATATTGTCCTCAGAGGCAGTTAATTTCAGATCATCTTGATTCTTTTGAGGCTTATTGTTAAGCATTTCAAACTGGATCTGGAGTAGCTTTTACTGTAAGGCTAGTCTAATCTTACTGTTAATATATGACCTTTCTTAGATTGCTATTAAATGCCCCATGTACTCAACTAGGTCTTGCTACTCTGGATGTTAACTCAAATGATTGCTAGCCCAGAGATCTGGGAATTTTTTGGCTTGCAACTTCCCAGTAATTGTTCCTTTTCCAGCAGTTTTTCTTTGCCCTCCCTCAAGGCGTTTTGCCTGATGCATGCACAGGTTGATACTCAGCAAGACACTCAAGGGGAATGTTATGCAGATTTCTGCATCTCTTTCCCTGTGCAGCTTCTTTTTGTCTGGCACTCTGCTCTGCAAATTCTGGTCACTTTGATCTTGAGCTCCAACCTCTGTCTTCAACTCATCTACATTACCAGGTACAGTTTGGATTTCCTTTCCCTTCACTGCCGTATGGAAATTATCTCTAGGCAGAAAGTTGAATTATCTTCAAGTTTTTTTTTTTCCTTTTCTAAGGAATGGCAGTCCTGCTCTGTCTGTGGTCCAATTCCAATATCTGAAAACAGTTATTACATTTCTCCCAATTTTCTAGTTTATTTACACAACTCACAGGCAGAAGCAAAAGTCTCACAAATGCTTTTTTCAGTGAGATACAATTCACGTCCCGTGAAGTTCACTGTTTTAAAGTCTACAATTCAGTGTTTTCTTGTTTTTTTCATTTACTTACAAAGTTGTGTAACCATTACCACTTTCTAATTCTAGAATGTCTTCATCCCCCAAAAGGTAATCCTGTAGCCATTAGCAGTCACTCTCCATTTCTCCTTCCCCCCAACCCCTGGCAACCACTAATCTACTTTCTGTCTCTATGGATTTGACTATTCTAGACATTTCATATAAATGGGATCATATGATATGTGGCTTTTTTTGGTCTGGATTCTTACAATTAGCATAATGTTTCCATACATCCATGTTCTAGCATGAATCAGTGCTTCATTTCTTTTACTGGCTGAGTAATATTCCATTATATAGGTATATCACATTTTGTTTACCCAACAGATTTGTTTTAAGTTTTCTTTCAGCCAGTATGAAATGGGAACATTTCCTAGCTCTATGATTGGGTATCCAAAAGGTAGAAATAATCTACTTACGTGTTGAAGAACGTCTATCCCTCGTACTGAGAACAGAATATCTTTCCCCCTGGGCATCATAGAGAGGAGGACTATGGGGACATCATCATCTTTCCAGTCACTGGTAGCAATGCATTTCATAAACTTCATGGCAACGTACAGTCAGTCTACCTGTCTCATCATGGACGTAGGGCAAAAATAAATTCGGGGTCAGAAGAAAGATACCTACAAGAAAGTAACTTTGACTTGACTCTAATAGGCAGATGATATGCATTTAGGTTCCAGAATTTCTCTGACATACAGTATGATAGCAAAAGTTATTTTATTAGAAAAAATTAATCTAAATTTAAATTTAATGTAAATATTTAAAAGTTGATGCAGCCAAATGTCAATTCAGCAAGAGTTTTCTCCCACTAAACAAAGTATAAAAAAACAACAAAATCTCAGTAAAGCACCCATTATGTTCACCAACTTAACCTTCCTTTCTGATTTACCTTCTAAGAGAAACTGTGAAATACTTGACGTATTTGGGGACGGATTGGCATTCCCAGCTACATGCCAATAGAAATTTGGGGGCATTTAGAATAATACATCTGTGTCCATTTTTCTAGTGGTAATTCTATTTCAGTACCAGTTTTAATAGGTGGTAATAAATTGTATTATCTGCATATGATATAAGAACACTAGGGAGAGGGAAGAATGGAGGTACCTCCAGGTCATTTGAAAGGAGAGAATCAGTTCATTAAAATGGTGTCTATAAGACAAAAGACAGTCTACCTTCCCACGGCTTTTAGTCTCTTCTAGGATGTTCTCTTCAACCCTGTTCTGATGTGGAAAGAGTGTACCATGTCCAGGTCAAATATATCAGAACTACCTTGGGGGTCATGTTTAAAAAGGGGGTGGAAGGTTAATGGAGAACTTAGGAGTAATGAGAGACTTCAGGGATTTTAAGTTTCATGAAGCAACATATTCTGATCATTTGAACATTTACTTCATGCAAGTTATTGAGCCCTTAGAGGGAGCACAGATATGACTGAGAGATAGTCTTTACCTTCAGGAACTTACTATTTAGTGCATAAGTTGGACTTGTAAACAGTTTTCTTTGGGACCTCTGATTGACTGTGGCATAAAAAAGATATTTCTTTTCTAAAACTCTATTTCTTTTCCTAATAGAAATAAGAAAAGAAAAGAGGGGATGGGAAACCATTATGAATGAAAATAGGATTTAGCCATAAACCAAAGCAGAAAAGAAAACTGGGAAGAGTAGTGTCAAATGCAGTGGTGATGAGACACAAGTGAATGAGGATGGTAGAATTTCATGCAGACCTCTCTGTGTCCTGTGCAGAATTGAGAAGGGAAGAAGGACCAGGGAGCAGGCAAAGCAGACCCAGCAATTGCTTGTTCAAAGTCAAGAAGAGACAGTAAAGAATTCCAGCTCACTGGGCTGAAAGCATCACTACAACCTCTGCAGACTTCCTGCTCATCCTAAATGCGAGAGCATGGGTTAGGGACAGAGGCATGGTCTTAAGTTAAAGGCCTTTGTGGGTTCTTCCCAGAAAGTGTGGTGACCAATACCTGAATAGAGCTACTGCTCTTTCTTTCACCTTTTTAGCAAACTTCTAGATTCAAGTGATCTCCATTAAAAAATGAATAATTAGAAAGGAGCCAGTTTGAGACTCTCCTAGTATAGTACTTTTAAAAGGAAGTAACATAAACAAAAAAGCAGAATATACACAGAAAAATCATATTAAGAAGCAGAATTACAAAAACATGTGCTTGAAACCTTAAATAAAACTCAGTATCTTTAAAACAAGAACTCAAATAAATGTATACATGAGATCAAAAAACAATAATAAGACAATAGATTTGAAGAGTGTCAGTGGTCTGGGAAAAAAAAAAAACAGATGAGAAAAATAAAACCATTATAGAAATGAAAGTCCTGTCAGAATAGCAAACAGAAAATAAAACAAACAGGACAAAAATATTAACAGAAGTAGATGAAAAAAATTCCTAAAATAAAACCTCCAACAACTCATGAACTGTAGTACCCATGAACCCTTACTGAAAGAATGACTCAGTCACTTAATCTAACTAAGCAAGAGATGAATCAAAGTGGAGAACCCAGGAATAAAACTGCCATGTTAGGAAAGAAATAATGGTCGGGAAGCAGGGTGAGAATGTTATAAATCTTTGCAGTGTAAGAATAATAATATAATTGGAGTAGGAAGGAAAAGTGAGACTCAAAAAATATGTCTGTTCTTTGAAAGATAAATGAAGCTATAGATTTTTAGGACATTATTTAATGTTGTTGCCAGGAGCTCAGCTGAGCTGTCAGGGATCAGAGTAGCTGATTAAAGCAACAGGGCAAAAATAAAAGAGTGAAGCCTTAATTACTTCCTGTGGTGGGAAAAGCAAGTCTCTAAAAAACAGAGAAAACGCCAACGCCCCCTGTTCCGTTTCCCCAGGGGACAGCATCCTGCTGGAAGGTGGAGTGATCAGCACAGACGTGGGGGTCAGCTCACTGTTGAGGAGCCCCTGGCATTGGGGGAGAGAGTGCGGGCAGTGGTGAGAAGGCTGGGAGTGATAAGGGCCAAGCGTTAGTCATAGCGGGAGAAGTATCTTCAAGGGTTCCCCTCTTCCTGCTAGACGGAGGCCTTGGCAGAAATAGATGGCGCCTGAAGAGGGCTTTGTGCAAGGCCTCAGATAAAGAGACCTAGGAATGCAAATATACGAAGAGCATGAGCTGCTGGGGGCCTGAGAGCTCGCACCCGCCCTGCCCTCGGAGACTGCAAGGTGCTGGCCTTGCACCAAGTCTGGAGCCGGGAGGGTGCTTTCCCCTGACACCCGCTGGGTGAAGCCCTCCTCGTTGCCTATAGTCAGGCCTGAAAATTGTCTTTGTTGAATTTGTTAACAATATTTCTTCTGTTTTGTTTTGGTTTTTTGGCCCCAAGGCATATGGGATCTTAGCTCCCTGATCAGGGATTGAACCCGCATCGCCTACATTGGAAGGCAAAGTCTTAACCACTGGACCGCCAGGGAAGTCCCTCATGTAGGTTTTTAATCAGGAGCAGGATTCACCAGTTACAAAGATAAATAGTAATAAAACTAAAATCTGTAATTTATCTCTGAAGAAAATGGAAAATTACTAGACACTACAATATAAATATGTGAGCAGAAACCTTGTCTGGTTTGTTCATTGTTGTATTCCCAGACTAGCACAATGCCTGGTGTGTCGTAGATGCTCTGAAATATTGGTGGATTAATTATGAACCTTGTTTAATGAATAACACATTGTGCCTAAAAAATGAAAAAATGTCAGGCAAATCATAACAAAGGATAACAGGGGTTTCAGAACTGATATGTATTAGGTAAGATCTGTCTGAAAACAAAAAGCATTTACGAGTCATAGAAAATTACTTTATAATGATGATTCGTACAGTGATCAAGAAAGATCTAATTGTCATGAGTATTCATGAACAAAAAACATCAGAGTTCATAGGGCAGGAAATGGTAGGAAATATCACTAACTTTTTACTGAAGACTTACCTTGTGCCACAAAATTTTATTCTCTTTAGATTAACAATAAATTGACTAAAATAGTCAAAAGTTGTTGTTTTCTAATCTACCAAGGTCTTCCTAAAGTTTAAATGAAAATTAAGTATAAGAATAACCAGGAAGCTTTTTGAGAAAAGAAGTAATAAAACAAGTAGGGGGACAAACAAAGTTGCTCATCAACATGAGATAAACAGTGTTACCACATCGAGTGGATCTAATGTTCTCTGAAAGCAAGGATGTTTTTATTAGCTTGAATGGCCTGTTTATGGAAACAGAATTTGATTTCCATTAGTGTTAAAATATCAAATTATTAACGTTAATCCATGCATCTCTGTAACTACTTTCTTGAATCCCAACACATTCGTTGACCTAGAATGCTAGGTTAAAGACAGTTGTGAATGGTTTAATTGAGCGATTATGTTTGCATAACTGTTCTGTCATTTGGGTTGTACTGTAAAAAAAAAAAAATCACTCTTTCCTAGAATCCTTTAAAATTGTAAATTTTTTTACGTCTAACAGTATTGGAGGCATTAACTCTGTTTACTTCCTTTAGATTCTAGACTTAAGGATTCTCCTTATGTAAAAGATTGTTGTTTGATTTTTATTTTCATTTTAGGAATTCAGCTTTAATCTGTTCACAATCAGTTGTGAGATAAATAAGTTGCTTCTCCTAATAGTCCTGTGCTGACCAGCTGTGTAACTTGAGTATGTGTGCTAATCTTACTGCCCTGCCCCAGGGTTCCTGACAGACTGTTGAGTGTATGATTTTCAGATTGTTTTCTTTAGAACTCTGGGATCCAGAGGTGCTTCAGGAACTTTTCAGTATTTAATTTTTATTTCTTTTTACATATATGTCTTAAACTACTTAAAAAACTGTGGTTTAAAAACGATAGACATGTACATTCAAACTTATAATACAGTAGAGAAAACTGATGTGTTCCCCAGGTTAAGTCACTCTTTTCAGAACTCAGAATAAAGCTTTTCCTGCTTTATTCACGAACTCAAACTTCTTAGAAATGTGTTGTAATTAGGAACGTTGTGATTCTGGGCTTATGGCTTTAAATTCCTGGGTAAGAGTGTACACTAAGAGAGCTTAATGAGAATTGGCAAACCCATGACTTGTATTTTTCTACGTTTGTCTTCTGATAGTGTATATAAAATAGGAGCAAAACAGTACATTTTAAAACTATTTAGCCCAATAGGGATTATTTTGATTAATCTTATCTACAATCTTTTGAGGTCCTTTGACTACCCACAACTGTAAAACAGTATAGTAATTGTGGATATCTGAAAATGGGACCTTTTTCCATTTGGTGATATATTGACAGAGACATACATGAAAGGGATGGTGACTGGTCAATACATCACGTTTTCTAAATAAATAATATTAATAGAGAGGTATTAAAAAATTCCCTAGATCCTTTGCAAATCATTAATTATAAAATAAAGTTTTCCATGTTTGATTCCAGAAATCACGGCAGTCTTGGACTTGAGGTGTCATAGAGGCACAAAATACTTAGCATCTAGGAAACTAGCTTTCCAGCTCTGCTTTGGCTGGCTCTCGAGTTTGGGGGAAGTCACTTAATTTTTCATAGCTTCAGCTTACTGCTCGACTTTCTTCACAAAATTGCTTTGGAAAATTAGTTTAACTAAAGTTTATTTAAAAAGTAGTAGGTGTTTTATAAACTTTTAAGTGTTATAAATGAAGTTAAGTGTCACAATTTCTGATGTATTTACTGGTAATTACTTAGCATTTTTCCTCTGCCCCCTTCTACGCATGTTTTTATATTTTTTCTTTCCCCCCACATGTTCGTTCCTTAGGGTATTACACTAGAAGAGTTTGACAGATTATCTTTCAATATGATTTTAATGAGCCCTCCCTGTCAGCCATTCACAAGGTATGTATAATAAATATTTCTCTGTTAGGAAGAGTACTTTTGAAGGACTCGTTCAATCAAATCACACTGTAATTTCAAGCACAGACACTTTGAAGTCCATCAGCTGCATTTCCCTAGTCTTGAAACTTTTCATCAATAATTCCTTTTCTCTACACACGTTTATAATTCAGCATTAATCATAAAGAAAATAGCAATTACTGCCAGATGAACACAGTAATTTGGTCAATAGTAGGTATGCAGAGACTATATGGTACCTCCTTAATACCTACCAAAGAAACAGTATTTATTTCTGACCCAAATTACCTTTAATTATTTAAACTAATGAGCATTCAGGAATATCTTCCGAACACTGATTAATCAAAGTAAATCTCCATAGTTAATATTCAAATCCTAAATTACTTACCTGTAAAATTTTAAGGCTAGTCAAGAATGCATTTTTAAAAAATAAAAAAAAAAAGAATGCATTTGTGAATTTAAAATTTCTCGAATTGATAGGTACGTTTAATAATACATACAATTAATAAAATGACTTTTTAAAGCTGTGTTCCAAGACAGCTTTTTATTATATGGTGTTTATTTGGCTATGTATTTCAGGGAATTATATTTTAGAGAAAATCTTGACTAATCCCTCTTCATTTAGATACTCTAAATAATAATATTTCAATTATTTTAAGTAATAATGATAATAGTGGTAACCCTCTGAGTGTCTTACTGGAGTATGTCATTTAATATAACAAGCTTATGGGATGGGCATTAGTATCATCATCATTTTACAGGTGAGCAACTGAGGCATAGAAAGGTTAAGTAACTTTCCCAAGGCCATACCATTAGAAAATGTCAGAGCCAGGACTTTTTGATTATTTTATAGTCCTATTAATATATAGGACTATTAATATATAGTCCTATTTAAACGCATAATGTGATTTTAAATGGGATATAACATGTAGTAAAAATTCTAATTTAAATAAATATTCTCATGCTTAATTTCCATCCAAGTTTTGATTTATTTCAAGTTTTCTAGGAAATTAATTCCCCAGGGATTTATTGTGCACCTACACGTGAGGTATTGCTTTTGATGCTGTAGTTCCCATCCTTATAGAACTTATAGTCCATGGGGAATGACTGACAAATAATTATCTTATAATGTGATTTAAGGAATATAATAAATGAATGTTGAAACTGCCATGAGAGCATGGAGGAGAGAGGTGTTATGTTGCTGCATATACCAGGAGGGACAAATTCTTTTAGAGGTGATATCTGTATTGTGTCTGAAAGCAGGTTGGGAATTTATCAGTGAAGGAGGACGTTCCACGTAAAGATGGCTCCTAGCCTGTGCAAGTGTATTATGGCCTTTTTAACCACAGTAAGTGGGAGGTTCAGGACAGAATGCAGCCCCAGTGCTGTGATGCCTCAGATATCACTGCAGTGGGGCCCCTGTGTCTTCCCTACTGCTGCTCCCACTCTGTATTAGCCCAACTCCAGCTGCTGACGGCTGCAGTGTCTGATCCTGTAGTACGATCATCTTTGGAACTCTGAGAGGAAAGGGACAAAATGAGAGGAAACCAAGATTTCTGAGGAATCTATTCAAGTCCACTCTAATCTCCCATCTGAGCCTCAGATCCACTGATGATTTTGGTCCTGCTGTCAGGTGTGAGGAAACTGATAACTGATGTCAAGTAACTTATTTTAGACCACGAAGCTAGTAAGTAGCAAGGCCTTAAACCCTAGTCCTCTGTTGCTACGACTCATGCCCAATATAAGTCTTTTCTGCTTGCTTCTTGATCATATCGAATGTTACTTGCAAGATTTAACTGCTAGTCCAAATTCTGCCTGTTCACGTGACCTGTTTTGACTTACTTAGTCTAGCCAAGTTGCAACTCCTTCGTGTAGAATCAAGCCTTCAGCTTCAGTCTCTCCTGTTTACATTGGACAAGATAGTTCTAGTTTTACCTGCTACCTTCATCTGCTTAGCTGGTGATTACTTACCAATGCCATCAACTCTACACTGCCACCCTGCCCAACCAGCTCATTCATCTGAACTTCTGTTGTCTCACCTGGGGCAGGGCAAAAGGTGTCATCAGCTAATTGTGTGTGTGTGTATGTGTGTGTGTGTGTGTGTGTGTGTGTGTGTGTGTGTCTTTCCTGAACAAAGTGATTTTAAGAGGATAATTGATTTTATTCTTTGTGGACTTCTTGTTCTTCTTTGCCTCATGCAAGTCATCTGGACATATTATCTTGTATTGATAATAAGTGTATTTATTAGACAGGCAAGGCTTTTTTAAATTAAATGAAAAAATATATTTTTGTTCTCTATAGCAACAGAGATGATCAGATTTTTTGTGAGGACCAACTAATTTTAGTTCTCTGTTTTGACTTTTTAAAAGTGATTTGATACCTTTATGTAAGATTCTTGCTGAACTTATTTACTCTCCTTACCCTTTAGAATCGGCCTGCAAGGTGATGTGACTGATCCAAGGACAAATAGCTTCTTGTATATTCTAGACATTCTCCCAAGGTAAAAACTTAAATTCCGGTACAAGCTTACCTTAAATGTAAAACTTTACATCTGGAAGAACGTGATGTTTGTCATTTTATAGAGATTAGCATCTTATACAGGTTCTGTGCGAGTCATTTATCTTCTGTCGTGACTGATAGAGTAACTGCAGATGTTTGTCGGTTCCACAGTTGCCGCTAAAAGTGAGTGACAGGGCGTTACAGCCTAATAGCTGAATTCTGTTGCCTCTGCTCGGTATTTGTGCAAATGATGCTAATGTTAGTGAATGCTGTTGCCCATGGCCTGGAAACTTGTGCTGCCAACCCTAAAAGCCTCCATTCTATGGAAATGTCAGCCCTTTGAGCTGTGCAAACCCATGTTTTCATTAAACTTCAATGGAAATTAACATTTCAAATGTTAACTTTATCAGGTGTGCCTTGTTTATGGGGGAAAGGAATAAAGTATGAGTTGTCTCCATCCCTTATAAAATTCTTTCATAAAAAGAGTTTGGACAATTACTTACCTCATATTTCCCACAAGTAAGGATTTTCTTTACTTCTTACTTCTTAGTAATGAGATGTTTAGAATTCCATTTGTTTTTGTTTTTTTTTTAGGTTACAAAAATTACCAAAGTATATTCTTATAGAAAATGTTAAAGGTTTTGAAGTATCTTCTACAAGGTAAAAAAATGTATTTGTCCTGTGTTCATCTTAGACTTGGTATATTTTATAATAGGAGCTGTTATGAAATGAAGATCTTACAAATAAATGTGTATATTCCGACATTTTATATATGTTATGAAGTTTACTCGTTAATATTGATTTTGAATAGTTAGTAACGTGAAGTATCACAAAGTTAGGTTCAACTGATTCTTTCCCATTTTGATATGTTTGAATTTTTCCGGAATGATTTCTCAATTTTAGCTGCTTACATTGGTGCCTGTTTCTTTAGAAGTAGGAATGTTTTCAGTAAGAATTTGTCCTATTGACAGGCGTTTTCTGTCCTACAGTTGGGTTGAAGAAGCAAGCCCTGTGTCAGGCCCCTTTCAGACAGTAGCCCAGCTGGAGAGAATGCATCCAGGTCCTTGACTGACCTGCTGTCTATGACAGTGTTCCCCCGTCTGATTGGCTACAGATATAGTTCCATTCCTATAGTAAGCTTATCATGAGAGGATTGGCGATTCTAACTCACCAGTTTTATAAATTATCTGGTAGCTTTATTTATTTATAATAGGGATTATCTCTTTTTTGAGAAATGTAATTTTTCAAGTACTGGACTTAAAATAAGACCTAGGATTATCCTTTTTCTAAACAACTTAAGTGGAGGTACAGTTTTCATGTAAAATGAAGTTTTAGGTATAATATTTTATATAAGAACCCTATTTTGAACTGTAGAGTGAAAGCTTTTTTCTTTCCCTTTGCCTTTTCAGAGACCTGTTAATACAAACAATAGGAAATTGTGGCTTTCAGTACCAAGAATTTCTGTTGTCTCCAACCTCTGTAAGTACTGCAATTGTAAATTCTTATACAAATTTTCCCAAAGGGAATTTGATTCAGTAAAAAGAATGGCTCCATTTTGGATAATATTATAGGTAAATCTTGCAGTTAGTTCTGACATGGTTATTACTTTCTCTATCTGAATTTTATAGCTATATGTGAATTTTATTTTTTTATGATTACTATACTATTCATAATGAATGTAAGAATGTCTATTTGACTTTTTACCTGGGAAATATAAAATGAAAGTGACTCATAGACATATGATTCATCTGATTCTATCTTTATTTCATTCAAATAAAGGTACAGAGTGACAGTTTAAAAGGTTTAAGAACTTGCTACAGAGAAGTCTTCCACAAATCGATAATAGAATTTTGTCTGGCAGAAACTAATGTATAACTGTATGAGTTTTTTTACTAGGTGCTAAAAGTTGACACAGATCTCTTTAATATCCTATAGCAGCTAACTGCCCTGTTTCACTTGCAGCTTGGCATTCCAAATTCAAGGCTACGGTATTTCCTTATTGCAAAGCTTCAGTCAGTGCCGTTCCCTTTTCAAGCCCCTGGTCAGGTATTATTATTATTATTGCTGTTATCATCATCATCATTATTTATCTGTTGTAAATATATCTCAGTCTGCTAATTTATTTTCAGGAACTACTTTGCAGAGGTTTTTTTTTTTTTTCTAACATCTTTATTGGAGTATGTTTACAGAGGTTTATGTGTGTCCTCTTGTGCCTGTAATTTAGACTATGCCTGAGGTCTGTCTTGTAGGCCTTTTCACCCTCCTGATGCCACTTTAATTGCTTGAAACAAAACCAGAAACTTTTCTTTCATCATTAGAAAAGAAAATAAGTTAAAAGTAAAAAAAATTACCATTAGTGTTGTTATCCTTCTTTTCCTCCTATAATTTCTCTTCTGACCATTGACTCTTTTGCATCTATTATTTTTCTCCCTCAGTAGAAGCCATTGACTACTTTTGATAAAATGTATACTATCTTAAAAATGGCTTGAGTATTTTCACACATCAGTTGCATTTTATTTGAAATCTATGCTATTTAGCCTTAATTGATTAAAAAATGGTAATGATTAGCACAAGCTAGAATAAAATGCTCAATTGCTATATATAGGATCTCTCATTATGCTAGCAATTTTATATGCTTCTGCTGAAAATTGGTGTGGATAACAGAGTTTCAGTGGTCCAGTGAAGCTCTCTATAACCCTCACAGGTAAGAACTCAAAAGTCATGTCCTACTAACAGGGCTTCAGTAGTATCATTTGAATCCCCCGTAATACAATATCAGTATTATACAATACTGTGTTATATAATAAAATAGCAATATATCTCCCTTTAATAGTGGGCAGTTCCAAAAACGGTATATAAAGTATGTGAACAAAGACGTCATCATTAAAAATTCCTGGAACTGTTTTTTCTTTCCCAAAATAGGACTTTATAAATGGTTACCTGTTTTGCAGGAACAAGTTTTTCCTGTGGGACTCAGGGATAGAAATAACCTTTCAGGGTGAAGAGTGCTTTTCGTTTTTAATTACTAATTTTCCTTTAGATCATGGGTATGTCCTAGTTTTTTTTTTTTTTTTAATTGAAGGGGAATGGCAAACTTTGATCAAAAACACATTTTCTGGAAATGTTCCTGTTGCTTTTTCAACTTCTTTTCCAAATATAATGCTGTCTCTGTATTCAACATACTTCCTATTACTTTGTTGAATGGTTTGTTAATTCAGAAAGCAGTAATTTCATGAAATAAATCATCTATAGCCTGATGCCTAACACTATATGATGAAAAACTTGTAATAACTTGTATAAATACTAGTAAACCTCAATTTCTATCTTTTTAATGACAACTCAGTAAAAGTTAAAGAATTTTTTTACATAATGTTGAATGGATGTTATTAATATGTCTTTTATTTTTAAGAAAGCTTTTGAGAGTTTGTGTATTTTTACTTAATGCCAGGTACTGATGGAGTTCCCCCAAACTGAATCTGAACATCCACAAAAACATGCGATAGATGCAGAAAAGGAAACTGAAGAAAAGAAAATTGAAGAAAAGAAAATTGAGCCAAATATTTGCTTTGATAGCAGCACACAATGTTCTGGAAAAGAAGCCATTCTGTTTAAGCTTGAAACTGCAGGAGAAATTGACAGGAAACGTCAACAGGACAGTGATCTCTCTGTGCGAATGCTAAGAGATTTTCTTGAAGATGACGTTGACATAAATTCATACTTTTTACCGCCAAAGTCATTGCTGCGATATGCTCTTTTGTTAGACATTGTTAAGCCCACATCCAGAAGGTCCACATGCTTTACGAAAGGGTAGGTTTTAAAGAGTCTCTGTTCGTGGCATATCCAAAATAACCAGGTTTTCATAACTATTGTTTCTCTTAGTTCTTCTCAAAACAAGGAGCATTTTATAAAATGTTTCTGCTGGAATGATTTTTTTCACCCTTAATCGCCTGCTTCCGTGTTCCAGTAGAATGCACAAGTGAAAATTCCTTCTGGCGGAACATGATGTGCACAGCCCACAAAAGTGCTCATAGAAGACACTGCCATCGTTTGGTGACCTTCGTAGGAGCTTAGTTACCCACAGTGGAGACATGGTTTCTATAGATGGTGAATTGCTAATCGTTTAGCACCTTTCTTTTTATGGTACCTCAAAAATTTCTGTCCACTTTCATGATCAATGTACAAGAAGAAATGAAATTTTAATATGAAGAAATAACATTGAATGTCCTGGAGCACATTATAGCATATTTAACTTTTATTTAGTTTTTTGAATTAGTAGTATATTCTTGTAGTTCAAAATTCAAAAGGAACTAAGATTGTAAGACTCCCTTCCAATTCTGCCTCTTGTTCATCCAGTTTCCCTCCCTACGTGCAACCAATGATTTCAGGTTACTCTCTAGTCTTCCAGAGGTATTGCATGTGAGGTGTGTTTAAATATACGTTATATTTTTACCCCCTCCTTTAAGTAAATGGTAGCATACTATATTCATTATTATGTGCACTTTTTTTCATTGTGCAGTATAATTTGGATATTATTACCTATGGGTGCTTAAAGAACTTTCATATGTTCATAGTATAGGTATGTCATAATTTCTTTTACTGGTTACCTGTTGATGGACATTTAGGGGACATCCTTTGGATTATTTCTCAAGAAATAGTGTTTTTCAACTTTTTTTTTTTTTTTTTTTTTGCAGTACGTGGGCCTCTCACTGCTGTGGCCTCTCCCGTTGCGGAGCACAGGCTCCGGACGCGCAGGCTCAGCGGCCATGGCTCACGGGCCCAGCCGCTCCGCAGCATGTGGGATCTTCCCGGACCGGGGCACGAACCCGTGTCCCCTGCATTGGCAGGCGGACTCTCAACCACTGCGCCACCAGGGAAGCCCCTCAACTTTTTTTTTTAAACCTAGGAAGAAGGGGGGAAATTAGACCCTTCAAGAAAAATTTGTAAAAGGTCCATCCCTACCCCTGTTTGTTAATTTCACTGAAGCGCTTTTGATAGGTAGTTGTATGATTTAAAAATTCAAGCCTTCGGGCTTCCCTGGTGGCACAGTGGTTGAGAATCTGCCTGCTAATGCAGGGACACGGGTTCGAGCCCTGGTCTGGGAGGATCCCACATGCCGCGGAGTGACTAGGCCCGTGAGCCACAACTACTGAGCCTGTGTGTCTGGAGCTTGTGCTCCGCAGCAAGAGAGGTCGTGATAGTGAGCGGCCCGCGCACCGCGATGAAGAGTGGCCCCTGCTTGCCACAACTAGAGAAAGCCCTCGCACAGAAACGAAGACCCAACACAGCAAAAATAAATTAATGAATTAATAAACTCCTACCCACAACATCTTCTTTAAAAAAAAAAAAAAAAAATTCAAGCCTTCTCTCTTTACCTACTAGCTAGTTGTCTTACACAAGACACTATGCCCCCGACGTAATCGTACCAGGCTCACCCTGACTTTATCATACCCTGCCCTTGTACTTTCAGGGGAATGGGTTTATTGCTTTCCATTACCTTAAAAGACTTCACTCAGCTGTTGTATATTTCCAAGTCTGCTAGGTTCTGTTTAGGACTCTCATAAAACAGGGGTTATCAATTTTGTAATAAAAAACAAATTTGAAATTATTTTATAATTATAAAAATGGTATAAAAGAAGCCTTATTGTAGAAGTCTATTTTAGTGTAGATAATATAAGCACACACACACACACACGTGATATATAAGAAAACAGCTTTTCTTTGATGGTGACTTTCTCTAATTTCTATTTTAAATTCATCTATTAGGAAAAAATGTCAAACAGCCAGGTTGGCAGTGATCTTAGGGAAAGAAATATTACTAATACCTTGCATTTCTTTAGTGTTTGGTATTTTTAATATATTTTTAACAATAGTCTGATTGTTTTGTGATAAAGAGTAAAAACATGCAGTGTTACAGTAAGAGGCAGATGCACGTTTGGTGGGCCAGAGTTTGTCATGAGACTGGAGAGTACGGTTTTGGGTTCATGAGAAGAAATGATGGTTCAGGCATTATAAGAAAAGAGCAGCAATTTATTTTCACCTACATAACATTTGGTCTAATGTTGCAGGGATGTCAGTATTGAATAGCGTTTAGATATAAAGTCATAACAAATGCATACTTTCTGTGCATTTAAATGTGATGAACATTTAAAAAATGACAATATGTATATGCAGACTAGTATTTATACAACAAAAACTATGCCAAGTTTAGTGTCTGAGAATTTTCAACAGACTGATCTTATGTCTTTCACCTGGTAAGTTTTTTAATTACAAAGCATATTTATGTGATATTATTTAGAATATTTCAGAAGGATGTATTAACAACTATGTAAGATTGATTCATTCAAGAAATATTTAAGAAATTTAGCATTAGCAAATATATTAGATGCTACAAAATATTTGTGTTAATTTTTTAGTTATGGACGCTACATAGAAGGGACAGGATCTGTGTTGCAGACTACAGAGGATGTGCAGGTACTATGCATGCTGCAGAACTAAAGTATTTGAAAATTATTTTAAATAAAATTATCTTTAATACTTAAAATTTGAGAATGTTAAAATAAGTTTACATGTTCAACTGGGATGAATATGTGTATATAGTAATTATTTACTATAGAATAAATCTTCTTCTTGTTGCTAGATATGAGTATATGTACAAAAAGTGTTTTATGTTTTTACTTTCTTTTTTTCTTCTTACCTTTTGTTTTTCTTTCTATTCCATAAAGAGTAATTTGAAATGCAGAGTACAGTACTTAATGTTCTCTAAAATTATGCATAAATATCTTAGTATTGGAGCCTTCCTTTGGAGCACATACTATAAAAATGCCTGTTAGGGAAAAAATCTATATTTTAGGAAGGCTTTTTATTAATACTTCAATTGCTAATTCTTTACGGTATCATGGTTGAATACAAGCTTGATACATTGAAAGTTTTATATACTTCTGAAGTGAAATCACATTATCTTCTTTTATGCTGATTTAAACTCTTACTGTTAATAAAATTTACCCTTGCTAAAAACCCTATCAGAGACAAATGAATGTCTGGATTTGAGAAGTCATATTTATTAAATATATTTTATCATTTTAAGAAAATATCTTAATTTGATAAAATTGGTCATAAACAGTAAACATTTTAATGGCTGCTTATTTGCTTTGTAAAATCGACTTATTGGTTGACCAAGTTTCTTTTTTGTATCTTTCACTACATTTCTTTTATGTTATATTGTCATTTATTATTTCTATTCTTATGAGTTAATTTTTGAGGGACCAAAAATGACAGATACACTGAGAGTATCCTGATCTATTCAGCATTAAGGTTTTGTTTGTTTTCTGAGTTTACCTGGCCCTTGATGAGCCAGTTACACAGTTCATTGCACAGAGATGTTTTTACCCTGTGCTGCGATGTGTTACGGAAGACTATGCGTCCATCATTTTCAAACTGTCTCACAATAGACGATATTATCTTAACGAGTCTAATTGCACTCTACTTTATTAGTTATTTTGGATGTTTTCCTACAGATTGAGAATATCTACAAATCCCTTACCAATTTGTCACAAGAAGAAAAGATAACAAGATTGTTAATGCTTCAACTTCGATTTTTCACTCCTAAAGAAATAGCAAATCTCCTTGGATTTCCTCCAGAGTTCGGTATGTGGGATACATGCAGACCCCAGCTTTCACTGATGAAAGGTCTCAAAATTCATTAGGGACTCGTGCACAGTTTATGAATAAACCCTTGCCCAGGCGGATGTGAGAGCGCTTCCTTTCCTGATGGTGCCATCTTTGACATCTTCCTTCCCTCCTGTGTCTGCTTTCTTCATAACCTGCCCCAGTCCATTCCCTTCAGACTCAGTTCCCCTTCTCCTTTCACTCCAGTAATGGTTCCAGGTGCTTTGCAGGAACAGAAGGGCCAAATCAGCAATTCCTCACTTCTCCCTACAGATGGTTGTTAATAGCATCTCTTTCTCGAGTTTATTTTTTTGCTTCTAGGAGTACTACTCGAATAACCTCACACTAGATCTTATGAAAGAATGCCTAGAATTGTCTTTGTTTTAATGAAGAAATTAACAGGCAATTGAGGAATTTATTTTTGTGTGGTGGGGAGGTATGTATTTGTACTTCTACTCCTCGGAGATAACACTCTTATCAATTATATAATTGACATGATTGATTCCTTCCCTACAAGGTTTCAGTGGAGAAAAGAAAAAGTGGAGAGGTGGTCTAGAAAGGAACTTTCCTAATGGAAAGTAAGGGTGACTCGGGAGCACAGATGCCAGGATTGACACGAAATTAGGGAATCTGAAGATGGACTCTCAAGAAAAATGAAGATACCACTGCCAAGGGAGAAAGACAAGTAATGAGGAAAGCCAGGGATTGTTGCTATTAAGAGACTGGACACAGCGCCTTTGCTTCTTAGAGCACCCCGCCCCTCCCTGGTCCCGCTTCCTTGGCGCTGCTGCTCTTGCTGTGTGGATGCCATCGGTTTCCTGGGCTGCGGTGGGTGTGCTCCTAGTACCTGGCTCATGGGAAGGGAGAGACACAGACCTCCCTCACATGCTTCCAGGGCTGCACAAGGAGGAAATGTGCTTTTGATAACTGATTGGGAACTTGAATGCAGAAAAGCCAAACTTCGCTAAACCTAATGTTGTTGTAATATTAATACAGTCCTAAAACATAGACCATGTTTTAAAATCTAAATAATGGATTTACAGTTGAGGTTTGGAAAGCATCTTTTTGTACATTGGGAACAAACTGCCAACAGAATTTGACTACCCTCTTGGTAATTGATTCTCCAAGCATAGTCACAGCAACCAGGTTTATTTTGTACTCTCTGCCTTTTTCTTGGTGATCTCATTCAGTCTGAAACATCCCGGGGAGTGTGTTTTAAGAAAACATAGACTTTCCGTGTCTTAGTTTATGTCACAAAGTGAGTGAGAACATCAGTGAAACAAAGAACTGAGAATTGGACTCAGGAATTTAATTCCCAGTCTACTGTTGTGGTTACTTTTTTTTTTCCTTCATATTTTAGGATGAGCAATCAAAGGTATTTTCTGTACTACTACAGAGAGAAAAGAGATTTACTGTCGAACAGCAACTCATTTCTAAGTTTTATTTGAGTGCTTATTTTTTCAAGCAGTAGCAATCACTTTGGTAATAGTGAAATTTAGCACAGACCCCAGAGTCAGACTGACCGAGTGTGAATCCTAGCCCTACTGAAGCCACTCTCTGCCGTAGTTTATGCATCTGTAAAATGGGGATAATTATAGCACCGACTTCATAGAGCTGTTGTAACAGTTAAGTGAGTTAACGTATGTCACATGCTTACAACCTATCTGACACATAGTATAAAATTCGTGCTTTTATATTTTAAATGATAGATGTTATAGCCTTTACTTCATAAATATTTCTTCTCAGTATTTAAAAATATCTAAGGGGTAAAATAGGATTTTTCGAAATTCTCTGAAAATATATGTATAATACATGTGAGAAAGCCTTTTTCATTGCTTTACCGTATTTTATTTTATTTTATTTTTTTTTCGGTACGCCGGCCTCTCACCATTGTGGCCTCTCCCGTTGCGGAGCACAGGCTCCGGATGCGCAGGCTCACGGGCCCAGCCGCTCCGCGGCATGTGGGATCTTCCCGAACCGGGGCACGAACCCGTGTCCCCTGCATGAGCAGGCGGACTCTCAACCACTGCACCACCAGGGAAGCCCTACCTTATTTTAATATGTGACATATGTGTATAGTCAGTGCCCTGCTGTCACCACTGAGCAGCCCTGTGACAGAACTGTCCTGCACGTGTGTCTCTGACGTCACGGACCCTGGGTCCAAAATGGGCGTCCTTTGAGTTGCTTGTCCACCGGCCATGACGGATTCGCATTGACTCTCCCACACATTTTGCCCTGGTTCTCTTTGTGGCCAGTGGCACGCATTCATGAGACAGCAGGCTTTGGAAGAGACAGACACTAACCGACACTTACTGAATAAAAGCTGCTCTCTTGACCTTGTTAATTCTAGGTTTCTTTGCTTTTGAGGATTATTATTTTTAATGTACCTAAGTTTTTAAAAAGTCACCTTTTAACTTTACAAAATTATGTAATTCTTTCCACAAGTGAGTTTAGATTTTAATATCTATGTATAAAATACACACATGCATATGTATATATGTGTATATATGTATTTGTATATATATATAATTTTTACAAATCTGACTTGTTTTCAGACATCTCTTCCCCTCTGATATAATCTTGGTATCTCAAGGCATCATCCTAGGGGTAGTCTAAAAGTTTGTAGGTATTTCTGCCTCTGGCTACTTTGAAGTAAATAATTTGAGATGACTAATGTGCTTGCCTAAGACATATTATCTTTATAATAGCAATTTTATGATCATGCTCAATTGCAAATATCATTTTATTATGGTAATCACTGTTATTTTATTGCAGTAAGTATAATGTCTAGTGTTGATGAAGCAACTTTATCAGGTTTTGAAATTTTGCTATTTCTAATTCTCTTTAATTATTTCCTTTATTACCTGATTTGCTTTTGCTATATTTAATTGCTATGCCAAAGGATTCTGAATGTGAAATTCTGGAATTGTAACTAAGATTCTGGCATCCACTCTTACGCATGGACAGTCTTTTATGGTGGTATGTGCAAGATTTTATTCCAGCAAATATAGTATCTGTGGGCCCTTTTGTTTTGCAAAAGAATGTAGCAAATTGAACTTCAGTATGAGAATGTCAGTTTGTGGAAGCAGAATGTAAAAAAGCAACTGTGAGGGACTTGTATCCAGAATATATAAAGAATTCTTATGACTCAACAATAAAAAGAAAAATAATCCAGTTTAAAAGTGGGCAAAGGATTTCAATAGACATTTCTCCAAAGAAAATAGATAAATGACCAATAAGCACATGAAAAGATGTTAAACATTATTAGATATTAGGGAAAGGTAAATCAAAACCACAGTAAGATACCACTTCACAAAAAGACAGACAATAACAGTGTTAACAAATTGTGGAGAAATCAGGTCCCTTGTCCACTGTTGGTGGGAAGATAAAATGGTGCAGCTGCCTTAGAAAGCATTCTGGCAGTTCCTCAAATGTTAGACACAGAGTTACTGTATGACCCCACAATTTCACCCCTAGGTGTATATCCAAGAGAACTGAAAAAAGCTTAACACATACATATATACGTACGTACATGTTCATAACATCAATGTTTATAATAATCAAGAAGTAGGGAAAAAGCCCAGATGTCTATTAATGAATGAATGAATAAATAAAATGTGGTATATCCATAAGATAGAATATTATTCAGACAGAGAGAGGAATGAACTATTGGTGCATGTTATGAGCCATTTTTTCCCTCGGATCAGATAATTTTTACTGATGTGCTTGATGTTTGAGTTACACTATATTTTATAGTCGTATTATACAACATACATAATATTGTTAATACATAATGTTATTATAAGGACTAAGATATTAAACATAGAATACTTTGCTTTTAAAAAACATTCCAGAATCAACACGCATGAACCTTGAAAGCACTACGCGAAAGCAGCCGGAGACAAAAGACAACATATTGTATGGTTCCATTTGTATGAAGTGTTCAGAATAGGCAATCTCTAGAACGGAAAGTAGATCAGTAGTTGAGGGGCAGGGAGGGGACATGGAGAGTGACTGCTAATGGGTGCCAGCATTCTTTTTAAAAAAAATTTGTATTGAAGTATATAATTAACATATAGCATTGTATTAGTTTCAGATGTACAACATTACAACATAATGATTCAACATTTGTATACATTGCAAAATGATCACCCACCATAATAAATCTAGTTAATATCCATTACCATACATCGTTACAAAATTCTTTTTTCTTGTGATGAGGACTGTTAAGACCTCTCCTAGCAATTTTCAGATATGCAACACAGTATTGCTAACTATAGTCACCATGCTCTACATTATATATCCCCAGGACTTATTTATTTTTATAACTGGTAGTTTGTACCTTTTGACCCATTTCACCCATTTTTCCCCCACCCGTGCAACCACCAATCTGTTTTCTGTATCTATGACCTTGGTTTTTTAAATTTGTTTGTTTGCTTGCTTTGGTTTTTAGATTCCACATATAAGTGAGATCATACAGTATTTGTCTCTCTGACTTCGCTTGGTATAATGCCCTCAAGGTCCTTTTCATTCTTTTTTATGGCTGGGTAGTATTCCATGGTGTGTGTATGTGTGTGTGCATTTTCTTTTTTCATTTACCCATCGATGGACACTTAGGTTGTTTCCATATCTTGTCTGTTGTAAATGATGCTGCAGTGAACATGGGGGTGCACATATCTTTTCTACTTAGTATTTTTGTTTTCATTGGATAAATACCCAGGGTGGAATTGGTGGATTATATGATTGTTCTATTTTTAATTTTTTGAGGAACCTCCATACTGTTTTCCATAATGGCTGCACCAATTTAAATTCTCACCATCAGTGCATAAGAGTTCCCTTTTCTCCATGTTCCTTCCAGCTCTTGTTATTTCTTGTCTTTTGGATAATAGCCATTATAACAGATGTGAAGTAATATCTCATTGTGGTTTTTATTTGCATTTCCCTGATGATTAGTGATGTTGAATATCTTTTCATGTGCCTATTGGCCCTCTGTATGTCTTCTTTGGAAAAATTTTTATTCAAGTACTCTGCCCATTTTTTAATCTGATTATTTATTGTTTTGCTGTTGAATTTTATGACTTCATTATATAATTTGGGTACTAAACCCTTATCAGATTTATGATTTGGAAATATTTTCTCCTGTTCAGTAGATTGCCATTTCATTTTGCTCATTATTTCATTTGCTGTACAGAAGTTTTTTAGTTTGATGTAGTCTAAGTTGTTTATTTTTGCTTTTGTTGCCTTTGCTTTTACAGTCAGATCCAAAAAACCATGGACAAGACTGATGTCAAGGAATTTACCACCTACGTTTTCTTCTAGGAGTTTTATGGTTTGAGGTCTTATGTTCAGGTGTTTAATTCATTTGGAGTTAATTTTTGTGTATGGTGTAAAATAGTGGTACAGTTTCATTCTTTTGCGTGTATCTGTCCAATTTTCCCAACACCATTTATTTAAGAGACTTTCCTTTCCCCATTGTATATTCTCAGCTCCCTGTCATAAATTAATTAACCACATATGTGTGGGTTTATTTCTGGGCTGTCTATTCTGTTCCTTTGATTTCTGTGTCTTTTTATGCTAATGTCATACTGTTTTGATTACTTTAGCTTTGTAATGTAGTCTGAAGTCAGGGAGCATTGTGATGCCTCCAGCTTGGTTCTTCTCCCTCAAGGTTACTTTGGCTACTTGGGATCTTTTGTGATGCCATAGGAATTTTAGGATGTGGTTTCTATTTCTGTGAAAAATGCCATTGGAATTTTGATAGGGATTGCATTAAATCTGTAGGTTGCTTTGGATAATATAGACATTTTAACAATATTAATTCTTCTAGTTCATGAGCATGGAGTACCTTTATTTGTGTCTTCAATTTTTTCATCAATGGTTAAATTTATTCCTCAGTATTTTATTCTTTTTGATGTAAATGGGATTGTTGTCTTATTTTCTCTTTCTGATAGTTTGTTGTTAATGTACAGAAATCAGCAGATTTCTATATATTTATTTTGTATGCTGCAACGTAATTCATTTATTCTAACCATGTTTTGATGAAGTCTTTAGAGTTTTCTATGTATAATATCATGTAATTTGCAGATGGTGATAGTTCTACTTCTTCCTTTCCAATTTAGATTCCTTTTATTTCTTTTTCTTGCCTAATTGTTCTGGCTAGGACTTCTATACCATGTTGAATAAAAGTGGCAAGAGTGGGTATCTTTGTCTCGTTCCTGATCTTAGAGGAAAATTTTTAGCTTTCATTATTGAGTATGACGTTAACTGTGGGCCAGCTTTCTTTCTGAGGTGATGAAACTGTTCTGACATTAAATAGTAGGGATGTATGCAAAACTCTGCAACTATACTAAAAACCACTGAATTGTACCCTTTAAAAAGGTGCACTTTAGGGAATTCCCCAGTGGTCCAGCAGTTAGGACTCCTCGCTCTCACTGCCGAGGGCCCAGGTTCAATCCCTGGCTGGGGAACTAAGATCCCACAAGCCATGTGGCATAGTCATAAATGAATGAATGGATAAATAAATAAATAAGTCTCCCTTTAAAAGAAAAACTGCATTTTATAGTATGTGAATTCTGTCTCCTGAAGGCTGTTATTAAATAACTGAAATAATGGTAGCCACTGCTTTTCCTAAAGTGTACTAGTGCTCAGATTTCTATTAGTTCTGTGGATGTTATGTGTGTACATGTGTGTACTGAGCAAATATGATAAGTGATATGATAATATCACGTTGTGTAAGCAATGCAATGTTGTATAATATTTTTGGCTCCAAATTCTCATTTGTTACTTGAACTTCATGGATACCTTAGGGACTTATTTATGTAAATAACCACGCTGCTTTTACTAAAGAATACAGCCTTTTATCTCTGAAAGTTAATATTGCAAGTGATTGTATTATAAATTGTTACCTTTCTTTTCTAGGATTTCCTGAGAAGACAACAGTCAAACAGCGTTATCGTCTACTTGGAAATAGTCTCAATGTGCATGTAGTAGCTCAACTAATCAAAATCCTATGTGAATAATTTTTAAGTAACTCTGAAAGATGGTGGCAGTATTCCATTATATCCAGATAATAACTCTGAAATTCTTTTTTGAATTAATTTTGACAAAATTCAACTAAATTATCTTATTCTCTCGTTAATAAGAATTTGGATTTATCAGGAAAATGCCGTTTTGTTTCCTTAAGTTTATATTACTGTGTTTTGTAAGGTGAAAATTATTGTTATTCTTTAGGAGAATATCTTTTTATATGAAATTGTTAAATATATATGTAAAATATTCCCTTTATAATATTACGGTATAGACAAATTTGGGAACATTAGAATTTTAATGTCTACATGAATATTTTGTAAAGTGTCATAACAGGTGTACTATATGAACTTGAGAAACTGTATATTGTGTATGTTAATTAAAGAAGTTGCTTTATGAATCTATTACTTTTTTAAAATAATTCTTCCTGTTTCTAAAATGATGATTCTAATTCTGCCCTGTTTAAAATATTGAGTGTTTTACTTAATTTCAATTTTTTAAACATTCCTTTATTTTATCTAAACAAATGTGTATAATATTTTAGACCAAATTATCATCATTTACCTTATACAACAGTCTGAAGAAAATCTCAGAAATAGTAATGCTAATTCTTGATTACCTCTCCATCGGTATGCCATAGAAAGTGTAGGTGCACATTATTTAATTATCTTTAATTCTACTTCCTTCTGAAAGACAAAACTCACTGTCCCTTTTTCATTTATACGTACCTACCTGTAGTTTGCTATCTTCAGAGCTTGCTTTTGTCTTCCTTTTCAGCTTCTTGTTGTAAGTTGAATTTGCCATCATGATCTAAGGAATGTAGCACAGCATTAAGATTTTAGGGAGGGAACTCTGCCCTCTGACCCCATTCCACATACCTATTCTGTGAATTAACTTTTATAACTAACTTTCTCTGACTCTCCCTCTCCATAGACTTCTTGGAATTAGGACTCTAATCAGACTAAATCTTGCATCATAAATCCTGTGGTTTTGATTTTGGTGATAAGATCAAGTGACAAATAGAAGAGAAATGAAAAGAAATAAGATGAGAAATTTTGTCACAAATTTTAATTCATATTTTTATTCTTAAAAAACAATCATCCTGATATGGAAAAATTGGAACCCTATGCATTACTGATGGGAATGTAAAATAGTGCAGCCTCTATAGAAGATAGATGATAATCCCTTTAAAAAAATTAAACACAGAATTACCATATGATAAAGCAATTCCACTTCTAGGTATATACCCAAAAGAATTGAAAAGAGGGACTAAGATATTTGTATACCAATGTTCATTGCAGCGTTATTGACGATATTCAGCTGTAAAAAGGAAGGAAATTCTGACACGTTACAACATGGATGAACCTTGAAGACATTATATTCAGTGAAATAAACCAGACACAAAAGGACAAAGTCTGTATAATTCCATTTATATGAGGTATGTACAAGAGTCAAATTCATAGAGATAGAAAGTAGACTAGTGGTTACCAGGGCTCAGGAGACCAGGGAAATGGGCGTTCATGTTTATTGGGTGTAGAGTCTCTGGGGGAGGTGCAGAAGTTCTGGAGGTGATGGTTGCACAACAGTGTGAACGTACTTAATGGCACTGAATTGCATGCTTGAAAATTGTTTAAATGGCAAATTTTATGTTATGTGCATTTTATCACAATTAAAAAAAAAACATTCCCCACCACCATTTTTTCAGAAGAACTCATAGATAAATATGGGAGTAGGGAAGCTGTAGACCAATGCATATATGTATAACTGTCACTGTCTACATTTTGTGTATGTGTTTAAAGATAAACCTTAGTACAAGTCTCGTAAATGATAGTATACAGCTATCTGAAATCACTTTGGCACACTTTTCTCTGTTTTCCTCACTGATGAAAAGATTCTTCCCAATAAGAAGGTTCAGAGTTTTACTATGATTATGCTATAATTATAGTGTCCTGTGCCCCACTGCGCAATGATACAACAAAAAGTGTTGAGTTGCAGTGCACCAGGCAGAAACACATGAAGGCTCTGTGGCGACATGTGCGTACAAACTAGGAGATAAAATACAGCTTGGTGAAAAATTTTAAATTATTGAAGTACATCCATGGGCAGATCGTGATTCTTGCCCTTAATTAATTATGTATAATAGCAAGCACAAAATTCATACATTAATGAAGATATATTTACCGGAGTATCCCTTAATTAGCATATATACACATCTTGGAAATTCTGATATTTGGACTTACTGTAAGCTTATTCAACATTTTGGAAAATATAGGCTCTCCTTTTAAAAAAACAATAATTAAATCTTTGCCATTTCTAACAGGAAACTGATTTTTTGTTCTCCCCTTTGCGTCGCTTGTGCTCTTTTATTTCTTTTTTTAATTTTTTAAAAAAATTTATTTATTTATTTTGCGCATGGGCTTTGTCTAGTTGCATCGAGCAGGGGCTACTCTTCGTTGCGGTGCGTGGGCTTCTCACTGCCGTGGCTTCTCTTGTTGCGGAGCATGGGCTCTAGGCGCGTGGGCTTCAGTAGTTGTGGCACGTGGGCTCAGTAGTTGTGGCTCGCGGGCTCTAGAGCGCAGGCTCAGTAGTTGTGGCGCACAGGCTTGTTGCTCCACAGCATGTGGGATCCTCCCGGACCGGGGCTCGAACCCGTGCGCCCTGCATTGGCAGGCGGATTCTTAACCCCTGCGCCACCAGGGAAGCCGCCACTTGTGCTCTTCGAAATGGTTTGCCAAATAATCATAAATTATCTATTACCCTGCTTCATATTTTTAGTAAGTTTTCCATACCTAAATATAATGCATGAGACAAATCAATTTAAACCGAATGAATCATATTGGAAAATGATTTTGAAGAGGAGCTATGTAGTCATAGGAGAAGGAGCCAGTGCTTGATCATCTTAATCCTTAGTGGCAGGCAGTAGAGCCAAATGATGAGGGCGGTGAGTCACCCTGTTACTGAGGGATCAGCTGACCCTCTGCAAGTTCAGAGTCCCCTGAACATTGTGTTCTGGCTAGTAAATCAGACCTGCACAGTAGGCACTGCCCTGTGCCTTGAAAAGTGAGAAAATACCACTGACTATCAGCCAACTTGCTCCCCCTCACAAGACAGAGCCTTTTAAGGAGACGAAACCAGTAGTTGAGATTGTGAAAGTTGATGGGCCACCTAGCACTAAAATTATTTTTTTGAGGTATTGGGCAAGATTCTTTAACAAAAATCACAGTTTGTCTTTTGTTCTAACCTCAACCTAATTTGGGTCAGAAGTTGTTAAATTGTAGGAGGCTCTTGAGGATAGATGAGTGAAGCTAAGCACAAATGAAACTGGTTTGATTCTAGCTCTAGCAGTACACAGTAAAGAAGCATCCGCCATATGAGCCAGCCTCAAGCACGTGCTGAAGGATGCGTTCTGTGGGCCAGCTGCCGTGTCTGCACCCAAACTAGAATGGCTCTGGTTGCTCGTTGTTGTTTTTTTTTTTTTTTTGAGGTACGCGGGGCTCTCACTGTTGTGGCCTCTCCGGTTGCGGAGCACAGGCTCCGGACGCGCAGGCTCAGCGGCCATGGCTCACGGGCCCAGCCGCTCCGCGGCATGTGGGATCTTCCCGGACCGGGGCACGAACCCGCGTCCCCTGCATCGGCAGGCGGACTCTCAACCACTGCGCCACCAGGGAAGCCCTGCTCGTTTTGTTTTGATAACTTTATAATTTAAAATCAAAAGTTAGAATCAACAACTTCCCAAATAAGCCAAGATAACACAATAAGCCCATATAGGTAAAGTAGTTAAAGGATGTTTTTCTGAGTTGGTTATGTTGTTGAAAAGGTTAACTTTTCATAATTTGGTTTTCGGCTTGGAACTATGCCTGTTTGAGGCCACCAGTTGTAAACTGACTTGCTAATAGCGTTGGGCTTTGAAATTGAGTGAGTGTTGTAGGTTTCAGCAGTTTCTTAAGGACTGTGATTGACCTGGTTATATAATTTTTCAAGACAGCCTTGGAACTTCCCTGTACTGGAATTCTCTTCTTCTCAGGTTCTACTGTCAAAATGTGCTACATACAGCTGTCATATCACCTTCTTAACATGCATCTTTTTTGACCCACCTCCAATCCAACCTATTCTTTCTCCATTCATCATACTCACCAGGATGTCTAGTTATGCCTATAATACCTCACTTGGCAAAGTTCCTTTGCATATTTTATTAAAGAGCAGTAAGAATCCCACATATGTTCTTCAACTTCAGATCATACTGGTCAGTCTTTCTTTACCATTTTTCCTCTCCTGTCATTCGTTCACTTTGCTGCTAAAATTTTAAACTTCGTTGTTTTTTTTTTTTTAAATCCATTTTCCTGACCTCTCTCCTTGACTTCTAAGAACATTTTACACTAAAATACTCATGCTCTTCAAAATCTTACACAACCACGACCCAAACTACATTACTATTTTTGTCTTGATTTTTGAGTTTATTCCTTTTAAAATTTATTTGTTCAACAAATACGAGCATGTGCAAAGAACTTTTTTGGCTTCTTATTCCCCAAGTTCTCAAATAAATTTGTCATATATTTACCGTAGGTTCTGAGTGTTATTTTCAATTACATCCAACACTTATAACTCTCCCTCAAGTGTACCATACTTGATTCCTAAAGCTTCCAAAATCTTGTTTTTTCTACAAATCTGAATTTAGATAGAAATTTTCACAAAAACTAGGAGATAGGAAGTTACTTTTCTGATAGAACTCTTCTTTATAGCCCTAGGGTGTTCTCATTTATCTTCTTATACATACTATGGTTTCACTGTTTACTTCAAGTATTTGCTCTGTATTTTATTTTGTTTGTATCTTTATTCATATCAGGGCAGATTTAAATTATGAGTGTAAATATGGAACATGTTTATTTAGCCAAGCTGGCTCTATAATCAGATGAGATCACCTAAAGAAGAGTCTAAAGAGAGAACAGAGAGTGGTTTGGAGCTGAACTTTATCCGTTCCTGAAGATGCAGTCCTCAGATTTCTCTACCCTTCAGTGACCAAGCCATTTTTCTCAGAGATCTCACCCTTTTCTGTAACTACTTTTTTGCCCACAACACCCAGAAAATATAATTTTGACTCAAATAGTTGTTATTTTGCTTACTTAGCTACTTAGGAACTTAGCTAGTTCCTTACACAAGTACAGTTAAATTTTACACACAAAAAAAGATTGAAAATACCTACTGGAATGTGATACTCCTTGTATAGTAGATACAGGTTGAGTTTGCTATTTGAGAACTCATCCTATTGATGAATAGACAATAAGCTTGATAGTTACTATACTTTGAATTGGTTTAAAATGAAAAATATTCCATGGTTTAGAGAATGTAAACTTCCAGGAGGGCAGGGATTTAATTTTTTTTTTTTTTTTTTTTTTTACTGCTACCTTCCCAGTGACTGCAACAGTACCTGGTGCAAAGTAAGCACTCAATAAATATTTGTTAAATGAGTGAATATAGTCACTATACTGGATCGATATAGAAAATTCCAAAGGCTGTCATACTGTGGAATTTAAAGTGTCTTTAAGTCACTTTAATTGGTGTTATCGCCACTTCCTCTATTAACAGAGGAATAGCCAAATTTACTCAAGTTTGGAATATATGATTTAAAAAATAATTCTAGGATAGAACTTGGGGTTTTGGCTTTGAGGGAAGCTGTGAAGATATAAATTTTTTAAAATACTGTATTCTGACTTGTCCAGACAAGAGGGAAGACTCATTTTTCCTGCTCCTTCCTGATAAGTACAATTATCAATTCTGGATAAGTATGATTATAAAATAATGCAAGAGACATCAGAAAGAAAACTCTGAAAGGTGTAAGGAAGAAAACAAACCAGCTAAGTACTCCCACAACTGGAGGGGGAACATAGTTACAGGATGTCTTATCACCTCCCACCCAACAGAAGAAGGTAGCCCAGGCTTGGTGTTTCCTGACCACCAAGCTAGCAACATAAGGGAGCCCAGGATGGAACAGGGGTCCTGCTGACAACACCAGGTGGGTCTGATACAACCCTCAAGGGCGTTGTATAGGGATCCCCACTGGCAAGTGTCCAGGGGAAGCATTACTCCCCTGGCAGGTCCAGGCTCCTCTCACTTGTTGAGAGACACTGAGCAACCATGGAGCCCTGACAAGGGGCATTCTGCTACAGGAGTGTCTGGCCTAGAAGTTTTCATCACCATGGGCAGGGGCTGTCTTTCCCCAACCTAGAGGTACCAGGTGACTCGTCTTGGGGAAAACTTCTTTCCCCTAAAGTAACACCATCAAGGACCACTTTGAGCTCCAGCAGCACCAGAAGGACCAAGTTAACACTGCAAAGGCTCTGAAATTTAAACTGCCACTGGAATCATAGACCAAAAGGTAGGCCAAGGCCTGCATGCTAAACATAAACATAGTGACTGCCTGCTTAAATAAAAGATTAAAATAGAACCCAGACTCTTCTAACATAATAGACGAAGTATCCAGGATATAATCTAAAATCACCTGTCATACCAAGAACCAAGCAAATCACAACAAATAAGAAAAGACAGCCAACTGATGGTATCTCCAGGATGAGCCAGGTGTTGGATTTATCTGACAAAGATTTTAAAGCAGCCATCATAAAAATGCCTTAACAAGTAGTTACAAACTCTTTTGAAGCAAAAAATAGAAAGGCTCCCCAAGGAAATAGTTAACAAAGACTTTTTTTTAACGTTGATAAAAAAACCACTATGATGTGCATTTTTGTCCCAGTTTTTTTAAAAAAAGAAATAAAGGCAATTATATAACTGAAAAATACAACAGCCAAAATAGAAAACTCATTGGATGGGTTCTATAATAGAATGAAAATGACAGATGATAGAATCAGTGAACTTGAAAATAAGCAATAGAATTAGTAAATCTGAATAACAAAGAGAAGACTGGGGAAAAATGAGACTCAGTGACCTCTGAGACAGTAATAAAGAGCCAACATTCATATATTTGGAGTCCAAGAAGTAGAGGAGAAAAAAGAATAGAGCTGGATGAATGTGCAAAGAAATAATGGATGGAAACATCTCAAATTTAGCAAAGGATAAATATGCAGGTTCAGGAAGCTGAGTGTACCCCAAACAGGATAGGCTGAAAGAAATCCATGCAAAGACACTTTATAATTAAACATGTGAAAACTAAAAACAAAGAAAAAATGAAAGCAACCAGAGAGAAGGGACACATTACTATAGCAGAACACAGTTTGAATAACAGCAGATTTCTCATCAGAAACCACGGGGGCTAGAAAGAGGTGGCACAACTGTGCCGAAAGAAAGAAACTGTTAACTGAAAGTTCTGTGTCCAGACCGTCCCACAGGAATGAAGGGGAGATAATGGTATTCTCAAATGAAGCAAAACTATGGGTAGGTTGCTAGGAAACCTACCCATAAACAATGGCTATTGGACGTTCTGCAAACAGAAATGAAATGATAAGAAAAAAGGCATCTTGGAGCATCAGGAAGGAAGAAAGAGTAATGGAAAGAGCAGAAGTATGGATACTTACAATAGACTCTGCTTCTCCTCGTGAATTTTATAAATCACATTTGATGATTGAAACAAAAATGATAATACCATCTAATGCTCAAGACAATATTTAAAAGTGGAGAAATTCAAGGAACCTAAATGGAACTGAGATTTCATTTCACTTAAAGTGGTGAATTGCTGATAGCAATCAACTGTGATGTCATGTACGTACAGTATATCGTTATGCCCAGAGCAGCAGCCACTGCGAAAACTGTGCAAAGAAATGCACTCAAAACCACTACAAGTAAATCAAGATGGAATCCTAAGAAATACTTAAGTAACCCACAGGAAGGCAAGAAAAGAGAGAGGAATGTGAAGCAGAGGAAACAAAAATGATTAAATGGCACAAAAGCTCTCCCAGATCGATAAATGTCTTAACTATAGTTGGTCAAAATACAGTATTTAAAATACAGAGATTGGTAGAGTGGATTAAAAAACATCATTTAATTATATACTTTGATAAGAAACCTGCTTCAAATGAAATGATTTAAGTAGGTTGAAAGTAAAAGATGGTAAAAACAGACCCACCATGGGAATCTGCCTTAATAATGTAATTCAAAAGGATGGCAGTTTATAGGGATGAAGATATTAAACATAGTGAAACTGGAAGCAGATTAAATGTGTTACAATAAGGCAATGCTGAAATACAAGATTGTGAAACCAATCAATAAAATATGCAACGAGCAGCTCCTTTGACAAACAGTTTGGTAGTTCCTCAAAACATTGTGTTACTATGTGACCCAACAAGAATGCTCGTAGGCATATTCCAAAGAACTGAAAACATATCCACACACAAACTTGTACATGAGTGTTCATAGCAACATTATTCATAATAGCCAAAAAGGGAAATGGCTATTGTGTTCATCAGTTGATGAATGAATAAACAAAACGTGTACATCCGTACAATAGATTCAGTCATAAAAAAGGATGCAGTACTGATACATGCTACAACACAGATGAACCTTGAAAACATCATGCTAAGTGAAAGAAGCCAGTCTTTGAATATTCCATTCAATGTAATATAGTTATATTACTTTTATAATTAAAAGTATTCTTTCTATCAAAACCAGTACTCTATTCCACCTCTACCTTGGGTAATCTAGCTTTCAAGTCACTACTTCATTTGCAGCCTGATGGCATATAATACCATCTCCTCCCCAGACTTTTTTCCCTCCAGGACAAAGGCTGTATCTTACCCAGTTCTGTCTCCTCAGTGCCTCTCTCAGATGCTGACAATCAGGGGGTACCTAACAAATAATTGTCCAATTAATCTGACTTGAATATGAATATGCTGAGTATTGTAGCAGAATCATTATGTCTTTCATGACTTGGGGAATTGCTGGAATAATTCTATCTGTCAACCTAAACAAGAATAGCACATTAGATGTTATAAGGAAAGTATTTAATACCACAATTGTGTGTAACTCCTAGGGGATTGTTTATGCCTTCTCTAAACACAGTTTAGGAGTGGTTGGCAAAGCCTGATTTAGTAGTACTTCTGTAATAAATACAGCCCAAGCCGCTATTTTAAGAAAGAAAAATACAAAGGGACAAAGGCTTTGGTTTTTACAGATCTTAGAATAATGGCACTGAGTAGGAGTGAGAAGTGCGGTCATCCCAGCCTTCTTCCCGCCCTTGATGACGACACCTTACATGTTCCCACAGTCTGCGTGGCACTCCAATTAATGCATCCCCTGGGAATGATGGCCCTTTGTAAGGCATCAGCCTTGTTAAAACACTCCTCCTGTCATCGATCACGTCAGTGAAGCAAAGCCTCCCACCAGCAGATAAAGATGCCTCTGTGAACTGCTTCTGTTTGTATCTCTCCAATTAGAAGTTCACCACAAGAGGCAGTTCTGTAGCTGCCAAGTATCCCTAGACTCTTTTGTTTCCCCTCATTTTACCATTCTCTTTATTTTTTTAATAGATCTTTATTGGGGTATAATTGCTTTACAATACCGTGTTAGTTTCTGTTGTATACCAAAGTGAATCAGCCATATGCATACATATATCCCCGTATCCCCTCCCTCTTGCGTCTCCCTCCCACCCTCCCTATCCCACCCCTCTAGGTGATCACAAAGCACCGAGCTGATCTCCCTGTGCTGTGCGGCTGCTTCCCACTAGCTATCTATTTTACGTTTGGTAGTGTATATATGTCCATGCCACTCTCTCACTTCGTCCCAGCTTACCCTTCCCCCTCCCAGTATCCTCAAGTCCATTCTCTATGTCTGCGTCTCTATTCCTGGCCTGCAACTAGCTTCATCAGTACCTTTTTTTTTTTAGGTTCCATATATATGTGTTAGCATACAGTATTTGTTTTTCTGACTTCACTCTGTATGACAGTCTTTAGGTCCATCCACCTCACTGCAAACAACTCAGTTTTGTTTCTTTTTATGGCTGAGTAATATTCCATTGTATATATGTGCCACATCTTCTTTAGCCATTCGTCTGTTGATGGACACTTGGGTTGGTTCCGTGTCCTGGCTGTTGTGAATAGAGCTGCAGTGAACATTGGGGTGCATGTCCCTTTTTGAATTATGGTTTTCTCAGGGTATCCCTAAACTCGTCTTCCTTCCCTCCCCCGCATCCCCGCAGTGGTGAATTTTCAGTTGCTCTCTTCCTCTCATCAAATACAAAATACTGTTACAAAAATGCATTTCCCCCTTTTCAAAAGGTTAGAGTAGCAACTATTTGCCCCTACATGGCTACAGTCACTTACATGATTGTGTTAATACAACCTGGCATTTTCTTTGATTATAGTATGAAAGGTGTCTAAATCTTTCACTTCATTGCCTTGTTCAGGGAATTTTAGGAGTCACAGAGTAGAAAACTTATTTTGTTCTTTTTAGGTTACCTTGGAAAGGGATGTCAGGTGGGTTTACCCGTGGTCCACATCAAAGATAACCTCCGCTTTATGGCTTCACACCTTCATGGAAATCAAGCTTGAATTCATCCAGCAGAGGTGCTGGAGTCCTGGGGTCTTGAGCTGTGGGAGGTAGGGAAAGCTGTATTGTGTCCCCCCTGGCTTTTGGAGCCATGAATTCTAGCAATGTATGCCCTCTGCTGTGTGCTCTGTCCTTAACCAGTCTCTGTCTCACAATGACACAAGACTCCCCAGTACACAGACGCTGTGTGTGTGTTTGTATATACGCCATTAGCAACCTCTGTTCCTTATGTGAAGCTTTGTTCCTCTATTACATTCCTCCCTCTGGCTATGAATTTTCTGATTATATCCTCTTTGTTTATGCAAGGATTATTGCACTTAAAAAAAAATCTGAAAAAGAAAAGCAAAAAAGTCCTCCAAACTCTCAATAATGAATAACAAGATCTACCTCCTCAGGAAAATCTCTGCCAAACCTGAATTATTCAGATGGTAATGATTAACCCATAATGCTTTTTCATTCTGCTCAAGGATAATTGCAATCATTGTAGTAATGAGCATGGAGAACAAACGTCTGGATTGTGTTCCCAGTCAAGACCACACTGCATTCAAAAAGGTCAGTTTATCGCAGGAGTGGATTTGGTAATTTACTAGGAGGTAATGCATTTTCCATGAAATGAGCAAATGAATAGTTTTAAACTTACATCAATTTCCATAATTATTTTATGTGATCCTTCATGGAAAATGAATAGACAATTGGAACAATATTGTATTGTTCAGACATTTTGTAGAAAATCACAAAAATTGGCGTATGTAAATGTACCTTTCAAGCAATCTGAGTTCCCTGAAAAAGAGAATGAGTTAAGTGTCATAAAGGTTGAGAGAGATCATTATATTCACAGATGTTTCCATTAATGACTAAAACACGATTAATTCTACAATATTCTGTTTTAAACTGATGTAAAAATGAAAAGGGACCAAAGAAAGCACCAAAGCCACATTGAAGCTATAAAATGAGATGGGAGCTAGAATATAGGGTATGAGAACCTTGCCATTCTTCCTCCAAGGCACCTCTTCATGTCAACCCTCTCTCCCTATTCTCATGACTCCTCCACTGATCCAGCCCTCCAGATAAGTTCAGCTGGCCTTCTGGAAATTTCACGTAAGGATTATTTAACTCAAAATACAAGAGCAGCTCCCCATTAAATAAAAAAATTAAATCAAAATTCTTCAACCGGCCACTTAAGGCCCTTCATCAATGCTGCCACCTTTACCCAACCACCTCTCTCCAAAATGACCCTCCTGGATTTGCAGAACCACTACAGTATGCCCAGACTGGGTTCAGGACCTCTTTTTCAGTTTGGTTCGTGCTGTTTTCCTAAAAGCATTTTAGTATGCACTTTGTCTCGTGTGTCTTACCCATCTTTATAATGTTGCCTTATCACAGTGCTCTAGATTTGTACATATGCCTTTATTGCAAGCCAGAGAAAGTCATGACGTTTACTTCTTTGAATTTCCCTCATTGTTGAGGATGTCATATGTCTGCAGTAAATGCTTATTAAGACTGTAAAACCATGGGATTTAGATGAAACTAGTAGGAATGAAAAGTAAACCTTGGTATATGAAGTAAGTTACAGGGATTATATTAATACAGAATTGAGGTGCTCTCCAAGAATTTGGAAAAAAAGATGGAAGGCAAGGGGCTAAATAAAGTCTACACACTTAGCATTAAAATTTCCAGCAAACTTTCCTTATCCAGGTAGAAAACTGGTGTATTTTTTTTTCTGAAGAAATTATATGCCCCCAGGGGAAAAAATATCTTCAAAAATTGACAGTTGGTGTTCGCCCAATGGAACTGTCAGCTTGCCATTCAACCACCCATGATAAAGTTTGCTAGTTACGAACACCGTCCATCACCGTCCATCACACAGAGCTTATCATCCACTCTTCAGTGTTTTATTCTTAAATTTAAATGAACACATAAGGATAAATAGGTATTTGAGGAGAGCCTCTGATATGAAATAGAAAGATCTAAACAAGCAAACAGAAGAAGAAGAACTTAGAGAAATCAGAGACCATGCAGTAAACTTCAAAAAGCAGCTATAATATTTTTAGAGTAATAGGAGGAGATGTTACAATACAAAATAAGAATGAGTTTTTGAAATTAAAAATATGCCCAAAATTAAAAAAATCAATATACATTTTAAAAGATAAATAACAAAGATTTCTTAGTAGAACAAAAGAAGATAAAGAAATAGGAAATAGAAAAGGAAGTTATGGAAAATTAGAAGACCAATCTAAGAAAAAATAGAAATACAGATGCACTTGTGGAGACCATGTGACTCTTTTCTGGAGTGAAGGTGCCTTCACCCCCTGGGTCAGAAAGAGAGGGTCTTTGTAAAATGTAGATGTGGATTCTGTAGGTCTGAGGTTGAACCTGAGATTTTTGCATGTCTGACAAGCTCCCGGGTAAAGTCTGTGCTGGGTCCATGGACCACACTTTGAGTAGCAAGGCTGTGGTCTAGGCCATCTCTGGATCTTCCCTACACCCACCACTGATATCTAAACCATTTGCAGAGTGGGGCCTTGAGGCAGCGGGGCAGGACAGGGGCGGGGTGGGGTGGGGAGGAGGTGAATATTCCTCAGATCTCTGTGCACCCAAATCTGAACTCTTTACCTTTTCTCCAGAACGTCCTTCCCTTAATTATTCTGTCTTATTCAATTACTGACACCTCTATCCTTCCAATTTCTCAAGCAGGGAACCTGTGCATCACTTCCCTCCTCTCTCTTAACTGCCCTAATCTATTTTTCTGTAGATCCTGTTTCCTAAATACCTCTCTCACTGTCTCCTGCTCTCTCTGCCACTGCCTTCAAACAAGGCCTCCCCAGGTCACACCTTAGCTGTACCACAACTTCCTCACTACCTCTGGGTCTGAGACTTGGCTCTGCAGGGATGCTTGTAGAATGCAAACATGACCTCCTATGTAAAATACCCTCATAATTCTCCATTATTTAAAAATAAAATAAGATCTAAACTCATTAAAATAACATTTCCTGGTCCTTCTGGACCTGACTTCCTTTCCCTTTAAAAAATTTCATCTCCCACAAACACACACTGTTGCAGCCACGTTTAGCTCTCTTGTAATTGGAAAGCTTTGGATGTACCATTTTCTCTGTCTGAGACTCCCAATCCCCCTACTTTGCCTGGAGAACTCCTATACATTCTGTAAGACTCAGCTGGCTCTTGGGAAGCCTGCATTGCCCTTCCCAGGCAGAGGTAATTCTGTTCTCTATTGCTTTTGTTGTTGTGTTTTTGTTTTGGTCCTTATCAACGTTCTGATTACAGTGACGCCTTCTTACCCAGCAATTCCCCTCATGTGAACTTCTAGTATACTGGAATTTACTTTCGTATATACTTTTGATGACCACAAAATTTTCCTTTGTTAACTGAGTCACTCATGAATTTCGTTTGTGCATTGTGTTGAGGATTATTAGAAATGGTGGGGGCTGAGGATTCAAATAGAAAAAGGAGGTGAAGTGAATGGTACAGAAGAAGCAAGGGGTGTACAAAGATATCTTAGAAAAGTTAAAGGAAGAAGAAAGGAGAAGATAATTCTGATTCTTTTCTGTAAGGAGGGAAGGAGGAAGAGAAGGGAGCTGATAGTTCTGTAAGAAGAGCTAAGAAGCTGGGAGGAAGAGGAGGGAGGAAGGTGACACCAGGGGGCAGGGTTGGGAGCACAGGTCAGCAGGCCATGCATTATTGATGAGCAACACACTGCCCATGCAGATGGAGAAGCAGAAAAAACCCCAACTCCACGTACCATGTGTAACATCTGCAACAAAGCAAAACACATTGGCATGCACCTTGTTGTAGATGCCAAAGACTGGAAACCAAGAGTGCAACAGACCTCTTGACAAACTTAAGATGTGTAAGTGTCATGGATATTATTAGTGTTCTGAATTAATAATTTTATTTTAATGAATGCAAAAAAACCCGTGTATTACGGCTTTCTTAGGTGTACTCTCACACTCGGTCCCCTCCCATGGAGCAGCTCCTAGAGCAAACCCTCCCTTTCTCTGTTTTCTCAGCTCCACCTCGAGGAGGAGTTTGTTCCCTTTGGCTTGCCTGCGCTTGGGGACTCTAGGATTTAGATCGAATCTTGCTTCCCACCCATCCGTGGGGAGCTCTTCCCTGCTTCCTGGCACGACCTTGCCTGGTTCTCAGACATCAGTTTGCTTTTGCCTCACATCCCCAGCTGCAGGTCAGATGTCCCCTTCCTCACTCAAAGTCCTCAATGCATGTCTCTGTTCTGGAATCCTCTTCCATAAAAGGGGAGATTAGACACCCCTGATATTCCTGGTGCCCATGGTTTTTAAGTCAACTGTGGATTCTTCTATCATTTCTTACTTTAAGAAACCCAAGTTCAAGTGTAGAAGAAGAAGGAGGGTTATACTTATTTACATGATAACCACAGTTTACATTTAGTGGACACTTATCAAATGCCAAAGACCGGATGTGTTAAACATTTTGTATACTTTCAGTGCTGTTATTATTATCTTTCTGCTGATGAAGAAACAGGGCCACATGGTCAGAAAGTGATGGAGCTGGATTTTGAACCCACGTGAATGATCTTCCCTAGACCTGACTTTGGAGGGGAAAATCTGCAACGTATTTCACTTTGTATTCCTACCATTTTGTAGAATGGCTAATATGTAAAGGGCACATGAAGAATCTTTGTGGAATGCATTCTGAATTAGGGAGGAAATGGGAGCTTTGCCAGCCAATGAAAGACAGGGTTTCAGGTTAATAGAAGATTTACTCTGGGAAAAGGAGAGAGGAGAATATTCACCTTCTAAGTCTGAGGTCATGGATTCTAAAACTATCTTAATTTGTCTTTGCTGAAGAAATTCCGAATAAGGCAGGTAAACAGGATGAGTGATAATGGTGTGGAAACAGCGACTGATTTTTATATTGCTTCCACCGAATCACATGCAGACTGTCTGACTTGTCTATTGATCTCAGCTAGAGTTGAGCAGGTGGGCTGGATGTAAAATTCCCTAACTCGTCATTCCAAAGTCAGTCAGACCTTGAAAGCATATTTCTTTCTTTTCCTTCTAGCATGAGGGACAGTTAGGAATTGGATGGCTAGATTGGGAGCAGAGAAATTATCTTTACTTTGTTTAATAATAAACACATTAGTAACACAGGAAAATTCTGTTAAAAAAAAAGTAAGTTCTTACTGAAATCATGCTGGAGACATCTGTTATTGCACTTAACAAATTTGCTGAGTGCAAGTAACCTTTAAGAAAATAGAATCATGAAAATAGTTATGTTCAAAGCTCAGAGTTAGAATTGTCCTTTGTGTTGGAGGATTCTAACCCATCCTATTTTATCCTATTCTTAAAGTTGACAAATATTTCACGAAGACAAGATCTCCCTCCACCCCCGCCCCCGTACCAAACTGTTAAGCTTTTAAACAAAGCTTGAACTAATGAAACTTTAAAAAAATGTATTCAACTTGAAATGCGCTGTGGTATGACACCTGTTTCTTAAAACGAATAACAGAATAACAAAAAACTCATCAGTTGACTTCAGTATCACCTCAAGAAAATAGCAGCTTGCCCGCTAGTTTTGCTAGTTTTGTTCTTGTGGTTGAATAGAACAGGTGTAAAACAGTGTTACATCTCTCCATAATATCAAGTTGCAGAGCCTACTTAAGGGAGTAATTTTTAAGTTCAATGGTATTACATACCTTCACATTGTTGTGCAACCATCACTACTCTCTATCTCCAGAACTTTTTTTCATCTTTCCAAAGTGAAACTCTGTACCCATTAAACAATAACTTACCATTCTCCCTACGCTGCATCTCTGGAGACCGCCATTCTACTTTCTGTCTTTAGGGTCTTCCTATGAGTGGAATCATGCCGTATGCGCCCTTCTGTGATTGGCTTATTTCACTTAGCATAATGTCTTCAGGGTCCCTCCACGCTGTAGCATATGTCAGAGTTTCCTTCCTTCTTAAGGCTGAATAACATTCCGTGATATGCGTGCAACACGTTTTGTTTTTCCATTCATGTCGGTCAGTGAACACTTGGCTTGCTTCCACGTAATGCTGCTGTGAACATAGTTGTCCAAATATCTCTCTGAGTTCCTGTTTTCCAGTCTTTCGTGTATATACCCAGAAGTAGAATTCCTGGATCATATGGCAATCCTATGTTGAATTTTCTGAGCAACTGCCACTGTTTTACAGTAACTACCATTTTACATGCTCACCAACAGTGTACAAGCGTTCCGATTTTTTCACATCCTCACCCAGTACTTACTATGTTCTGCTTTTGTTTGATAGTAGCCATCCTATGAGTGTGAAGTGGTGTCTCCTTGTGGTTCTGATTTGTATTTCCCTGGTGATTAGTGATGTTGGGTATCTTTTCGTGTGTTGTTTGGCTATTTGAATATCTCCTCTGAAGAAATGTCGATTTTCTTTGCCCATTTCTTAATTGCTTTATTTGGTTTTTGCTGTTGAGTTGTAGGAGTTCTTTACATATTCTGCATATTTAACCTCTTCTCATATATATGATTTGCAAATTTTTTCCCATTCTTTGAGTTGCCTTTTCACTCTGTTGATAGTGTCCTTTAATATACAGAAGTTTTTCATTTTGAAGCAGTCCAATTTATGTATTCTTTTTCTCTTTTGTTGCTGTGCTCTTGGAGTCACATCAGAGAAATCATTGCAGAATCCAATGTGATGAAGCTTCCCCCTATGTTTTTTCCTAAGAATGTTATGGTTTTATCTCCTATATTTAGGTATTTGGTTCATTTTGAGTTAATTTTTCTATATAATATAAAGTCAGGGTCCAAATTTATCCTTTTGCATGTGGATATCCCATTTGCCCAGAAGCATTTGCTGAAAGGTGGCTACTTCTTAAGCAAGAATTGTTTTAGTGGATGTTTCCAAAGCAATTTCTTACCATTTCAAAGGTCGAACAGATAATGATTAAGTTGTGCATCACTTAGAAGTAGATTTTGACCTCTCACGAGTTGAAGAGTCCTGAAGATCTAAGATCATTTACATCCCTCAGGAAGAAGAAATAACGTAGCCTCCTAGGGCAAAGAAGGAAGATATGAAAACTGCAGGACATCCCACTGGTCAAAGTACGTCTGCCTGGTTTGCTTTTTCCAAACGGCCACACTCAGTTGGGTAGAGCGGCCTCCCTCCTACCTGACAACCTTGGAGGTTGGTGAGGAAGATGTCCTCACTTTTTCTTTGGAGTTTGGTTATTTTATTGACATTTGCTGAATCACATGGTGAAGCTGGAGGACTTGCGCTGCAGAGACAAAAAAGAAATACTGACCTCCAACAGTAAGTAGACACATGGATTATTTCTGCTGATGGACTAGGGTGGGTCCTCATCAGTTTTCACAAATAACCAGGTAAGCAAAGGTGTAATTTTTCTTGAGGAAAACAATGATGTTAAAAACAGATAGGGGAAAACAGTTGTATGGTTGTATGGAAGTATCTTTTTATACACAAACTTTCCATTTATCATTTTGCAAATTAGGCAAGCATACAATTACTAGGAGATATCTCCAGGAAATTTGCAAAGAAAGAAATGGCAGATGGGCAGGGAGAATTTGGTTGAGTTGACCACAAAGCAAAGGTGTATGCAGTCTGTCGTTAGTCGCTGAGAAACTCTGTTCTTTAGACTTCAAAGCTATGTGCCATAATCACTGATACATTCTCTGGCTTGGATTATGCAGACCTCGAATGACTGCAGAGAGAGGGAATTTAGTGTTTCTTACTGGATCAGCTCAAAACATTGAATTTAGAACTGGATCCCGGGGAAAAATTAAATTAAATGATGAAGACCTTGGCGAATGTTTACATCAGGTAATACACTGGAAATGCATTGAAGTAGTTTTGTATATTTGTATATGGTTACTTGATTGAACAGGCCTATGGGGTTTTTTTGGTTTTTTAAAATTTATTTTATTATTATTTTTTATACAGCAGGTTCTTATTAGTTATCTATTTTATACACATCAGTGTATACATGTCAATCCCAATCTCCCAATTCGTCACACCACCACCACCACCCCCTGCCACTTTCCCCCCTTGGTGTCCATACGTTTGTTCTCTACATCTGTGTCTCTATATCTGCCTTGCAAACCAGTTCATCTGTACCATTTTTCTAGATTCCACATATATGAGCTAATATATATTTGTTTTTCTCTTTCTGACATACTTCACTCTGTATGACAGTCTCTAGGTCCATCCACGTCTCTACAAATGACCCAATTTTGTTCCTTCTTATTGCTGAGTAATATTCCATTGTAGATATGTACCACATCTTCTTTATCCATTCGTCTGTCAATGGGCATTTAGGTTGCTTCCATGACCTGGTTATTGTAAATAGTGCTGCAATGAACATTGGGGTGCATGTGTCTTTTTGAATTATGGTTTTCTCAGGGTATATGCCCAGTAGTGGGATTGCGGGGTCATATGGTAATTCTATTTTTAGTTTTGTAAGGAACCTCCATACTGTTCTCCATAGAGCTGTATCAATTTACATTCCCACCAACAGTGCAAGAGGGTTCCCTTTTCTCCACACCCTCTCCAGCGTTAATTGTTTGTAGATTTTCTGATGATGCCCATTCTAACTGGTGTGAGAAAGAGGCCTGTGTTAATCTGTACTTTGAATCTTTAGCACAGGGAACATATCGGAGGTGAAACAAGTCCTTGGAAAGAACAATGCCCTAGGGTTAATGAGGGGTACAGGTAGTATTTCTAGCAGGAAGTGGCTCACTGTGTAGGCTTATTTACTGTAATCCACAGAAGGTGCAGAGGGTGATAGTGGGGCCTCTTTACAAGGGGACCGAGGATGGAGGGGGACCATAGAAAGTGGTAGATGTGACCAGTTTACTTTTGCCACACAACAGACTTGGCCAGTTATTCTCCTGTCTTATTGAATGCTTTCAGTGCTCATTATTTTCTGCATCACGCAGGCCTGTCCGTCATAATGTTAGAAGTTGGTATTTAGAGCTGCTTATGGGCTGTCCACTGTGCTCAGCACTTTGTGTGCATTGTCTCCTCTAACCCTCACAGCTGCCCCATGAGGTTGGCGTTACGATTACCCCTTCAGTAAGGGAGGTAGAGGAACTCTGCAGCCACATGTCCAAAGACATACATTAAATGGCTGAGCCAAGATTTAAAACCTGAACAGTCTCATTCCAAGCCAGGCCTCTTTACGTGCATTCTAAAGGGAAAATATGCAGATGGAAAATTCCTTGATATATTGTCACTGAAAGGGTAAATGGAATTATGCCACGGCCATTTTAGTCCAATGTTTATTATACGTGGCATTGTTCTGGTTTTTCTAATAATGGGCAAGACCTCGGGGCTTAAAATAGAATATACTACTCAAATTTTAAAAATGTTATTCTTATATACATGATTCTTTCACTAGCGTTCTCTTCCTCCTCCTTTTTCTTCTCCTCCTTTTTCAAATTAGATCCAGGAAAACAAAGATGATATTACGAACTTAAAAAGAGGTGCAGTTGGTCTGCCTCAGAATATTTCCAGTCAAATCCACCAGCTCGATTCCAAGGTGAGTCTGACCTCCCCACCCTCAGAGCAAATGGGTTCTCCTTAATTCAACCTTGTAAATAATTCTTTTTCAGAAGATATACCAAACGTGTATCCTCTTTAGAAATGTAGTGCTGTGATCGTGGGCTTTTTGGTTAAATGACCCAGCTCTAGTAGAGGGTGTAGAGGTGGTGATGGACCGCGGTTGGAAATTCTGTGACCAGAGCTTGTGGCGTAAGTCGGCTTTGCTCACGTGCTGATAGCACAGGGTGGTTGGATCACTGTCACTTAGGAAAATTCCCAGAGTCACCAATGCACAGAGAATCAACGAGACGACTTATCATTGGGTTGTACTTCTTAAAAAAAAAAAAAATGCATGCCATAGAAGAGAGTAGGAAGGAAGGGAAGCCTGGAAGGGAGAGAAAGGAGTAGGGAAAAGGCAATAAGAAAAGGAACAAACAGATAAAGTAAGTCCGCAGCAGAAGGTATTAGGAAAATATGTCACAGGCTAACATTATATGTGACGTGCCTTTGAACCAGCTAACGGATGTTTTCTCCTCCCTACTGCTAGCTCGTGGATCTTGAGAGAAAATTTCAAAGGTTACAGCAGGTAAGTCCCGTAACTACTAGATAGCCAACATCTTTCATTGAAAATACACTAGAATCATTGATGGAGCTGGTATTCTTAAGGTGGATGGAGAATCAATATCAAGGACTTTGCTTTTTCCGTGATTTAATTCTCATCACAATGAAAAAAAATTTTTTCGGAGTATAGTTGATGTACAATGCTGTATTAGTCTCTGCTGTACAGCAAAGTGACTCAGTTATGCATCTACATATAGCCACTCTTTTTTAGATTCTTTTCCCATATAGGTCATTACAGAGTATTGAGTAGAGTTCCTTGTGCTCTACGGTAGGTCCTTATTAGTTACCTGTTTTCTATATAGTAGTGTGTCTATGTCAATCCCAATCTCCCAATTTATCCCTCCCCCCACCTTTTCCTCCTGGTAACCATAAGATTGTTTTCTACATCTGTGACTCTCTGTTTTGTAAATCAGTTCATTTAATTCTCATCACAAGTCATGCTTCCCAGGACACAGATGAAGCAAAGTGAGCCTCAGAGAGATGAAGGTCGCTGGGCATGTGAAGTCCTCTGACTCTGAGTTTAGCCGTCCATGTGCTCCGCCTCTTCTGCTGGCGCTTTTTAACCGTGCAACTTCAGGCTGAAGCTGGTTAGCTAGCGTCCACCCAACTTGCCGATTCTGGCATCCAGGCCTCGGCTTTCCAAGGCCTTACATTTTCTCTAACGTTAAACTTAGAAGTCTAAGCTGTATCTCAAAATATTCCAAATCTTAAAAGTATATTTGCCGGTAATTAAATCTGAACAATTGATTAGAATAAACCTTCCATAACTTTACTACATGCTTGTAAACTAGTCCTTGTGATTTTAGACTTCTTATCCCTTTTGTAGGGAGCTGACATTTTTGAGACTTTCATGGGAGCTGTAAGCTTCCACGCAGAGAAACGCATAGAAGGTCTCCATATTTTAAATTTTGAACAGAAGCAAGGGAATCCCAGGTTAAGAATCCCTGCTCTAATGTTCTTGGTCTGTTTTTGATTATGCTTCACATGTTGTCCTCTACTTCGGTGTTTTACATTTGGTGAACAAGTTCATGCATTCTTTTTGCTGGCTTTGGTAATAAATTGCCCTCTCAGCCTTTTATCTTTTTATGGAGTAGCTGAGGAATTAGAAATGAGCAGGGCGCAGCACGAGAGTTTTCAGTCTCCTAGAGTGCTTCTTCATTCCCACCAAAGGTCAAGAACTGGAGGCCATGGTCCAATTAGCTCAGACTGTCCTCCCTCTGCCCATCCCCCCGGGAAGAGTTTTTAATGATTTAGGAATGGAAGTGCCTGCCTGCCTTTGGATGGGGCAAGTGCGCTCTGGGCACCACAGTCCCCCGAGTTCCCTATTGTCTTCCTCCTGACTGCTTGCGGATCCCACTTCCTGCTGGGCCCCCGTGGGCTTTTGAGTTTTTCATCCTCAGCGTTGTCGTGTATGCCAGAAAAAACTCTAAGTGAGTCTGTGGTTAATTTTTAATAGTATCCTGTGATGGACAGAGCTAATGTGGTACTGGCCCAAAGATAGACAGAATAGTGCAAGAAAACAGAGGCCAGAAAGAGACCCCCAAAGGTATGGGCACCTGACTTATTACAAAGGTGGAGAGAGAATGGGCTTTGCACTAAATGGCGCTGAGTCAGCCTGCCATCCTCTGCTCTCAGTTTCATCTGCAAACGGAGGGAACAGACTTCATTTTCTCTCTGAGTCACCAAATATTTTTTTTTAATGTGAAGAGTAATTTGCCCCATCTTAATTTTTAAAACAGAATTAGACAAAGATTAGGTGAAATTAACGGGATAGCTTTCCTTGCATAATCACTTGTCCTCTCTAAAGAAGTTTCCTCTGCCCCCAAAGGCATTACATATCTTACAAGACTGGAACTGGTAGCTGACATAGGGTAAGATTCCCCAGGTTCTATAGACAAAGGCAGGTCTGTCTGTGACTCTGGTCTGAAAGCAGTCATGTGAGCACGAGACTGGAGGGTGTATCTAACAGGCCACATTTCCAATAAAGGGTCCTGGAGTGAAAAGAGTTCAGTTATCTTAACCCAGGGGAGGAGGGGTGGCAGCAAAAGATGATCCTATTTCAAATGCTTATCTGGAGGCACCAAAGATAAGAACAACAGCAACAGAACCGGAACAAGAGAAACGTCCATGTGATTCCCACAGCTGAAATCTGGACCCGTGTCCACCAACGTACGTTTGTCAGGTGAACAATGCTTTCCCAAAGAGTAGAGTGAGAATCCTCGCCTGCCACTCATGCCTCATCCCATCCCTGGTTAAATGCACGTTAATAGTGAAGGAATGTGAATAGGCCTGATGATATCAAACGCTTTGTTTTTTCATAAGAGAGTTGATATGAAGAAGAATTTAAGTAATGGATTGAAAGTCTGGAGGAAGACCCTCCATTGATCAGGAGTAACATGTAGTTTTATACACATACCCGCTCTGGAACACGGAAAGCACGATTGTCTCGCTGACCCTCCTGTCTTTGTTTCAGACACACGACAGAAAGGTCTGCAGCAGCAATCCGTGTCAGCACGGGGGAACCTGCCTCAATCTCCAGGATTCCTTCTTCTGTATCTGTCCCTCACAGTGGAAGGTGAGTCACTCGGGCTTTGGTTAAGGATGGTGAGTCAGCATCGGTGGTTTCCTTGGAGTCCTTCAGACATATTTAATTCTCCATCCAAGGTTTCTAGGATTCTGTGGTCTCCTGAATCAGAATGAATGACACCATGTACGCCAGCATCCAAACAGCGGCGGGCATGATTCTATCCCCCACTGAATACTAAGCCATCTTAAGGAGGGTTCACTGGATTGGATACGACATGTTATTCGGGCTAGCATGAATTTAAATTGTTCAGCCTTGAAAGTACTGAACAAATCTTGATATAGCCTGTACATTTTCCTGCCCTTTTCTATTAATGGTGAACATGTTCCTGACATGTGCATTAAAAAGAAATTATGTGACTATTCCCAGGCAGAGCTCCATAGCGAAATGAGGGTTAGCCTGTATAAGGATTCTTCTCTTGTGACTGGTGTGATCCGCGAAGAGCTCTTTGTCTCTGTTGGGCCATACCTGAGTTCCAGAGGAAGGATGACTGGAGACCAGTCTCAATTTTAATGTATTTGGCTCGACCAAGGATTTCTTTCCTGTCCGTGTTTAAATCCTTCATCGTATCCTGTGAAGACTGGCCCCGGATGCCTCTGTGACCTGCGACACTTGACTTTGTTCTTTGTCTGAACGCAGGGTCCTCTGTGCTCCGTTGACGTTAACGAATGTGAGATTTACTCAGGAACACCCTTGGGCTGCCAGAATGGAGCCACGTGTATAAATACAGAAGGAAGTTACAGGTAACTTTTTTTCTTTCCTTTTTTTTTTCTTAAACCAGTAAGTATTTATTTTTCATACTCACAGGTCTGCATATTAGCCACGGTGGCTCTGCCTCATTTCGGTTTGGTCTGCGGGTCTCGTTCTTAGGTGTGGGCTGGAGGTGTCCCAGCTGCCTGAGAAATGTCCTTCTCATGGCCAAGGTCAAAAGCCCCCAGAGAGTTAAACAGAAATATGTAACGTCTCTTAAAGCTTTAGCTCAAAACTGTCACTTTTGCCTGTTTTTTTGTTTTTTTTTAAAAATATTAGGGTGTGTTTTTTAAGGACTAAGACATCCCCTGGTTAAAAGTGTCCAAGATTAAGTATCTGTATTACCAGCAAAATTAGGTGCTCCATGGGGAAGTCACGTGGTGCTCATTGAACATACACATAGCTATTGACTTAGATGGAAGAAAGCTTGTGTGACCTCAGCTCTCACCCCATGAAGAAATTCTTTCTCTGGAATCTCTGAGGAACGGGAAGGAGGCCACCATGGCTGGGGTAGAGTGAGGATGGCCCGGGGCAAGATGAGGCTGAAGGGTTAGTAGGAGTCACAGCATCAAAGCGGCAGCCACTGAGGAGCCTTACATAGAAGAGGGAGGGACCCCCACCCCCACCCCCCGCATACCAGCGAGCCCCTGCTGCCCTCACTCCACAGAGCGGAGAGCTGACAGATCACATCAGGACATCTCCATTCAAGCGCTAAGTGCAGTGTTAGCCGTAACCAGAGCAGAGATTGAACCGAGGTTTTCTTCACGCGGTTAGCGCTCACTGTCTTTCTTCAGTTGGCCATCAGGCCCTCACCACAGTCGTCAGGCCTCCCCCATCTTCTCTTCTGATTGCCTCTGTCACATGGCTCGTCCGCAGCACTGTCGAGCTCCACTCAGGCATCGCCCTCTGCGGGAAAACTCCCCTTCCCTTACGAAGCCGACTCAGGTATCCCGATGCGTCCATGCTCCCTTCAAACTCTAGGAATGTTGGTCTTTAAAGCTACACTGGCTGATGCACTATCTTGTTAAATAATCAAGTCCAAACATGTATGGCAGGTCAATGTCAGACTGTTTCTGTAGTTTCTTAAAAATCACTTTAAAAAACCCTCAAACCTCTAGACATTATCTTTCCCTATAGTTTGGTGGATCTCCTATATTCTGTGATTATTAAAAGATAAAGAAATTGGTTCTGTTATGACAAAATCTCTGGGTGTGACCTCACTGGAGTAAAGAGCAATTATTTACTCTCTCGCTAGTGTCCCTGATGTCTTGTTCTTCAAGTCCCTTGTAACAATCCATTCTGACCTTTCCAGCAAAAATGAGCACAGTAATTTTGGTTTTGGCCTTGTCATCTGTTAACACATGATTTTCTCAAAGAGCAACCGCAATCTTCCTCTTTTTCATTTAGTTGATCCTTTTGTTCTTTTGACCTGATGTTAAAAATGTTTGCTCATTGCAAGTTACAAACTTCACTCATTCAGGCTTCTGGTGGATGTGTCTGTGAGTTTAAGTGTCACGCACATTGTACCGCCTGTGATGTAAATGAACTATTACATTATTAAAGAGCCTTTTGCTCTCTGGATTTTGTTTCTCATTTAAAGGAACCCCCTGATCCCTGCTTTTATAAACATTCAAGCTTGGGCCAGATCCAGAATGCAGGTCTAATCTTTCATTGCCTTGAAAGCATTATCTCCTCATTTCTGTTTATGGGCATTTATCAATGAGAATTGCTGCTTGCAGATATCAGTGGCAAATCACTCCTAGCATGAATCATCCCGCCTTCCCGTTACTGAGGAATGTCCTGGAGATTAGTTCTCACTCTTGATCTTGTGTTATCATCACTGTCTTCTGGAGTCTTGCAAGTCAACACAATAACAGATGTGTGCAGCAGGGAGTGGAGACCCATAGACGAAGGCAAAATCGTTTTTTTCCCCCCAGGACAAACTTGTATTTTTACCCCTGCAAAACGGAAAAGAAAAGAAAAATTTTAACACAAGTATTTGCTGCATGTCAGAGGTTAATTTTTCCAGATACAAACGAGAAGGAGGGAGGGAGGGAGGGAGGGGGAGAGAGAGAGAGAGAGAGAGAGAGGGGAGGGAGGCCATTGTATTTGTTGAGAGCTGCCTAAATGGCAGATTCACCTGGATAGGGCAGCACTGAATTATTTCCTCTTGCACCGTCCTATCAAAGAAAGCCCGGGGCCTGATTGTGCTGACCCTGGGAATGGTTTTGGTTTCTAGTTTCTGCCCTTCATAGCGTTGCTGGAGTACGCTAGGGAGCACAGCACTTCACTCTGGTTTCTTCTTGCTGTGGGGATGCTTTATGAAGCCTCACAAATTCCAGCTGATTATCTGTGACCTAAATACTTTCATTCAGGCATATGATGAAGTCTTTCTGAAGGAATAAAAGAGCATGTATCGAAAAATGTACATGAGCATAAGATTAAACGCTTGCTCTGTGGAATCTATGTGGAATGAAACAAAGATCCTTTAGATATTTTCTCGAGTTCTACTGATTACGTGAGGTGAAATCCTTGTTAATCCGTAGCTTCCCTGAGACTAGAAGCCCCTTCTGGAAACTTCTGTGGGCAGTGGATGAAGGCAAGCTTGAGACCCTGTCGGGTAATCTGGGTGTGCAGACATGTGTCTGTGGCGAGCAGGGTTTGCTCTGGATTTGCAGGCTTCTCCATTCTCTGACTCTTAGAGCCCACTCACTTGAGGGAGACAAAGGAGTCTTTATTTACGGGGATTCATGACTTTTAATTATAAAGACCTTTGAAAGACAAAGCGCTATGCAAATACTAATTCATTGGAAGCCCCATTTCACAGAAAAATTTCTGGTAAAAATTCTTTCTTGGAGTAACGAAAGTAGAGCAGGAAAAACCATCGTCTGTTTCCCCGACTCCTGTGGCTCGTGGTCTTGTCCCAAGCGCTCAGACAGCTCACAGGTAATGTTTTGCCAGTTCTCGATACTGTTATTGCCTCTTTATTCTGAAGAAGTGATTCCTATTGTTTCCTGCTGACTATGGGTGTAAGACAGTCCGTGGGACCCACATTTGCCATGCATGGACGGTGCATGTTATATACCTCAGGCTCAGATCTAGAAGGCTTTCTAGGGCAAAAAAAAAAAAAAAAGTTGAGGTTTTTGTTTTTTCTCCAAGAACACAATGGTGTTTATCATATTTTATTTTACTTATTTCCATTCTTATCACTGGTAGATTTTAAAACAGGCAGAGCTTATGATGGAGGATCATCTGGTTTTAGCTCAGATTGTAGTTAAGTATTAAACGTATTACATCTTTTAGTTAGTCAGTTATATTAATATTGAACCACGGAACCAACACAAGTTAAACTATGACCATGAAAATATATGTGACCTCGTCTCACCTGCCAAATGCACTTGCAGCGTTTTTGAAGATGGAAAAGCCTAGTTTTTCTTCTGCTGGGACCAAATCAGCCATAGAAGGTCGTTACAAAAGTGACTTCTTCAGGGAGGCATATAATTCACTACTCTTTTTCCTTAAGGGTGTATCCAGACACCTTGAGAATATACATTTTGCATGCAAACACTGTTACGTTAAAAAGACATGTAAAAATGGAAAGTCTTCAACTAACTGTCCCTTTCAGAACATGGGAATGCGATGTGGAAAAACAATAGTACAGGGATAACACTGACCTACGTTTTAATTCATCTTCTGCCAATTGCTAATTCTGTGCCTTGGGCAATTTGAACCTTGCCAATAAAATGGGATTAAAAATACTTGTCTTTGAGGATCATAGTAAGGAAATTGCTCTTGTATTTGGCTTCCTTCCTCCCCTTAGGCTTTCTTCTTCTCCTCGTGTTATCTAAACTTAATGAAAGAAGTATACTTTGTAGCTCATGAGGGAAGTGCTGTAGGATTAAAATATATTCTTCTCCAAATGACAATAGCAAGGGAGAAGGAAGAGAGAGGATTTAACTGCAGCTCTTCTCAAATTTCAAGTCCTTTTCCAATAGTAAAGCACTTAGTGATAAGATAAATGCACACTTTCCTGAGCACTTCCTACAGGAAAATGCCTTTAGACCCCAAGGTGAAAATAGTGTTCATAGATAGGCACTTATATTTTACAAGAAACAGAGGCAGAGGGAGTTATTATTACATGGTCTAAGGTGAAGAGTTAACAGGAAGGGTCAAGACCTAGGCAGTCTTGTCCCATGGGTTCCTGAATACTCAGGCTTCTCATACATCACAGACTCAGAAAGCTAGTAATCGTTGGTTTAAAGATTAAAAAAATTTTCTTTTGGTGGGTGGAGGTGCTGGTAAAATAAACTTTTAGCCAGGAAGCCACCTGGATCAGATCCTCAAATGTGTGCAAGAGATGGTCCAAAGTCCTGCCATCTCCAAGAGTCTAATTAAATTGTCTGAAAGAATATTCTGTGTAAGGCTGGGAGAGTGAAGAGGAAAGGGAAGAGAATATGAGAGGGGGAGTGTGGAAAAAGAGAGATGAGAAGAAGATAAACAGCTATGGGTAAGGAATGAATAATTGAATTTCTTTTGAAGTTTAATCATGTATTGCTGTCAATCTATGACCTTAATGAGAAAGGCAACCTTGGAATGCTCAGAAATGTGATTTATTAATGGAACAGGTTTTACAGAATTAGATATTGATGTTGCAAATTGCATGGGACACACTTATACCAAAAAAGTATTTATCTGAAATGCAAATTTTAAACCGGGCATCCTGTATCTTTATTTGCTAGGCCTGGCAACCCCACATGTGAGTGCCTGAATGGTATTCACCATACTCTGACTCTCCATCTCTGGCCACATTCGTTGGTCTCTTTCTTCCTGAGAACCCACTCGAAGGTGCCACCACTGCAGTTGTTTCTGGGGCCTCCACGGCTACACAGAGTTCTGTGCCCAGAGTGTGGCTCCCAGAGCTTCTCCAACAGCCAAGCTCCCCTTTCCCTCACTGCCAATCACACACTTGTTTTTATCCATGGACATCAGCTGAGCTCTTTGTGCCTCAGCACATATCGTTAAAAGCGCTTCTTTAGGGCTTCCCTGGTGGCGCAGTGGTTGAGAGTCCGCCTGCCGATGCTGGGGACACGGGTTTGTGCCCCAGTCCGGGAAGATCCCACATGCCGCGGAGCGGCTGGGCCTGTGAGCCATGGCCGCTGAGCCTGCGCTGCTCCACAACGGGAGAGGCCACAGCAGTGAGAGGCCCGCGTACCGCCAAAAAAAAAAAAAAAAAGAGCTTCTTTACCAGGTAGACCGGCCCCTTTTCCAGAACACTCAGAAACTAGTTCACGGTCCATGGCCACACAGGTCCTCCTTGTACCTTGACTCTGCCCTCGGCCCCAATGGCCAGCATGGCTCAAGTCAGGCAAACAGTGCCCTGCGGGCCTGGCTCTCAGTCCATCAGCTGTGCTCAGACCTGTGTAAAGAAGTGTAGCTCAGTGATTCCTCTACCTCCCCCACCCACTTCCCCCAGCCATCTCACACCATCCACGTTCCCTCTGAAGCTGCAGGACAGATATAAAACTAACTCAGCAACTTTAAGATTAGGATAGCTTAAAACAACTTTGCTTATTTGATTATTACTGAACTGAAATCTCATGACAAAGCACCCACAGCTAGTTTAGGTAATATGTGTTAATTACATCTTGTGAGTTACAATGTGACAATGAAAGAAATGTTACTATGTTAACTCCTGTCTTATGGATAGAAGTGTTGCCCTTGTAGTATAATCATCATCATCATAGACTCTGAGATGTGGATATACCACTGTCCGTGAGGTTATGCAAGCCTAGAGAATATTCGGGAATTTATCCTTTCAGTCAAGGTCACCTGTGCTTACTGGCGTGTCCAGCTGGTTGGCCTATGAACGGCTGCGATGATCTCTCCCTTTACCGTCCTGATGAACTCCGTCCCCCTTAGTTTATAGATGGCTGACCTTTGAAAGAACTGTTTGATGACCTGATAGCAGAAGAATTTATAGTGGTAGTCGTGCCCTCTCACCCCATATTTGAGATGATAACACGTTTACTCAATCTGCCACTTAAAGAAGCACACGGTGATTTTCTCCCAAGACGCCAGCCAGGAAGTCTGGTTTGCTGGTTTATGATTCCACGTGAAGATCACTGACCCGCAATCGGAATTACTGCTATTTTTTTTATTGACGCTAAGAAACAGGTCCTGACGTTGTGCTCTGTGTGACCAACAGTTGTCTCTGCTCGCCTGACACCCACGGCCCCCAGTGTGCATCCAGATACGATGACTGTGAGGGGGGTTCCCAGGTGCGCTGTGTCCACGGCATCTGCGAGGATCTGGTCCGAGTGCAGGCTGGAGAGGTGGGTGTCTTCCGGAGCGGGACCCCTCGGGAGAGGCCTGGGTATTAGTTCCTCGCTCTGCGTAGCTGTGTACAAGCTGGACCCTGTGGGGCTGCAGAGGGGAGCCACGTCCTGCCCTTAAGCCGGCCTCAGATGAGGAAGGTTGTGACCGTTGTCTATAAATAAACAGAAAACGGGACCCAGAGGTTGATTTCATTATATAAATCCGAGCTTTCTTTTTTTATGATTCGTCCATGAATCTCCCTGTGAGGCATGACCTTCTCTTGGCCTTGTGAGTTTTAATGTTGACAAGACATGGCAACACAAAAGGCCTGCCCTTGTTTGCAACCATTTTAAGGAATCTGGATTTTTCTGGCCCCTGAGCCCCTGTGACTGCTGCAGACTCCACTTCCCTGAGCGTCCCCTGTGCTCTGGGTCCTGGCGACCTTGATTCCTGGCCTTCAAGGTCACCCAGCCCTGGCCCACTTGGCCTTGCTGGAGACCTTCCGGTCTTTATTTTTAGTTCTATTTTTCTGCCCATGTGATGGAAAATGGTTCCCTTCCAGCCGTGGTGAGAGGGGTGGTGGTGGGTGGAACCTTCAAAAAGGAAACAAACAGAATTGACTTTCCAAGGTCTGTGCCTACATGGGTGTTTTTCCCTCTAAAACCAGAGCAGGCTGAGTTGATTGACTTTAATTATATTGACTTATAGCTCTTGATTGTTGTTACTCTTTCCCAGGCATCTCTGGGGGCAAATGACAGGTTTCCCTTATTCTAAAATAAAGCCGTTTCTCTTTTTTTCATGGCTGGTCTAAATGCTTAATCATATGGGAAGAAAAAGAGAAGCCACTCGATTGGTCTCGTGGAAATGAACGTTAGAGGAAAGATCAGCTGTGGGCTCGGAGAGATTTTCAAACGCTTTTCATGCTCATTTTCCTTGATTGCTTTTTCTCACACCCTTGTCGTCCTGCCAGCCCAAGTACAGCTGCCTCTGCGATGCCGGGTGGACGGCCCCGTCGAACAGCACGGCCTGCACGCTGGACAGAGACGAGTGCAGCCTCTGGCCCCCGCCCTGCTCAGCGCTTGTGCAGTGTTTCAACACACCGGGCTCCTTCTATTGTGGCGCCTGTCCCGCAGGTATATGGACGTGTCCCCACCCGGCCACAGATGCCTGGCAGCCAGGCAAAACGCCAGAACCGAGTTCCTTCCACTGCCGAGGGATAAGAATGCCATTTTCAGGACACCTTCCGATCCAGTTTCATGTCCCGATGCACTAAATCCCGCTCCAGGCCATCTTACTGCTGCAGCAATTCAACAGAAGAAATGGGGGGTTTGTCCCAAAGTGTGCCGGAGTCAGATCTCGGGGCCAGGGTTAGCCATAGAGTTCGGGAGGTCAAACGTTTGGTTGCTATGGCTGTGAACCGATTAGACTTGAGATCAAAAGACATGTGCTCTGGTCCCACGTTTCGTATGAACCAGATGATTGTAGACTTGGGCAAACTGAGCTCTGACTGTGTTCACTGGAGTCCAGTAGTCCTCACCTGGGTGTGTCGTTAGAAGACCCTGGGGCCTGGCTGTAAATAGGGTCGTCCAGCTCCATCACAGACCCAGAGAGACCGAACCTCCAGGGTAGGTCCCTGAGAATGTGGACTCAGGGCTCAGAGACTGCCTGGGTTTGAGTCAAAGCTTCATTTCTTACTGTGAGATCACCATCCTCCCTTCAAGGCATGCTTGCAGAGCACCTACTGTGAGCTGAGCACTGCTCTGGGTGCACTGGTAAGCGATCGACCAGACCCCAGAGAGTTTACAAGGCCCGTCTGCATGCACTCCCTGGGTGTTCTTAGAAAGCGGAACCCAAGGAGAATATAATAACGGCAGCTATTCCTTATGAGAATGTCATTAAGGCACTGTGCTAGGCAATTTCTAATTCATGCAGCTACAACAGAAACAAGAAACGGTAGGAATTAGTATTATTCCCATTTCGAAGTGTAAAAACTTGAACCTCAGAGAAGGTAAATAACTTGCCCAAGATCTAAGAGCTTAGCCTCAGTCAGGATCCAAACCCAGGTCTGCTTGGCTCTGGGTGAGAGCTGAGCTGCTGGGTTCTCCCTTATCCTCTCTTGCCAGGGAACCTCACGTGCCTGTTGGTTCACTTAGCAATGTCTGGTTTAGTGACTTTCTTCATCTTACATGTTTAGATCTTGTACAACTAGAAAGACACCGAAGAAAACACGTCAAGACCTTTTCCTTCTTAGTTCTCAGGGGCAAGCAAAATGTGCAAATAATCATGTTCTTGAAGGTAATTTGCCAATGACAGTCTTTAAAAACTAGAAATCAGAAAAGTAAATCATTTAAAGTATAACCTGGGCAAAGGTGTTCTTACATTTTTCTTTTCATTGTTGGAGAGGAAAAAGAGAAACACAAACTTTTTGTTTTCCTATCAGTCACCTTAGTTTTCCCTGAATATCAAAGCAATATATGCTCTTAAAAAATATAAAGAAACTATAAAATTATGAAAAAAACAACAGAAAAAAAATATAGTCATCACTCAGAACCACCACTAATGTTTGAACGTATTTCCTTCCAGCTTTTTTCTATGCATTCAATTATTCACCCACAAATACGATAATTTTCTTAGGTAGATTTTTAGAAGGGGTCCCTACTTAGATCAAAGAAAATAAATATTTTAAAGGATTTAAAATGTTTTAAAAATTCTTATAATTTTAAATCATTTCAATTGAGTAATAAAACTCAACAGTTGAATAAAACAGCTGTGTCTCAAGTAACATGATAATCCCTTCCTTCTTCAAGCCCCTTCTCCTGATGAGACCACTCTTAGCAACTGGTTCTCTCCTCTTCTGCCTTTTCCTTCACTCATACAAACACACAGACCTATATGCAGGTTTAAAAACAATTCTTTCCCCAAACTGGGATCACAGCTCTGCATATATTTCTAAAATTTGGTATTTTCAATTAAAATACATAAGGGAAAATTCTTTCAATGTGTGTGCACATGTTATTAAAATAGCTTTTAGCATCCAGTGGTATAGATGAGTCATAATATTTTCAGCTATGCTCCTATAGACCATTGAGAGTTTTTTTTCCCATTAAACAATGCTGCAGTAGATACCAGCTTACCTACATCTTTATGTACTGATAGTTTTATCATTGCAGAATAAGTTTTAAGAAGTGGAATTGTTAGTCAAAAGGTATGTATTTTAAAATTTTAAATGAATACTCCTAGATCTCTTTCCCGATAGGTTTTATTAATTTAACTTCTGACTAACAGCATATAAGACTACCCCATGTGCCCACCTCTTTGCCGGAATTTGATCGTAAGTATTTAAAACAAGTTTTGCCAATCTGATAGGTAGAGTATATCTCATTTTAATCAGTGGTTCCTTACACAGTTAAGCAGGTTTTCATGTGTTTTTAACTATTGAAGAGCTAACTTTTCAAACCTGTTTTTCTAGGCTGGCAAGGAAATGGATACATTTGTGAAGATATCAATGAATGTGAGATAAGCAATGGCGGTTGTTCTGTGGCTCCACCTGTTGCGTGTATAAACACACCTGGCTCTTACCACTGTCGTCCCTGTCCACCAGGTGCTACACCAAATTTCCTGATACCCTTACAGGCAAAACATGCATTTGAAAACAGGCTCTTGTGTTCCGTTGTAAATATGACTTACGTCTAAGGAGACAAACTGAATAGGGCAAAAAGTTTTACTTAACTTATGGATCCAGGGCACATTAGTTCAGCTATGTTATAAGAAAGAAAGAAAACATATTTTGAATATCAGTGGAAAACAATAAGCCTTTACAAACTGTGAAATAGCCTCTTGAGATAATGCAGAACTTGACAGATTTTCTCTATGGATCACAGACGTATTGTTACCACAAATAATTTATTAATATAATGAACTCATGAGATGTTTTCCATATAAAGTTTACTTAATAACAGACATAATAGTAGGCATACCATACATGTGAGTTTCCCTTCTCTTCCGGAAAGAAGTCATGACTCCTATTCTCTAATCTAAACTGAGTTACTATCCAAGAAGTTCAGGGAGTTCTAAGGGGTAAACTGAAACCCTGTATGTTTTATTAACATGAAATAACAGTACTTTGGACTTTTAGAATAATTCAGCTCCAAGATCTTCAAAGTCACTGTAATTAAAAAATGTCAACTTCCTTAGTGTCAGCACTTTCTAAGTCTCCCAGTAGTTTCATTTGTCTTCTTAGTTTTATTTGTGTCATTAGAAACAACCCTGAATGTTGTTTCTGAAATCAGTTTCCTAATTCTTGTTGTCCGTTTTATTTTTTTAATATTTATTATTTTATTTATTTATTTGGTTGCACTGGGTCTTAGTTGTGGCTCGTGGGCTCCTTAGTTGTGGCTTCAGGCCTCCTTAGTTGCGGCATGTGGGCTCCTTAGTTGTGGCAGGTGGGCTCCTTAGTTGCGGCTCGCCAGCTCCTTAGTCATGGCATGCGAACTCTTAGTTGCGACATGTATGTGGCATCTAGTTCCCTGACTAAGGATTGAACCCAGGCCTCTTGTATTGGTAGTGTGGAGTCTTATCCATTGCGCCACCAGGGAAGTCCCTGTCCATTTTCTTAATTATGGAATTTTATTTATGACATATTACATTTACATTTTATGTTTTGATGGTGGAAGATCTGTGGTTGGTCTGGTTCCTGTGATACTTGATTCTCAGATTGGGATTCTTCTTGCATATTCCTGACGTTGCTTTTCATGCCCCTGCTCTTGCTGTGATCAGGGTACCAGGGCGATGGAAGAGTCTGCGCCCTCATAGACCTCTGCTCGGTCAATAACGGAGGCTGCCACCCACTCGCGTCGTGCTCCTTGGTTCTGGGTAATGACTCATCTCTCCCTCTGGTTTGGGGTATTTTAATATGACCTTGTAAAGCAAATCAACATTTTAAAATCAAAATCCTCTATTTTCAAAATTCTTACTTTGGTCTTCAAACCAAAAGTTAATCCATGTTCTAAAACTATACATTTGGATTTTAAAAATGCAATAGGCTATGCTCTTTTATTATCTGCTCTAATTTTTGCAATTATTTCCCAAGATAATTAAGCCAGCTGGTAGATGCATGACTGTATTCCAGCAGGAAGGAGAAAAGGAGGAAGGAGGACCTGTCCGCTCTCTTTAAGGACTCCCCTTTCTGGGCCTTTGGCTCCACTGAGCCTGGCTGCAAGGGAAGCTGGGAAATGTAATCTTTATTTCAGGTGCCCATGCCCCCAGTTAAAATAAGGAGTTCACTACTAAGGAGGGGCAAATGGATCTAGGGTGAAAACCAACAGGGTCTGCTGTGCTGCATAAAAGAAGCTTCACCTCCTACAATTTAAAAAATACATACATATTACTAAATTTCCTCCCAGAAAATGTATCAGTTTATATGCTCATTTAACAGTGTGTGAAAATATGCATTTACCCCACCCTTGACAATAAGGGGTACTATTGCTAGTTTTAGTTTTGGTCAATTTTATAGGCAAAAATTGCCTTCTCATTATTTTAATTTTGATTAAATCAAAAAACTTTCTGATTACTAATAATTCATAATGAATACTTTTTAGATATTTACTGTCCCTTTAAAACTTTTCTTTCATGTCCTTTGTTCATCTGCTTTCTTATTGATTTGTAACATTTCATTAGGTACTATGAGGATATTATCTCATTATCTTACGTTTTACATGTACTTTTCCTGGATGTTTTTATTTTAATTTTTTGGTTGTATTTTCTATTTAGAAGTTTAAAATTTTTATGTAGTCAAAAAGGTAAATGTTTTCTTTTGGGGTCTTTCCTCTGAGAATTTGGTCTTCCCTACCAAACTCTTTAAAAATAGTCAAGTACATGTACTCTCATTTATTTTTAATATTAAAATCTTTGATCTTTTTAAGATTTGTTTTTATCTATAGTGTCAAATAGAGGTCTAATTTGATATTTTTGTCCAAATAGGTGACCCCAACTCCATTTATTGAATAACGTATCATATCTCTCGTTATTTCAAAATACCACTTTTACTTTTGCTAACTTGTCATATCACATATATGCAAGAATATATGTGTGTATATATGCATGTATATATGTGTATAACTCTTTAAGTGTTTATTAAATGACAGCCCACTGAAGTGGTTAGGAGCGTGAATTCTAGAAGACTGGATTTTACTTTTCCCGTGGCTCCACCATGTTCTAGCTGTGTGTCCCTGATGAAAGGCACTTGGTGTCTCTGTGCTTTGTCTTCATCTGTAAATGGAAATTATAACAGTACCTATTTATAGGGTTCTTGAGAGGATCAAGTTAGTCAGTATGTGTACAGTGCTTGCAACAGACACTGTCCTCAGAGGAATGCTCTTTCCTGCTGTCAAGCCCTCCATGATAAGAAACTCCCCTTTTCCTTGGCATGCCTCCCATTGGTACACAACTCAGGACCATGACATACAGGCTGACAGCACCAGTGTCAACCTGCAAATAAATATTGAAAATGTGTCATGTCTTTCTTATTCTTAAGATAAAAACTAGAAAAAAAAAGATTCTCGTATTTTCTCTTCACACCTCGCCTTGTCTGCCCCTGGGGACGTGTAGACTTTGACGACTCCTTGTTTAGAGGACGGAGCCTGAGCTTTGTTACTGGGTCAGAATGGAGGGGACCTGTATTTACGCGTCCATTTGTATTTCTAAACAGGTTCCTTACCTGTCTGCACCTGTCTCCCGGGATATACTGGAAGCGGTTATGGGCCAAATGGATGTGTGCAGCTCAGTAACATTTGCCTGAGTCACCCCTGTTTAAATGGACAGTGCCACGTGAGTCCTTTGCTCTTCCTGGGGAGACTGCGTACTGGAGAGTAATTTTAGTTTCGCTTCTGAGAAATATGTTTTCTATGATTCATAGATTTTAAGGTAATGATTCAAACTTAAGATAAAGAACTGTCAGTAACTTTCAGGTAAAAGGTAGGTAATAACTTTAGTTCCCAGGAAAAACCAAGGAGTTCATTTTTTCTCTCAGTGATTTACAAAGTGGTAAAACAAAGCCTGCAGTTTGACCCAATACATCTGATTTCTTATACTTTGCAATTACCGTTTAAATGAATCAGTACAAGTTAGGCTACTGGAAGATGCTTATGGTTCGACACCTTCTACACAGAATACACAGCACTGCTGTTCTTTATCATTTGGCTTGGTTCAAGTTTATTGTCTATCCCTTTGTTCTATGACATTATGTTTCTTCTGCCCTTAGGAAACAGTCTCTGGTTATCTTTGTAATTGTGAATCGGGTTGGGCAGGTGTCAACTGCACAGAAAACATCAATGAGTGTCTGAGCAACCCCTGTCTGAATGGGGGAACCTGTGTTGATGGCGTTAATGCTTTCAGTTGTGAATGCACACGTTTCTGGACTGGATTTCTCTGTCAGATTCCCCAGCAAGGTATGCTCAGCATTTCTTGTACGACAGATGCTCACAGGTTAGAAGTATCATCCTTGAGTATGTCCTGCTGCAGATTTTGAACCTGCTTTCTTGTTCCGTTGCTCAAAGGCTTAGAACTAAGTCTTCCCTTGCAGAAATGGTATGAAATTCACAAGGTAAATATATATTTCAATTTAAGCCATAAAAACCTTTTCACCAAAGGAAAAATTAAATCCATATTTGCCACTTTCATTATGTCCACTTTGAAAACAAAATATGCTAAATGTATTGTAGTTCTCTAAGAGAGAGTTTTCTCTATAGCAGCCGTTTCATTTCCCGGGAATATTACACGTAATCATGTCACGCTCCTGCTCTCAAATACACAGTGGCTCCCTCTTGTCTGTTAAATAAAGTTTGGGACTGTTTTTCAATCATCCTCTATAACCAGGCCTCACCCTATCCACCTAACCTTATTTTTCACTGGTTCCTTAAAAATACGCCTTTCGAGCCAGACAGATTTCCTTCTCTCTTGACTCCATATGCCACCGCATTTCGACTGTGTTCCTTTATCTGGGAAATTTCTCTCCCCAAACCTCTCCAGATTCTTCTTTGCTTCCCATCCAAGTGTATCTGTCCCTCAGGAGTACTTCTTATTCAGCCTCCTCCGTAAAACCTCCACCCCTCCCTCATTCCTCCTGATTCTGAATCGGGACATTTATTGAGACTGCTGTGTGTTTACAACTCTAGTAGAGCCTGTGGAGAAATAAGCAAGCAGAAAATAAAATAGTCTCCACCTATTATCAGCTTACCTTCCAGTTGAGGAGACAAGACGATACACAACGGCCGAGGAGAGACGGGAGCTAAAGATAAGAATTAAAGTGTGTCAGGTGTCACAGAGACAGAGGGAATGGGTGCCGGAGAAAACCCCAAGAGGCAGGGAAATTCAGGCGGAGATGAGGAGACATCAGCTGGGCTTTGAACACGAGGTGGGATTTGGGTGGATGTTGAAGGGAGACGGGGGAGAAGAAAGAATGGCAGGGCTTTTGTCTCCAACGAGAATTACTCAGAGTTCTCTGAAGGCTTCGGCAGCAGGGCGAGCCTTTCCAGAGCGTCTGAAAAGCACAGTTCATCTTCTTTTCCTTTGCAGTTTGTGGAGGGTCCCTCTCAGGGATGAATGGAAGCTTCAGCTACATGAGCCCTAATGTTGGTTATGTCCATGACGTGAACTGCTTCTGGGTTATCCGAACCGAAGAGGGAAAGGTAATACAGTGTCTCCCATCCGAATGTACACTTCATTTATATGTATGGACATGTAGTATGTGTATATATTACATAAAATACACATAATGATAATTCCACTATATGATAGTTGAATTATCTGTACTATATATATACTAATTATCTACAACTATCATCATACCTTATATTGAGGACTTTCTAAGTATCAGGCATTGGGCTGAGTATTTTGTAAACCTTTCTCAAAACTTTATACTAATTCTTTGAATTAAAGTACTAGTATCCTCATTTTATAGATGAAATAATGGAAACTATGAGAAGATAAGTAATTTTTTAAAAACATTCCTTAGCTGGTAATTGGACTAGTTGGATTTCAAAGCCAAGTTTGTCTTTCAAAGTCCATGCTTTGTCCACTACGGATGCTACATGGGTTGGCCGACAGCAAGCCAGTAATTTGTACAGTCATGTTGCTACCGAGATGGTAGCAATCACTCAGTGTTATGTTGATTATTATTAAGGTGGTTTCCTTATCCAGGTTTTCTCTGTGGCGTTGCTTGTGCCGATGTGCTATGCTAATTGCTTCACATACACTTAATCATCGCAGTGTAACTCTCATAACCCTGAAAGATAAGAATTCTTATCCTCATTTTACCCTTGAGCAGCTGAGAAATCTGTCCAGGGGCGCGCGGTCTGTAAGTGGCCTGCAGGGACTTGAACCCAGGCCATTCGACTCCAGTGGTGGAACTGCCGTGCAAACACTCTTCAGATTAAGATCCGAGCCCAAGGATTTTAGTGCTTTTATCCCCAATATTAATTACTCAGACTTTTCCAAATACTTATTTCTCAACCAACACGTGGACTCGTTAAAATAAAGTTGTATGTCTGAATAGCTAAGGCTTTCCCTTGAAATCCTATTAATTTTTCCCAGCAAGCTAATGTTACAGAGGTCATTGTACAAGGTCAGAAATATTTTTTCCCTTGAGGAGCAAGGATTCTTTGGGGCCTGGTGACCCCACAATAGAATAAACTCCAAAATCAGTCTCCCAGTGGGTATGTTATGTGAATTTCCTTCCTTCCATTTAGTTTTCATGAATTCTGTTTCCTGACATTGAAAACATCTTTCTTTCAAGAAAAAATCACTTTGTGAAAAAATTTTAATGCATTTATTGTGAATCTGTAAAACACTTCATGCTGTTTTTCTTGATTATTGTGATTTTTATATCTTCTTATCCCCATCAAAGTTTACATAATACAGTTTACATAATATTGAAATAAGGGTAGTTCAATTCATAAACATTTATTTGATTTTCATTGAAATTGCTTCAAGGACAAAAATGATGTAATGTTGAGTAACAAATCTTAAAAATACCCTAGCACAGAATTTCAAAAATATCCTGATACCCTTTTCCATGAGCTGAATGCTGTTGTGGTTTTAGATCATAAATTAGATCCAACAGTCTCCTTTTGGTAGTTTGGCTGTTTTAAATGAGGTTGTCAGCACAAAATCTTTTATGGTTCATTAATTATATTACTATATTTAAGTCTGCACATTCTAATATTTTAACTTGAAGATACATTTGTATGTTTATTCTCACCTACTTGCATACTCAAAACTTTTCATGGTACCTTTCCCATGATGTCTGCTGTTGGTATTACTCATCTCTCAATGACATCCAACCGCCAAAAACTAGCACACTTTACACTTGCCTACACCGTGTCTACTGTCTACACCCGAGGTCGTCCATCCAGGCTGGGCATCAGTTGAGAGGTTCAGAGACCCCTGAGGAATCAGCATCTCTGGGGGTCACTGATGAACTGTGGGTATGCTACACGCTACAGGTTATTAGTCAGTTAAATTTAATTCAAGGTAGATGTTTAAATGTTATATTTTACTGATTTGGAAGCACTGTTAGCTATACATTTGGAGTGCCTTTGTTTAATGAAGTTGACAGTTTACTGAAATCTATTTCATTAACCCATTGAATAACAACTCAACAGGTATAAAGTTTCAGTTACAGTAAGTGAATAAGTTTTAGAGATCTGCTGTACAACATAGTGCCTCGAGGTAACAATACAGCATTGTGCACTTCAAGATGTAAGAGGATAGATCTCATGTTGTGTTCTTACCACCGAGAGAGAGAGAGAGAGAGAGAGAGAGAGAGAGAGAGAGAGAGAGAGAGAAGGAAACTGGAAGGTGTTGGTTATGTCTATCACATTGACTGTGGTGATGGTGTCACAGGTGTTTACATATGTCTAGACTTCTCAAACTGTACACATTAAATATGTGCAGTTCTTTCTATATCAGTTATACCTCAGTAAAGCCGTTAAAAATCTGTTTCATTAATATTTTTGACATTAGCTCAAGTTAGGTCTAAGCAATTTTTAACACAAGTCATTTTAATATATAGAATTGTCATATGTATTTGTGAATACTTAGGAAATTATAGATCCAGCTCTTGAAAGGGACTCTATATAAATGCTTCCAACTAGCAGGAGAAACACCTTAGAACTAACATAGAAATGAAAAATAGTCTCCTGTGACCTTTATATTTTTAGGTGCTGCGGATCACTTTCACTCTTTTCCGATTAGAATCAGGGAACAATTGTCCACACGAGTTTCTTCAGATTCATGATGGGGATTCCTCTGCGGCATTTCAGCTTGGAAGGTTCTGTGGCTCCATCCCCCATCACGAACTCCTCAGTAGTGACAACGCCCTCTATTTTCATTTCTATTCTGAACATTTAAGAAATGAGAGAGGCTTTACAGTAAGATGGGAAACACAGCCACCAGGTAAGTGTAAACATGGAGAGAAATAAAGCAAATTCTTGAGGTTATTAAATTTTCTTGATCAGTATTAGATTTTTGGATACGTTAACTGTTTGTTTGTTTTTTTTCCGGTACGCGGGCCTCTCACTGTTGTGGCCTCTCCCGTTGCGGAGCACAGGCTCCAGATGCGCAGGCTCAGCGGCCATGGCTCACAGGCCCAGCCGCTCCGCGGCATGTGGGACCTTCCCAGACCAGGGCACGAACCCGTGTCCCCTGCATCGGCAGGCGGACTCTCAAGCACTGTGCCACCAGGGAAGCCCATGTTAGCTGTTTTGAGATCTAATGATATATGATCTTTATAATTATTTTAAAATCAAGTAAATCTAAACTGAACTGGACTTTCATTTTGTGTTCAGAGATAATACAATTCAGATGAATTGAAAGAGTTTAAAAAACATGCGTCTTTAAGCATCCCCTGTGAAACTACTGAACAGCATCTTTATAGCCCCTGCTAGTACATACTGTGGGGCGTTGGGGACATTGTCTCCTCCTTCACTTAGTATTTTTTATCTTAATGTCACATGATGATTTGTTCCTTCTGTTGTTATTTGGGTTTGGGTACTCTTTTTTAAACTTTTTTAGTATGAATTTTTTAAGCATATAAAAAAATAGAGAGAACCACACACTGAACCTCCGGTTCGCCCATCAGTAAATCCGTGGCTCTATTTCTGGAATTTCTCATCTTTTCTGTTGGCTTATTTATCTATCCTGTGCCACATTGGCTTCGTACCGACACTTGAAATCTGGTAGTGTAAAACCTCTAACTTTGTTCTTTTAAAATAAGCTAGATCCTTTACATTTCCATATAAATTTTAGAATCAACCTGTTAACTTCCCCCAACAATCTACTGGGATTTTGTTGGCATTGTATTGAATCTATAATCAATTGGGGAAGAAATGACCTCTTACAAATGTTGACTCTGACAATCCATAAACATAGACTGTCTGTATTTACTTAGTTCTCTTCTAAGTTAGCAATGGTTTATAGATCTCAGTGCTTAAGCATTCCTCTGCTTTTATTAATATTTTCTCTAGCTATTTGATGTTTTATGCTATGTTCAGTGATATTATTTTTCTAAAATTTTATTTTTCATTTTTTGTTAATATATAGAAGTATTCTATGTATAAATATTTTAAAATATTTTGTTTTGAATCCAGCCTCATTGCTAAATTCATTCGTCAATTCTAATCATTTTCTTTGGTAGAGTCTTTTAGAATTCTCTACATACACAGTGATGTTACCTGCGCATATGTTATCTGTTTTCCAACTTCCTTGCCAATCTTTGTTAACTGTTATTCCTCTTCCTTGACTAATTTATCTTCTTGGCTAGGACATCTCATATAATGCTGAATAAAAGTGATAGAGTGGGTATCATTGTCTTGTTCCCAACCTCATGGGGAAATGTTCAATATTTCACCTTTAAATATAATGTTTTAGCCGGAGTTTTTGTAAAGAACTTTTATGACATTAAGGAAGTTCACTCTGAATTATTATTGCTGGATAACAAATTACCCACAAATTTAGTGTTGTAGAGCATTCATCATTTTCTTATGTTTCTGATTTTGTGGACCAGGAATTTGGAAGGGTCCCAGCACGACAATTATCACTTGATCTCTTAAGGAGTTACAATGAGATATTGGCTGGGACTGTAGTCATCTAAAGGCTCAGTGAGGCTGGAAACCCAAGATGACTCACTCACAGGGCTAACAGCTGAGGTGGCCTCTGGGTGAGAAGTCAGCCAGGCTGCTGACTTGAGTGCCTGCGTGGAGCCCCTCTCCTATGGTGGCCTTAGAGTAGTGCAACTTCTTTCACGGCAATTGGCTTCTCTCAGAGCAAGCATTACAACAGAACCAGGCAGGGGCTGCATAGCTTTTATTGACCTATCCTTAGCGGTCATATTGTGTTATTTCTGCCGTATTTTTAATTGGTTGAAGCAGTCACGGGAATTACCTGGCGGTCCAGTGGCTAAGAGTCCACGCTTTCACTGCTGGGGGCGTTGTTTCAATTCCTGGTCGGGGACCTAAGATCCCGCAAGCTGTGCAGTGCAGCCAAAAAACAAAAAGAAAAAAATTTGTTGAAGCAGTCACAAGCCAACCCAGATTCAAGAGGAAGAGACGTAGATCCCATCTCTCAATGGGAAAAGTGCCGAAGAATTTATGAACATTTTTAAACCATCACACCTTTTATTCCTAGCTTGCCGAGAATTTTTATTATGAATGGATGTTGAAACATTAAATACTTTTTCTAAGTCTTTTGAGATGATCATGTGGTTTTCTTCTCTGCTTCTGTCATTTCTTCCTCCCTCCTCTCCTGGGACTCAAATTACACACAAAGGTTTTGGCTTTGTCTCCTAGTTTCTGTTAGTCTGCAGTCTTCCCCTGTGTGTGCACAGCTTAGCATTCAGCTAAGGACCCAAGGACACTTGTGTAAATTTTTTTGGGTGCTATTTTCATGCAGCTGATTTCTCTATAATACCCTGCTCCAAAATCCCAGCCACTTTAGTAGCCCCAAATTCTGAGTTCTGTTTCTTTCACCCAGCAAGAGTATTGCTACTCTTGTTTGGGCCCCGCTGCCCTGCACTGCAATTTGAGAAATGCACACAGAGTTTGATCATATTCAGTTTTGTTTTGTTTTGTTTTTGCAAAAATAATTACATCAGGAGGTACTTTTCACTTTGCAGTGAACTCTTTGTTTATATCTCTTCTTTTTAGAAGCTCTTCGTATTTTAGAGATATTAACTCTTTGTATTATATACTACATTTTTCCCAGTTTGCCGTTAACACTTTACTTTGCTTGTGGTATTTTAATTTTTTGACCCATATGATAATTTTTTTAAGTACTAAGTTTTAAAACCCTTTTCTTCCTCTGAGCAGCTGAGATGTTTTCTCATTAGGAATAGTGAGACTCATGTAGCTAAATTTGTTTTACTTTTCGCCTTGGTAGCAACACTTCTTTTAAATAACCTGCATAGCTATGTAAATATCATAACCTGCACATCTAAAATGTCACTTCATTTTATTTTTTTTCTAATGTATATTTACTGCAGTCTTTTATATCTAGATTTCTGTTTTCCTATTTTACAGTAGCATACAGTAGCCGCCCCAGATGATATGCAACTTCAGGGGGCTGGCGGGTGGTGGTGCAGTGGGTGTCAGAAAGCCTGGCCCTATCCTCCCCTCACCCCATTCCTGGGAAAGTGGCTCAACCACCCATAGACATTTGAATTTCTTCATTTATAAAATGAACGGTATAACTATATCACAGTGTTAAGAAACCTTCTCAAATGAACATTACGTCACACTTAACTCTTCTAATGTATAAAATTATCTGGTTTGTTGAAAGGCATAGTGGCTGATAGAAGTTCCAGAACTTCTTAAGAGTTAATGTACAACGGGGTAGGGGAGGGATAAATTAGGAGTTTCGGATTAACAGGTACACACCACTGAACATAAAACCGATAAACAAGGATTTACTGTAGAGCACAGGGAACTATACGCAGTATCTTGTAATAACTTACAATGGAAAGGAATCTGAAAGAGAATATATATTCATATATTCTGAATCACTTTGCTGTCTACCTGAAACTAACACAACATTGTAAATCAGCTATACTTCAATATAAAAAAAAAGAGTTAATGTACAGAAATTAATCTCCTTCAAAGCGAAAAAATAAATCTGTCATCCATTATTCATCTTTCAGACAGTTCAACACTGCCTGTTGAGCCATGTCACCATGAGATGGCTAATAAGCACGGAGCCCCACGCATGGGTGATTCATTTATTTATCAGTCGGTACTCCTGGATTTATAACTTTATCAAACTGGAAAGTAGAAAGTCTTGCTTAACTTATGTGCGTGTCCAAAACTGCACATAGTTATTTAAACACAGCTTTTCTTCTTACAGTAAAGGCTGTGATAATTCTATGTGAATTATAACTTGTATGCCCATGTAAAGTTATTTTTTCCTCTTATTTCAGAGTGTGGAGGTATACTGACCGGAACTTATGGTTCTATTAAGTCTCCCGGATATCCTGGGAAGTATCCCCCAGGAAGAGATTGTGTCTGGAAAGTGATAACTAGTCCTGGTCTCCTGATAACATTTACCTTTGGGACCTTGAGCCTGGAGCACCGTGATGATTGCAGCAAAGATTATCTGGAGGTAAACAATTGTATTTAGATAAAATTTATCATGATGTGATTAGAACTCCAGGAACTATGATTGGTGCTGCCCTTGGATGACCACAGTTTATTAGCAGTAGTTAGATGTATTCTTCAAGAGGCAGGATGCCAACTCCCTATTCCCTCAGCAGTGAAAGCGCGGAGCTCTAACCACTGGACTGCCGGGGATATCCGCTAACTCCCTATTCTTAACTGTTCCAGCTTGTTGCTTCTTGTGGGTTCCATTTAAATCTGGGAAGCAGACTGCCCTGCCTTCCCCTGTCATTTCCTGGAAGCCCAGTCTCCTACCATGGGAACAGCAGAATTTACGAAATCAGCACCCAGGAATGGCTGTCTTCTCCAAAGCAGACTCAGATCTTCAGTTGTCTGTTGTAAACTGACAAGGTGTTTCACAAGTTGCCTGTAGTGTTCCATGAAGAAAGACAACTTAATAGCAATTGTGTTGAAATGGATTGCTAAAGGGTGTGGCTCACGGGATGTATTGATACTCGTCACTGGAAAGAGAGGCGTCACCCTCTGCCCCCCCAGTTTATCATTAGTAAAAGATTAAAATGTGGAGGAGGAAAAAAGACTGTTATATTCAAATGCCATAAGCATGTAGGTCTATCAAAGATGCTGCTCTCCATTTGCAGACTGAAAATATCATTGAGAAGATGGAGTTCGTATGTTGTTCCTGTCTTGTTTATCATCATAAATCTCACTACCCCTTGCGGTAGTGATAAAAGACAATATGTGCTCCCAAGTCTATTAGAGGAGAATGGAGTGCTATGGAATTATTCATAAAGGATGGAAGGGTATTGCTGTCAAACAGAAATCTTCACAAGTTAAAGTCGTTAGTAATTTAACACGTGTAATGGATTTGAAACCTTTGGGAATGACTGGAAAATCTTCCTCTCTGGAAAATATCAGGAAGATAATCCTTTAAATGCTCACATTAAAGTGAATTTTCTTGAAATTAATTTCAGTATATTCTATCAAATTAAAATTAGAGGCATTTTTTTCATTCCTACATATTAATTCCTGGATATGTATAATGGAAAGAACCAATCATTCCAATAATACTGAAATGCCTCTCATCTCTCAAGAATATTTCAAGGAGCTAGTTAAATTACAGGAATAAAGTCATGCTGCCCTATAACTTTGCTCCCAATAGAACCATTAACTTGAGTGGACAGATTGGCCATATTAAAATATTATTAGTTCATTGGTACCTTGGTGTTCTATGCAGTACAGAATTTGCAGTTACAATAGAATCATAGAGTCGTTGGCACAATTATTTAAGAGATTAAAACCCAACAATTAAAATGGTTTTCTAAGGTCACATCGTCATTATTGCAGTACTTAATTACTATCAAAGTTTCGCTTTTTAAGTTCATAAAACTGTTTTCTTGTTGTATCTAATCTAACTTTACTTCCTTTTCCACTTCTGATCCTCCTGAGTATTTAGACCAAGCTGTGCATCAGTGACATTGCTGTCATTCCTTTTCTGTTTTCTTTGCATATATCCATTTCTTCATCTAGATCATTAGGAATGTATCATTCCAAAACAAACATCTGGGGCAGGGGAAACCTAGGAAAGGAAATACTGAGAAAAATTCAAAGTGTACACCCAGCCTCAGAGTTAAAATTCAGAGAGAACGGAAGGCATCAGCGATGGGTGGGAGGAGATTACCCTTTCCTGAACCCCAAGCATGTGATAGATGCATAGGTGACAGGAGAGCCTCCCAGAGTCGTCACTTGTAAAGATGGGTTTTCTGACGTTACTGTACAAAACGACTGGGTTTGTTAAAATCTGACCACTTTGAACTTAATGATCCCTTCTCTTGTTTTAGATTCGAGATGGTCCTTTGCATCAGGACCCGGTTCTTGGGAAATTCTGCACCACTCTGTCTGTCCCACCACTCCAGACTACAGGTCCCTTTGCCAGGATTCATTTCCATTCCGACAACCAGATTAATGACCAAGGGTTTCATATCACCTACTTAACATCACCTTGTAAGTAACTTGGTAACTGGGAGCTTAATATAAATATGAAGGACAGTGCTATGCTTATAGTTGCCTTGTACTTTAATGTGAGGCTGCAGATGACTGACTTACACTGATAATGTGTATTTATAAATATTTCTCTCATTGTTCCAAATTTTTTTCTTTTTCTTCCCAGAGTTCTATTATTAATGCTATAATATCCCTTGGTCCCTAAATTCTGGGGTCCACATTATGGTAGATATGTGTCAGGTCCCTAAAATTAAATAATTCAGACATCAGTTCCCTAGGGGTTATTCTGTGTTTTGTTGGGAGAGATAGGAGAGAAACGCAATCTATCTTGAGATGTGTCAGATTTTATAGCTATCATGCCTTTCACTTGCACTGACACCTTAAAATAAACCAACAAACGAACAAAAAACAATGAAATGCTCTGTGACTTTTATTTTAGGGCTGTAGCGGATTTTGTTCTCAACATACATCATTGTGCCCTGATGAGAATTCACAGGAAAAACACTTTTTAAGTCTCAATATCAGGAAAAATAACAATAACATCTTTTCACTAGTCTTCTTTCTCCATTTATTTCGGCTTCAGGGTGAATCTGCAGCTGACCTTCTGTAATTTGTGTAGTCACACCTGTTCTCTCTGCATAGCAAATTTCCCCTGACTGCGTCTTGCTATTCTGTATTCATTATTCCTTTAATCTGATTCATTTTTCTAGTCATATATTTTATTCTGTTACATGTATTTTATAAACTGCCTCAGATCTCTTTGGAATGAAGGAGAGCATAAATGCATTTAACAAGCAATTTGTCGAAAAGGATGTCAGATTGGTAGTTAGATCACACATTTCTACAGCTATTTCCTTAGGCACTACGTGGACGTCCCACAAATACGTGTCAAGCTGAAAACTCTTGTAACGAAAGGCATAAGCCCGTAGAGGGTGAATAGAGTGGGTGTGTGATGGGGTGTGTGTGTATAGTTTTTAAAAATTGTATCTCATTGCCTGGGAGCTGGAGGAACGGCCATCCACGTGACCTTTCCCTTCGCTTCTGTGTTCTCTTCAGTGGATCTGCAGTGTGGAGGGAACTACACAGACCCAGAGGGTCTCCTCTCTGCTGACTTGTCCGGACCTTTCACACACAACAGACAGTGCATCTATACCATAAGGCAGCCGCTGGGAGAGCAAGTCCAAGTCAACTTCACCCACGTGGAGCTGGAAGGCCAGAGTGGCTGTTCTCAGAGTTACATTGAGGTAACTTTTGCTACTTAGTGGCCCTCAGATGATGTTTATCAACATTTTTCATATTCTGTAGAGCAGAGGTCTTCACATGATTGCTGGGTCTGCAGCATCCAGATCTCCTGGATGACCTGGATGCGGGTAGTGTAGTTCTGGGTCCTCTCCCAGACCTACCGCATCAGAACCTCTAGGGCACAGGCTCAGCAATCTGTATTTTAACAGGTCCTCTCCTCCTCCAACCCCGCTGATTCTGATGCAGGCTAGAGTCTGAGAACACCTGTCCTAGAGAATATGAAAGAACTTGCCAAAAATAGATCTACAGATGGTGAAACAGGAGATTGGTAATAGAGTAACAGAGGACAAAAATGAAAGCTGAGGCTAGAAGCTCATAATAATGCTAAATTACAAGCTATTAAACTGAGTCCCAATAATAGGCCCTAATAACTAAGGTGAATACAAATGAGTAAGACTAATAGCATTTACTAATAGGATACAGATTTCAGAGATTGTCCAGGACAGTTATATATGTGAGGGACCTCACCCCAGAGAAGTAAAAGGATTTGCCCGGGGTGAGCTAGCTAGTCAGTGGCAGGGAGTTCAGTTAAAGCATTGAATAACCCTTGTTTTAGAGTTTAGGGATTTTTTCCCTTCATCAGTTCTGCTTGCTCTCCCGCAGAAAACTTTAATTTAAATGTGTGTAATGGTTGTAATAAGAAGAATATCTGAGACAAAAAGGCAGTTTTTATCTGCCTCCCCTGGTATTTCATTTGTTTAACTATTGGTCAAGCCACAAATTAAAGTGTTGAGCAAGAGAAACAAAATACTTTTTGTTGGGTGCAATCATTTTGTATAAACTCAGGGAGGCATTGACAATTTTGTTTGCTCATGTTAAGTTAGACCAGTTCATTTTTCCAGGAAAAACCCATGTAACCTCTTACCCTCTTCTCTCCTTCACATGTAGAGAGAGGAAGCATAGAATTTTAGCATAAGGTCTGAACCTAGCTCAATAATGGAGCAGTGCATTGACCATGGTACCACAATAATATATTTTTTTAATCCAGAAGTTTTAAACTCAGATGATAAAGTAAATGTGTATATTCATTCAGTTTATGTTTTCTAAAGTCCCTCATAAGGTACATTAAAGTTTTTCATTATGAAGCAATTTTAGATATTTTTATATAAATAAAAACTAAATTTCCAACATCTGTTTTTCTACTTTGAGAATAATAAAAATAGCTCACACTTAGAGAGTACTTACTGTGCACCAGGATTTTGAGTCTATTTTTGTGTATGATGTTAGGGAGTGTTATAATTTCATTGTTTTACATGTAGCTGGCCAGTTTTTCCAGCACCACTTATTGAAGACACTGTCTTTTCTCCATTGTCTTGCCTCCTTTGTCATAGATTAGTTGGCCAATATAAGTATGGCTTTATTTCTGGACTCCCTTGTCTGTTTTTGTGCCAGTACCATACTATTTTGATTGCTATAGCTTTGTAGTATAATTTGAATCCATGGAGTGTGATACACCTAGATTTGTTCTTTCAAGATTATTTTGGCTATTCATAGTCTTTTGTGTTTCCATACAAATTTTAGAATTATTTGTTTTAATTCTGTAAAAAAATGCCATTGGTATTTTGATAAGGATTGTATTGAATCTGTAGATTGTCTTGGGTAGTATGGTCATCTTAACAATACTAATTCTTCCAATTCATGAGCACAGATATCTTTCCATTTGTTTTTGTCATCTTCAGTTTCTTTCATCAATATCTTATAGTTTTTGGAGTATGTCTTTTACTTCTTTAGTTAGATTTATTCCTAGGTATTTTATTCTTCTTGATGCAATTGTAAATGGGATTGTTTCCTTAATTTCTCTTTCTGATAGTTCATTGTTAGTGTATAGAAATGCAACTGATCTCTGTATATTAATTTGTGTCCTGCAATTTTACTGAATTCAGTTATTAGTTCTAGAGTTTTTTGGTGGTGTCTTTAGTATTTTCTATATGTAGTATCATGTCATCTGCAAACAGTAGCAGTTTTACTGCTTCCTTTCCAATTTGGATTCCTTTTATTTCTTTTTCTTATCTGATTGCTGTGGCTAGGACTTCCAATATTAGGTGGCATAAAAGTGGAGAGAGTGAGCATCCTTGTCTCACTTCTGATCTTAGAGGAAATGACCTCAGCTTTTAACTGTTGAGTATGATGTTGACTGTAGGTTTGTCATATATGACTTTTATTATGTTGAGGAATATTCCCTCTATAGCCACTTTGTTGAAAGTTTTATCATAAATGGGTGTTGAATTTTGTTAAAACCTTTTCTGCATCTATTGAGATGATCATATAGTTTTTATTCTTAAATTTGTTAATGTGGTATATCACATCAATTACTTTGCAAATATTGGACCATCATTGCAACCCTGGGATAAATCCCAATTGATCATGGTGTATGATCCTTTTAATGTATTGTTGAATTTGGTTTGCTAATATTGTCTTCAGGAGACCTATTTTTTTGTGTGTGTGTGTGGTACGCGGGCCTCTCACTGTTGTGGACTCTCCCGTTGCGGAGCACAGGTTCCGGACGTGCAGGCTCAGCGGCCATGGCTCACGGGCCTAGCCACTCCATGGCATGTGGGATCTTCCCGGACCGGGGCACGAACCCGTGTCCCCTGCATTGGCAGGCGGACTCTCAACCACTGCGCCACCAGGGAAGCCCCAAGAGATCTATTCTTTTTAGTCTTAATTTCATTTATTTACGTCCTGATCTTTATGACTTATATCTTCCTTCTACTAACTTTGGGATTTGTTTGTTCTTCTTTTTCTAGTTCCCTTAGGTGTAAAGTTAGATTGTTTATTTGAAATTTTTCTTATTTCCTGAGGTAAGCTTGGATCGCTATTAACTTCTCTCATAGAACTGCTTTTGCTTTGTGTCCTACATTTTGGATCATTGTGTTTCCGTTTTCATTTGTCTCCAGGTATTTCCTTATTTCCTCTTGATTTGTTTAGTGACCCATTGGTTGCTTAGTAGCATATTTTTTAGCCTCAAAGATGTGGATGTTTGTATTTCTTTTTGCAAGGTGTTTTTTTTTTCCCCTGTAGTTGATTTCTAATCTCATACTCTTGTGGTCAGAAAAGTTACTTGATATGATTTCAATCTTATTCAATTTATTGAGACTTTTTTTGTGGCCTAGCACGTGATCTATCCTAGAGAATGTTCCATGTACACTTGGAAAAATGTGTATCTGCAGCTTTTGGGTGGAATGTTTTATATAATCTATCTGGTCTAATGTGTCATTCAAGGCCAATGTTTTCTTATTGATCTTTTATCTGGATAATCTGTCCTTTGACATAAGTGGGTGTTAAAGTCCCCTACTTTTATTGTTACTGTCAACTTCTCCCTTTATGTTTGCTAATATTTGCTTTATGTATTAGGTGTGCCTATTTTGGGTGCATATATACTTGTAATTGTTATATCTTCTTGTCAGGTTGATTCCTTTATCGTGTAATGCCCTTCTTTGTCTCTTGTTACAGGCTTTGTTTTAAAGTCTATTTTGTCTTATCTAAGTATTGCTACCCTAGATTTCTTTTCATTTCCATTTACATGGAACACCCTTTAACATTTCTTATAAAGCTGGTTTAGTGGTGCTGAACACTTTTAGCTTTTGCTTGGTTGTAAAACTCTATCTCTCCTTCAAATCTGAATAATAGTCTTGCCAGATAGAGTATTCTTGGTTGTATGTATTTTCCTTTCATCACTTTGAAGGTATTGTTACTCTTCCTTCTGGCTTGAAAAATTTCTGCTGAAAAGTCAGCTTATAGTCTCATGGGAGTTCCTATGTATATAACTAGTTGCTTTTTTCTTGCTGCTTTCAATATTCTCTCTTTATTTTTTTTTCTGTTTTAATTACAGTATGTCTTGGTTTATACCTCTTTGGTTTCATCTTGTGTGATACTCTCTGTGCTTCCTGGACCTGGATATCTGTTTCCTTTCCTGGTTTAGGGAATATTTCAGATATTATTTCTTTAAATAAGTTCTCTGCCCCTTTCTCTCTCTCTTTTCCTTCTGGGACCCCTTTAATGTGAATGTTAGTACACTTGATGTTGTCCCAGAGGTCACTTAAACTATCCCATTCTTAAAAATTCTTTTTTCTTTTTTCTGTTCAGCTTGGCTGATTTCCAAGTTTGCTAATTCATTGATTCCTTTGAGTGTATCTTTTATTTCAGTTATTGTATTCTTCAGCTCTTTTTGGTATCTTCTCTGTATTTTCTAACTCTCTGTTAAACTTCTCACTGTGTTCATCATTCTTTTTCAGAGTTCATTGAATATTTTTAAGATCATTACCCTGAACCCTTTATCAGGTAGATTGCTCGTCTGCACTGCATTTAGTTCTTTTTCTGAGGATTTGTCTTATTCCTTCCTTTGGAGCACATTCCTCTGTCTCCTCATTTTGCCTAATTCTCTGTGTTTATTTTTCTGTATTAGGTAGGTCGGTTACATTTCCCAGTCTTGGAGAAGCAGCCTTATGTAGAAGACGTCCTACGGGGCCCTGCTGCGTACTCGCCTCTGGTCACCAGAGCTTTATGCTCTGTGGGTGCCCCCATGTGGGCTGAGTGGCCCCTTCTGTTGTGACAGAGCCAACTGCTGTGGGCACACTGACAGGTGGGACTGGCTCCTGATCCTGTTGGCTGTGAGGCCTGCCTCTTGAGATACTGCCAGCCCACTGGTGGCCCACTGCTAAGCCCCAGTGTGGCTGGTCACATGGCCTGGGGCATCCTGGGGCGGGTGCTGGGCCCACTGGTGGGTGGGGCTAGGACCTGGCATGGCTGGTTGCATGGTCTGGGGGGGGTGTCTCAGGGCCGGTGATGACCCTGCTGGTAGGCAGGACTGGGTCCTGGAATGGTTGGCCACATGGCCTGGGGGGGTCCTGGGGCTGATGCTGGCCTTCTGGTGGGTGTGATAATAACTGTGGTATTACCCATACTCAGTGTAGCATATCTTTCTTTTTCTTTTTTTTAAAACAAGAAACACACATTTATGTATTAATTCTTGGATTTATACAGCTCTCTCAAAGTTTCTACTTCTAAAAAGATTTGTCACCCATGGGTGATGTGATGTGGCTGGTAACAAAAGAATAAGTATAGGAAGAATAGATCAACTGTTCATCCCTCTGTTTTTGTCTAAGAGAGCTTTTAAACTGTAGAGAATAGTTCAATGAATGTGACAGAACTATCTTTCCAGAATAAAAAGCAGCCCCTCTCATTAATATTTCATAAGTGATTTAAGCCGTCAGAACTCTGAGTGAAGGACACATAAGGTAGTAATGAAAGTTCAATTTTTAATCCCAGAGAATGTGAGCACTAGGCTGAATAATAATTTCAGAAGCTTATGTGATACTAAGGCCAGGGCTTGAAATAGGATATGGAAGGAAATGAACAGAATTGTTCGCCCCACCAGATCTCCTCGACCCATCCCACATCATCTGTCCCTCCCCACCAAAACTGGGGAAGTCGAAAGGGAGCACAGAAGAGAGACTAGTAAGGGAAGGGGGAGGAGAGGGACCTTGTGGGGAAACAGGAGAGCTTCTGGGGAAGTTGTTCCCTCTTAGAAGAGGAAAGAGAAATAAACAGCAGAGAAAGATTGATAACTATAATTAATAAGATAGGGAGAATACATTACACTAAATTTGGCTTCTGAAATCTAGGGAATGTGTACCCATTCTACAAGTCTCATTGAATGACAAATTAATCATATTTTAGACCTCTTGCCAATCCCAGTAAATTCACAACAGAAATTGTACACACATCTCTTTACAATGCGATGCAAGTAGAAATTATAAAAAATTTTAAATGTCCAACTTCTTGGAAATCTGTAAACTTTTTCCTAAATAATTACTGGGTTAAGGAAGGAACTAGAAAATGAAATGAAAGACAATGTAGGAAAATGCTATATATCAAAACCAGGTAAAAGCTCTAAGATTTTAAAGAAAGAACCAAAAAAATGGGAAAGTTGGAGAGCACAGTAAACTGGAACACTGAAGATCTGTCTTCCCTTGGAATCTGGGGTGGCGGGGGAGGCAGGGTGCTGCACAGCTCTCCCACGTCCCCACAGGTCTTTAGATGAATTCAAATTCACACAGTACTTCCTTTTGCTCTTTGTTAGGCAGTGAAGCTGTTCAGCTCCAGCCTTGGGATTGGGGGAGAGAGGGCTGTGACTTCCGGCCTGCCTGAGCACACTTGGTACCCTCAAGGGGACGTGTTGGTCAGAGTCTCATGACTGTGATTCACAGAAAAATTCTTAAGGATATAAACCCAAATGGCAGAGAAAGAATAAGCCCTCTGACAACTGAAGCTGGAATGTGGCTGCAGGAAGCACGCTCACCAGAGTAGCCTGAGGAGCATTGTTTTCAGTTAAGCACACGTTGGAAGTAACTTTAGTTCAAAGAAATGTCTTTCTAGAGATGGCAGGAAAAAAGGGGACATGGTGAGATGTTCAATAGTTTTCATTCTTAGCATATTGGATTTGGAGTCTGGGCAGAGACTAGAAACATTTGGTTAGTTTCTTAGCACTTGTTGTCAACACAGTTTTTCCAAAATTGCTCTGCCATCCTGATGCTCTTTAATGAAGTGATAAAATGTGCTATTGCTCAGGTGAAATCATTCTACAGATTGGCGTGGTGGGCGCCAGGAGGTAGACTGGGGTGGTAGAACCGCCTAGCTTTGGAGTCGTGAGGGACCATATAGCGTAGATCCTTCCTGTGTGTAAAGGAGTTGCATGTTTACGTGGACATCACAAACCCCACGGAACAAGTGAGACGGAGAGCAGTGAGTGAGAAGAGGAAGCTATGGAAATGGGGTAACCAAGAATGCTCCAGACTTCTGGGGCAGATCGAGAGGATGACCCATGCTCTCTGGTATAAATGAGAACAATATTGCATGAAAACATGACAGAGGACTTCAGCTCTCTGTTTCACCGAAGGCATGATGTTTGACATCAGTAAGCCTCGGTTTCCTCATCCATAATAGGAATAGTAATACGACTACTGTTTACAGAAGGATTAGAAGAGGTCATTCACTCATTTATCTATTCATTCTATGAATATTTATCAGACAACTTGGATGCCAGGCACTGTGTTGGGGATGGGTACATAAAACACAAGAGATATTAAACAAGTAAGCACACAACTACGTAGTTTCAAGATGTGAAGAGTATTGTGAAGGAAAGAAAGTACGTGAAAGAAAAGAACAGTGCTGATGACTTTGGTTGAATGGTTAGGGGTATCTTCCCTAAGGATGTCACATTTTGAGTCTGAAGATGAGAAGGGTTAGCAATGCAAAGAGCTAAGAGAAGGAGAATTCCCGCTAGAGGTACCAACATAGCCTTAGACACTGAACTGAGAAAAAACATGGCAAACATGAAGAATTGAAAATAGAGTAGTGCGGCTGGAATCACAAAGGAGAGGAGGGAAACAAGAGTTAGGCAGGAACTAGATCTTGTAGGGCTCTGTACATGGGGGTAAAGAAGCTAGCTTTGCTAAATGAAAAGAGAAACAATTAGAACGTTCTTAGCACAGTGCCTGGATCACCAGGAATGGTTGGTAAAAGTTAACATGACGATGATTCCGATGATGATGATGATGATGATGATGATGGTGGGGGAGGAGAAGAGAGGTGGAAGCAGGTGACATACTGGAGTTGGCAGTCATGTAGGAGCACACTTCTAGGTAAAACTACACCTGTAGTCCTGATTTGAGAAAAGCAGATTTTTTTAAAAAAAGCAGACAAAGGATAAATTTACTCTATTGATAGAGATATTAGAAGCACCACTGAAGCACCACTTTTAAAGCATAAAAAGCTTTAAAATTTTGACTATGAAATCATGAAACATAATAATGAATAAAGAAGGATGACAAGATATCTAAGAAGATAATTTTTAGTCCCTGTGTGGCTTCTCTCACCTCTTACCCCTCACCCTTTAGTCTCTCATTTGGAATGGGGCCACATCGCCACCCCCCTTTCCCCCACCCCGGCTCCTGTGTACCCAGATGAACCCAAGGCTGGTCTCCAGGATCAAGTCTTTGTTTAGCTAAGGGGCATTTCAACCCAACACTCACTTCACAAGAAGCCACGTGTTAAACATTACTGTATGGTAAGGTTCTGTTTTCAGCTCTTGGTTGGACCAAGCCTAAGTGCCAAAGTATTTCGTTTGCTTTGAATTATGATTTAATACTTAATCAAATTTTTGACATTGTTATATAAAAACAAATCTGTGTATGTAGCAGATATGAACAAATGAGCACATATATTAAGTCCTGGCTTTAGGACCTGATCCATTACAGATGTTAAAGCTTACTTCTGACTGGGCTTCAGATCCACCTAAAATTTCAGATAAACTGTGTTTTACAGCCCAGTTAATTTTAGCTCTTTCTACAGGCTCCTTTATAAGAACTATTTTTCATTTAAAAAAAACCTTCTGTATGAGTAGTTTGTCTTCAGGAACCAGATCCATCTGCCGATGTTAAAGATCAGAAGCATTTGGGCTATTCCGTAGGGTTAAAAACCATGGGTCACAGATTATCAATTGGATCTCTGAGCCTGAAACCATCAGTGTTTGCTGAATGAATAAAGCAAACAATGAAAAATCTGGGCCTGGTCCCCAGAACACTAGAATTTGGAATGGTCCTTGTCATTTCTTTGCAAACGTGATCCACAGTAAAGAATGAATTTGGCGTGGTGATGCAAGTGACCATGGCATGAGTTCAGCTGACTTCTTAAGAAACAGTACAGACCAGGCTGAAATATGAGTCATCTTTCTCGATTACACCGCAGTAACAAACAGTCAATAACAAGAAAACAAATCAAAAGCAATAACAGAAAATTTCTGTGGCTTACAGTGACATATGTTTATTCTCCACTGGTGTTAACATGCTAGTCTGGTATCGGTGGCAGTTCTGCTGATCTGGCCCCTGTCCCACCTGTCCCTGGGGCCCCAGCCCTTGGTCTTGTGAGAGCAGAAAGGAAAAGACGGTTGAATCGTGCAGTGACCCCCAAAGCTTCCACTTGGAAACTGCACATCACCTCTGCTCACATTCTTTAGGGCAAAGCGAGACCTGTGGCCAAGCCCAGAGTCAACGGGAAGGATAAATATTAAATCTCCATAGGGAGACAGCACAAGTCACAAGGCCATGAGCTTGTGAGATATGCAGTCTCTTACAGGAGGAAGTTGAATAGGAAAAACGAAAGAGGTTTTTGTTGCCGCTGAGGGGGCGGAGGGAGGCATGCAAATTCACAAGCCCTAAGATGGTGAATACAGGATGCGCTGCGCATGATTTGGGGTCACTTTAGAGCACTGAGGGATTGTGGTTATAGTATATTGCCATGCCTGGGTTCCAGGGAGAATATAGACTTTCAGAATTAATAAGGTTTCATTTCCACCGGGAGAGAGAAACATAGCCAAGATCAATTGTACCTTCTAGGTTTAAAGCCCTCGAGCCCTATAAGTTCCTCTTAAAACATTTGGACTGCAGCTGCCTTTCTCCTTGCTGGAGTCCTTGAATTTCATTAGTGAGGCCCAGGGGAACGGCCTGCTTTAGCGTTTGCTCTGCTGCTTTTGGACTGTGTTTCTTCCTCCTTGTCATCTGCTAATGGGCAAAATAGAAAAGAGAGATGCTTGCTACGGTCTTAGCAGAAGCGAAGGGCACCCCAGAGGGTTCAAGAACAGGAGGACATCTTACTCCGTGTTTCATGCTTTCCGGTTTCCAAGAACTGTAGCATGCCTGCGTCTCTAGCAAAAATTGAACCGTCATACCACGCCTTACAATTAATGAATCAACAAGTGTCTGTCCGACACCTATTTGCAAAGTTGTTAGATGCTGAAGGTGATATGGAAATTTTCTCTTCCTTCAGAGATTTGCTGTTTGGTTGGAGAGCTGTGTAGCATAACGTTACGGCTGTGTGTGAAATTTGCGTTCAGCTCGTAGAAAGGAACTGGTTTGGGATGAGTCAGTGGAGAGGCATGCGATTGCCGGTGTCTGTGTAAGACTCTGTCATATGGCTGTACCATGATTTATTTAATCACCCTCCTATTATTAGACGTGTGGAATATTTTCAATTCTTGTGTCTATAGAGCATACGCTGATGTGGAACCTTGTGTGTCTTTGTCTGCATCTTGAATGATTTCCTTATGACAGAGTGTGAGAAGTGAAGTTACCGGGTCCAAAACTATGAACATTTCCAAGACTCCTGATACATATTGTCCAATTATTTTCCAGAAATTTATACTTCCAACCAGTTATGCATGGGAGTAACATGTTACCATATCCCTACCAGCTTTGAGGATTATACTTTTAAGCTCTTCCCTTTACTGCCCATTCCCTTTGACCTGGATATTCTTCCAAGTTTCAACTTAAAAGTTACTTCTGCTGAGAAATATTCCCTCATTCTCTGTAGGAGTTCAGAGTATTTGGTTAAGTTAATGGTTCTCTACACTTTTAAGACCTTCTTATATCAACCTTATGCTATTCTGAAATGAAATTCATAGATAATATCAGCTCATATTGTATACATACATTATATAAATAAAAATAAAATTGTAAGTGTAAGATTTAGGAGAAATAAAGCAAAGTAAAAAAAAAAAATTATGAGGACTTCCCTGGTGGCACAGTGGTTAAGACTCCATGCTCCCAATGCAGGGGGCCTGGGTTTGATCCCTGGTCAGGGAGCTAGATCCCACATGCATGCCGCAACTAAGGAGCCCGTCTGCCACAACTGACAGGGCGCAACCAAATAAATAAATTAATTAAATGAAATTTAAAAAGTTATGACAGTATGTTAAAAGCCTAGGCAAGCTGCACTTGAAGACAGAATGAAGTCGTAACTTGTTTGCCCCCTAAACCCTATCAACGCCGCACTAAAAACGCAGGCCGACGTGGCTACGTAGGTTGGTGAATTTTCTGAAATGGCGACCAATTCTTGGCAGATTTCCAGGAGGAAAAAAAGGACTTCTTTTGATTCACACTCTACTTGTAATCCTGGAAAATCCGGTGTGTGTTAGAATTGAGCAAAAGTATTTTGCACTTGGTATATAAACCAGAGCTAGATTTTACACTTGTAACTGTCACTGCATTGAAGGTCACACAGGAGAGAGGAGAATCCTCGTTGTGTGTGACTGGCTCTCACATTTCAGGGTGTTTAGTATCTTGGGTCCCCAGCCACTAAATGCCAGTAGCGCCCCACCCCCATCCTGTGAATAATGAAAACAAAACCAAATATGCCTTCACGGATTTCCAAAATGCCTAACTGAGGTACCCGTGGAGCCCCATTGTGTTAAGTAGTAAAAGAGCATATTCTCTCCTTCCCTGTACGTGACGCTCACGCTTTTGAAAAAAAAGTGCTTGCTTCTTGTGAGTTCCTGTGAGCGGTGACTGTCTTTCACAGCAGTATCACCAGTACAGGCCCTGGTGTTTGTTGATGCCTTGAAGATGGTAGTCGAGGGAATGGATTAGTAGGTGGATGGCTAGCTCTTCCAAAATAATTCTGTAGAACAAAGGTAGTATGAACATCCATGGAAGAATTCCTGATTTGAGTGAGGAACTTCAGAAAGGTCAAGAATAACGATAGCTGTTCTTCAGTCCACCTCTTCTAGCACTAGGCATTTCGCTAAGGAATTCACACGTTTGTTTCACCTGTTCGCTCCAACTGCTTGAGCTTGGCTTAGATTTAGTGACTTGTTCAAAGTTACTAAGTGTGGAGGTTTGTAAGTGACAGAGGTGGGAATTGAATCCAGTTGACATGACTCTGTAGACCATGCTCATGGCCACCACGCTATAAGATACTGACTATTGATTTAAAATAGGTGGTCTTTATAATATGAAGGAAATTTTCTTTTGCTCCTGACTTTCTAAGAGTTTTGTTTCTAATAATAGGAATGCTAACAAACTTTTTGACATCTATAGAGATAAATAGTTTAGCTTATTGGATCTATTAGTGAGCTTAATTTATAATTTGAGAGTTATTTGTAGTGAGGTGGATGGACCTATAGTCTGTCATACAGAGTAAAGTAAGTCAGAAAGGGAAAAACAAATACTGTATGCTAACACATATATATGGAATCTAAAGAAAAAAAAGTGGTTATGAAGAACCTAGGGGCAGGACAGGAATAAAGACGCAGATGTAGAGAATGGACTTGAGGACACAGGGACGGGGAAGGGTAAGCTGGGACGAAGTGAGAGGGTGGCATGGACATATATACACTACCAAATGTAAAATAGATAGCTAGTGGGAAGCAGCTGCATCACACAGGGAGATCAGCTTGGTGCTTTGTGACCACCTAGAGGGGTGGGATAGGGAGGGTGGGAGGGAGATGCAAGAGGGGGGAGATATGGGGATATATGTAGATGTATAGCTGATTCACTTTGTTATACAGCAGAAACTAACACACCACTGTAAAGCAATTATACTTCAATAAAGATGTTAAAAAATATATATATAATTTGAAACAATCCTTGCATTACTCTTAACCTCATGTTTTATTTGATATATAAGCCTAACAATGGAGAGAATTCATTTTTCTAGAACTGTGTGTAGGATTTTTATATCTATATTAATAGGTGAGATCTACCCATAGTTTTCCTTTGTATTATCTATGTTGGGATTTGGTGAGATGGTTCTGAGACAAATTATTTGGGAATTGTTCCATGTTTGAGGGTTCCTTAGAACAAATTATATATGGGAATTATCTTTTCCTTACAAGTTTAATATAACTTACCAGGTAGAGCATCTTCTAGGAGTTTTTTGGGGGGAACTAATTGTATTATATTCAATTTTATCCATGGCTTATTGCCTATTCAGATTTTATTTTTCTTCTTGAGATAATTTTAGTAATTTATATTTTTCTGGAAATAACCATTTCAAACATTCAACTATATTAACATAGTGCTGTACATAGAATTATCATATTAAACAAGTGTTTCAGTATCTGTGTATTTGTATCATGTTTGTCATTTTTAATTTTTTGTATTTGTGCTTCTTTTCTTTCTTTCCTTTTCTTTATTGATTAGGATTCTTGATTAGGATTACAGATCAATTTGCTTCTTCTGTTTAGGTTCGAGATGATCAAACCTTACTTGGAAAAGTCTGTGGCAGTGAAACCCTCTCTCACATTAAATCCATCACTAATAGTATCTGGATCAGGCTTAAAATAGACGCTTCTGTTGTAAGAGCTAGTTTCAGTGCTGTTTATCAAGTCGGTAAGAAAACTCATGCCTTAATTTTTAAATGTCTCATTTGCCTGATTATAACATTTTCATTTCTTGAAATAATTGAGTAATTTTATGTCCTCCAGTGGTAAGGGGAAAATTCTAATAGTAGTGTTACATTCCATTATGTCCTCCTGCGGAGTGAAGCTTTGCAGTAAAATTGAGGGCAACAGTCATTTATCTCTGGACACACACTACTGTCTTTTTCATACTTACAGCGTGTGGAGGTGAATTAACTGGAGAAGGGGTCATCCGCTCGCCCTTTTATCCTAACGTGTATCCAGGAGAAAGGATCTGCAGGTGGACCATCCACCAACCCCAAAGCCAAGTGGTTCTTCTCAACTTCACTGCCTTTGACACGGGAAGTTCTGCCCACTGTGATACAGATTATATTGAGGTGAGAGTAAAACACTTTGGAATATTTGCACTTGATTGGATATTATTAAAAATATTATGTCACGTTTTCCTCAGATCAGTTACATGAAACAAAACTAGTTTATAGGTGCAAAATTCTCAACAGAATTCTAGCTAACTGAATCCAGCAGCATATAACGAGGATTACGTACCATGACCGAATGGGATTTATCCCAGGAATGCAAGGTTGGTATCTGTCCAAAAATCAGTCAGTGTAAAATAAAATAAAGGAAAAAAACACAAAAACACCCACATAGTTACCTCAATAGATGCAAGAAAAAAAAAAAAAGCATTTGATGAAGTTTCATACCTTTTCATGATAAAAACACTCAACAAACCAAGAATAGAAGGGAACTTCCTTAATCTGATAAAGGGCATCTGTAAAAAAAACCCCACAGCTAACATCATATTTAGTGATGAAACACTAAATGCTTTGCCTCTACGGTCAGTAAAAAGACAAAGATGTCTGTTCTCACCACTTGTATTCAACATTATACTGGAGCGGAGCAGTGGGGCGGCCTCGGGGTCTCCCGGCCCTTCCCGGACTCGGCTCTGGGCTGACAGTGCCCCGCGGCCACGTTAGGGGTTCCCTCTCGGCCGTTTAGGGAGGGCCGCCGGTGCCCTCAGCTGCCTCACCTGGACACGAAGGCTGACCTTCTTGTCTTGACCACGAAACCAGGAATAACCAGGTGACATGGGTTAGTCCCTCCTTTCAGAGGAGTAACCTGCCGTTGCTAGAAACCGCAGGACGGTTCCTACGCTGATGTGGACCCAACCCCAGGAGACACTAAGTGAAAGAAAGCCAAGAGTGGAAAAACGTGTGAGGATGTGCATTGTTGGCAGGTTTGGGGTGTTTTTTTAAAAAGACCCACGAGGGTAGAGATGTCCACGAGCTCGCACAGGCAGAGTCCCTCCCGAAGGGCCAAAACGGGCAGTGAGGAAGCCAGCAGAGATGGGAGGACGGGGACAGGGGCGGGGGAAACAAGTTTGGGGATATTTGAGTGTGTGATCTAAACACACAAAGTCCTTTTATGAGGTTATCACATCATAAAGCGAGAAGGCAACGTTAAAAAAAGAAAAGTGGGCCTTTTCAGCTGGAACCATGATAGTTAATAGATTCATGAGATTGAATTTGTGAGGATAAAATGTTAAAGGTCAGTACTGGAGTATCAATATCTGCTGCAAAGGTTTCGAATCGACGAGACGACCTGAGTCTTGGAAGCGAGATTGTTTTTGTTTTTGAGGGGAGGAGGGGGAGCCCGGCAAATAGAAGGAGCTCAAGCCCCTTTTGTTGAATGAATAAATAAATGCCTTTCTGCTACAAGAAAAAAGAAACAAACAAACAAAAACCTAGAAATTCTAGTTAGGACAATTAAGCAAGGAAAGGAAACAAAATGCATCCAGAATGAAAAGGAAGGAATACAATTATCTCAATTCACAGATAACATGATGTTGTATATAAAAAATCATAAGGAATCTATACACAGACACACACACACTTAAACTATTAGAACTAATAAACAAATTCAGCAGGTTGTGGGATATAAGATCAAAATATGAAAGTCACTTCTTTTTTATATACTAGCAATGAACAATTTGAAAATGAAATCAAGGAAACAATTCCAATTACAGTAGCAAAAAAGAATAAATATTGAGGAATATAGCTTTAAAAAGACATGTAAAATTTGTACTCTGAAAACTACAAGATGTCATTGAAGGAAATTGAAGATCTAAATAAATAGAAAGACATCTCATGTTAATGGATTAGAAGACATAATAATGTTAAGATGGCAGTACTCCTTAAATTTATCTAAAGATTTAATTCAATCTCTACCAAAATCCCAGCGGGCACTTTTGCAGAAATTCACAAGCTGATTGTAAACTTCGATGGGAAATGCAAGGGAACCAGAATAACCAGAAGCATTGTTGAAAAAGAACAACATTGGTGGAGTCACACTTATGATTTTAAAACTTAGAACAAAACTATAATAATCAAGACAGTGTGTTATTCAGGTGAGGATACAAATATGGAGCAATGGAACAGAATAGAAAATCCAGAAATAAATTCATACCTTTATGACCAATTGATTTTTGAAAAGGGTGCCAAGACGATTCAATGGGAAAAAGTAGTTTTTTGAAGTGGTGCTGAATGTGCACACACAAAATCACGGAACTGGACTCCTTCCTTACACTGTACACAAAAATTACCTCAGAATGGACCATAGACCTAGATTTCGTAGCTAAAACTATGAAACTCCTGAAGAAAACATAGGAGTAAATATCTGTGACCTTGGGTTAGGCAAAGCCTTCTTAGATCTGACACAAAAAAACGCAACAAAAGAAAAATTGGACTTCATCGAAATTAAAAACAAATAATCTAATTTTTTAAATGGGCAAAGAATATGAATATATATTTCTTTAAAGAAGATATACAAATAGTCAGTAAACACATGAAAAAGATGCTCAACATCACTAATCATCAGGGAAGTACAAATCGAACCACAATGAGATACTGCTTCACACCCGCTAGGATACTATCATCAAGAAGTCAGATAATAACAAGTGTTGAAATTGGAGCCCTTTTACACTTACACACTGCTGGTGAGCATTTAAATGGTACAGCTGCTTTGGAAAACAATTGGTAGTTCCTCAAAAAGTTAAACGCAGAGTTATCATTTGATCCAGCAATTCCACTTCTAGGTATACACCGAAGGGAAACGAAAATACACATCCACACAAAAATTTGTACATGAATGACTTCAGTCTTTATTCATAGTAGCCAAAATGTAAAAACAACCTAAACGTCCATCAATTGATGTGTATTAATAAAATGTGATATATCCATACAGTGGACTATTATATGGCATTAAAAGGAAATGAGGTAATGACACATGATACAAAATGGATGAACTTTGAAAACATTATGCTCAGTGAAAGTAGCTAGTTACAAAAGGCCACATAGTGTATGATTTCATTTATTTGAAATGTCCAGAAGAGGCAATCTTATGGAAATAGAAAGTAAATTAGTGGCATCCTGGGGCTGGGGTTTGAGGGGGATGGAGAGCGGCTGCTAAGGGGGATAGAGTTTCTTTCCGGGAGACTAAAATATTCTAAAATTGATTTTTACTATACTAATAAACATTTTAGAAAAAATTATTTTTGAAGCAGTTTTCCAAAATAAATATCTAACAAAATAAATTTGAACATATCTTTTTTACTTAGATTGGTAGCAGTTCCATTTTGGGTTCTCCTGAAAATAAAAAGTATTGTGGCACAGACATACCTTCGTTCATAACATCCGTGTACAATTTTCTTCATGTCATATTCGTGAAAAGTTCTTCTGCTGAAAATTATGGTTTCATGGCTAAATTTAGTACTGCGGCTTTGGGTAAGAGATTGATTCCCCTACTTTGCCTCTTGGGCTTGTATTAGAATAAGTGAACAATGGAAATAAATTATTATAGAAATTTAATCTACACTACAGATGTGTAGTCACCTACACTGTAAAAATTTTACAGTACATGCAAAGGCAAAGAATATATATATATTTCCTAATCAGCACATGTCAGTAATTAACTGATGTCTATTAATAAGAGAAAAACTAGGTTATCTTCAGTGACATAGAAGGAACCTTTTTCTTTTTGACCTTTTAAGGGATTATGATCAGATTATTTTATTTGAAATTATTTATTTGTTGGTTACTTTTTCTGTATTATTATTTTTATTTCAACAGCATGTGGAAAAGTTCTTACAGAGTCAACAGGAAGCATTCAAAGTCCTGGCCATCCAAATATCTACCCCCATGGTGTCAACTGTACCTGGCACGTAATAGTCCAACCTGGTCACCTGATTCATCTGAGATTCAGGGAATTTCATCTGGAGTTTCATTACAATTGCACAAAGGACTATCTAGAAGTTTATGACACTGGTTCTCAGACATCTCTTGGGAGGTGAGATGATTTTGTTTTTCGATTTTTAACACAAAAACTTCCTGCTTTCTTGCACTCCTGCTTCAGTGATGGATTTAAAGTCCATCATGTTGTGTTATAAAAACCAGGTGAGATCAACACACTTCTCAGTGACCATTTCTACATCGCTACTCACTACTCTGTAGCCTTGGCCATTAGTAATTACCTTTCGGCATGTGGATATACCCACGAAGCCATCACCAAAATCAAGATAATGCACATATCCTTTACCCTCACACCTTCTTCCTGCCCATTACGATTCCTCACTTTGTTCCTCATCCCCAGCCCCAGGAAACCATGAAAATGCTTTCTATCACTGTAGCTTAGTTTGCATATTCTGGAATTATATAAAAGTGGCATCATTCTGTATGTGCTCATTTTTCATCTGAGTTTTCTCAGTCAGGCTAATATTTTGTTGAGCTCCTTTGACCTGAGGCTTTACAGTTTTATGAAATATGAAACATTTTGGACCATTAGTTCTTGAAACGCTTTTTCTGTCTCCCCTCCCCTTGGGACTCTGATTACATGTATCTTAGGCCATTTGATGTTGTCCCAGAACTCATTGATATTCTCTTCATTTGATTTTGTGTCTTTGTTCTCTGTGCATTTCATTTTGGAAAGTTTCTATTACTCTGTATTCAAGTGCACTAATCTTCTTTCCTACAGTGTCTATCTGCTATTAATCCTACCAAATGCATCTTTTCGTCTCAGACATGGTAGTTTTCACTTCTGGAAATTCATCTGGGGCCATCTTTTATATCTTCCACATCTCTACTTTACACATTAATTTTTTGCCTCTAGCTTCTTAAATTGGTGGGATACAGTTATAACTATTTTTATGTCCTTGTCTGCTAATTCAGTCCTCTGTGTCATTTCTTGCTACGTTTAGATTGATCAGTTTTTCTTCTCATTATGGGTCATACTTTCCTCCTTCTTTTCATGCTTGGTAATATTTGATAGGATGACACACATTTTCAATTTTGTGTTTGTGCACTGGACACTACTGTATTCTTGGGCTTTGTTTTGGGATGCAGTTAAGTTACTTTGAAACAGTTTGATCATTTCCAGTTTTGCTTTTAAACTCACTTGTCTCCTGTCTCTGAAGAGTCATTGTCCTTCACTGCTTGATAGCCAGTGTCTTGAGAGCCATTGTTCTATCTATTTTTGTCCAGATTTTCAGTTGTTTCAGATACAAGATTATGTAAATCCAGCCCCTGTTATTACCTCTTTGTTGGAAATAGATATCTCCTGATTCCTTTTTCCCCTTCTTTTTGTATTTCATTTTCTTTTTCCTCATCCATTTGTTGTTGTTGTTGTTGTTTTGTTTGTTTGTTTTTGCGGTATGTGGGTCTCTCACTGCTGTGGCCTCTCCCACTGTGGAGCACAGGCTCTGGACGCGCAGGCTCAGCGGCCATGGCTCACGGGCCCAGCCGCTCCGCGGCATGTGGAATGTTCCCGGACCAGGTCACGAACCCGTGTCCCATGCATCGGCAGGCAGACTCTCAACCAGCGCGCCACCAGGAAAGCCCTCCTCATCCATTTTTTAAACATTTTTCTTTATCCATTATTTCCTTAAACTTATTTTTTCCCCCAGTTTTATTCTCCCTCTTCATTTTTTGATCTTTCTTGTCTTAATCTTTAAGTTTTTAAAATTCCTTCTTTTTTTCTATTTCTTTTTTATACTTGACTTGTAATCACTGAAAAATACATAATTTTTGCTGAATGACATAAACTACAATGATCTAGTCCGAATTTGGCAGACATGGGCATATAGAGAGACATTTAGAATATTAATTAATTCATCTACCTTTGTTTTGATCAAGATATTGTCATTTTTAACACTGAAATGGTATTATACACCTTTTCTTTTCCTTTTTCTTTTACAGAAATTAACTCATCTATTTCCCATATTTAATACTTTGTCTTATTTTGGTTTCTATTTTTTTCCCCCTGTCATTCCATTAAGGTACTTTTACCAAGTGTTCTCTGAATTGAGATTTCTATTTCCTAGCCACTCCTTCTTATAAATGTTTCTCTAGATGAAAGCTCACGACATAATGTCTTTTAGCTTTACTACAAGAGTTTTTCTGAGTAAAAATGTTTTCTTCAACAAAAACTTGACATGGTTTAGTAAACAAACTCTTACCTCTCCATAGGCCAGCTGGGTAAAGACAACAGATTCCACCTGTCTAAGGCTTACTATTCCAGGCACTGTTCTAAGTTCTTTATATACAGTGTATTAACTCATACAGTTCTCAAAACAACTCTATGAAGTAGGTGGTGTCATCACCCCCATTTTACAGATGGGAAAACTGAGGCATAGATGTTGAGTCCTCTGCCCAAAGTCATAACGCCTCTAAGAGATAGACCTGGCTCTAGAGTCTGTGCTCTCTGAGTTTATAATACATGGTTTTCCTTTGTTGCATAAGTGTGTTGATTACATTTCTATGAATAAGTTCAGTAATGTGCGGTATGGTGACTCCTATAGCTCGTAATTTCTAATTTCATTGAACTTCTGCTACAAGTCACACAGCTAAGCACATACATAAAACCATCTAAAGGAAGTAATCATGAATTGGATGATCTTTAGCAACTTTGTAAATGGTTTGTGCTTGAAATGTACTTGTTTTTTAAGGTTAATAGGGGATATTATTGTTGTTATTTTTTTTTATATGTCCTAATTTGGGGTACATCATTTCAAGCATACTGAAAGTTTTTCAACCTGTGTTCTTTCTTGGTTTCAAATAGATATTGTGGAAAATCCATCCCACCCTCTCTTACCAGTAGTGACAACTCATTAATGCTTACATTTGTGGCTGACTCTGACCTTGCTTATGAAGGCTTTTTAGTAAACTATGAAGCAATTGATGCATCAGCAGGTAATAAAATAGCATTGTATGCTTGGTTTCTCTTACTGCATTAAAGGGTAGTACTGTGAGAATACTTCAGGCCAAAAGCTGTGACATAATGAAAGATGCGTTTAGAATAAAGTGTAGTGACTTAAGTGCCTTCCATATTAAATATAGAGTAATGAAAAGGTAAGAGTGTTTGATCAATGTTAACTTTTCTAATTTTGGTAATTGTACTCTGATTTTGTAAGAGAATGTTTATGTTCTTAGGAATAATAAAGCGATGGGAGCAAAATATACGTATGTAGTAAATCTGAGTCAAAGGAATTTGGGAGCTTTTTCTTACAACTTTTCTGTGAGTTTAAAATTCTGTCAAAATTAAGTGTTACAAAAGAGACCAAACGCTTATTTTAAGAAATTAGAGAAGGGGAGGGTGGGACGAATTGGGAGATTAGGTTTGACATAAATACACTACCGCGTGTAAAATAGATAGCTGGTGGGAACCTGCTGTAGCGCACAGGGAGCTCAGCTCGTGCTCTGTGATGACCTAGATGGGGGAAAGGAGGGGAGGGAGGTCCAGGAGGGAGGGGGTATAGGTATACATATAGCTGATTCACTTCATTGTACAGCAGAAACTAACACAACATTGTAAAGCAATTTTAGTTTACTCCAATAAAAAAAAAAAAGAAAGAACTTAGAAAAAGGACAACAGATTAAGAAACTACTACATGTAATTCTATGGCAGAAAATGAAAGATTTTTTGTCAAAACGTGCATTTCTAAATTTGACTTAATGAAATTGAATCTTTTCAGCTTCTTTCCTTTTAGTGTATTTTTCCTATTACTTAATTCTCATCATTACTCTGCTCTTTGCAAATGCAGTGTGAGAAACAAACACCCTTTGCCAGCAGGGTCTTTGAGCTCATGTATAAACCAGAGGTGCTCCCAGCCCCAGAACCTATGGGATTTAGGAGGGTGCCATGTTTTCTTAGGCTCCTGTTCCCACCTGGGATGTGTACCTTTTTAGGGAGTCTGGGTCTTCCTTTTGCATAATATTTAGAAAGATAGTTCATGGACCAAAATACTATGCAGTGTAGACATACAGGGGGTGGGGGGGGTGTGACTGAGCTTCCCAAGCATTTCACACCTTTGATTGTCCCAGAAACATGTAATTCTCAGAAGCTTAAGAAAGTACTGAGAGCGTTTCCCTGTACCAGATGTGCTCCCTCTGACACCGTCCTGCATCCAGAACTCCCCAGCCTCTCATCTTTTAAAGCCCGCACTCCCTTAAAAAAAAAAAAAAAAGGTAAATTAATCTTCCCCTTGGAGTTTCCACCAATTTCTCACTTATTTCCTCTCAGAGCAGCTGGCCACTGTTGTTCATTTCAGGCTGTTCTCTGTAATAGTTCAAGTTCTGTTTTGGAAGCGTGGCTTTAGATTTCTCCAGGATCCTGAGTGTGAGAAAATCATACACCTTTCTCTCCTGTGGGCTCCACTCTCGAGATAGTTCATCATCCAGCTCCAGCACCTGGGAAATTGGATCCCCAGCAGTTACAGTTGGTTATGTTACGTGATTGACATGTTTACTGGACTTCGTTCAGATTTTTCACATCCAATGACCAATACCGGCTTCTCAAGAAATTCTAGTTGCACACAATTTTCCATACTTTTGTGGTTTTATTTGCCTCATATTTTTGGCCCAAACCACAGCTGAATATTAGATTAGGATTTGGAGCAAGTCACTTGAACTGTCTGGGCCATAGTTTTCTCATCTGTAAAATTAAGGGATTGGATCTGATGATCTTTGGAGTGTCTTCTGCCTTTAATCAACTATCAACACAAGTTTAATTTGCCGCATGAATAAACTAGCTGTAACTCAGATAACAAACGATACAGGTGGGACCTCCTAAAATATTATGGAAATCTTTGTGACAATATGCAGTATCTCTGCAATGACTCACACAGCCTCGCTAAAACCACGCTGTTTTGTAAAGCAGTATCTAGTGCAATAGGAGTAATCTGGCAGGGAGGATGATAAATTTTAATTCAGAAAGATAAGATACAGGTAAAATAAAAGTAAGTTCTGAGAAAGGAAAGAAGCAAGCGGGACAGAAAAGAAAACTGACAAAGAAAAGACAGGTGATGAGAGAGAAGGGCATCCTGAGGTGGCAAACCCTAAAGGCTCTGCAATCCGCCTCCCCGTGAGGTCATCGCTACTCTGGCCGTGTTTGGTCCAGACAGGGCTGAAATCACAGACAAGGAAGCGTTTGCTTTCCACCCCTTGGCTGAGCCTGGCTGGTCTCTGTGCGCCTGCCCTTTGCTGGATGATTTCATCAGCCTGACTACCACGGTCAGATATTCTAAACAGCAATCTAATCACTGGATCCGGGAGGCCGTACGGCACCCTCATCTTATCATTTAGGAGCCCGTCTCAGTTTCCCATAGAGGAGGACACGAGGGATGGGCTCTCATGAACTCCTGAGGGTGCCCCTGAAGGACTGCTCAGGGGAGGACGGCTCAGGAGACTGATGTGCAGGTCGGGCTGGTCACAGCCAGGCGGGCAGCCCGAGTCTTGAGTTCGCTGCCCACCTGGAAAGAGGGGGGTGGTGGGATGCTTTCTGTTCAGCTGTCATCTTATTTTTGACATTTTCTGCAGTGTTAGGGAAAAGTGTCAACGGACACTCAGTCACTGGCCCTCACCCTATCTTACTGCTTTAGCAAAAGTTATCTTTAGGCACTAATGACAGTCCTGGGTTGTTGGCTTTTAGTCCATTGGCACCACAGGTGTGAGTTTCTCTGCTGTTTCCTGCCTTCATCTGGTAAAGGTTAAATTTCCTGACTTGAATCCAGTTACTTTTCCATCTGTAGTTGTCCCATGGGGCTGTGATGTCAGCCCCTAAATATGTGTGTGGGAGGAAAGAGATTGACTTCTGCTCCTTGCTTGACTCCCTCCCCCATCAGCGTTTCTGCTTTCATCCAGATGTGCCTGGGGCAATAGAGACAAAGACCTAACTAGAAAATGCTGGCGGCTAGAACCCCTTAAGAATTTCTTAGTAACTGATTTATGAACCCGGGGTTTAAATGTTTGCTCATTTAACGTACAAAATATTTGAATTCGGAGACAATATACTTGATTAGTTAGCTTTAATTTAAACTGTAATTTTATTTTCTATCAACATCTACTGCATATATGTCAGTATACTCCTACCAAGAGGGGACTTTAAAAGGATAAGAAAGAATAGAGAAACGTACCTGACACACTTTCCACTTTAATATTAGAAGAAAACCTGTATAACCTCTAGTCTAGTGTTTTTCAAACGTTGAAGCATTCATGACTCCTCAGTGGGTCATGATATTATCTTATCAGATTGCTACCTACATTTGCGAAAAGTATGGAATAGAATAGAAAAGAATAGACTAGAAAATATCAGAACTTATCATGAAGGGTTTGGTGTTACTCCATGAAACCTCTTTGCATTATCTGTGTATGTGCATGATTGATGTAAATGTATTTTTATGGTGTGCCAGAAAACTCAAAACACTAATCTAGTCTCATTACCTTATCTAGTCCAATTACCTTATTTTTCAAATGAGGAAAATTGAAGTCCAGAATTGAATTTATCCTCCCAAGAATACACAGCTAAGTTGGTTCAGAAGCCACACACAAGCAGTCCAGTTCAAACATGGAATTCATTTGTTTTACCAAATCTAGACTAGTTCTTAGAAAAGCTCTCGATGCCCTGCACATGGGGGTGGCTGGTAACATTCCATTCAGAGCTACAGTAGAACGGCAGTGGGCTTTTCCTATTTTTTGCTAGGGGAAGAGCTTTACAATTGTTTAGGGAAATGTCCAGGAAGTATCAGAAGCACATCAACATTAGGTTAAAAGTCGGCCCTGGGCTTCCCTGGTGGCGCAGTGGTTGAGAGTCCGCCTGCCGATGCAGGGAACTAGGGTTCATGCCCCGGTCTGGGAAGATCCCACATGCCGCGGAGCGGCTGGGCCCGTGAGCCATGGCCGCTGAGCCTGCGTGGGCTTTCGCGTCCTTCTCATTCCCCGCTCAGAGTTCCCACCTAGCCGGCAGTGGGTGTTTAGTGCTGTTTTTCATCCATCACCCTGGATCTGAGCCCAGAAGAGGCATCTAAGAGTGAGAAGTCAAGAAATGATTACCAGAAGGGAAAACGAGGGTTTCTTTAGAAGAAATGCATAGAGAGAGTCTGTTTCTATTTTAAAACTTCAATCCGGCAGAGCAGTGTTCTCAAACTCTAGTGTTCATTGGGTGCTCGAGGTGGGGTTTTCTTGTTACAGATTCAGGTATCAGAACCACACCCAGGTATTCTGATTCACGTAGGGCTAGGGTAGGTTTTCACCAAGCAATTCAAGTGGTTCTAATGAAACTTTGCATTTCATCAGAGACGCTGAAAGTCAAGTCCTAGCATATAAATTGCTGTAGAATTACAACTGAGGTGTAATGGTGGATTGGGCTGTAACTGCTCATGGGGGAAAGTACTTTCTATTATTCGGTGAAAGAAAGGCTGAAGGTGAAGTCAGAGCCTCAGTTCTAGTCCCAGCCTCGCCGCTAACTTGGAAAGCTTTGGGCAAGTCACAAGCCTCTCAGATTCTTTCTGTCCAACTTGAATTCTGTATTTTCTGCTCTGAGATATTCAGATATTTTTAAGGATTTTTAAGTACGTCTATTGATCTCTTAAAGATTTACTTTCTCATTGGTCAGTAGTTTCTCATGTTTTTGTAGATACGGGTTTCCCAGCACTTCCCAGCTCAGTAGATTTATCTTATTTAATTTATCACATTTCTCAGTTCTTAGAATAAAAATGCTAAACAGAACATTGTGATATTCTTAGTTTTCTACTCACCTTCATTTCTAAATTGACATTTCATGCTTAGAGAAACCAGGGATTCATAAAGACCACAGGATTTGGGAAGGAAGCACTTGGGGTTGAATTTTATCTTTGTCATGTCTGAACTAAGTTTCAGAGCCTAACCTCCAGGAGTCTCATATCCTTCACCTGTACCTTCATCTCTAAGAAGTGGAGGTTATAATGCCTGGCTGTTTCACATAGTTGGGGAAGATAAAATGAGACATTTTCTGTGAAAATTATGTAATAGGTGTAAACCGCCATGATTGTGACAGATTTAAAGTAGAATTACTGATATCCAAATACAGTTTTACAATAGCTGCCTTAGTGATTTAGCTTATATTCATGTTCATTAAAATTGGTCATCGATATGGGAAAAGAAAAAGCCATGATCACCTAGCAGAAAATTGTAGGCAAATGTTAAATTTGGGTTAGGGAGGCTTCTTCTTTCCTCGTGAAGAAATTGAACCTGTAATTTTATATTCTCTCAAGTCTTCACTTTGAAGGTTGTTAAACCAAATACGCCAATAAAAGCAGATGGCGGTTCCGGGGTTCATTAGAAAATCTGAGGTCATAGGTATTCACGTAAACACAAGAAGTTTCCTAGATGATTTCAGAAAGCACCACCTATAAGTGGATCCCTAGTGTGATTGGCCAATCACAAAAGTTACCTCACAAGCCAAAGCAGGGAGGTGGTGGAGCAGCTACCCATCATCTAGGGTCTCCCTAGGAGACACATTCTTCTATCTACAGGGTCAGTTTATCCTACTCCCGTCACCCAGATCGCGTGGGGCGATGCCATCATTGCTTTTTGAGTTGGAGGATTATCTGTGTTTTGAATTTTCCCTTGGGTAATGAGCTGAACGCTACGTTACTAACACTTATTTAAAGGTGCTTAGTAGAGGCAGACACACCTTGTGATTTTTAGAAAAATACGGTTTTGTGATTTTGTAGTGGTCCGCAGCAGATGTTTGTGTACTTCCTCTTTTCTTTCTTTTTCCTTTTGAAGTTGGTCAGAAAGAAAGATGTGAGAGGCCTACTAATAGCTGTCTTTGATCTTCGGAGATGTGTTTTTCCACTGCTAGTTCAGTTGAATTTAGTGGATGGAAGAAATCTACTTTTCTTCTTCGTCTCTTTGTAAATGCTGTTAGACCATAATAAAAGGCAAACTGCCATTGGATGTGAGCTTTCCTTTGGCTACATAAGATATAAACAAAAGGCATTTTTCATGTTTGTATCTTGTGTCGATGTAAGAAGCATCATGGCAACACGTGAATATCCTTTTATGGGAATATATTCAACTTTAGTTATTTGTGGTTTATTGCAAAGCGTAAGAGGAAGCCAAAGTCTAGCGTATTCTCAGTATACTGCCTCAGCATAAGCCTACTGATACTTCCCAGTATCAATATTATTCTATAAACAGCAGTTTATACTGTCAAGGGAAGAACACGTGAACATTGTACAGATTTCAGAGTTAGATAAGAGGACTTACTAACCTTTCAAGAAACAAGTACATTAAGTTTAGAGAACCATTGTTTTTCTCTCTGTAATACAAATTAGATATGTGAAGCTCATAAAACTACAGTCAAATTTTCACATTAAATATTCTATCATGTAATATTTGTAGCAGGTGTACCTGCTCCAGCCTAGCAGGAGCTACCCTCCTCTGGCATGACTTTCGAAGTCTCACCCCATGCTTGCCCAGTCCAGGCTCTGGCAGGAGTTCACAGGGAACTTTCCGCACATGCCTGGTTCCCCTCTCTGTAAGTGTCTTCCTCACTGGAGCAGCGCCAGTGCCTTTGGAAGCCCTATGCTGTGATCCCTGCTTCCTCAGCTCAACAGGACTGTCATTCACTACTTTGGCTTCAACTGTGGTCAGAAAATTCCTGGCCCAGATAAAAAGCCAAGGAAATCAAGACTCCTACCTCATGAATTTTCTTTCTGTCAAGGATTGCAGTCTTGGACTGCCTGTGGTCCAGTGCCTCCTATATTTTGTCCAGTTTTATAGCTGTTATGGAGAGGGGCTAGTCTAGTATTAGTTACTTGCCATGGCTGGAAACAGATTCCTATAACTTAAATTTAGTAAACATTATAAAATATTAAAGAATCACAATATACCCAGGAGAGAGGACAGGGGAAAATGAGGTGAGAAAAGTGGAAGGAGTAGGGATGGCATAGAGACAAGGGTAGGAAGTTAGATACTTGTCCCCCACTTCTTAGTTTTCAGCACATCAAGTAATATAATTTTAACAAATATTTATTAGATGTGATCTGGGCCGGGTACTGTGGTGACAATTAATAAAGGTTAACAAGGTCCCATTCATATCTCAATGAATGAGAGGAAAGGCTTAGTAGAGGAAATATACTCACATAAACACAATCACAATAAAATATATATTGGGGGTTCAGATTGCAATTTGCATAAAGTTTTATTGAGCACAAGGACATTAATTCTGTTTGATCAGGAAATGTTTCACAGAGGAAGTGATATTTGAATTTGACTTTGAATGATGGGTAAGAGTTTATTTGTTATAGGTGTGTTGGGGAAGGAGGGCAGGTTGTCAGATACAGCGTGTTAAACAAAGTGAACAGCGTGAAGATCATTTGAATACCTCAGGGACCGTTTTTTACCTTTGTGCCAACAATGGAAAAGAAGCGTGATGTGTAAACCAGAATTCCAGTAGGGATTCACACCCACCTACCCGTTACAAGTACTACAATAATCACTTGCATATGGACAAGGTACAGGGAAGTTACTCAGCATTACCTCTCAAAATTTTTCATTAAAATTTCCTTTACTTGGGAACCTGATTATACAGGCCATTCTCCTGCAGACTCATTCCAAGTTGCATTGAAAATACTCAGTGCAATTGTATCTCCCCTCTGGGGGTAGAGTGGGAAAGCAAGGAGCAGTATCATTTTAAGAACAAGTGAAACGGGCAGAGAATTCGCTCTCGATATTTGATTTATTGGCTAAAGCTATTTGACTGCAGGGGTGGTCAATTAGTCTGTAAGTTCGTCAGCTCAGGGAGACTGGGTCACAGCCTTCACTTACTGTCCATTTGATCCATAAATTTTTATCTTAGTAATACTCATTAGTGGATCTGAAATACTTAATATACCATCTCTTCACACACATTCCTGCCCCTCTCCTGCTCTCCCCTGCTTTTTCTCTGCCTTTTCCCTTCCTTGTTTTCTCCCTTCCTTCCTCTCTCCCTCCCTTCCTTCTTTTCTTCCTTGACCCTTGAAGAAATATCTTGGCAGACTGTAGAAAAGTATAGAAGTATATACAACATTCATCCCTCAAGTTAAATATCACTGTCAACTCCTTCAATAAATTAAGCCTTGATTACTTGCTGTTTAAAATCGAGTAAACCAAATGCATGGTGAATGCCAGTTCTCTGAAGGCCGTACATAGGTAGGAGAACCTGTAGTATTTCCTGTGCATCTCTGTGCTCTCAACGCCAGTGGTTCCTCTTTTCTTTTCTGAGTATGATTATACAGCTGCAACTGGGGGAAATAGCACACCTGAACATCCTCATTTTCTTTTTTTTATTCATCATAAAGTATAATAGTTTATTCTCCTCCAAAACCTGTCAGTCAAAGACCTGTGTCTGCTCCTGGATCCTAGATTTATGTTATTACCGGATCCAATTGAAGATACATTAAGAATGCATTGAAACCAGACTTTCTTTGGAAAATATCTCAGATTTGGAGGCATTTGGAGTGGGTTGGTTAGTGACTAGAGAGTCTGAAGGACTGAATAGGTCAACTGTTAAAGTAGAACAGTTAGTCGTCATCTAGGACATAAACGTACCCAGGTACTATCTAAACGTTTCATATGAACGATCTAATTTGTTCCTCACCTTTATGCTCTGCTTTTCTTACACTTTTCTGTTCTATTTCGAAGCATAATGGTGGTCACTACCATTCACTGAGCACGTAGCATGTCCAAGTCCTTTAATTGCATTATATCTCTGACGCTTGGGTGTGCACTCAAAGATAGTTACAACTCCATCTTAGAGATGAGGGTCAGAGAGGTGAAGCAACTGGCCTAAGGTTGTACAGTTGGTCATTGTTTGAGCTGGGCGTTGATTCAAGGTCACTCTGATCCCTGGGTCTCATCTCCTGTTTATCACCCTGTGGCTGAGTACCAGCTTTGTCATTTCTCATAAATTCATGCTTCGACAAAAACCATTTTGAAAGAAGGGTGCAAAACGAAGAACAGAGCTGAATTATTGCTAGACCTCCCCCTGTGATTTCTGCAGTTGAGCCTAATTTTTAATGTTTATGATAATTTGCATGGATTAAAAAAATTATAGCACTTCCAAGAACCAAAAAGTTGCGATTATATGTAACAAATGCCACTACACAGCTTAGGTTTACTATTAGTAATTGTTTCTGCCTTTGAGACCAAAAACTTTGTTCTGAAAGGAAATCATTCTTTGAACATCCCCGAATGGCCTATTGAAAATCAAGTATTTTGGCAAAAATTAATGAAGTGTATATTACTGAATGTCTGGTAAATGTAGTGTAATATTTTTTATTTCCTCTCTTGTGATCTGTTTCTTTTCACAGCATGCCTGGAAGACTATACAGGTGAATCTGGGACTTTCACTTCTCCAAACTTCCCCAGTAATTATCCCAACAACTTAGAATGCATTTATAGGATCACGGTGAAGACCAGCCAACAGATTGCATTGCACTTCACAAACTTCTCCTTGGAGGAGGCCATCGGGGGAACTTGTGTAGCAGATTATGTGGAAATCAGGTGAGCACCTTTATTTCGTCATAATTTGTTCGTTATTTATTTTCATTCATAATCTTTCTTGGAAAGGTTAAGGAAAAAATACAGAAATTTTCTGTAAAGCTCCCTTTTGTGCTCTTTCTTGCAAGATAGAAAGTTTGTCATTCTATCCTGCTGAACTGAATGAGTAAGCATTTTCAGAACTCTAATGGAAAACTGATGAACTCATAAAAGTGCTAACAGAAGATCAAGATTAAAGAAAATGAATTACATGGGACTGAGTGAACCGATGAGGACGATTATAATTTTTGTGACTTTCTGTTTGAATAAAAATAAATAAATAAAGAATAAAGTTTGTCATTTGGAACCTGGCTTAACAGTAGGAAAAGAGAAAATTGCATAAGATTCAGTGGTTATTTAGAAGTGATTATTTTATTGGGAATATTTAAAAATAAACTCTGAATTTTATTTGGGCAGAGTAAACAGATATACTACTGGTCTGAAATTAGACACTTGCAATTCAGGTACTGAATACCTACTTTATGTAAAATCAATTTAAGTTTTAGGCTGTTTACTGTCCATTTAGTTTAATTTGTCATAAAAGCGATGGTAAGATAAAGTTTTCACAAAGTTTTTTTGTGTTCAGATAATAAATTCTAGGCTTGTGAATTTCAGTGCAAGGCTTTATTCTTTAATTCTTTAGTGCTTTGAAAGAATGGGTTTTAAAAAGTTATATTTGCAGTAAAGGTGAGTTAAGTTATACATTAATATCTCCCCAAATCATTACATTGAGTTAAATTAGACTAATCAATTTGGTGTGCATCTGTGTTAAATTTTTTATTTGGCATTTCAAAAGCCTAGAATCTTATACTATTTTACAGTAAATTTTGTTCTATGATGTAAAGTAAGGTACTAAAACAATAAAGCATTATCATACCATGTAATGCTAAAACAACATAATTTTCAGCAATCATTGGACTTTAATGTTGAGTGAATATTTTTTTTCTAGGCTTGAAAAAGCTATAGATTATAAACTAGATTTAAGACCCTAAAAGTTCTTGGGGAAAGAATTATTTTCAAAATTTTGCTTAACTATGTCAAATATATTAAATTTTGAAAATTTTCAAATGAGAAGAAAAAAATTTAAGTTTTCTCTATAAAATTAAGCAAAATTCATTTCTACTGTTAATAATTATGGTTTCTTTATCCTTTGTTCTCTGACCCATTTGCCAGATGCTTTATTTGAGAGGGAGAAGATTAAACACTTTTTCTCTATTTGCAACTGGTTGTATAAAATGTCATGCCAACCATACATGATGGTTATTCTATGTTATTATTCATATATTATTTAATGAAGTGAAAACTTGAAATTGTTTTTAGAATATTTGAGAGAGAGGTTGACTGACAAACTGATCTGTTTTTGATCTCAAAGTTCAATTAACGTTAAATGTTTATATCGTAATATTATCAATACCCTAACAAATGATCACATCTGTATTTTGTCACAGGAATGGAGGCTATGAAACTTCACCACCCCTGGGGCAATACTGTGGCTCAAATCCACCTCCAAGAATCATCTCCCACAGTAACAAACTATGGTTAAAATTTAAGAGTGACTTCTTGGGCTCAGGGCCTGGATTCTCAGCTTACTGGGATGGGTCCTTAACAGGTAAGTGGCCAAGACTTGTCTTTTATTGGAGAGTCCAGTCTAACTGGCATCTTGATTGTTGGATTGCTGTGCTCTTATCTGTTTTTTTTCCAGCTGTATTTTGTCAGTATTATTTATAATAAACTTCAACATTGTGAATATTTCTGAATTAACAGTAGCCGTTTTGTTTTTATTTTTGAAGGACAAAGTAAGGGAAAATGTTCTAGTTTCCTGGTATAGTTCATCAAGCTGTTCATCTTGGTTAGGAAAAGGAAAGTACATTGACGTGAATTAGGGTTACAGGCTAGCTACTCTCTGGTGGTGCAGTTTTGTTTTGCAACTTGGTTTAGAGGGGAGTGACCGTAGCACCAGTTTGATATAGATATAGAAGGTGCAGTTTTACCAGAAAGAAAAGGATGTGTGTCATCCCATGTCTCTCTCCCGTAGGTTGTGGAGGCAATCTCACCACTCCCACCGGCATGTTCACATCTCCCAACTACCCGATGCCCTACCACCACGGCTCCCAGTGCCACTGGTGGTTGAAATCCAGCCACGGCAGTCCGTTTGAACTGGAATTTGAAGACTTCCATTTGGAGTACCATCCAAACTGCACTTCAGATTATCTGGCCGTATGTATAAAGTTTCACTTGTAGCCTCCACTGCTTCCACCTTGCCCAACACACCTTAATGCATCATTTTTTATTTTTGAGATTCGGGAAAGGGGAACATTTAAACAAAAGATCCATATTAAAAACTGAAACAGAATAAAAAATTAAAAGAAAATTTGATGAGAATAGCCTTTTAAGTACAGCATATATTAATGAATGTCTTGGTACACTAAGTACTTAAAATATATTGAATATGCACTGTTAAGATATGGTTAAAATCTCCTGAAAGGGGTTGTGAGATTTATCATAATTATTTATCTACATAATTTCTATATATACACGGAAAACTAACAATCTAGAGGATGTATTAGAGGGTGAATTAGAGAAGATAATTGAAGTCATCGAAACAGAACTTTTTACAGTATCAGCAAGTCACCCTCGTCCATTGAAAAACCATCTAAATAAAAAATGTATTAAAGTGCAATAAATTATAAACTATGAACTAAAAAAGCAAGGAAGGCTACTGATAATAGCTATGGTCTCCAAAACATGTAATCATCCTTCATTTTCAATCTTTACATTTCAACCTGGGTTCTGAGTTCATGGCTCAAGTTTATAGACATTTAAATATAATTTTAAAAGATATTTTGATTCAGGACTTTTCTTTTGTCATATCATTTTGTATTTCTTCCCCACTTCTTAAGAAATACAGTGTCCTTTAGATAGTGTTTATAGCCATAATCATCTGACATTTAAAACATTTTCTTAAAGGTATATGATGGGCCAAGTACCAGCTCTCATCTGCTAACCCAGCTTTGTGGGAATGAGGAACCGCCTGTCATCCGTTCTAGTGGAGACAGCGTGTCTTTAAAACTGAGGACAGATGAAGGTCAGCAAGGACGTGGCTTCCTGCTTAAATACCACCAGAGTAAGTGTGTATGCCGGTTGCTTGGTGCCTATAGTGGGTCTTCAATCTCTGGATGAATGAAGCAAATTGAAATAAGTGTAACCCATTGGTTTGAGCAACTGAAAGAAATCTTACCTCCTTATGAAAAAAATTTAACTCTATCTGAGGGAGAAACGCTTACGCCTTGAATTTAATGTCATGCAACTAAAGCACGTGGTAAGCTACAGAAACTTGGAAGCGGAATATGCTCAGACAGTTGCAATTCAGCTAAAGATCAGTGTAACAGGTTAGCAGCTAATGGGTTTTCATTTGGATTAAACATTACAAACTTCTAATTAGACATTATTCCATTGTACCGAAGTGTATCGAACACGATTGCTTTTGGCTTCTATCTCAAAAGGTACTTAAACTTTATTAAGGGAGACTATGCTTATGAATCATATGTGAAGTAGGCACATTCTTTGCTGTGGAAAAATCTGGTCATTGTAGAGATGCCGTTTTAAAATCTGCTTTCCCTTGAGGCAAGATGGTGGAACTAAAGGAGTATTGAACAAAGAGTCAAGGGTCCCGGGTGTTTGTCCTGACCCCCAAGTTCCTCGGAAGTTCACTTGTTTTCTCTGGGGTTACATGACTTTCTCATAAAAAAAAGATTACATTAGTTGATCAGGAAATCTCCCTTCTAGCACTAGAATTAAATACTTCCTAAATTTAGTTTCAAAATGAAAATTCAAGTAAATAAGTTTTCCTTTAATTTATGTTATTTAATAAACAATTTATTTGTGTTTTAAAAAGTAGTTCGTTGCCCCACCAAAGCTAAGTTTGTCAATAATTTTGGCACAATTACCTAAAAATGGAATGAAAATTACAAGATCATAATCTGAACACACAGATTATACCCTTTGGATTAGTTGAAAGAGTATTAATATTTAACCTTGAAATGTGTGAATTTGAAGGCTCACATTCACTTACTTCTGAGAGTTAGGCTACATTCTAGGTAGTTTTGAATATTGAGTTTTAATGATACATGGCTTTGTTCTTCAGAAATTCATTGTTAGTGTATGAAAATCTCTCCCCAGTTTTATCAAGGGATGTATCTGTTTGGTTGAGCATAAAATCATTCTCTAATATTATTATTGCTGTGATCATTTGTTTCTTGATTATAGTCACATTGATTATTAAAGGTCCCTTCCTTTTCTTTGTATTCCTGTGATATTTTGTTTTTCTCTAATAATGTCAGAACACTGAAGGAGTAACGTAGTGCACATGGATATAGGTCCTTAACGGTAGAATCGGAGCTAACCGGTGAGATTTTCTGTGCAATCTGCCATTTGAAATTGGAGGTTTGCAGATAGTATGATGCCTGAGAACTGGGAGACAGCCCATAGGGTTTAATGGAATATATTTTCCCCTGCCCTGTTGTGTAGTCATTGAGGCCCATGGTACCTACCTGCCTAATAGATGTAACTTCTCGCAGGCACCCAAAACAACAAAATTCTTCTTTAGAAATCCTTGGTGGGCAAAAATGTGACCTAAATATTTTTAAGAAGAAAGAGTTTTATTCCCTTGTTCCAGCAAAGGAAGATTTTGAAGACCCACAAATGTAGGCTTGTCCATACCAAAGCTTACAAATGGTGTCCCAGCCACCAGTGGAGAAGCAGTGTAGTAGAAATGCATCTATGAACCACATTTTTCAGAGACAACGTTTTTGATGTAGTATTTATTTTCCCATTCTCTTTTATTGCACATCATACAATATGAAAAAGACTCGAGAAGAGGCCTGCACAGGCCTTATTCAAGCCATTAAGTCTGGCGGAATTTGGCGCTGACTCCCAGGACTACCCCGTACCTAGAAGTCCCTAGCATGGTTTTGTTGAAAATTCAGCTGACGGAAATGCCACCACTGGCTTGAAGACTTTATTCAGAATGTAATGTTTTTATTTCTTCTTCAAATCCTTTACATTGCTTCTGTTCCTTTGATACTTCCTGATGACTAACTGGAGGAATAACAGAGTCTTTATTATGAATTTCATGCTGACTTTTGAATGTTCAACAAAGCCATGTTGTTATTCATTTTTAGCCCTCACACAGGACTTTGTGTTTTTAAACTGTCGAATTTAAAGGCCAAGATTTCTGTCCCTTCCAAATGCTAAAGTTAGAAAAACAGAAGCATGGAATGTTTAATACACTTTTCTAAACAAGCAAATTAGACTGATGTCTGAGTCGTGCTAAGCTATTCTGCTCTGCACCAATTCACAGGAATTTGATGCCTGTTTTAACGCAGGCAATTTTCATGACACTTTAAGGTTTATGAATTCACTTAAGTATTATTTCACATTTGTTCTAAATGGCAACCGTTTCCCTACAAAGATGCTGTACCAACTACATGTATATATATGCATGTATGTGTGTGTGTGTCTGTATACTCACATACATATAGGTTTCTCACACTCACACACATAGAGGTTTCTTTTTTTTATAAATTTATTTTTTTTTTATTTTCATTTTTGGCTGCATTGAGTCTCTGTTGCTGTGCGCGGGCTTTCTCTAGTTGCGGTGAGCGGGGGCTACTCTTCATTGTGGTGCACGGGCTTCTCATTGCAGTGGCTTCTCTCATTGCAGAGCACGGGCCCTAGGAGTGCGGGCTCGGTAGTTGTGGCTCGCAGGCTCTAGAGCGCAGGCTCAGTAGTTGTGGCGCACGGGCTTAGTTGCTCCGTAGCATGTGGGATCTTCCCGGGCTAGGGTTCGAACCTGTGTCCCCTGCGTTGGCAGGTGGATTCTTAACCACTGCACCACCAGGGAAGCCCCATAGGTTTCTTTTTAACCTAGCTGTTTTCCTAAAGGAAAATCTCACACACATCTTGGAGCAATTATGATATATATGACGGTGGTTCTTAACAATCATTATTATTTTTTCCAGCGTGTGAGAACGTGGTGATTGTGAATCAGACATATGGCATCTTAGAGAGTATACATTATCCAAATCCCTATTCTGTCAATCAGCGTTGCAACTGGACCATCCGAGCAACAACTGGAAACACTGTGAATTATACGTTTTTAGCCTTTGAATTGGAACATCACACAAACTGCTCCACCGACTACTTAGAGGTATGTGTTCTGAAGCTAAATAAATCACTGCATTTTCAGCTCAAGTTAGCAAGCCAAGATAAAAGTCATGCTTTGTAGAACCGAATCTCTCACTCTGCCCTACATGTCTATAGTATGCCAACTACCCATGGTATTTGAACAGGTATATTTCATGTCTCTTTCACTGTATCATCTTGATAGTAAGGATATTTAATCTACTAAATTATATTCACAAATAACTAGGTTTTTAGGTTTCAGTATAACTTCTGGACTGAGTAATCTCATATTACTTAAATAATGCAGAAGTAGAAGGATAGCTTCTGGTTTTTGTTTGTTGTTTTTATGTTCTCTGTAAACAAGAAATCAGAAAGTATTTAAGTATCATGGCTTTATTTAACACTTAATTTACCTGATACTGGGAATCATGATTTTGATTCTTGTTTTTCATTTTTAAACTTAAGTTCATTTCAGTTAATTTTTCTTTTTGTAAAATGGAAGTTTCTATGTGTTACAATAAAGACCACCAATAACATTTATGGAACTTTCCATATACCATGCTATGTGATAAAAGTTGCTTGAGAATTAGGTAACCCAAAATATGAGGTAATCTGCTACTTTTATGATAAAATATTTTATTTACCAAAGCTTTTTTGCTAATTTGCATATGGAACTTTGTAGAGATATAGATTGAACAGGTAGGCAGCTACTTACTTTACTTTACAAATTTAGTTATACATTCATATATAAAATTATATATTTTATAAACTATTAGTTTAGAATATTATTTTCCACTTTCACACTTCATGAAACAATTTTACTCAGGCTATTTACATATATTTTGCCATCTAGTTTTCATCATTAATAAAATCACTGTTTGAGTCCTCTAACACGTCATCTTTTATCTCCGTCTACATTGCTAATATATAATACTTCTGAATCTACGTATGATGTTTTCACTAGAAATCTTTTCTGAAGAGACCAGTACCCACTCTGATAACGTTAGGACATTTCCCCTCATCCCATCTATCCAAACACAATTGTTTAGTGTCTTTCTCTTTAAGATGGTCGGTGATTTTTGGAAGTCTTGCTTGCAAAGGCTTCCAACGGTCAGCACATGTAACTTTGAGGACATATTCCCAGGGAAAAAACCATTATCTTTGTAAAAGTTCCTTAACCCTCTTTTTTACCAATTCTTTAAAACAAACTAGCGTTGATCGAGGTCATTTGAGTTTAACATATTTTTTTCAAATTGTACTTTTGTTCAAAACAAAGAAGAGAAAGCTTCCCATACTTTGAGAGACTTTGTGAGGTGCCAAATACATGGATTCCCTTGTTTTTGAAGGATACTTTCTTTGGGTAAAAAAAAAATCTTGCTTTATATTTAGAAAAGCTCAGTATCATAGAAACAGTAAGCATAGCGTTTACCCATCAGAAAGTTATATTTACTAGTATTCAAAGAACATATGAGACAACGTAAAACAAACATAAAACAAGCATGAAACTGACAGTGGTTTTAAAGTCTCCCTTCCTTGATCTAGTGCTCAGGTGGTCTTCACAAGCATAACAATGGCATGATTGTCTCATTCCTTTACCTGGAGTGATCACCTTTTTCTTTTCTTCACATGGTGAGACACTGTTCATTCTTTAGGGAAAAAAAGGCACAGGTTGCTTTCAAAGCCACGTGTTCATACCACAAACCCGGCAGTCTGTCATATCATGTTTGTACTTCTGTGACTGTGTCCACATGCCCTACTGGACCATGAGCTTTCTGAAGGTGTGAGCTGTCTCTGATTAACTTTGTAACCCAGGCACTGATTACAGAGTTGGGATCTTACAGGGGTTCAGTAAGTTCAGGTTGAACTGAATATCGCAGTCATATTTTAGCATCAGCTTAAGGAGAGCTATTAATTAATGAGAAAGAACTGAATTCCAAACTGGCCTTTTTGTATAATCTCTACACAGTCACTGCAGTTCAGCCACTTCAAGCACAACCCAAAATACAGTTCGTGGGCGTGAAGAGTGTTGCACATTTAACCATCTGCTGGTGCCTTACTTGATAAAGCACACTGGAGAGAGCAGGGAGGGGAGGAAGCTTTTGAACTGGGTTTTAAAGGAGGCTTTGGCAGAAAGCGTGGGGAGGAACTGAGCTGAAACCTTTCCAGGGACCGGACTCCAGTTCTTTGGACTTACTTGAGGGTGGAATGGTAACAAAAAGGCCCATCAGATAATCTTTGGAAGTGCTCGAAAACTGTCAAATGAAAAATACTTGTTCCAACAATGGCCGAGCCACTAATCAGAGGGTGTCCACAGATGATGTGTATCTTATGCAACATTGATGGTGAAAGCAGCAAAAACACAGAATGAGAACCAGAAGTTCAGCAAAGCCTTCCAAAGAATCGCACTGTTGCCAGAGAGAGGAGAGGTTTTCCATTTCTGTAAGCCAAGGGGCAAGACCAGAGCAATCGCTACAATGGCTGGTTTATGATGGAAATTTTAAAAGCACAAATAACCCCTTAAGGAGAGAAGAGCCACAAACACAAAATCTAGTTTCCATTATTTTAATAACTTCTAGTTCAATGGTTTTTTCAAGTGACTTAGCCAAGACCAAAGTGAGTAGCTATTACTGCAGCCAGAATTGAGTTATTTTGAATTAACAGAATTGAAACTATAAAAGGACTTGATTAGGTGCTGGTTGGACACTGTGCCCAGCCTTGCTGAGAGGTGTGGGTTGGTAAAGATCCCACTGGGAAGCGATTCCATCCTTTATTACTTTGTCCTCTGGGCAAAATGAAATGATTCATATTTGGAAATAAAATACTCAGTGGGAGGAAGGGTCATTTGCTTAAAGGAGTAAGACCATATTGCCCATGCAATTTGGGAAAGTCAACCTGAAGGATTTCTTTTGTATTTTATAAGTTGATTTCACTTTTTCATTTTTATTTTGAGTCTGAGACTCTATGTGGAAGAAGAGATTTTTCTTAGGTATTGAATATACAAACAAAAGTGATGGATTTGGGAGAAATCAGCACAGAGAGGTACAGGAAATCCAGAGCCAGTGTTAGGTCAACTGGGAGCATGTGGGTGGGGAGAAGAGGAAGGAGGAAAACTACGAGCATGGAAGCTGAGGGGAGAGACTGTGACACAAGGTGACAAGGAGAGATGCTGCCAAGACGTCCAGAAAGATCAGCTCTCGTGGGATACCTTCCTCTTCGTGTCCTCTTGTATGTCAGTGTCTCTTAAAATGTGGCACTGGATTGGATTCAACGCTCCGACGAACCTGGCATTGGACCATATTATCTGGTTCTCGTGCTCTGGTATTGTAGGTTTTTTGTTAGCCACGTCGTAATGTTGGATGATATTAAACACCTGTAATCTCCAGGTCACTTTTACATGAATGGCAATGGCTTCATAGCCAGACGTAGGATATTATTTCTATTAAGTTATATTTCACTATTTTGCCTTAGAACTTCATCTCATCATGATTCCTCTAAATCCTGATTCTCTGGTCTTTAGAGCATTATTCATTTGCATATAAACTCATTGGCCCTCGGCCTATGACTTCTCCAAAAATAATTGATAAAAATATCAGAAAGATGCTACCTGTTTCAAATACTCTAAAATGATAGGTTTCTCGGATTAAAATGCATCTGTTATTGAACATTTTCGGGATAGCACTATTCAAACAACTTGGTAATAATAATAGCTGGTATTTATTGAACACATAATTTGCTAGGTAATTCTCGCAGCAACCGTGTGATGTAGGAAATATCATTTTCCCATTTGACAGGTGAGGAAATTGAGACAAAGCCAGGTTGTCTGTAGTCACAAAGGTTATAGTAGCAAAGCCAGGCCTCCCACCAGGCTCTGCGGCTCTGGACTGATGCTCTGAGCCGTGACACCACACATACTCCATGCGTGTTCTCTTCCGTAATTGTCACTTTCAGAGGTGACAAGAGGGGGTTTCCATGGAACCCTCAGGTTGACCCCTCTAGTGACACTGTCACCAAGAGGAATTCATGTTATTTAGCATGACATTTTCATAGGGAAGCAGTGGTCATTTGCTATATCTTTGCTACATACTGACAACTTACGTTCAGTGTCCAATTTAGAATTTTTCCCGAAATTACCATCAATCTTACTCATCTGTGAGATTCCAGAATAAATCTTTCCCACATTTTGGAAGTTGACACATTTTCCCTTCAGGCCTCTGGCAGTCCTCCTGTTCTGCCTTATACGCTTGGTTGCAGGTACACGCTCAAACTAACCCATGGAGGAAAGATGAGTGTTTGGGAAAGGGCTGTTCCTCTAAGAAAGGGAGACTCCTCATGACACACGGCAGCAACTGAAAAGCCGGGACGGGGCGGGAACCAAGGGCGCTCAGTAGCGTCTCCTTTCTTTCTCCTTTCTTCCGGCTTTGTTGCTTCTCCCTGCGTACGTATAGTCCGTTTCTACCTTTCGTCCCCACAGCTTCCTCTGAGTTTCTGCAGCCTCTCAGTTTTAGCTTAAATAAGGCCACCCCAGCCATGACACTACGTGACCGTGGACCTCAAGTGCTCACAACCACCTAGACTTGCCCTTGACAAATTACAAGGACGGGTGGTTCATCTTTTTCAGTCTGAGAGCAAGGCATGGATCTAGGCTGCCTATGGATGGGCGCCCCTCTAGGCGGCATGGCCAGCTCTGCCCAGGAGCGGTGAGGTCTGGCCCTCTGGCCTGCATTGCTCAGAGTTTACGTCTGTGGGAAGAGGCAGAACCTTCCAGCAGGGAGGAGGATTCCGCCAGCATGCTAAAGCATTGTTTTGTTCTTTTTTCTTTTCTTTTGGCCATGCCCTGCGGCTTGTGGGATCTTAGTTCTCTAACTAGGGATTGAACCCGGGCCCTTGGCAGTGAAAGTGTGGAGTCCTAACCACTGGACCACCGGGGAACTCCCCTAAAGTGTTGTTTTGAATTACCCATAAAGCAAGCAAGATTACAAAATCAGTTCTGCAATGACCACACCTCTCAGTTCAATAGGATGTAATGCACTTGAACCTGGAAAAATTCAAGTAAAGGAATTGACTGTCTTATATTCTAAATTGGATTTCAGTGTTTCTTCTTCCAGTTTCAAAATCATACAAGGAATCTTTCTACTTCATCTTCACCACATTACACTATCTTCTGTAAGCACTGGTCCAACTCACATTTTCATCTTTCTTTTGCCCCAGTCATAGCTTTAAAAAATAGACATTTTTTTTCTAATTGTACCATATCCCGAAGTTTAGCTAATTTGTTATGTGTGCTCATAAAATGGTCAGAAGGGTCCTGGGTAGCCCCATGGTTTTTTTTCTTAGATTGAGTTCTTCTGAGGTTTTCCCTTTTACTGCTCCCCAAATTTTTCCTGACTTTGTGGACAGAGTTTAATTTTTTAAGAATTTGTCATTTTTCTTTTTCTTTTTTTTTTTTTTATTTTTTCAAATTTTGTATTTTTTTTTAACATCTTTATTGGGGTACAATTGCTTTACAATGGTGTGTTAGTTTCTGCTTTATAACAAAGTGAATCAGTTATACATATACATATGTTCCCATATCTCTTCCCTCTTGCGTCTCCCTCCCTCCCACCCTCCCTATCCCACCCCTCCGGGCTGTCACAAAGCACCGAGACAATATCCCTGTGCCATGCGGCTGCTTCCCACTAGCTATCTACCTTACTACGTTTGTTAGTGTGTATATCTCCATGACTCTGTCTCGCCCTGTCACAGCTCACCCTTCCCCCTCCCCATAACCTCAAGTCCGTTCTCTAGGAGGTCTGCGTCTTTATTCCTGCCTTACCCCTAGGTTCTTCATGACATTTTTTTTTTCTTAAATTCCATATATATGTGTTAGCATACGGTATTTGTCTTTTTCTTTCTGACTTACTTCACTCTGTATGACAGACTCTAGGTCTATCCACCTCATTACAAATAGCTCAATTTCGTTTCTTTTTATGGCTGAGTAATATTCCATTGTATATATGTGCCACATCTTCTTTATCCATTCATCCGATGATGGGCACTTAGGTTGTTTCCATCTCCAGGCTATTGTAAATAGAGCTGCAATGAACATTTTGGTACATGACTCTTTTTGAATTTCGGTTTTCTCAGGGTATATGGCCAGTAGTGGGATTGCTGGGTCGTATGGTAGTTCTATTTTTAGTTTTTTAAGGAACCTCCATACTGTTCTCCATAGTGGCTGAACCAATTCACATTCCCACCAGCAGTGCAAGAGTGTTCCCTTTTCTCCACACCCTCTCCAGCATTTATTGTTTCTAGATTTTTTGATTATGGCCATTCTGACTGGTGTGAGATGATATGTCATTTTTCTTGAATTTCCTTTCCTTTATCTATTGTTTTTCTTTGTTCTTTTAAAAAATTTTTTAAAAGATTTTGGCTGTGCTGGGTCTTCATTGATGCATGTGGACTTTCTCTAGTTGCGGCGAGCGGGGGCTACTCTTCGTTGCGGTGTGCAGGCTTCTCACTGTGGTGGCTTCTCTTGTTGCGGAGCACGGGCTCTAGGCCTGCAGGCTTCAGTAGCTGCAGCACGTGGGTTCAGTAGTTGCGACACATGGGCCCTAGAGTGTGCAGCCTTCACTAGTTGTGGCACACGGGCTCAGTATTTGTGGCTCACTGGCTCTAGAGCACAGGCTCAGTAGTTGTGGCACACAGGCTTAGTTGCTCTACAGCATGTGGGATCTTCCCGGCCCAGGGATTGCATTGGCAGGCGGATTCTCAACCACTGCGCCACCAGGGAAGTCCCTAATTTTTAAATTGTTTTTGGTCCCTGGGCTCATATCTCCTTGCAAAGTCTCAGTCTCTCAAACCTCAAGCTCATGACTGATGTGTCCCATCATCACAGGCTCTAGGGAAATTGATCGCCCTCGCCTAACGTTTTGGTCACTTCTACAGTAACAACCACTTCTCTGCTGGTCAGGATTAGTCCCTGAGAGCACTTCTCTTCACTCTTTACTTTCTGACGGAGGACAGCATATAAAGAATTCAGCAAATGCTATGCTTTTTTTAAGAACAAGACACGAGAGGTGTCTGGAAAGACATCTGCCCGTTGCCATTCCTGTGTGTCTTTTTGCTCCACTAGTGTTGATATGCTTCCTTTGCAAAAAAAAAAAAAAAAAAAAAAAAAATTCTGCTGAGGGAGAAGCTGATGGTGGAGGATAAAGCCCCCATAACTGGCTGCTAAATCTGGCTGCCTTCGAGAATCACCTGGGGATCTTGTTAGAAAAATGTACTCCCAGACCCCACCCCAGACCCACTCGATCAAAACCCCTGGGAATCCCAACAGAGCAAACCCCACCTAAGCCTTAGGCCAGGAGCTGAGGCCACTGTCCGTCATTCACTTCCCTCGTGACAGCACATTTTATCCTCACTGCAAAGCTCTCTCCTGGGAAGCTGTAAGTATTTTAATAGGTATCTTCTTAACATACAACTTCGAGTGCTATTACATGTTTCTTTTTCAGTAGGTCTTACTTTTCCATTGCTACAGCTGAATGATATGCTTTGACTCACCAAGACCTGGTGATACTGTTATGTTTATCTCATTACATAAAAATGTCAGATTCATTTTACCATGTGTGAATTCTGATTCTAAACTTTCTCCTCCACTTTCTTTATTTGGCATCTTTGCCACTATCATCTTGCATGACATCCTTTCATATCTTTCTGATGCCTTCCCCTGTCCCCTTATGTCCGTTTCAAGTCCCCTCAGTTATGTCAGTGACTTCTGTCAAATGCATTTCCCTCTAGTCTTCATAAGATTCACTTCATGTCTTGCCAACTCCTCTTTCTGATGTCATCCTGTTCACCAGATGTTTATATCATTGCTTATTGCACTTCCATGTCCTCCTTTCAGTGACAAAATAAGCCGCTGCTAATGAAAAAAATGCATGAAAACATTACTAGTGTCCCTCAGTCTTCCAGTGCTACATCCATGTTGTCTAAGTCTGCAGCCTGGGCAGCATTTTCCATAACTGCAACTGTGCAGCATCAGACCCACAAGCTATTGTAATTAGTTAAGGAATACTAGCTGTTTTATGGAGAACTTGGAAATTCTTAGATGCTTAGTACAATATACAAGTTTATTTCTCAATCATGTTAGAGACCAATGTAGGTATTCCTTTGCTTTCCACATAGTGATTCAGGAAGCCAGACAACCACTTTGGGGAAACCACTTAGCTCTCTCTGCCACACGTGTTGACAGTTGTTTTACAAACAAAGAGACCTAAATTCTAATAAATTTGGGAAATGCTGAATCAAACACAATGTAACAGGGTCAGTTGTTTTGTTCTGTTTTTGCTGTAGTACTTCCTCAGGCTATTACCATCCTACATATGCATCATTCATTCATTTATCCACTCATCAGTCATTCAAGTATAATTTAGAGACGTAGGCTGTGGAAATAAACCGTTCTAGCAGCAGTTTTTCTTGTTTTCATGGAGGAGGCGGATCTTAATTTATCACACAATACAAAGTTAGTCACAAGCCCTGTGAAGTGCTATCGGGGAATATTATCGGAAGCTCTAGAGACACGAAGCAGGAGGACCCGGCTCGCCGTGGGCCAGAGGAGGCATCCCTGGGGAAGGGTAACTGAGCAAGGTGTCAGGGAGCTGTAGGTTTCACTAAGGCAAGTTGTGTTTGAGGAACTGTCAAAGGTAAACAGAACCAGACACTAGTTAAAGTGGAAAGAACATTATTATTATTATTATTTTTTTGCGGTACGCGAGCCTCTCACTGCTGTGGCCTCTCCCATTGCGGAGCACAGGCTCCGGACGCGCAGGCTCAGCGGCCATGGCTCACGGGCCCAGCCGCTCCGCAGCATGTGGGATCCTCCCGGACTGGGGCACGAACCCGTGTCCCCTGCATCGGCAGGCAGACTCTCAACCACTGCGCCACCAGGGAAGCCCGGAAAGAACATATTTTAATCAGCATTGTGCTCCTGCAATAGGGAAGCAGGTCCAGCATGAACTGAACTTAACTTCAATTTGTACAGAGATGACCGGGTGTTTTAAAGGGAGAATCAGGGAGCTGGGAGGGGACGAGCGGGGCCTCGAGCAGAGTCAGGGATGTGAAAAACTAGCGAGCGTTGGTCACTATGAGCGTGGTTAGGCCTCTGTGTCTGTATCTGGCAGTGATGGAGGTAAGGATTCAATCCTCTCACAGAGACTGGGAGGCAAGGGGCCTGTCCTTCCTAATGGCTTCATTTCAAAGGAATGGAGTTTAGATCCTTGAGAAAGACACTGTGAGTTGTAGGAGATACATACATAATACATCTCAAAAGGACAGGAGAAGGAGTCACAATTTTAAGCCCTTTTTAGTATGTGCTCCAAGAAAGGGTGGTCCGGGGCCTATCCTCAGGTGTTCGCTGGAACAAGCAGTAAATCCTTTAGGCGGCCTTGTGCTTTCTCAGGCGGGCATTTGGAGGGGGCCTGGGGTCATCCTGGGGATGTGACCTTGAGCTGTTAGAAACTACGTTCGTGTTTGTTTCGGTGCTTTGATTTGGGGAGAATAAGTGGATGAGATCATCTGCGCTGAGACTCTGCATCCTTTATAGGCCAAGGTTGAGGCTTAGTTGGGAGGAAGGCTCAGAGGAGCTTGGCTCGAGTCGGGTCGAGGAGAACATCTGTCAGAACCGAAAGGACACAGCGTGTCTGAGGCCAAGGCTGCGGCTCCCAGCTGGGCAGGGACCTGCAGGTTAGAGCCCTGTGCGCAGGTGCAGGGTTCCAGTGACCGCTTGGGGCAGCAAGAGATCTTCCAAGAGTGAGCAGAGACAGTGTGCTGGATTGGCGCTTTGCCACACTCTGGATTCGAGGATAAGTGGGAGGGGTAAGAGGAACTTTGGAGATTCAGAAAGAGGATTGCTGCAGCTCGGGTGCGAGATGGCCAGCCCTTCACACGGCTGTGGAGGGAGAATGTGTCAACGACAGGGGATGTGAGAGCACCTGGGGGGTAGAATCAACCGCACTGGACGAACACTGGATGGAGTGGGCGTGGTAACACAACGAAAAGAAAGACATCAGGATACAGCCTAATAGAACTGCGTGCAGAGCAACAACCAGGAGAGGCAGAGGGGCCTCCCTCAGGGTGGAGACACGCGGGGACACGAAAGGCAACATTCCAGATGGATTCCATCTTGGCCCAGAATTCTAACACCTATTGGACATTTGTAATCCACAGAACATTCTTAGGGAAACATTATTCTAGAGATGTTTTCCAAATTTTTTTTTCCCATTTTTATTCTCATACAAAGAAGCAAAATGTTCAAGTTCATGAGAGATTATAAAATTCTCCTTCACATCTCAAACGTCTCTTTTGAGAATTACAGTGATCATAACACATTTTAAATCAGCTGTACTCCAGTAAAAAGTTTTAAAAAAAGAATCACAGTAATCAATGTCTACTATGTGCCAGCCACTCTTATAGACACCTTGATAGATAATTATTGCTTATCTTCAGGATAATTTAGCAATTGGGTGGTTTTGTGGTCATTTACAGACAGGAGGACTGGGCCGCAGGTAAGCAACAATACTCACTCTAAGATCACACTGCCAGGAGGCGATGGACCCAGGTCGCAATAACCGGCAGGCTCTGAAGTCCACTTGGGTTCAAAGCTTTGCTCTTTCTCACTGGCTGTGACCTTGGGCACAGAAGTTAACCTCTGGCTTCCTCGGCTTCCTCATGTATTAAATGGCAAACATACTTACAACTAACTACTCACGAAGTTGTTATAAGATCAAATGAAGCGATCTGCACAGCTGGCAAGTATGAGTACTCCAGAAATGTTTATTATTCCTCCCCCATGCTCACCCCACAGAGAGGATAACTCCCTCTTGGCCATTCAGATTCTTCCTCCTACCTTTCAGGACGCTGTCTCTCCATCTCTTGGACGAGTCATCTCCCTTCCTCGTGACTCGTCGGTTATGAGTGGCCGTTCCTCCCTCCTGAGGTCCGACTTCCACTCCCAGGCACAGCCTGGGTCTGTTTGGCTCCAAAAGTTCAGAGTCTGTTCTCTTTCTCTTCCAAGTGTCCTTCCTCCACCATTCAGCTCTTGGGAGGACTTTGACTTCTTTTATCCTTTTAAAAGACTTTGCATCCTCTCTAATGAGCAAAGTGTCCACAGATGTCTGTGATTTCATCACTGCTGGTCTCATGAAGGCACAGCTGATTCTGTACAGATCTCACACACAATGACCTCAGTTTCCCAACGTTTTGGTTTAAAGGTAAACCACAGTTGGAAGCGGCTCCAGACGCTGATCCTTCTGTTGTTCTTGGGGCGTTCCCTGGAATTTGAACTGCTCAGGCCAGCTCTCTTCTATCTGCAGGCTATTGTGGATGTTAATAAGAAACGAAGATTTAGCACCTCACCTTGCTCACTCACTGGAGGATGTCTCGCAGGCACTCAGTCTCCATAATAGAGCATGAAATCTTGCTCAGTAGTCTCGGCACCTGTTTAGTTTGGTATAGTATAGACTCTGGAGCCAGGTAGCCTGGGTTTAAACCCGGACTTCGCCACTAACTAGCCAGGAAATGTTGAGCAAGTTATTTAGCTTCTAAGGGGCCCACTTTCCCCATCTGTAAAATGGGATAGTCGGCACAAAAGAGTTTTTATATATAAAGAGACTGGCACATAGTAAACACTTACGTAATGTCATTTTTTTTTTTTTTTTCCTTTTTTGCGGTACGCGGGCCTCTCACCGTTGTGGCCTCTCCCATTGCGGAGCACAGGCTCCGGACGCGCAGGCTCAGCGGCCATGGCTCACGGGCCCAGCCGCTCCGCGGCATGTGGGATCTTCCCGGACCGGGGCACGAACCCGTGTCCCCTGCATCGGCAGGTGGACTCTCAACCACTGCGCCACCAGGGAAGCCCACATAATGTCATTATTTGCCCCAGCACCTTAGTTAGGTATAAAGAAATTCCTAAATAGAGAGCGTTCAGTTCTTTAGGCTGAGATATAAATAACGGTTCATTTCTCAAGACATTTAATTTTCCTCTTGCTTTCTGTCTACAGCCTGCTTCACTAATGCATTTGACAATTCTCACAAAGGGTAAATGATAAATGATAAAGCCAACATTTTGGTCCACTTATTTTATTCCAAGCTCTATTAAGAAATATAGTGAAGAAAATGTTGATTCCATTGAATAACAGGAGTTTTGGGTATTATCACTGTTACTTAAAAAATTATTTGTGTTACTCTCTGTTATCACAGAGAATAAGGACTTTGCTGTATTTTTGAATTTAACAATTCTTTTTTTAAAAAAATAATTACCAAGGAAGGAAACAAGAACAATTCTTCTCGAGTTGTTGATGCCTTTCAAAATGCTGAATTACCTCTCTATACCTGTTTCCAGAATTCTAAAATGGGGATAAAAGTGTTATCTGCATTATAGAGCTGCTAGGAATTTTATTTTATTATTTAAAAAAATAAATTTATTTATATATTTTTATTTTTGGCTGCATTGGGTCTTTGTTGCAGCACATGGGCTTTTCTCTAGTTGCGGCGATCGGGGGCTACTCTTTGTTGCGGTGCACGGGCTTCTCATTGCCGTAGCTTCTCTTGTTGTGGAGCACAGGCTCTAGAGTGCAGGCTCAGTAGTTGTGGCGCACGGGCTCAGTAGCTGTGGCTCGCGGGCTCTAGAGCACAGGCTCAGTAGTTGTGGCGCACGGGCTTAGTTGCTCCGCTGCATGTGGGATCTTCCCGGACCAGGGCTCGAACCCGTGTCCCCTGAATTGGCAGGAGGATTCTTAACCACTGCGCCACCAGGGAAGCCTCTAGGAATTTTAATTTTATTAGGTAATAACATGGAAAGGGCTTAGAGTGATACTCAGCACAGAGTAAGTGCTAATAAATATTATTCATCATTTTCTTCAACATAAACACAATTTCATGGGTTATTTGATTTCCAAAACAGCCTTCCCAGCGTGATTAGCGTAGATTGGCCCCACCTATTGAAAGCAGGGCTCCCTTTCCCTGGCCTCACAGATTTCCTCCAAAAGCCACAGGGCCTGGGTATCCGAATCGAAGAGTGCAGTAGTTAAAATCCTGTTTGCTGGCTGGAGAAATGCAGAGAAGCAGAGGAGATCTGGTGTCTTAGCAGCCATTGATCTGCACTGACTCTGTTATCATAGCACTTCCACGGCACACTTCCTGGGCAGATGAGTCATGTTTCCTGGAACTGTCTGTCAGAGGAAGTTCGCTTCTAGGACGCCTGGCATTTTGCTTAGAATTCAGGTAAGCTATTTCAATTCTAAGGACAACCGCTGTTCAAAACCACACGTAAAAAGCGAAAACAGTGTGCCAAACGATTCAGTTGAAGACTCCCTACCGGATAAGAATCTAGCCTTGGACGAAGCAGGATCATGATTCACAAGGAGTTTAGAATGAAGCGTATCCATTGGTTAATTAAGCCAGATACTTTGTAGTGTCACTAAGTGCAACAAGAAGCATTTTAGAAGAATTTTAAGACTCCCAAGTAAAATGCCCAAGTAACATGCGAGTTTTTTTAATTACAGAAAATTTAAGGGAGAGATGTTTATTTCAGTGTGATCAAAATCCCTTTCCTCAAAGGCAAATGCTGATCACTTGTCACCATCCCTCACAATGAAGAATTTTCATGTGATTGCATTAATTTGCTGTAGTTGAGGCAAATACAGCAGCCTTCAAAAGAGAGCCTTTGCTCTCAGATTCAAAAGAAACTGTGTGTTTCCCCTCTCAGTATCCTCTCAAACATGAAGGACAGGATCAGGTTAAATAATAATCAGACCTACCAATAATTCCCACACTACCCGCAAGCCAGTGAAAATTCCATTTGATGCTCAAAACTTGAAATTGCTCTATCCACACTTCCTTTCCTGGTGGTCCTCACCGAGCTCTGCTTCTCAGACCACAGGCATCGGGTGCGTGCAAGGTCTCTTCCATCATCCAACAGACACATGGCACGAAGCAGAAGGCTAAATTCAGAAATTGGTGGTCATTGTGGTAGATTTCAGCTAATTACACTGATTGACTATGTTTTACAATGGGAACAATTTCCACCTGCAACATTTCAGAATTTTTTCAAAAATGCCATCTTTACCCTTCAGTTCTTACATGTACTTATGTACTGAAAAGGCTTTCTTCTCCCGCCCTCCCTCATTTGGGGAAGAGTCTGCATGGCAGGGCTTTCGGTCCTTCCAGCTCCAGGTTCTAAGATTTCATGCTGTGCTATAGGTCCCTCCCTGTTTCTGAGTCCATCTGTAGCAGATGGTTAGGCTTTTAAGAGGCAGAATAATCTTTTTTAAATGTTGAGTGCTTCACATTAGCGGTAGAGTTGGCAGAGGGAAGGCTGCGGTTCATGGAATTAAATGTTCATGTATATACGAGGGAGAATATGCTTGGCTTTCAAAGCATTTCACTTCCCACTAGGGAGGGAATTAGGCACTTATTGGTCCATCAGTGACTATCAAAACTTATGTTTGTGAGAGCTTTTTAGTCCCTGAACATCTGAAAGAATGATTTTTTAATAACGAATTAGTCTAATTAATAATAAAAACCTAGTTATGATTAAAAAAGGAAGCATTGGGGACAAAATATGGTTTTAAATTAATGCTGGAGGAGATTACTTTATATAATAACATTTTAAAGGGCTAATTTTCATGGATAATCTTGAGACACATAAAAATGATTATGGAGACAGACAATATAATATTTTTAGTAGACCAGCTGGGTATCTGAGAACCTAAAAGCGTATGGAATTCTGACACTGGAAAAACGTTACCAGTGCACATCTACGTTGCTATGTCAGTAGGTCCCCAGAGACAATGCTTTAAAAATAAACTTACCTGATTACACAGGCATACAGTCATTGCAGACATTTTAGAAGATAATAGAAAAACCTAGATAAAATAAAAATAACCTAAATTACATCATTACTGATAATATTTGGTGGTACTTATTTCCTGTAGTTCCATCCTATATATTTATTTTATTTTAATGTTTGAAGGGGATCATTTTGTACATACTGTCCTATAATGACTTTTTTACATGTAACAGTAGCTTGCGAATGTTTCTCCTTGTTACTTATTTATCTCCTTGTTACACCACAGCATTTGCAACATCGAATGTTCCACCATCACAATACAGCCACCCATTCTTGTTGTAAAACACATAGAATCTTTGCACATTTCCACTATTATAAACAATGCTGAGATAAAACATCTTTGTAGTTAAACCTTTGCATACATCCATGATTAAACAATGATTAACCAAACAAACAAACCCAAATCGGCCTTTGTGGCTTCTAAAATAAGTAATATGTAGAAAGCAAAAATAAATATCAATGCGCTATTAAGAGGGGACAGCAACCAGCCACCCCAGGGAAAGGAGACTATATGGTCTGTGTTTGAGACAGACCTGTAATTCAGAGTGACACAAAATAACTCAGCATGTGGTCTTTCAGTGGTGTTTCTTTGTCTCCTACAAAGCCCAGCACTGAGTCATTGTTTCCTTTTAGATGGTACCTCATGCTTCCTGCTGCAGCCTGCAGCACATGGCAGTGCGTTTCCCGGGCCGGGGGAGACGTGTGCCTCTGTATCCGAGGGCACTGTGAGAGCGCCCCGGTGTCTCACGGGGAGGCTTCACCTCCAGGGCCATCACAGCGCCCTCTAGAGCCTACCGCGCTCTGCTGATGTGCTTTCCTTTAAACCTTTGCCTAGTTTACCTCCACAACTGGATTCCTTTTTTACCCCGAGGCTCTTCTCACCCACAGTGGGAGCCTTTTACCCTACTTGATGAATCTTGCTTGGCAATTTCTCCTGTTGTTACAGGAACATTTCAAAGCCCTTCAAATTTAAGGTAAACTCTGAAAGCTCCAAGTTTATCCAGGAGATTTGTTTGTAAACATTGAATAACAATGTTCTCAACAGCTGTTCTGATAAAGCGGTTCCCATAGTTCCTGGTACACTTGTTTTTTGGGTGGGGAAAATAGGAAGAGGTGCTCCAAGAATTCACCAGTTCCCACTCCTCTGGAGTTCCAGGGGCCGAGCAGCCAGAGCTGCAGGCTGGCTGGCCGGACGGAAAGGGGAGAGGAGGCTGCAACAGGAAAAAACACAGGTAGAGCCACTTTGCTTACCGGTGGTCTCTCCCTGATCCGCTCACCAGGGCAGCCTTGACAGATTTCCCAGTGTCCTCTTCGCCACCAGCCCTGCCATGATCCACCATCTCCCTCCACTCAGACACACACTCCATGGTCCGTCTGCCCCACTGCATGATCTGCACTGGGCTCTGCACCCCACACACAAAACCAGGTCGTCATAGCAACATGCTGCCCCTGACGGCCATCCATCTCCTCGCAAGTGATTCATTGATTTGTTACTTCCCCGTCTGGTCTGCCAGGGATGATTTCTGAGAAATATTTTATGTGAGTCAGTTCAAGTTCTTTCTACCTACCCATCATATTTTTTCTCTCAAAACTATTTCTGTTGTGGTTTCTTTAGAAACAAGGTTGGTTCCCTTTGCCTCTGACCAAGAGTTAGAATAACATTTGAGGTACTTTCCATATGCCAGGACTCATCCTCAACCTATTACCTGGTTTGTCTCATTTGCTAAGCACAACAACCCTATGAGATAAGTACCATTAAGATGCCAAGTTTACAAAGAAGTCTTAGCTTACGGAGGTTAAGTAATTTTCACAAGATTATATTCTAAGCAAATTTTAGTGCTAGACTGGACTTTGAATCTAGAGCCTGACACTGACCACATTGAATATACTCTAGTGTGTTCCTACAGTAAAATTACTGTCCGGCTCTCAGTTGAAATATAATCTTCTACTAGTGACATTGACTTCAGAAAGCCACTCTGTGAACTCACTGAGTATAGTTCTCAGAAATGTAACTATCTTCTTTACATTGACCAGAATTTTTGCTCTGTAAAACTATCAGGGATTCTCTACTATACCTAGAATTCTCCCTCACGGCAGATGAATTATTTCAATTACATATTAAACTCTAAAGGATAAAGTTCTTTTGGGGTTTTTAAAGATTTCTTATAGGAACTGGACCAAAATTTTTTTCTGGAAGTTTCTCCATATTTTAATGATACCACCTCAAAGAAACTCTTGATTTAATTTCTTTATATGGACTATATTTAATTCTTATGATTGAACCTCCACTATAAAAATCTTTTTCTTCCAGAAAAATTTCAAGTAAATAGGAAAAACAGTAGTTAGAAAAAGTGTGAATTCGATGCTGATCTAAAATAGAAAGGGCTAAGTTTTAGTTGTTACTCACTGTGATTCTAAAGTGGGTTTAGAAAAGAAGTCTATCTATACATCCCAAACTGAGATAGGAGACAATTAGTTATAATTTCATTCATTAGGATCACAAATTTTCAAAATCATAAAACCATTTAGCAACAAAGAGGCCCTTGAAAAGCACACTTCTATTCTGAGAGTTCTTGCAGTTCATAAAGTTGATTCTTGCTGAGGGAACAGGTTACACATTAGCTGACCCTGGGTTTCTCCAGACTTGAGTTCCAGTGATTCGTAAAGTACCTACAAAAACCTTAATCTTAAAAAAATCTCACTCTGTCAGTGATATGTCTTTGGTTTTCTGTCTTCCATTTTGTATGCATGGGTCTGTACTATTTAGGAGTCCACGGATCATTTCACGTTGCAACCGTAGTCAGAAATCTCTAATGGTCTCATCAACTCTGCATGCACCGAATTATCAAACCCATGCAAAGGAAGTAGATAGAAATTGGCAAGCGAGACTTCCGCGAGAGATTTCCTTCCTCTCCGAGTGTTGTAAGAGTGGTTGAGATGTTTCAGGGTGGCGCGGGGGTGGAAGATCTAAAACACAAAAACCCTAAACGAATCTTCTCCTGAAGAGGATAACTGAAAAGATTCTACACAGCAGGTTTTGTACATATACATATCCACATCTGAAGATACATTAAATGGCAACTTGAAAATGTAAACAGCATTTCAATTATTGAAAAAAAAACCCAAACCTCTAGACACAGTTATACAAATTCGATCTTCATATTCAAAGTAAGAATCTCAGTCTTTCACTTCTTAATTTCTGCTAGTCCCCTTCCTATGGACTCAAGGCCTCAAATACTGTTCAGATGGGGTAAATCTTGGGGCTTTCTAAAAGCCGGGAATGGTACCCTTAGCGGAACCAAGCCACATGCTGGCCAGGAGTCCCAGTGAGTCACAGCTGGGATGGCCTGTGGTTAACATTCTGCTCTGAAAACAGAATCAGGAACAGCAGGCACCCACTGGTTTCCACAGTAACCGGTATTTGTGTACTTTGAAAAATGACTGTTCCTTTTTGGGTGGTAAATTTAACGAGGGAATGAATTGTTGCGGTGACCTTAGCCATCTGTGTGAGTATAAACAAAAACCCCTGATTTAATTAAGTGTAAATGTTAGAAAGACATAAAATTAGGGGTGTGGGATTTTTTCTTCTAGAGAGGTATTTTTCTACACTAATTAAGTCATTAATTTATTTGACATTATATGTAAGTATTTTCATCAACGTCTATTTGATGTTTATTTCAACGTATCATTCTCTTCCCTCCAAAGGCAAAAAGAAACTACTTGTTATTCACCACTGTTCCCCCCAGACCCACTCCCTTTGCCCCCAACCCCCATTCCATTCACAGTGTGTTATTTAAGAGCCACTGGGATCAGGGGCTCTCCTTCAATGAAGTAATTCCATCCGGAAGGAAGAAAAAAACATCCCCTGCAAGTCATGTGAAAGTGTCACGTTGCTTAACCTTACCGAGCTGGGAGGCAAAAGCACTATACTCTTTATGACCGTGCACAGAATCTAAACTAGGGCTCCTCAAAATGTTGCCACCTAGTTTTTCAGAAGATCCACGAAGCTTAAGGCAATTATAGTTCTAGAGAGATCTTACCTCATGTTTTGTTGGATAAAGATGAAGTAATTAAAGTTTTGGTCACCGCAGTACAATCCAAAGTTTAGAATGAGCCTTTTGGAGTGGAAACCAGTAGAGCGTTTTCTTGTTTATTATGCTTTGGCGTGAGAACAGTATGTTTATTTTTGTACTAATTAGTCTTGAATTGGAATTCATACCCTAGGTTTAATAGAAACTCTGTGGCTGAAATAAATACCCTGCAGTGAAGCAATAGTTTAGGAATAAACAGGTTACCGTACAGACCTTCTTCCCCCTCTACCTCCTGCAGTGCGTGGTGGGTCTGGAGACGGGGCGTGGAGGGCTGTTTTTGTTTCCTCTTCTTTTTATGTGGCTTTATTCTTTCTCTCATTTTTGCTCCCCCTTCATGTCTTTTGTCAACCACCTACAGTATTAGAAGTTTGATAATAAATACATATATCCAAAGCAGCAGTATTTAAAAAATTAAAAGGAAGCTGCAGGGACAGGTCTGAAAACTAAACCTCATCTTTATCATTTGCATAAAATGCTTGAGTTTAGTACTTAAGAGTGAGTGATATAATGGACTTCTGAGTTTCTCTTTTTAAATCTCAACTGACCTTCCCCGCGTCGCACAGAAATGTACGGCGGATCAGCTGCCCGTTTTGAGAACTCAGTGAGACGACCCAAATTTAGAAATCTGCGATTTTTATTATGACCTTGAACAAGGCCCTTCTGCAGAGTGGCCACAAAGGACGCAGACCTTTCGCTGCCTGAAAGGAGCATGCTGAAGTTTAGGACTGTAAGACCCTAACATGTGTCTAACTGTGCAGCGTTAAAGTAACAATGCAGATTAAGTGCCATTAAAATCAATGCAGCTGTCGGGGAGATGGCTGTGTTCCTTCTCTGAAGCTGTTGTATTGGGAACCTGCCCTGGACAAAGCCCTGTGCTAGGCTGTGAGGGGATGTAAGAGGTAGTCTGGGCTCTAAGGAAACTCGTAATCAGTAGGGGAGAGAGACACACATGCCCATCACCAGAATGTGCCCATTTCCACAAAGAAGCACAAATGAAAAGCTGAGGGGTTTCAAAGGAAAACTAATTTATGACCGGCTACAGGGATTAGGGAAGGCTCCGTGGAGGGGCTTTGTAGAATCCGATTAAGAAGCTTTCCATGCTCAAATCAACATGCTTCAAAGAGTATTTTCTATGATAACATTTCAATAAATAAAAATAATTTGGTCAGTGTGGAATTTATTGAATCCAGATGATACATTTACATACAGACACACACAAGCACATACACTCACACGTGTGTACTCGCCAAGAGAATAATAAAGGAAGTGCATGATCAGACATTTTCCATTGTTTTATAATGGGCAGCTCATCCCAAGGGTAACTGGAACAAAGCATTTCATGTGGACATTTGGGGATTAAAAGAAAATGTAGTGGCCTGAGTCATGAGGAAGCCAATCCTTTTGGATTATCATTATTTTCACCAATTGAAGAGATATGGCAAAGGTGTTTATTTTTTTAGTTTGGAGATATGTATCTGATGAAATTAGGCAGATAAAAGGTACCCAACAGGATGTATAAGTACCTCAGTCGGGAAATGGGCAAAGACCTCAGCAGAAAAGTTGCAAGAAAAGAAAAAGAAATGCCCAGTAAACATGAAAGAAACTTCAACCCCAAAGTAACAACTTAAGACAATTACAAAAAGAAAACAAATTTTCACTATTAGCCCCAGTTTTTAAAATAATGGCAGTCATAAAATATTTCCATAAACTGCTGGTGAGAGAATAAATTGGTATAAACTTTCTGGTAAGAAGTTTAAAAATATATATCCAGAGCCATGAAAGATCATGGTCTTTAATTCATTCCCTTTATAGGAATCTTTCCTAAGAGAAATTTAAACTATCAGGCAAAGACTTGTATTTATTGGCCCCCAGACTGGAAATATCCTAAGTGAACAACAGTAGAATTATAATGTAAATACAGCATATTCGGAACAGAGGGCTTCCCTGGTGGCGCAGCGGTTGAGAATCTGCCTGCCAATGCAGGGGACATGGGTTCGAGCCCTGGTCTGGGAAGATCCCACATAGAGCAACTGGGCCCGTGGGCCACAACTACTGAGCCTGCGCGTCTGCAGCCTGTGCTCCACAACAAGAGAGGCTACGACAGTGAGAGGCCTGCACACTGCAATGAAGAGTGGCCCCCACTCGCCACAACCAGAGAAAGCCCTCACACAGAAACGAACACCCAACACAGCCAAAAATAAAAATAAATAAATAAATTTATAAAAAAAAAAAATACAGCATATTCGTAGTATTTTGTGCCACTATTAAAAATGTTTGCATAGACTATTTAGTGAAAAGCAGGGAACACCATTTAATGTAGCCCAACTTGATACACGCACACATTCCCCTGCACACGTATGTGTGTATGTACGTATACAAACAAATGAAAAAAATGTTGGTAAGAGAAGCTTCTGGTATTAACAAAATATTAACTGTGGTTCTCTTCAGTGGGATTAATTTTTGTATCTTCCTTTCAGAGTTTTCCAAAATGTCTAATTGTTTACAGATAGTATTTATTTTAAAAATTTATAGCTTACAGTTACAATACTGTTATTCACTGAACATCTCTCACGTGTGATTCATATGTGAACCCATCTCCCCTGGCCCAGCATTTCCTTCTTCTGTGCCTGGATTATATTGGGTTGGCCAAAGTGAACTTTTTGGCCAACCAATAATTTGGAGGGACCTCTCTGTATATAATTATCTATTTTTAATTCCTGCACTCAACCCACCTCAGGAGATTTACCCGTAACTTTTGAAGCAAGGAACAGCTTTTGCTGCACGAGGGGACTTTGCTTTTTCCATCTGACAAGCCTTGTAGGTTTTCACACTGGGAGGTCTCTCTCTGATTGCAGCTGTATGATGGCCCACGGCGCATGGGGCGCTATTGTGGAGCAGACATTCCACCTTCAGGGAGCACCACGGGCTCCAAGCTTCAAGTGCTGTTTTATACCGACGGGGTCGGTTACCATGAGAAAGGATTCCAGATGCAGTGGTTCATCCAAGGTAAGCCCTCTGCTGATCTCAGTTGTATTTGGTAGTTGCTATTTGACCAAGAACCGTTCCCTTTGCAATTCTATATTTGGAAACAGTACCATTCACGAATAGTGGAACTGATCTTTGGTGGCTGTGGGGTGCCCATGGCTGTGGCAACTTGAAGCGGGATCTCAGTTCCTCGACTAGGGATTGAACCCAGGCCGCGGTGCTGCCCCGGCTCTCGTCTGCTTTGTAAAAAGAATTTTAACAAAGAGGTGGAAAACAGTGAAGCAGGTAACGTGTTTATTAGGAGAGGAATACGTGTGGAGAAAGCACGGGTGGGCTTAGGTTGAGAGAGAGAGCTGTGCCTCTGGGGTCGTTTAAATCACTTATATGGGGCAGTTCTTCCGGGTCTCCTCTGGCCAATCATCTTGCTCTGTCTGGCTCTGAGTCCGTATTTGGTCTGACTCGGGGCCCTCCCCTGTGTGCGCCTGCACTTCTTAGCAAAGGTGGATTTCAGCTCAAGGGTCTCTGGGAAGTTGACATATTATGGTCTGAACATATTATGGTCTGGTGCCCCCTCCCTTCTCCGAGTCCTGAGGACCCTTTCTGTGCATGTGTAGTTTGCGAGGTCTCCTTGACCTCAAGAATGGGAAATAGGGCTTCCCTGGTGGCGCAGTGGTTGAGAGTCCGCCTGCCGGTGCAGGGGACACGGGTTCGTGACCCGGTCCGGGAAGATCCCACATGCCGCGGAGCGGCTGGGCCCGTGAGCCATGGCCGCTGAGCCTGCGCGTCCGGAGCCTGTGCTCCGCAACGGGAGAGGCCACAGCAGTGAGAGGCCCGCGTACCGCAAAAAAAAAGAATGGGGAATATATGGTCTCTCTATCTTCTCTCCAAGCAGGGCTCAGCTCCTCCTTGCTCCTTCCATTCTCTTTATCATGGAGCGTCTGTCCACAAGGGACAGCTTCCAGCTGCTCAGCCTGGGGCCCATCTATCTCCTGCCTCAGAACCTGCGTGGTAATCTAGTGCCCAGCCTCAGAAAGTTTTCTCAGACGTTGGTGGCCCTTGGAGAGTTGAATCCTGTTGGAGTTAAGACCAGAAGTGAAGTCCACGTGGACAGGATTTGGGTAACTGCTTCAGGAGGTGCAGCCGTAAATTGCTTACGAGAAAGGAGGAAGCAGAAGGAAGTTTCTAGGGGTGAAGGCCTGTGCCTGGGTGTGGCAAGCAGGTCACAGGGTGCGATGGAGTCTCTCGGGGGAGTGGAACAGAATGAGATTTAAGACTCACCCTGACACTGAGCAGAGAAGGAGTGACGGGGATAGAAGGGAAGGAAGGAGGGTCGATCAGAGAGAGAAGGGGGAGGGAGAGGACTGGGCTGTGAGGGGGACCCGAGCAGAAAGCTTGAGCCAGTGATGCACTAAGCCAAAGACAGGGGTCACATCTGCCAAACGAGTAGGGGCAGGTGAAAGCCTGCCTACGCACTGGTGGTTCCAGAAACAGGTAGGGATCACCACTCCTCTGAAGATGAAAATTCGTTTTAAGCGCAAGTTCTGAAACTTCTAGACTGACCTCATGTGGGCCAGTCGAAAGGCAGAGGACCGCAGGCAGTGCTTCTCAAACCCTGGTCCCCCAAAGCAGCAGTAGAATTTGTGAGAAATGCAAATTCTCAGGCCCCATCCCAGAACTATGGAATGGCAAACTCTGAAGGGAAGCCCAATAATCTGTGTCCTAACTAGTCCCCCTGGCGAGTACAGTTGAGGACCACTCTCCTAGAGTGATCTAGACCTGAAAAATATAGTCCTCGTGAATATTGCACAAGCAGTTCTAGGCCAAGACCTTAGGGCTCACTACTATGATTCAATCAGCTTGAAGGAGGAGTGGAGTTGCCGTGTTACGCCTGGAATCACACACAGACATTCTGAACGGTGGTCCTGCTGTCACAATCAGGGGTGAGCCCAGGGTGAGCATACGTGAATGTGTGTTGAGGGTTTTTAATGTCATAGTACAGGTATTATATGCATTGCAGCACTTTACACAACTGAAGAACCCTATCATATACTTGAGAGTGTACGACATTCTATTATTACGAACTGGAGCCTGAGTATATTTCGTTAAAATATACGTATAGGGTTTTTCAGTATTTAAAAATATTCAGTGGTAATCCACAGCTACTTATAACTTGAAATACAGATTATAAATTCCCAAAGTGTATGAGCTTTGATAATTAAGCTTGTGGAAGTTCGGGGTTGTCCTTTTCATCAAATAGGTAGAGTTAACCTTGGAATGTCAATTTATTGATCTATGAAATGAAGGAGCTGGACTGAGTCGTCTCTGTAATACAGCCCGTCTCTGGTATTGTGTGATTCAGAAATAGCCTGGCTCTGAGGGAACTGGAGACAGTGTGGAAAGACCTAGAAGAAACAGGAAAATCTTGGGACATGGCCCAGATTCTGAAGGGCAAAGGGTATTTTCCAGAACGGCGTTTCTCAAGCTTCCACGTGGATATGCGTCACTGGGGATCTTGTTAGGTTGCAGATCCTGATGTGAGGGCTGAGGTAAGGCCCATGGATCTGCATTTCTGAAAAGCTCCCAGATGATGCCGTTGGCGTGTCTCTGTAGACCACACTCGGGGAGCTTTCTCTTCTCTAAACTCTGAAGCGGTGAGGTTCTTTCTCACGGGGGCCCCAGCCCTTATCCTACTGACACTGAGTCAGAGAGTGGGAAGTAAGAAATGCCAACCAAGAGACCGAGGCTCGGGGCCTAGGGGCACCGTCCTCAGCCCGAGACACACGCAGGAATTGCCTGGGAGTTTTCACAAGTACCGGTGCCTGGGTTCCAACCCAGGAGATAGGATTCCATTGGTCTGCGGTGGGACCTTGACTACTGCTAATTTTGAAAATCTCCCTAAGTAATTCTGCCATGCCGCTAGGACGGAGCATTTTAGGAGAAGCGATTTATTTTGCTGGTGATATCTTTCTCCTCAGTGCGCTGCTTCCTCTCCCCTCCAGGCCGTTGTAGCCGTACTAGTCCAAGGCCACACTAAGGACTTCATGGTCATTATTGGCTACCCTGGACGACTGGGTTTCTCCAGCCAACACACTAGGCACGGCTTTGAGTTTTGGTTGGGAAAATTTTTTTCTTCCAGTCCCATTTGGAATCTGTCTTCATTTGGGAGAGTCAAAGACATCCTCTGTCTATTCTCGTAACCTGTTTACTATTTCAAAACTTACTCCCAATTGCTGAAAACTTGCTAAGCTTGGAACCAGAGTTGTGCAACAAAATTTTGCCAGATAGGACCAGAACTGAATAAATTTTTTTTTTTAACTCTGTGCCACTAGATGTAAATTATGCTTGGGAAGAACCTTCTGGAAGGAGACTGTTAGTGGTCTAGATCTGTGCAAAATTAACTGTCATATACTATAGCCACGCAATGCTGAGTTTATACTCAGCATCTGAACTACGTCTGTAACTCGAGACAGCCGAGAAGAGGGGCCGACAGAAAAGAGAAGGGTCAGGGAGGAGGCCTCTAATGGAAGAGGTTCCCTCACTTCTCACCTGTTTTTGGTAACCTGAAGACATAAATCTGATTTCTAGTCATCCCTGTGTTCCTTCCAGAGATACTAAGGAACTGTTAGTGTGTGACTCCTGCCCCAGGCCTGGTTCCTACACTCTGGGAGCTCACAGGCGACTGGGGGAAGGAGCCATCCAGCCAAGGGGCACATAAATAGACATGAAATTAGTGGTGTGATGATGCCACAGGAGCATACAAAAGGGGATTCAACCTGCACAGGAGGCCAGGGCAGTCCTGCATGAGGGTGCAACTTTTGAACTAAAATTGAAGAATAAGCAGGAGCTAAGGAGGCAAATAGGAGAAGGAAAAGGGTTCCTCGTAGAAGAAAGACCCTGTGGTGGGAGGGGGCATGGTGCGCGTGGGGATCCACACGGCCAGGGCGGCTGGAGTCCAGTGTCACAGGTCCAGCAGGAGGGTCTGGAGAGCGAAGCAGTGGCCTTTGGGTCCCGCACTGTTAGGGGCTCGGGCAGGGATGGGCTCATACCCTCTCTTTCCCGTAAACCCTTCAGATTTCAGAGAACTGTAAGTTTTTTCTTCTTTTTATGTATCTTTATTTGGGAGATTATCTGGACGTTGAGCTTTGAAGCATTTATGACCTTGAAGTATCACATGTGCATACAAAAAAAACATGTTTACTTGAAATAAAATGTTGGTTTTCAGTTCCTTTTTTTTCTTGTCCTTTAAAAATTTATTTTTATACAATTTTAAAGTTTACTTTCCATGTACAGTTATTACAAAATATTGGCTGTCTTCCCTGTGTTGTACAACACATCCTTGAGCCTGTGCTACACCCAATAGTTTGTACCTTCCACTCCCACCCCTATACTGCCCCTCCCCACTCCCCACTGGTAACCGGTAGTTAGTTCTCTCTATCTGTGAATCTGTTCTTTTTGGTTATAGTCACTAATTTGTTGTGTTTTTTAGATTCCACGTATAAGCAATATTACACAACATTTGTCTTTGACTTACAGAGAAATGAGTTTTGAGTGGCATCTGGAAGCACTGAAGCAACGTGGCATTGTTGTGGGAGCTGAATACAAAATATTCAATAAGTAATATTCATAATAATATTCATAACTAAATATTAAACAGATACAAGGTCCAGAATACACTTAAAAATTAGTCTCAATTTTAAATTAAAGAGAAATATTCCTGAATGTGCCTGCGTGCACACGCATGTGTGTCTGTGTAGGTAATTCAGAAACGTCGTCTGAGCGCAGCCTCTTCAGATCCGCATCTCAGAGTCAGGCTCCAGCGCTGGGCCGGGACACCCAGGCTGACACTGGCCGGGAAGCTGCTCTTCCGCACGGGCCAGAGAAAGTGCCTTTAAACTCTGAGCCTCTTTTCACTAGAATCAAATCTCCTTTCAGACCCTCTTTCCCCTCCCAGTCTCTTCCAAACTATGCAGTGAGAAGTCCAAAAGCCTCTTCGTTGCAAGTTCAGAGTCTGCAGTGGCATCATTTCCTGACCGTTGCTGCCGAAGAGGCTCCCCATGTGCTTCGTTCGTGAGGCCAATTAATAAATAAACCCGCTCACAAAACGTGCCTCTCGGTCGCCCACACAGATCTTCTATTTGCTTTGAGAAAATGGACCTACAGTCGGGCTTTCTTTGTGGGTACTTCTTTAGAGTTGTGTTGCGGGTGTGAGATTAACCACACTGCGTCGCCTTTATGCAAAGCATCAAAGAGAATCCCACTCTGCAAAGGAAGAAATGGCCACAGTTGCCCTGTCTGGCTAAACGGTGTGCGGTATTCAGCGCTGACAGCATTGTCTGGGGGCTGCATTTGGCCTGGCCTCGGGGACCTGCATCTGGGTTGCTGAAGGGAATATAGAACTTTCTGCAAGCTGCGTGAATAGGGCCTCCCGGCCAGCTGCACAAAGCCCTCGCCTCTTCTGATCACGCCTCCCAGGGGCCCTCTTTCACTTGGCAGTGGAATCCGGCAAAAAGCAAGGTCAAGGAGCTTTGTGAGTGAAAGGGTGACATTTGCAAAGGGAGAAAACCCCTGAACTGGGAACAGCAGAGGAAGGGCGAAGTGCATGGATCAGGGGGTGATGTCACCCTGGGCTTTCACAAAGGAGAGAGTGGCCTTTTCTCTGGGGAGATAGATGACATCAGCCTCTTGAATGGGGGCTGGTTCCACTTTCTCATCTTTTCAGCTATTAACGAGATTTCTCAAGCCTTGAGGGTTTTTCAGAGATCAGCTCGGGGTTTATAAAACTGTATCCGGATCCTGCATGGCTGGCTTGGTTTGAACATGAGCCAGTGCTTTCTTGACCACCTGTGGAGACGCAGCACGGTATCAAAGCGCTTCTAAAAGATGCATTTTGAGAGCCCTGGCAAAGAACCTCCTTGAGGTCAGCAACATTTCTCGTAAACCTTCCCTCAGTTCTTTCCCTCCTCACATGGGCATTTCAGTAGTCTTTGCTATTGTTGGTCTTTCAGGGGAATTCCATCTAATTTGTCGTTTTTTATTCCTTTTGTGATTTAGAGTATCTGTGCTGGGGTTCCTGGGAGGCTCACCCTTTGAGGACAAAGGTTTTATCTTTTGTAATTCAAAGAACAGTTTGTGGTTCTGCATCTTGTGTTAGTGATTACTTGGGGCCTCTGTGATATGTATTGAGGACATGTTTTCATTCAGTCATTCATTCAACCAACCAACCAGAATATATTTATTCATGACCGGGTTCTGGGCTTGGCGTTTATAAAATGTAGAGAGTGTATTTGTTTTCTCAGGCTGCCATAACAGAATACCAGCTTGAGTAGCTTAAACATCAGAAGTTTATTTCTCACAGTTCTGGAGGCTGGAAGTCCAAGATCAGGTGTCAGCAGGTTTGGTTTCTCCTGAGGCCCCTCTGTTTGGCTTGCAGACTGCAGCCTTCTCGCTGTGTCCTTACGTGGCTTTGTCTGTGTGAACCTACTGATGGCTCTGTGTGTCCAAATTTGCTATTCATATAAGGAGGCCAGTCGGATTGGACTAGGGTCCATTCTAGAAGCCTTATTCTGGCTTCATCACTGCCGTAGTAGCCCAATGTCCAAACGCAGTCACATTCTGAGGTACTGGAGGTTAGGGCTTCAGTGTGTTAATTTGGGGGGAGACACAATTCAGCCCATAACAGAGAAGAAGGAGACAGCATCCTTGACTTCAGGGAGTTGGTCAGTAGTAGCGGAGACAGACAAAGCAAGGGCAGAATCCATGATCCGTGATGCTGGGGGGCGGGGGAGACCTAGGCTGGCCGCAGGGACTTTGAGAGGCCCTCCAGGCCGCTTGGATACTTGAGCCGAGTTTTAAAGAATAAATAAGAATCAGTCAAATCTCTGGGAGGGGGAGGCATTTCTAAGTAGAAGCAGGGAAGCTTGGGTTGATTATGGCAAAGGTTTTCAACCGGTAAGTATTTCGGCTAAAGCACACACTCCCAGCGCCCACACCAAGGGGGTGAGAATTGTTTCTTGGGAGGGTGAAAATACTTTATGCTTCATGTATAAATCACTCATACATAGAGTACACAGCAGATATATATTATATCTGTGATATTAAATTATTTGAGCAATTGGGAAAAAATATCCAAAAAGCCTCCTTAGAAGGGCAATAATGAACACGATTGAGAAATACGGAGCTAAAAGGAGGACAGAAGGTGAGGCAGGACAAGTTGTCGAAGACCAGTTGATGGGAGCCATCGCAAGAACTTGGCTTTTATTTCCCGTGTCTGTCCCGAGCCCTGCTCCTCACCATGCAAACATTCACAGGAACCTGGAGGTGCTCGCCAGGAAAGTGATTTTTTTTTTTTTTTTTTTTTTTTTTTTTTTTTTTTTTTTTTGCGGTACGCGGGCCTCTCACTGTCGTGGCCTCTCCCGTTGTGGAGCACAGGCTCCGGACGCGCAGGCTCAGCGGCCATGGCTCACGGGCCCAGCCGCCCCGCGGCATGTGGGATCTTCCCGGACCGGGGCACGAACCCACGTCCCCTGCATCGGCAGGCGGACTCTCAACCACTGCGCCACCAGCGAAGCCCCAGGAAAGTGGCTTTTGAATTGTGGTCAGCAGAGACTCTGCGGCAGGCTCATGAGGCCAGGGTGTGAATCACGCAGTCTGGTCCTCAATCTCAGGCAGAGACCTTTCTCTCTCCTCGTGTCACTTCCTGCTGGGCAGTGATAGAAGGTCACAGAGAAAGAAGTGGTAAAACACCTCTCCCACTCTGCCTCTAAGGTAACTTCAGCTGCGATCAAGAATGTGCCCTTTGTTCAGTAAATCTGTAAGCAGGCTCTTGGTAAAGACAGATGGGGGAAAACATAGACTCCTGTGATTGTTTTATGATGTTGTGTGATACGAGATAAAGAAATCTTGTTCAGTGTGGTCAAAATTTCAGTAAAAGAGAAGCTTTTAAGGAACATTAGTTCTGTCTAATTTAAAAGTTATTTCCCTAATTGCTAATTAGGCTTTCTCTCACATGTATACATGCTCTATCCCGTCCTGTTTATTCTGGCCACTTCAGCCCATTTGATATTTTGGACTTTCACCTTTGTGTTACTCTTAGAGAACGTTTAAGCCTGGAGACTGAAAGCGAGTACAGTCTTCATGGAGAACCAAAGCACAGATTGCTGTATTATGATACTGTGTCTGATTTTTATTTATGGCGAGTTCTCACTTAACATCTTTATTGGAAAAAAAGTTCTTAATGGATGATGCTAATGTAAAAAAAAATCTGTTTATAAATTTGTAAAAGTGGGATGATCACGTACTAAGAAAATCCTGCAGTTCTTTTCGCCTTGGTTTCACAATTTTTCCAGCAAGGTCCTAGTAACCAGAGGCAGCATTAAACCTAGGCAGACATTTCACTATGAGCGGAAAAGCTAAATTCTGACATTATTTGCCTCCTTGACGACAAAGGAAAATACACACACACAGAGTTGACCTTCATGTAACGTTGGCTCTGAGTCTCGTATCCAGTGGCAACCTTTTAGGAGTCTGGCATCCCAATTCCCACGTCACTACCGTTTGCAGAGGTTGAGCTCTATTTCCATTGCTACTCTTTCAAACAGTTATGAAAAGAAAAAAGTAACCCTCAAACAACCATGACCTTCCCAAATCATATATTGCACAATTTGTAATAGTCCTTGAGACTTGGGCCAAAAAGAAGGGCTTTCTCGAACCTTCTGTTTGTGTTCTGGTTCCTTAGCAACAACACCCCTGATAGATACTGCACATACGTTCCAGGGGATTCCACACTTTTCTGTACAAAGTGCAAAAAGAAACCACGCATTTTTTTCCACAGTTTCAAATTTAGCCCCAAATGACTAAACCAACACAGAATAAACACGATGTTCAGTGTAGAACATAATTTTTGTCCCCAGAGATTTCTCTTTTTGAGCGTTTACTTAAATAATGCCGTACTTATCTCTGACATTATGTATCTGAGGACTTGTTTTTTTGGATATGCCGCTGGATATTCAGAGAAACTAAAGTCAGCCTTCCGTGGCCTTGACTCACAAAACCAAGAATGAATCTCTGGTATAAGATAGTAATTACATTCTAGTAATTTAACCTAATTTAACCTAACCTAATTTAACCTAATTCTGTGTTCTCTGTATAAGTGATGACATTGATATACCTTATCCCTGATTTTTTTCTCCTTCTAGTTATACTTTCAGACTACTCATAGGCTAAATAATACAGATTTATCAATACTACCTAAATGCAATTTTACATTTATTTTAAGACGTTAATGGTGATAAAAATAAAACCACGTGACCATGTTAAGAGCGAACGAAAATATGATTTAAATGCTTGGTGCACTGACTTAATTGACACCTCATTTATTACTACTGGACCAAGTAATTATTTAAAATGTTGATACTATAATTTTGGAAAAGTTGGTGTTATCTTTCTGCCATGTGCTGGGCCTTTGGCCAGCATTTTAAAAATACGATCTCTTGTCTTCTCCTAATAATACTCTGAAATCAGCATCGTCGTCCACATATTATGGGTAAGAAAACTGAGGGAGGAGTCAGAGAAGTCAAGTAACTTCCCCAAACTCAAAGAGGGAATGAGGACACACAACCAAGTGTGTGGTGTCGAACTCCCAAGTGTTTACACAGCTGCACTCTGCCTACAAGCAAATGATTTTTCCCCACAATTTTTCATTGCAAAAAAGATGAGATGATATTGCAACGCAGAGAAGGTCAGAGCTTATAGCAGGTAATTTTGCAGCTAAATTCCCACTGAGGATAATGGCTGTTTTTGAAAGAACGTGTGCTGTCTTTCCCAAGTAAATAATGTTCCAGTTCCAAGGTCTCCCCGCTGAATTGCACAGCTCCTTCATCCATAGCAATGATGGGGGTGAAGCGCAGTACTTAGCCAACAACTAGTTCAAAATAGCTGAGTTTGCTTGTCTGTCCTTCAACACAGTATCTGCTTTATTCCTCATTCGTAAAGTGTTCTTTCTCTGGAGTGGCTACATATGGTTGCTGTAATCATACAGTTTGAGCTGGGATAGACCACAGAGATCATCTAATCTGTTACCATGGCTTAGTTATGCAAAAGAGCTTACAAGAGAACTGCTATTAAAGCGAAGGATAGCTACCCCATAATAGATTGGTTGGACGAGGGTGGAGCGCTTGAGGGTTTGGTTAATTCAGGACCCCAGTCAGAGGGGACGTGGGCTGACTGGACGCCCGAGGCATGTGTCCTGTGAGGGACCAGCACCCTTCCTATTGTCATCACAGAACATCGTCTCATGGCTCAGGCTCGGACAGAGCTTGGAGGGTCAGAGGACACCACGACCGTTGGCATGGTGCTGCCTACACTTGTCCATTGGTCCATCAGGGGCAACCTTGCTGTGGAAGAAAGGCTGGGGGTTGGGGGGGGTGAGAGGAGGAATGGGGGTGGGTGAGGGTGGGTGACTCAGAGCCCTGTGGGGAGGCAGTGAGCTTCTCTCCCTGCAAACACACTGTGTACCAAAATAATTAAATGGAAAGAGGGACTTCCCTGGCAGTCCAGTGGTTAGAACTCGGCCCTTTTACTGCCAAAGGCCTGGGTTCAATCCCTGGTCGGGGAACTAAGATCCTACAAGCTGTGCAGCATGCCCAAAAAAATAAATGAAATAAATAGAAACAAAGCCGGATTTGAATGAATACTTAGTATGAGTGTTGAACTTGGAAATCACATAAAGAGAACATGTTTCCTCTGTCTTTGCCTGTTTGGGGGATTTCATGAAGTAGCTCTTGGTAGTCTTATGCATGACTACTTACTTTAGGGGAAATTAGTCCAGCTGCCTTGGTCTCATTTCATTTCCTTGGAAGATGTTTTTATATATTTTGTTCAGAAACCTTCAATAATTACAAAAATGTATAAGAGAGAGAGAATGATTGATTGATTTCTCCTGAATTGTAAGCAAAGAATTTCTACTGGGAAACCATTTTTCAACTTGGTTGGAATGAGTAGATTAGATGAAAAAGGATATAGTTAATCAAAATGGAAAGATGCCAAGATCAACTATACTTGTTTGGGTCAAAAGGAAAGATTTTTAAACTTTCATATAAAGGAAATTAAAATTTATATTATGTAAAGAGTCCTAAAATATGGGTACATTGGGTTCATGTCTTTTTAATGGTATACTAAGGTGAAACACTTCAATATTCAGATTCAGAACATCTCAGAGAGTCTGATGGCTATGAAAATATTAATTTTGAATATTAATGTGACATCTTACATGGTAACTTAAAAGTCATTTTATAACTGTGGTTGGCATTGATTTTTGAGCTCCTTGCATCCTTATATCTATTTTCCAAGTCATTAACTGCATGTTATGACCTTATTCTTTCACTCTTTTTTTTTTTTTTTTTTTGTCCCTACCACTGAAAGTAGATAGCTCTACTCCGTATCCATTACTGTATGGAATACATTTAGACAAAATGATTATCACAAAGTCTGGGTCTGGGATGAAATCCCTATGGAAGATGAAACTTTCTGAACCCTCACCCTAAACCCTTGAGTTGGCTTCTCCTAATGTGATACTGAGCTTAAGTTTGTCTCTAGCTTTCTCAACAATAGACTTTGTGCTGAGTCTGAACGTTTATGTCCCCTCAAAATTCATGTGTTGAAACCTAACCCCTAAAATGATAGTATTAGGAATGGGGCATCTGGGAGGTGATCAGGTCATGAGTGTAAAGACCTCATGGTTGGGATTAGTGCCCTTATAAAGGAAGCCCCAGAGGGACCCCTCACCCCTTCTGCCATGTGAGGTCTATAACCCAGGAGAGGACCCTCAGCCTCACTTCCTAGGCCTACTGTAACAAAATACCACAACTGGGTAGCTTAAAACTACAGAAATTTATTTTTTCACAGTTCTGGAGTCTCAAAGTCGAAAATCAAGGTATCAGCAGAGCCATCCCTTCAAAGGCTCTAGAGAAGAATCCTTCCTTGCCACTTCTAGCTTCTGTTGGTTGCTGGCCATCCTTGGCTTTCCTTGGTTTGTCCATGTGTAACTTCAGTCTCTTTCTCAGTCTTCATATGGCCCCTCTTCCTTTTGTGTGTCTGTGCCCAAATCTCTCACTTCTTAGAAGGGCATCAATTATATTGAATTTCAGCCCCCCTCTAATCCAGTATGACCTCATCTTAACTTCATAACATCTGCAAAGACCCTATTTCCAAATAAGGTCACGTTCACAGGTTCCAGGTGGACATGATTTCTGGGGGACACTATTCAAGCCAATACAGGAGGTTCTGCAGCTTTGACAACTTTCCCCTCTCCTGGAGTTACCTGCTTTGTCTTCTTTCTTTTTCCTCTGGAGAATTTCCCATTCCTTGGCCTTTACATTACCTGGTTTTCGTCTCTGATTTAATCTCGTGATTGCTCCAGCTGGTGCCCTCTCTGTCCTCACAGAATCAGTCTAACCCGCAAAATCCCCCAGAATATGAATCTGCAAATCCTTAAGATCAGGTGAATTTGGGCGCCCCACTCATGGCTTTGTCTTCGGAGAGGGTGTTGACCTGATTTTAGTCTTCTCTCTTAGGATGGATACCTATCACTTGCCTTTCTCCTATACCTCGGGACTGTGCCACGCACTTTTAGACTGTTGGGGGATTAACTGGTAAAACCAAACCAGGAATTGCTGACTTTTTGTGGTTCTTATATGTGCCATGGTCACCATAAGACAACTTTGTCCGTTTTAAGGAGCTCGTATCTGTCTCCACCTCCATTCCAACCTAACCTGAAAGTTTCTGCTCAAAATTGCTTTAATTACATTATTTGCATGTCTCATAGGTAAATCAGGCAATCCGACCCCTGGGCATATATTCAGAGAAAAACATTATTTGAAAAGATACACGCACCCCTATGTTCATAGCAACACTATTTACAATAGCCAAGGCATGGAAGCAACCTAAATGTCCACCAACAGATGAACGGATAAAGAAGATGTAGTACATATATGCAATGGAATATTACTCAGCCATAAAAAAGAATGAAATAGTGCCATTTTCAGCAACATGGATGGACCTAGAGATGATCATACTAAGTGAAGTAGGCCAGACAAAGACAAATACCATATGATATTGCTTATATGTGGAATCTAAAAAAAATGATACAAATGAACTTATATACAAAACAGAAATAGACCCACAGACATAGAAAGCAAACTTATGGTTACCATAAGGGGAAAGGGGAGGGAGGGGTAAATGAGGAGTTTGGGATTAACATAGACACACCACTATATATAAAATAGATAGCCAACAAGGACCTACTGTATAGCACAGGGAACTCTACTCGATACTTAGTAATGACCTATAAGGGAAAAGAATCTGAAGAAAAAAATGTATATATAACTGAATCACTTTGCTGCACACCTGAAACTAACACAACATGGTAAATCAACTATATTCCATTTAAAAAAAAAAAAGTGAGGCCTGTGTACCGCAGGAAATAGTTGAACCTTGTTTTGGGTCGGACTTTCCCAAATTCTGAGCTCCTAGTTACCGTTTCTCATTATAGCACCCCATGCCTGACTCCTATGAAAAGAGTCCTTACTGGTAACTCCTCCTTGGGACCCTGCCCCCTTCACCTGCTGCCCTTTTGCATGTCAGAGGGGAATTGGACAGACCAGTGTGTCTCCTCTCAAGGTCCTGCAGAAGAGAAGGTTTTTATTTTTACATTATAGAAAAACTATTAAAATACACATCATTCATTTTGATGAGGCATCATCATTTATTATTTAAAATTTATTCTTTTACTATACTTTGGCTTTTCAGCTTCTTTTTCACATTTACCCTGATCTCTCAGACATTTCCCTCCAAAATTAGAGGATAAGGCTGTGAGGATGTCCTGTTTGGGTCCGTTCTCTGTTCCTTTTCCTCCAGCCTCAGGCTTTGGCCCAGAGTCACTTCCAAGCGGGCAGGCCCTCCCAGTGCTGTTGGTTTATGGAACATAGTTTCAGGAAAATGCCAAGTGTAAAGAGGTTTGAGCAATTGTAATTGCAGGAGACACAGAATGTGCTTTTAAAACTTTGGGTTTCTAATTCCATCTAGCCGTTTCATTGCTAATTTGCTTTTATTAAAACCAAAAAACAAAACAAAAAATCAACAGCCACCCTAAACCTTGAGGACAGAACATACGTCGACTATGCTTTTTGTTGTTGTTGTTCTGGAATTTTATAACTCGTTGCTTGTTTTAGATCAAACAAAAAAAGAAAACTCAGAAAAAGTGTTAGCAAAGTTCTTTTTTTAATTTAATTTAATTTTTTTTTTTTTTTTTTTTTTCCTGTGGTACGCGGGCCTCTCACTGTGTGGCCTCTCCCGTTGCGGAGCACAGGCTCCAGACGCACAGGCCCAGCGGCCATGGCTCATGGGCCCAGCCGCTCCGCGGCATGTGGGATCTTCCCGGACCGGGGCACGAACCCGTGTCCCCTGCATCGGCAGGCGGACTCTCAACCACTGCGCCACCAGGGAAGCCCCTAATTTAATTTTATTTATTGTTTTTTTTAATTAATTTTATTTATTTGCTTATATATGGAAAAGATTTAAGTTATCTTCACAAGTAAGCAGGTTTAGTAACAACTTTTTTTTTTTTTAACATCTTTATTGGGGTATAATTGCTTTACAATGGTGTGTTAGTTTCTGCTTTACAACAAAGTGAATCAGTTATACATATACATCTGTTCCCATATCTCTTCCCTCTTGCGGCTCCCTCCCTCCCACCCTCCCTATCCCACCCCTCCAGGTGGTCACAAAGCACCAAGCAACAACTTTTAACTCTTTCTTGTTATGAGTTCCCTAGATCAGTGTGCTTCCTGCTGATAACGTAAGCGCTTCCTTTCAGTTGATGGCTGCGAGCTTGGAGGAAAGTAGAATCAAACAGATTGTCAGTCACCAGCACTAAAAGTTTAAAGATTAACTAATTAAAACTGAAAAACATATGATTCTCTTCAGGACATTATTTTATTCCAGTTCAGCTGATATCTGACGATGTTAGCATATTAGATTTGTCAGATTTGTCTCAAATTAAATGGAAAAGCATTTTGCTTTATTTTTTTCTGGTTGCTATGGTGACTTTTTTCCTCAGTAGATGGACAGCACGGTAATGAGGGCGGTGTTCAACACTGCCGTTCCAGGGCCTTAGGGCTGAAACGCCCGACGAGGCATAGCGGAGAGAAGGCAGAACTGCGAGTAGGGGCTTGGGGGCAGGAGGGGCTGGCGGGGGGAGGTTGGCCCCAGATCCGCTGTTCACTATATGAGTTACAAGTCCAACAGCCTTCTTGAGCCTCACTCTGCTCATCTCTAAAATGGGCCTGATACGATCACTCTTGCCTACCTCGTAGAGTTGTTATGAATTTCAAATAAGATTAACGTGCTCATCAGAAGCACATTGAACAACTGTGCACTACCATACAGATATGAACTATCTTTATTGTAGCTTCGTGAACAATTGATTTCTTATGTCTTATCGGTGATCATCATGGCTCTTTAGCTGGTGTGGTAATTCCTCTTCCAGCTCCAGGTCTTTCTCTCGTGTTATCCCAGATCTGGATAAACTCCTGTTGAGTTGTAATACACAGTATATATGGAGTGATTGTCATATGCAAGACACTTAGCTAAAAACCTTACTTTGGACTTTTCATTTAATCTATATCACAACCCTATGAGGTTGAGTACTAACACTGTTACGGATGAAGACATTGGGGATTAGAAAGGTTAAATTAGTTATCCAAAGAGTAGCATAGCCAGGGCTGGAATGTTTTGTCTTATGCCATGGCCTATGCTTTACTTGGTATATTATTATATTTCCAAAAGTTTTGCAACTCTGAAATCATGTCTCCTCCATGAAAATCTTTTCTTACCAGTTGGTGCAAAGAGCCCCTATCTCTATTTCTTCTGAATATGTATCCCTCAGAGCTCTTTATTCATCACTCCATGCTACTCGTTGGTTAGTATTTTCATCATTTAATTATTTTCTCCATGTAGACTTCTGAAGTGCCTTCCCAAATCATTGTCTCTGTTTAGATGACTGAAGCCCAGTTACAGAAAACTTCTCTGTTTTCCTACATTTGATTATTCATTCAACCAGACAGGTAACGTGATGATGACGAGGATCTTGGGAGTCTACCCATCACCTCCTGTGTCATTTCCCATTGGCTCTTGGTCGATACAACTTCTTTCATCTCCAGCCTTGTCTGTCCTCCCTTTTCTACCCTTCTTGTGACCCCCTGGTCACTCATCCAAGGTCACAGACATGACTGGCAATGACATGATTTTTTTTAAACTTATTGCACAGCCTGCTAAACTGTGTTTTCTCCACAGTTTCATTTGTTTTAATATTTGCAGGTGTGTCTATACCATTATTTCTACTCTAAATAAAATGTCGGCACCTGAGATTTTCTGGAAGCCTTGTTTCCATCTCCAAAGTAGCTGGTTGGATTTAGAAAGAGATTTTCTTCTGTGACTCACCCAGGAGAAAGTGTATTTTAACAAGGGACCATCAAGTCCTGAATCTCACACCAAGGGAGACAGTGCAACAAACAAACAGTTTTTCTCTTTCCTGGCCCCAAGTAAGCTTAAATTTACTAGGAAATTAAAATTAGGATGTTTGTTTATGTGGAAAGGTTTTTAGTATTAGACATCAGAAACACTGGGGACCGCTCCATAGGTAAAGCAGCTTTTACCAAATAAGTAGACTTTTGAATTCCACAAAATAAATTTATTTATTTATAAATTTATAATAAATTTGTTTATTTGTTTATAAATTTATTTATTTTTGGCTGCACTGAGTCTTCGTTGCTGCGTGCGGGCTTTCTCTAGTTGCAGCAAGTGGGGGCTACTCTTTGTTGTGGTGCGCGGGCTTCTCATTGAGGTTGCGGAGCAGGGGCTCTAGGCGCGCCGGCTTCAGTAGTTGTGGCACACGGGGTCAGTAGTTGTGGCTCACGGGCTCTAGAGCGCAGGCTCAATAGCTGTGGCACACGGGAGCTTAGTTACTCCACCGCATGTGGGATCTTCCCAGACCAGGGCTCAAACCCGTGTCCCCTGCATTGGCACGTGGATTCTTAACCACTGCGCCATCAGGGAAGTCCCTGAATTCCACACTCTTTATTAAAAATAAAGCAAAACCAAAACTTGTTTCTACCACACAAGGTGCAGAAATAGTAAATCAAAGAAAATGAACAGCTTTGCTATTCAATGTAAACAAGATATTGTTGATGAGGCAGAATTAAATTATTTTGCTTTTGATTCATTTCAGTGTTTGGAACATGTTTTCTCTCCTCTAGAATTAAACACAATAGGAGTTTTTGGACTGTCTTGCTCTTTCCTTTAACTGGCAGTGGGACAGTATGTGTTGATATAGGTTCCAAGTCACATTTCCTGTGTTGTAACCAGTCTCTTTTTCACAGCTAATTAAGTGGAAAACGATGTATAAATGCAATTCAAAAGATTCACATTGTATACTCTTTAAAAATCTCTACTATTTACTGTGAATTATAGTTTTTGTTTTTCATTTATAATTTTAAAAACTCAACTGTTGGTGTGAATTTATTATTTTTCATTTTTATCTATAATTATCCAAATTCATATTCTAATGTTTCACTGTTAACCTAAAGATAGCTTGAATTGGGCTTCCCTGGTGGCGCAGTGGTTGGGAGTCCGCCTGCCGATGTAGGGGACACGGGTTCACGCCCCAGTCCGGGAGGATCCCACATGCCGCGGAGCGGCTGGGCCCGTGAGCCATGGCCGCTGGGCCTGTGCGTCTGGAGCCTGTGCTCCGCAACGGGTGAGGCCACAGCAGTGAGAGGCCCGTGTACCGCAAAAAAAAAAAAAAGATAGTTTGAATTTATGAAGCAAATTATCAAATAAATCATTACATATTTCATTTGTTTTGGTTAATAGAAATGTTCTCAATTTTGTTATGAATATGTTGTCCCTTGTCCCTTAAGGAGAGCATAGAAAAAATAGACATTCATTTTTTCAGTTTTTGGGTTTTTTTAAACATCTTTATTGGAGTATAATTGCTTTACAATGGTGTGTTAGTTTCTGCTTTAAAACAAAGTGAATCTGCTACATGTATACATATATCCCCATATCTCCTCCCTCTTGCATCTCCCTCCCATCCTCCCTATCCCACCCCTCTAGGTGGTCACAAAGCACCGAGCTGATCTCCCTGTGCTATGCGGCTGCTTCCCACTAGCTATCTATTTTACATTTAGTAGTGTATATATGTCCATGCCACTCTCTCACTTCGTTCCAGCTTACACTTCCCCCCATTTTTTCAGTTTTTTAAAGATATATTTTGACATAAATTTTTGTTTTGCTTGATACCAAGTACACATTTATTAAAGAATTTCCAAATCTAGGAAAAAGAAATGATACCCAGGAGAGTGAAGCATAACTGCCTAAATGCTGATAAAAGTCTCTCATCTGTGGAATGAAATTAGTATCGAAAGAGAATTATGCCAACGCTGTACTATTGAAACTAGCAAATTCTAAAATATCTTTTGGCAACTCGACATAATGATTTATTTATTTTTCTTTATAACTTACCATCAATTAGCACGTGAAAGATAAAATAGAATTCACTATTTTTTTTCAAATCAAAACTTATTAAAATTACTCTTTGCAAACTGAAGGAAAAGCAAAAAGAATTTAATGATTTGCAGGAGGGCATGTGGTAATAGCACTTTTTTTATGTCTACAGATGGATTTTTTTTTCCCCAGGGACATTAAATATACCTGGCTTCTCTAGCACTGCCTGTACTATGGCATATGCTCAGTAAATATTGATTGAATGGATGGATGGATGAATGGGAATTGGAAAGTTATTTTATGTCGTTCAGAATTTAGAAATACAAAGAGGGAGTTAAATTTCTACCATAATTATCAGAATTAACTTTATATTTCAGTACTTTATAGTTTTTACCATAAAATACCACTGAATTAATTTGTTCTATTTTGCGTTTGATGTGAACTGTTAAATCAAAGTTGTTACCTTTTGGTAAATTAAACTTCAGAGATAGTGAGATTATGAAGGAGAAAAAGAAAGCTGCAAAGAGTCTTCAAGCTCCAGCAGTTTCTTTGTCTCCTCCTCACAAGCACACAGTATTTTTCCCCAGTATGGTATCACTTTTAATAATATTGGAATTTCTCTTTAGGAGACACACACATAAGTGCTATTCATGAGGAAAGAGCATGGCATACCTAAAAATAAAATTGTGCTTTGTTTTTTTATAAACCTTGTTTATGTTTATTTTAAACCTTAGGGAAAAGTACTCTATGGGTCTCCAGAGCTGTAAGTGGGTAAATAAAAAAGTACTGTAATTTTTCAAAGCATCATTGACTGCCAAGAGTCTGATATTATCATTCCAGCTTACAGCAACTCAGTTAAGGGTATTAGTATCCTACTATTTGCAAAGGAATTTACAAGGAAACCTAAAACAATTGGAAAAGACAATGGAAAAATATTATACAGACTTTTAGATGAATCAACTATGATTTTAAAAAAAGAATTAGATTATCTGATGAGCTGAATCTAAATAAAAATGCAGGTGAGGTATCCAAGCTTCCATTTCCTTGTTCTCCTTTATATTATGTGACCACAAAGTTATTTTCTGCCGAAGGTTTTTTTTTCATTGGCTTGCTTATTTGATACAACTGATACTAAGAACCATAGGAGCTGAAAATGTAGGTTGAAAAAAATGGGGGTAACAGACTGGCTTTGCTTACCTATCATGTATTTTAGTAAGAGATGCTTTCCATGGGCCACTGTGTCGCACAGCTCCAGGGAGCATCGTCTGATGGAATACACTGTGACTGGTGCCCCCTGGGGTTGTGCAGTGGTGCTGAGCACATATACAATCTGTGCTGATTTTGGCTTCAGGAATGTTTTCCATGGATGGTTGTAGTAGGAAAAATATTTTTGAATCTTCACGCACTTATGTTTTTTTAAACATTCACCACAGGCTACAAACAATGTCAACACGTCTAATTTTAAATAGCTTTTTCGCAGGACTTTAACCAGAAATAAGAGTAGAAACTTGATAGGAAAGATGCTGTCCTGTGCAACAAATTTAAAGTCTGAAAACACAGAGGTTTTTCAAATGGAAGCAGGAAACTGGCCATTCAAGAAGATGGTAGCGTGTTGAGCTGGAATCCGATTTCTTTACACAATCAGGATTCTTCTTGGAATTCTCAGCTCTTTTCAGTTAAGTGGAGATTCTGTATGAAAACTCTTTCTTTTGAACTTTTATAACACTTTTTTCTAATTCCCTGTACAGACAAATAAATTTGCAAAGGTGGATAGTAGACATGACCTCAGCTTTAGTGTCTTAATGTGAAAATGCACATACATTCACAATGGAGTGAGGAGGCATTGTCATTTTTAAACATGAGAAGCCTTGACTTGACGCTCAGTAAGGGAAGATGCTTGGAAGAATTTACCAACTGATAAGAATATTCTGGAAAATAGAAAAGGGAGATATGTTAACAGAGCAAACAATTTTTTTTTTTTTTGCGGTACGCGGGCATCTCACTGTTGTGGCCTCTCCCGTTGCAGAGTACAGGCGCCGGACGCGCAGGCTCAGTAGCCATGGCTCACGGGCCCAGCCGCTCCGCGGCATGTGGGATCCTCCCGGACCGGGGCACGAGCCCGTGTCCCCTGCATCGGCAGGTGGACTCTCAACCACTGCGCCACCAGGGAAGCCCCCAGACAATTTATTTTAATCACCAAAAATTGCTTTTGGAAAACAAAAGAAAAAAATTTAGAATTTTTAGGAAAAAAATGTATCGTTTTTTCTAATTTTATCTTTATTTTTTTCTAATTTTGTCTTTAAAATTTGAGCCTTCCTCAAGTTTTACTTCTTCCATAAATTTTTCTCTCCCTTTCCATTCTGAAATCTCTGAATTCTTACCAGCTATGTGAGTCTGTGGAGTGTAGTAGTTAAGAACCCCACATTGCCGGATTGCACGGATCGGTTGATAGCGGGAGATTCTGCGCATGGGTGGCTCCACCCCTCACGACTTAGGTACCTTGGACAAACCACTTGAGCTATGTTTGCATTGATTTGCACATTTGAGAAATGCAGATAATAATGATCCGTGTGGTTGTTATGAGCGTTAAAATAGGAACTATCTGTAAAGTGCATCTATGCACTCAGTAGGCAGTGGCAGTGTTTTACTGTGTACCACGTGTTGTAGCATTTGATTATTTGTTATAATGACTTGCCTTAATTACTTTCTAAGGCATGATGTATACATTCATAAAACACATGCTAGAGTCTTTTTCCATGCTTGGGTTTGATACGTCAGTTTTTTGTTTGGTTGGTTGGTTTTTAGATGTACGTTTCCCAGGGCCAGGACCTATATCATTTTTGTTGTTGTTTTTATTTATCATTCACTTTATTTTTATTTATTTATTTATTTATTTATTTATTTTTTTTTTTTTTTGCGGTACGCGGGCCTCTCACTGTTGCGGCCTCTCCTGTTGCGGAGCACAGGCTCCGGATGCGCAGCCTCAGCGGCCATGGCTCACGGGCCCAGCCGCTCCGCAGCATGTGGGATCTTCCCGGAGCAGGGCACAAACCCGTGTCCCCTGCATCGGCAGGCGGACTCTCAACCACTGCGCCACCAGGGAAGCCCTCCTCCATGTCTTTTTGTGGCTTGATAGTCCATTTGTTGTTAGTGTTGAATAATATCCCATGTCTGGATGGACCACAGTTTATTTATCTAATTCAGCTCCTGAAGGACATCTTGGTTGCTTCCAAGTTCTAGCAGTTAAGAATAAGGCTGCTATAAACATCTCTGTGAAGGTTTTTTGTAGACATATCATATATATATATTTTTAAATTTTCTACAGTCTCTCATACAAAGTAAGGATTTTTAGCACATAGAATTCCACATCTGAGGTCTGAAAGGACTTAGAAATAACGCATTAGATACAAGGAAACTGAAGACCAAGCGACCTGGTGTCGACTGCGTGTGCAGTCTATTGTACTTCCTGCCAGGAAATTCTTATCTATATGTAACGAAGAAGATCTAAAAATTAGGTTGACGTCTTGAAAATATTACCAAAGGTTTGATGTGGTGAGCATAAGAGCTGAGAATTATCGCCCCAAATGATATAATCAGTTTTTTTTAAAGAGTGAATTTAATAAGCTGTAGCCATGGTTTTTTCTCATTGTTTTATAACTGATCATTATAACTTTATTATGACTTTATAATTTCTCTCCTAAGCTAGGCATTGTGCATTTTGAGTTATGTTTTGTGTAGCTGGCTTTTTGACTTTTTCCCAGTGGCCGATGCCCTCTTGGAACTGACTGAGCCTTGCTCTTTTCACAGGTTGTGGTGGAGAGTTGTCTGGGGACACGGGCTCCTTCAGTAGCCCCGGCTACCCTAACAGGTACCCTGCCAACAAGGAGTGTATCTGGTACATTCACACCGCCCCTGGGAGCAGCGTTCAGCTCACCATCCATGACTTTGATGTGGAGTATCACGCAAGCTGCACCTTCGACGTCCTGGAGGTAGGAAATTAGATGGTTTTCCGCACGTTATAGGATTTGGGGGCTAGAACTGGAAATCACTCTGCAGAAAACCCTGAATTCTTTCCAGGGGCCAGCAGTGTTCTATTCTTAGACGTTTCGATGAGTATCAGCCCTTGGTGAATGATGCTTGCAGACAAATGGGGTTAATATCTCAGTTTGGCTTTCCCTAAAAGCAGTGCCCGAATGGCTGGGTGTAATTAGAAGGTGGTACCAGGCGGCAGAAGGGAGGGAACCATGGGGGGAGGCTGAGGAGAGAGAACCAAGGAAGGGAGCCCCTGTGGGCGACGTGGGCTTAATCCTGCTGCAACCCCCGAGGTCCTATGAGGTCTGCTGCTCAGAGCCATCCCTCTAAGGACACAAGGCATTGGTCCCCCAACTCCCGTCCCCACTGATGGAACCTGGTATCATCAGTGCCCCACACTTCCAGCCTGAGAAAGCTCCCTTGGGAAAGGCAGTGGGCGGCAGAGTGTAAAGAAGACGCGGGTACTCAGGGTAGGACAGGGCAGGGAGCTGAGGAAGGGGCTGCAACTTTTCCAACGCTGCTGCAATGGCTTTATCTTGGGTAATTAAGATGGCCCTTGAGAATCGGTTATAATCAGCTGTTTGTTGCAGGAATCTAGTCATCAGATGATTTCCAAGTACACATGAAATTCCTATTGCCGCAGCGATAGGGACTGCCTCATGACAAGGTTCTGTATCTAGTAGAACTTAAAGTCCACCAAGGCTGGGTATTTGTGTGTTTTTGTTCTGTTTTGTTTTGTTTCACTGCTATACCCCCAGAGCCATAGAGCACTTGGCAAATAGTAAACACTTCATATATATTTGTGGGATAAATGAAAGTGTCACATCTCCAGTTGTTGTGCAGTGATAATGTACGTTTATGGTGATTTGCAAAGGGATTTCAACATCCATTTCCCCATTTGAATGTTAACGGATCCTGTGAGGTGAGAGGGGGATTTTACCGCTCCCCACTTCACTGTTGTCAGAACGGAGGCTCAAAAAGATTGCTGGGTTTCTCCACAACCACAAGGATAGTGAGTGGAGAAGCCGAGAACTGAATCCACCCCCGCCGCACACGCCACGTCAGCCAGTGTAGAAGGACAGATGTGGGCAGCGTGCAAGATACTGAAAGGAGCACCTTGTTGACAGGCCTGTATAGGAAACTTTAAAACTAAAAGGCTTATTTAATTACAAACCAAGTTGTCTCCTTGAAAAGAAATGGGGTTTTCAAATCATGTCCTCACTGAGTAGACGCAGCGTCACTAGGAGTCACATTGAGCAGCTCGAGTCTGCAAAGAAGGACGATGCTGCAGTAAGTGGGACTGGAGACAGAGCCGGTGAGTCCTTGGGTTCAACCCAAACCCTGTCTTCACGTAAGTCCGGCTGCCCAGGCGTGACTCCAGCTCAGAAGAGGACCAGTTTCTTCCGAGGAGAGAATAAGGTGGCTCCCGAAATTCACAAAACTCACGCGCAGCTCAGACTGTGAAGCAGTAATATCACTCACGGGGGAATGTCGAGATGCTCCCTCCCGCAGGCGAGATTCCTCCGCCGCATGAAAACCCTTAACCCGTACAGAGGGCTGGCAGCAGAGTGTTCCACGGTAACGTGACACGTTCGTCACCCTTCATTTTCATATTGCAAAGCTCGTGTGATCGTTGCCTACTTGGCAACATGTAAATAGGGTTCATTGTGCTTTGGTTTTGTCCCACCCATTACGTGAGAGAGCAAAGAGCAGGCCTGTTCCCTGTGAGCAGCCTTGGGGACAGAGGGGCAGCACAAGGCCTCTGGGCAGCAGCGTTCAGACAGGGTCCTGCACAGAAAGGACCGTGAGAAGAGGCTGCGGTCTGCTTGGGGCTTATCTGTGTCAAGACAAGGTGGGCTCCCGTGTCCCATCCAACCAGGGTTTGAGGGAATATATTGAAGCCCTTAAATATTTGGGCAAGTTTTTTTCTTAAGGCTGAAGTGAGTTAACCCCCTGACATTTTCCCTCCAAACCTTGTTGGACGTCTCTGCAAATACTCAAGAAGGTGCTGTCATCAATCTGGGTTAATGACAATAAAATGATTTTTTTCCATCCCTATCACATGGACGCCGATAACATGTTAACAACAGGTTTCACAATATTTTACCCCAGGTGGGTGTGTGGCCTGGAAACATCTCTGACTTTCTCCACCCATCTGTCCCCGTCCTGTTTGTTCATCAGCCCGTCCTGTTCTGAGCCCAGTAGGGCCTCACTGTCTCCAGGTATCCAGTTTACCTGAGTTTCACCTGATCTAACCAAGAGCCCATCTATTTTTCTCTCAAAAAGCAGGTGTCCGGAGGGTGGCCAGCTGCATCAGGCAACAGCCGTTTGGTTACTCATAACCCTGGAATGCTGACTTGATTGTAACAGTAAATGGAGCTAACAGAGCAGAAAGAACTGTTCAAAACAGATTAAAACCATAGGCTTTGAAATGTTCTATATCCTGAGCATTGGCTAAAAACACATTTTTTAATCTCTGATCATCAGACCAATTCTTTTCCCCACAAAGTTGAGTCATATGCTGTAATCCAACGAAGCACACCCTGAAATTCTTTCCATCTTTTTCCTCTTTTGAAGAGTCATGTGCTAACTATTGGTTTTAATTTGTGGAAGCGGAAAGTACCATTCTATTGTTTGAGTGAGAGAAACCCTGGCTGATTTCACTTCAGTCCTTGAGAAAGGAGCCTGAACAGCACAGAGCAGAAAAGGGAAGCCAGTCCTCGACGCAGGAGACCCAGACGGTTGCCTGGTGCGGGCAGTCAGCCTCCCCTGGTCTCTCCCCCGCTGTCTTTGTGGAGGGAAAGCAAAGAACGTCAAAAGCGGCAGTGTTTACTCTTCTGGAGGCTCTAGGCCCGCCGACTCATACCCGCTTTGTTTGCGATCTCAAGGGGACCCTGAGCAGGGAGACCAGAATATTTTGCTGACGTGCAAGTTTTCTTTGTTAGAACTAAACGCTTGCACTCAGCGTTCTGTCCAAATATGTGCTGCTCGCGGGGTGGGCGACTGGGGGCCCAGGCTGTGGGTTTCAGGCTCTGAGCTCCACCCCAGGCCAGGGGGCAGGGGAATCTCAAGGGTGCTAAACCAGAAGCAGCCTGGTTTGTGCCATTTGCATATGTGTACATGGGAAGGGCCACACAGGGCTCTTCCTCCAGTTCTGCCTCTGATGGGACTTGGGGGCCTCACACAAACAGAGCTCTTCCAGGTGAAAATCAGCTCGAAGCGGTTGGCTCGCTTCATTCCTTTGCAATTACAGCCCTTGCGCTCGGCCCTCCCGGAACAGTGGTTTCATTCATTTCGGCCTTTCCCGCATGGCTGGGGGAATTAATCAGACAAAGAAATCATTATGGATTCAAATCACACACTCCTCACCGAAAGTAGGCTGCTTGTTCTGCTCTCCCTCCCCGGAGGACACTTGAGTGAGGTCCACATCAGTCATCAGTCGGCAGCCGCCCTGGGGTGGGGGGGGCAGGGGCTCGGGGCCTCAGGCTGGGGAGATGCTCGGGTGGGAGAGGGCGCAGGTCAGGGTGGGGAGGGCACCACTCGCACCCACTGGGCCACCTTTCCCGGGTCCGGTTCCAGCCGGGAGGGGGGAAGGGCACAGATGCCAGTGTGCCTGAGAACTGTCACCAAACTGGTCGTTCTTGCACTAACGCAAGTGTGGCGAGATTGACGGTCGGGGGTCTACACCTTCTGTGGGATTCTTATCTTCCCCCCACACCCCCGCACACGGGTTATCCAAGGGGCCCTTGAGAAACCTGTGTGTGAGGCATCCTGGAGGCCCCCGTGGGCTGGGCCAGACCTCCTGCAAGATGCTGGACGTGAGATCCAGGGGACAGTTGCCACGAGGAATGTGTCGCCGGGGTATTGCATCCAGCCAGATAGTTGCAAATTGCAGCAGCCTAGGAGATCTCGGGACAAGTGAGATGGACCTAGCGGGGCAGAGTCCAGGGCGATTCCTGAGCAGAAGGTGAACGCTCTCCGTCTTGCTCCTGTGAGCGTCTGTGCCAGGAGAAGGTACAGAGGGACCTGTAGGACTCCCTCCCTGAGGATGCCGCAGAACACACTGATAGAGGTTACATTTTCACTCCCTCTGAAGGGGCACAAATATATTAAATGCGTAATCTTGTAAAGCATTCGGGTTGCAAAGTGGAAAATCCTAAAAATGTAGCAGTGATCAGTAGCCTTCAGTGAACCAACAAAATAGCTTTATGCTAAGGCTATTCCTATGCGCCCAGAAGAGTTAGAAAATCAGCCCTGATGCTGGATTATCTGCCACAGGCCTCTGCCAAAGAAAGCAGGGGATCCTATGTGGACTTGGAAGAGGGGAAGGGGAGATAGGGGAGAGTCTGGGGTAATCTACTCAGTTCAGCTCTGCAGCTCTGGCTGAGGAGACAAGGAGGCATTTCGTGGGCGGTTGAACTTGTGTGTTACGAGGGCAGAGGGAGTGCCTTGGAAAATCCAGCTCAAGTTTACAGTGTGCCCCCACATGGGGAGGCTGAGATTTCAATCTCTGCTGATAATAGGATCCAAACGCTGGTGCTAAAGGGGAATCAGCGGAAGGCTTGTAATTGCTTAAATCTCTCTCTCAAGTTCTTTTTTTCTCCGTCCCATCATAGATCTATGGAGGCCCTGATTTCCACTCTCCCAGGATAGCCCAGCTGTGTGTGCAAAGATCGTCTGAGAATCCCATGCAGGTCTCCAGCACTGGAAGTGAGCTGGCAATCCGATTCAAGACTGACTGGTCCATAAATGGGAGAGGCTTCAACATCTCATGGAGAGCGGTCCCTGGAGGTGGGTGAACCTAGGAGCTGTCTCAAAATCCTTAAGCTGGGCCCTCGTTAAACTTCATGAAGTGTTTAGAGAGCGATGTGACGGCTACATCCTCCGTCACAGCTCTGTGACTTCTCTAATGGCACACATGCTTCCCTGAGAAAGAGAGTTTAACTTGCAAAGAGTCACCTCGTATGTGAAAACCAGCCCATGCAAGTGTACACATCCATGCTGAAAGCAGGAGCAGGGTGGTTGGTCAGACTCGCTTTCTGTCCAAGGGACTTCTGCCTGTTCACCAGCCTCAATTTGGGCATCAACAAAGCGCTAAATTACTTTATGCCACACATGTGGATGCTTGGCAAATACCCAAACTGCAAATGTTAAATTTGTGAATTTCAAGGAATTATTACCTTTTGTTATATACTGACTTTCTGCCCAAGATCTTAGGCTGTCTAAATAAATTACCTGTTGCAGAGTTTTAAAAATAAAGTATTAATGCACAAAATCTTTCAGCAGATGTTAATCTATACAGCTACTAATAATAGCAATGTTTATCGAACGCTTACTGTGTGTCAGGCATTTTTCTAACTAGTCTACAAAGACTCTCTCATTTAATCCTCACAACCACCCTCTGAGGGAAGGTTATTTCTTGTCCTTATCTTACTGATGAAGAAATGGAAGCTTAGAGTAGTTAGTGGCCTGTCCAAAGTCACACAGCTAAAAAATGCCAAAGTGAAGACATGACTCCAGGCTGCCTTACGGCCCCACTTCTGTAGGCCAAAGGTGATATAGTAAGTATACTAGAGCTTTCCTAAAGTTAATGGTGCATGAATTTAATGAAAATTATATTTACATGGTGTTTAGATTACCTAAAAATGATTCTCAATTATCAGAAAATAATACTGAATTTTCCCATTATTAGTTTATATTATCATAAACCCAAGAAATGATGAGTCATAGAGTTAGACATTGATAGATATTTGATTACATCATAGGAATTAAAAAAACTGAATGACTGTACAATGTCCAGAATATTAAATTTTAAAAGACAGATGTTAAATTATTTATAGGAGCGTACACTACTGAATTATCAAAATTCTTAGAAGGAGATGTGTTATTCTTACAGTATGTTATATTTTTAGAGAACAGTGAAGAGGCATTTCATGGCTTTGTGAAAATATGATTTTATTTGCATTATTTTTCAGTATTTTTAAAATAACCTTTGACATCAGTACTTGAAGTATTTGAAGCCTTTTCCTAGGCATACTTCTTCATTTTGTTGGGATGCCTGAATTAATGGCGAAAATTCGGTTCTTCAGGATGTTTAGCACAGACTACATAAAAATGGTGGTCAAACAAAATAGCACATCGTTCTGTGCTCCCAGGTAACGGTGTAAAGTTTTCTGCATCAGGGATTCCTCTCATTATTGAATTGGGTCTCCCATCTACAGGTTGTGGTGGCATTTTCCAAGCTCCCAGTGGAGAGATTCATTCTCCAAATTACCCCAGTCCTTATAGGAGCAACACTGAGTGTACATGGGTCATTCAGGTGGAAAAACATCACCGTGTTCTCTTGAACTTCACTGACTTTGACCTTGAACCTCAGGACTCTTGTATTATGGTAAGTGACACAAATCTCAAGCATTGTCTCCAGTCAAACCTGGGTCAAAACACTGCCATAAGAGCATGTTTAGTGGATGTATTAGTCATGAATGTTTTCTGTGTCAAATCATGGGAAACTCAGCTATTAGCAACTTAAAATATAAGGACATTTATTTTTTACCTAAATATAAACCAGGAGGTTTGTTTAGCAACTCAGTCTCTGCTCTACCATTCTTAGTGAATTGGCTTTTCATTTTGTGGTTGTTACCTCATGGTCCAAAAATGGCTGCAGCAGTTCGGAACATCCTAAGTTCAGATCTGAAGAAGACGGGAAGGAATAGTGTTAGTTGTTTCTATTTTGTATTTTTTTTAAATCAAGAATGCAAAATTTTTACAGAAGCCCCCTTACAGATCATTGGCCAGAAGTGGTTGCAAAAGAGATTAGGAAAGTTTAGTGGATTATGATAATGGATTTATCATAACCACTTTAAATCAATTATTGTTAACTCTCTAGGGGTTCTCACAGGGTTCTACTTTTCTTGAGATCAGGATATCTTGATCTGCTACTTGAACAAATCAGTGTCTGATAGAACAGACTAGATGGGGAGACAAGGGGTGGAGGAAAAGGGATATGACTGTGAGTTGGTTCAATGACAAAAAGTTTCCATCACTACCAACAGCTTTAATACATTTTCACCTGAAACTAATGCTATATGTTTAATGTAAGAGTGAATGAGGTTGTATTGCAAAATTTTCTTTTTGTCTTTAATTTTTTTGGTTACCTGATTTTTTTTTTAACACAAGGTTTTCCATCTTTCATTTGTATTTAGAGATATTTCATTCAAATATAAACCAGATCCTCTTGGCTAATGGATCTTTCTCTTTTAGTTTCCTGACCGTTTCTTATACAAATTCCAACTGGCTAGCTTTCTAACTTAACTCAGGAAAATTCAAAAGTTGTTTCATAATTTTCAAAGTAGTCCAGGCTAACAGTATGATTTCAAGTATTGTTTTACAAGATTAAATCATTAATCTACTTAAAAGTTCAGTTGATTTATGGTTCTGTATTAACCTTTTAACATGAGTCTTCGGAGTCTAAATTGGCACAGCAATATGTCCTACACCAGACTAAGTTGTGGGGCATCCACCTTCTATGACGGTAACTCTCCTGACAAAGACGATTTTAAAACTTCGGATGATATTTTACAACACTTTCCTAAATGCAACAAGGAACTCACAAGGTAGTGTGAAATTTCTGAGTTAATATCCAAGAGAGATGTGAGCTTGGTACTTGGAATTGCTTTTGCCCGTGGGGCATTTGCCGATCCAGAAGGAGTTAGTGGCGCTTCTCAGAGCCTTTCAGGGCAAAGAGGAGCAAAGTTTGAGTCCAGGACCTGAGTAGGGTGTGGGTCCTGGTAAACTCTCCTGAATCCTAGGTAAAGTGAAAGTAGCAGCTTTCAGGAAGACCGCATCCAAGCGTCGATTCATCTGAGTGGCCTCCCTAAATCTCCAGCCATGGAATAATGAGAGGAACCTTGCCTTGCTAATGCATCTAGGCCTTGGACATCTGGCCAAAGCAATTTAAACACTTCTTCAAAGGGAGATGAAATCATCCCAGATCTCACTTCTACCAATAATTTTCATATGCAACAGCAAGCACACTATGAAAGATATTTATATATAGGAGGAGAAGTGCAACATAAATGAGCTATAGCATGAATAACAGACAATGGAAATAAACACTGATAGGCACGGGTTAGTAAACAACTATGGTTACTAAGCTTATGGAGATAAAAGTCAAAATTAAAACTTTCAGCAAGGACTGCAAATCATAAAAAGTGACATTGCAAATATATATTTTTTTAAAGCTGAAAAATTTAAAGTGGATAAACACAGAAGCTGAAATTAATATCTCAGTGGAAGGATTTGGGGTGTTTTGCTTGTTTGTTTTTTGTATATTAGGCAAATTAGACAGAGATGAGAGAACAAATGAATTGGAAGATATCAGAAGAATCTATCCAGAAAAAAACAAAACAAAACAAAGCAAAAGGATGAAAAATACAGAAGGGAGATTAAGACAAATATAGGACACATATAAAAGATGTAACATACATTTACATACATGTATAAATGGAGCAGGAACAATATTCGAAGAGCTGATTACTAAGACTTTTCCCAAACTGATGAGAGACATCAATTTACAAACACAAGAATCCCAAGGGACCCTGTATACAGCCAAGCAAGGTAAATAGAAAGACATACTTATCTGAAAAAACTTAAAGATTTTAATCTTTATGTAAATGATAAAGAAAAAAATGTTACAGTCATCCAGGAGAGTAGGTGAGCGGGTGAACAAATTATCTTTTAGGAAGTGGCAGGCTGAATGCTGACTTTTCAACAGTGAAAACTGGAAGGAGAAAAGACAAGAGTTGGTATCTTAAATTTGAAGGAAGAAAATAACTATCAGTCAGGAACTCTGTACTCTCCTAAAATAACCTTTAAACATGAAGGTGAAATAAAGCATTGAAGCAGTAGAGGTAACTTCAAGAGGAGGTCGAATGGGCCAGAGACAGCTTGTCTGCCTTACAGTTTTGCCTCTGGTGGGCAATTCTCCATCACTTTCTCCCAGTCTGTATGGTTCCAGGTATAGTTTCTTCTCTTTGGTAAAGTCCCTAATCCATAAGATTCAACGTGCAAAAGTGTGTGAAGCAAACAAAGCCCAGGTCAAAGCCACGCCCAGCATGGCTGCATTATTTTCCTCCTGTGGTCATGAGCAGGATTTTCCACCTGCATGAGATATAAATACACAGACTGGGTTTTCTAGTAACCAGTGCCATATCTCAGCACACAGCTGGGCTTGACTTCACAAACTGTAGCCAGAGGAAACAGACAGGAGGAAGTAAAACCTCAAATATAATCTGGTCATTAGGCATGGAGATAAGAAAATAAACCCACATACAGGTGCCGGGAGGAGCCCAGTCTGGCAGATATGGTAAAATACAAAATGTAATCGTCCAAACAAGTTGCCAGGATCAGGGGATCCTGTATGAAGCAGTTGGGGTAACCCCGCCTGCGGGGAGATGCGAGTATCAGAAGCAGATGCTGCTAGGCCCTTGAGCAACACATGGATTCAAAAAGCGAACTGCACCAGCAGTGTGGGTCACCACAGTGCCGTGGTTAAGAAATCCAGCTCTGTGGTCGGGTGGCCCTGGGGCTGAGCCTGAATTCTGTCATTTGCTGGTTGAGTCGCCTCGGAGAAAGCGAATCTTTCAGCTTTGGTTTCCTTAATTGTGAAATGGGAACAGTAAGAGTATCTGTGTCAGATTTGTTGTTGGGTTACTGGAGGTCATGTCGGTGACCTGCTTGTCACATAGGAAGCCCCCCATTCATGCCAGCCCCTAGTCACAATGACACTGACGGTGAGCGTCCCCAGAGAGGCCTGTTCCAGGGGCAATGGTGGAGGAGGTGCTGTGGAATACGAGGACGAACAACCAGCTTAGGGTGCTGGGCCTCCGGGTCTTCAGTAAAAGAAGACCCTGTTTATGAACCTTTCTGCTAGCACAGCGCCAAGCATTTCGTGGACCCAGGACTCAATAAACTGCAATAATGATCACGAGGAAACAGGAGTGATTCATTTGGGCCTGGAAGCCAGAGCAGGTTTCACACCAAAGATGACATTTACGTGGCAGAATTTCACTAGTAGACATGTGGCACAGAAGCCAGGGGAGGAAGCTCTGGGGAGAGAACAGGGTAGATTGTGTACAGAAGCGCGAGCGTGCACAGACATTTGGGCTGTAGCTCTGTGCTGGGGAGCGTGTGGAGACCCAGGGTCTATAGAAAACATCTGAACTGGACAAACTCTTGTGCTCTGTGAAGAATTTGAAATTATCCTATAGCCAGTTGGGGAGTTGATGAACGTTTTCTGTAATGTACTCAAAACTGTGTTTTATGATAATAACAGCAGCCCTGTGAGGCTAGGTTCGGCAGAGAAAGAGAAGGATGGTATAAAGGCTGACTGGAGAGCTATGGAAAAACCCTGGGCAGTGGCCTTCGGAGTGGAGAGAAAGGATGTACCGGCAAGCTCATGTTGGTGTAGCCACCGATACCTAGAGGCTAATTACACCGTGGAGGGTCAGGGGGAGGGGTGATAGAGATGCAGGGGTTAAGATGATTTGCTTGAAGAATGGGTAAATAATAATGTCATTGACTAAGAGAGTACTAAAGGGATAGAGTACTCAGATTGATTTGGAAACTTGAGTTTGAAGGTCTACACTGCATCCCTTATAGAGTTCAACAAACGGGTTCAGTGCTCAGGATGGGGTCTGAGCTGGACAAATCCACTTGAGGATAATTTCTGTATACTTGGATGGTTGTTAAAACCACAGAAGTAGATGGAATCCTATATATGAGTATTTTGTAAAGAGAAAAGGGCCAAGTAAACTCTTGGCCCTAAATCACCATTTAGGGGGAAGATGGAGAAACAAAGGACAAGGAGACTGCAGGGTACTCAAGGAGATGGGTGGAGAAGCAGAAGAGAATGGTAGCATAGAAACCAACAGAGAAGTCAGTTTTAAGAGTGGGTGGGCAAAGGTGTCAAATCCAGCAGATGAAGCTAAAGTGAAGCCACCAGATTCAGTCTTTGATGACCTTGTAAGAAGCAGGACTGGTGTGGGTAGTACTGGAAGATTCCAGATCACGATGGGTTAAGAGATACAGGAGCTTCTCAGCTTTTCCCCAGAATTATGAAAGTGAATGGTATAGAGGGATAAAGGGCCATAACCTGTGATAAGTCAGGATCGAAGGAAAGTTGTTATCATTATTTGTTTTAGTGGTGAAGAAGCTTAAGCATGCCAGTAGAGCAGGGTGCTGGTGACAGAAGAGCAGCTGAGTGTAAGAGATCAATGGAGTAAATGATGAAGCCATGTTATCAGGGCAGAGACCTGAGGAAGGGCCAGATTGGTTTTATAAATTTCATATTTTCAGAATGAGAAATTTGAACCCATGGCCAACCATAAGTTTCCTTTTCTGATTTGCAAATGTCTTTATATTGAAAGTTGCAAAAGTCATATACAAGCTAAGTCATTTTTGTTTGTACAGTTTGTAACTCACCTTTACTAAAAGATAAAGAAATGTGAAAAAGGACTGTTCGCATAAGTTGGGGTGGAGATCTGCTGTGTACGGTTGCCAAGTGGACCCAGTTATGGGGATGGAGGTCTGCAGAGGTTTAGAAACAGGCAGGCAATGCACTGGCGAGGCTGGGAGCTTGGCTCCAATTTAGAGTTCGCTGTCCAGGGGTTCATGAAGGCAGGCGTTGAGGCACCAGCCATCTATCTTTATAGCTGGATGGACACTGGATGCGAAATGCCCCCGAAAATCTAGTATCTTACATAAGATCTCTGCAGTTTAAGTTCATACAAAGCCAGTCATTCATTTTGGAGACATTCAAGTTGATTTCTTGGTCCTGCTACTTAGACAGAGTCAGTAGCAAAGAGAAGAACATTCAGCTGCCAATGCTGCTGCCAGATAATGTTTGTGTTCATGGGATTTTTAATAGAGCTCAAGTGTATTATTCAATACCAAGGTAAATTGTGCTTGGATAGGACCAGCCATCAGGGTTTTAAACCTCCTCTATCAGTTTAGATTGCAGAGTCCCATTAGAGACCCAGCCATCTCTCAGAATTATTTGTAAGGAGTAGGACAGGATGCAGGGAATAGCGTTAGGAAGATATGTGTGCATATACCAGGGAAAGCCATCCCAGCCTTCAGTGGAAAACTGCACACGGCTCATTGGGGAGTGGGTTGAGTGGACTTTACTCCCTGGCATGATTATTGATATTCGATCTCAGTATTTTGAGCCACATGAGAACTTAGATAACATCGCAGAAGCATGTTTTCTAGAATTTCATGCTGCTGTAATAAAAAAAGAGAGAAACTAGATTTTTCTGACTGCTATTGAAGTGGTGATGGCATCATCTGGAACTCATCAGAAAGCTCAATTTACACTCAGGTTTCAGCTAATTTGGTAATACGTGTGCACTTTTTGCTCAGTCCCTGTGAGTGGCTGGCGTTGTTAACCTCTGGCTCTCCTGAAGGACACACTGTGACTGCTTCTTGCTACGGCAGCAGCGGGACCCACGGGCTGCACAGAACTTGTATGGTCAGCATGAAAACGGCTCCATTAGGTTGCATTTCACGAAGGCCTAGTATTAAAGTGACCTCCAACTGACAGCCTAATTGCTTAATTACAGGCTCTTTCCTGAGCCTTAAATTCACATAGCTGTGCGAGCTCTTATTGATCTAGAAATGGGGGTTGTAGCCCAGTGTGAGAGGGGAAGAGAGAAATCAGATCAGCGGCACGACTAGCCCCCAGAGACCCCGGGCCTCTGATTTCCACATCCTCTTTGCTCAGCACAATGGAATGTCTGCCTGGTGAGAATCAGTGAGAAACAGATAAAAGGAAGCAGACCACAGTCCTGGTCCAGCCTCTCATCTGGAGAAAGTATCCACTAGGGCTACAGGCCCTGCTACAAAAAAAACAGGCACATCGTGAGTCACGGTCTTCTTTCTGAAGCTCTTCGTGCTGCTCTAGGAGAAGGAAAGCAAAGTGTTGGATTTGAACGGAAGAAAACCAGATTCCCCCCACGCCAAAGCTGCAGTGCCCGTTGTTCACACTGTCAGCAAGGCACAGGGTGGGACAGGGCAAACGTAAAACACAGTATCCGTATTTCGTTTTATTTTTTTAAGACACTACCTATGATGTGTTTCCTTTTAAAACATTGATCATTTCCAAACCTGAGCAAATAGACCCAGGAATAATAGAAGTCAGTACTTCAAAGAAACAATTCTTAAACAGTTCTTCTTTAAATAAGTACTGTTTTACAAATAGATCCATGACAGAAACCAGTCTCTTTCCCTCTCTTTCTCTCTCCCTCTCATATCTTCCCTTTTTCCTTTACTTCTCACCACAGAAAGTTTACCTTCTGTTTGATACTTGAGGAAGATCTCCGGTAGTCTCTTTTAAATGTTTTATTTTGTGGCTTGCTTTTGGTAACCCCTTAGCCATTTGGCCTTCCGGTGCCAAGTTAGTTACCAAAAGCCACGCTGATACTTTCCATCCCCAGAGCAAAGAATCATTGAATTGGAGCCGCTGTCCGTAATCTGCGGACACAAGCTTTGTTTCTGTTTCAGCTCAGAATCTCCTTAAATGTATGTTTATTCATGAAAATAAAATGAACTTCTTGGATTTCTTTTCATACCAACGTTTCCAGTAATTTTTGGGTCCCTGCTTGCAACAACTGCAAATTATGAGAGTTTCTTGTCTCCTGTAAAATTTGGAACTGGAGTGCCACCCTGTAGAACAAAGAAACAGGAGTGGCAAGAGTCCCGACACGAGATGTGTGCTGTGAACTGGGGATTTAATTTCAGAGGCCCGTTGCTGGAAAATATCACTGACGGAGGAAACCGATGCGTCCTCCACCCTCCGCCCTCCACCCCCAAGAAAAGCTGCTCTAATGAGCAGTACTTCCCTTTCCTTCCTTACCTAAATTTATGACTTTAACAGCTTGGATAATTTCCTGGTGGGGTGCGCTCCCTATCACTTAGTATTTCCTCCGCCTGCAATTACCGTTCCAACACGGGGGCTCCATTAGCAGCTATGCTGCCCTCCTCCCGTTTGCCACACGTGAATGCATTTCACGGACTCTCATGCTCCAGACGGACTTGGCAGCCTGACGTGAATGATGTCTTCTCTGCCCTGAGATCTTACCCACCACATGTCTTGACCCCGATATACTTCAAGGCAATCCAAGCAGTAGACACGTGTTGCGAGAATGAATTAAAAATGAAGTAAAGGGGAAAGACCAGGTTGAAAGCCAATAAGGCCAGGGGTGAGGTGAGCAAAGACGCCATGCTGGTCTAATGAGACTGTGGTTAGACCAGGAAAGGACAAGGAGTGGACGTATATCTGGATCCAAGACTAGAGCCGAGTTAGGAATCGGGGATTTGGGTGTTAGGTTTAGTGATTGGTCCTGGGCACTGTGCCCGCTTTGTTCCAGCCAGCTCAGTTAGCACGCTGGGAATCCCGTGCGTGTACAGTGGGGTGGAATGCATGACAGGTGCCAGCCACTCCAAAATCCACAAGGGCCCCAAATAAGACTTTCTGAAAGGCCACTGAGGATGCTTGCTTGCAAGTCTGAAGAAGAGAGAGGTGACTTCCACTCTGTTTCCCCGGATTTTCTTTCCAGATGACGACGGACATGTCACTAGCTTCCTGGAATCATGATCTCCCAGTATTCTATTGTCAGTGAAGAAAACTTGATTTTATCTTTTTGGTTGTTTTAATGATAATTGATCAGAGGCCAGACGGATGGGGTTCACATGCTGGCTCCACACTACCCAGTGTGTGACTGTGAACAGTGACTTATGTCTTCTGCGCCTCAATTCTACCAGCTGCAAAAAGGAATTGTAAGAAAGATGGAACTTTTTTAAAGACCTAAATGTAAGGCCAGACACTATCAAACTCTTAGAGGAAAACATAGGCAGAACACTCTATGACATCAATCACAGCAAGATCCTTTCTGACCCACCTCCTAGAGAAATGGAAGTAAAACCAAAAATAAACACCTAATGAAACTTCAAAGCTTTTGCACAGCAAAGGAAACCCTAAACGAGATGAAAAGACAACCCTCAGAATGGGAGAAAATATTTGCAAATGAAACAACTGACAAAGGATTAATCTCCAAAATTTATAAGCAGCTCATGCAGCTCAATAACAAAAAAACAAACAACCCAATCCAAAAATGGGCAGAAAACCTAAATAGACATTTCTCCAAAGAAGATATACAGGTGGCCAACAAACACATGAAAGGATGCTCAACATCACTAATCATTAGAGAAATGTAAATCAAAAGCACAGTGAGGTGTCACCTCACACCAGTCGGAATGGCCATCATCAAAAAATCTACAAAGAATAAATGCTGGAGAGGGTGCGGAGAAAAGGGAACCCTCTTGCACTGTTGGTGGGAATGGAAATTGATAACAGCCACTATGGAGAACAGTATGGAGGTTCCTTAGAAAACTCAAAATAGAACTACCATAAAACCCAGCAATCCCACTACTGGGCATATACCCTGAGAAAACCGTAATTCAAAAAGACACATGTACCACAATGTTCATTGCAGCTCTATTTACAATAGCCAGGACATGGAAGCAACCTAAGTGTCCATCGACAGATGAATGGATAAAGAAGATGTGGCACATATATACAATGGAATATTACTCAGCCATAAAAGGAAACGAAATTGAGTTATTTGTAGTGAGGTGGATGGACCTAGAGTCTGTCATACAGAGTGAAGTAAGTCAGAAAGAGAAAAACAAATACCATATGCTAACACATATATATGGAATCTTAAAAGAAAATGGTTCTGAAGAACCTAGGGGCAGGACAGGAATAAAGATGCAGACCTACTAGAGAATGGACTTGAGGACACGGGGAGGGGGAAGGGTAAGCTGGGACGAAGTGAGAGAGTGGCGTGGACATATATACACTACCAAATGTAAAATAGATAGCTAGTGGGAAGCAGTCGCATAGCACAGGGAGATCAGCTCGGTGCTTTGTGACCACCTAGAGGGGTGGGATAGGGAGGGTGGGAGGGAGACGCAAGAGGGAGGGGATATGGGGATATATGTATATGTATAGCTGATTCACTTTGTTATACGGCAGAAACTAACACACCATTGTAAAGCAATTATACTTCAATAAAGATGTTAAAAAAAAAAGAAAGAAAGGTGGAATTTTAAAAAATATGCTTAAAGCGTTAATCACAGTGTCTGGTACAGATAAGTGTTAGCTGCTGCTCCTGGTGTTTCTATTACTACTATTACTGTTTCTATTACTACTATACTATGTTAAAGGTCTAAACTTATCTTTTTGAAAATTGTGAACCTTAGGTACACAGACCTGGATCCATAATCCTTAGTTCATTGCTATCATGATTAGTTTGTGAACAGGCTTATTTTATCTTAAAGTATTTTTTTTAATCTTAAATAATATATTATAAAAATTTTCACACACTCTTCGCTATATCATCTCATTAAATTCTTTTCACTTCAGAAGTGGCTTATTTTGATACCTTCTAGAAGATTCACAAGTGAGTTAAGAAGGAAAAAAGTGATAGTGCAGAAAATGAAAAGAAAAGCAAGTTCATATACGTTTATAATTTGTTTGCATGGAAAGCTTAGCTCTGAAGTTAAGGTGAAGCATTGGCATACTTTGGGGAATGTAAAACATGCTGTGTGTTTTGTTTTTGAATTGAAATGCTTTCTTCTTACTCCAGTTTATACTCATTTTAACCCACACATATAGTTGGTTTATTTTCTCCCTGAGCAAGATGAAACTTAGTAAAAGAAGAAGACAGTAGGAATATTTTCCCACCTCCTACTCTCCAACGATCTGAGGGAATATATTCCAGTTTCTAGAAATGAAAATACAAACATTACTGAGGAAGCTAATATCCGTTTTCCCCCTTCATCATGTGCTTTGGCCTGTGAGTGATGAGTGTTTCAGCGAGGGGACCATGAGTCACTCCATCACCAGGGCTTTGACCCTGGGGGAGGGGCTACTCGCCGCACCCCTATCAGCCACTCTTCTTGGTTCTGAGCAAGGCATCCGTGATGGCTCGTCTTTATTCAGTACAGTTTTAAAATGGATCGGGACACTCCGCCTTCCTTTTGTATTGGATTTTACATTTTAGAAAGCTCCTTGCTCAGGGGTAGTTGTTTGGAGACTGAATTAAAGGGGGACACAGATTCAGGCAGGGGAAGTTTTAGGCTCCTTTGGTGACCTAGGCAAGACAGCATGAAGTTCCACAGCAAGACACTGCCGGGCAGGTGGAGGCAAGGGGTGCAAGAGACACGTCGGAGGAAGAGTTAACAGAACATAAGGATCCATTCCACTGGGGGATAAGGGAGGGATCTAAAAAGGCTTGGCAATTGGGTACATACTCTGGCATTTACTGAGGCAAGAAATGAAGCTGGGGCTTCCCTGGTGGCGCAGTGGTTGAGAGTCCGCCTGCCGATGCAGGGGACACGGGTTCGTGCCCCGGTCCGGGAAGATCCCACATGTCGCGGAGCGGTTGGGCCCGTGAGCCATGGCCGCTGAGCCTGCGGGTCCGGAGCCTGTGCTCCACAACGGGAGAGGCCACAACAGTGAGAGGCCCGAGTACCGGAAAAAAAAAAAAAAAAAAGAAATGAAGGTGCAGGAGGAATTAGGGGGAGGGGGCGATGATCTCAGTTTGAGACGTTGACTTCCAAGGTTGATGGAACATACCAGCAATGGTGTCTGGAATGCAGTCAGAAAGCTGAGCCTGGAGCTTGGAGAGAGAGCTGGACTACGGTTGTACGTAGTAGCCAACTAGCACGTGTCTTGGAAATCTTAAAACAGAAGCCATATCCTTGATACATTCCGTCAGGCAGCAGAAGGCTAGATTAAATGGCGTGAATAGCCACCTGGCTTAGGTACTGCAGTACAGTTATATGAGTAGCATATTTTCCTGTCTCTGTATGGGGTCATTTACATGTCCGTCTGGCTAAACACTTGAGCACTTTAAATATATATGTTATTTTAAATTTTTATATGCTCCTCATACTAAGTTTCTAAAATACAGAAAAGAAAAAATAAGAAATTGATGGCATCCATAATATTGCAATACAAACTATTAACATCTTGGCTCATTTCCTACAGAAACACACACATGCACACTTACACACACAGACACGAAGAGAGTTAATATAAAACTGCGTATAGTTTTGTATCCTGCCTTTTTTCACTTAGCTTATTTAATATGCTTCTTCTTAAGAAGAGTTTCTTTGGCCATATAATCAGTTACATGGACACCGTAGAATTGAGTTAAGCACTAGCTTATCATTGATCACTTAGGTTACTTCTATTCTTTTCTTATTATAATAATGCTCTGAAGAGCATATTTATATGTAAATCTTAGTCTACATTTCCCATTATTTCCTTTATATAGATTCTCTTTTTCTAATTGAAAACTCTATTATGAAATATTTTAAATCTACAGAAAAGTATCAGCTACACAACGCATGTAAAGTATAGCATGAACAAAAACATCCTCCTTGCTAAATCTCAATATTTGGCCGTATTTGCTTCAAGTTCTTTGTTTTGTTTTTTTTCCCCCAAAAGAAATGCATTCCTTTTGAGGCCCCATGTGTAGCCCACACTGTTCCATTCCCAGCCCCTGGCCCAGAGGAAAGCAATTTATGAGAAATTGTGTTTACAATTCCCATGGCTACTTTGGTACTTTTTCATGGTATGTGTGCATCTGTATACAGTATGTGATGTTATTTTGCGTGTTTTACAAATATGTGTTATGTTGTATTATGTACATCAAGTAAATGTATTATGTTCAAGTAAATAAATTATTATGTACAATTTATTTATCTGAGGAACATAATACAACATAACACATATTCTTCCATCCACTCTTTTCATCCAACAATCTGTTTTGAACGTTTTTCTGCACTGTGGTGCATTCAGATCGAATGCATTCTTTTTGCCACCATACAAGATTCCACTCTATCAACATCCCATGAGTCACGTACCCACGTACTGTTAGTGCACATTTCAGTTGCTTCTGATGTTGTACTATGGCAACCCTCAGCAAGGAACATTCTTGTCCACATTTCTGAATGCAGTCATGCAAGAGTTTGTCTCGGGTAGACGCCCGGAAGTGAAAGAGCTAACTTTTACATTTCCTGTGTTGCCAAATTCCACTAAAAAATGTGTGCGTGAGCATTCCTATCATGAAACAGGAGAAACTTACCTTCATATTATCTACCCCCATTTTTAAGACGATGAAACTCATAACTAGAAGCTTCTGAAGTGCAGGAACAAACAAGTATTCCAGATGGACCCAGGACTGGAGTCTAGGTGTTCTGACTCTCAGAGTGCTTCCAGGTGTTCTGATCACGAGATCCCTGTGCTTCCCAGGTGTTCTGAACCTAAGGTCACTGTGCTCTCCTCTGGGCCTTAGTTGGTCAGATGGAACATGTCAGATGGGCTGAATCCCGTATGTAGCCTGTCAGTGAAGGCTGAGCACTGAGAGGCCATGAACAGGGTGGTTTGAGACGAGTGTGAGTGTTGACATCCACTTAGGCTCCACTTTTTGGACATTTTTGAAGCTGTGCTGTGAAGCCGGGTTTGGTGTTGTAGGGAAAATGATTGGAGAGGAACACAGAGATTTTTAAGGAAATCACTGTTCTTCCTGAACTAGACCGGATACTTTGTCATCCCCAACTCAACCTGCTGCATTAACGATCTTATGAATTCTTGAACAAGCTGTGATAGCTTTACTTTCCAAAGAACTAAGGAAGAAATAAGGAAAGAAAACAAGGGCGTTCGCCATCAGGGTAACACATTCGCTGAATGCGCATCTCACGCCAGGCAGGTCACCGTCACCACGGCAGCTCCTCGGGGAGGGCCAGCGGTTCCAAGGACAGTGGAGATGCCGCTCTCTCTCCATTTCTTCCCTTTGTGTACACAACTCAGCCCACCCCCCGGCTGCCCCGTCACTACAGCCAGTCACCCCTTAGACCTCAAGTAATTTCCAAGTCACTAAGTTCCATGAATGACTTTTGGTCCCTTCAGTGGAAGGTGACACAGGGGGTCGCTCCAGGTGAGGGAAAGGAGACTCAGAGGCCTGGGAAACCCATCGTCCCATAATATTTCCAGGGACTCTTGTGTGGAGAAGTGAGGCGGGGGGGAGTGGTCACCCAGATGTCCGTTTCTTGTCACTGTTTACATTTCAAGGCCTCTGTCTCTTGCTTCTTATGGCCGTTCCCTTTCTCTCTACCCCTTTTTAAGAAAAAGTTAGGATTTAGACCTCTCTGCTTTATTTCTCCAAAATACTACACACGTGAGGCTCTATTATATGGTAGACTGCCTAAATATTGCAGGTGAGCTAAATTGTGATATTAGACATCCTTGCCCTAAAAACTCCAGTGTGCATTCCTTGCTCAGTGCCTCATTTCACACCCCCTGGATTGGTTATTTGTTGCTGCCTACAAACGTATCCCCAAACGTAATAGCTCAAAACAACAATAATTCTAGTTTCTGTGGGTCAGGAACCCTGGTGTGACTTACCACGTGGCCGTTGGCAGGATTCGGTTCTTTGCAGGCTGTGGCTAGAGGCCTCCCTCAGCCCCTCGCCACGCGGCCTCTCTGCAGAGCATCCCACAGCACAGCAGCTGCTTCCTCAGGGCGAGCAGTCCAGGGCGCAGGGGACAGTTTCAACAAGAGGGGCTGCCAGCAAGATGCAAGGGTCCATCTGTCCCAACCGAGCCATGGCAGTGAGACCCCTCACTCTGACCTTGTCCTGTTTATCAGAAGCAGGTCGTTAGGTCCATGCCACCCTCCGGGGAAGAGGCTGCACAGGGCGTGAAGCACTGGGGGCCAGGTCAGAAGTTGCCACCCTGTGCTCACCCCACCACCCCAGCTGGACAGTTTTCATGGATTATGTCTCCAACTCAGGCTCCCGTCGTGCCGGATGAACCCCCACCTTTGGACCTCTTTTTGTCTTTGCCTCCCTAGCTTTCCCATTCCCTCCCTACGATGTTTTATCCATTTCTTAAACAGCAATTTAGTGATCTCTTCATCCCACTTTAATAGCAGAGGCTAATATCTATTAAGTACTTACTGTGTGCCAGAAACGACCCGACATACCTTTATGCCTTTTAACTTATTTAATTCTGACGAACAGTATGAACGATATTCTCATGTCAGTCCAGTTTTACAGATTAGGCAGCTGAAGGACAGAGAGGAGAGAGACCCGTCCACAGTAAGTCACGTAGCATCTCTCCCCTGGCAGTCGTTCTCTGAGAGCCTGCGAGGGTGTTTTGCTAAATAAACACCTTCTGTTTTTTTCTCTTTGAAAGGAATTCTGCCACCTGCTTTTAAAGAATACATGTTGTTATATAATACATATTTCCATCATCAGTAAGTATATGGAAAGGCGAAAGGTTCCCTTTGCTTGGCTCCTTTATTTTCTCAAATTGCCGGTCCCTGGACTCTGACCACTGGCCTCTCTAAACATCATCCGGAAGGGGTGCTGGTCTCTCGTTTGAATGGTTTGCCTCCCCGTCACTTGGTGCTGCAGTTGACACATGTCAGCTTTGAAAAGGGGTTGATATTTACTCAGATCTCCTTAACATTATAAAGCATCAAGTATTAAAGTTCATAAATGTTTGGCTCAGTTCTACCCTCTGGCTACAGCTCAGGGTATATAGAGGGTCCCCGGTGGTACCGTAATGTCATGTGTCCTGGATACTCTGGGCCTTGGGGGTCAGTCCGGTGTCCTGCACCCACCTTCCGCCATCCTCCTCCTCTCGTGGTCCTGGTGAGGGGCTGGCACAGCCCGTGAGAGGGCACCTGGCTGCTGCGTGTGTGGCCTGGCCCCTGACCTTGATCGGAGCCTCCTCCACTGCCCTCTGGGTCCGGAAGCAGCTCCACTTGACCTCTTTCCCACGGTGAATAACCTCTTCCCCGCCGTCGTGCCTGCTGTGCGCTTGTGCTGCCCAGTCCACGAGACAAGAAGCAGCTTTCTTTCTTAACTCTGGGTTTTCCTCAACCTTAGTCCGTTGTTCTCAGGGGTCATATGCTCTTTATACACGATATTTACTTACTCATTTGTACATCAGACGTTTATTGTCTGTTATGTGCCTGGTTCTGTTCTTTTAAAAAGTCTCCTATTTTTGTATGATAGAGGTAAGTTCAGGTATTTTTAACGTATGTGCTGGTATCTGGAAATCTGACAGACTCTGAATACTTTGTAAAGACACTGATTAACTTTAGCGAAGAAATTAGATTACTGCTTAACTCCATCTGCCTGTCTTTAGAGCCCCTGTAGTTGGAACTCCCACGGATGGCGGCTGCTTTTTCTTTTGTGGATTCAACTTCAACATTTTATTTTACTGGAGTTATCTAGAAATGAGTTAGTCGCAATGTGCAGTTCTTTTTTGTTTGTTTGTTTGTTTTGTATATTTCTCTTTTTACCACCTAAGCAACAGATCAGAAAATCAATTCCCAGGCCCAGGAAACTCTTGGCAGTAGACTTACATAAGGCTTATATATCTATAAGCTATGTGAATATGTTATGTGTATAGCCAGTAATAATATAATTTGCTAGCTCTGCCTTAGGAACTAAATGGAAGTAAAGGAAATGCATACTGATAATTTTTATGACTTTAGAATTTAAAAAAATAGCAACAAGATTTCTCCTATTTTCTTCCCTGCAGTTTTTTCCTTATAATTTTTTTTTGCAAATTTTACATCAAGTTTATTTTCTTCCAGGTTTATTGAGATATAATTAACACACAACACTGTGTAAGGTGAGGTGTACAGCATAATGATGTGACCTACGTACAGCGTGAAGTGATGACTCCAGTAAGTTTAGTGAACACCCATCATCCGATATAGACACAAAAGAGAAGAAATAGGGAAAGTATTTGTCCTTGTGCTGAGAGCTCTTGGGATTGACAACTTTCTTAACAACTTTCCTGTATAACATACAGCAGTGTTGATTCTGTTTATCATGTTGTACGTCACATCCCTGGTTCTTAGTCATCTCGTAACGGGAGGTTTGTACGTTTTGACCCCCTTCCTCACCATGCAAAAATACCACATTATTACTGACTGTGTTCCTCACACTGTATGTTTCACCCCCATGACTCATTTATCTTGTAACTGGCAGTCTGTCCCTCTTAATCTCCTTCACCTATTTCTCTCCTCCCCTCACCCACTCCCCTCTGACAACCACCTGTTTGTTCTCTGTATCCATAGCTCTGTTTCTGTTTTGTTATATTTGTTCATTTGTTTTATTTTTTAGATTCCACATGTAAGTGAGATCATATAGTAGTAGTCTTTCTCTGTCTGACTTATTTTACTTAGCACCATACCCTTTAGATCCGTTCATGTTGTCACAAATGGCAAGATTTCATTCTTTTTTGTGACCGAGTAATATTCCATTGTATATATATGCCACATCTTCTTTATCCATTCTTCTGTCGATGGACACTTAGGTTGCTTCCATGTCCTGCCTATTGTAAATAGAGCTGCAATGAACACTGTGGTACATGACTCTTTTTTAATTATGGTTTTCTCAGGGTATCTGCCCAGTAGTGGGATTGCTGGGTCATATGGTAGTTCTATTTTTAGTTTTTTAAGGAACCTCCATAGTGGCTGTAGCAATTTACATTCCCACCCACAGTGCACCAGGGTTCCCTTTTCTCCACAGTATCACCAACACTTCTTTGCAGTCTTTTTGATGATGGCCTTCATTCTGCCAGGTGTGGGATGATATCTCATTCTGGTTATGATTTGCATTTTCCTGGTGATTAATTGTCTTGAGCATCTTTTCAAGGACCTGTTGGTAAAATCAGCATTTCAATGTGGGATTATGGCAAAAGAGAGTCATATTGGGCTCGGAGCTTGATAACTCAGTGGAGGTTGGATTCCTTATAATTTTATAAATGAACGCTTAAATTGATTTGATATTACTCTCAAATAAAAGGACTGCTATTCCAAACTGTTAAAAAAAAGAAGACCCCAGCTGTCTCCTTGATAACGTGAGGTCTTACACTTTCATAAAATGGTAATTGGGAACATATAACTTAATAACTATCATACACATTGTAAAGAGAAGTAACATGATATAATACAGAATTTGGAGAGAGAAGAATTAAGTTCCTGGTTCTGCTACTCAGGAGCTCCGTGATCGTGGGTCACTAGCTCCATGATCGTGGGTCACTAGCTCCGTGATCGTGGGTCACTAGCTCCATGATCGTGGGTCACTAGCTCCCATTGGATGAGACAATAGTAGCTAGCACACTTGTGAAGTCTCACTTTCTTCACTAAAAAAACGAAAAACATCACATGCTGTTGAGGACTAGTTTTAGAGATGTTTGCACTGGTGCTTGTAAAATTACAACATGCTAACCAAATGTAGGGTGACATTGGTATATAATTTTGATTTAGGGACATTGGAAACCTTCTATCTTGGATCTGTTCCTTGTGAAGTAATGCCCCAGGTGTATGGATTTCAGCCAGAGTCCTGTGATTCCAGGATCTCGGGGGTAGGAGGGGCTGGAAACATGTAGACCTCCTAGAAGATGTGTTCTTTTAAAGAACCTCCAGGGAAATGGTTCATTCATGGGACTTCCTGAATGACTTTCGCCTTCACTTTCTACCTTCCTTATTTTGCCTTAAGAGGATTTCAACCATTCAGAGAGAGAAAGACAACTTAGAAAGGGAAGGAACAATATCTACTTACTCCCTAGCCCTCTGAATTTGGAGAGAGAGAAAGGAAACTAGAGGAGTCTTGGCTTTGTGAGTTCATGGACTTGTAAAAATCCTCTGCATGTGTGTGTATCGTTGGGTGTTGTTTGTTGCTTTTTGGGGGACGTCTATAAACCTCATAGAACCCATGTTCCACTGAAGTTTAAGAAATGCTCTTTTAAGCAAACAAACCAGTCACCTTGAGAGAAGCAAGTGGTCTTGTACAAGCAGTCTTGACCAAGGGTCGGTTGCCATAGTCCCCAGACCCCTGGACCCCAGATGTTCTAAGAGGGTAGTCTTTAAAGCAAGATAGTATTAATATAACATTACTGAAATCCTACCTTGTTATAGCTATGACCTTAGGAAAGTTTAAAACCAAGTACAGAGATAAACAAGTCTTGGATTAAACCCATGGTGGTAATACTTGCGAGTAGGTTGCAGTGTAAATGCAGTATAAGAGGTTGTGTAATGATGGCGTGTGTGTGGGTTTGGCTCCTATTCAAGGTATTCAGAAGAGGCAGTCACACTAGATTGCAAACTATATTTTGAATTGGTTGAGAATATATCATTTAGTTTTTAATCAACCTTTAAATGTTGAGTGAAAATCAGTTTTAACGTTTTATTGGATATATAGATTTAAAGATTAGGACATTGAGGGAAACAAAGAAAAAAGAAGTGATGCTCCAGAGCATTTATGTGAAATCCATCATCGTAAAAGTTTTCGCCCCTCATTAGAGTTAAAGGTCCTATTGATGTTTGACTCATGTGCTCATACAAATTAAACTGAGAATAGCCTCCCAGTCACACTTACGTGCTAAGGAGAACGCTGATTGTAATCACTAGGTATTCTAAAGTCACTTGTGTGTACCTTCCTTGTATTAAGTTCCCGACTTTCTGTTTCCTCCCAGGGCTTTCTTATGAAATGTAAATAGCAATTTATGTTGCATGAAACAGTCATATTTTAACCTCATACTTTTACTCCCACCCTGGCGGTTGGCCAGCTGATGCATCTATCTTGCTTAATTGAAATCTTGCATTGGACAAAACGAAAGGTTTAATTCTGGACTCCAGAACCTAGCTGTCTGGTTCACCGTGTCCTGCTCCCTCTTAGGAACTGTGTGTCTTGGTCACATCAGTGAGCTCTCTGTGCATCCGTTATCCTCTTCTTGAAAATGGAGGGAATCTGGGGAGGAGGAAACTGGAGAGTATATGTGAAAGGCTGAATCCAGTTCCTGGCTCATAGTAAACGTTTAATGAACGGTTGCTGTCATTATTATTATCATCCAGAGACAAAGAACTCATTTCCCCCCAGTTTACACATAAGAGCATTCTAAGATTCACACCAGACACACAGAATCCCAAGAAAATGCGCAAGCTTCAATTTCACACACCAGTACAGCAATTTTGGGGGTCTGTAATGTAAACTCTGTTCCACTGGCACATATGGAAGGTCAGCTAAGTCCCAGTGCAGAACTGGGCAGCACAGAGCCCAATATCTTTTTTAAACTAATGAGGTAATTTTCTAAATCAGCCTCACATCACTACGTCATTTGAAAGAATTCTACCATTTCTCTTCCTCTTGACCATGACCCCATGAAGAGCATAAAGTTCCAGCAAAGGCTGGGTTTCTGAAAATGAATGATTCCTCCTCATTATTTCTTATGTATTTGCTCCATGTTCATTCTTGTGTCAGCACATGTGAGCATGGCCCATGATGTAACTGCCCTGGAGTCAGGAGAGTTAGAAAGCAGGGAAAGGCCTGGCATTTATAAAGACATCCAGGGATCTAATGGCGAGTTTCTTGGGCACAGAAACTCCTACTGAAATCCCTAGTTTTCCTAGAAATGACCAAAGACTCAGACACTCCAATGGACCCGAGTGACAAGACAATAAAATGAAGCACTGGATTCCAGCAAATGTGTTTTCTACTAGGTCACCGACGTGCAGGTACTCCACGGAACAGGCGCCTTGTACAGGCAGATCTGAAGTTCTGAACCGCTGTGTTCCCTGTTGTGTTTCTTTGTAGGCATTTGATGGTTTAAGCTCTGCAGCCCCTCGCCTTGCCGGTGTGTGTGGAAGACAGCAGCTGAGGAACCCCTTCACCTCTTCAGGAAACAGCCTCTTCCTGCGATTTCAGTCTGGCCCTTCCAGACAGAGCCGGGGGTTCCGCGCTCACTTCAGACAAGGCAAGTTCCGCGCGGGTCTCCCGGAAGCACAAACCATCTGTTCTTAAGTGCCCCTCTTGGTGCTGCAGTAAAATGAGACCGAAATCGGTCCCAGCTTTCTACTTAACATGCGACAATTTCAGTAGAACAAAGGAACCGTGGTTTGCAATGATTCCAACTGTTGATACTTTTAACTTTTCCTTTGTCCAACTAAGGTGACGCGAACTTCCTTGGGATCGCTGTATCTCTCAAGCACATTTTCAGAATAACACTTAAAAGTGCCTTTAATATTAGAGACACTATTAAAGAAGTGTTTATCCAGGTTCATTTATTCACAGATATATTATCTAGTATTTATCCAAAGTTTTATGCTAAGAGATACGCTACTATAAATTACAAGACTTTCTTGTAATATAAAGTCAGGTTCTAACCCTCAAGATAGTGGTTGCCCTCCACCTGAAGAATCAGTATTGTTTTCCATTGATTTCTTCTTTTCTCTTTTCTTTTCTTTTTTTTTTTTTGGCCGCACTATGCGGCCTGCATGGAACCCAGGCCACAGTAGTGAAAGCGCTGAGTCCTAACCACTGGACCGCAAGGAAATTCCCCATTTTTTTTTCTTAAAGCACCACTTCCTACTAGACCTTTTCACCCATTGCCTTTCATCTGGGAATTTTAGAGATTAACCCTTTATTCCACTGTCAGAGACGGAACCCAGAGCTGGGTGGGTTGTTGTCCCCTTAATACGCCTTTGATTTTTATTGGGAGGATCCTTGTCATTTCAAACAAGTGTGGTCTATTTAGTCATTTCATCTGTTTCATTGGACTTGGCTTGCCCGGATTCTGCAGTAAAGAGCCCTGGCTAGGAAGAGTTTCTGGGTTGAGGTCTGCCCAAGGTGCACTGTAGGCTTTGGAGCAAGAAGACTGCGAAGTTCTTTCAAAGAAAGAACAGCTTCTTTTTTTTTTTTTTTTTTTTTCGGTATGCAGGCCTCTCACTCTTGTGGCCTCTCCCGTTGCGGAGCACAGGCTCCAGACACGCAGGGTCAGTGGCCATGGCTCACGGGCCCAGCCGCTCCGCGGCATGTGGGATCTTCCCGGACCGGGGCACGAACCTGCATCCCCTGCATCGGCAGGCGGACTCCCAACCACTACGCCACCAGGGAAGCCCAAGAACAGCTTCTTAACACTCTTTCTTTTCATTTAATTAATCACTTACGTTTTGCTTCATAGCAAAGAAGTCCCCAGCAGGTCTTCTCTGGGCTGCTATAGTAGCCTCCCGGCCTCACCTGCCCTTCTCCCATATTCCTCCAAAGTCAACGTGCAGTAGCGAGTTCTGATTCTGACCTTCAGTGCTCCATTGTCTGTCCTGACTCCACACCGACCAGGGCGTGGAGCCCAAGCTTCTCCACACAGGCACAGAATCTGCCCTGCTCTTTTTCCAGCATCGCTCGACCCTCCTCACGCGCCCCATGCTTCGGCCAAGCGTGTGTGGTGCAGCCCGTGCCCTCCTCTGTCTTTGCTCGGGCTGCCCTGGGCCACTCTCCCTCACCCCCGAATCCTCCTTCAGCGCTGTCTGCGCCATGAGATGCCTTGTACACCCCCCCGTCTTCTACTCCCACAGGGCTCTGCACATCCCTGATGACACACAGCCGCCCTTATGAAGTCTCTTTCAACTGAATATTTATTTTCCTAAAAAGGAAGTCAGTCGTGGGGCTTCCCTGGTGGCGCAGTGGTTGGGAGTCCGCCTGCCGATGCAGGGGACATGGGTTCGTGCCCCGGTCCGGGAAGATCCCACGTGCCGCGGAGCGGCTGGGCCCGTGAGCCATGGCCGCTGAGCCTGCGCATCTGGAGCCTGTGCTCCGCAGCGGGAGGGGCCACAACAGTGAGAGGCCCGCGTACCGCAAAAAAAAAAAAAAAAAAAAAGTCAGTCGTAAAAGAGATTATCCCTATGTCTGTAATTTGCAAGTGGGCAGAGTAAGTGAATCAATGCCAGCGTTTTGTTGAATGATTCAGGCAATTCGTAGCCGTTTACTCTGTTGTTCTTTGCCACTCCCCACTCCCCGTAACTGAAGAATACTGTTACAGATGTAGAGTATGTTGCCACTTTCTCAGGGTTTATGTGCAGCTTTCTTGGCAGAGAACTTCCTTGACATGCCTTTCAGAAATAAGGAAACATCATTTATGCTTTCATTCTTCAAATAATTGTGTTGGAGAGTCAGCAAAAATCAAAAGTGTGTGACATTATGTGTGCGCTTGTGTGTCCCTCAGCCTGCGGCGGCTACATCCTCACCGATTCCGTTGATACGATATCCTCTCCCCTGTTCCCTGCCAACTATCCATACAATCAGAACTGCAGCTGGATAATTCAAGCCCGGCCTCCGTGTAAGTAACAAAAATAAAAAAGAATCCAGGACGCTTGGTGGCTGTGGGAAAGTCCAGCTATGACTCATGTTCTTATCTCCTCGGTGGTAACAATTGATGGCCTTCCTCTCCTGTTTTTGGGAGCCCCATTTCCTGATGTGCACAAGAACAAGGGTTTCCTAATCTGGTAGGAAGTAATTTTTACTGTTTATTCTTCATTTAATTATTTTTTAAATTTCAAGGCCTAGCAAAGGAAACGAAACAAAGCAAAAAGCTGTAACCTAGTTGAAATGACAGGCGTGTGAGACTGGGGGTAAGCAAAAATAGTGGATAAATAAATAGTTTTTGACACCTGTGCCTTGAGTGCAGTAGATGCTCAAGGCAGTTGCTGAGTGAATAAATGAACAATAAGAACCGTAGACTGGAAAATTAATAACTCCTAGTTTGGAGATGCAGTGCTATGAGCATATTGGTCTTCAACCAAGGTGGAAGTTAATTACAAAACCTGGTCTCTCCTGTGATGCACGTATTTAAAAAAAAATCCCAGCATAGGCCTTAAGAAACATGGAATACGTGCTTACACTGTGTTCTTTTTAGAATCCTAGAAGCTTGTTTTCTGCTCTGGTAGTAAGGATTACTGTCCACATTTTACAGAGAAAGTGAAGAGTTTCCTAAAGACTCAAGCAGAATGACCGCGAAGAGGGTGATCGCAGGGCCGTTAGGAATCCCGTTCCAAAGGAGCCCTGCCCTTCCTTGAGGTTTTCAGGAAAAACGGATGATTTCAGACGTCCTGTGGGAATGGCATTAAGTTCTTTACTCCGCTCTCTGATTAATGACCTGTGTGGTAATAGGAAAGTCACTTACGCTGATGAGGCCCCATTAGCTCATCTGAAAAAAGAAGAGTTTGGCTTAAATATTCTCTAACATTTTTCCTAGGCATGTTAAGCATTAACAGAAGGGTATCTTGATTGCCCTGCATGTCATTTGGGGGTCAGTGATGTAATCCTTAGGCAAAGAAAGTAGCCAGGAACTTAGCCTTGAGTAAAGAAGTCCCCTGCCTCGAGTTCCACAGTCTGGCACCTAAGGATAATTTCTAAACCATTCTAAAGCATTTAGATGAAAGAGGTCACTGGTATAAAGACAGCAATAGGGAAAGATCCTATTCGGAAGATTTGGGACCCTGGAAGAAAACAAAAGGAAAATGTACCCAGGCACATACCTTTCTGCAAGTAATTCAAAGCTCTCTTTATAAATGAATGAACTTCCGTTTCCCGGGTTCTGGCCTTAAAGTAACACCGAGAATGCTAGGATACGTGTGCTGGAGAGGAAAATGTCTTCTATACAGGCGCAGGTAAAGAATTAGAATTTAAGGAAACTATTCTATTAAGAAAAATACTTCTGCGAGGAACACAGCAACAGTGGATGCATTCCCCATCGTCCGTGAAATAAACCCACCCAAGGGCCCTTCTCCAAGGGTTCTCTTCCCAGTACCAGCGTTTCAGAATCTACAGACATTTTCGAAAGCATGGATTCAATTACTCTTCAAAGGAAAGCTTTTAGCAGAGCGGTTGATACTTCTCCTCTTCACCCCCCTCCCCCATCCGTCCCCCTGTGCACATCTGCCAGATTCATGGCTCCCCTGCTGGAGAAACAGCAGGAGAAAGGATCAGAGGTGAAATAGCATTCCCTGTATGTTTTGTTTGCCAGAACGTTATTAAAGAGTCTTCTCTTTTTCCCTTTCAGTCAATCATATCACCCTCTCCTTTAGCCACTTTGGACTTGAAAGCAGCACAACGTGTACTCGAGACTTCTTAGAGATTTTGGACGGCAGTCGTGATGATGCGCCCCTCCGAGGTACTGCCGCGCTCACTCGCTCACATCTGTGGCCTTGGCTTTTTACAGTTTCTGTGCTTACGTGTGTATATGCTGTCATTCCAGGTTAGAATGTTTCCAATAACTATGAAGAGCGTCATAAGCCATGTAAAGATAACGAGAGGCTAAGAAAGCAGGATGTAATATGGTGTTCAAGAAACTCAGCTTGTTCATATTCAAGGACATGAATAGTTTATATATGTATTTTTTTAATTGAAAGTTGTGATTGCTTTAGACAGTAGTGAAATGCAGTGCATTCCAGCATTAAGTAGCATTCTCTGAGAAATTTCTTATTAACATTTGACCACAGTGCTGGTACTCAAATTGAGCATGTTTCTTTTGGTTTTGTCCTCAGTGGAAACAAAAGAACAGATAGATAGATAGATAGTAGATAGGTAATCTAGAGTTCTGTTTGTAAAACATCCCAGTAGAAATTAGGGATTGCTGCTAAATAGTTTCTGAAATGTTCTCAAGCAAAATAATCTCAGGTTATTTAAACATTCTCCATGAGTCACTCCTGAGTTAGGAGTAGTGTCAGGGCCTTAGTTAGGGACAGTGTCAGTGCCTGAGTTGGGAGTATTTGAGCTTTGTCATCCAAGGTTCTCATCCTGCGCTAGAAGACAAGCTTCATCAGAGAAGGGACTTAGTTTTGCCCATTGCTTTATTCCCAGTGCCCAGAGCAGTGCCTGAGATGATAACAGGCAATTGAGGAATACTCTCTGCTCTCTGCAGACTTCCGATTGTATTCCTTGAGATTCTTGTCTGTAAGCATTTAACTGAGGTTGAGGCTATATTATTTAATGGACACTTATATAACACCTTGTGCTGAGTGCTATCCTAAGAACTTTATAAACAGTAACTCAATTCATCCTCATACCCTTATGATACAGGATTTCACTGTTATCAAAGGTCCCTTCTCTCAAGTGGGGAAACTGAGGCACAGAGCACTTAAGTAACTTGACTCAGGTCACGTAGCTGGTAAGTGGCAGAGCCGGGAGTTGAGTTGAATCCAGGTGTTTTGGTTCCAACATCCACGTGCTTCTCTGCTCTTATATGTTGCTTTTAAGAATTAGCACGTGTATTTGCGCAGGTCCCTACCGCACGGGAGAGTTTAGCATTCGTTACATTTGGCGGTCATCTGTATTACTCTGCCTCCCCCTAACAATCTTTACCATGCTTATGAATCACCTCCCCTATGCTTGCATTCATAGCTCATTCTGAATTATCAGGCATCATCCCCAACACTGACCCTAATTTAAATGTTTCTCCTAATAGTGTTTTCTTCTGTTTGCTTTGGTCTCTTGTGATGCTAGTAAAATACGTGTTTACTTGTCATCATTCATTCTCCTTGTCACCGTCTTCATTATTTAGGCCGATACTGTGGCCCCACCATGCCCCACCCCATCACTTCCTTCAGCAATGCTCTGACACTGAGGTTCGTCTCGGATGCTATAGCGAATTTTGGTGGTTTCCACGCCACGTATGCTGCATCAACATCAGGTAAGAATGTTAGCAAATGGCGCTACTAGGTTAAGAGAAATGTGTAGAAAATCCTTGGTTTATTATTTGGGATTCTTCTACATTCAGCATTCGGAGCTAGTTTCCTAGATCACCTCTATGACTAACCTCACTATCTTTCATATTAGGTCAACACGCTTGTAAAGTCTAGCAGTAGTGAACTCTATACCACATCTTCTTTATCCATTCGTCCATCGACAGACACTTAGGTTGTTCCCATACCTTGGCAATTGTGGCTGACGCTACACGGATGAGCTCTGGAAGTGGGGAGAACTGGTTGGAATGATCTTGGGAGACTATCTTGTCGGCGTCTCCTTGTTCTCCTTCATGATACGTTTGTTAAGGGAGCCCCTGATGGACAGTGTCTGATGGCATCTCTTATGGGTGGACAACTGCTGTTCTTTAGTCTCCCTGGCCTCACAGCTGCGCTCAGGCAGGGCTGGGTGTTGTCACTGATGCAGGATGGATGGTGGCTTATGGGGAGGAGGGGAAAGAGGGGCACCCAGTGCTGGGGCTCTTAGCCAGGAGAGTGCTGCTGGCTTCCTGGTTATTAGCAGCTAAAAGCCTTAGAACACCAAGGAGATGTGTGCATGTTTCTGTGCTCTCCTGAGAAGGAAAAGCTGAAATACTGCCTTCTGTTCTAGGCCAGGGGTGAAAGTCATCCTGGTCAGCAATACCGAGGGACTACAGAATTAAAATGAGTCTTTTATTACATAAAGTTAGAGTTCACAGGGAGAAAAGGCTTTTAGAAAAGAAACTACTGAGATTCCTTCTAATCCACCATACCCTGTGGCTTTTAGTTTTCAGAATCTTTTCCTTATTATATATGATATGGATTTTTTTTATTATGAAATGAAAATGGCATATCCTTTGACGATGCTAACAGCTGTTCTAGTGTTCTTTCTCCTTTATCTTATGGTGTCTTGTATTCAATATTTCATCTGCCACTCACTTTGTTTCTCTTTTCTTCTAGCTTGTGGTGGCATCTTCCACATGGCTGAAGGCATCTTCAACAGCCCTGGCTACCCAGAAATTTATCCCTCTAATGTGGAATGTGTCTGGAACATTGTCAGTTCCCCTGGCAACCAGCTCCAGCTGTCTTTTATGTAAGTCCTTTTTTATAGTATATTGTTTCAGGGAGAATGGATCTGCAGGAAGGAAGCAGTGTTACTAATAGGATGGACAACTAAGAGCATATTTGTCCAAACAACTGTTAGAGAATGTGGTGGGAACTTCAGGAAGTCTGTTTCCATATTTCCTCTGTTTTAGTCATAGTTTAGGTTATAAATAGCATTAAAATTCTCTTGCAGTGGTTTTAGAGTCCTGCCTAACATTACCAAGAGTACATGCCTGAGCTCTTGGTACATTACTTTTTGGAATTCTCATTTTCAGAGAACATTAATTTTATCGTTTTTTTAAAAATTAGGAACATTTAGATTCTTTCAGAGCATCACTAACATTCTTTCTTCCAGGAGAAATCCCCATCTCAGTTAAGCCTTCTTCACCCTTATGTCTTATCCCCATGCTAATCCACCATTGTCAGAAAAGACGGGTTTATTTGGTATCAGCAGAGAATTGCAAAGATGAGTTTATTTAAGATCAACAGGAAATTGCAAAGATGAGTTTATTTGGGATCAGCAGAGAATTGCAGTTTGGGGTCTGCAACCATGGCAAGACACGTGCAAGTCCCTGTATTGCGAGAGAAGGAGAACACTTCTATAAAGAAGAAAAGGAAGTTTAGAGGGTTATAATAAACAGAGAATCCAAGGCTTCTCATTGGTTGAGCCCTTCAGGAAAGAAGAGAGGCCTTTCTTCTTCCTGTTGGACTCTGCTATTTCTGCAGGGCATGAGAGCTCCCCCTTTTGGTATCCTGACTCTATTTAATTGAGGTTTCTGTTTATTAATTTTTTATATTTCCCCCTTTTTATCATAATCTTTCTCTGAAATCATTGCTGATCTAGAGTCAGGGTTTCTAGTTGCAGTGGATTTTTGTGTGTCAATGTCAGGAAGGACCTTTCCTGGTATAGTATTTCATGTCAGAGGGAAAGTGAACAGATTGAAAATCTATTAAGGTCACGTCTGAGTAATTAGGAGGGGTAGGAGGGAGAACTCTCAGGTGCTTTTTATCTAAAGTCCATATGATATCAAGATCATAGACATTGGAGATCATCTGAAGCCTTCTGTCATCCTCAAAAGTATATCTTGGGAAAGCTGTCTCGTCAGATGTCGTCTGCTTCAATTCCAGAAAATGTTTACTTTCAGGTCACCAGGTGATGTACAGGTACAGTCAGGGTTCAGTGATTTCTTTAGGTGTGCTACATAAATCCAAGAGTCTGCTTCTCAGAGCTTGGTGTCACAAGGGTTGGCTAGCAGTCCCTGATAGGGACCTTTCCAATGAGGTTGAAGTGAGTTCTTCTGGAGGACTCTTTTGCAATAGACAAAATCTCTAGGTTGCAAGATGTGATGCTTAATGTCTTCATCTCCCAAGGGTACACTGTGAAAAGATCGCTCTATTAAAACATGGTTATTTTTAATAGAGGCAATTAATCCTTTGCAATGTTGGAATATCTCTCCTTTTATCAGTCGTGTGTCAAAAGCCACAAGTGGGAACCAAGTGCATTGGAAATTATGTGACTATCTCAAATGGTAAGAGTTTATGAGTTCCAAAAGCGGAAGATCCAAGATTTAGAAGGACAGATGGCAGTGCTTTTGACCAAGATGTTTGGAGGGCCTCTATAAATGTTGCCAATTGAGTCTTAATGGTGCTGTTAGTGTGTTCGACTGAACCAGAGGAATAAGGGTGGTGAGCACAGTGAAAGTGTTGTAAAACGAGCCAAACAGAGCAGACTTGTCAAAGTTCCTGGCCAGTAAAATGGATTCCTTGATCGCTATGAAGTTTGAGATGAGTTCCCCAGGTAGGGATCATCTTTTCCAAAAGGACTTTTGCCACAGAAGGGACAGTAGGCTGTCTGCAAGGGAAGGCTTCAGTCCAGTGTGAAAACATATGGACCATGACTAAAACATATTTATATCCATTAGAGGAAGAAATTGTATGAAGTCCACTTACCAGAGCTTGAATTGTCCATTAGGCAATATACAGTGTCTGGGAGCAGTACGAACAGGCTTCCCTGGTTCTACTTTGGACAAGTGGGACAAGTGAGGGTTGGCACTTTTTTCAGCCTTGTTAATGTTTCTCCTCTAATATTGATTCATGAAGGCTATCATCTTGTCAGTAGAACAATGGTTTAATGCACGTACAGCAGTGAGGAGTGGGAGTTTTAGAGTGTTGGGTGGGAATAGGTTGTTATTTGATGCAAACCAGAGCTTTCTCTTTTTATCAAACCAACAATTATTGAATTCCAATCTTTTTTTTTTTTTTTTTTTTGGTACACGGGCCTCTCACTGCTGTGGCCTCTCCCATTGCGGAGCACAGGCTCCGGACGCGCAGGCCCAGCGGCCATGGCTCACGGGCCCAGCCGCGCCGCGGCATGTGGGATCCTCCCGGACCGGGGCACGAACCCGTGTCCCCTGCATCGGCAGGCGGACTCTCAACCACTGTGCCACCAGGGAAGCCCAGAATTTCCAATCTTGTTTTCCTTTTTCTGAGGCTGATTGCTGGGCTTCTCTAGCCAGTTTTTCTAAATTTCCCTTTGGACCACGACAGAAGTTTGGCTGCTATTGGTCCCTTTAAGGGCAGCATTCCTTACAGAAATATCAGCAAGGTGATTTCCCTTCGCTTCCAGAGAGTCAAGTTCAGAATACCCCAGAATCTTAATAACAGCTGAAGTGGCAGGTGAAATTATTGCATCCAATAATTCCTAAACACAGGGGCCATCTTAAATTTTTTTCCCACTGGACGTAAGGAAGCCACATTGCTTCCACAATATTCCAAAATTATGAGCTATTCTAAAAACATATCTACTATCAGTATAAATATTGGCAGTTTTGTCCTTGGCTAAAGTATAAGCCCATGTAAAAGCATGTAATTCAGTCTGGGCTGAAGTAACCATAGGTAGAGATGCTGCGTCAGCGACATCAGAAGGAGTCTTAATAGCATACCTAGAACTGTATTTGCCATTATCACCTTTTAAATGAGAACCATCAGTGAACCTTGGGAAGTCAGCATGACCCAGTGGAATTCCCTGTAGGTCATCCTGAGGAGTCAGGAGGTGGTGCATCAGTGTTAAGCGCCACGAGGGACTTTGCTGGTGATGGAGGGAAGAGGAGTAGCCGAGTTAAGGTTATTACAATGGAAGAGAGTTATGTAAGGAGCAGTTAACCAAAGGACTTCACAGGAGGTGAGGTGGCTGGCTGGGAAATGTTGAGTGTGATGAGAAGTCAGAACTTCTACTGTATGAGGTACAAAGATGGTTAAAAGGGATCTCACAATAGTTTTCTCGGTGATCTTAACCAAAAGGGGAGTGGTTGTAATGGCTTTAAGACAAGGGGGATATCCCCATGCTACAGGGTCCAGTTGCTGGCCATAATACCCTATGGGTCAATGGTGGTCCCTGTGTTTTGGGATTAGTACCCCAAAGGCATTCCCATTCTTTTCATGTACAAAAAGGAAAAAGAGAATCTGATTATTGGGCTGCCCAAGGGCAGGTGGATTCACCAAACTCTCCTTTAGGGCCTCAAAGACTGTGTCATCTGTTTCTTCTCTTAAAATTGCATTGAGGTTTTTATTGTTGAGTACAACTTTCAGAGATTTAGCCGTAGGAGAGAAATTTGGAATCCAATTTCAACAATAATCAACTAGCTGGAGAAAACGTTGCAGTTGTGCTTCGTTTGGGGTTTGGGGAAACTTAGGTCACCATGAAGTCTATCTGGATCTAGATATAGCCTTTGTTCTGATAGCAGATACCCTAAATATCAAACCTGGGTTTGGGCAAACTGCAATTTTCCTTTGGCTACCTTGGGTCCCTTTAAGGCTAAAAGCTTTAGCAAGTGGATGGAGTCTTCCTGTGAGGAGGCCTGAGAAGGAGCTCAAAGAAGCAGCTCATCCACCTATTGCAACAGAGTAGTTGAATCTCTAGAGGATTTTGTATCATCCAGGTCAGGCTTCAGGGTTCCTGAGAAATAAGGACTCTGAGGAGAACCCTGAGGCATTACTGTCCAGGTTAATTGGTTTTCTTCCCAAGTAAAGGCGAAAAGGTATTGGCTAGCTTCCTAAACTGGAATACTAGAGAATGTACTACATGAATCAATTACAGGAAAGAATTTGCTTCCAGTTGGAATGACGTCAGTATCATATAAGGGTTAGGGACAACAGAATGTCAAGAGATCCTAGATAAACCTTCACCTTTGACCTGTAGGTTTTCTCACCAGTAAAATGGTAGTGTTTCAGAGCACAGTACAAGGGATTATGAGGCCTTGAGCCTTATAATTTTCTATTAGGGGTTTTATGCCTTGAAGATCTTCTTTTAAAAGGTTTTTGATTAATTCTGGGCAGAGGTTTTGAGAGGTCTACTTAAATCTTGATGGGAGGTTTGTTGTGAATTTTGTTGCTGTGAATCTCCAGCATAAGTTGGAGATTTTGCCCATAAGGAAGGTGGTAGCTGATTCAGTGGAGACAAATGATAAGTATTTCCAGAATCAGCTCTAGGACTATCAGAGGCAGAGGCTGCTTTATAGTAACGGGGTTGAGCACCGAGAGTGTGGCTCTGGTGTCAGTTAGGACTGGAGGAGCGTCATCCCCGATCTAGAGAAATGTTCCTCCATGCCGACTAAGAGGGAGAATTGGGGAAAATCCCTGTAGAGCCCCATCAATGAGAATTGGGAGGAGGTTGAAAGGCTGGTTAGAGGGCTGAAGGCACCTGAAGCACTTAAATTTGTGACAATCTCTTCCAATGTCCTGGCTCTTTGCAATAATAGAAATTAGTAGGGTTTTGGTTTCATTTAGGAGCCTTCATTTGCTGGGGCTGAAGATTAAGATCTGGCAGTCTTCCTCTGAGGTGCCTTATCTAGAGTTTGAGAGAGCTGGTTTGCCACATTAACTAAATCTGGAATAGATAGAGTTTCCCATTCCATCCTGGTCCTTTTTCCTAGAAGGGAAAGGTCTCAGTTCAGCCCATTAATAAACATAGAGTTAAAAACTACCTGGGTAGAATCAACATCTAAAGGAAGACCAGAATTTTCTTTAAAAATAACCTGAAGTTGATTGTAATAATCATGAACAGTTTCATCAGATTTTTGTGTGTATGCCTGGATTTTGTTCCAATCAACAGGTTTTGGAGAAACCCTAGGAACTGCTTGATGAAGCTGCCTAGGGATTGGCCAAGCCTGATCATATAATAAGATAGCAGGCTGAGGACTTTCATATAATAAGATAGCAGGCTGGTGCAGTGGATAAGAATCTGCCTGCCCATGCAGGGGACACAGGTTCGATCCCTGGTCTGGGAAGATCCCACATGCTGTGGAGCAGCTAAGCTCGTACGCCACAGCTACTGGGCATATGAGAGCCCACGTGCCACAACTACTGAGCCCACGTGCTGCACCTACTGAAGCCTGAGCGCCTGGAGCCCATGCTGCTCTGCAACAAGAGAAACCACCGCAATAAGGAGCCCACGCACCGCAACCAAGAGTGACCCCCGCTCGCCACAACTAGAGAAAGCCTACGCACAGCAACTAAGACCCAACACAGCCAAAAAAATAAATTAAATTAAAATTAAATCTTTAAAAAAAAGATAGCTGGCTGGTCTCCCAGCTGTAATTCTAGAGACCTTTTAGGATTTCCCCCAATTAGTGGTTTTCATCCAATGCTGAGCCTGACCCTCACTCACCAGCATATGAACTAGCTGATATAAGTCAGAGAAACCAGGTTGACAAGTTTGAATGACTATATTAAATTGTCCAGCAATTTGTGAGCATCTCCAGTGACTTTGGGAAAGCCTTTGCTTATGGATTGCAGTTCAGCCTTAGTCCAGGGAGTACAAAAAACTAAGGGCTTAGCCTCTGGATTCTCAGAAGACTTATGTTTATTTTTTTTAATAGATCTTTATTGGAGTATAATTGCTTCACAATACTGTGTTAGTTTCTGTTGCACAACAAAGCGAAACAGCCGTATGCATACACATGTCCGCATATCCCCTCCCTCTTGAGCCTCCCTCCCACCCTCCCTATCCCACCCCTCTAGGTCATCGCAAAGCACTGAGCTGATCTCCCTGTGCTATGCTACTGCTTCCCACCAGCTAACTATTTTACATTCTGTAGTGTATGTGTGTCAATGCTACTCTCACTTCACCCCAGCTTCACCCTCCCACTCCATGTCCTCAAGTCCATTTTCTATGTCTACAAATTTATTCCTGTCCTGCAACTAGGTTCATTAGAACCTTTTTTTTTTTTAAGATTCCATATATATGTGTTAGCATACAGTATGTGTTTTTCTCCTTCTGACTTGCTTCACTCTGTATGACAGACTCTAGGTCCGTCCACCTCACTACAAATAACTCAATTTCGTTTCTTTTTGTGGCTGAGTAATATTCCATTGTATATATGTGCCCCGTCTTCTTTATCCATTCATCTGTTGATGGACACTTAGGTTGTTTCCCTGTCCTGGCTATTGTAAATAGAGCTGCAGTAAACATTATGACACATGACTCTTTTTGAATTATGGTTTTCTCAGGGTATATGCCTAGTGGTGGGATTGCTGGGTCATATGGTATTTCTATTTTTAGTTTTTTATGGAACCTCCATACTGTTCTCCATAGTGGCTGTAAACAGACATATTCTGACAAATGCAGAGGAAACAGGAATGGGAAGAGTTTCAAATGGGGAAGCTCATTAAGAGAATTAGTATGGGGGAATTGGCAGTACAAAGGAGGCATAGGTGGTGTAGCAAGGAAGGAGGAAGATGGCCCCGGAGATGAGGTCTGACCATGAGGAGCCAATGGAGAGACCAGATGGTGCTGGAAGAAGAGCCTGAGGCGTTGGGGGCCATTTTATCTCATTAATTATGTTTGCCTCAGTTAGCCTTAAAATCTTATTTTGTAGAGAGACAGTTCTAGGCTCCAGATAATGTTGGGAAGCCTCAAAATACCAAAGTAAGTATTCCACACATTTCTGGAAATTTTTGAGCTATTGTAGTCTACTTTGGTTCTAAGAAAGTTAAGTTTGGGGATTTCAAAAGTTCCCCACAATGACCATTGATATTCTAAATTGCCTTTTTTTTTTTTAACATCTTTATTGGGGTATAATTGCTTTACAATGGTGTGTTAGTTTCTGCTTTATAACAAAGTGAATCAGTTGTACATATACATATGTTCCCATATCTCTTCCCTCTTGCATCTCCCTCCCTCCCACCCTCCCTATCCCACCCCTCCAGGTGGTCACAAAGCACCGAGCCGATATCCCTGTGCCATGCGGCTGCTTCCCACTAGCTATCTACCTTACGTTTGTTAGTGTGTATATGTCCATGACTCTCTCGCCCTGTCACAGCTCACCCTTCCCCCTCCCCATATCCTCAAGTCCATTCTCCAGTAGGTCTGTGTCTTTATTCCTGTCTTACCCCTAGGTTCTTCATGACATTTTTTTTTCTTAAATTCCATATATATGTGTTAGCATACGGTATTTGTCTTTTTCTTTCTGACTTACTTCACTCTGTATGACAGACTTTTATCGGGTTGGTCCATTTAGTTAGGAATGTGCATGAGGAAGGACTTCAGTCTTAAACATCAGATCTGCCAGAGTCCCTGTTGGGGGTGTGGGTACTCTCAAAAACTGGGCTTCCATTTCTCAGAGGTTTTTCTCTAAAGTAAAAGAACAATTTTCAAACATTTTACAACACAAACAGCTCAATTCAAACAGCTCGGAAGCCTGAATAACAGCCAATTCTAAGGAAACGTCTTGGTCCTAGAGGAGCCAGGCCAAAGGTTTTTTCAGCCAGTGTCCAGAGAATAGCCCTTTGCAAAGGAATATGCTGAAGGCTGGACAAAAACTGGCACAGTTTCAGTGAAACAGCCCCTGCTCCTGAAGGAATGGGTCGAAGTCTAGCCAGTTTCAGTTGAAACCGCCTGATCTCAAATCAGATAGAAGTGCCAAGTGAATACTCATGTACAGAACAAAGCATTGACCAGAAAGATGAAGCTTTGAAACAGATTCTGAATAAAACCTGGAGAGCTTCAAACGCTAAGAGAGTGTGAGCTTGGATCCAGGAGAAGGACATACCATAAAACTCCAGGGTTGGCAAGAAAAACAGTGAGTGACAGTGGGCTGGATTTGTGGGTACCATACCTGTTTGCTTATCAAACCAATGAAATGTTGATCTGAAATAAATAGAATGCCAGATACTTCTCCATCGAAGATGGGTTTATTCAGGATCGGCAGAGAATTGCAATTCAGGGTGTGCACCTATGGTGAGCCCCTGCAAGTCCCTGCACAGCAGAAGAAGGAGGAGGATGCTTTTATACAGGGAAAAGGAAGCTGGGAGGGCTTCAGTAAACAGAGTCCATGGCTTCTCATTGGCTAAGTCCATGCCAAGAATGAGGAGGAGTCTTTCTTCTTCCTCTTGGGCTCTGCTACCTTCACAGGGTGTGAGAGCTCCTTCTTCTGGTTTCTCAGCTTTGTATAACTGAGGTATCTCTTTATTAATTTTTTACAGAATTTAGTGGTTGATTTGTAAAATCACTCTCATGTTCCTCATTGAACTGTAAGCCTTTTTGAATATGGACTGTGGACATGCAATCAACAGTAGGATCCTGCCACATTCTGAGTGGTCTTAGGTTAAATTAAACAACAATAATATATTTTCTGGAAGTTGTTAGTGAAAAGCACATGGTAAGTGAAATGGGACCTTTTAATCCCATCAGTAGAGAGATACTTGTGACATGCCACACTGGTAATGAGTGCTTCATAAACATTGGATGATAAGACATTGGTATTTATTTATTTATTTATTTATTGGCTGCATTGGGTCTTCATTGTGGTGTGTGGGCTTCTCATTGCAGTGGCTTCTCTTGTTGTGGAGCACAGGCTCTAGGCGTGCGGACTTCAGTAGTTGTGGCTCATGGGCTCTAGAGCGCAGGCTCAGTAGTTGTGGCTCACGGGCTTAGTTGCTCCGCGGCCTGTGGGATCTTCCCGGACCAGGGATCAAACCCATGTCCCCTGTCTTGGCAGGCAGATTCTCAACCACTGCGCCACCAGGGAAGTCCCAAGACATTGGTATTTAAATTGCCATTTTAAATTAAAAGTTATTTGTTTTACTGTGTCATAGATTATTGGGCTTTGGTTGGGGTTGATAATTCTGTCTTGAAAAGAATATAAGAAGTAACTTGCTTGGAGAGAAGATTGTTTTGGAGACACTGCTCTGTTTATTCAAAAAAGTCTTGCTCCTCTTCTAGGCATGCCATTCTGTGCATCAAGAATGGATTTTTAAACATGAAAGAGAAGTCCTATTTGTGGACCACATTCAAACATCTCAAGTTACTTTGTTTTAGCCCATCGATCAGACGGTGCCTCTTCAGGGTCCAGCTGGCATTGTGTCAAAACAAAGACACCCTCTGAACACCTGAAAGGCAATACAAGTTTAAGTTGCCACGTGGGAAAGAGGTTTTGTTTGCTTTTGTCTTTACTAAAAGCACAAAGTTTTGTATGGGAAAAAAATATATATATGTGACCATATATATATAACTATATATATATATATAACTATATAACTATATAACTATATATATATATATATATATACTTCTTTGTTCAACAAATATTTATTAAGCCCCTACTTTATACACATAAGCACTGTTGCACCCTTGCTAGATGCTTCATATATAAAGCACATGTTACTCCCATAATTGACATTTTATATCCAGTGATGAATAAACCATGAACATCGTTCTTATGATAAAGTTCAAAGTCCTTCACATGGCTTAATAGGCCTCATAATTGCTAGACCAAAGGGTCTTTTCTGGTCTTTTTCCTCTTGGTCACATTCTTGAACAATCTGATGTTCAGTGGTTCTCAGGAACTGGGCCAGGTACTGGGAATGTTTAAGACAGACAACATCCCATTTCTTGTTAAGTTACTAATAAGTTAATGTCAAGAAGCTATTTGTTTAAAACCTAAAGAGATTCATTTCATCTATAGGGGATAATCATATCCATATAGGGCCATAGGTGTGATCAAAGATGTTAAATTTTAAATGTGTACCACAAAGCTGATGCACACCTGATGTTCAGTGAATGTTAGATTCTCTCACTCTGCCATTTCTAAAGTATCTTGTGTGGCAGTTCAGAGTCAAATCCAAATGAACAACACTGGGCTTTCCTCCTAGAGGGTGGAAGGTAAACACAAAGAGCCAGTGTCATTCATTTTACCCTTCAATGGACAGTAAGTCCTGATTATTGCATAAGCAAATCTTAATGCTTCATCTTTTTCCTGTCTCATCCATAAGAAGTTAATTTTGATTATTTTGTGTTCCTTGCTTGAGTTTTATTTTTAAAGTGTAATCTGTGGAATGCAAGATGCTCCCCTCTATGCAGATGATACTGAGAAGGGCTTTACGGCCAGGCCTCTGAGTTATTTCTGCCCTGGTCTAAACTATATCCAGATGGGTGCTTGGAAACTTCCCCTGGGGTGGGTGAGAAGCATATGAAAAACATATGGACTATGTCAAGTTCTAAAATATGGGGTTTGGATTGTGGACACGGCGGTGAAATCGAGTAGGGAGAAAAGCTGGAGAAATTATGGTTGCATCTATAACACAAAAGGAGGGGGGAGAAATAAAACCCCCAAAGACATTTTTTTATAAAACAGATATTTAAAGGAATGAACAGAAAATGTATTTTCTGCTGGCAGAGTCCTTTTCAAATGCGATTGATCTAGGTTCAAGAATCAAAATGAGATAATGAGAAACAGTGACGGTACTATTTTTGTTCCACATCATATTTTTACCAGCAGATCTGAGCCAAAGTGTTTGGCAAGAGGATGGATTTGCTTATAAAATGAACCGGACTAAACGAAAGACTTCCAAGAACAACAAAACGTTTTAAAAAGTCTAATTTGATTCTTACAGGTATCATCCTACCATCCTTTCTGATGAAATGTCTTTTGTGACATTTAGCATTGGATTATACCAGTCTGGTACAAAAAACAGAAAAACCTTGCACTTAGTGATCTTCTCGACCATTGGACCAAACTTTCTTGTGCATGTTGATCACCTGGGATCTTGTTAAAATTCACATTCCGATACAGTTGGTTGGTGGGGCCTGATGCTTCGTTTCAAACAAGCACTGGGGTGACGCTGATGCTGGTAAACCACGTGCAGCGTTTTGAGTAAAGATTTCGGGGCAATTTCATGTAAGTCGCCTGCTGAGGAGAATGATCACCCCTTCTTCCTTCTTCTGAAAATCAGAAGAACACAGTTTTAGCATATGGTACCTTGTTGATAACGTTCTGATATCATAACAAAGCTGAGCCTGAGTTTAAGAGCCCAACTTGACAGCTATTCTAAGGGCGGATTCAGAACAATTATTTGCCAGAAGTGATGGTAGTTCTGAACTTTGTCTCATGAAGCATTAATTTGTCAAGGAGGACAGTGGAGGTAAGACAACTGTGTGGTTTGTTTAGCCTGATGTGGGTCTTCCCCGATCTCCTCTGTGCTCGGTTATCAGTCACAGCTTGCTGCTAAGACTAAGTCTGAACTATAGATCCAGAGGATCTACACTGTAGTAACCCACCTTGGTGGGATCGTGAGAGCCACAGACTCACCGTCTGGCTAGAGACCTACCGGTGCTAGTATATGGCTTGAGAAGCCAGTGGTAGAGCAGAGCTGACCGGTTGGCTCCAGGGCTCTGGTCGGCAGTGAAGGCTCAGAGGTGTGCCTGATACATTGATCCCAAAGTGAGCAGTGAGGTCCCAGAACCTCCAGGCTGGTCAGCTGTGCCTTAAGCATCCTAACCTGTTAGCTGAGATAGAGCCCAGGGAGGGCGCTGTACTTACCATCATGTGAAGTCTTGCTCACGTAATGTTGAGCAGTGACTGAAAGATACATAGCGAGGAAGTAAGTTTTCTATTCTCGAGACATTTTTTTCCCTTCCCAATGTTTTTTTTCTATAGTCCTACTAGACCGTTCTTTCTTCTTCTCCTTATCTTGTCCTTCTTCTTCTCAGCAAAAATTTCTTTCAGTTACTTCTGAAAAAAAGAATTGTTTGCACTCACTTCATTTACTTTAAAAAAAAAATTAAATTGCTTTTATATTTAAAAATTAATTTTAAATAAATAAAATATTACAGGGCAGCATCACATTCCCTTACCTTCTCATCACAGAGATGACCCATATTCTGAATTTTATGTGTATCACGTCTATGCATGTTTATATCCTTTTATTATATATATATCAATAATATATATATACATGTCTCCATACACACTACCTAATATTGCTTTCTGTTTTACATTTTACATAAATGCAATCATACTTACTGATTTTACTGGAAATACATTGAATTTATAGATTAATTTGGGGAGAATCTTTATTGACTCTTCACACTGAACTTGGAGTATCTTTCCATTTATTCAGTCTTCTTTTATGTCCTTCACTGAAATTTCGTATTTTTTCCTTAAAAGTCTTATAGATATCATGGTACATTTATTCCTAGGCATCTTATTTTTTGTTGCTATTAAAAATGGTGCCCATTTAAAAATCATGGATGTACCCTGTCCCCCTTACCTAAAATAACCCTCCTTAATCACTTGGTTTTTTCCTCCTGGAGCATATCACTACCTCATTATATTTCTATTTATTTGTTTATTATCTATCTCTCCTTCTAGAATGTAAGCTCCCCAAAGGAAGGAACATTGTCTGTTTTCTTCATTGTCCTGTCCCAGTGTTTAGCATATAGTAGAGAGACAAATATTGTTGAATGAGTGTTGACTAAGTTACGTCTTGTAAATTTTCATTTGCTGGTATAAGGAAACCCTATTAATTTTTGCATATTATCTTTTTTTGTTTTGTTTTGTTTTTTCACACACACACACACTATATTTTATTTTTGCAAGAGATAAATAGACTGACACCAAGCATTGTAAATTTGCATATTATCTTATCCTGCCACTGTTCCATTCTCTAGAATCACCCAAAATTTTGTCTCTTGTCTGCTACTCTATCTTCAGTGCCTAGAAAAGGACCTGACATGTTAAGGTGCTCGGTAGATATTTATGAATGAATGAGTGCTCTTGAATATTGATTTATAGCACTTCCTTTCCAATTCTTACAACCATTCCCCCTTTCCCTGTCTTATTGCCCCGGAGAACCCTTCAGTATACTGTGCAACAAAGTGATGAGCAAGCTTTCTTGTGTTGTTTCTTATTTAAATTAAATGTTTAAAAACTTTTACCTCTAAGTATATTTGCTGTAGGTGTTTGGTGGGCAGTTCTCATCCAGCTGAGAAAATTTCCCTCTATTCCTAATTTTCTAAGAGTTTTTGTGATGAATGGGTGTTCAGTTTTAGCGAATGCTTTACTGCAATTGTCACTGATTCTCCCTTCATATATTTTTCCATCTTTTTTTCTCTTTAAATCTTTGTGTGTACGTGTGTGTTTTGAATTGTTGTAATAGATCTTTTCATCTTAAACCATTGTGAGTCCAACCTTATTAAGATTTACATATTTTACAGATTGATGGATTGATTTAGCTAATATTTTATGTAAGATTTTTCATCTGCATTAAGTGAGATTGACTTAAACTTTTTCTTTCTTTGACCTCCCTTGACTGATTTTGCTTCCAAGATTATATTAAATTCATTAAATAAGTTGGACTCTGTCCCCTCTTTTCTATTTTTTTTTTTACAATATACACAAGATTAGGATTGGGATATTGACTTATTGAAGCTTTGGTAGAGTTCCTCTATAAAATAATCTGGGCTCAGGTATTTGTTTCCTTTTGTCTGCAGGCAATTTTTAATACTGACATTTTTTGATTTAATGGTATTTTTAGGTTTTTCCGTCTTTTTCTTCAACTAGTTATAGTATTGTACTTCTATAAAAATTGTCTAAGTTCAAATTTAGTGGCATAGGTTTTTAGTAAATTTCATTATAATTTTAAAATTTTCTAGTATATCTGTTGTTTTGTCCTTTTCTTTTTAGTAATATTGCTCACTTAAGCTTTCTTCTGTTATTGGTCAGTCTTATTGGAGGTTTATACTTTGTTAGTTTTATCAACAGAATAGCTTTTGGTTTCTTAATCTTTTCTAGTATTTTCTACATTTCTGTTTCACTAATTTCAGATGTTGTCGTGTTATTTCTTCTACTTCCTTTATGCGGTTTGTATGTTTGTTTTTTGTTTTACTAACTTCTGGGATTAGACATCTAGTCCACTTTTCTTAGTATTAGTTCTTTTCTACCATAAACATTTAAGGCTATAAATTTCCCTCTAAATAATGCTTTGACTACACTCCCTTAGTTTTATGGGCCCAGCACACTTCTACTGCTCAACTCTGCCTGTTTTAATACATAATGTGTTCACTCTCATTCAGTGCTAGATATATTCTAAACTGCCATTATGATTTCTTGTTTAACACATGGTTTATATAGAAAGTTGTTTTACATATCCAAATTGCGGGATCTCTTTGTTATCTCTTTATTACCCTGTTCTAATTTTATTCTATAGTGGTCAGAGAACATATTTTTTAATAGTTTTAATATTTTCTGAGACTTGGTGTGTTGTCAACTATATATTGATACATTTTTATGCATGTTAATGGGCACATGAAAAATATAAATATAGAGAATTTATAAATTCTAATTGTTGGGTGTTATAAAAAGCTTGTTATTGTCTTGTTGTTATTGTAATTCATCGTCTTATGGAAATCACCAAAAATCATCTAATTTACTCCTTAATATGTGTGAAAAATAATCCTATAGTGGACCCTCTAAAACTGCTCCTTTAAAAGTTACTAATTTACTTTGAGTAACCAAATCCTATAGCCCAACAGTCCCCAACCTTTTTGGCACCAGGGACCGGTTTCGTGGAAGACAGTTTTTCCATGGACTTGGTGTGTGGGGGGTGGGGGGGATGGTTCAGGCGGTACTGTGAGTGATGGGGAGAGATGCAGAGCAGCAGATGAAGCTTCATTTGCTCGCCTGCTCGGGGGTTGGGGACCCCTGCTATAGCCTGTTCTTAATCCTGGATCTTTCTGTCATATGACACTCTTCATCACTCTCTCCTTAATTTTCTCTTGGCTTCTGTGACATGACACTGATCTTGTTTTTATCCTACTTTCCAGACTATTCTTGGGTTTATTGCTTCCTCTTCCTTTCACTGAACTCAGAATATGGGTGTTCCCTAAGCTTCTGCTCTTATCTCTTCTCTCTCTCTCTATGTATCACTCCCCACTTTTTCATTTCTAAACCCCCAATCTAGCCATGTTTTCAGCTATTTTCATGTGCGTACAGGTGATTTCCAAATACAGCCTCAGAGTCTCTTCTGAAGCCCAAACTTGGCACCATGAATTGGGTTGAATTGGCTTTATACTTGTGGATCCTTCTCTGGACCATCTCTTCTATTATATTTATCTATTTGTCTACCCTCCCACCAACACCATATTACCTTGATTATATCCAATTTTTTTAAGCATTGAGGCCAATTTTTAAAGGCATTCATTGAGCATCTACGTGTTCCAGACTCTTTATATATGTGACTAATGCCAATTACATGAGGTAGATCTTATTTCCCACCCTCCATTCCCCCATGTCATCATAATTGCAGAATATAAAGAAGTTGAGTATGCCATGCTTGAACGCTAGCCTGTTTTAGTGCAAATGCCATGTTTTTTCTACCTTTACAGAAATTAAGTACAGATGCCTTTGATTGGCATTTAAGCTCTCCCAAAATTAACCCATCATACTGCTCCAGCTATCTCTTCTAATGTTTTCTTAAAGGTACTCAGTATTCTAACCAAACGAGACCTCTCACAGATTTCTAAATATGTCCCACTCTTTCTGCATATGTGCTTTGGTTAGCACGCATTCCCTGCCCACCATTTTTGCACCTTAAATCCAGCTTATGTTTACATTTCCATCTTAAAAAAAATCTCTCCATCAAGCTATTACTGAACCTCACAATTGCATGTGATACCTCTGCCTCAAAATAACTGATGGCATGATATTCTGTCTTCTATATTCTGTTTTTTTCTATCTTGTTGCCCAATTTTCCCCCAGAAAGAAAACTCCCTGAAGACAGTGTATTAATTGTCTTTTATCTCTTGAATCACCATTTCAACAAATTTGAGTGTAAGAAATGTTTTGAGTTAGCCAAAAGACACTGTGATTAAAGTTAAAGAAAAAATTTAAAAACCAAACAGGTCAACCCAGCAAGTGATTCAGGATAATCCCCAAATTTATTTTATCAGTTAAATCCCTAATTTTGTTTTTTCCAATCAGAACTTTCCAGGTGGAGGAGTCTCAAGACTGTAGCAGAGATTTTGTGGAGATCCGGGAAGGAAACGCCACTGGTCGCTTGGTGGGACGGTACTGTGGAAACGTCCTCCCTCTCAATTACTCATCCATCCTTGGGCACATCCTGTGGGTCAGATTTGTCTCCGATGGCTCGGGCAGTGGCGTGGGCTTCCAGGCTGCATTTACCAACAGTGAGTTGGTTCTGTTTTAGTGATGGCTTCCAGAATGTGTCCTACAAACTAGAAGGATAACAATGTTTTCAGTAATGCATTAAGAACAATTCCCCTGTATTTAATGTCTCTGTGGAATTACTTTATTATATACTAGAAAAATTAAATTATATATGAATGACTCATTAAGAGCCAGGGAGAGCATTCTCAGTGGTTCTAACATTCTTTTAAAGCTGTAGTGTCTACCTAATTTTAAGTTAAACATTTTTCATGATATTGCAATAGAGAGTTTTCTAATGTATCATCGTTTCAGTTTGGTATACTTATATCAAATGTGTTTCATTTGATCCCATAATCTCTATATTCCTCAAGTTAAAAATGTTTACTCTGGTACAAATGAACCCATTTACGAAACAGAAATAGAGTCACAGATGTAGAAAGCAAACTTACGGTTACCAGGAGGAAAGGGGAAGGAGGGAGGGATAAACTGGAAGATTGGGATTGACATATACGCACTACTATACATAAAATAGATCACTAATCAGGACCTACTGTATAGCACAGGGAACTCTACTCCAGACTCCTTGGTGACCTATATGGGAAAAGAATCTAAAAAAGAGTGGATATATGTATATGTATAACTGATTCACTTTGCTGTACAGCAGAAACTAACACAAATTTTAAATTAACTAGACTCCAATAAAAATTAATTTAAAAAAACACAAGAAACATTTACTATTACTTTAGGATATTCCTAAGTGCTCAGATATTGTAATAACAGGATATTCTTCTAATAGGATAAAATGTTAAATATTAATAGCTACTCTATATGTTGTTTGAAAATGTCAGTTTCTCTTACATAGTTAAAGAAAAAAAAAACATGTTTCGTTCTTTTTTAACATGAAGTAAAATAGGTAAACCAAAATTATAGAACAGGGCTGGTGATACCCCTTCCCAAGTCACCAAGTTCCCTGGGGTCTGGGAACCCAATTTTACATGGGACGCAATGGCTTGTTTTCACACCATGTGGTCTTCTAAGGAGATGGAATTCCATTCACAATATCACCCTTCTCCAAAGAATTAATAGATAGCAGAGAAACCAAAAGGGAAGCAGTATTTCTTTCGGTGTTCAGAAAAGAAATTGCAGTCAATTAGAAGTCCGTCCTTTTTAACACCCCTTGGCTTTTGTTTCTTTCATTTGACTAAGGAGCTGTTCTAAGTAGGTCTGATTTACTACTCTGTTTTCCTTCCTAGTATTTGGCAATGACAATATTGTGGGAACTCAGGGGAAAATTGCCTCTCCCTTATGGCCCGGAAATTACCCCCACAACTCCAATTACCATTGGATAGTGAATGTGAATGAATCTCAGGTTATCCATGGTAGAATCTTGGAGATGGACATGGAGGCAACACTCAACTGCTATTACGACAAACTAAAGGTGAGTTTCCAAGAGCAACTGATGTTTATACATTTTGGTGACTTGCTATTGGCAACCATAGATCCAAGTTAATGTCTATTCAAGCATTTATAAGTCATAGAGGATGGTCTACCCTACATCACGCATACCTCTTCCAGGTTACCTGAACAATGGTGATTGTGGTAGTATAATTATTATCTTTGATTCTGTAACTAACTTTTTTTCCGCATTATTGTAATCTTTCTGTTGGGCTTTATCTAAGCATGTGTATGTGTCTTAATGAAGAATTTATTCTATCTTATATCCCATTACCGTGTTTATTCTCCTGTTAGAGTGTTAAAAATTTGAACAATCATTTTAAAGTAAGTAAATATAAGTATATAAAAATTGTGGCGATCATTGCCATCCAGACATTGGCAACTGCATCAATTCCAGAAACACTATCAGATTATTTTTTATCCAGTTTTATTGAGGTATATTTGACAAATAAATATTATATATATTTAAGATGTACAACTAGGTCTTTTGATATATGATATTTTACAATTTTACATTGTAAAATAATAATCACAATCAAGCTAATTAACATATCCATCACCTCAAATGGTTACCATCTTCTTTCTTTGTTTCTGGTGTGGTGAGAATACTTAGGATTTACCCTCTTAGCAAATTTCAAGTATATACATGGTAATATTAGCTATAGTCACATTGTTCTACATTAGATCTTCAGAATTATTAATCTTGCATAACTGAAACTTTGTACCCTTTGGCCATCTCCCTGTTCCCCGCCCCCCCATCTCCTGGTAAACACCATTCTACTTTCTGCTCCTATGGGTTTCACTATTTTACTCTCAGATTCTTGAGGGCCAAGATTCTGTCTTATTCATTTTAGGTCCACAGTGCTTCACATAGAACCTAGTCCTTGATAGATGCTCAGTAAGTTGGAAAAACTTATTAGCTAATTTGAAATCTGAGCTTATATAGTAGCTTCAATAGAGAACTATGTAATAACACTTATAACGAACTTGTTCAAATTATTTACAAGATGGAGGGAAGGATGTGAAATGTAATTGGAGAGATCCATCCACATGTGAAGAAAAAGATAAACATGCTCAAGATTACGTATTTGGAAACTATCAGAAAATATGTCTCTAACTATGTAATCTAACATTTTCAACCAAATGAAGAGATTTCCTGCATGCTTTGAGTATGCTGAGCCCTCACAAGCTGTGATTCTGTTGCTGTTATTAATTCTGCTTCTTTACTTCTTTGGAAATGTGAACTCCTTCAGGATACCTGGCCACTTTCTCTCATTAGACTTTTCCTTTTTCTTGTGACTTTTCCTTTTTCTTGTGACTTTCCCCCTTTCTTCCTAATTCCTCCCTTTTGTGGCCCCAAAGCACATTTCATAGACACTGTTGTTGTGCCACTATCCTGGTTCCTACTTTTCCACCCGTAAGTTTTACTGTAAATCGAATAATGAGCTATATCACATGGAGCATAGTTACTAATATAATTCTGCAGGGAAGATACAGATAATTTTAAAACATTTAATTACTTGCAATCATAGTTTATACTTCGTGGTTTTCTATTTATGAGGAAAAATGGAGGTGATTGCCTGAGTTCAGTGCTCTATTATCTGTCCCTTCCATGCAGGTTTATGATGGGGCTGGCATTCATTCCCGCCTGATTGGAACCTATTGCGGTACCCAGACTGGCTCTTTGAGCTCCACTAGAAGTTCTTTGACATTTCAGTTTTCTTCTGACTCTTCAGTCTCAGGGAAAGGATTCCTTTTGGAGTGGTTTGCAATGAATGCCTCTGTTGGACCTTTACCTACCATTGCTACAGGTGTGTTTGGTAATAAATGAAATTCTTTTTAGGGGCTGATATGTGCAGACTAATATTTCAAAGGTTCCTACTAATAAGGGTTAAATACACAAGTGAATAAGAAGAGTAATTACAGTCTCAAAATCCTTCCTCCATATGTTCAGGTGTCCTTTGAATTTCATAAATACTTAGAGATTAGATGTTTATTTCAAAAAAAATGCTGGTTTCCCATTATATTTTCCATAATAGTTAAGGATTTGATGTCCATAAGATATTCTACTTACAATTTCTAGAAATCGCTTTAGAGATCTCTGAAAGTTTGGTTTGTAAATACCACACACACACACACACACACACACACACGCCCTAGGATCAACTAATGCAAGTAACTGTTTTTCCTCTATGTTACCTTTTAAGTGTGCCTTCAGAAATGCTTCAGTGTGTCCTTAGCTGGTTGTAAACTCTCATGTTTCAAGGTAAAGTTGGCCTAAATTTCAATCTTTCATTTTACTATTTTTAAGACATTTTAAATTCCCCCAGTAAGCTGTGTTTTGGGAGACCGCGCTTTTCTTTTGAAAATTTGTTTAAACACTTTTGAATGGCTCTTGTGAATCGGAGGGTTGACATAGAATAAATTCAGCAGATATTTCTCATGGCATATTCTCACTCCTTGAAATATTTGATTAGGACATATTATCATTGGATCTCATTGAAGAATATTCAGACTTTGAACTTGTTCTAAGACTAAACAGACCCTAAAAGATTAGAGTCTGTTTGCTTCTAGCTTCTTGGGAATTCTGTCCTAAGATGTTATTTTCACCTCTCTTGCAAGGTGCTTTCAAAACATTGACTATGAAACTCTTCCTTAAAATATTAATCTATTTATCTAAGAGCAAAGAGCCATCAGCAAGATTGCCAAATGTAATTTAGAGCTATCCATTTAAGACTGGATAGCTCTTATAAGTAAACTTGAGTTAAGCTTCTTTTATGTCCACAAATCTCAAGTTACAGAAGAAATCACTCATGCAAAACATTATATCAATAAGTATATTGTAGTACTCAAAAAAAAGTTCTCTTCTCATACATATATTCCATAATTATGTGATTGAAGTGGATGAGTGAGTATAGTATAGTATCATAAATCTCATTAGTCTTAATGAAAAACGAGCAAAGGAAAAAATAAAAGGATAAGAAAATTTTATAGTTTACTAGTTACCTGGTTGGTGCAAATGATTATCTCATGATCATAGCACATTCTGACACTTTCATTAAAGTGGAAAAAAAAGCTTACTGTTTTAAATTGTATTAACATATTGAACACTGACATTAGCATTCCTTATGCGAACATACATTAAATTTAATTCAACCAATATTTATAGAGGATTTATTATAGACATGCTGAGGTAAGTGTATACCAACTAAGAAAGGAAACCAAGATATAATCTCTACTCTCCAAGAGTTCAAAAGTAATTGGCAAAGATAAAGCATTCAGTTAAATAATGATATAGTAACTAAATGATTAAATGACAAAGCAAAAAGCAGTCAAAGGAAAATAAGCCTAATGTGGACTAGGGTCATGTGAAGGAAATTAAACATGTCAAGTTGGAAAATATTAGCTAATCAGTCAGGACATATTTGGTTATGCTGCAGTAACAAATAATTCCAAACTCCGAATAGCTGAGAAACACAAGACTTCTTACTTGTTCATGTTACCCTCTTGGGTTAACTGAGTATTGGATCTGACATTGTTTGGGACATTACCTGTGATCATGGCAAGAGGAAAGAGAGCCCTGGCATGCCTCAGTCTAAAAGTGTTCAGCTTAAAAGTGACACATGTCATTTTGCTTATGATTCATAAACCAGAACTGGTCAAATGGCCTCACCCAACTGCAGAAGTATTAGGAAATGCAATTTCACCATATGTTTGGAAGTGAGGAAAAATGGAATATTTGACAAACAGCACTAACAGCTTATAGTTAGTATGATAACTGCTTTTTATAAATTCAAGATAAGAAGTATTTTATGTAAAGGAAAATCTTAACATTTGAAGATGCTGGATAATATTCGGATCTTATACTTTGAAATTGCTTTTACTTTATTTTATTTTTAAACTTGTACAGCCTATATAGTAATAGGATAAAGTAATTAGGACCTAGTCCTATAAATTTTACATTCATTTCTTGGTGGCCCTAGCAAGATTCAAACATGTATTGTATAAGAGTCATAAACTTCTGGAATGGTGGAGTAAAGGCCTCTGAAAATCTGTTCTCGCAGAAAAACAATGAGAACACTGGCAAAAAAATTTTAAATCAACTTTTGAGAACTCTGGAAATTAATTAAAAATTGCAATAATCTGTAGAGTGTTTATTCAAGAAAAATGGTTCAGTCTGAGTGACAGTAGACAACTTTCTGGCGTCTTAATTTTCCCTATTCCCATCTCTCTCCCTGTCCTAGCTTTGCAGTAACCTCACAATAGCCTCACAACCACGTTAGCCATGAAAACCAGCAGCCTAACAGCCACTGGAAGGGGTGGAGTAGATCTGGAACTCCAGAAAGCATCCTGTCCCTAAGGAATTGCTGTTATTTAACCTGTCTGGCAGCTTCCTAGAGAAGCTCCATTCTCAGGACTTGTCTTCATCTGACCTGACTCAGTGTGCTCTGCGCAAAAGCCCTGTCTCTGGGGTGTTTTTTAGAAATCGTCAGTGGCAAGTTATTTAATATCACAACTGCATGTGGCAGTGATTCCAGTTACAGCTAATAAGAGGCGGACCAAAAATGTAAAAAGAAAAACTGGGGAGTGATATATCCATAGGGGACTTTGAAAAGTTTTGACATATTTCTGGGAACATAGAAGGCTCCACTCATGTGCAGGGCTACAAACATGCCCAACATGAGACTCGAGAAGGCCCCAGTCTCTCACCTCTGTAGGATCTTGAGACTCTGTGAAAGTAGAAAGTGAATTCTAGGGCAGAGTTATAAACTGTCTTCTAGAGTCATATAGGCATATCCCAATACACACACACACACACACACACACACACACACACACACACGTGCACACACACAGTCACTCAGAAAAGTGAGAGAATTATCGATTCAAGACATTTAAAAGGAATCTCTATTTAATCAGTTGTTGATCACTAACCTGAACACAGACTTTCAATGGTTACACACAACAATTAACACAGACATTACAGAATTAGTACACAAAAGCCACTGAACAAAGAGCAGTGACAGCAAACTTTGGGGGAGGGGTTGATTTCCAGAGTTGCCACATTACATTGTTTAAAATGTCTGGTTTTCAACACAAAATTATGAGACACATGAAGAAATAGGAAAGTATGGCCTATGCAGAGGAATATAAGCGATCCATAGAAACTGTCTTGGAGAAAGCCAAAATGTCAGACTTACTTAACAAAGACTTTAAATAAGCTATTGTAAATATGTTAAAGAACTAAAAGAAATCATGTCTAAAGATTTAACGAAGAGTATGGGAATGATGTCTCACCAGATAGAGGATATCAATAAGGTGATAGATATTTTTGAAAGAAAAAGCAACCAACTAGAAATTTTGGAGTTGAAATTCACTGGGTGGGCTCAATGACAGATCTGAGCAGGCAGAAGAAAGAATCCCTGAATTTGAATGTAGGTCCTTTAGGATTATCCTGTTGAGGAAAAGAAAGAAGAAAATTATACAGAGCTTCAGAGACTATCATTTATACCAACATATGTATGCATAATGAGAGTCCCAGGTAAAGAAAGAGGGAAAGGGAAAAAAAGAATACTTGAAGAAATAATGTCTGTACACATCCCAAATTTGATGAAAAATATTAATCTACACATCCAAGAATCCCCAAAATTCCAGGTAGGATAAACTCAATGAGATCTGCACCTAGACATACTGCTGTCAAACTATCAAAGCTAAAGAAAAGGGGTTATCTTGAAAGCACGAAGAGAAACTCACTTATCTTGTAAAAACAATACTCACCAAGGTTAACATCTCATTTCTCATCAGAAACCATGAAGGTCAGAGCAGTGGGATGACATAGTCAATGTGCTGAAGTAAAAAGTCTGTTGATCAAGAATTCTATACCCAGAAAATGTATCCTCCAAACTAAGTAGAAATTAAAACATTCCCAGATAAATGAAAGCTGAGAGAATTCATTGCAAGCAGACCTATGCTACAGGAAATGCTAAAGGGGGGCTTTCAGAATGAAATGAAATGACCCTAGCATGTCTTTACTGCTAGATAGTAGGTAGTGAAGACAGCTACATATGTAAATATAAAGGCAGTATAAATGTATTTTCATCTGTAGCTCTTTTCTTCTGCTATCTGATTTAAAGACAGCTGCATAAGGCAATAATAATAAACTATGCTGATAATGTTTAAGTATATAATTTTATGACAATAATAGCATAAAAGATGGGGGTGGGTGGGAATGGAGTTATATTATAACCAAGTTTTGTATACTATTAAAATTAAGTTAATATTAATCCAAACTACAATGTCTTAAGATGTTAATTGTAATCCTCTGAACAACCACACAGAAAAAACTCGAAAATATACAGTTAAATAAATAACAAATGAATTAAAGTGATATACTAGAAAATATGTATTTAACACTAGGACGGCTATAATCAGTAAGACAGACAATAACAATTATTGACAAAGATGTGGAGAATCTGGGACCCTTGTACATTGCTAGTGGAAATGTAAAATCCTACAGCCACTTTGGAAGACAGTTTAGCAGTTCCTCAAATATTGAAACACAGGGTTACCATACAATCCAGCAATTCCACTCCTAGTTATATACCTAAGAACATTGAAAACATATGTCCACACAAAAATTTATACAGGAATGTTCATAGAAACATTATTCATAAATAGTGAAAAAGAGGAAAGAACCCAAATGTCGAACAGCTGATGAATGGAAAAACTAAACGTGGTATATCCGTATAGTGGAATACTATTCTGCCTCAAAATGAAAGAAGTATTGATACATGCTAGAATACAGATGAACCTTAGAATATTATGCTAAGTGAATGAAGCCAGTCACAAGAGGCCACATATAGTATGATTATATTTATATAAGATGTCTTAAATAGGCAACTCCATAGAGACAGAAAGGAGGCTAGTGGTTTCCATAGACTTGTGGAGTAGAGAACAGAGAATCAGTGGCAAAGAGTATCCAGTTTCTTTCAGGGTGGTGAAAATGTGTTCTAAGATTAGGTAGCAGTGACGACTGCAGGACTTCGTGAATATACTAAAAACCACTGAACTATTTAAAAGGGTAAATTTTATGGTGAGTGAATAATAACTCAACAAAACTGTTATTTAAAAAGCAAACAACAACCAAAAAAAGGCTGTTGTTATTATAAGCTCACAAACTTTTTTGAATGCTTCATTTCACCAAATTGAAATTTTTTTCAAAATTGCCTAATATAAATTACATGATGAATAGCTGTGCTAAAAAAAAGGTAAAGACTAAAGCACACTGGAAACATGAACAAAGTTCTACCTTGGTTACGACAATAATAGGATCTTCCATATGGACTTACTTCATGCTTGACAGATAATAGGCACTCATTAATAATTGGGTTAAGTGGTAAAACTATGGTGAAAAAAGTAGAATACAGTGTGTTTTTCTTCAAAAAATTATGGAAATCACTGCTGTCTGAATCAGTGGATTTAATAAAATATGTATAAATTTCTTTGAGAAAATTGTTTTAATTGGTTGTTTCAGTATAGAACTGTGGCTTTCAAGTGAAATGCTACCTTCTTTTCTGCCAGAGGTGTTTCAACGATGTTGCTTTTCATTCTGCAGGTGCTTGTGGTGGGTTCCTGCAGACAGGAGATGCTCCAGTCTTTCTTTACTCCCCAGGCTGGCCTGAAAGCTACAGTAACGGCGCTGACTGCATGTGGCTTATCCAGGCTCCTGATTCTACTGTGGAACTCAACATCCTTTCCCTGGACATTGAGTCTCATAGTACCTGCAGCTATGATAAACTTGTGATAAGAGACGGTGAGAAACGTTTAGAAAACAAGATAAAACAAAAACTACCAAGTTTCAACCCTGACACACATTTAGTTACATTCAATTATAATCATACTCGTTTACTGCTTCCATCCATTTGCATGGAAACGCACAGGTATTATGGTCAGTGAAAGCATGAGATACTAGAATTGGCCACCATTTCTGCAGAACATAAGGAAAGCATTAAATTGCCTGGAGCAAAATAATCCGCACACTATGTTAGGGAGAGCATTACATTCCCAAGAGGAAACACTCCCTGTGGTTTAAGTAGGAAATTATAATCTGAGTTTCCGGGTTGTGCTGCTTTCTCGTTGAAAGGCTATGGAAATAAATCTTGATATTTTATACCTATGGCTTTAAGATCCAAGTGTGAAAAGTATTTAAAATTGCAATGTATTCAAGTTTCTATTGTGTACTGAATCTCTGGGTAGAATGGGTAGAATTAAGGGCTAATATTTTTTCATCTTTTCCTCTGTACCCAGGTGTGGTATTGCTATGTGATGAGCGAGGGATATAAATAATGCTTCAATGCAAGATGCGCAGAATTGTGCTTCATGATTTGCATGGAACAGAGGAGAATAGGGAGGCCATATCCTCTAGTCAGTGTCTCTTACAGTGAGGTCCCCAGACCGACAGCATGAGCATCACCTGGGAACTTGTTAGAAAGGCAAATTCTATGCCCCACCCCAGACCAACTAAACTAGAAACTTGGATGGGTCCTATATCTGTCTCCGGTTAAGGTTAAGATCAGGGTGAGGAGAGTAAGGCAGGATTGGACAAAGTACAGAGTCAGATCCTGTCTTTATTTAAAATTTTAATATTTTGTTCATTCTACATTAAATTTCCATTTTTGAAATATTGTACTGAAATATTTTTATCTTGATTTCTGAGGTCTCGGGCACCTCCTTAAGTTTTGCCCCCGATGTGACGTGCTCCCCTCGCCTGACCCGGGTCCCTGCCTCCCGGTGGTAGAGTCTCTGAAGCTGGGGACCCACTGCCCTGCATGACACATATTGCAACCCCAGTGCCTGCCTAGACAGCAGGTGACATCTAGTAAGGTGTTCACCTGGAGGACAGAATCAAAGGGCAGCTTCTAGGAGTGCGGGTTCGTTGTTGTGGATCTTATTTTCCAAGAGGTATGAGGAGCATAGAGTTTTCTGTGAACTTCTCAGTTTGTTACATTTTGGCGATTAATGAAAAAAGCTTCAGAGCATTTTTTTTTTTTTTTGGACCAAAGCATGTGTTTGATTTTGGCCCACTGGTGGCTCATGGGCATTTTCACGTCCGCCTTATCCCCTTAACCCTAGACCCCCACTAAGTATAGTGAGAAAAATCAAATGGCAGAGGGGCTTTACTTTCCTTCTGTAGGAGCTGGGCAGTAAGTGAAGACTCAAGTCAGTCATACAAACGTGATCCGATGGTAAACCGTAACTTTCCCCCTTTTTCCTGTCAACTATCTGCTATCAGCACATTGCCCAGAAGAATGATCATCTTTCCTCTTGTTTTTCTTTCTTTAGGAAGGAAACGAAAATCAGTAGACCCAACTCAGTCTCATTGAGAGATAAAACATACACACATGAAATAAGTAACAACATATAATAAGCTTCAAAGCTTTGTGATGCAGTTACTCAGAGAATAAGTCAACAGATTTGGGGTGAAATGTTTAGCAAAATAGCATAATGGAGATAAGAATGCAAAAGGAGTCACAGATAAATTTTTGAATGATAAAAAATGCAAACGTTTCCAGAGGTCAGAACCCCTGTAAAGAACGCCTTTCCAAGCAGCGTGTGTTTATAGCTGTGCTGCTACCTTTGATAACTTGTTTTCTAAACTAGTCAATAATGAGTACGTTTTAGGTTGCGGTCAATGTCAAAAAAGAATCATTTTGCTAGTTGAGCGAAAGGACAAATTTCCTCATGTCTCATATTCTATTTTTGTCTTTTTTTAAGTTTCAAATTAATTAATTCTCTGCCTTAGGGAAAAAACAACATATTTTCCCAGCCAAGGAATCTAAGTCCTTGCTCCATTCAGGCTTTGACTGAGACAGTTGTTCTGATCAAAATTTATAATCAAGAGAAAAGCCAAAGGAAAAAGGGCCTTGGGGGTTACCCAGCTCTCATTGATGTCTCTGGAGGTGCACATTTGCCGACACTGTCTTTTTTCATCCTCCACACATGGAGAGAAGTGTGTTCTTATAATGGCAAAACAAACAATGAACAACAAAATAACGAAAAGAAAAAAGAAAACCCCTCTGAAGGTGAAGGCAGATTTCAGGGCAAATGACCTTATAACATTAGCATCGGATCTGGGGCTGAAGAATCAAACCTTTTTTTTTTTTTTTTTTAGATACTTGACCTTCAGCAGTCAGAATAGTTTAGATCAGAATCTACTGCACATATCAGCACTGGTCCTCAGTTACTTCCCAATCTCACGTCGTCTCATTTTGAGTTTTCGTTCCAGAAAGAACTGTCAGCCAGTTTTTGGAAAGGCAGTGGGAACTGGCAAAGAAGTTGTTATTGAAAAGGTTAAAGAAAAAGACAGGCGGCACCGTTACAAACTGGAGCCACAATGATGTAACCCCTGGAATGTCCCTTATTTGGTAATCCTGCTGCCTCCTAGGAACGGGGGTGTTTTGAGAATAATGTGTGAGGCACTTTGGCTGGGTTGCAGTGATGGTGGAGGATACTCTTTTTAAAAAATTTTTATTGGAGTTTAGTTGATTTACAGTGTTGTGTTAGTTTCAGGTGTGCAGCAAAGTGCATCAGTTATACGTATGCCTGTATCCACTTTTTTTTAGATTCTTTTCCCATATAGGTCATTACAGAGTGTTGAGCAGAGTTCCCTGTGCTATACACTAGGTCCTTATTAGGTATCTACTTTATATAGAGTAGTGTGTATATGTCCAGCCCAATCTCCCAGTTTATCCCTCCGCAGCCCCCTTCCTCCCTGGTAACCATAAGTTTGTTTTCTATATCTGTGACTATTTCTGTTTTGTAAATAAGTTGTGGAGGAGACTCTTAAGACGTCATATTTTCACACTGACATTTCCTCTCTTTGGTCGTAGGAGACAACAGCATGGCCCAGGAGCTAGCAGTTCTCTGTGGCAGAGAGATCCCTGGGCCCATCCGGTCAACTGGAGAGCACATGGTGATCCACTTCACCTCGGACTTCAGTGTAACCAGGGCGGGCTTTAATGCATCGTTTCACAAGAGTAATACGTTCTCATGGTTCTAATTCATTTCATCTCATCTTCCTCTTGCTGTCTCCCTAACACACTCTGCTCATGTTTCAATGCCAGGACACAGGTTCTAAGTCAGAGCACACAGGTCTCTGCCCGGCCTCTGGGGATTATCCTGATGTCAGGTATTAAGTCTTAAAAAAAAAAAAAAAGAAAGAAACTGGCCACATTTGTGCATGGTCCCCCATCTTCAGTTCTTTGGGCAGGGCATCTTCCCTCCACAGTAGGCACAAGAGGAAGATGTTTAAAACAAAATTTCAGCCTAGCGGATGGCTGGAACCAGAAGACAGTACATGTCCATAACACATCAAAGAAGCGGTAAGTCAGAGTTATCTTCAACCTAAGAAATAACCAAGGTAATGTAGGAGATATTGTCATAAATCCCTTGGTTGAAATGATTCATTTAAAGGTTGGCAGGAAGAGTTTGTTTGCTCTTGAAATACGAATTTGGTGAGTCTGACAATGTGCATCATATGTGGCAGGCTATCGTGTGGAGTATGATTGAGACTTCCAAAACTTGACAAAAAGTGAAGTCCAGACAATCATGTTCAACCCACACTGGATTGAAGTTAAAAAGTAGCCACAGAAGGTGACATTTCTAAAGGCTCTCGTATTTTTAACTGAAAAACCTAATTTTAAAGTAGATTATCAATCTAGACATGAAAAACGAATGTTTTCTCCAGGATTATGTATGCCTTTTATAGAGTAGGGACCAATTGAAGATAAACGGTCGTCCTCACAGTCAAGGGAGGGGCAGCTTGGGCATTAGACCTAAGGTAAATTTTCGCCTCTGCGTTTTAACGAGCCGTGTGAGCTCCCTGCCCTCACTCACTGATGCTCTGGTCGGTCCCTGACAGCTGGCAAATAAGCGTCTGCTGCATCGCTGTCTTCTCAGCTCGAGCTTCTCCCTCTCTGTCACGTGGCTCGTGGACATGTGCGTGACAGCTCGCGCTGTATGAGTTAATATATGGGAAACTAACTCTTGCCTCCCACCGTTTATTACCTCCCCCAGCCCCAGACTTGTTCATTCCACATTCTTCTCGATCTTAGGAAGTGGAAAGTACATTCTTCCAGCTATTTAAGCCAGGAAGCTTGCATCACCGTTGATTCTTCTTTTCTGGCTCCATCAATCCCATTCATCAACAAACCACAATGGTCCCACCCTTGCAGTATATCCAGAGTCCAACCACTTCTCCCCATGTCTACTGCTGCCACCCTAGTCCAGGCATCTGTCAACCCTCCTTGGACTCAAGAAGTCACCCCCGTACTGGACCTCTTGCTTCTGCTTTGCCCTGCCCTTCCTTAGAGTTTAAGTATTGCAGACAGAGTGAGTCTTTAAAGTGTTAAGTCAGATCATGCCATCCTGATGCTCAAAATGCTTCAATGTGTTCCTCTTACTCAGAATAAGCCCTTGCAGTGTCCTGCGCGACCTACCGGGCTAACCGTTTAGATCTCTCATTTGGCCTCATGCATTCTGACTTCTGTGATGCACCACTAACACAGCAGCCTTCACGCCAGCTGTTTTCTGGACTGCAATTCTCTTCTCTCAAACAGTCTTATGTCTTGATCCCCTGTCTCTCTTTTTCTTTTTTTAATTTATTCTATGGAAGTATAGTTGATTTACAATATTGTGTTAATTTCTGCTGTACAGCAAAGTGACTCAGTTATACATAGACATACATTCTTTTTCATATTCTTTTCCATTATGGTTTATCACAGGACATTGACTATAGTTCCCAGTGTTATACAGAAGGACCTTGTTGTTTCTCTGTTTTACATATAGTAGTTTGTATCTGCTAACCCCAAACTCCAAATTTATCCCTACCCCCCCCCCCACCTTTCCCCTTTGGTAACCATAGGTTTGTTCTCTTTGTGAGTCTGTTTCTGTTTCATAGGCAGGTTCATTTGTGACGTATTTGAGATTCCACATAAACATGATAAATGGGATTTGTCTTTCTCTGTCTGACTTACTTCACTTAGGATGCGATCCCCCATTTCAATCAGGTCTCTGCTCGGATATGACTGCAGTAACGTGGCCTTCGCTAACTGCCTCAGGCAGTATAGTTCATTTTCCCTCTCCCCGTTCATCTTTCTTTGTAGAACTTATCACCACCTCACATATTAATTATGTAGGTGTTTGTTGTACGTCTGACTCCTCTACAAAGTAAGCTTCATGAAAGTTAAGGGATTTGTCTCCACTGCTTACTTCTACATCGGTATCTTAGAAACAAAACCAAAATGAGTACCGAGGAGCCTGTGCTCCATCCAAGCTTGTTGCACTAATTGTTTCCAACATTTTATGGTCCCAAGTGAGTTTCAAACCACATTTCTATTGCCTATACTTTGAAAATTCTCAAGACAAACAGAAAAAGCATCAAAATCCAGTTGCGAGTGTTATTTAAATGTGCTGTTGTCTTTGTTTCTTCCTGGGAAGGTTGTGGTGGATACTTGCATGCAGACAGAGGGATTATCACATCACCCGGGTATGCAGAGACCTACACTCCCAACCTCAACTGCTCTTGGCATGTCCAGGTTCAGAGTGGTCTGACCATCGCTGTACACTTTGAGCAGCCCTTCCAGATTCCAAATAGAGACTCTTCTTGCAGCCAGGGGGATTACTTGGTGGTAGGTGTTGTTTGTTACTTTCTCTACATACTTCATTCAGAAAACAAAATGATGATGTTTCCCCTCCTGGGCTATAAACTGATAGAACTTGTATACCTCATCTTTATCAGTATGAAGGAAATTGTGCAATTTTAATTTGTCTTTCCAGCTAAAAAATGGACCTGATATCTCTTCTCCACCCTTGGGACCCCATGGAGGAAATGGGCGTTTTTGTGGCAGTCGACCTTCGTCCACTCTGTTCACCTCAGATAATCAAATGTTTGTTCAGTTCATTTCTGATAATAGTAATGAAGGACGAGGATTTAAAATCACATATGAGGCAAAGAGTTTAGGTAAGTATTTTCACTGAGAATAATGTCTGTACTTTTCCTGCAATTGCTTGGCCTTTTTTGTTTAAATAGATTTGAGAAAAAAATATGTAAAGTTTTTTTCTGAACTAACAATAATAATGTTAATAAGAGTAGCTACCTATTATCAAGCACTTACTTTATGCTTGATACATTTGATATCTCATCACGACTACATTTTCTTCATTGTGCCCATTCTTCAGATAAGTAAGATGAGGCTTAGGTTGTTCCAAGGCCATATATCAAGAGAATGAACAAAGTGAACTTCTCCATGAGTATAAATTGAGCTGATCTTAATGATTCCCCTGAAATTCCTTAGACTTTTCCATTATGCAATGTCTAATTATGTTACATACAGTTATAGAAACATTATAAGAATGACAATTACATTGTTTTGTAATCATCTGTATGCTTCTTTTTAAATGAACATATAATCCTCTGATTCTATTATTACCCATTTAATTATATATTACAGTAATGATCTTTACTTAATTACCTTGTCTTAATCATACTTGATTGTAATTATATTTAATTCTGCTGTAATGATTTGGTTTTTGTGACATTTATTTTTAGATAATGTTTAATTGCATAAATAAGTAAACAAGCATAGCCTCAAAAAAGGGAAGGAGTGGTGTCTGTAAAGAGTAAGTCTTCGTCCCCTTAAAATTAGATAATTTGGATTTCAGGATAACCCTATGACCTCAACGACAGATTCCTGGACATATTTCAAAATCTGTATCAATCCAAATGAGCCATATGTTTTATCGCACATTCTCCAAAATATGATATGAGAATTTAAAATGTCAGCAGAATGTCTTCATTTGAAGAGAGGAGAGGAAGTACGTCTCCACCAACTGACACAGAAAATCATCTAATGCCTCGTGTAGATTCCATGACTACAGGGAATGTCCTTTCACCACTTCCCAGACCACATAGGTCTGGCGCTTAGAAGGAGCCTTCACCAGCACAGCTTTGTGACCCCAGTACCGCTGCCTTATAGGTAGTGAGTTTCTCATCCTTCCCCATCTCCATTCTGAGCTTTGCTGCTGAGCTGTGAATGGGCAGGATTTCACCTGGTCCTGAGCCTTTAGAGAGCCTTATAGATTTGCAAACACTGTAACTTGTTGCTTTTTTGACCCTCTGTTCATGCAAGAATGGTATGGCCGTTACCATCTCCCCAGCTTTCTGCCTCAATATTAGACTTAAAAGTCTTTTGATTTCAAAACCTGTTGCGATATGATCACTCTTTGTTTCTCTCAACTTTCTGATTCAACCATTTCCTATAACTACAGTCAGTTCTACTTCCCATCTATCTTTCCAGCACACCAACTTCTTTGCCACTTCAGTTTCTCAGCTCTTAACACATGTTATTCAGTGAACAACTTGTGGCATCGAATTAGCCTTGTCCTACACCGTCGTTCTCCAGGGACACTCCTTCAGTACGGTTGATTGAGAGTTCTGTGTCCCTGTGCTCCATGCTTTTATTCTCACTGGATTGATTGACATTCTAATTAATTAATTGAACATTTACAAAGTGCTTCACACTGTGCAAACTACCAAGTCTGTTGAGGAGTTCAGTGCAGAGGGGGAGACATACAAGCAAAGGCACAGGTAGGACACGGTACAATGAGGCTAGAAGGAGGGGCTGTCGGGAGCTATGGGTGGGAGAAGGCTCCCAGAGGAAGGAAACTGACAGAGATTTGCCAGTCAGTGAAGAGAGGAGGTGACAACATATCAATTCTCGATGGCTGTGCAATAACAAGGCATTTCCGTGAATTTGAAAGAGTTCACAACTGCTGGAGAAGAGAGTCAAAAGGAGCTAAACGTCATGGTGGTGAGCAGGCAGGAATCATGAGGGCGGCACCAAAAGGAGTTAAGATGTTCACTGGAAGGCAGTGGGGGCCCTTGGAAGGTTTTAATACAAAGCACGAATGGTATTATCAGATTAGAAACACCCGTGTGGCCGCGGCACTGAAAACGCATGGAGGGGGAGAGACTAAGGTGGAGAGAGCAGGTGAAAGAGTAATTCAGGGAGGAATTATTAGGTCCTGGGCTAAGGCAATGGCAATAAGCATGCAGAAGACAAGGGATGTTGAGAGAGATTATAAATACGGAATTGAGTGGATTTGGATGTGGGACAGGAGGGTGCCGTAGATGGCCCCCAGGTTTCTGGCTGGTGGATCCATTTATCCCACAAACATTTATTAAGAACTTGCCGTGTGACAGACACTATGCTAGGCCCCGGGGATATAGCAATAAACGAATAAAATCCATGTCCCCATGGAGCTTAATTTCAGTGTTAAAATGCAGATAATAAATAAGAGATGCAGCATGTCACATGGCAACAAGTATTAAGGAGAAAACGAGGTGGTCAGTAAGAAGATCATGCAGTTGTATACGGACTTCTGGGCGGCGGGTAGGTAGTAAGGGCAGTCTGGGACATGTTCGGTTTGAAATCTCTGAATGATGTCCCCTCGGGATGTCCAGTAGACCCCTGCACTGGACCAGGAGTCTGGAGGTCAGAACAGGGATCTGGGCTGAATCTAGAAATACGGGAACCGTTAGGAGACTGGTTGCAGTTTAAGTCACAAGGGTGGCTGACTTTAGCCAGGAAATTATTTCTACTGAGAAGATGAAGGGCCTGCAGGGGGATTCCGGGGGACCTCCAGCAATGCCAGGAAAGGCCTGGAAAGAGGCACCCAAGGACAGGAGAAATGGTCCATTCTCAGAGGAGAATGGATGAAAGGAGGAGGAGAAGAGCTGATGTCCAGGAAGCTCAGGGGCAACAATGTAGAGAAGGAAGGTGTGGTCAACACGTTAACTGCTGTGGATACAGAACAATGATTTCAAACGTCTTTGGGTAAAGTGACTGTGGGGTGATGGGGGACCAGGAAAGGAGTCCTTTCAGAGGGTTGACGAGTGAAGGGGGAAGGAGGACGTAAAGAAAGTGGCTGTAAATTACTTGAGCTCGTGATATGTGGAAAGGTCAAAGTATCACGGAGGAGAGAGTGGGGAGGGAAGGGAGAGAGAGAGAGAGAGAGAATGAGATTAAAAGCACAGGATAAATGGAGGGATTAAATAGAGCAGGGTCCCTAAAGAGACAGAATGGATTGGGACACCAACCCCAAGATACATGAAGGCAGTGTACAGGGGAAAATAAAGGAGGGTAGAGATGTAGGTGAATTTTTAAGGATGGTAACAAATAAGGGGTAAAAAATTGAGGGACTTCTCATCTGACTTCTCCTTTCTAAAAGAGGACTCAGAGTAGCATGCTGAGATGAGAGAGGGAATGGGGAGGACGAAGGGTTTGGGGAGTCGAGTTGGTTTTATATAGCTGTTGTCATCTATCTGATGAAACGGGAGGATGGCTTAGCAGTGTCGAGAGTGGAGAACATGCATGTGTTGTGGCATCAATTTCCATGAATGGTTTGAATGGAACACAACCACCAGATTGGGGTTCTGCAAGGAGCATCTGAAGGAAAGACCAGGAGCAAGGGAGTTAAAGGCAGTCAAAGGAGCTCAACGTCTAGGGTTTCAGAGATGAAGGAGTTCTAGGTAATGGCACAACTCAGGATGTGCCCATAAGCGGCTGAATGATGTTGGAAACAAATGTCAGTAGAATTTAGCAGATTCAGTATCTGTGAGGCTAAGTTATTGAGCAGGTTAACTCCATTGGCATTGTAAGTACCCAGATTGTTCTTACTTGGTTTGTTTGCTGAGATTGCCAAAAAATAAATGTTTATTGATAAAAGGAAAGTATTTTTACTTAACACTTTGGGCTTTTTCAAAAAGTATTAAAAGCTCATTATCTTCTCAAAAAAACTGGGTCCTAAAATTTCTTATACCATTCATCTCTTGCTCTTCAAATGCACCTAAATCCCAAAGAAACATAAGGAGTGAATGTCCAGAGAGTTGTACAAAATGTATATCTGTCTAGTCTTTTAAACATCAGTCTATTGACCTGAATGGTCAGGGGGCAGTTAGAGTGCTGGTGCCTTTACGTGCTTATCGAAGTGGTGGGCATATCGTTATGCTTCCATGATGCGCTGCTGCACGCGCCATGCACCATAATCTCTTGGTTGGCTTTAGGAAGGAGTGAAATTTCCAGTGAGGACATACGGTTTGGCAAGTTAAAAAGTGATACATGTGGTAGCTCCCTTGATAGCAAATTCAGAAGATATTTGCTTACAAAAGAAAAGGAGGATAATTCCAGATGAAAGGAAATTAATATTGGAGGTACAGATAAAGAGACCTTTAAAGATGGCGGTGGCAGTCGTCTGCATCCTCTCTCTCCAGACGGCAGGTTGATTTAACTGTGTTTCCTGACAGCCTGCGGGGGCAATATCTACATCCACGATGCGGATTCTGCTGGATACGTAACCTCCCCCAACCACCCCAGCCATTATCCGCAGCACGCTGACTGCAGCTGGCTCATAGCTGCTCCTCCCGGGAAGCTCATAAGGCTGCAGTTTGAAGATCAATTCAGTGTCGAAGCAACACCCAAGTAGGTCACCTCCGTTTAATTTTCCTCCTACCCAGAGTTAGTATTTTTCAGCTGTCACATCTCAGAACAATTTCCTTCTTCTTCGCTCAGCAGCATATACGGCAAAGGAAATCTAGGGACGGGGAAGGGAAATGCTTAACACCTGGAGCTTGAAAACCTTGCCTGCCGGACACTCACCCATCAGCTGAGCAGATGATGTAAACAGACACTGTCCCTCCTGACCCTGTGCACATCCTCCGAGAGACTCGGAGGGTGGCTGTCTGAGATTTATATTATCCGCTCTTCCTCCCACAGGAAAAAGAGAGTGTCTCTGGTAGACGAATATCTATTCGGCCAGCCCCATACTCAGTGTCATAAATGATAAAGTATCTGTTTAACAAATGAAATTTGTGACACCCGGGGTCACCAGTGTCAGAAACAGGACAAAAGCAAGGACAGTACGATTTCCCAATCTCTGTTTAGTAAGAATCTTTAAAGATTACAAACCAGAGCGTTTGTCTGACTATGTTGAACACGGACGGAATAACTACATAGATTGAAAAAAATCTGTATCTTTCTCTTCATTTAACAAACGTGTGTCTACATCTGCATGAATACATGCAGGCGCAAAGCTTAGGTATGAGAGCTTTTGCTTTCCAGTTCTGGACTCCTGATATAATGCCACTCTCCCCTCACTGAGCATTAATTGGCTGGTTGACTTTCTCAAGAAATACTGGGTAAATACTTGTCCTCTTTTAGGGACACGGAAAATTCGAGCTGAGATTCTCGCTTAGCCCCGGTTACATAGCTATCAAGAGAGAGTTCATCTTTGTCATGTGAAATGTGTCATAACATCACGTGAAACAAAATCCTTGTGTTTTGACATTCCTAGGGGTTGATTCGAGAATGATCTTTACATTTCTAAGACCAACAGAATATGGAAGGCGAGTACATATTCTTCATTGTGGTACATGTAAAACCTGTCTTTTTCAGCTACAAACTGGAGTGTATGATTCAGAAAAATATCATATGGCCTTTTGAAGTGACACACCACCTACACTGACCCTGTCATAGTGTCTACGCTGTGTTGTGTACAGAGCACTACAGAAAGGATGATTTAATAATGCCCTTGGAGAAAGTGAAGTCTTTATTATCAAAATATGTCAAAGCCATGGACTTTGCAAACTAAACAGAATTTTCTTTCCACTGTAGCTGTACGTCCAATTACCTTGAGTTGCGAGACGGTGCTGATTCAAATGCACCAGTGCTTTCCAAGTTCTGTGGAGCTCATCTGCCCGCCAGTCAGTTGTCCTCAGGAGAGCTGATGTATTTGAGATTCCGGTCTGACAGCAGCCCCACTCATGTGGGATTCAAGGCCAAGTATTCCATAGGTAACAACATCTTTATATTCAATAAGAAAGTAGTGACAGAATAATTGCTTTAAAACTTTTGAAATGATCATGCCATTTTTAAAGAAGCCTTTCTAGCTGCCTAATTTTCACAGTTACTTTAATGATAGAAGTAAGTTAGGAATGTGAATGTTTAAAACCACAAAGTCATTTATCAATTTTAATTTTTACTTTAATTTCCATTTAAAAATACTCTTTTTAGTAAACTTGAATATTTTGTATTTTTCCCTAACTTGTTAGTGAAAAACATATCCAGTTAAATTCTTGTTTCTTCCTCTTGTCGTGAAATACGTACAATATTAAAATATAAAACTCTTTAGTAAGCAAATAACTATTTTTAGAACAGTGACTTTGACCTCCTCAACATTAATAGATAATCGAGACGTTTTTTCCCCTAAGTGTCTAGCGCCAGGTCATTCATTCAATGTTTTGATTTCCTTCCTTTAAAAAAGGAGTCATAAATAATACATTCTGAAGATTCACTACAATATGGTCACAATTACATAGAATTTAGTATCTGTTGGGTCTGAACACTAACCAAACATATTTAATGTGTTCAAAACTTGAAAAGCCTAGTTGTAACAATATTTAACCTACACCATGGGTCATTTTATAGCCTGAGGCAAATTGTATATAATTCAATCTCCCACATCCAGCTGATAAGAAATAATTGGATAGTAATTTTCAAGGCCCTGAGATACCCATTACTACAGTAACACGTTTATTTGATAAACCAGAAATGGCAGGCATGACTAATCGACCACAGCATTGTTTTTACCTGAGCTAGGACTTAGTCTACAGAATCACTAACACAGGGTACTAGGCAGGCCCTTATCAATCTCTCAGTTAGTTCTGGAATGAAACCTACTTGCAGCTAATAGCTCTTACATAGTGTCCCAAGAGAATTCATGAGACATTACAGAATATGCCATTCAACATCTTTCCGTCTTCCCTTTCCCATTATTAGATTGGACTTGTGGTATCATTTCTCTGTACACCAATAGCAGATTTCATTTCATACCTTTTCAGTATTTTTAAAACTTCAGTTCATGTTCACTTGGCACCGAAAAGCTTTTAAATGTGCTGGTTGAATTAAAAAAAAGAAAACCTGTGATAGAATATTGCTCTTTTTCTGCAGCCGAGTGTGGAGGAAGGGTGACAGGGCAAAGTGGAGTCATTGAAAGCAGCGGGTACCCAACGCTTCCGTATGCAGACGACTTGTTCTGTGAGTGGCATCTCCAGGGACTCTCGGGACATTATCTCACCATCCGCTTTGAAGGCTTTAGCCTTCAGGATTCATCTGGCTGTGAACGAGACTTCGTGGAGATCTGGGAAAACCATACGTCTGGTCAGTGAGATATGTCTGCTGTCTTTTGGGCTTATCTATTTTCACAGGTTACTCACTCAGCCTCTGAAATTTCCTCACTTCCAAGTAAGGCAAGACTTTTTTTTTTTTTTTTTTTTTGCGGAGAAGTGCAGATCAGTCAGCTCTGGACAGTGCCAGCTTTTCTCTCCCTCAGTTCTTACCCATGAAACAGTGGTGCCCAAAGCCCTGGTGTCATTATATAGCTTATCCTGAGAGCACTGTGTCCGGAAGGCATCCTCTTCCAGGGAGACCTTCCAGGGCTACGCTCAGATGTTTGAGGGGCATCCTGTAAGGTAAGGAGGGAAACGGTAACACACCCTGGAAATGTCATGAGGCGGATGCTTGTCACTCTGTCGCCTTGGACCACTTCACTGACCACATGAGCAGCCTTCCTCGTTGTGCTGCTGCCCTCGGCTCTGATTCGTTGCTGTTTTTGTTACACTTCCTCATATACTTGAATATATTGATTTTTATTCATGTTGGACCTGCTTCTCTTGCCAGAGGTCACCATTTCTTCCTGGCCAGGGTCTTATCTATTATTGTTTTTTTCTTCGTACATGCAGAATTTCTCAAGTAGAGGTGAAATGAAATCAATCACCTGGACATATAAATACTTAATTATTTGACTCTCACAGGTAATCTATTGGGCAGATACTGTGGAAACACCATTCCTGACAGCATAGATACTTCTGGCAATGTTGCTTTGGTCAGGTTTGTCACAGACGGCTCTCTCTCTGCCTCGGGATTCAGACTACGGTTTGACTCCAGCGTGGAAGGTATGTTCTTTGATTCATTTTATATATATATATATATATATATATATATATATATATAGCTGAGCACTTACATTGGATAGACACTCCTCTTAGGCACTGGTGTGACAATAACTAAACAAAGACACCGTGACCCTTGTCTTCCTGGGCCTTACTAGTTTAGCGGAGAGGCAGACATTAATCAAATAGTCACACCAATAGATGAAAAATCACAACTGCAATCAGTGCTACAAAGGAACAGATCTAATGCTGTGAGGGGTGTCAGGAGGTGAGAGCCGCGTTCCTCATCTTAGAAAGCCAGTCTGTTAGCGCTCGAGTCACTCAGAATTTGCATTCCAAACTCCCTGACAAGCTCGTGTGAAATAAAGATCTTGTCTTGAAAAAACTGTATGATGACTTTAGCCCTCTGATTTTCCTGACTCCGATGATTAATGCGCTTACTGGACTCTCATATTTCTTGGGCCATGATGACAAAAGGCTGCCAGTGAACTACCATCTGTGGAAGCAGAGATTAAATATTAAATATCAGAGATAGTCCTTGTGTACATACAGTGATAAATAAGAGCACTGATTTTGTCTAGTGGGACAATAAAAAAAATGCTTTACTTTTGAGAACATTCCTTATAGGATTAGATTGGAAGTTTTCTTAGGCTTTTGGGTTTTATTTTCTTCTCTCTCTTTTTTTTTACCCCCCCTTCAGCATGTGGTGGGGATCTCCAGGGCCCTGCTGGGACCTTCACTTCTCCCAACTACCTGAACCCAAACCCTCATGGCTGGATGTGTGAATGGAGAATCACTGTGCAGGAAGGACAGCGGGTGACCCTCACTTTTGACAACCTGAGGCTAGAAGACCATCCATTCTGCAGCAGTGAGCACGTGACAGTAAGTATCCCCTGCCGTCAGGGATATTATAGTCCATTGTTTAAGGAGTTTATTGACCCATAAATCACAGTCAGAAAACTAGGTCAGGAATATTCCCCTCCGTGCAACTGTATCTCACACAAATTCTAAGTATTTTAGATAGAACAAAGTCACAATAAATGTTTGCCATAATTTTTATAAAAGCTGTTTTAAGAGACTGTTAGTTGTCTCAACCTATATCAGGGTCATAGGCAGGATAAATTTTCAAGCAAATGATCATTACACATGGAAAAACCTGTGTAAACTGAAAAGTTAAGCCTATGATTGGGACCAGCGTCACAGGACAAGCCAGCACCAAAAGTTTGAAGCAGATGGTGGTCCTGCACCATTACTGTTCTCTGCTGGTTGTGCCGAGTGACTCCTCTGGAAGACCAAGGTCGACCGTCTTCCAGGTTGCCGAGCTCATGCTTTGAGATTATACCCTTAGTATACTCTCAAATATTATATTTGAGTATAATACTATATTTAAGTATAAGTATAATACCCTTAGTATTCTTAGCTTCCCTTAGCAAAAGAAAGCTAATGAAATCCGTGAGTGTTAACTGTGAATGACAGATATATATACGTTTATACTGTATTAACTGTAGATGAATATTAGTATATTTTCCACCCAACTTGCCCTTTCTCCAGTCTTTGTTCTCTCAGTAAATAACTGTTCCAAACTTCTGGTTGCTCAGGTCCAAAGCTCTGATGTCTGTTTTGGAGTTCTTTCTTTCACATCCTTAAACCGTACCCATAAGCAAGCTCACTCGGCTGGATCGTTACAAGAGATCCGGAATCTAACTCCTTCTCACTACCTCCACTGCGACCGCCATCGCCACTCACTTAGATTTATTTTAATAACTTCCAACTGGTCTCTGCTTCCACCCTTGTCTCTCTGCATCTCAACACGGCAGCCAGTGTGATGGGTTTAAACCTAAATCAGACCATAAGGCTTTCCTTGAAAATCCTCTAATGGCTTCTTTTCTCACTCAGAGGGAAGTCCCACATCTTCATAATGGCCCAACTGGACTTACATTATCTGCTGCCCCTTCCTTCTTCTACCCATGTGTCTTATCTCAAACCCCCCTCCTCTTTTGCTCACTAGGACCCAACCACACTGACCTCTTTTCTGTTCCTTGACTGACACCCTAAGATGCACCCACAAGCACTTCCCACGTCCGGTTGCCTCTGTCAATGGGTAAAGGCCGTTGATCATGGTTTTGCACATATTCCATTAGCCTTTTAGTTGTGAATAATCCGTTTTGATTCTGGCAGTGTGTTGCCCATTCCTGTTTTTAGAATTATTGAAATACTTGTCACTTTCTGTTTCCTTATGCATTACTTCATGGTTTGGAATCAGAGGGATAATTTGAATCCCAATTTTATTACTACTGGCTCTTTGAACTTTGGCAAATTGCATAATCTTTCTGAATTCTAGTGTCTTAATCTGGAAAACAGGGGTAATATTATATGTCTGAGAGGTTGTTTTGCTAATTGGATAAGGTAATCCCAGTGGGTTATTAGCAGAGCCTGGCATTTTGTCCATGCTCAGTAAATGATAGGAAGCTCTGTGTCCTGTCCTAAGAGCCGGAAGTCACTTTAAACCAGAAGCCCCCAAAGAACAAAATTTAATGATCAATTACAGTAAACAAAAAAGCGTACAGCTTTTGTTATGGAATACATTATCCTTCTCCATAGCTCTTAGTGTCCCACTCTGCCTCATTATTTCTAATCATAAGCCATTCAAGTCCTTTTTAGAAACGGGACTATCACTCGCTCAATCTATTATTGTTTAGTTACTTCTGGATCTTTCTTGAGCTGTGCTGAAATATTCCCTTGGATGTGTAAAGAAGTAGAATAACATTTTGCCAATTGTCATGACTATGTGCATGACTGGAGTTGTTGAATATTTTGGAGTCCACAATACTCTAGTCCATTTTTAAAAATTCAAACCGGAAAGAAAATTGAAGCTTTGAATGCATGACTAAGTAGGAAAGAACTATTATATTGAGATTGATTTTTAAAATTACTTGGGTGGGAGGGAAGTCCAAGAGGGAGGGGATATATGTATACATATAGCTGATTCACTTCGTTGTACAGCAGAAACTAACACATTGTAAAACAGTTATACTCCAATAAAAAAATGGCATTTAAAAATATTTGAGTTCTTGGCCTTCCCTGGTGGCGCAGTGGTTGAGAGTCCGCCTGCCGATGCAGGGGACACGGGTTCGTGCCCCGGTCCGGGAAGATCCCACGTGCCGCGGAGCGGCTGGGCCCGTGAGCCATGGCCGCTGAGCCTGCATGTCCGGAGCCTGTGCTCCGCAGCGGGAGGGGCCCCAACAGTGAGAGGCCCGCATACCGCAAAAAAAAAAAAAAAAAAAAAAATTGAGCTCTTCTATACTTCAGATCATCAGAGATTAACATTTAAGCCTTCTTTCCAAATATCAAAGGTCCTGAGGGATTGTTAAACAAAACTGTTCCCCAGTGAACTCTGTGAACTAAGATGTGAGCGTGTTGGCATAGCTTCTTTACGTTTTGATCACAGTTTCCAGTTGCAAAGAGCACAGCAGTTTTTCACTTGTCACCACATGGCAGGAGGGCATGACTGCAATACTTCCATTTTAGTGCAGTGACCCTGAGGCCACAAAATGTGCTCCAGGTAACGTGGTGGCTTGTGGCACTGGGCTAAGTGCCCATGTTGTTAAGTAATGCATTTTAGCACAGAGTTTTCTTAGAAGGAATTGTGTCTGGTCTGGGAACGTAACCTCCTAGGAAATACTCAGTCAGATGGACTGTGTCTAAAGGTTAAACTATTTTTTCCGACAGGTATTTAATGGCATTAGAAGTAACTCACCCCAGCTAGAGAAACTGTGTAGCAGTGTGAATGGTACCAATGAGATCAAATCTTCGGGAAATACAATGAAGGTTGTTTATTTCACTGATGGATCCAGGCCATATGGAGGCTTCTCTGCCTCCTATACGTCCAGTGAAGACGCAGGTAATAGAGGATGTTACAAATACACCTGTGTTATCGTCTGCACTGCAGGTGTCCCACAGCTACTGCCGACAGCAGTGGAGCCATGCATGTCCCCTTTAGAGATCAAAGTCACACCTCGGATCTTCCACAAAAGACAAACATAACCAGATAGAAAACCCAACCACAAAACCCCCAAAACAGAAGGCAGAAACCTCTAGTTTCGGAAAGAAAACTGCTGTTGTGAATTAGAAAATTTAGAAAATGCTGTTAGAAGAGCTTCTAGCTCAGTTCCATGCAGTGTCGCCGTAATAGTTGGTTGGCAGTCCCGCAGCCCTTGGTCAGCTCTTTTATCCTGGAAGAGGATAACTACCTCTTGAGGGGCAGCTTACTCCCGGAGAGTAAGTAAAGTAATTGAAGACACACGGATTTTATTGTTTCTTAGGCATCCATCTATCCTTATACAGATTTCCAGCGTACATGACTGAGGGGGTTCACAGACGATACAGAGCGTTTAAAATTAGCAAGATGTGGCCTTTCTGTTGTAAATATCCTCCTACTTTCTGGACTGTTGTTATTATCTAAGAGCTTTAAAATTTAGGAAGAGTGGAACTGAATATTTTTTTAAGACCTTTAAGTTATTTCATTGATACAAGGAGCATTCGTTCCCTATTAAAAAGGAGCCAATTCACTGGAATGCCAATGTTATATTATCTGTTTTATCCAATTAAATTCTCTAATTTTTAATTTAAAAATTAAATTTAATTTTATCCAATTAAATTCTAAACTAAATTCTAAGCAATAGCCATCGGGACCACCATTATATTTAGATGTTGCTCTAAATTAAATGTTAATGAACAACAGGCTCACGTTAGGAGATACTGACACATGGCCAAACCCCACCCACCTAATCTACATCTTCAGGAAAATAAAGAAGCTGCTTATTTTTGTACATCTTTCTTTCTAAATCCACAGAAAGCACTTCTGTAGGCGGCATGAGGAGGCAGCCCCCCACCCACAGCCCTGACCTGACTTCATCTAGAGAAACAAATCAAAGCAATAAGAAGCTGCTGTGGTTGCTGTAGTTATTTTTTTCTGTCTTCTTTGTATCTTCTGCTATGGCATGGATCTGACAACTACTTTCTCTGTTGCCTTCTGTTTTCTCAGTGTGTGGTGGGTCCCTTACAAATTCCGCTGTGGGAAACTTTACTTCTCCTGGCTACGATGGAGTCAGTAATTACTCAAGAAACCTAAACTGCGAATGGACACTCAGCAATCCACACCAGGGAAACTCCTCCATTTACATTCATTTTGAGGATTTTTACCTAGAAAGTCACCAGGACTGTCAGTTTGATGTCCTTGAGTTCCGAGCGGGTGAGTCCCATCAAGGAGCACGTTCTCCCATTCACCTGCAGCCTTCTTCTTATGGCTGGAGGCCACCAGCAATGCAGGGAGACATAGGGCTGTAAATGTATGTATTATATATAAGATCCAGAAGAGCACTGTTCAGACCAAGCCATCATTCTGCACGTGCCCGGCTGGGGACAACATGCCTTATAAACAAGGAATGAGATGGATCAGTGTTTTCGACTAGACCCTGTGTCTCAGTTGATGTGACATTTACCCAGGAGAGATTCCGGTTTGTCTTTGCTCTGTTAATGCGTTCAAGTGGTCCCTTCAACTCTCATCTACTCAAGACTTCTTTCTTCAGAGACTAGAACATAACATGGTCAGAATGTGTGCTGGTGGTTTTCTGAATTTACAGGATTCACAGAAGAGGCCGTGGAATTCTCCTTAGGCCTTAGAAGTCTAAAGAAACTTCGCAGTGCATTAAACGGAGAAGCACATAGAAGCTGGTTAGGAAATTATCCCCGAAGCAGTCAAGTTTGTCTTTGTTTTCATAATAGAAATGGATTTATACCTGGTAAACTATAATCATCTTAAGAATTTTTTTAAAATCTGCATTCATGGCTGATAAATCCATTTTAGTTCTTTCCTATAGTGGAAGCACAGGTTATCCATTGAATTGTCCCCAGTGTTACATTGGCACTCTTTTCCCCCTAAAGAAAAAAAAAAAAGAGGGAGAAAAGTAACAGTATATCAATATATCAGCTATGCTGTCTAAGGCTCACTGGGTTCCATGTTATTGCAAAATTTAAAGAAAAGGAGGCTGAACGCTAATGCAGTTTGCTGGTGACAATGTACTGGGGCAACTGTAGAAATTGATGCTGGCTTTGGGAACATGGAGGGCAGAAAGAGAATTTGATAAAGTTTATGGTCACAGACCAACTGCCTCAGCAGAAGAATCATCTGGCCTCTTGGAGGTAGATGAACCTAGAAAAGGCTTATGAGGGAAACGGAAGTTGTAGTTTGAGAATGTTCTGCACGGGATTCTGATAAATCCTCAGCCCCTCTGCTTGGTTCAAAACCACTGGCTTATAGAATCAAACAGAGCAGCTATCTATCAAATTTCATTCAGTTAAATGCAATCTTCTCTCGATTCCCTCATTTTAGAGACAGTTAGAATACTATATTTTGTTGACTTTTAAGGTCAGTGATGTTGTCTGACAGACTAAACCGTGAGGAGATAAGTGTGAGCAGTAAATGATCATCAAATTACTGTGAAAATAATAGTCACAAAAATACCTCCAAATCTGATAGTTCTTAGCTTGAGTATGGAATATCCCATTCATTTTAGTTGATTAAATACAGTGAAGAAATTATTAAAATTTTAGGTAATTATCACTTTTATCTTGCTGATGTATTTTTGTCACTATTGGTATTGTGTTTTTTACTCCTTTAAAAAAAGAAAAAAGCACAGCCAAAAGCTTTTTTTTAAGTTTTTTAACAGTTGTGTCTCTGTTTAGATATGCTAAACAATAATTATGAAAACATGAATTGGAACAAAATGACACCTATGATAGAGAAAGAGGCCCATACCAAAAAAAGCATTCTTTTTTACCCATTGGAGGCACTCTTTCCTTTGTAGTTGAGAAAGATAGAAAGGAGATTTGTGAAATGTCTGCTATTAAACCAGAATTTAAATGTGCATCAATGTAATAGCTTAAAATTTTTTTATTATTTGTTCCCACTGAATTCATTGGATATATTTTTCAAAAGATATATATATGGTGACACTGGTGTGTTATTCTGCTCAGGTAATGCTGATGGGCTTCTGATATGGAGACTTTGTGGGGCTTCAGAACCTAGCATGCCACTGGTTATACCTTATCCTCAGGTATGGATACACTTTGTCACCAACGAACGTGTAGAACATGTTGGATTCCATGCACAGTATTCCTTTACAGGTAAGACTTATGATAAGCTCTCCAACTCTGGCAATAACATAATACATAAATTTTTTAATGACATTTTCCATAAAGATCTCGCATATATTTTGTTAGATGTATTTCTAGGTTTATTTATTGGTTTTGTTGGTAGTGTCAATGAGACATTTTTCATTATACTTTCTAGCTGGTTGTGGCCTATATCTAGGAATTTTTAAATTTTAATACATCAATCTTTAGCCCACAGATCTTGCTAGACTCTTATTAGTTTTAGTATTTTGTCTATAAATTACCTCTGGTTTTTCTGCGTAAACAATCATATCTTCTGCAAATTGATAGCAATTTTTCTCTTTCAATCCCAATTCTTGATTTCTTTTTCTTGTCTTATTTCACTAGCTAAGGCCACCATCATAATGTCAAATGCAAGGGATGACAGCATCTTGTTTCTGACCTTAATGTGAATGACTGTAACATTTCATTGTTAAATAAACTGGCTTCTCATAGGTTTTCAATAAATACCCCTTATCACATTAAAGGAAGTCTCTTCAATTCATGGTGTACAAAAATTTTTTTTGTTTTTTTTTTTAACTGTCAGATTTTAGCAAATGCTTTTTCTGCATCTATTGAGATGATCCTATTTTTTTCCTACTTTAATGTGTTAATGTGAAAAATTGTATTAAAAGATTTTTCTCTTGTTAAACCATCTTTTCATTTCTGGGATAGACCCTACTTGGCCATCATGTGTATTTTGGACATATTACTAAACAAAATTTACCAATGTTTTGTGCTAGATTTGTATCTGTGACATTCAGTTTGTACCTGAAAATTCAGCCCAAGACAGACAGTACTCCTCCTTGCTGCTTCTCTGGGCCATTAGAGTCTTCCTAGTCCATTTCACTAATATGGCAGTCCTTTTAGATTCCAAACTTTATGTAAAAGCCCTTGCTTTTGTGGAGGTCCAAGGCCATATGTTCTCTTTTTGCCTGATCATCAAACCTCAAACCACAACTCCTGGGGCCCACATCTTGATTCTATATCCTCTTAGACCGACACACTCTCAGTTTAAGATACCCCTTGGAATTTGAGTACATTTATTGTTTATAGTTCTTAGAGATCTCCTTTCTTTCCATTAAGTTGGGCTGTGAATCAAATATATTTTGGTTATAATTTTATTTAACATTTCTTTGTGTTATAACCAAATGGTTGGTTGGAGAAAAGAGTGAGATTGATGATCTATTCAGTCAACCATGTTGCCAGCTGGTTTTTCTTTCTCAGATTGAAAGAAAAGAGTCAGATTTCAGGAAGCAGTATTATTTGTGTGGAACATCAGACCATACCATGCTTTGGAAATGTATCCATGTTTCAACTTGCTATACTAATATACACTTTGGTAGCTGATTACAATATATGTTTTTGTTGTCAAACGACAAAGTCTTTAGTTATGGTCCTCATCATATTCTTCAAGCTTACATTTATTTTCACAGGCCTAGTGTTTTGAAGAAAGGCAATGTTCTTTCCTTTGTCCCTAGTGCATTTACTGTCAGTTCTATGCTCATCTAATTATTCTCCATTTATGGTTCAGATAATCTTCCTTCTCCTTTGTATCAAACTTGAGCCTGCCTTCACTGTGTGATTCCATTTGATTAACACTATATGGGATTCTGTTTATTTCTAATCTTCCATCTAGTTTTACTTTGCTTTCATACAGTTTCATCTATTTGTTCATTTATTGTCCTTTTTTTAAATCATAAAGTACGATGGCTATAAGTAGTATTTACTTTAGCTTTACAGAATTTGGTGTTTTTTTTCCTTTCTTATTTAGAAGTTTACAATCTAATTTCAGACTGTGGTGGAGTACAGATAGGTGAGAGTGGAGTGATCTCAAGCCCCAACTATCCAGCCTCTTACGACAGGTTGACCCACTGTTCTTGGTTGTTGGAAGCCCCACAAGGCCACACCATCACTGTGAGTTTTGATTAGTGGGTAAAATAATTCTGAAATTATACAACAAAAGTACCATGTCCTGTGTGGAAACAGAGTTCTTTCAATAAGCAAGTGATTAGAATAGGCTTTGATCCAGGTCATCTTCTCCCAAAAATTCTCTGCTTAGCGTATATACATTGGCATCTACAAGTTTACAACTAATGAAGAATGAAATATCTTTCATTCTTTTTCAAGCACAGGAGAAGCTCTCTATAGAAGATAGTTCCCCATCCAGAAAAGAGATGTATTTACATTCTTGATATGAGTTGCCATCCCAGCCCAGGGGACTGAGGATGACCCCAATGACTCCCGTTCTGGGAGAAATATCCCTTCTCAAAATTTCCAAGAGAAACTTCAATGAGAAAAAAATAGAGGAGGACAAGGGAGAATGAAATAAGAGACATAAATACCAAATTATATAAATTAAAACAAAATAAAAGGGTGTGTAAGGACTTCAGTCGAACTCTACGTAGGTAGGCTCACTTACAGCTCAGAGTGTTTCCTCATTTCTTCCCTTTTCTCCTGCAGCTGACATTCAGTGATTTTGACATTGAAGCCCATTCAACCTGTGCTTGGGACGCTGTCACAGTCAGAAACGGTGGTTCCCCCGGATCACCCATCATAGGACACTACTGTGGAAGTTCAAACCCCAGGACAATCCAGTCGGGTTCCAACCAGCTGGTGGTGATTTTTAACACGGACCGTTCGGTGCAAAATGGTGGCTTTTATGCAACATGGAACACAGAGACTTTGGGTAAAAGAAAGAACATTCTCTGCGCTTACTCTCTTTTATCATCGATGTATTTTTAAAATTTATTAACTAGCCCAACAAGTATACCTTTTGTACCTACTCTCTGTCAGACTCAATTCTAAATGTTTACACATGACATCTCATGAAGCAACCTTGTAAGGAAGACACAGTATCAGTGCACATTTTCTCCACTTGCATGGGTGGAAACAGGAGAAATGGGTGGATAATTTGCCCAGCTCGTGGAGCTGACGATCAGCAGAGTCAAGATTTGAATGAAGACAGCAGAGCCCAGAAACTTTGATCTTAATACTTCACCGTGCTGTCTCCACAGGCAAAGGGCCATGGTACAACTAGGGAATCACAAGTAATAGAAAATATGTGTTGGAATCACAAGTAGTTGAACATATTTGGACCATGGAGGCAGAATGCTGAGTGGTGAGCTGAGGGCAGGAAAATAAGTAGTCCACATCCTGGAGAGCCTTGGCTTCTATATTATCCCTCGAGCAGTGGGGAGCTATCTGAAGAGTTCTGAGCAGCAAAGTGACAAGATAAGATTTGTGACTTAGAATGAATGCTGTGTATGGGGCAAAACATGATAGATTCTATTTCAAAAGATTACTTGTTGTACCTGCAAACGATGACATTTCATGGAAATTTCATTTCATGGAAACTCCCAGAAGATATAAGCCTTGCATTGGACACTTTTGTCAGGATCTCATATAGTCTTGCAGCATCACACAGGGCAGCTATTTCTAGAAGAGTCAGGTGTTTGGGGAGCTCTCTGAGCGCTGCTGAAGCAGAGGGGAGCTGAGGTGAACCGTTGGTTTTCCAAGGGTTTAAAAGCAAAAGATACAGGGAATACTCTTTAACTTCATTTTGTTTTGAGTTCATATTTTTTTTTCTTTTGCCATCTCTTAAGAACATACTTTAATATTACAAAATAGTTCTAGATTTTTCTTTCTTTCAATCCCTGTAATTTATTGTTCATCCATCAGCATTTCAATATGAACGAACCAGGTTACTTAATGGAAGATTACGTGATCTTAATCTTAAGATTTAATCTTAAGATTAAATGATCAAAATCATTTTCTCCCGTCCAGGATGTTAGCGTAAAATTGCAGATGAGTATAGACTTGTATTCTCAGGTGTTAGTGGCAATAAAACACAAAGCTTGAGATTGTTGGGCCACAAATACTACATAGCCTCAAGGGGAGTAAAAATTATTGCTCTTGTTTGAAGACAGGATAGAAGTCTGTCCTCTTCATGGCAAGGATTAATGGTCTCAGGTGAGTTCAGTGTAGGTGTAACGAAACAGTAACAGCTGTAGCCTCCTGTGGCTTCAGTGACCTTCCATTTGCTGAGAGTCCTTGTTGTGGACCTGCCCCAAAGGTCAGAGACTCATATGTAAGGAAAGACACACTGATATCTCACACTTAGAAATGTGTCCTCTCCAGAAGTCTTCAGTTACCAAAATTGTTATTTTCATCACAAAGTAATGACTTTTTCCATGACAATTTTTCAGGTTGTGGTGGAATACTTCATTTAGACAATGGTACAATCAGATCCCCCCACTGGCCTCAGAATTTTCCCGAGAACGTCAGATGTTCCTGGACAGTCATTACTCACCAAAGTAAACACTTGGAACTCAGCTTTGACAACAACTTCCTCATCCCCAGCGGGGACGGACAGTGTCGGACCAGCTTTGTGAAGGTCAGTGCACTTGTATATTTAATTGGAGCCAAGCTGGTTGCAGGAACGTAAACGTTTAGACTAGAAATGACTCACTGTCTCTCAAAGGAGGAGAAGGACAATTTTGCTGCTTGGATTTCTTGAATGAAAAAGTGAGAAACCTCAACCACTAGGAGTTAAAATTTGGACCACAACACACATTGCCCTGTGACTTTCATTCACTAATACATAAGCAAAGACACTTAATTTAGGAGATTGTCTCGCCTTATTAAATTCTCATGAGCATTTACGGTTCTTCCTTTCTACAGAAACTAAAGAGAGAAGGGCAGATTTCTTTCTTCCTCTGTTTTTTTCTTTCTTTATTTATTTCTTTCTCTTTCTTTATTTCTTTCTTTCTTTATTTCTTTCTTCCTTTCTTTCTTTTTCTTTCTTTCCTCCTTCCTCCCTCCCTCTCTCTCTCTCTCTCTCTCTTTCTTTCTCATTTTCTCCTTCTTTTCTTTTTTCTTTCTTTCTAATAGACCCTCAAGGACAAAATGAATCAAAGTCACCATGACAGGCCACATTTAGAGTATCCTATAAAAATTACAGAAGGCTAGACATGCACTAGTGCCAGCCTTCACCTGAGCCTTAAGCGCCCACAAGCTGACCAGACCGTGAGGGACCCATCCATGTAAAATCATGACCGTGGGTCAGTCAGTAAGGCTCTCTTCCTCTCCAGTTGTAAATACTGCTCCTGTGGCGCTGACATCACTATTCATTGACTTATGACCGTGATAACTGTATTATAAATTTATTCCATCTGTGCTATTTTATATCTCATGTGTTCTATCGCTAAGAGGACATACACCTTTTAGGGGAAAGAACATTCACCTGGGCTCCGCATCTCTTGCATTTACCACCTGAACGTTCCTCTATGAGCCAAGTACACATCTGGGCTTTAAATTACTCAGCTGTAAAATGAAGAGACTAATTCCTACTTTAGTAGGACTGTTTCAAGCATTAGACGTAATATGATATAATAACATAAATAGTGCTCAGTACTTGGAATATAAAACCACCTAATGAGTAGAAGTGGATTGTATTGTCGATGTTGTTGTTATTTTACATGATCTCTCAAATTATGTTTTATATCTAACTGATCCATGCATGCTGTTTCAATAAAAATCCTAGACTTGTATATAATACATGTAAAACAAAACATCGTATACACTTTTCCTAATTGCTTTTTTCATGAAACAAACGAACTCTCTCAGGAATTGAGTCAACATCAAATATATAGACAAAGTAAAGTCTTTCAAGTTCTTCATTGGAAAAGTGGAATGTGAAAAGTTATTCAGTCCCGTTTCTCCTCTGGATGGAATGGGAATCCCTCTGACAGCAGGCAAGGCTGAACCACTGGCGGGTGGGATCCATCTGGAACTCTGACAAAACTCAGTGGCCTAGAAAACACACTCTTTCTCTGCTGGGCCTGAGACTCCAGTTTTTGCCAAGAGATACTGAGGTGGGTAAACAAGACAGGCAAGAGGGGCTCAGCTCCAGCAAGCAGCCCTTAACCTCAAACCTTATACAAAAATTCACTCAAAATAGGGCTTCCCTGGTGGTGCAGTTGTTGAGAGTCCGCCTGCCGATGCAGGGGACACGGGTTCGTGCCCCGGTCCGGGAAGATCCCACATGCCACGGAGTGGCTGGGCCCGTGAGCCATGGCCGCTGAGCCTGCGCGTCTGGAGCCTGTGCTCCGCAACGGGAGAGGCCACAACAGTGACAGGCCTGTGTACCGCAAAAAAAACAACAACAACAAAAAAACCTCAAAATAGACCATGAACCTAAATGTAAATATACAGGTATAAACTTTGAGGAGAAAAAGAACAGAAAATCTTTGGGACCTAGAGATAGATGAAAGGTTCTTAGACTAAACCTCCAAAGAATAATCCGTAAAAGGAAAAATTAATACATTTTACCATATCAAAATTAAAAATATGTTCCTCTGTAAAGAGATGAAAAGACAAGCTACAAACTGGGAGAAGAGATTTCCAAAGCACTTACCTGACAACAGACTACTATCTAAAGTATAGACAGAACTCTCACACCCAACAGTAAAAATAGAGTCCAATTAGAATATGGGCAAAAGATATGAACAGATATTTCACCGAAGAGGACATTCAGGTGGTGAATAAACATACGAAAAGATGTTCAACATCACTACATAGCCATGAGGAAGAATGAGACTTAAAACCACAACGATTGCCACACACCTGTCAGGCTGCCCAGAATAAAAACAGTGACCGCACCAAACCCTGCCAAGCCTGCAGCGTTGCCAGTGGGAACGTAAATGGCACGCCACTCTGAGAAACAGCTTGGCACCTTCTGGTAAAACTAAACGTGCACTTACCATAAGACCCAGCAAGTATACTCCTGGGCACTTCTCCCAGAGTACTGTAAACTGTGTCTGCACCGAAACCTGTGCACACATGTTCAGAGCAGCTTTATAGGCAGTAGACAAAGACTGGAATCAGTGCACATGTCCTTCAACAGGTGAATCGTTCAGTGAACTCCGGTACCTCCGTACCGTGGAGTACAAGTCCTCGGTAGAAATAAACTTTTGACAGGCTAACGATCTGAACAAATCACCAGAGAATTAAACCAAGTGAAAAAAGCCAATCCCCAAAGGTTACATACTCTATTGTTCCATTTACATAATAGTTTTGAAATGACAATGCTTAGAAACGGAGGACAGACTACCAGAGGTTAGCAAGATGTGAGTGTGGGCATGAGTCGTGTGTGGCTATAAAAGGGCGACTCCAGGGAACCTCGGTGTTGGACCTGCTTGGTGTCTTGAATGTGGTGGTATAAGCTTGTATGTAACCGAATACACACACACGTGCGTGAGCCTGGGGAACTGAGTAAGATGGGTGGACTGTGTCGAGTCAGCGTCCTGGTTATGATATTACATTACAGTTTTACAAGCTGTCGTTGTTGGAGGAATCTGGGAAATGGGTACAGGGGATTTCTCTGTATCTTACAACTGCGTGTGAACCTGCAGATACTCAGGAAACGTTTTTTTTAAATTGCTTGAGTGATAAAATATCACCTAAAGCCAGGCTGAATTGTACAAACCTTAAGAAACGTCAGAAAGTTTTTGACAGTTTTGTAACGTTTTGTAGGTCCAATATCATTTAAATGAGTTCTAGGTCATAGAACCAATGAAATGAGATCTTGACTGACAGGTAGTGATGAATATTTAACAAGTCTTTACCATGATTATCATTATAACACCCGTGTTCTTGAGCCACAAGGTAGAGATGTCAGATCCATAATTAATGGCTTCAGAAAAGTATAAGCCCGTGAGGAGTCTTGAAGTTCTTTGTTAAAGAACTGGAGATTCTTTCCTAGAAGTTTTAGCTCCTATCACTTCACCTCTTGAGTGATGTTTGTAGAAGTAGCATGTGCAGATCTCTCTGTAAGTCATGTTTACAGTTTAACAGAATGTGGTTAGAAAACTTCTGTATACTGTTTCCCGGGATAGTTAAAGGCAGGGGGTCAGGCGACATAAAGGGGATATTAGGGAAAATAGGGGGTGTGCACTTCTTTCCTGACCTTTTTGTTTGTTTGGTTGGTTTTTTTCGGTACGCGGGCCTCTCACTGCTGTGGCCTCTCCCGCCGCGGAGCACAGGCTCCGGACGCGCAGGCTCAGCGGCCATGGCTCACGGGCCCAGCCGCTCCATGGCATGTGGGATCTTCCCGGACCGGGGCACGAACCCATGTCCCCTGTATCAGCAGGCGGACTCTCAACCACTGCGCCACCAGGGAAGCCCCCTTGACCTTTTTTTATCTTTTGATTTGGCAGAATATCTTTGCTTTTGTTCCAGTCCCAGGCACCTCCCATATCTCATAAATGGCAAATATAATTGGACCTCAGTAAGATGATTAACAGCAGGATTCGCAGTGTTTGAGAATCAATTGAAATGATACAACTTTAAAGAGCTGATGGCGCCCTGAACTGGCGTTACCTCACACCTCTTCCCCTGCGCTGATTTGCTACTAGAAACGTTTGTAACGGCTTGGTGTGTGATTGCTTTTTTTGAGGAATAGTCCTGAGAGTGATATGTTCAGAATGAGTAACTTGATGTGAAGGGAATGTTGAACAGTTAAGTAAGACTAATCCAAACCCAATTACCTTCTTGCCTTCCCAGGCTAGATAATTCTTAGTTGGGGGTTTGGGGAGGGGCATCACAGGGCGCTCAGCAGCTCCCCTGGCTTCTGCCCACTACATGCCACGCCCACACCAAATGTGACCATTGAAAACACTGGCAGACATCACCAAATGCCCCCAGGAAGGGCAAAATTGCTCCCGGTTGAGACTCACTGGTTAAACAAGTTTAACCGTCCTTTTCCCCCAATAATGTGCATTTATCACCTAATATCAATATTTTCCTTGAGTGACTCAACACTGTAGATACCATGATCTCTTGCCTGAACTACTGCACAGACTCCTGGCTGATCTCCCAGTGTCCTCTCTTTTCCTTCTCGTCTCCGCTGTGAGCTTCAAGCCTCCTGGAGGCCCCTTGCCACGTTCAGGATGTGGCCCGGACCCCTGACCTGCCACGGGGCTTGCACTGACTGCAGCCCGCCTCACTCCTGACTCAGTTTTCGCTCTGTTTGAACTAGCCCTGCCCCTTCCTGCCCCTGGGGCTTCTTCAGGCCTCTCTTGAAGTCAGGCAAAGCCCCTCCTACACACTCAGCAGCTCCTTTCGCAGTTGGAATTTGCATTTAAACGTGATTCTGTGATTAATATCCTTCCCTAGGTTGGTCTAGGATTGGTTTGATCAAAGTTGGAATTTTGATCCTCACAATCTATTCCCCAGCAACTATTTCTCAAATGAGCATATCATCATTTGCTTCTTGTAAAGTGGCCAGGGTCTACCTGGGAGTTGGTGACGCAGTCTTTAGTGAATTGCAGAGAGACTGAATCTCATCCTTTCTTCAAAATGAACCTTAAAATTCAACAGTGCCAGGAAGTCTTCCATGATTTATCCCAAGTCATGCCAATTACATGTAGACCTGGAATTCATATCCACTTTCTTCCCATGGGCTTCGTGCTTGGTAAATCTTCTCTACTTGCAACCCACACTTTGCCAGCCATCCAGGACAAATGGTAAACCCCACAGTAGCACACATGCTGCTCTGTTTCCCCCGGCATGTAGCAAGTTGAGCTAGATCAGGTCAACTAGGAAACAGCAAGAGGAAACTGGGTAGTGATTAAACTGGGTAGTGATTGAGGGTTGTTTTTTTTTTTAAAATCACTGCCTAGATACACAAAAATGAACAGTCTCCTTGCAAGAGTCACGAACGGGCTATACTATAAAAAAGCAGCCTAAAGAAATGGTTCTCAAAAGAAAATATTGCAGATTTGTGTGTTTTATTTACTATTACGTTTAGTCTATATACACCTGAGTGCTATTATTTTCCAGCCTGAGCACAAATTAAACATTGACGAGGGAAAACCTGGAGCGCTAAGTCATGTTTCTGGCTTTGCCAGGTGTGGGCAGGCACTCAGGAGGCCGACCAGGCCCTGTTAGCCTCGAGCTGCGGGAGCGTGGCCCCGGGTCCCATCATCACGCCCAGAAACGCCTTCACTGCTGTGTTCCAGTCGCAGGAGGTCCCAGCTCAGGGCTTCTCTGCATCCTTCGTTAGCCGTAAGTAGCGCCGAAAACCAAACCCAGGGGCCCTTGGAAGGGCGTGGCTGCCACAGGCAGGCTTGGGGAGAAGGGGTCTGCTCCAGGGTTGGCTGGTCTGGAGGTCCATGGGGAAAGTCTGGGTGGGCCACCTAATCCTGAGTGCACCCTTCCTTCCAAATCAGCAAGAATGGAACTGAATCCAACCATAGGTCAGTAGAGAAATGATGTAGAAGGCCTGAGTGCCCGTCGCTAATGTCTGAAATTAACCCTAAAATCTGCATGGGGCAGGAATTGGGCAGAAGCCCAGGAGGCCGTAATTAGTAGACCATCAGCAGGCCGGCCCTGAAGCGCATTGCCTGCCTGCATGGAACTCACCTGGGGCTGTAAAAACACGGTCTTCCCCCCAGGCCTGTCGGAATGCAGGACTTGCACGTGTGAGCTCTCACCCAGGGGATTCTCACGCTCAGTCAACCTTGGGGGCGCTTTCTTCGGCTTTTCCCCTTCCTTCTCTGACGACTACTCACCAGGTAGAAGAGTGGGACGTGTAGTTTTCAAGTCTGAGACACAGTGGTGTGTGTGCTTGTTGGCTGAATTAAATCAAGTAGCACCTATTTGCAAGCCACTGTTTAGGGAAAAGTTTGACGAAAGGAATCAGAGGAAATAATGCAGTGAACAGGTATTTCGGACATGAATAAGAGGGTGGTGTAAAGGCAGTAACAAAAGACCACCGCAGACCTAATTTTAGGTCTTCACTTGGTTCGTTGTGTCTGTGTATGTGTGTGTTTTAATATCAGTTTAAAAGGATACTGATATTTTGTATCGATGTGATAGATAGGGAGTGTGTGGATTAACTAGTTAGTGGTCAGATAAAACAGATGTCATTTTAGTGGTAAAAAGGTAGTTCTCTTCATTTCTGACACCTGGGAATCATGTGAGACTTGAGTTGGGATTAGTAAATTCAACCATTTTTATGAAGCAGGTATTATTTTTATAGCCATATTACAATGGTAATGAAAAGAACATATTTTTCTATAATATAATAAGATATTTTAAAACTGTTAAGCGTATTGACCTGGTACAGATCACTTTTCATTAGTTTTCTTTCTTTAGCTACATGAATCCTCTTCAATCTTTGCTAAGTTATTCTTCCTTTAATATCTTAAAATTAAGTGATTTGCAATGGATTTGTGGTAAAATTTCTACTTAGCCCAAAACTCTGCATCATTTTTCTAAAAACTGTATAATATTCTGATTTTGCATATTTATTTTTAAATCAGAGCTCCATTCTTTTAGTTATTGTTGCTTCCATTTGGAGTAGCTCAGAGAATATGTTTCTAGAGAGCTTAGGAAAGTTGAGGCTTTCCCTCACTGATAAAGAGAGATTTGTCTGGGAGAACAAATTTTCTAATAATGGCTTTTTCTTCCCACTTAGGATGTGGAAGGAACTTCACTAATCCTTCAGGTTACATTGTTTCTCCAAACTACCCAAAGCAATATGACAACAACATGAACTGCACCTACATCATAGAGGCCAGTCCTCTGTCCCTGGTCCTCTTGACTTTCGTGTCTTTCCATCTGGAAGGTAAGTTTATTCTTATCTAAATTACAACTGGTTCTTAATAAATGAATGAGTGATAGAGAAGCAGAGGCAGAGATTGTCTAAAATCACCATTTGAGGAAAATATTAAAAATGTTGCAGAGTGGAGTTGATGCAAACTTGATTAAAACTCCATCCAATATTTTAAGAACACAAGTATCATCCTACACATTCCATCCAGAGGTTAAAAAATAATGCAAGAGCTTTAAGAACATGAGCATCACGTAAACGGCCTAAAGAAAATAAGTCTGAAATCTATTACATGTTAATCATAGTTTCTAATTTATTCATTTGCGTTTATTCTACACATGTACAGGTGCCTTCACACAGTCTCACACACACACACACTATAAACCAGCAAGAGAAACTTCCTTCTGAGTCACAGTAGGTGCTTCGTAAATGTTGAATGAATGAATTAATAAAATTAATAAATATTTGTGTTCTACTTTCATTAACTCTGACTGTGGGATACTCTCTCATCTTCTTTTTCATTTTCATCTTCATCAGTACCACAGGGACTGGGAAATCCCTAACCACAGTGCCCCTCTGGGTTCATTCCCTGCCTGTTGGCGAAGGGGACAGTGGAGCTGCTGGTCTGGGCTGGGTTCTGACTACACTGGACACGGCTCGATGTTTACCCAGGCGGTATCATACGGCAGAGAAAAGTTCCCTTCAAGTGGATGGACATCTCCAACCACTCAGTCATTTTAATATTTTTCACGAATTCACTTTTCATTTCTAAATTACAATTAACCTGTACGTTTGCCAAGCTTCGTCTGCCCAACCAAAATTTCTTTCTATTTGGGTTGGTCTCCCATGGCGGTGAAAAGTTAAACTTAGCAAAGTGTTCTGCAGTATTCAGCATCCAGGAAATTTATGTTTCATAAAAATAAAAATGACACATCCGTTCTCATAGGGTGATGAATTATACAAAGGCTCTCCCTGGGAGCACTTTCTGGGACCTCCTTTTCCTACATCTCTACATACTGTAGGTTTTGGAATGTGTTTGCTGGAAAATGCCAGGTACGGACTGATGTTTGTCACTGTACGAATGCACTATGAGGTCAAGTATAATCTTCTCAGCATTCGCTAACACAAACTTCCAGCAATATAAGAAGATGTTCATGATTTATAAAGTATTAAGGGAAGGTAAAACAGTTTATATAAGAGATCCTATTTTTTTATTTAAAATAAACTGGGTGAGTAAAATCTGTAAGACTATTAACTGGTACTTAAAGACTTGTTAAGTCTTTTTCCCTTTTTCAGATTCTTTTCCCTTTTAGGTTGTTACAAAATATTGAGTATAGTTCCCTGTGCTATATGGTAGGCCCTGTTGGTTACCTGTTTTATATACAGTAGTGTGTATATGTTACTCCCAAACTCCTAATTTATCCCTCCCCCCACTTTTCCCTTTTGGTAACCCTAAGTTTGTTTTCTCTGTCTCTGAGTCTGTTTCTGTTTTGTAAATAAGTTCATTTGTGTTAATTTTTAGATTCCACGTATTAGTGCTGTCGTATGATATTTGTCTTGCTCTGTCTGACTTGCTTCATTTAGTATGATAGTCTCTAGGTCCATCCATATTGCTGCAAATGGCATTATTTCATTCTTTCTTTATGGCTGAGTAATATTCCAGTGTGTGTGTGTGTCTGTGTGTGTCTGTATATCTCACATCTTCTTTACCCATTCATCTGTCAATGGACATATAGGGTGTTTCCATGTCTTGATTGTTGTAAATAGTGCTGCAATGAACATTGGGGTGCATGTATCTTTTCAAATTATAGTTTTCTCCAGGAACTATAGGCCCAGGAGTGGGATCCGTGGGTCATATGGTGGTTCTATTTTTAGTTTTTTAAGGAACCGCCATACTGTTCTCCATAGTGGCTGCACCAATTTACATTTCCACCCACAGTGTAGGAGGGTTCCCTGTTCTCGACACCCTCTCAAACATTATTATTTGTAGACTTTTTGATGATGGCCATTCTGACCAATGTGAGGTGATACCTCATGGTGGTTTTGAATCACATTTCTCTAATAATTATCGATGTTGAGCATTTTTTCAAGTGCCTGTTGGCCATTTGTATGTCTTCATTGGGGAAATCTCTGTTTAGATCTTCTTCCCATTTTTTGATTGGGGTGTTTGTTTTTTGATACTGAGTGAAAAAGTTATCTTAGTAACGCGAAAACATGTGGTTTGGATTGTGCATCTATATGTGCATTTGTCCTCACTACATTACATAAACACAAGAATATCATTTGCCAATATTATTTAGACTGAAAAAGGAGATGCTGGTAAATGTACTATGTAATATAGCCACAGAAACCACTGCCTATACCAAGGGTACATGTATTATTAGAAGGGGACCTATACTGACACCGCACAGTAGCTCCCTGAGTTTAGTTGACAGGTGGGGTAAAGGGGCGAGCATACTCTAGACTACCTGACCTGGGGTGGGGTAGGGCAGGCGCGGTATTTTAGGACCGGTCTCAATTCCAGATTGGCCACTTACTAGTCACATGACTTTATACAAATTACTTAATCTTTCTGGTAATCACTATAATTTTTACAAAAATATTGATATAAAATAGTAGCTGTGAAAGTCAGATCATGCCCATAGAAACATACCTTGTGAACCATTGTTTTGTTATTTTTGCTGCCACCGGTCGGGATCTCCAGACATGCCCTTTAACACAAGTCGGCTGCGAACAGATATTTGGTTTTGCCAGATTAAGTGATTTCTTTTTTTTTTTTTTTTTTTGCGGTAAGTGGGCCTCTCACTGCTGTGGCCTCTCCCGTTGCGGAGCACAGGCTCCAGACGCGCAGGCTCAGCGCCATGGCTCACAGGCCCAGCCACTCCGCGGCATGTGGGATCTTCCCGGACCGGGGCACGAACCCGCCTCCCCTGCATCGGCAGGCGGACTCTCAACCACTGCGCCACCAGGGGAGCCCTTAAGTGATTTCTTTTTACTAATGAATTTGCTCGTTCTCACCCAGTTGAAGAGACTGATCTTTTTATAAGATAATATCCTTATGATAATATCTTGTGAAATTTCCAGTGTTACATGTACTGGAAATTACATGTACTCAGCGTTTTCAAACTGCTAAGTGAGTATTTTCTGGCTTAGAGTAAATGAATCATGATGATTTCCTAAAAAGGGCAACATTAATCAGATTTATTTTGTGGTTAGATTCTTATCACTAATCATATCAGTGCCGACGTTCATGGAATACCATCAGCAAGTTAGAGATCCACTAGCTACAGTAAAAATCACCTTCCACCCCTTAAGTGAGCCTGAGGAATTCCTGTGCAGTGTACTGTGATGAAACCGAGTGAGAGTAGCTCTCAAGAAAAATCACAGCCTGTCTGCAGGAGCGTTGGTCTTCCTAGCTGCCAGAGGCCATAGACCTCTTTCTGAGAGATTCTGTCCAAATGACTAAGTATTTCTGAGCCCAAGCGGCCAGCAGACCCTGCATTGACCTGGGTGGAGATGAAAGTTCTGGATTTGCTTTTTGTGATGGGCCATTGGCACAAAAGGTGGATTTATCAAGAAGAAGATGGACTGATCCAGGCTACAGAATACTAGAGGGAAACACACTTGTCCATACACTGTGTTTACTAAGCACTGACAACGGGTTAGGAAAGTTTTTACTATTCAGGCTAGTTTATTGGTTATTGACCTACACACTGGTGCTCTTCCTGCAGGGAAGTTACAAATGTTCAGTGACCTACTTTCCACTAAATACGTTGCTCTGAAATTATGTTATGGTATTTTATGTTGGCCTAAGTTTCTCTTTCTCCTTATTATTAATTTCCAGTGCTAGTCATTCTATGAAATACAGACGTATGTTTCCTATATAATCCCTACTGAACTATAAAAATTTCAGGGAAATCAAAAGTCATAGAAGGAACTTCCATTTGAGCGTCTACAAGACTTTTTAAAGTTACCTCAAGACTAAAATGGCTCTTGGTATTCTTAACAGCGTCTTCCAAAGTTGTGAAATAAAATAGAGATTTGACAAATTCAAAATGGTACTTTGGTCAAAAACAAAATGGCAAAAATAGACAAAATATAAGGAGAAAGCATGAGGGAGAAACCATCACTGTCTCCAAAGTACTTATTCTGGAATCAGATGTCATCAAATAAATACTCATTTTATTTTCCCCAATATTGAACAATCTAAAAGTATATGTTTCTGTTTTCATTATTCATGTGGCCAAGTAGATGCCTCCAAGTTACTGGGAGGATTATAGGTCTTTTTTTTTTTTTTTTTTTTTTACTTTATAGATAAAGAAAACACTTAACAGATGAGGTAACCTAAGACAAGCCAGTGCCTTCTGTGCCTTGATTTTGCTATCATTAAAATTGGGTAATGGGGCTTCCCTGGTGGCACAGGGATTAAGCATCCGCCTGCCAATGCAGGCGACACGGGTTCGAGCCCTGGTCCGGGAAGATCTCACATGCCGCGGAGCAACTAAGCCCGTGTGCCACAACTACTGATCTGTGCTGTAGGGCCTGTGTGCTGCAGCTACTGAGCCTGCGTACCACAACTACTGAGCCCGTGCACCTAGAGCCCGTGCTCCGCAACGAGAGAAGCCACCGCAATGAGAAGTCCACGCACCGCAACGAAGAGTAGCCCCCGCTCACTGCAACTAGAGCAAGCCCGCGCCCAGCAACAAAAACCCAATACAGCCAAAAATAAATTAATTAATTAAATAAATTTATTTTTAAAAATTGGGTAATAACATTGATTCCCCCTGGTGATAATGAGGGGTTTAGAATTCTTAACTAAAAAATCCTACATCTAGGCAAATTCTAAACTCAGTTTTTCTCAGATCCAGAGTATCTCTTGATAAGAACTGGATAGAGAGTAGTCCCTTGGCACAGAAAATGGGCAAGAACCAATGCAAATGCATTTTGTTTACTGTCCTCTAGAGATGGCCTCAAAGGCCCCGAGAGGAATAGGGCTAGATTTCCAGAGCAGCTGCGTGGCAAGTCCTACGTAATATTTGCCTGAATTCTCCTTCGTTAACTTAGAAGTCCTGGTTTACAGGGTATGCCTGATATAAAGCTAAACAGAAAAAAGGAAGAAAATTTAGTTTTAGATTTTTTTTCCTTTTGCCCTTTTTTCCCACCAAGAAACATGATAACTGAGTTTTGGCGGTCTTAGTTCACATTTCCTCTCTATTTTATCTGTTTTTTTTTTTTTTTTTAAGTGGCATCATGCAGCTACTTACCATTTCTTTTCTTTACTTCCTCAGTTGTTTCTCAAGAAATCAGAAGGTAGGCCCATTTTGCAATCCATTATTTTAGAAAGCACTGGGCAAGGGTTCTTTTGAAATAGTTCTTATTGATATTTTATTCAAATTGGCCAAAAGCCCCAGAGGAGACGATTTAGTTATGTGAGATTCCTTGCTTGCCTGTGTTATAATACAAGACCTTGGCTTTCACACTCTGCGGAGCTTAGTTCTGTACGAGCACCTGCTTCTCCCTCTCAGGGAATCATCCTCTACTGGGGAGTCCAGTCTCCAGGCTACTCAGAGCTGCCCCCCAATTCACATCCCTCTCCCTAGAACCCTTTGCTATTTTACTGAAAGGACTTTATCGTATCTGCAATATTAAAATATTTCAACCAAAAGGATTTCCCACTATTTCTAGTCCTCTGGCATCTTTGCCTCTCCATCTATGGCTCTGAAGGAAAAGTGCAGTCGGAATCTAAATTCCACAAGTTTACATTATTTGCTGAATTGCTCATCCTTGGCTTCCCTTTCAATTCTCTCCAAGTTCTTGGAATCATGATGAAACCCAGAATCGAACATTGCTCTCTGTAATGAAGATATGTGAATAATGTGATAAAAATTATTTTTCACTATGTTGGATACAACCTTACCCATTGAAAATAATAAATGTGTCTTACAGTTTTTCAGAAGGATGGAAAATAGTCATAAAAACAAATCATGGAGGATTATTTTACACCTCTGAGATTTCAACAGTAAATATTCATCAAATCAGTTACTGAAGATAGGATTAAGAATGACTGTAGCCACTTGTCCCATGACGTCCGTGGAGAAAGTATCATTCAATTTCAGGGTGCCGCTCTTCCTGATGAGTTCTCACGTGTCTGATTGAATGCTACCTCCCGGCCATAAACTCAGCTATGATACACATCTTGCTTCTTGAAGAACTTTTTTTAAACCTTGACTAGGTTCTTTTCTCTCCCTAGAAGACAATCATCCTAGTTGCATTTAATTATATTCTACTTGAGAATTTCGTGTATATTTTGATTGCAATATAAGATATCACAATTGGTTCCCCTATGATTATGGAAAAGTGTTTACTATCATTATTTTCTTACGCCTGTGATTTTGTCACCAAGTGTCTTCTCACTGAAGAATCAGACTGATATCTTTGATCTAATGCAGTGAGGTGATGTGTACAGCTTGAGAAAAAGATGTATGTGTGTGAATTATTTGATGCCTGCTGACATATTTATATCTCATTTTCTTGTGCATTACCTTGTTTATGCTAATCCTTGATATGTTCTTAGACTTTAGGTAACTTCACCAATTCTGATATTATGTAATGTTTGATTTCTTATGGATAACATTTGGAAGAGCATCCCACCTTAAAGAAATTACTACTGGAAATGACACGAGAATGTTTTAATCATTAAGCAACTTGCCAAATATCACAACTTTCATGATATATTGAGTCAGGCTTTGAAAATGAGCAGATTGTCTTGAACGGTTTGCTTAGTTACCTGATAATATATTGCCGTCTACAAAAAAATTTAAATACCCTCTCAGCTTCCTCTGCTTCTCCTTATTGTCGATACAGACCTTTCATAAACAACTAGTGCATTTTGGCTATGTCTCAGTATAGATGTACAACTGCTATTTCACGACTGATTTTTCTGCAATTAAATTAGTTCCTTTAATTTTTTTGAAACATTAGCAAGTATATGACATACTTTACCTTACGTTTCACAGCCTTTCCATAATTTTCTAAGACAACCACCACTGTGATAGTCTATATCATCAAAGAGTTAAAAAACGAACTCTTTAGTACTTAAAGGATAGCTGCATAGCAGGTCATTCGACCAAAGTAGAACTGAGGTTTTAATCTAGCATCAGCAATATTTCCTTTCATTCTGTGATTTTGCTTTTACAACTTAATGTATTGTTGCTGGCTAAAGATATTTTTATAGCTAATTCATACTATTTTTTGATTCTCACGTTCACCTCCTCTGAATGTTTTAAATTCCAACGGAGCTCTTGGAACAAGAAAAATTCTAAGGCTATAATTAAGGTACACAATTTGGCAGTATTCAAACTGTGAATCTGAGTTTAATGTATTTCTTTTTTGTCCTGTTTTTCCAACATCGTATTGTTTCTTATTACATGGTAAGGTCATTAAAGTGAAGTCTTTAACATTTTTGACTTGTAGATTTATTCCCAATTAGAAGCATTTCTATTCCAGGATTTTCAAAATGAAGGAATCCTTTGGGCTTACTTTAATAAACATATCTTGAATTGATACCTCAAAATTTCTTCAGTTGTATAAAAACATAGCTAAAATGCCGAAAGTGTTCCTAAAATGACTTAAAATTTAAATTGCGTAGATATTTTCTGATAAAAAATATCAATTTTCTTTAAGATAATACAATTAAAAGAGGAGGGGGCTTTTAATGTACAAATATATTAAAAATGCACACATCAGGATTCTTTCAGTTAAAAGCAGTAGATTATCTTCAAGTCTGCTTAGAGGTAGAGTTTATAGAAAGGATACTGGGTTATCCCATCTCGTCAAAGGAAGGTTTAAAAATAAGAAGGGGACTAATAGGCTTCCAGAACATGAATCCTTCAAAAGGTACTGTCTTTCCCCCTCTCTTTCTGCACGACAGCTTCATTTCCTCCTGTTACAGCCTGGCTTCCTAGCGCAGTCAGGAGACCGCTGCTGCTCATTTCCAAGTTGAACATATTTGGCTCCCACTGTTGACTCCTTCTTAGTCAGTTACAGTTTGAACACATCTGATCGGCCTAGATGGAGTCTGAGATCCTACCTTGGAGTAGTCAGTCAATCTATCAACAGTGCTCAGGACGGTGGGGTCCCATAAAGAATAATTGCAACCATGATTATGATTAGGATAATCCTTACTATATCAATTAGGAATTTTTATGGCACTATTAACAGGAAACTTAATTCAACCTGGTTTAAACATAAAAGGGCAATTTATTGGCTTTCCTTCTAGACAACCTCAAAGTTGGTGGTCCCTCATATCCGCTTAATCTAGCATTTTCATTTTGTCATCAAACGTTTTACTTTTTCTGTTCTCACTGTGTGCTACTCCAGTGTGAGTCTCACCCTAAAGCTGGCTTCTGTCTTGGCTGTAGGGTAGCTGCCCTCACAGTGGGCTTGCATATCCCTCATGCATGTCTAGGAAGAGAGAGGATGTCTATCCAGTGGCATGCTGGAGTTGGCTTGTACCATCTTGCAAGAGTCAGTCATGCTCCTCTGGTCCAAATTCTGCATCTAATGACCTCGCATTGGTAACTTGACATTGGCTATAGTGGGAGTATTTCTACCACAGAGATTGGAAAATGCTACAAATGAGGGTGTGCCTCTTTCCCTCGGAGAGCTGGTTGTTCTATTTACCAGCACACTACTGTCTATTCCAGATTCCAAACAGTTTACCTGAAATTTACTCTAAATGTATTGGCCTAGGTCACATGCCCACCCTTGAACCAAGATCTATGGCCAGGGGATTTGAAATTATAAAGTAAATGTATACCATAGTTTCTTTAATTTATAAGAATGTTCTAACAGCAAACAGGCAGTCTGATTGTAAAGTCCATTATGTCATAGTATGTGCTTGTATAAGAGATTGTAACGTAGTTTTGGGCAGTTCCGATGGGGAATTTTAAGTAGGTAAAGTGTGTGTGTGTGTGTGTGTGTGTGTGTGTGTGTGTGTGTGTGTAGGTGTTAGGTACATGTTCAAGTTATCATCTAGATGAGATAAAAGTGTTTTCCTTTGTTTTTGTAAATGAGAACATGAAAAATATTCTATATCATTAGCCATCAGAACAATAAATTAAAGATCACAATGAGGTACCATTTCACACACAACAGAATGGCTAAAATGAAAAAGACTGACAATATCGAATGTTGGCAAGCATGCAGAGCAACTGGAAGTTTCATACATTCCTCATGAGAATAGGTACTGATATAACCACTTGGAAGAATTTGACTGGCAGTTTCTTATAGAATTAAATACATACCTTATTTATGACCCAGCAATTCTACTCCCAGGTACCCAAGAGAAATAAAAATTTACAACCATTCTAGTATCTAGAATAGAAAAGAACTCTTAGAACAGAACATTAAGAAACATATATCCCAGTTTAAAAATAGCAAAGGAGGGAATTCCCTGGTGGTCCAGTGGTTAGGACTCCTCGCTTTCACTGCCGAGGGTCTGGATTCAGTCCCTTGTTGGGGAACTAAGATTGAGCAAGCCACACAGTGTGGCCTAACTAAATATTTTTAAAATGGCAAAGGATCTGAACAGATATTTCTTCCAAGATATACAAACGGCCAATAAGCACATGAAAAGATGCTCAACACCGTTACTCATAGAGACATGCAAATCAAAACCACAATGTACTACCATTTCATACTCAATAGTGTGGCTAAGCTAGACAATAACAAGTGTTGGTGAGGAGGTGGGAAATTAGAACTCTCATGCTGGTTCTAATTGCTGTTGTGGTGGCAGGATGGTGCAGCCTCTTTGGAAAACAGACTGATAGGTCCTCAAAACATTAAACATAGGGTTACTCTATGAGTCTGCAATTCTGCTCCTACTTATTTACCCAAGAGATTGAAAACACGTATCCACACAAAACCTTGTACATGAATATCTGTTGCAGTGTTATTTATAATAGCCAAAAGGTAGAAGCAAAACTCATGTCCATCAACTACAAAATGGATAAACAAAAATGTGGTCTCTCCATACAATGGAATACTATTGAGCTTGGAAGGAATGAAGTACTGACACATGCTACAACATGGATGACCCTCAAAAACATCGTGTTAAGTAAAAGCAGCCAGTCACAAAGGGCTGAATATTATATATTTTATATATATATATATATATATATATATATATATATATATATGTGATTCTGTTTATGTGAGATGTCCAGAGTAGACAAATCCACAAAGACTGAAAGTAGGTTAGTGGTTGCCTAGGATTGGGAGAACAGTAAAGGGGGAGGATGGGGCGTGACTGTGAATGGGTACAAGGTTTCTTTACGTGGGGATGAAAATGTAGAAATGGGGGAAATGTCAGATACCTAAAGTTCTGTGGAACTGTGAATTGGTAACACTTTTCCAAAGGACTGTTTGATAAATCTGAAAAAGAATTTTACCTTAGTACCAGTAACTCAACTTCTAAACATTTATTCTGATGAAATAATGAGAAACTTCTGCAAATATTTATATATAAAAATGTTTGTTTCAACAGTATTTTTATCACAAAAGCTAGAAAAGGTAGAATTATTAAGCTGTAGGGGATGAATTGAACATAGCATGGCACATCTATATATTAGAGTTCGATAGATGCATTAAATTCAGTGTTTTAAAAGATATTTAATCATATTAAATGCATGATGTTATGTTATTTCCTGTTAATAAAAATTAGGTTACAAAAGATCCTACGCAGGATGATTCCAATCAATGTTTTTGTTTTGTTTTGTTTTGGCTACGTTGGGTCTTCATTGCTGCGTGCAGGCTTCCTCTAGTTGTGGCGCGCGGGGGCTACTCTTCGTTGCGGTGCGCGGGCTTCTCATTGCGGTCGCTTCTCTTGTTGCAGAGCACAGGCCCTAGAGCACGCAGGTTTCAGTAGTTGTGGCTTGGGGGCTCTAGAACGCAGGCTCAGTAGTTGTGGGACACGGGCTTAGTTGCTTGGCTCATGTGGGATCTTCCCAGACCAAGGATCGAACCTGTGTCTCCTGCATTGGCAGGCGGATTCTTAACCACTGTGCCACCAGAGAAGTCTCCAATTAATTTTTTAACTATATGATTCACCCATAAAAATGATTGGATACATTGTAGTAATAAAAGTCTTCTTAACTATATTTAAAATAGATAACCAACAAAGACCTACTGTATAGCACAGGAAACTCTGCTCAGTATTCTGTAATAACCTATATGGGAAAAGAATCTGAAAGAGAATAGATATATGAATCACTTTGCTGTACACCTGAAACTAACACAATATTGTAAATCAAAAAAAAAAAAAAACCCAAAATATGCAAATAGAAAACATCCCATCACCAAAAATAAAGTTTTTTAAATTTTTTGTTTTTCTGTTTTGTATTTCTCTTTAGAATGGGTTGGAGTATATATGTTTTATAATTAGAAAACAAAACAATGATATATATTTTACAATCACTAAACTCTTAAGCTAATATTGTTTGTGTGAACATTTGTAACATTTGTTTAATTAACGTTGAGATTCTAATGACGTCTCCGTGGTAGGAGTCCTTTATCTGTGGGTAAGCGTCACTGTTAAATGCAAGGTTTCTCACTAGCAGCACGTTGGCGTTCTGGGCTGGGTCATTCTTGTTGTGGTGGAGGGCAGGGGGCCTGGGGCAGCCCTGAGCATTATAGCACGTTTAGCTGCATCCCTGGCCTCTGCCCACTCCGTGTCAGTGGCACACCCCAGCATGACAGCAAAACAATGTCTTCAGGTACTGCCAAATGTCCCTGGGAGGCAGAATTGTCCCCAGTTTATAATCACTGAATTAAAGGAGTCATTTTATAGGGAAGAAAATTCTGTATTGTTTCAAAGTAGGATTCAACTGTTGTGAAGTTCTCCCTGTTTCCTCACCCCTGTGCTTGTTTTGTAACTAGGGTGAGGGTCGTTCCTCAGGAAACCAAATTGCGTGAATCGTCCTCACATTTTCGTGTAATCATTTATGTTGCTTCTGATTATTACTTATGTTGCTTCTGGTTGTTCCGTGCCCTGTTCAGCTCGCTCCACTGTAACGGGAAGCTGTGTCAACGACGGCGTGCACATAGTCAGGGGTTACAGCTTATCTTCCACGCCTCTGGCGACGCTGTGTGGGGATGAGAGCCTGTCCCCTGTCACCACCTCTGGTCCCATGCTGCTTAACTTCTACTCAAATGCACATACCACGGACTTGGGATTCAAGTTTTCCTATAGGATAACCCGTGAGTAGCCATAATGATGTAGTTTGGAATTTTCTTTTTCCCTCGAGCAATTTCCATAAGGAGATTTAATTGTATTCACACATCACCAAGTTGAAGACTCAGAGACCTTAAGGGAGAAAATTATTAATTAGGTGCATGGTCATAAAAAAAAAAAGGGAGGCCCTTTTTCATGAACTTTGGCAGAACTACTCTTTGAAAATCAAATGGAAGATTGAGGTTTTTATTTTTATTTTTATTTTTTATTTTTTATTTTTTGTGGTACGTGGGCCTCTCACTGTGTGGCCTCTTCCGTTGCGGAGCACAGGCTCTGGACGCGCAGGCTCAGCGGCCATGGCTCACGGGCCCAGCCGCTCTGCGGCATGTGGGATCTTCCCGGACCGGGGCACGAACCCGTGTCCCCTGCATCGGCAGGCGGACTCTCAACCACTGCGCCACCAGGGAAGCCCTGAGATTTATTTTTGATAATTTAAGTTAGAACGAACTGCTACCTTCAGTTGTTCGTACATTGCGTAAAGTGACTTTTTGGCCTGGACTGTCCAGGTGCCTATTTCATTTTCCCAAGTCACTCTGTTGAAAACCAATCCTTTATACATTTAGAAAAAATGTAAGAGAATATCTTTATGATGTTCTGGTAGGAAAGAATTTTTTAGCAATATGCAAAAAGCACAAGTCGTAAAAGAAAAGATGGATGTATTCAACTACATGATAATTTGCAGCCTCTCTGTATCAAAATCAGGGTGAGACAAGCCGCCGAATGGACAAAGACCTTTGTAGCTACCGACATCGTTTCATTTTTTGTAGACAGTTTGATCCATGTTTGTTTGAAAATCATAAGATTCTATTTCCCTACTTTGAATGGTCTTTTCCTCTCCTGCAATAAACTTGGCTGGTTTGCTGACAGCATTTTTTTTTCACATCATCCCAACTTCAGTAACACGGGCAAAAAAAGATCCTGCAAAATGTTTGTTCGATCTTTACTTGACATAACCCATTGCTAAAGGTAGAAAGTCAAATTGTTTTCTTTCAAATAAATTATTGTTCCCATCCCCAGAAGAGCCTGAAAATGTTTATTGACTCATGAAACAGGCCTTCGTGGTTTGTGGACGTTAACTGCCCCCGAGGCCTGGCCCCGTTTGTAACGCATGATTCTGTGTGGCCCAGGGATTCTGTTAGCACAGACAGAACATTCCTTCCCCCAGTTGTCTGTTGGATAAAGAGAAGGGGTGACTTGTTTTATTCTTTTGGTACAACTAGTGTTATGGAGAGTTTCCTCCCCACTTTATATTATTTTACTCTTTAATCCCTCATTTTCCTAAAACACTGTATACAAGGGTCCACATTATCTACTATGAGAGTCTCTTTTAAAGAGGGTTGATATCGAAATTTCAACTCCTGACAATGTACAAACTTGGGACTTATTTTAGGCATTGACAAGCTTTCAGAGACCACATTATTGTGAACAAGATGAAATAGAATAATGGCTACGCAAATCTAACATTTAATTCACTGCAGATGTACCCAGGGGCCTGAGCACAGGAATGATTGTGGGCATAGAGAGAATAGCTTTCCCTGCAATGTGGGCTCAATTGAGACAAAATAAACAAACAGACAAATAAAAAATTACCTTAATAACCTTAAATGGCAGCCACTATCTGGTTGTCATTTCTAAGATATGTAAATGGAATATGTCCATTGATAGTATGTAAACCATGAAAATATCATCAAAATACACTCACGTTACTATAATTTTAGAATCATAAAGTAAAATAAATATAAACCTTTCTCACTGCTGTGAGAATAGGGCACTTTCCATCATTGCACGGCACAAAGTAATCCTCCTGATATGCAAAGCCAAGCGAAAAAATAAAAATTCTCTATTTTGTATAATGGGATTTCATTCTCTTTTTACGGCTGTTGTTTTATTGACTAGTCGTAGTGACTAAGGGCTGTGGGCTGTTGATTGCTGGACTCGGGGTGGGCCTACCTTCCTCATGCTTGTTGAGGATTGGTAATAAAACTTGGTCAAGTATGGCCCTTACCAGTCTCACGACCAAATAGAAATACGCGAGACTCAAGAGCTATGCATTTGAGCCCACAGAGGGGACTAACCTCCATTATTTCAAAAGTGATTTCTAAAATTTCACCTTACGGTCGTCTATCATGGACACAGGAGACTCCAATCCATATTATTTAAGATCTTTAGATCACAGCCCTTCCTGGGTTCATAAGCCCACAATGTGCCTTGGATTCTGCTCACCTTTTCTAAACTTCCAGCAATCACTGTTGTCCCCCTGAATCTGTCACTGCTTTATAGAGAAAGGACAGTTATATTCCAACATGGGAAACGTTTTTTCTCATCATTTTCACTGTGGCCATTATTTTCGCTCAGACTTATTCCATTCCAAGAGGTGCCTTGAAACATTCTTCCCTGCTTCTACCCCTTACTGTCTTTTCCCTCTACCTCGGTGGAAAAATCTGAAGCATTTGTAAGCACAGTAAAGAGAGGTTTACATTGCTTTAAGACAAAGAATTATCATCTCTCTTGGGGAGAAAGGTACCATAGTAAAGAATGTCTGGAAATGACTTTCCTCTGCCATGAGTCATAACCATTCTCTGCCTGTTCCCCACCTTCTGTTGCAGCCTGTGGTGGTGTGTTCAACCTCTCCACCGGGGTCATCAAGAGCCCTTTCTATTCCTACTCTGCGTACCCTAACAACATGCACTGTTTGTACACCATCACCGTCAGGGACGACAGAGTAATCCAGCTCAAGTACGTAAGACCCATTTACCTTCTTAAGAAAATCCTCCCAGCTCTGTTTACAGAAAAGATGTTCATTTAATGATGCAGAGCACTGATTCCCATCAGAGGCACGTACAGGAATCCGGAGGAAGGGGAAGTAAGCATGTGGTGTGATCCTGTTCGCCTGGGAAGTGGGCCCCCTACCCTCCACGCAAGTCAGTGGTCATTCAGGGGAAAAACAGGCACTCACTCCACCGGTTCAAACAATTGTTGTAGTTTTCCGACAGTTTTAGAGTAGCTTCATATACTGGGGTGTAAAGTTATAAGCCTATCTTTAAATCAAAGGGCAGGGGGAGGGCAAGAGAAAGCAGTTTCCGTTTGGGGGGCACGTATTATACACAAAGAACTTCAATGAACACTCCCACCATCCTCTTATTTAGTTCTTGAAACAGTCAGATGAGGTATGTATTACTAATCTCACTCTACCGATGAGAAAACTGAGGCTCAGAAGTGTCACATAACTTCCCCAGAGTGATATTGTATTAAATGAAGAGTCAAAATCAGAATCCGGATCAGACTGATCTCCTCCCCAAACCAGGTCCTTCATATTCCCTATGCTCTCTCTCCAAGGGTGAATTTTCTAAGTACTTAAGAAATTCCTTTTTATTCCCATATCAGAACACCTCTAAACTGGTGCTCTATGAGATATCTTATATCATCAGGAAAATTCTCCCCGATCCTGCATACTTCCAATAAGACTGATGAAGGGAAAGCAACCTCCAGTTCTCTGAGTGACAGAGTTCACTATTGCTGTCATCTGAGATGATGTATTTCTAACTCCTGTGTTTCAGTGATATACAGCATACGGTGGAAAGCTCTGAAACTCAGCATATGGTGTAGTTTATGGCAATATAGAATTTTCTATAGAAGCTTAATGGGCTAGGACCCCTCCTACCTCCCTTCCTCCTATATGTCAGTGATCACATTCTCTCCCCCCAATCATAAACTCTCCATAATTTACCTCCAGGGACCTCATATGTAAATGGGTCCTTGGACTGTAAGACACATCTCACCAAGCCTGGTTTGCTTCCTGTATCAGACAGTGAGTGGTCTACAGGATGGACCCTGGAGAGCTCTGCAGGTCCCACCTGAGACTATTTGTAAAGGAGCTGTGCCCCAAAGCCAGAAAGTCCTTTAAGGCCCAGGAACAAAAGAATAAACAAAAAGTGCCCGATGGCCAGGAGCAGGAGACCTGGGAAGGGATCACCTGCTCCGAATGGACACGTAAGGAACGGTTCTTGTCATTTTCTGTCGTGGCACAATACTTGGTTCTTACACGTGTAGGATCAGAGCATACGCTATGATATGTGTATATTTTTTGCCCTTGCCTGGGCCCTGGGGCTCACCATAGTCAAAGTTCACATCCACATGCTTGGAAAATTATTACATTCTTTCTAAGAACCTACATTCTGTGAAACAGATACTATTCTAGGTACTGAAGAAGTTGTAGACATTAGTAACACATAAATCCTTCTAGGCTCTCCAAATAGGCCGGCCTCATGACATTTTCTGTTAATGGGCTTTTGCAAATATTTTCTGTGCTGTCATGGGAAAATGACGCAAAGCCAAAACAGCTCTGAGTCCTCTTGGACACTCAGATGTTTATCTTCATGGACTCACGTTGTGGAAAGTAAATGTGTTGTCTATAGAAAATAAAAATGAAAGTAGTGTTTTTGGAAATTATCTAGCTATTGTTTTGCCTTCTTTTATTATAGGAACATTAAATGTTACATGTGGTTAAAGAAAATTAAGAAATTTTTCATCTTAACCTTTATCATCAGTTTGAAAACATTCAGCCAATCAAAACCTGTTTCAAAATATTGTATCATTTTTTTCTTAAGCCTCTTAAAGGAAATATTTTAATCACGAGATAGTTTCAAATTATTCCATATTATATGTTATCTATTACAGAGGCTAGCAAAAATACCAAAACCCAGAAAACAAAAACACCTGAGAAAGAAGAACCTAGAAAAATGATGACAGGACATCAAATAATTTAAACAGGTTTTTAAAAAATAAGCTATAATAAACCCACCATAAAAATCCTTAAGAAAATCCAGGTAGGAAGTCTTGTTTGTTTGGGAACTCTGGGAATAGTTACTTGAAATGACAAAGCATAAGACCTGGATTGAAATATGGTGTTAAGGAGCTATATTCAATATCTTGCAATAAACCATAATGGAAAAGAATATGAAAAAGAATATATATGTGTAATTGGATCACTTTTCTGTACACCAGAAACTAACACAACATTGTAAATCAACTATACTTCAATTTAAAAAAAGGAAAGAAAAGAAAAGAAATACTATGTTAGACAATGAAAGAAAAGTCAGGGATGTGTCTGTCAGGATAGGTTATAAGTGGTAACAAACAACCCCAAGGCACAGTAGCTTAACTCAACAAGTTTATTTCTCACTTGTATGAGTGTGTCCAACGTGGCCTGGCAAGGAGTCTCCTCTCATCATGGTCACTTAGCTGCCCAGGTTGATGGAATCTCATTTCTACATTTGCTTCCATGATCATCACTGCAGTAGAAGGCAGTGTGGCAAACTGAATAGTAGTTCTTAAAACTTCTTCCAAAAGTAATACGCATGACTCCCGCTTACATTTCTGTGGCCAGAGCATGTCTCAGGGCCACATCACACCTCAAAGTGTGCACAGAAAGACAATCCTAACAAACGTCAGGAAGGCTGAGCGCTGGGATGAGTGGCGACATGCCCGTGATGACCACAGTGACCTGAAATGTGAATTTCTGGTTATAGCAGTTACATAAGACTCAAGAGAATTTAGTTCATTCTTTCCTACCATTGGTTTTTTAATATTTGTTATTTCTTTTATGAGGAATAACTATTTCTTATTCCTAGTTTTCAAAATCATAATAATAACGATCATTTGTTGGGTCTGTCCATTTTTTTTGAGCATCTACTGTATGCCAGTTACCATAATTTGGATTTTACACATTGTTTCACTTAACCTTAGAATAAACTCCATTTAAAAAGAGGGAAACAGACTGTGAGAATGAGAATAAAGCTCTGATTCTAAAACCAGCATTTCTTCCAGTCTATTATATTAGCATTCTTCCCATTAATAAAAATTAGACTGATAGTACCACTTGATCTCACAAAAATAACAAGGGAACAGAGTAAACACCCTATTTTTAATGAGACTGAAAAACTAAAGTGTTGCTGAAATGATAAATAAATATCAGTTCAACTTATCAAAACTTTTATGTCAAGTAGATTTAATATATCCTTGACTGTAAACCCCTGGAAATCCAGGACTATATCTTACTCATCTTTATATCCCCAGAGCTTATGACACTCCTTGACATATTCTAGTCTCTCAAAAACTTTCCTCTAAACTTTTGAACTGATCAGTAAAATAGTATACTGTTTCTACGTTTCCTATCAAGTGAAACTTGGATGCTGTTGGCGTTTGTCTTGTCTTTTTTTTTTAATAAGAACTAAATCTATAATTTAATGGAAACCCGAATGGAGAACATTATTATTAACAAGGTTCATTTCACAGGTTCAATGATTTTGATGTGGTTTCCTCCACCTTCTGCTCCCAAGACTACCTGGCAGTTTACGATGGTTCTAACATCAGTGATCCCCTTCTTGGCAAATTCTGTGGTTCCAGTCTTCCACCAGGTGTTAAGAGCAGCAGTAGTAGTATGTTCCTGGTGTTCAACACAGATTCGTTTCAAACAGCAAGAGGTTGGAGGATATCTTTCTGGCAGACATTGGGTAAGAATTTTGCGTGTGTAAATCTATTTTTCATTACTGTTAGTTTTCTGCTTTGTTTAATTTTTTTCACCTGTCTAAAGTTGCTCTTCATTTAAGTTTAGAGGAATATGTCACATAAAATTTTGGTTTTAAAAATTACATATGGTGTATTTTGAGTAAAAACAAAAAATCACTCAACATATGTGTCTCTCTAGTATTTAAAGACAAAGTCTGTCTACACCACCATCTCAAATGAGACCTGAGTCTCATTTTATCACCCATGGAAATGGTGGAAGTTAAGCCTATAGGTAGCAAAGTCCAGATCAAGAAAGAAGGCCCTGTAGCCTCTGTTGACTTTATCCTTAAAATGGTGAAGAGCCTGGGAGACTTTTAAGTAAAGAGTGCACAGCCCGACTGGACTTCTGGAAAGATCATAGTGGTAGCAGGGTGGAGGAAGGTGGAAGGAAGAAGCTTATCACAGAGTTCCAGATGAGAAGGGTTGAAGGCTCAAACTAACAGAGTGGGAATAAAAATAGAAGAAGGGTGGAAATCTCAGAGATATTCAGAAGGTAGAATACCTTGGAAGTACAGTGTTGGGAACTTCATGCTTATTACATGAGGACAGGAGTTGAGGATGACTTCTATGGGTGACTTGTTGGATACTCATGCCTTAGGAGGCTAAGATTCAGGGAAGAAATATTGTATTTGGTTTGGGTCATTTTGGGTTGGAGGGCCTATGAGATATCTAAATGGAGAAATAGAGGAGGAAACTGAAGCTTGAGAAGCAACTTGGGCGGAGGAGGTGATCTGGGAGTCATCTAGAGGTAAAAGGAAAAACTGGGTGAGAGGATCAATCAAAAATAGCACCCCCGTTTATTCCCACTGCTTCTGAGAAATAATTATCTATATAGAATTAACTTGGAACTTTGAGTCCTTTAAAACAGCAGTCCCCAACCTTTCTGGCACGGGGGACCGGTTTCGTGGAAGACGATTTTTCCACAGACGGGGGTGGGGGGATGGGTCAGGTCGTAATGCGAGCGACGGGGGAGCAACAGGTGAAGCTTCGCCCCCTCACCCGCTGCTCACCTCCTGCCGTGTGGTCCGGTTCCTAACAGGCCATGGACCGGTACCAATCCACGGCCTGGGGGTTGGGGAGCCCTGCCGTATGAGTTAGCTGGTCTGTTCTCTGTTTATCCGTACTCGTAGCATCAGTGGCACAGTCTAAGATAATTTGTATTTGACTCTGGGAAGTGTTTCGAGTCTTCCATTTGAATATAGAAGTGAATAATGTTCTGAAAACAAACCGCTCACACAACGAATCGCTTACTGTGAAGACTCAGAGAAACCTGGGAGGTTTTCTACAATAAGAATCCCGACTCACTGTTCAAACTCTTTCTTCCTCTTTACCCCATGCTGTGGCTGACCTTCAGCCCTGTGATAGAGAGCAGAGCTCACCTTCGCCTTCTTTACATTTGGTGTGTGATTCTTTTCATGCATTTCTTGAGGGGAACAATTAGGCATTTGTGTTTTGACGGCTTCCCAATAAAACTCAGACATGGTGCAAATTGTATCAGAAAATCACTTTGCCACCTACCCTACTTAGCTGTATCAACAGTGACTTGAAAGCAAGTCTCATGGGCAGACAGAGAGCATTGCCTTAATGGAATTGCCCAAGTGAAGTGGCGTATAAAACACAGAGGGCTATTTTGAAAGAAAAATTAATTTTCCTTTGGAGACTTTTTGCACAAGAGAACTTGTTTATTCGTGCCTTTAGCACAGACTTTAGAATCAAATGACACATAATTGCATAGCTCTTGCTACCTGCTTTCAAGTTGTTTTTCTTTTTCCTAATGTATTCTCACATGATCATTGAAATCATCCTAAAGTACTCCACACGGCTGTCACCTACGTGAAAGCTTCCACATTAGCCAGTGTTCCCTAACCTCATTGATATTATATTTTTCTGAGCTACAGAAAGACATTCTCTGACTTAAGGTGATTTTACTGAAGTAGCACAGAAGGAATAATCTTACACCGTCAAAGGCCCGGCTCATCCATAAGCATTGGCCACTTTCAGTGAATAACTATTTTCCTCTGGTCACATGCAGAGAGCAGAAATAGGGTCTCATTCCTTGCCTCCCAGTGTGCTACCCCTGCATGCCTCTTACCTCTTCTTCACGTATAAATGCTATTGGCCACTTGGGAATATTTAAGAAGTAATTTTAAGTGATCGTTAGTGGTATTTTTTTTTCCTGAACAACCGCTTGTTATAATGTTGTACTGTTTTGGTCTTACAAACCTTTCAAGACCACTCATAAATTCACTGATCACTCTGCATAGCTTTTCAATTTGGTTTGTTTTTTGTTGTTTATGGTGAGGAAAAGGGGAAGAAACAATAAAGAGTACGTTGAATTCTAGTGTTTATAGAATCTTTTTCTTACAGATCTATACAAAGCACTTAAACTTGGCTAATAAGATGCACTTTTCCCCTCAGTCTTGTCCATTTTTAACTGCCCTGGGCATCCTGTAAAGAGAGAAGAAACAACTTTATGGGTGGGACAGTGAATTTTAGTTTCCAAAACTGTCACTTTAGCCTGGAAGACAGTATCTTCCCTGAATAAATAATTGATGTGAAGAGGAGACCATTTTAGTCTGTGACATCTGTTTAGCTTATCTTGACCTGAACACTGGAGTTTTACAGATTCGCTATTTTGATTCCACACTTGACAATACTTTATGCACATCTGCTTTAATTTTTCCCAAGTCAGTAAAGAGCCGGCTCATACAATAATATAATTATTAGATAACTTCTCCTTGGGCATTTGTTATATTTGTATTGCTAATGGCTCAGAACAAATTTGGGGAAAATATCCCCCTAGTTTGTCGCTAATGAATTATGTGGTGAAATCAGGTCTCCTCTTTTATGGAACTTCTGCTATGAAGGGCCACCTGCACAGGATGGAAGGTAAGGAGAAAGCAAAAGCCAGCACTTCCCGGGAGCTGATACCTACCTGTGAAGTACACCTGCCTTCCCGCTTTCCCCATCTCTCCTCCCCTACATGAATAATTGATCCCCGATAACTGATAACCAGCGGAGTACTCGTCCTGGGGTCTGTGAAACTCTGAAATTAGCTGCAGATCTCAGCGTTTTTCTGGAGAGTATGCAACTTTCACCCGATCGTCAGTGGTGTCCATGATCCTGTGAAGCTTAAAAAGCCTTCAGTCCTATGGATTTGGCCCAAGTGGGCAAGCTCCACGGTGCAGAACTAACACTGATGAGTACCGTTTATTCTACCCACTTCTGCTTGCTGAGTTCCTGCCCCTCCTTTACCACCAGAGTCTGCTTCAGCTCTGGCTGTGCTCATCTGTGTCACTCACAGAGCATTTCAGACCTGCAAACGTGTTTTTAAGCCATCAAAGCCTCCATTTCTTCTTACTGTACTGGTCTCACGCCAGAGTGCCTCTCAGTCAGTCTGTTTTTTTGTTTTTATTTATTTATTTATTATTTTAAAATTTTTATTTTATTTTATTTTTTTGGCTGCGTTGGGTCTTTGTTGCGGTGCACAGGCTTCTCACTGCAGTGGCTTCTCTTGTTGCAGAGTATGGGCTCGAGGCACACAGGCTCAGTAGTTGTGGCACCTGGGCTCAGTAGTTGTGGCTCATGGGCTCAGTAGTTGTGGCTCCCGGGCTCAGTAGTTGTGGCTCATGGGCTCAGTAGTTGTGGCACGTGGGCTCAGTAGTTGTGGCTCATGGGCTCAGTAGTTGTGGCACACGGGCTCAGTAGTTGTGACTCATGGGCTCAGTTGTGGCACGTGGGCTCACTAGTTGTAGCACGCAGGTTCAGTAGTTGTGGCTCGTGGACTCAGTAGTTGTGGCTCAAGGGCTTAGTTGCTCTGCGGCACGTGGGATCTTCCCAGACCAGGGATCGATCCCACGTCCCCTGCATTGGCAGGCGGATTCTCAACCACTGTGACACCAGGGATGCCCCCTTTCCCAGTTCTGTTTCTCATGACAGCTTCCCACAGAGACACAGAACCTGAGTTAACCCCCTTCCCCACCCCCAGCCAGGGGCACGTCCTGTCCTGGGCACTGCTCAAGGAAATAATAAAGCAGTTATTTCTTACTTGAATCCGTGCATCTTGGAGGATGGGTGAGAGAGGAAAGAACATTTATTCATGCAGTTATGTTCTAGGCCCAGTCAGTCTGTTTTTGATGTGCTCATCCCATTAGATACGAAACTTGTAGATACAGGATTAGATCAGGGGTTTAAACTATGTTTATTGATTGTGTTGGACCATAGTAACTAAACTTGTTTTCTTAAGTAATGTATCATATAACCCTTTAGCAAAATATCAGGGTCAAAAACTGAACTTGGCCCAGGTAGTGTTGAGGTCTGTGGGCATTTGGAGAAAGTAAAGCATGTCTCCTTCAGGGTGACATGTCGCGGAAGGGCAAGGCCATCACCCTGGAGAAGATGGTGGTCTCAGGGACAAGAGGACGTCAGTGACTAGAGGTTCCCGGCTCCAGAGGCTGTAAATCCTGAACACATGACTGAAGCTCTGGCCCCCTGTTGCCCACAGCTCCTGGGCTGAGGATGAGGGCTACTCTCTGTGTCCCTCTGCCCGGGGTATTTGCCACATAGAGAATGAGTCAGGTGGCATTAAGGTCAGACTCACAGACCCTTGCTATGAGACAAAGGCAAAAATACCAAAGCACATGTTTAACAAGGACAAAGGTGGAGACATGCCCAAACGGGCAGAGCTGTAGACCAGGGAGCAGGTGACGAGACCAATGGCTCTGTTACATCATTGCCCAGTGAGATGCCTTAGGAAAGTCCTATAACTTTGCTGAGCTCAGCTTTTGTCCACTAAAAACGTTCAATTTGAAGTATTACTACATTCTATCTTTTAAGAATGCGATGGGGATGCAGTAGGTAATTTCTGTAAAGTACCTTAGATGCCAAACAGAAAGACTGATACGGATCAGAAAGTAATATTGAAGACCTGAATTTCTACAGGGCTCCATGACCCACCCCACCCTCTCTGTGAGGCAGAGGGGCGGGAGAGAGGGGTCATTATTATCAACAGGACGGCTCCAGGGTGCGCTGAAATCTAACCAGCAGACCCTAAAGTACATTTTATAAGTTAAAGCCAAAATCAAAAGCTAAATTCCAATAAAATTCCAAGGCCTCGCAGACACCTAGCACGTAACTGTTACTCCATCAATCCATCGATATTGGCTGTGTGAATGAATTAAAGAATAAATGGATAAATGATCCTTACTTTATAATCACATTATATTATGTATAATATGTATATGTTATACATCGTATCTAGATTCGCCTCATTCTCAATATGCAGTCATGGTTCATATAATTCAGCTATTACTCGGGGTGGTAAATTGGATGACTTTTATCCTTAGAGAATTAGGAATACAGGGTCAGACTCAACATTCAGGTGGTGTGTCTGGTCTCTGGATTTTTACGTGCTGCCTTAACATCTGGAAACTGACTCTCAGACATGCTACAGGAAGACAGTTGGCAGTGGTGGGAAGAAGTTGAGGTGGCTCAACAGGAGTTTACTTGTAAGAGGGGCTGGAGAAGAAGGAAAGGTACACAGAAAGCTGATGCCAGTTTGGGGCCCCAAAGATGGAAAATATAACCACAGCAAACGGAGGAAAATGTAACAACATATCAAATTCAGACTTCTGGTTCTAGTTATTTTTAAATTTCACAGTTTTGGTGTTAAGTTTGGACTTTGGGAGGGGCATTCTAAAGTTCTATAGCTAAACATTAAAAAAATAAACTCAAAAACATTCAGTGACACTAAATATCGATGCGTCTATGTTGTGCTTCCTAGCAGCCTGGTGTTAGCTGCCAGACGACATTACTTTTAAAAGTACAATTGCAGTAAGGTAGTTGAATTATAAAGTGAATAATTTCCTAAGTCACTGCTCAAATAACCCTCAGTTTAGCGAATATGGGGATATTACTTGAAAGCAGTGTTGTTTGTCTGTTCTCTTAATGTCATTTGCTCCCTCTGATGAAGTCTGACAATGAGATGAGCTGAAATTGTAAACCCATTTGCAGAAAACTAGACTAAGCTTATTTCCGCTCTTTTTAAGTCTTGTAACGTTCACTGCTGATTAGGCATCCCTTGGGAGATGATGCCAAAGACAAGGTTATCTGCAGTTTCTCCTTTGTGGGTTTTACTGACAAGGGTTTTTTGCTGAGCTGAGAATGTGGGAATGTGATAAAGAAACTAACAAATGCTTAGTTCACCAAAACCTTACAAAAGCAGCAGGCAGGAGTAAAATTCCAGATCAGCCAAAAGAAGAAGAAAAGGTTTTTATGAAAATATATTCCAATATCAGTCTGTGCTCTAACCCACTCACCCCCTCCTTAAATGACCAAATTGCTGCTCCTGGTCTTGAAGGATAGGGTTGTCATTGGGAAAATGAAACCAGATGGTACTGTGAAGACCAAGCTAAGTGATAAAATTGAGTTAGTGGTAAATTATAAGGTAACACTTTGAAAAACATTGAAATAAACAAGAAGCTGGCAAGCAATTATTCTGCATAACCTAAACAACACCAGCCCTCCTAAAAATGCAACTCATCCAGCAACTGGATGTTTAGGATTAAATTATTTATAAGCATAGATTCCCTGTAATAATCATTATCCTTATTCATTGGGCCTGGCTTTAATGTAGTGTTTCCAGCAGCATAAAAGCAGACTGGTCAGCATTAAACACTGAAAAAAATTCTTTACTTGTAAACAGTTGTTTAGAGATAAAACATTATCAGGGACTATATTCTTCTCTTTGTTCTGAGATGTGAAAAATCTGCTACCTTTGTGTGGTAGCTTTAATTTCAGTTCACCCCCAGGAGAAGATGTCAAGGATGCCCAAGGCATACAGATAAGGACTGCCTGTCACTGAGCTTCTATGGGAGGGGCTTTGCATGGATTTTCTCATCTAATCCTCACAACTACCCCTGAGACAGGGATTATCCCATTTTACAATGGAGGAACAAAGAAGTTAGGAGATTAGGTAATTTGCTTGCAGTCAAAGGGTTTATAAGAGGTAAAACCAAGCTTGGAATCAGGTAGGACCATCTCCCAAATTCATCCTTTTCCTAAAATGCCCACATCGCTTTTGTAGAGATCAGTGAACACACTCAGGACGATGAGGGATTCTGGGGGTGACTTTTCTCAAAGGCAAGTCATTTCTTTTCTAACTCTTTGGGGAGATAGAGCTACTTTTCTCCATTCTCATCTTCTTCTTTGACACGGCCTGCTTTCCAATTTGTACCTAGTCCTAAATAGTGCATTTAATTTACTGTCACTATATAAATATTGCACATAACTGCAGCAGTCACTATTTCCTCCTTCCCATAAGGAAAGGAAAAAAATATTTTTTAGTAAAATATACTATTTATAAATAATATAGCATAATTATATATTTATAGTATACTTATATTTATGATACAAATATATTTTATATATTATAAATATAATATACATAAAATATATATATTTAGTATTTATATTTTAAGTAACATTTATATTTACAAATAATTTATATATATATGCATACATATACACATACAGTAAAAGCCCATTTTCTTTCCGCTATTGACAGACAAATGTCACATCTGTCTTCACAGCTTTGCATGATATAATGGTAAAGAATTAGCACAATTATGTGGAGTATAATTCCATTGGAATATAAGGGTAATAAATTTCTGTATAACAAAAATCTCTAACCCCAAATGATGGCCTCCAATTTAGTAAAATTTCTTAAAATTCTATCAAAATTAAGGAATTTGGGCATTTATTTTTATGTTGTAATCCTAATTGGCATTCTCATATATTTTACTTTACAAATTGGGGAACTGAGTCACACAGAAATTAAGTGACTTGCCAGGGCCTCTTAGCAAATCTTGAGCAGAACTGGGAAAATAATCCGTCTCCTCTAAATCACACTGCCACCAGAGTCATAAAATTTAAATATCAATAGCACAATGTGCAACCTAATATATTAACGAGAACAACAAAACAATTCCATGCCCTTGTTTACATTATTAAAAACTATTGTATACTCTGGCTTGATGAATTTCATATCTTTTCTAATGCAACCTATTTTATGACAATTGAATAGCACATTGCTATTAATCCTGCTCTCTAAATAGAACAGTTTCTAATTTTTGCTAACTTTTGACTTTGTAATTGTCAATGATGAGAGAAAGTCATTCTTCTATATAGTGCGCTGCACATTAGAGTGTCTGGAATTTTACAAATTTTTAGATTTGCTCTGCCTTCTGAAATCCAACACTCAGAGATCAGATTTTCTTAAGTAACAGAACATCATTTATAATTGCAAATTTTTAGCTAAACAAGCATTTTCCTACAAAAACAAAAAAACAAAACTACCCCTTCGGCAGTGTTTTCAATCTTTCGGTGATATTTTTGGTGTTGTTCTGCTGATTGTTTCTTCACAATCAAATATGCCACGAAAGTCAACTAACTTACCTTTGAAACAGGTTAATACATAGGACCAAAAACTTGGTCCTATGCCTGTGTGTGTATATATGTATGTACATATATACATATACACACACACACATATATATATACACATATACAGACATATATATAGACACACATACACATGCACATGTACATAATATGCTTATTGCATAGTAACAACTTTATAAATCAAGAAATATATTTAATCCCAAGAATTCCCTTATAAACTTAGACTAGAAAGCAAAGATCCCTCCAGTAAGAACTATCTATATATTTTCTGTGCTTTCCTGAATTGCTTATTCAACAGTATTCACCAGCTACTTACTATGCAGGCAGTGATCTTTTCTCTGGGGATACGAAGACGAATTCAACAAGATCTCCATTTCTGAGAAGCTTACTCAGTAGTCAGCAAATAATTGTAAATTCTGATAAATGCTTTTGTCAGAAGTATGTGCAGAGGACAGCAGAGGCAGAAGCAATCTGAAGTACTTCGGCACTGAGTAAAATAAAAAGGACACAGGAAAAAAAAGTTCGCGAAAGCACTGCAGGGAGTGTGAACCGTGAACTGTCGTTAGTGGTTTGTAACTGTAGCGCACGCTGTGGGGATAGACTGTCGAGGTTCAAACTCAGCCCTGACACAGCCCAGCAAGTTTGACCTCGGACAGTTACTTATCCTCTTGATTTTCTCATCTGTAAAAGGGGCCCACTAATAGGAACTACCTCACAGGGTTGTGGGGAAGATTAAACTAGAACATTCCCTGACACTCTTTTGTCACGCACTAAATTTTAGCTATAAATCATACTCACTCGGAAGGCTGAGAAGGCCTTCGTTGGGAAAGCAGGCATTTTATGTGCAAAGTTGCAAAGTCCTATCCCATTTCAGAGGCCACACACTGGCTTGCACGTTGTTACTACCGCTTTGGGTTGTCAGGTAGAGAGCAGTAGGGGCTGAAACAGGAGAGACAGGAGGAGGTGGACAAGGTGGGCTCTGCATCAGTTGCGGATGGAACCGTTCATCGTTTGGAGGCTGGAGAGTACTACAATCTAATCAGATGTGGTGTAGGAAGCACATGCTAGCACCTGTGAGGGTGATGTTTCGAAGCAGGGGCAGCATTTTAGACAGAGAAAAATTGGGGAAGTATTGCCATCATGTAGGCAGGGGATGAGAGCAGTGACAGTGTGAGAATACAGAAGGAACTTGAAAGGAGAAGCACTTAAGACACAGGATCAAGAGGACACGGTAGTCTTTGAACAATGAATTGAGGGAAAAGGGAAACATGATGACCCTAAGGTTTCTGGACAATATCCCGCGATACCGCTATCTAAATGTAAGTTTACAGGAGGGCCAGGTTTCATAGGAGAAAGTAATAATGTTTGGTTTTGGTGCGGAATGTTTGGTGCCTTTAAGGCATCCAGCTAATGTTCAGCAGGGAGTCAGACACAAGGATGAGAAGCTCAGTAGAGAGATCAGGGCTAGAACTCTGGTCTTATTTTGCTTAGAGACAGTGTAGTGTGTAGCACATATACGTTTGAAATGATTATATCTTCCTGGTGAATGTGGTGAATTGACTCATGTTATTCTGCAAGGTCTTTTTCTGTTTTTTTTTGCTTTAATGTCTACTTTTTCCGATTCAGTATACAGCTTCCCTAGCTTTCTTCCAGTTCATGGTATATTTTCCAATCTCTCCACTTTCAACATTTCTCTACCCCAAAGAATGTATTTGGGTTTTGTTTTACTTTGTCTTTCAGTTGGAGATTGGACCATGTTACTAATAAAATTACTAACATTATTGGATTTAAATAGACCACCGTATTGTTTTCTGTTTGTTCCGTATGTTCTTATGTTTCTTTAGCCATCTTTGTGTTTTTGCCTTTTCTGAATTAATCAATTGTCACTCTCTTTTAAAAATCATTACTGTCCGGGCGGCGGGACAGGCGGGCGCGGAGGTCGCCTGTGCTGGGCTGCGTGCGGCGAGGCTCCGGCGCCTCCGCGGAGCATCGCGGATCTGGGGAGCATCGCGGATCTGGGGAGCATCGCGGGTCCAGGGAGGGGCGGCGCCGGCCCTGAAGCCTTGAGAACACGGCTAGGCAACCGTAGTTCAACGGGGAGCTGGCCTAATGGGAGCTAGGCGCCTGCTGGCGTCTCAGTTCTTGGTGGGCCCGGGAGCCCGCGGTGGCCAGGCCGGGGACGACAGCAGGTAGGAGTGAGCCGCTGGTGTGGTGACGAGCAGGGAAGGGAGGACACTGGCTGTCGGCCTGTGAACCCAGGCAAGAAGCAGCAGCCGACACAATCCAGACCCGGGTCCGTGGGCCCAGCTCGGTCCTGGGAGGCCGGTCGGTGGAACAATCCAGACCCGCAGGTGTGGCTCTTGTCACCCTAGGACTGGCTTCGGGACAGATCCTGCCGCTGAGCTCGGGGCGCCCTCCTCACTCAGTTCCCCGGGAGAGTGGAGTGGAGACCGGGGTGTGCGCGACTCAGCACTGCGGCCACGCACGTCCAGGCCACCGGCAAGGGCAGTGGGGAGCCTGGGGTAGTGGTGGCCTTGGGAGTGTCCTCCGATGGCAAAGAACCTGCAGGCTTCTCAGATAACTTCGGTGTAGAACGTCGCTGCGTTGAAAGGCAGTTCTGTGTGCTTTTCCCCCCTTGGCGTGTATCAGCAGTGCTGAGGCAGCAGGTGTGATGCAGGAGCGTGAGCAGAGACCGTCTGGAATCCCCAGACTCCGGGGAAACTAGAGGGGACAGCCAGCCTAGGGAAGAGGGCCCTCGCCTCAGGGCCCTAATCCTGGCTCCAGCCGGGGGCGCTCAGGGGAGCTGCAAAGTCTTCTGGGCGAGCAGAGCCCCCAGTCCTGAGCTGTTCTTCGCTGTGTTTGGGTCATCTCCCTCCATCCAAGGGGAGAAATCTAGAAGAGGTTTAAGAATCAGTGCTTTAAGAATGTGGATCTCGCAGCTGAAACCTTGGAACACGTGTTTTCAGCACAAGGTGTTAAAGTTAAGGGAAGGATTTAATGCCTTTTCAAGGAGGGTGTCTCCACGTGGGCAGAACTAGAGAATAAATGGGTCTTGAATAAAGAAAACAAAAATAAATAAATAAAAATCATTACTTATATAGTCAGTTACTCTTAGGGATTATAACATTCACCTTTGACTCATTAGAATCTAATTTAAAACTAGTCCTGTTTTGGGGGGCTGGGTACGCGGGCCTCTCACTGTTGTGGCCTCTCCCGTTGCGGAGCACAGGCTCCGGACGCGCAGGCTCAGCGGCCATGGCTCACGGGTCCAGCCGCTCCGCGGCATGTGGGATCTTCCAGACCGGGGCACGAACCCGTGTCCCCTACATCAGCAGGTGGACTCCCAACCACTGCGCCACCAGGGAAGCCCTAAAACTAGTCCTTTTACCATATCATGATAAATGCAACATTTTAACTCCATTAATCTACTTCCTGTCTTCCGTGCTGTTAATATCAATTATTTAAATTCTACATACGTTTTAAGCATATAAAATGTTTTTATTGTTTCAGTTAGTAATTATGTATACTTACCATTGCTTTCGTTCTTTCTTCCTCAATTTCTGGGCTTCCATCTGAGATCAGTTTATTTCTTTTTGAAGAACTCCCTTTAGTGTTTTTTTTTTATTTATTGCAAATCTTCTAGTAAAAATGTCTTTTGGTTTTTGTTTTTCTGAAAATGGCTTTATTCTGTCTTAAATTTTGTGGGATTTTTTCTCTGAATACAGAATTCTAGTTTGGCAATTATTTCCTTTCAGCACTTTAAGATGCTATTTCATTGTCATCTGTGTTCTGTCATCTTGGCGAGAGAGTCCTTATGGACTACTTTCTGTGCTATCCACACTTGGGACACCCTCACCCTGGTCATTCCATTGTGGTGTGCGGTATTCTACAATGAGCTATCACTCGTGTGTGTGTGTGTGTGTGTGTGTGTGTGTATTTTAGCCATTCTGATAGAAATGTATTCATATCATTATGGTTTTAATTTACATTTCCCTAATGGTGAACAATTTTCATGTGTTTTTTGGTCATATGTATATCCTCTTTGGCAAAATAGATGTTCATAATTTTTTCCCATTTTTTAATTGGATTTCTTGTTTTTCCACTATTGGGTTTTGAGAGTTCTTCATATATTCTCAGTAGTAGTCCTTCCTCAGGTACATGGTCTGCAAATATTTTCTCCCAGTCCATAGCTTGCCTTTTTGTCCTCTTAACAGGGCCTTTCTTAGAACAAAAGTTTTTAATTTTGAAGAAGTCCAGCATATCAGTTTCTCCTTTTATGTATAGTGTTTAGATAACAAGGCTAAGAACTCTACCTATCCTGAGGTCGCAAAGATCTTCTACTTCGATTTCTTCTAAAAGTTTTATGGTTTTACATTTTTCATTTATGTCTACGATCCATTTTGAACTAATTTTTGTTCAAGGTCTGAGGTTTAGATTGGACCTAATTTTTGCCCCTGGATGTCCAATTTCTCTATCACCATTTGTTGAAAGACTATCCTTCCTCCACTGAATTGCTTTTGCATCTTTGTAAATAATCACTTGGACATATTTGTGTGGACATATTTCTGGGTTCTTTATTCTTTTCCATTGATCTGTTTGTCTAACACTCCACGAATATCATACTATCTGGATTACTATAGCTGTATAGTAATAGGTAGATTGATCCTTTCCAGTTTTTTTTTTTTTTTTCAGTATGCGGGCCTCTCACTGTTGTGGCCTCTCCCGTTGCGGGAGCACAGGCTCCGGACGCGCAGGCTCAGCGGCCATGGCTCACGGGCCCAGCCACTCCGCCGCACGTGGGATCTTCCCGGACCGGGGCACGAACCCGTGTCCCCTGCATCGGCAGGCAGACTCTCAACCACTGCGCCACTAGGGAAGCCCGATCCTTTCCAGTTTATTCTTCTTTGTCAAGATTGTTTTAACTATTCAAGAGCCTGTGACTTTCTATGTAAATTTTAAAATAAGTTGTTTGTTTGTTTTGTTTTGGTTGGTTGGTTGGTTTTTATTAAGACTTTATTTTTTACAGCAGTTTTAGATTTATAGCAAAATTGAGGGGAAGGTACAGAGATTCCCCTTATGCTCTCGCCCCTCACGTGCACAGCCTCCACCATTGACCACATCCCCACCAGAGTGAGACATTTGTTACAACTGATGATATTCAGTGAAGCATCATAACCACCCAACAGCCATAGTTTGAGTCACAGTTCACTCCTGGTGTTGTACATCCAATGCATTTGGACAAATGTGTAATGATGTGTATCCAACGTTATGGTATCTTACAGAGTATTTTCACTGCCCTAAAAATCCTCTGTGCTCTGGCTGTTCATGCCTCCCTCCCTCCCTGCCCCCAACCCCTGGCGACCACTGATTCTTTTACTGTCTCATTAGTTTTGCCTTTTCCAGAATGTCATCTAGTTGGAACTGTACAGTATGTAGCCTTTTCACATTGGCTCCTTTCACTTAGTAATATGCACTGAGTTGCTCCCATGTCTTTTCATGGCTTGATAGTTCATTTTCTAGCCCTGAATAATATTCTATTGTCTTGATGTACCACGGTTTTAAAATAAGCTTTTTTAAGTCAACAGAAAAATCTTGCTGGGGCTTTGGTAGGAATTACAATGAAAGCTTTGCATCATTTGGGGAATAACTGGCATCTTTACTAGGCTGAGTCTTCCAGTCCATGAATACGTACGTCTCACCATTTATTTAGGTCTTGAATTTCTTTCATCACTTGGTAACTTTCAGCACACAAGTTCTGTATACATTTCAGTAAGTGTATACCTAAGTATTTTATTTTCTTTAGAGCAATTGTGTTTTTAACTCTGGTTTCCACACATGCATTGTGAGTTTATAGAAATGTGATTGCTTTTGTGCCTTGTTCTTCCATCCTGAGTTCTTGCTGAACTCATTTGTTAATCTAGGAATTTTTATGTAGATTCCTTGGGATTTTCTGCATCTGCAAATAGTGGCAATTTTATTCCTTCCTCTCCAGTCTGTATTTTTTTTTCTTGTCTATTACAATGGCAAGAGTTTCCAATACTTTGTTGAATAGTGGTGAGAAAAATGTCCTTGCCTTGTTCCTAACCTTAGGAAGAAAGCATTTAGTTTTTCACCATTAAGTATCATGTAAGCTATATGGTTTTTGTAGATGCTCTTAATGAAGTTGAGAAAAGTCCCTTCTATTCCTAGTTTGCTGAGAGTTTATGTCATGATGTGTGTTGGATTTTGTCACATCCTCTTCTTGCATCAGTTGACATGATTATATCATTATATATTGCTTAATAAGTCATTTTTAAAATCTCAAAGTTGGTGAGAATGATTTTCATGAAACGCCATAAGACTATTAATGCATACATAGGGTGTTTTCAGTAATACCAAAATAATGCAAAATAAATTAAAAGTTAATTATATAATTTTCCCGAGTTCTTTATACATTGCATTGCTCTTTTACTTGTGACTATAGCTCCTGATTAACTGCTGAGATTACCTTTCTTTTAGTATTTCAGTTTTATGCTTCCCAAATATTACCAGACTAAGTACACATTCTAAGTTAAATTAGGCTGGGTCTCAAATTAGGATGTTTAAAGTGAGGCAAATTGAGTGACATTACTGAAAACAAACAGAAAAACATAACTCAGGTTACAAAAGCCATTAAGAAATGTTTTCCTTGCAGATATAAATATGATACTTAAAAGGTGGTGCATGTTTAAGGTTAGGGAGTAGAGAATAATAACTCCAATTCACTTTTAGCAAAAAAGACATGTTCATCTGAAGCTTAGTTGAACTTTTTAAATGAATTCACTGCTTTAGGGCAGCTGTCTACTGTAGCTTTGAAAATCACAGCAAGATTTACTCAAAGAAAGGATTATGGAACTCCCATTTCCCTAAGGAACCAGCCTTAAAGGCATTTGTGTTCTGTTTCCTGTGCTTCAGTGCTGCTTCCTTCAACTACATTCAACTACAGCCTGAAGCCCTAGCTGGCTCTCTGGGGAACAGGAAAATGCCTGAAGTCAGGCCGATTGTTATCTGAAAGTACAGCTAGCCAGCCACCATCTGTCCAAGTAGCGGTTGTCCAGGGATGGACATGGACATCTTTTATTTGACTATTTATTCATATAATATTATTCATATAGAATATGAGTTGTATAATTCACTCATATAATGTTATACTTCAGTTATTTGACTATTTTAGCCAGGACTATCTGATGATAATTTTAGTTCTCCTTTATTTTTTTACTTGTATGTATATTTTATGAGTTCATCAATGTGCTCTATTATAGTTTGATAATTCAAAAAAGCTATTTTTGTATTTGTCAGCTATTGCCACAATAATGCTGTATAACAAATGATCCAAAATGCGGTGGCTTATACCTAGAATATTATTTTTATCACTTATGGGTCAGCAGGCCAGTTTGCCTGCCTGTTCCAGGATGCAGGTTGACTGTGCTTGCCTACAGTACAGCCTGGAGTCAGGTCTGCTCTCCACGCAGGTACCCAGGGTGTGAGCTCTTGGTGGATCACAGGAGGACAAAACTCCAAGCCAAAAAACATAAGCACATTTAAGGCCTCTTCCTACTCCATGACCATTAATATTCCATTGTCTCAAGCAAGTCATATGGTGAAACCTAACATCAAGTGGCAGAAAATATACAGCTAAGTCCCCTACCTATGAGTGAACTCTGTTCCGAGAATGCATTCGTAAGTCCAATTTGTTTGTAAGTCCAACAAAGTTAGCCTAGGTACCCAACTAACACAATCAGCTATATAGTACTGTACTGTAATAGGTTTATAATACTTTTCACACAAATAATACATTAAAAAAAACACAAAAAATGAAACATCTTTAATCTTACAGCACAGTCCCTTGAAAAGCACAGTAGTACAGCACAACAGCTGGCGTCCAGAGGCTGGCACTGAGTGAACAGGCAAGAAGAGTTACTGACTGGAGGAGGGAGGGGAGGTGGGAGATGGTAGAGCTGAAGGATCACAGCAATAGGAGATGGAGGGCAAGCTGCCATTTCGCTCACACCTGACGTTGATGCAATGCACGTTCGCATCTTTGAAAGTTTGCAACTTGAAGGTTCGTATGTAGGGGACTTACTGTACTCTGTCCATTCTGGGGCCCTGGAAAGAGAGATTCTGAAAAGTTAGGAATCATGCAGTCTCCCACTCAGTCTATGCCAGTGCACACCAGCGATCTGCAGATCCTTGCTCTGGGTTTCCTGAAGGGAGGGTATCTCTGTCTTAGGGCGTTAGTAGCAGTAGTAGCAATAATAGCTTCAGCAGTAGTCTCGTCTACTGAGTGTGTATAATGGCACTCTTGGTGCCCAGTACAATTGTCATTCTGCCCTTATTAACTTAGTAGCAACAATTAATAAGCAAGGGCTGATAAAACATATAGCTTGAATTTTTAAAAATAGCATTTAGTTTTTGCAGCTGATGCGTTAGTAGAATAAAGCCCAGTGGTCTGGTTTTCCTACATGCAGACCTCCAGCTCTGCACTGCCCCTTGCTTCCGCCAGCCTGGACCACAGCGGTGTCCTGGGGCCTGGCTTCATCTCCTCCAGGCCCTCTCTTATGTGTAAACGTGACTACCAGATGCATCTCTAGGTCAGACTTGACGAGAAAGTGCATTCATTCTGACCCTACCTCTCCTCTGATCAAAAACCTTTCTAGTGGATCCCTATTACCCAGAGAATAAAGTCTAAAGGTCAAATTCTATACATGTAAATTCTTGTCCACTTAACCTTTGGTTACGAGGTCTTTCAACCTGGACTTGCCAAAACCAGGCAAGTCTACATGGTCTCGTCCTATTTATCCTTTAAGATGCAGATCAACTGTCACCTCCGCCTTGAACATTCTAGGTCCTCTTAGCCTGAAGTAATAATCTCCCTTTCTTGCAAAACTCACAAGACTTTTCCTGCCTCTTTCATGGCACCTATCATTTTCTAAATTGTATCATTATTGTTGATTTACGACTTATCACTGCTATTAGACTACCATTCATCTTCTCCCATCTCAGTACTAAATAAAAAAATAGATAACTAGTAAGAACCTACTGTATAGCACAGGGAACTCTACTCAGTACTTGGTAATGACCTATATTGGAACAGAATCTAAAAAAGAGTGGACATGTGGATGTGTATAACTGATTCACTTTGCTGTACAGCAGAAACTAACACAGCATTGTAAATCAACTATACTCCAATCAAAATTATTTTTAAAAATACTAAATATATTTCCTTGGCAATATTTAACAGATAAATAATTTTCTCAATTCATTAATACCCTGAGTAATTGTTCTTCCCTGCTAGGCGTGTCAATAAGCTTAAGTGGTTGCCTTAGGTAACAGTCAGTCCACACTGGAGTGAAAACTGTGCAAACCCCGCTTCTTCATCTTGCAGGCCTGTTTCGTAGGAGCAGAGTCATGAGCATTGCTTTGGTTTCAGAATAATTTTGTTCTAGATGCCACCTATGGATATGTCAGGGACTGGGCCTTCGGAAGCATTTCAACTCCAGGAAACATCGGACTGTGCAAATACTCTGTAGTTTTACTTGCCTTAGAAGCTATGACAGGGTAGCCTGACCTCCTAAGTAAGGCACCTATCCTGGAAAACGCTCCGCGCCTTTGATATCCTTTGCATCCGAGGTCGGCAGCCATTGTTTGCCTTTCCTGCCAAGAGCGTTTCCTGAATCATAGCGCCCCCTAATGTTGAAATCAACCCTTTCACTTTTAACAGATCAAGTAAATGGAATGAGACTGTGAATTTAACTGCGGAACTTGTAATGACGCACATTTGTGTAGAATGCAAGCTTTATGAACACTCTTTTGAACGCCTATTTTCATCTCTATTCCTACCAGGGCTGTTCTGAGCTTAATTCATCCTCACGTATATCTTTCGAAACTGTCAGTAAAGTTTTTCTTCCTTACCAAGGCATCACCTTAGGCTGTGGAGTGGAAGAAACTAAATCCCGTGCTCTGAGGAGTTTGTGCCGTATTTTTTTTCATAGTTGAGTACTGAGAGTATTCTTTATCTCTCTTTTGTATTTTTATTCTGAATTTCAGAGTTTTCATTTCAAAGTAGATATTTTTCTCCACTAAAGTTCCTCTTCTTCAGCTTCCCCTTATTTTTGGAAAAGAAAAAATTCGAATATAGAGTACAGTTCAATATAAAGTGGACTGTAGTGTTATACGCCTCTCATCCTCCTTCTACCAGATTATTTAAATAAAAGATTTGTTGAGAGCCAGTTTTCTTGGATGTTGGGTAAAGTCTTCTTAAATTCAGTTTTCAGTCTGATAGCGTTCATAAAAGCAGAACATAAAGGTAAAACGGGTTCACAGTTTCCATCAGTTTTGTTATGCAAAATACTTTGTATAAAATTGGATTTTTCAAGAATAGAAAAAAGCTCCAATAAATCCCATCAAGAGTTTCCAAAAATGCATATAGAACCCTATCTGTTTACCCACTTTTCTAGGCAGCTAGATGTGAGCTGGTAGAGATTGGTGGATTGGTGGTTGAAGAGGAAATAATAGCGAAGAAACTAAGATGAGGGGCAGCAGTCTGATAATGTTCATCAAAGTGTGACAGAAAAAAGAAACGATATGATTTTTAAAAACCCTCCTCATAAAATTTCAGTTCCCTTCTCTTTGCTCTGCATCGTGATGTGTCTTTTTTTTTTGAACACAGGGCCTCAGCAAGGATGTGGTGGTTATCTGACACGTTCAGATGGTACCTTTGCCTCTCCTGATTCTGATTCGAATGGAAGATATGACAAGAATTTAAACTGCATATGGTTCATGACTGCCCCTGTAAACAAACTAATTAGACTCACCTTCAACACATTTGCTCTGGAGGCAGCAACTAGTTTGCAAAGATGCATTTATGATTACGTCAAGGTAAGGCTATTATGTTTCTTAACAGAGTCTTCTAATACAGACCTTTTCATGGTGTATTCCAGTTTGTACCACACAGGAAGTCCTGAAAGTTGTGAGTGCTGATAATTTTTACAGAAGAGCTCTCTCTCTTTTTTTTTTTTTTTTGCTGGACGTGGGCCTCTCACTGCTGTGGCCTCTCCCGTTGCGGAGCACAGGCTCCGGACGCGCAGGCTCAGCGGCCATGGCTCACGGGCCCAGCTGCTCCGCGGCATGTGGGATCTTCCCGGACCCGGGCACAAACCCGTGTCCCCTGCATCGGCAGGGGGACTCTCAACCACTGTGCTACCAGGGAAGCCCCGCTGATAATTTTTAAAATGACCTTTTCTTCAGTGATATAATGTATAATATTGCAGATGCTCTATCTTCACATCAAAATAATCTTTAATACAAATGACTCAACATGTTTGTGCAGCTTCTAACATTAGCTTTAAGATTTACTGTTCCTCCAAGCCTTGTCAAGAGATGATCTATGGGAAGATAGGTTGTGTGGAAAGAGATACTCAAAGGATCTTTGGCAAAGTCTAAAATAAATGACAGTGTCTGTATGCAAATCATCACCCTTACTTTATGTTCAAAGTTTGTATATTTACTTATATTACTTTTAGATGTGAAAAATATCTTAGTTCTGAAGTCCCATTAGAAGTAAATCAAGAAAAGTTTCCATTTTTAAATGACTCTTTAATATTAAATCATTGTATCTCTCAGGCTATATGCACTCAGCTTAAACGTGCTAAGGAGCATCAACCAGTGTAGACCACTACACTCCTGGGGGAAGACATCAAGTGAAGCAGCATTTCCGCTCACCAGGAGCTTACATCTGATTGCAGAATTAAGGGATGACACATGCAAGTCAACACTAGGTAGTTCAGGAGAGTCAGTACGCAAGTGCATTGGGCACAGGCTTGAAGCCATGTGCAAGTTTAAAAGGGAGGATGATTCATGATCATCTGCTGTGAACAAGAAAGACTTCATAGAATGAGGGGACACTTATTCAAGTCGGGAGGGAGGGCATTCTAAGCAAGGCGAACATACAAAAAGGCATTGAAGTGGAAAGAGTGAAGAGGCTGGCTTTATCAGAGCAGAATATTGTTAAAGCGGAACAAGAAATAAGACTGGCTAAGTGGAGAAGTATCCAGATTGCACAGCATCTTGAAAGTCAGGCTAATGGCATTTAGATTTTAGGCAGCTGGAAATAAGGAGTGATTGCGGGTTTTCCAATGAGTGGTAAGTTGAGAGCTGTAGGTAAGAAAGATGACTCTGGAATCAGCATTCTGGGTGGATGGTCAGGGGAGACTCTGGAGTTAAGACCCCAGAAAGAAGTTACCGTTAGGTAAGAAGGGTACAGAGACGGTGCAGATGACAACCTTGGTGTGAGAGAAACTTTTAAGTTCAAAAATTACTTAAATTTTACAGAAATGGGTTTTAAAAGTAAGAGAAGGAAAAGTCATAGCAAAAATACACATTTGAGCACTTCATTACATATAGACTGCCTTACATTTTCACTGTGAAAAGAACCAAGCTGGGAAGACCAAAAGAATGTCAGTACTGGGACTTCCCTGGCGGGCGGTCCAGTGGTTAGGATTCCACCCTTCCACTGCAGGGGGCATGGGTTCCATCCCTGGTCTGGGCCTGAGAATGCTAGTACTCTTAGGAGGAGGCCATGGGTTTGTAAGTATTGGTTCAGTCTGGGTGACAGCAGAGCAGACAAGTGAAATTTCCCCGGGGCAGAGAATGGGAGGAGCCTGAGCAAGAAGACAGCAGCCCAGACAGGAGGCAGCAAAAGAGCGTTTCTTTTTTTTTCTTTTTTTGCGGTACGCGGGCCTCTCACTGTTGTGGCCTCTCCCGTTGCGGAGCACAGGCTCCGGACGCGCAGGCTCAGCGGCCATGGCTCACGGGCCCAGCCGCTCCGCGGCATGTGGGATCCTCCCGGACCGGGGCACGAACCCGTGTCCCCTGCATCGGCAGGCGGACTCTCAACCACTGCGCCACCAGGGAAGCCCCAAAAGAGCATTTCGTACATCAGGAGAGAGATGCTGTCTTTGAGAGAGGCTGCATGGCGCTAGAAGGCCTGGCTCCCACTCAACTCCAGGAAAGGTACAGCGTGAGGCAGCCAGAGAGGACAAAGCAGAGGCAGGAGGAGAAACAGACGCGTCATGGAAGACATGGACAAACCAGGAATAATGCAGTTACCATGGAAGGCGAGGGAGAAAACTCTTTACCAAGGATGCACGGTCAGTGCTATTAAGTTGTAAATTAGAAGCCAAGAAAGGTGAAGATAAAGAAAAAATTCATTAGATAGGATGACAACCATTTAAATAAAGTGTTGGCACAGAAGCCAGATCAGAAGGAGTTCAGGAAGGACTGCAGATAACAAGGAAAGTCCGTTCGGGTTGAATTCTTCTTGTCTGAAATGAGACCAAAGGGGCCAGAGCAGCAGTGAGCTGAGGTTCAAGACTATTTGAGCACTACCTTGATTTTACAGAAGAGTAACAGGCTTTTGAGGCAGGTAATATGGACTCAAACCCAGCGTAACCGTACCAATCTTGCAAGGCTGTTTTGAGCATAGAGAGTATTCAGCACTGTGCCTGACATATAATTTGTAAATAAATTTCTTTCCTTTTTCCCCCCTTTGGGTAATATGAGGGCTATAGCATCTCCTTTTTAAAAAATATGATGAATAATTAAGTTAGATATACATTATTATAAATACAAATTCATGTGGGATGTTTAGAATATGGTCCTGCCAGGGGGAGGGCTGATTGGATTTATTTGCAAGATTCATTTCTATGTGTGATTTGATAATATAATCAAAAGAGCTATTGGGAGTTCCCTGGCAGTGCAGTGGTTCAGGCTGTACGCTCTCACTGCTGAGGGCCCGGGTTCGATCCCTGATGGGGGAACTAACTAAAATCCCACAAGCCGCGTCGGGTGGCCAAAAAACATTACAAAAATAAATAAAAGAACCATTAATTTTCTAAATGTCCTCAAGCTATTTAGGATAGACATAGCAATATTGAAAACAAGGAGTTATTCTCTAGCTTCGATATAAAATGTCCTTTTTAAAAAAAGAAATTCTGTTCAAATCTGCTTTTGTTTTCCTTTTTGGGAAAGCAGTTTCCCTCAGTTGGCAACTTCTCCAGCTTATACTAAACTGGCAGATCACCGAGCAGTTCTTGGAATGTGAGGCCGGGAGGTACCTTTATTAAAGAGATTCTCTGTGATAAATGGGACAGTTGACTCATTTGAGACTGTTTCTTAGAGATTATAATCAAATCACTTTTTTAGAAAAGTTAATTTAATTCTGTAGGTAGATATACAGGTGAAAACGTGCCAAGTCCATTATTCATTATTGTTTTCGAAAGGGTTGACTTGGAAAGCTGTTAAGATAACTGCAGTAGGGAAATTCCCTGGTGGTCCAGTGGTTAGGACTCAATGCTCTCACTGCTGAGGGCCTGGGTTCAATCCTTGGTCAGGGAACTAAGATCCTGCAAGCCGTGCAGTGTGGCCAAAAAAACAAAGCGAAAAACAAAAACAAAAAACAACAACAAAAAGATAAACGCGGTAAATAGGGAATTGTGTATTTCACTGAGCAACTGCTGTTGAAATGGACATCACATGCATTCCATGAAGAGTCACGTGACATGATTGTATGCCAGGCATTGTGAGATAAGTTTCCTCACGGAGCTGTAAGTGGACGAGACTGACAACATGACAAAGCCAATGAACATGAACGACACCGAAAAGTAGAGCAGAAGAGGGTATGAGTGACGTTACTCCGGGGTTCAGAAGGGCTTACTGGATGGATGGCTGAGCTGGGTTTCAGAGGAACAGCACAAAAGTGTGCTTCCCGTGGGGTGCGGGAGACTGGCCACCATGGGGAGGGGGTAAGGAGGGGCGGGAGCTGCCTGCCGTATGCCCAGCAGTTCAATCGTTGCTCTGTGGAGCACAGTGAGTGAGACAGCAGCGGGGGCTCCCGACCAGGACCGTAGCCGACGTTGCTCTGCCAGCAAACGTGGGAACTGGCAGAGAGGAGGCGCCTCCTTCCTAGCACTGCCCAGCTTCTTCTCAATGCAATCAGTGCCCCTTGGAATAGCCAGTATTTTCTAATGATTCTTTGACCAGCTGAAGTGAAAGGTCATCTATGCCATAGCCTAGCCATATACATAATTTCAATTTATAATTATGCTAAATACAATGAAAAGGAGAAATAAAAGGAAAGCCCGTAGAATAGTGTGTATTTCAATATGTAAATGCTCTGATACAGCTATGCTAAGTCACTAGGTAAAGCAGTCAGATTCTTCTAATATGTGGACTTGTGGCAATGCACAGGCATACATTTAAAGTGCTACGGGGTAGCTCTGTTGGCAACTGAAATGCCAATAGCAGCGCCCGTCCACAATATGAATTTCCAGAATGGTGGAAGACTCAAACCAAATGGTTCTAAACAGAACAAACTACAGACTTCCCTCAACTTACGCAATAGTTGCCTTCTTGGAAATTTGGTATATATTAAAACTGTGCAAAATATGTTTGTGTTTATATACAGAGTGGGCTTAGGTCCTGGGATAAAGAATTTTAAACAGTTTCATTACACACATGTCTGGTGGGACATTCATAGGTACGTAGGACCTAGAATAAATCTTCACTTTGCAGACGCGTCCTGAATTTTGATGGGATTCCGCAGCGTGGCTTCTAGGTGCTAAACGCCAGCTATAGCCTCAAGCTATTGTGATGAGCCCAAAACACCACACTCGTGCAAAACACTCCCTAGGGGATGGTACTGTTCCCGTGGAAAACTTCTGTCTTAACCCACTGGGCTTAACCATTCAGTCTGTGATCGGCCGTGGGAGGAGGGCTGTCGATCCCTGGGGATGCGTCAGCAGTTATGGGGGCATCAGATCCTTATCCTTATGGGGTAGTACCTGCTGTTCATTCATTCCATAAACGTTAATTTGAGCACCTACTATATGCCAGACACCGGAAAAGAGCACTGAGATTACATAATAGTCATATTAATAATATTAATGATTTCATACGATAATACTACTTTTTATTGTTATATAAAAATTCCTGCAGTTAGAGGTGATTCTCGTCATTGCCCCTTAGTGGATCTTCCTGAGATCACTGGCACCAAGAAAACATTTTCCCAAAAAGGTTCTGTAAAGGATCAGAGTTCAACCCCAAACCTAAAAAATCCCTCTCTACTCTCACTCTCATCCCAAATTATGCCCAGGCCTGTTGTCCAGAAGTCCCACAGTACAATCAAAGAATTCATGAAGACACTCTGAGATGCAATGTAGAGATGCTTCAAATAAGACTATCAGAATTCTCCCGTTATCACATTCCCAGGGAAATGTTAAACGATAAAGTCCTAAGGAAACTAATGTCTAAAATTACGGAGTTAAATTTTTTTTTTGATTTATTTATTAATTTATTTAATTTTGGCTGTGTTGGGTCTTTGTTTCTGTGCAAGGGCTTTCTCTAGTTGCGGCGAGCGGGGGCCACTCTTGATCGCGGTGCGCGGGCCTCTCACTGTCGTGGCCTCTCGTTGCGGAGCATAGGCTCCAGACGCGCAGGCTCGGTAGTTGTGGCTCATGGGCGCAGTTGCTCCGCGGCACGCGGGATCTTCCCAGACCAGGGATCGAACCCATGTCCCCTGCATTGGCAGGCAGATTCTCAACCACTGTGCCACCAGGGAAGCCCTGGAGTTAAATTTAAAAAGAATTAAAGCCCAATATCAAAGCCTATTGCCTTCATGCATTAAAAGTTCATAGAAATTAAAATCCCAAAATGTCCTTCCCTACTTCCTTTAGCTGCTCCAGTCGATGGCTGAGCACAGGAGAAGATCTGGCAGAAGGTGTAGTCAGAGGCTCTCTTCCACTAGATTATTTGTGCAATTCCTTCCGGGCCTTAACTAGATTCTAATATGTGCCACTGTTAAAGAGGTTTACAAGCCGAGAAAACACAAAATTCCTCTCAGCACTTATCTGCGTCCACAAGACTTAAGACTTAGGACATAATTCAAGCCCCGGGCCCAAAGCCGTCATGGCAGCAGTGTGTGCTCCCGGAAGGCACTACGCAGCGGCTGGTGACGGTGCCGGTCCCGGCACCATCTACCTCCTAGTGCGCGTAGGGTTTCGCATCAGCAGCGTTGCTTAGGGTTCCTCCTGCCATTCTCTATAAAGCCACCCTGCTCAAGGTCATGGTGGAGGCGTCAGGGATGGGAGAGCAGGGGAAGAAAATCCTGGCCTCGGTTACACAGAAGGCCAGGAGCCTCCGTCAGCTGTCCTATTTCAGCTCCATTAGGAGAAGTTTTATGGTAGCAGTGAGTGAACTAATGCAAACGCCAGCTCGAGGCCGGGCATGTAGGACATTTCCTTCCATCGTCCTGACCAGTCACCTATTTAAAACCCACATCAGATCTTACCGCTCACGTAGGAGAAGATACAAAGTCCTTCGCGTGAAGTGTGGGAAACGTCAGTCTTGTCCCAGTGAACTTTCCCAGTCCCATCTCTGTTCTCTCACCCTGATCTCCAGGTTGGTCACCGTGTGGGCAGGTGTTGACACATGCCAGGCCGTTTTTATTTCCATGGCCTTCCATACCTTGTCCATCAGGGTGGGATGCCCTTCCTCTCTTCTAGGTCTGGAAGGTCTCTACTTACTTTCAAATACCAGTTCAAATGTCCGTATGAGGTTTGTCCTGGCTCGATCATCTGGGTTACCCTGATACATTGAATTTTTCTCCTGTAGCACTTACGTTTCTCTATTTTATGTATAATTCACACACACATATATTTAATTTATGAATCTCTCCCTCTCATTATTCGTGAGTCAAATTAGTGTCTGGAAAGTGCTTTATGCATCCCTGTATACACAGAACCTTGGTTGGAGGCCTGGCACACAGTACATAGAATAAAAATGCTTGCCAATATAACGTGATTATAGAGGCAGCAATGGTTATAAAATTTTAACTTGTTTACCAGAAAAGGTACATTACCTAAAACTTGGCAAATCTGCTCTTCTATAAAATGAGGGGATTAGATCACTCAACTCTCTGGTTTCTTTTGGCTTTAAAATTTTACTAAATTTTACTAAAATCGTTTAAGCAGGAGAAACAGTGCCATCTAGTGGTAAATTTGTTTTGTGTTTATTTTGACTTGACTGTTTTTAACCATTTCTATTTTATGTATTCCCAGCATTTTTTTTTTTTTTTTTTTTTTTTTTTTTTTTGTATTCCCAGCATTTTAAAATAATGTCAGCGGTAATGGCTATGCTGAGGTTTATAACCCACCATGGTCCTGTTATAAATTCAATATTTGGATAGGCAAACAGATACTTGTTTTAGAAATGCAATAGAGATTACTCAGGTGAAGAACACTTTTTTTTGTTTGTTTTGAAAATTTGATGTTAGAGTTTTTTTTTTTTAAAGGTCAAGTCTTTATTTATTTATTAATTTATTAATTAATTTATTTTTGGCTGCGTTGGGTCTTCGTTGCTGTGTGCGGGCCTTCTCTAGCTGCAGTGAGCAGAGGCTACTCTTCGTTGCGGTGCGCGGGCTTCTCATTGTGGTGGCTTCTCTTGTTGTGGAGCATGGGCTTAGTTGCTCCGCGGCATGTGGGATCTTCCTGGACCAGGGCTCGAACCCATGTCCCCTGCATGGGCAGGCAGATCCTTAGCCAATGCACCACTAGGGAAGTCCCAACACTTTGTTTTCTAGTAATGTGTTTGAGAGAAATCCAAGCACTCGCTACTTCAATGGACATTTGCTGAAGGTTCTTGTGCCTGGGAATTGCTCTGGGTGCTGGCGACACACAGTGAATAATCAAAGTCCCCTGCCCGTGGGAATTACATGCTTGATGGGTGAGAGACCAGAAGAGGTAAATAAGCAATAAGCAATAAATAAGGTACGTTTTTGGGCTTCCCTGCTGGCGCAGTGGTTGAGAGTCCACCTGCCGATGCAGGGGACACGGGTTCGTGTCCCGGTCTGGGAAGATCCCACATGCTGCGGAGCGGCTGGGCCCGTGAGCCATGGCCGCTGAGCCTGCGCGTCCGGAGCCTGTGCTCTGCGGCGGGAGAGGCCACAGCGGTGAGAGGCCCGCGTACCGCAAAAAAAAAAAAAAAAAAAAAGGTACGTTTTTATCATCGTAGGGAAAAGGAACAGGAAGATATTGGGGAAGCGCCCATTAGATAGGGTTGGGCTCTCTGAGGAGGAGATGTCTGAGCTGAGACCCCATGATGCTGTCCAAGGGCTGAGCAGAGAGCTCCTGGCAGGAGGGGCAGCTCAGAGAGACTTTTCAGGGCCTGGGGGAGTTACAGGAATGTGGGGAGGGGGCGACGGCCCAGAGCGGCCCAGGCCAGACCAGAGAGGGGCTTGTAGGCCACGGTAAAGAGGGTGGAGTTTTACTTCAGATGCAGTGGGGATCCACGGGGATATTGTAGGCCAGGCAGGAGCATATTCTACTCTAAGCTTGCAAATGTTCAGGCAGCTCGGTGGAGAATGCTCTGTGGAACCAGAGCTGTCAGGAAATGTTACAACAATGCAGGTGAAGGAGCACCGTGGGAGCAGTGGACATGGAACCCTTGGGATAGATGTTGAAGGTGGAGCAAAGTAGATGCGGGGTCAGGAAGACACAGGGAGGAATCAGGGTGGCTGAGGTGTTAGGCTTGAGCCCTTTACTGACATAAAGACGACTTGGGGAGAGCAGGCTTGGCAGGGTGGGTAGCGGGAGAGAGGAATCACTTTTTCACTCCTTAGGTATTTATTGAGTGCCTTTTGTGTGCCACTCTTCTGAACACTGGGGACCTAGCAGTGAATAGAACAGGCAGCAGCCTGTGCTTTCATGGAACTTGTATTCTCTTCAGAGGGGAAGACAGTCAATTAAATTATATATGAATATATACATAAGTATGAGGTAGAAGGGAATACGTGCTCTGGAGAAAAAGTGAAGCTGGGAAGGAGAAAGGGGATATTGGGAGAGCTTGCATGTTAAATAGGGGCGTTCAGGGAAGGCTTCAGTGAGTTAGTGGTATCTGAGCAAAGGCCTAAAGCAACAGAGGGGAATGAAACCAGGAGGATAAATAGGAGGGCATTCCAGGCAAAGGGAACTGCAGACGCAACAGCTGGGATGCAGGAGTGCCAGGATCGCGCAGGGAGCAGAGCAAAGAACGTGGCAATGAGAGGTCATATGGGAAAGGCCGGGAATGGGGCTGGGAGCAGATCCTCTGAGGCCTCGAAGGCCGTTGTAACGGCTTTGAGTGGATGAGAAGGAGTGAGGAGGGTTCTCGGCAGAGCAGTGACCTGCTCTGACTTACATTTAAACTGTAGCTTCTGGCTGACGTGCTGAAGACAGCTTCTAGAGGGTCAAGAGCAGATCAGGGGGACCCAGGGGGAGGCTGCAGTGAGAATCAGGCGAGAGACCGTGATGGTTTGGAGCAGCGCGGCAGGGAGGGCGGAGGTGACGGTACGATGGGTTTGCTGGCTCTAACGACACATCATTTTTTAAATCGAATTTTACTTTCCCAATGAGAAAAAAAAAACTTCAGGCAATATACCAGGTTTTTAGTAAAAATCATTATAGTATAATTGATTCAATAGCAATTCTGTTCCTAAATTAAAACTAGCTTTAAGAACATTAGTGTAGGGACTTCCCTGGTGGTGCAGTGGTTAAGACTCCGTGCTCCCAATGCTGGGGGCCTGGGTTCAATCCCTCGTCAGGGAACTAGATCCCACATGCATGACGCAACTAAGAGTTCACATGCCGCAACTAAGGAGCACACGTGCCACAACTAAAGAAGCCAGTGAGCCGCAACTAGGGAGCCCTTGAGCTGCAGTTAAGACCCAGTGCAACCAAATAAATATTTTTTTTTAAAAAAGAACATTAGTGTAAAATTCTTAACCATGACCTGTCGTAACTTCATGTCCATTTTAGTGTAAAATATGCAGCTTCTTTGTGAATAATGGATAACTAATGAGCTGTTTTTCTTTTCAGTTATATGATGGGGACAGTGAAAATGCCAACTTGGCTGGAACATTTTGTGGTTCCACCGTACCTGCTCCATTTATTTCTTCTGGGAACTTCCTTACAGTTCAATTTGTCAGTGACTTAACTTTAGAAAGGGAAGGATTTAATGCTACATATACCATCGTGGACAGTGAGTAAACTGAGACATTTTTACATAGTGTGAAAGACGTGTATTTATGCACTAAAAGTACTGCCATGCTTATATCTATACTCAGTGTTAATGACTAAACTCAACGTTAATTACTGTGCTCAATGTTAATGACTGTCCAAGTTCAATGTCAGTTACTAAACACCACGTTAATTACTCCATGTTTAATCCATGGTACAAATTTGGTACAATTCTTAGTCAAGAATATAGACTGTAAATCCTTCATAGAATGATGTAAGTATAGCTCCTTTGGGCTGGAAGAGTAAGGAAAGCAGAATTTTAAATATGTGTGATGAGTTACAAGTAAAATGTCTTCTAAGTTGTTTCTTTCTTCCCATCTCAGTGCCTTGTGGCGGAACATATAATGCAACTTGGACCCCACAGAGTATTTCGTCACCCAATTCATCAGACCCAGCTGTCCCATTTTCCGCCTGTACTTGGGTCCTTGAAGCTCCTCTACATCAGCAGGTCATGATTACTGTGTGGGCACTTGCGCTGCACTCACAAGACTGTGACCAGAACTACTTAGAGTTTCAGGACCCACCAGAGGTAACAATTGTAGGATGAATGACCGTCACATGTATGACCTTTTCACCAGTATTTGCAAAACACTTGAAGTAATGAGGGCATGACTACATAAGATCTCAGAGTTACTTCCAGCCTAATGTGGTTTTCAGCCATTTACAAAACCCTCTATTTATAGGCATTAAGAAACCTGAACTTGGTCTGTAGGTCATGTGCCTAAGAAACATCTGGGTGTCTTGGTAAAAGTGCCTGTGGCTGGGCCCACTCTCAGAGACCGGTTCCCCTACTTACGCCCATTAACCTGCATTTCTGATGAACTTCTCTGGCGTTCTGACAGCAGTGCTCCATGGAGAAGCACTTCTGCAGTCAATGGGATCTGTGTGTGGAATGAATTGAAAGGAACAGTTAAGAAGGCATTTGGTACCAGTCTAGTGGGACTATATTCATGGTTAAAAACATAGAGCAAAGCTCTGTTTGTTTAAAAAAAAAAAATGATGAGTCTGAATTGCCCATGGGGTTAGATGTTGAGGAGACTGTTGACCATAGCAGTGTGATGTCGACAGAATGCCTGAAGATCAGGGCGTCATCATCATGTGAATAGGTAGTCGCTGTACATGAGCAATCAGATTATTCCGGGAACTTGTGTAGAGGGAGGGCTCCTGAACTGAGGGTGACGCCTAGCGGGGGCTCCTGGGAACACCCGGGTTGTCTCTCTCCGGATCGAGGAGGTCATCCACTCCAGGTTTGCTAAGCGGCGGTGAGGCAGGGCCAGGAGCGGTGCTGGTTAGCCTTACAGAGTTCAGAACAATGGAGAAGCCCCAGGAGAACTGTGCTGAGCTCCTCCGACAGCCTGGATGCGCTCTGAGCAACGGCACAGGCCTTGGATAGGAAGCGGAGTGAGGGGGAAGGTCTTTTTTTTTTCTTTTTTGTGGTACGTGGGCCTCTCACTGTTGTGGCCTCTCCCGTTGCGGAGCACAGGCTCCGGACGAGCAGGCTCAGCGGCCATGGCTCACGGGCCCACCCGCTCCGCGGCATGTGGGATCCTCCCGGACCGGGGCACGAACCCGTGTCTCCTGCATCGGCAGGCGGACTCTCAACCACTGCGCCACCAGGGAAGCCCCGGGAAGGTCCTATTTTCAGTAGGCAGGCGTCCACCCCATGGTTTCAGCGGAAATGTGGCCCCCCTACCTCCCACCCACACCCCTCGAAGACTGCGAGACACCTGTAGATTCCAAGGCCAAGGTGAAGTCTTACTGCAGAGTGCATTAAGCTCTGTAACTGGTCTCCACGGCTGAATATTTAAGCCATATTTTTGTGTGCAATTTAATCTCTGCTGCGGCCTGTTCTCTTCTGTTACTAAATCCACCAGCCTTTGGCTTCCGTTTCATTTCAGAGTAATGGAAGTCCAGGAATTCGGTTCTGCGGCAGGAATGCTTCAGCTGTACCCACATTTTATTCTTCCATGAGCACCGCAATCGTCACTTTTAAATCAGAAGTTTTTAACATAAACTCTAGAGTGGGTTTTACCTATCAGATTGCAGGTGAGCTCTGGGGTTTCATCTTTTATTCAGAAAAACTGCCATTATTACAATTACAGCTAGAATTGACCCCCTGGAGTAAATTAAGGTTTGTTGACATAAACCACACCCACATGAGGTGTGGTTTACTAGAAGCCAGGCCCAATTTAGCAAATTACTAAGGTTGACTTCTGAAGAGGTGAAGCGAATAAAATATTAATTAAAGTGTCGAGAATGGCAGCATATCCTTCAAAGTTCATGTCATTAATTAAAAAGTATACCAGTTATTGTATTAATTCTTCACTTAACCATGTAGAAGAATCACTATACCTTAGAAAATTACTTTGGAAAAACCAAGGAGCCTTGAAAGAATTACTTGCTTCTGTCACTGAGACGTTTATTTCCAGAGAACACTTTATGTAATGTTCATTTCAAGCTTGATTAAAACCAAAGCTGCCTTTGATTAAAACAAACAAATGAAAACGCTCTGGGTATTTTTTTTACCAAACATGGTCAAGAACTGTAAGTTGCCAGTTCTATCAGAACAAATAATTCATCAAAGGATTTGAAGAGAAATCTTCACGCAAAACTGTCTTGGAGGTAGAGCCTTTACGCCCGAAGAGTCTAAATGTCATCAGAAAAGCATGGAGAATGCTAGAATGTTTGTCCTCACAGGAGAGGGTGCACATGTACTCATTTACTATCTCACACGGGGGTGTTTTGTGTGAAGACACTGCACTGCATTTGCTCAGTGTGCCGTTCGCTGTAAGTCTTGGGATCTCAGTAATCTCAAAGGTAAATGAAGGGGCTAGGTTAGCTTCTTTTCTGAAGTTTGTTCCCATTTAATAAGCTCTTTGAATTATTCCTGTCAAGTTGAAGGAGCACTAAATACTGCGCGGCATACGTTAATTACGACTGTTGTCTTTCCTCTAAGATTGCAACCGAGAATATAAGAAGGCATTTGGCAACCTGAGGAGTCCCGGCTGGCCGGGCGGCTACAGCAGTAACGTGAACTGCACAGTTGTGCTCACAGCCCCTCATAACCACACCATCTCCCTCTTCTTTCACTCCTTTGACATCGAGGACTCAAGCGACTGCACATGTGATTTCTTGGAGGTAACATACATTTGAATATCATGTAAATAAATTATTTAGAAGATAATGGATCCCTTAAGATTTTTCTCGTTTTTCTCTGCTACTGCTAATCATATCCCTTCCTCATTTCATTAAGTTATTCATTATCCTTCCATTGCCTAAATACTTAGGCAATTGCCAACCATCTCCTAGGTCCAGACACCAGAAATCCAGGAGGGAACAAGACATATTCAGGGTCCCCCGGAGGCTCACACTTCCGTGGGAAAGACAGACAGGAAGTTGTCCATCCTGTTGACTATCAGAGCCAGCACGGTGAGGGGCACCTAATTAGTCTGGGAACAGAGAAGTTTTCTTAAAGGAGCTAATGTGTGAGTTGAGACCGGAAGTGAGGGAGGTCCAAGTGCAACGTGCTAGTTTTGGACACAGATGAGAACTCTGACTTAAGTGTGCCTGGTGTCGAGGTAAAAATGAAACTACGTGAGACTGAATAGTTGATTTCCCTGCTGGCCACAGTAAGTCTGGAGCAACTTCAGTGTTCTCTAATGAGAGTCTTTCCTTGACGCGCGTTGGGCAGAGGAAGGTAGAGTGGTCTGTTCCTTCCTCCCCATCTGGATGAAGAAGCACCTTTGCCGTTTGCCTGTCCCCCGCCCCACCGAGAGAGAACCCTCCTGTGTCTGGAACTCACTGCCCATATTTTGCCATAAAAACCCTCCAGCTCCCTCCAGCGTCCTTTGCAGACTCTGTTGGAAATGTGTTCACTCTTAGGAAATAAACGGAGGTGCCCTGTCAGGCTTGTATGTCCAAAGATGCTGAATCCCTCTGAAGTGAATTCACATCGAAACCTTAACCCAAGACACCCGAAGTCGGCTTTGTTTCGTGTACATGCGAAGCTTCCCGTAAGGTTTCCAAACAGCTTGTTTTCTCCTTTATGCCTGTTACAGAGTTTTGTTATCCTGGAAAGCTCCCCCTATAAAATTCATCGAAGTCCTTTGTTAATGACTATTTGCAACCTCTAGTGCAGTAAGTACTCAGGAAGCTCATGCCTTTTCATGGGGGACCTCAGCCACAGTAGGAGACTGGGGAGGACACAGATGTACCAGAGAGGAAATGAGGGAGAGACAGGAGTGTTTCCGTCAGTCAGGTCATTAGACTCACACCTACGCACCTCACCCACCATGGAGTCTGAACAGTGGCGTGGAGCATAAAGCGGACACGAGGGGAGGGGTGGGATACGGAAGAATCAGCCTGACGGCCCCTAGTCACAGCGCAGCTACCCGTGGTTCGCCTCAAGCCTGAGTTGACCCTGATCGACTGGAGTTAACTTTTTTTTTCTTTTTTTTTTTGCGGTACGCGGGCCTCTCACTGCTGTGGCCTCTCCCGTTGTGGAGCACAGGCTCCGGACGTGCAGGCCCAGTGGCCATGGCTCACGGGCCCAGCCGCTCCGCGGCATGTGGGATCCCCCCGGACCAGGGCACGAACCCGCGTCCCCTGCATCGGCAGGCGGACTCCCAACCACTGCGCCACCGGGGAAGCCCGACTGGAGTTAACTTTGCCATTTGCCTCTGGATGCTGGGGAGCAAGGGCTGACTCTCCAGCCCCGAGGGGTGACAACTGCCCCCCTCCACCCCGCTGCCCCTCCTTATCTCATAGAAACGGGTCTGAAACTTCCTGTGCGATAAGCAAGGACAGGAGACTGCGACTCAGGCCTGTGAAGCACCGCTGTGTCTGGTTTTCGGCGGGAAGATTCCGGCACGGCTCATTGCAGCGTCAGCATTCCATTCATGTACACGGCGATGGGAACGGAAATTTCTCACTGAGGACTCTGACCGTATCATACCACGCGAACACCAAGCTCTGGACCCCATTTGGGATTTGCATTTGCCTTCACTTCCCCTTCCAGAGTCACCTGAAGTCCCAGAGGTGCCCTCTGCTCTCCTTGTCGCATTCCTCCTGTGCAGAGAGAAAGGAGAAGGACCAGCCATTAGCCCATCAGTGGGGATTAATGTCTCGCTTCTCCTCTCAGAGCACCAGCTTTCTAAAGAGGACGAGAGGAAGAAGACCCAAGGCCAAGGCTGTCGTGGGGCAGCTGGGCGTTCTCGACTACGGCAGCCCTCGCTGTCTGCCGACGGCTAACTGGCTCTTCCATCCACGGCAAGGCTACTTTGTGTAAACACTTAGCAGAATGACCCAAAAAGCACCAGAAAGGCATTTTCCTCTCCCACTGGCTACTCCATAGACCTAAAAGGAAACTCTCCAGGGAATTCCCCGGCGGTCCGATGGTTAGGACTCCACACCTTCACTGCCAGGGCCTGGGTTTGATCCCCGATGGGGGAACTAAGATCCCACAAGCTGCGGGGCACGGCCGAAAAGAAAAGGGCTCTCTGCAGATCAGCACAACCCAACAAGACGACCCACCACACCTCTGAAGACACCGGGTGACTTAAGACAACCGGCAAGTAACCACATGTTAAACTATGGGATTAAAAAGGGACTGGAGGGACTTCCAAGATTTTAAATACATGTGTCAACATAGAGTCAGCCTCCATCCATGCGGAGCTGGTTCCAACCCTACGCTGCCTGGATCACGTGTCTGCAATGCCCCACGAGAGTCCTCCTCCGAGTGGGGCTGTTTGGGAATGTGCAGCAGGAGCAGGGCTTGAGGACACACCGTGGCTGAATTCACAGTACGCTTACCTGCATTCACACACCAACACGTTTCCTGTTTTCACACGTGTCTACTCCATGCAGTGACTTAAAAAAAAAATCTATTCAGCTTCACAAATAGTTTTTAAAATAAATCCAAGAGTCAGAAATTTTAAAGACTGTTTGAATTATGTCCTTTTCCCATGTAGAAATTCCTTTCGTTTTGAACTTTGTCATACTTTGGATGTTGTTGTTTCATGATCCCTTTATGGCCAAGCAATTTTCAACGGGAGATAAAAACATAAATGCAGTATGATGAATAAAGTAGAACGGAGTTGACTGGAAACAAAGCAGATAATATTTTTCTCCCCCGACCCATCTTTTTAAAATTCACTTTAACTACCTTCTTCAAAGTGTCTCCCCAAGAAGAAAGATAAAACTAATTTGTTATACACCAGTCAACTAGCTGGTTATAGAAACATGCTGTCGTGTTTTAATTACTGGAGATTAACAGATATTTCTGAATCCAACTGTAAATGGTTTTTGATCTACAAATTGGTTTCTCTCCTTTGCAAGTGAAGGGGACTTCTGTGTGTATTAACACTCCATTGAGTACATAACAAGACAAAGTTTTCCCCAAAAAAGCGGTCATTCCAATTGTCTCACGTCTTAACGTATAGTGATGATAAATCAGAGAAGAAGGTACAATAGGTCTAAGTGTGATCATTAATGACTTGTTTTTAAAGGTAAGAAATGGAAGCGAGAGCACTTCGCCATTGCTGGGCATGTTCTGTGGGACTCTGTTGCCGAATCCCATTTTCTCCCAAAGCCGTGAACTATACCTACGATTTAAGAGTGATAGTGCAACTTCCGGTCGTGGATATGAAATTATCTGGACCTCATCACCCTCTGGTAAGACCCTGGCGCTTTGTAAGGGAAAGTAATGCAGCTGAGAAAAACATACAGCGTCTAATAGAAGAAGACAGTTAAAGTGACCTTTTCCCCAATCTGTGTACTTGATTATTTTCCATTAAAAATAGAGATTTTTTTTTTAACACTGAAAGTATAGAGATTTAAAAAATGCTACTTTTATTCTTTATTTCTATATATTAAAGGATATATATTTACATATAAAGCACAAATAAGGTACAAAGATTTTTAAGTTTCTTTATAAATTCTGATTTTGTCATTATTTTTAACTTTTGGTTTGATCATCAAGGTAGTCCTCTGAGGACTTTTTTTAAAGTTTGCCAGAAAGCCAAGTTATGAACACATACTTGCGTACGTATAAGCAGCTGTGTTCCTCGGAGGCCGTGTTTCATTTCTTGGCAGTCCTGGTGGTTAATGGCTTTTACAGGGCAGTAAGCACCTTCCTGCAGTTTTGGTTGGCTGTTTACCAATAAGTGAAGGAAATTTGTCATGTCAATGCACTTAACTCAAGAGAGAAGGGACCTCTTTATGAAATGTCCCCCCAAATATCTAAAATCTTTCAAAATAAGAATGATAAAAAGGACTCATTTATTTTATTTTATTTATTTATTTTTTTTGCGGTAGGCCGGCCTCTCACTGTTGTGGCCTCTCCCGTCACGGAGCACAGGCTCCGGACGCGCAGGCTCAGTGGCCATGGCTCATGGGCCCAGCCGCTCCGCGGCATGTGGGATCTTCCCGGACCGGGGCACGAACCCGCGTCCCCTGCATCGGCAGGCGGACTCTCAACCACTGCGCCACCAGGGAAGCCCAGGACTCATTTTAAATGTACTAGAGGACTAGAAGAGGATTCTATTAAGACAATTGTAGATAACGATTTCTTGGTACTGCCCCAAGTAAGAGATGATCTCTATGCCCTAATTTTACAGACAAGGAAATAAAACACCAAACTGATGCGTTGCCTAAAACGCACAGCTAGATCGTGGCAGAGGCAGGACTAAACCTCCAGTGGTCAGAAACCCACCCCAGTGCTTCTCAATTATGCTACGCAGTTTCTTCCTATGCGCAGGATATCTGGATGCCCATGGCTGTCTGGTCTAAATAACGATAGCTTTCCTGTGCAAATGAACGCATCGAACAAATTAGCACCAATGCTTAAAGGGCTTCGGCTTGTTAAGCATATCAGTCTTGGAACTGTCAGTTGTCAGCCTGGTAAAGTCACTTTGAGAATCATTACTGCCAGAACCTTAAATAACACACCTCTTTCTTTGGTTCTTCCCCGGAATTTCCCTTTGAATTTTACTTCACCCATATCCTCATCATCTCGCTCACTGCCTCTGGGGAGCGCCACACCATCAGAAGCACCCGAGATCAACCTCACTCTCTCCTGCAGTTACTTTCCCAAGTCCTGGTTTTCCCGTCGTGCTCTCAACCCACTATTTTCAAAGCAAAGATCTGGAGGAAGCCCTTCCTAAGCCGTGAGAAGCGGGGAGGGATATTTGGTGGAGGTGGGAGCGGGGCAGGTAGTGAGGGGCTGGGGGTACAGCCCGCAGGAGGGACAGGAGAAGGGTTCCTGCCCCCGCTTTTCTTGCAGAGGGCCTCAGCACCTTGAGAGAACAACTGTCTCGTTGCCTTAAGTGCGCTAAAGCGCGCTGATGGCTTCTACTTGGTTGACTGAAGCTTCGCGCACCTGTTTCCTCGCAGACTGCGGCGGGACGCTTTACGGAGACAGCGGCGCGGTCACCAGCCCTGGCTATCCCGGCACTTACCCAAACAACACTCACTGCGAATGGACCATCATTGCTCCTGCGGGAAGACCCGTCACCGTCAGCTTCTACTTTATCAGCATTGACGATCCCGGAGAATGCGTCCAGAACTACCTCCTGCTCTACGACGGCCCGGATGCTGACTCTCCATCGTCTGGACCGTATTGCGGCGCAGTGAGTAAAACAAACTTTTAAAAACTCCCAATTGTTATTTTTAAATAATGAAAGGAGCTTAAAAAGGCACCTTTAAAGGCAGACTCACGCAGTTAGAGAGTACACGGTACTTTTTCAAATTCAGGTTTCTGACTTTCCTTTTTATTTTGGGAGCACGAGTGCCACCTAGTGGGCATTGAGTTAAATTAATAGTAATAGTTAACCAAACTTGACCAGTTAATCAAACTTGTGCATCAGAATCACCTATGCAGTTGTTTAGCATCACAGACTTCCTGTCCCCACTCAACCTACAGAATCAAAATTTCTGGGGGAGTATCTGTGGCATGCTGTTTTTTGAAAGCTCCGTATGTGATTTCAATGCACCGCCCAGGGTTGACTTACCCATGTTATTTCTGCATGAATAGAACTACAGTGTTCCCTCCGCATCTGCAGGGGATTGGTTCTGTTGAGCCCCCACGGATACCAAATCCTCGATGCTCAAAACTCTTATAAAAACTGGCCTAGGGACTTCCCTGGTGGCGCAGTGGTTAAGAATCCGCCTGCCAGTGCAGGGGACCCGGGTTCGAGCCCTGGTCCGGGAAGATCCCACATGCGGAGCAACAAAGCCCGTGCGCCACAACTACTGAGGCTGTGCTCTTGAGCCCGCAAGCCACAAATGCTGAGCTCACGTGCCACAGCTACTGAAGCCTGCATGCCTAGAGTCCATGCTCCGCAACAAGAGAAGCCACCACAGTGAGAAGCCCACGCACAGCGATGAAGAGTAGTCCCCGCTTCCCGCAGCTAGAGAAAGCCCACGCGCAGCAACGAAGACCCAACGCAGCCAAAAATAAAAATAAGTAAATTAAAAAAACCAAAACCTGGCCTCGTGCGGTGAATACAGTCAGTCCTCCGTATCTGCGGGTTCCGTATTCGTGGGTTGTGTATCTGCTGGATTCTGTGGTTGGCTGAATCCGCGATGTGGAACCTACCCTTACGGAGGGCTGACTGTATAGAAACTTTGGATGCCCCGCTCCATTTCGTTCACTTTTTACTGAAATTGTAGGAATTCTTTGAAGAAATGCACAGGGATATTAACAATTAGCCTGGGGACTAACAGTTTGTTTTTGTAGATCTCAACGTAATAGATCGTCAAGTTAGAATTCTGATGTTGACTTAGCACTGCTTACATCTGCCCTCAGTGCCCTCCCATTTTTATGTGCAAGTAGATGTTTACAGAGCTTTCATGTAAGGGAAATGTGACTACTGATGAGAAGTTACCTGTTTCTTACCATTTTGCTCTTTACTCATTTGTGCTTTCTAATCAAACTGACAGAGAATTACATCTGCTGGAAATCGAGGGAGTTTTTAGAGTATAACTTACAGTTCGTAAAATTGATAAATGTTATTTTCAGAAATATCAAAAAATAGATAAAATTTTTCTAAAACCCTGAGAATTCTCCCATATATTCTTCTAAACACTTTCTTTTCCATATGTTTGCCTATGCACAGGTACTTTATATTGTTTTGTGGTGTGTTTTTGTCCACTGACTGATACATCATTAACATCTTACCATACCATTAAACAAACTGGTATATCGTATTTAATCATTGGGTTGTTTTCTGTTCTGGGTGCAGCCTAATTTACTGAATGAAGCTGCTCTGGTTTATAGACAACCCTTCAATAAATTCTCTGGTAGCTCTGTCCTTATACACAGAGCTAACTTTGGGGGGAGGAATTTGCATCACCTGATCAGCAGATGCTGTCTTGCAGTTGTTCACAGGGGCCCACAGAAAAGAGGCCCCAGTAAATGTGTCACATGCCAGATTTAGAAGCTGATTAAGTCTTAGACATTCAGTTGAAATTTGTAACAATTTCAAAAAGAGACATTTTCACAATACCATTACTGTATGTCCGTATGACTTTTTTTTTTTTTTTTGGTTTTCAGTGACTTTCAAACATACAACCCCATTTGATCCCCTGGACTTTGCAGATAAGAGAAACTGAGGCACTGAGAGAACTTACTGCCATTGAAACCAATGTCACATAAATTCAAGTCTATAACTAGATATGTCAGTTTTTCTTAACTATTGGTGTTTACAATATTTTCCCAGTTTTCACTTTTATTTTATAAATGTAGACATAGTTTCGAGTGCAATTGTTTTACTTTTTAAAGATACCACTGACTTCGTTAGCATTTCCAGCCCAGTGAAGTCAGTTTATTTACAGAATGATGGTGGGAGCTACTCCTTAGATGTCGAATCATACGGTGATTTGAAGATGTTTTCTTTTATGATAATTGTCATTGTTCACGGGCATTGCTCTCAGTTACAGAATCCAAACATCTAGAAACATGAAAGAATGGCAGGAAAATTAGGAGAATCAAACGGGAGTTTAAAACTTCTGTTATCTGCTCATACTAGTTTGTCAGCATAGAATACCAAGTAGAAATTTGGGAGCAGGTTGAAATGGAAGGAAAAAGTGCATGTGCACAGGAACGTACAATATTGTGTATCCCTTGATATCTCTCTTAGGAAAAAAAATCCCTCTGCTGCACTCACCTGAATAATTTACCGTCTTGGAAATAAGTCTGTTTTTTGATGACTCTTGGGTAGGACCAAGGCAGGGGACCCGAGCAGAACAGAGGAGCATGTCCCCAGACTGCAACCTTGACCCTGTGTGATGTGCTCTGTCTCCAGGACAATCCAACCTACTGTGCATGTTACTGACTTATTTGCTTCCTGCTTCACCTCCTCCCGTTAGGATGTAAGATTCGTGAGAACAGGACTGTTGGCGTGTTTGGTTCGTTTTTTATATTCCTAGTGCTAATAATAATACCCACAGCATGGAAATCTCTCAATCAATATTAAATGAATGATTTAGAAATGAGAGAAAACAGAGACCCATCTACCTCCCACCCCTTCTGCCCCCCCCACACACCCTGTTCCCCCAAAAGATATGAAAATCAACCCCAAAAGGAAAGTACAGATGTTAAGGGGGGAAAATAGTATATTTTACTCATATGCTCGTTTTAGTTGCAGATATAAGTTGTGTGTCCCTTCAGAAAAACGAAAATTTCAGTAAGAACTTGAATTGGAAATTGAATTTTTAGTGATGGTTTTATTGAGACATAATTCACATACCATAGAAATCATCTACTTAAAGGGTAAGATTCAAGAGTATTTAGTCAGTTCTCGGAGCTGTGTAGCTGCCGTCACCACAGAAGGCTTTAGAACCTTCTCGTTAGCCCAGGAGGAAACTCTGTGCCCACTTAGTCGCCCCCCATTTCTCCTCGTCACCTCCACCAGACCCAGCAACATTCTTTTGTAAAGTCTCTATGTCAATTCTTAGCAAGGTTACTTGTAGAAATGTATGCAGGTTTACTGTCAACTCTAGAAGGCTCCTTTATGTCATACTTCTTTACTACACCTGACCTTCTGGAGAAACCTTCAAATCTGTGAAATATATAATTTGTTACTTCTCTCTCTCTCTTTCTTTTTTCAATTTTAGGACACTGACATAGCTCCCTTTGTGGCCTCGTCACATCGTGTCTTCATAAAATTTCATGCGGAGTATGCAGCCCGACCGTCAGCAATCCAGTTAACCTGGGCCAGCTAACCGCAGGAGGCCGGGTCTGCTCAGCACTTTGGTTTTTCTGCAGGGCCTGGACCCTCAGACCTCACGCTGGACGGGATTCTGCCATCCTGATACCTGTCCCCCCTGCCTGTGCCACTGAGAATAATCTGAACTTCGGTTTTCATCAAAGCACATGTGGAATCAATATTTGTATACATTTTTTGCACGTAGAATGTAGCTTCTTTAATATTTTGAGCTGAAATTTTCTAGAATCCCTTAAAGGGGTGGAAATGATTACGGCTTATGTGCCGTACATTTTCAAAAGTTAATAAAATAGAAGTACCGTTTTCACTGTGAATGTCCAATTGGGGATGATAAACACTACTGAAATGCAAACAGTGATGCTGCGTTATTTTTTTAAACTCATTAAAATTTGTCTTTCACTGTGGGGTACGTGTAAAATTTCGAGTTGAATATTTCCATTTAAAAAAAGTACATGAGTCCTTCAGTATAGGAACTCCAGAGCCAAGCTGCCTGCGTTTGAATTTTAGCCTTTCTAGCTAACTTCCTTAACTCTCTGTGCTGCAGTTTCCCTACGTACCGCTGTCGTCTGTTCGCAGTTTAACAACACGAGATGCGAAGTTATACATAGTTAAGCAATGCTTTGACCATGTTTTCTGCTGCCTTTAACCAGGAGACGTTAGGTTAAATATGCGAAGTTAAATCTTACTAAGAACATGGGGCCCACTGAATGAAAGACGCTATCGAATGTGTAACTGCATCTTCCTGTACTACTCAAATGCCAGGGAAACGATCTCTGCACAGACTACAAGCCACATCAATGAGATATTCTCACCTTCGCTCTACCGTGGATGGATGCGTCAGCTTCATGGAGGACACTCTATTGGAAAGAACAGTGAACGCAATGAAGAGGCCATCAAACCCAAGCGTCTTGACAAAGCTGGAACAAGGGACTAAAGCCCTCAAGATGAAGTTTGATAGGAGTAGATATAAGACCTAGCTCTTTTAGCTAAAACTGAATCACAAAGTTACAGAATATGGAGAAAGTTGAACAATAACCTATGAAATAGTTGTTTTATCTGAAAGCAAGAGTAACACATGCAGCCGTCAACCAGTAAGAGATGATTTGACCTGTGGTTGCGTCATTAGAGTAACAGCGTCTACAAGAGTCCTTTTCAGAGACACATGATTCCTAGGAGGCCCGTGAGAATATCTGGAAAGTGTATCTACCAAGATGAAGACAGCATAGTCAATATTAGTATGTCATTTTTACACTAAAACCTGAAAACGGAAAATAAGAATATTTTCTCACATTCTGTAGGCCGTAAGTAGAATCTGAAAAACCATGATATAAAATGAATGGTCTCGAGGTGGGGGTGAGGGGAGGTCTTACCTGGAAGCCAACGGAGCCCGGGAGTCGGGGAGCTGGGCTTCCACTCACCACATGCTCTTTCTACCCCTCTCCTTTTCTGTCTGCCTGAAGAACTGGGCCTCGGCAGGAAGAACAGAGCATGGCCTGGCCAGCACCGGCTACGGTTAAGTTAGCCATTGCTGGCCAGAGCTGCTCTCGTCTGACCTTCAGGGAACTGCCTGGGATAACTCAGCCAGAGGCCACCACAGGCCAGGAATCTCCGGGCACTTCAGACATTTGTGAAGAACGCCCCAGGGGGTGCATGGGGCCAATGACAGTTTGGGGCTAGGAGATGCCCAGGTTCTGGGTTCTACTTGTCCTAATTTCCTATTAAATTTCAACTCCATTTAATTAATAGGAATTTGTTAAAAATCCACCCCACACTCCCCTAGGGAGTAGTAACATGGTTAATTTTATTAAGAGAAAGGAGAACTAACATCTATATAACATTCGCTCTCTGCCAGGCATCACTCGTGGAAATGGGATACTCAGAGCCGCCACCTCCATGTTACAGTCGAGGAAAATGAGGTGCAGAAAAGCTTGTAAAACTTGAGTGACAGAATGTGATTTTAACCTCAGCAACCGCGGAAGAGAGTGCCTCCCTTCCTGCCAGAGGGATTAAGTGTGAACTTAGTAATATGACAGCCCAACTATCTTCATAGATCTAGTGACATTATTAAAAAAGACTGTCACTGTTATATGACCTAGAAAAAAGGCTGATGCAATTCTTGTTATTTTAGTAAAAACTTAGAGATTAGACAGAGTCAAAAATACCATTAATGGAAGAAAACGTTTAATTTATTGAGACCTCAAGTCACTCTATGGCTATCAATTTAATGGGGAAGTTATTGGAAGAAAAATGATATAATTTTTGGATATTTAATGAGAAATTTGCTTTTCAAATTTTTTTTTTTAATTTCTGTTTTTTTTGGCCATGCCACTTGGTCAGCAGGATATTCCCCAACCAGGGATTGAACCCCGGCCACAACAGTGAAAGCCTGGAATCCTAACCACTAGGCCGCCAGGGAACTCCCTGCTTTTCACATTTTAACTTGGTAACTTTATATGTTTCTTCATAAGTAGTTTATTGGAGACAAAGGCATTTTTTAAATGAATGATTTATGTAATAATTTACGTGAATTTACCCACTGTTGTCGTAGTCTGGAGTGCTGATACAGAGCAGGACCCTATGAGGCTCCTGGGCATGAAGGCCTTCCTGTGGCCCCCATTTCTTGATCACAGGAAATAGGCTTCATTTAGCCTCCAAGACCTTCCCTGAGCTCCAACGGGCAGGTTGAAACAGTTGCTAATTAGGGAAGGGAGGAAGAGTCAAAAGAAACAATAGTGCAGCCTTGGGGCGGGGTCCTGGTCTCCCCCTACCACCCCCCCCCCCCCCCCCAGGGATGCACATCACATTATCTCTGGGCTGTTCGGGAGATACTGAAACCCCTTCCAGGTGGGAGAAGTTAACTGTGTGCTGCCCACAGGCACGGAGGCCCCAGACCGGTTGGAACCAGAAGGTTGATGACGCTGACTCCCACTTACTTCCCCACCAACCAATCAGAAGAATGCCCACGAGCTGACCACACCCTCTTTGAACCATTACTATAAAACTCCTCGATATCCACTCCAGGTTGGACACACAGTTTTGAGGGCAGCAGCCCAGTGCAGCCCCCTCTGCCTGGCACAGTATTAAAGCTATTCTTTCTACTTCACCCGAAACTCTGTCTCCGAGAATTAATTCGGTGTCAGGGTACAGACGCAGGATTCGGCTTTAGTGCCTCATGGGGACCAGGCATTTTCCGTGCTCTGTCTTTGCTTGGCCCCCTCTGGGCTCAAAGGCAGGGATAGTACATATTCTGCCAGAGGGAGGTATTGAAGCACATGCTGTGTGTAAGCATGGTGCACTTGGCCGTGACACTGCAGAGGGGATCTTAGCTCTGATAAATACTGACTTTTCCTTGCAGGAATGGCTACATAATTTGCAGGGCCCCTGGTTCAAAAATTATTAACCATTTCAAGCTGGTGATAGCAGAACAATAAACTAGCCGTGGGGCCCAGCTAAGGCTGGAGCTTTGCGTCACTGCACACAGTTTGCATATCCAGGAAGCTGGTCCTGTTTCCAGGTTATAAAAATCTGGAACTTAGGGACACATTTCATTAAGAATGTATGGCTAAAAGTGAAGAGAATGAAAGATTATAAGGGAGTGAAAACAAATTTCTGGAAAACCAGAAGTGACTGTAAGCATGGGAAGGCAGCCTTGTGATTATAAAACTGGGTTCTAACCTCTGTAGAAACTTAACAAACAGCCGAGGGAAACTTAATGCTGACCTAGGAGGGAAACAAATACACATCAACAACAGAGGAAGAAAGAAACCACACCAGCTATCTAGAAAAATCAGCTCAGACTTCATGCTTAAATACAAAAGGACAACCAGACATCACCAGACAGAGGGAGAGTTACAGCAGCCTGAATGGGAAAGAACGAGATAAACTAACAAGAAAGGGACATGAGAAAACAACTTAGTAAACACGAGAGGTTTGAAAATTGATATCCTCAGAGATATTTGAGAAGCGTGTGCATTCATGAAGCAAAAGCAGGGCGCTATTAAACAAGAAGGAGCTCTTAAGTATATTTCATTAATAGCCAAAATAGTTTTTTAAAATTTAATAGAGCTTTGGAAGATAAAATAGAGAAAATCTCCCAGAACATGAAGTTAAAAAACAAACAAACAAAAAAAAAGGAAAGGAAATATATGAGGGGACAAAAATGCCCAGCTATTGAAAACCAGCCCAGGAGGCTGCCATCCAATAAGATTTCCAGAAAGGGTGATAAATCAGAGAAAATGGCAGGAAAGAAATTTCAAAGGATAAACAGAAGACAATTTCCCGAGAGGAAGAGAGAAAAGAATCGTCCTCTGAAAAGGACCCAATGAGCCCTAAACAGATTAAGTGAGAAAAGACACCCCATCGGAGATATTATGGTGACATTTCAGAACATGACGAATGATAAAAAGATCACAAATGCTTCCCAAGGGAAAACAATAATTCCCTGCAAAGATGAGGAGACCAATATGTTTCTGGGCATCAATACTGAAAGCAGAAGTCAGTGGAATTATGCCATCGAGATTTGGGAGAAACTTCTTTTGAACCTAGAATTCCATGTCAGGCAGATTACCAAAGGTGCGGGCAGAATAAGGACATTTAAAAACATGCAACTACTCAAAATTTGTGCCTCCTATACATCCTTCTAGAGCAAGTTACTTGAGGGTAGTTACTCCAGCAAGATGCCTGCAAGAAGCGCCTGTCTCAACCCAGGGACCAAATGAAAAGGAATTATAGATAACTTCTCAGCTGGAAGGACAGAACGAATCAGTCTAAGAGCAGTAAATGAGAAGGTTCCTAAAGTCTTCAAGAAGTCATTGGATTTCAAGCAGTAGCGAGTAATGAAAAGCTTAAAGATTACAAGAAGGAAAGGAAAACAGAAATTCTAGTAAAAAGAACAATGAAAACTGTATAAGAAAATCATCATTCAATAGAAAGCTAACTAAGCTATGTCACATCATAAGAACAGAGAAGTCACGTATTTATGTGGTATATTCCCCCTCCTGTGAGCCAGGGGTCCGTGACTGCGACCTGGGCGTCGGGGACACACAGACCACCAAGGAGTTCTTGCTTTGAGAAGCTCACAATATAGCGGGAGGTACAACCTGTGGGGAAGGGACTCAGGGCAGCAACTTCCAGTAAGTGGAACCGCAATTAAAGAAGCAGCACACTGAGAGAAAATTTACTTGTAGTTTCCCCGGGACCCATCCTGGTGTACCACCAGCCCTTCGCAGGCGCTGCCCAAACTTCCCGGCTTCCGCCCACACCACTATGGCTTCCACCTACAAACTGAGCCTGCGCCGAACTAGTGCGCACGCCGACTCCAGTCCAATCGGAATCTCCAACGGGAGGGAGCTAACCTCGGGTGGGGCGGAGTCCCGAGGCCGAACAGCAAACGTGATTGGTTGGCCCCGGGGCACGCATTCTTTTGTGGGCGAGGTCTCGCGCTAAGCCACGTCTAGTAAGCTGTTCTCCTAATTAGGGAACGGTCTGGCGCGGGCGGGGCGAGGAGCTGAGAGTGGCCCGGTGTGCGCCTGCGCGGAGTGCCGGGACAGGGCGTGTTCCTCGTTCGGGTGCTCGTTTTGCACAGACCGAGTGGAGTGCATCTCTCGCCGCCGGAGTGAGCCCTGCAGAAGCCTGTTGTTCCCACGCGCAGCCTGTTAGGTGCAGCCCTCCGCAGTGAGTATGTGTGTGGCGTTGACCTTGTGTTTGCTTCTGTCTCCGCGGCGGGAACGGTGCTGGACCCTTCCCACTCCCTGTCCCGCCCTCCCCATCCCCCTCCCTGCCCCCGGACCCTGCTTGCGGGTGCCCACTTTCCAAGGCCAGGCGAAAACTGGAGAGTGCCAGCCGGGGGTTTCCTCATTCCTCTCTCTGCAACCTCCTGGCCGTCGCCCACGTGCTGTGTTGTTGTCGTTTGGTACAGGTCATGTCCAAGTCTCTGAAAAAGTTGGTGGAGGAGAGCCGGGAGAAGAACCAGCCGGAAGTGGACATGAGTGACCGGGGCATCTCCAACATGCTGGACGTCAACGGCTTGTGTAAGTTCTGCGGAGGGCCTTCTCCTCGGAGGAGCTGGACGGGTTTATGAGTTTAAGAAGTAGTTGCTGGTGGCGGTGCGAGACGTTGTAGTGGTTTACATCCCACCCGCTGCTTGGCTGGTTGTAAACAGCAGTTGTCGAGGGCTCAGCTCGGAAAGCTTGCAGTCAGAGTTTGTTCTGTCCCAGCTGGAAAACGGACACGAGAGCCAGGTTAAGAATCCCCGGACCGTGGTTGTTGGACCTCATCAGTTCTCCAGGCTGATTGATGGCCTTCGGGTGGACTTACCACACAGTTTACTAAAGAGCCACTTGGTGTTTGTTTTATTTTTTTAATTTATTTTTATTTTTTTTCACTTGGTGTTTTAATGGAAAATTAGTTCTGAATCATTTTCCCTTTCTCTTAATATAGTCTCCTATGCAGCCTTGAACAAATGCCCCACGGAAATTACCTGATTAAGTGTTTTTGCACCTGGAGCAAGTTAAATGTTTCTTGACTCATTACCCTTTTCTCATTACTCATTACCATCAACCCTTTTTCTGGGTTTATTGTCCTCACTTAGTTGGGCTTTTGTTACTTCCCACCTGTGCTCTTGTAATGTCTTACTAACTTTGCCTCTTGCCTCCAGTTTTACTGCCCCTGTTGCTTTCCTGTAATGTGCATCTTACTGCAACTCTCTCCTTTAAACTGGGGATTGCAAATTCAGCTGTCTTCAGGGGCCAGGTGAGGATGGTCATGAATTCCGTAATAGGTATCTCATCTGAATGATGAGATACACCTGCTGCTTAGATCCAAACAGTTGTCACCACTTGGGAACGTTGGCCCAGTGTTGCCAGATTTTTTTTTCTCTATGAAGCCAAGAATCCAGGTTTTTATATAAAATTTTCTTATTTTTAGATATTGACAGTTAATTCCAACACATTAGAGGTGAAATCAAGCTCTTGATCAGGTTGATTGTGGCTGAAGTTTGGACCTTCTGGTTGTCCATTACCAATGGTAATGCTCCGTGTTCCTTGCGGTGACCTGCTCCTTTCTGAATCTGACTGCAGCCTACCTTAGCGCCTGTTCCTTCCATGCATCTGGCATCCCAACCATAATGAACTGATGGTCCTTTCTGAGCCAGGGCATTCCTTCTCGTCTTTGTGCCTTTAGAAGTATCGTTTCCACCCGCTTCACCCCAGATCCTTTTACTTACCTGTCAAGAGTCAGCTCAGACGCCACAGCCTGTGTGAAGCCTTCTCAGTGAAGTTTGGACACACTTTGCTTCATGACCCTTTTTTTTTTTTGGTCGCACTGTGTGGGGCCTGCGGCATCTTAGTTCCCCGACCAGGGATCGAACCCGTGTCCCCTGCAATGGAAGCTCGGAGTCTTAACCACTGGACCGCCAGGGAAGTCCCGCTTCATGACACTTGTTACACAGGATTGTGATGTGTTCTTAATCCAGATGTCTTTCTTCCCCACTGGGAGGCCGAGGGGGAACGAAAGCAGTGCAGTATTCCTGTGTGCCTTGTTTATTCTAGTGCCTGGAACACAGTAGGTGCTCCGAAATGTTTGACGGATGAAGGAAAGAATGATGGATTAGGCCTGCGAGCTGATGAGATCCAGACCAGGATGTGACACTGGAGAAGAAGGAGGGATGTCCAGGAGACCCTAAAAGATGACGGATTGCTTGTTAGGCCTGGAGAGAGCAACGTTAGCGTGAATCCGTGGTTTGCGCCTGGGACAGAGATTGGTGTTGGTGCCATTGATGCATCTCTGCAAAAGGCAGGGGGATGAAAAGCTGTAGGTGATTTGCATTTGGTAATCCTTAGGAAGACACCTGCCCTTAAGTTTAGCTTTTGTACGAATTAGCATTTCAGTCCCCTGGTCTGTGCTGGCCTCTCTCAGTAGTAGTGGCTTCGTGGTGGCAGCAGGTGTCTCAGGTGAGGGACTGGCAGTTGCAGATCTGGATGTGTCCCTGTACCGCCCCTGCCCTGCTGGGATCGTGACGGTCCCTGGGGGCACAGCTGCGTCAGAGGAATGGGATGGGGGGAAGAGGATGGAAGCAGGAGGCCTGGCTCGGCTGTGCCCTTGGTCCCACGGGTTTCTGCCCCTCAGGGCTCTTTCTCATGGGCTTGAAAAAAGGTTGCTTTCACTAGAGGAACTTTGTACTCCTCAGCTTTGAAGAGGATTCTCTATGTAATATTTATAAGTAGGGAGAGTGGTGTAGCTATTTCAGTTCAGTTGCTTTATCTCTTTGAAGCCTTGGCTTTTATTGAAGAAGAAAAGATAGCCACTTGCTTCCTGAAAAAGCTCTTTCTGGTGTAATATTAGGTGCTGGAAAAGCAAGGTCATTCTTAATGTTTTCCCAAAGAAGTCGCTTCAGGAAGAGCAAGAGTGCTTGTTGGGGAGTTTGGTGGAAGTGAATTTGGAAATCCCACCTCCGCAGGCCTCTGGAGTGTGGTAGACCCAGGGAAGGAGTAAAACTCCCCGACTTCTGGACTCTGAGGGTCCCAGGATGCCTTCAGAATCCCATCCTCCACTGGGGCTCATGTATCAGTAGTGTACATAACGTTATGTGTTTTAATATATATTAAAGTATTTGGCATGCTCACCTTAGCTGTAGTATAAGGATTCCCGTAGTCTTTTACTTATAAACTTTTAACTGTAATCCTCAGGTTTTATTTATTTGTTTTTGTTTTTTTTTGGCTGTGTGGCTTGTGGGATCTCAGTTCCCCAACCAGGAATGGAACCCGGGCCTCGGCAGTGAAAGCACTGAGTCCTAAGCCCTGGACCGCCAGGGAATTCCCTGAGGTTTTATGTACTAGTATCAAGATGGAACCCAGGGAACAGCTTATCCGCATGGACAGAGAATGGTATTGTATCAAGCCTTCCCTTCATGATCGTTACTTTGTTTAGTTTCTCCAACGATGAGAAAGAATTAAGCTTTGAAGCTAAGAGTGGTAGTTGTGTGCCTATTCTAAGCATAGGAAACAGGCTCCACTTCTGCTTGGGAGAGTTGCGTCTTATAAACGTAGCCCTTTCATTCCTCTGAGACAGTAAGTTGCCTTTAAAAAATGCTTTCAGGAGTTGAGGTACCAAAAGGTTTCTGACGGGGAAAACTTCATAGGCTGGAGCCAGACATCCAGCAGTCTCAAAGTTTTCTGTCAGTCCAGCCAGGTTCTGGAGATGCTCAGATCCAACCCTGAGAGGCAGACGTAGTCCAGCGCTTACAAGTGGGACCTGGAGTTGAGTAGACCGGGTTTAGATTGTCCAGGTTTACTTAGCGCTGTGTTACTTTAGAGAAGCTACGAAACCGTTCTGGGCCTCAAGTGCCTCATCGTTAGATGGAAACCTAAGTACCCGCTTGGGGGCATGGGTGTACCGCCGAGTGCACTGCTTCCTGTCGAGGGCTTAGCACCGAGCCAGTACTCAGCGCACAGTGACTGTTAACTGCTCATGTGAATGTCCAGAGAGTGCGTAAGCCTCATACGGAACCAGTCCCAATGCAGTCGATGGCCTCAACGGGGAATAGCCTGCTTAGTTGAACTGGGAAAGGCATCTGTGTGTGTTATGTGTTGACGTTTTCTGTGTGGCTTAACAGAACCTGGTGTGTTTGGCCCTTTTGCCTAGGGTTCCCATAGATTTCGATTGCTGTTTCTTTAAAATGATCGCTCATTTTATTTCTTTTCCTTCATTTTTTTTTTTTCCTGCACAGCATGTAATCTGCTGAAAGCTTCTGGGAGGAATGGTACCAATTTTGTACTTTTTATTAAAGAGACTTCCCAGCAGAAACTCTCTCTCATGCAGCAGCTCTTCACCCAGATGATAAAGTTGCTCTTGAAGGGTCCTGTCATCAGCTTCCTGGGAGCAGAGACTCCCATCAGCAGCCAGAGAGACTTTTTTTCATTTCTTTTATTTAAGTTTCTCTGACTTCTTAATCTCTTCAATTTACTGCGCTCTGGGTGTCAAACCTTTATCGTTTTTTTGTTGTTGTTGTTCTTCAGGTTAGACTAAAGTATCTCTCAGATAAATTTTATTTTATTATTTTAATTTTTATTTTATACTGGAGTATAGTTGATTAACCATGATGTGTTCATTACAGATGTACCACAAAGTGATTCAGTTATACCCATACAAGTATCCATTCTTTTACAAATTCTTTTCCCATTGAGGTTATTACAGAATATTTTAAAAGAGAAAAATCAGCTGCCTCTGAGGTAGTTGTCTTTCTGAAGGACCCTGCAAAAGAATCAACAGACGTAATCCCGGGTTGGTTATCTGGAGGGGCTGTTAACCCAGGAAGTGGTGATGCCTGCTGGTAATTTTCATCATGATAGGACTTCTTTGGGGGAATGATACAAGAGACGAGAAGACCATGTCCCTTTCACTGTGATCTTTATTAAGACCTTTTCTTTTTTTGCTCTCCTGACTTGTGTGTTTAAGCCCACCTTTGTGTTTTTAAACATCTTGGCCTGGGCAGTCCTTACCCTTTCTCTCTCCAGCCACCCTCCTCTCAGCCTTGTGAATTAATGCTTGTTGAGGGAGGAGATGACTTTCTGTCCATGTGACTCCATTCACATGTGTCACCTCCTCCGGGAAGCTCCCCAGGACTAAATTTTAACCTACCATCCCCTCCAGCCTGGCTTAAACGCCTTTTCTGGGATCTGCGTGTGCACCTCTGTTATTTTTGTACTTGGTGTTTGGGAAAAATTTATTAAAGAAGGTTGCTGTCCTTCTCAGTTAAGAATTCAGGTGCACTGGGGTAGAAAGCGTAGCACAGGAGAGAGAGGGGGCACACCCTCTGGCTTCATTGTAACTTCATCACCTCTTTGAAGGTCCTGTCTCCAAACACAGTGTCACTCTGAGGGCTTCAACACAGGACTTGAGGGGGCCACAGATCAGCCCATCGCGTCTGCATCAGAGATTCTGAATGGTACACATGTGCGTGCTTACATGGTGTTAAGTGCTTCTCGCGTCAGCCTTTGGTGCAGATAATAATCATCAGTGTTTTACAGATGAGCAAACAGAAGGTTGAGAAAGCCCCAGCATCACACGTTAGACACACCGACAGCTTTGTTCTCTAACCCTGTGCAGTGTGGTTTCCCACCCTTGGCTCAGGCCTTAAGGAGTGATGCTTTCCAGGGCTAAGCGGGGCTGGCGGGCCTCACCTCATGCCAGTCAGTTTCAGAATTCTTTAAAAACACTGTGCTGGGGGCTTCCCTGGCGGTCCAGTGGTTAAGGCTCCACGCTTCCACTGCAGGGGGCGTGGGATCGATCCCTGGTCAGGGAGCTAAGATCCCGCATGCCGTGCAGTGTGGCCAAAAAAAAAGATGTGGTATTGGTATAAAAACAGACATATAGACCAGTGGAATAGAATAGAGAGTCCAGAAATAAATCGTGGCATTAAAAAAACCCAAAAAAAACAACACTGTGCTAGGCTAAGAAAAGGCATCATTCTTCCAGTCTGCCAGCTTGGAAGCTTGGGTTTATCACATTGTTGCAGGGCTTTAACTGTCAAAGAAAACAGTAGAGGCAACTTGGTCTCTATCTGGTCAGAGTTAACTCTGAACCCTCCCCGTTTCCTTAGGCTTTTCTGAAAAACTATTAATTTTAACTGGGTTTAACGGCAGATGTGAGATTTTTTATACTGTACATTAATTCATTTTTTTCTATCTTCAAACTTAGAACATTAGCTTAAAACCTTCTATGAAGTATGGTGCCGGAGAAGGTTCTCTTGGGGCAGTATTGGTTCATGTATCACAACAGAATAAACCTGAGTTGAATGAAATGGTAACTGTGGTTGTAGTTTACCGGTACGTCATAAAGAGCCTTTGCATTTAATGCGTTTCTCTGTGTACCTGTTAACGATTCCTCCGGACTCAGAATAGTTCTTAAGGGTAAAGTGGGCCCAATGAAAGGCACACCTCAGACCAGGTAGTGAACTGGAGGGGGTCTTGGCCTCTTGGTTTCTCAGAGCACAGCACAGAGCAGAGATTGGTGACATGGTGTACACCTGCAGTGTACAAGTGGCTGTTCTGCAGATGTTTACATACACAGTTGGTTTTTCAGAGCTGTAAGTATTTCAATCTTCAGGCCTTGTGAAAGATGCCTGTTTAACCTGTTGGTACTCTACAAATTGTGTACTCTTCATTAGAAGAGGATAAAAATAATAGATAATTTTAAACTCTCTATATGGAGCGCATTAATGCACACGCACACGTGTGGCGGGCACTGTACGTGGCCCTTCATGTGGATTATTTCCTTTAAACCTCAGTTTCATTAGGATTGTTACCATCATCGTCGTCATCCTTGTCACCCAGTTTATAGCACAGAGACGTTGAGAACTTAAGTACCTTTTGCTCTAGGTCACACACTAGTAAGTAGCAGAGTCAGGATTTGCACCCAGGCACTCAGACTCCAGAAGCTATGTTGTTAGCCACCCCCCCCCCCCCGCCCCACCGTACACGGGCCTCTCACCATTGTGGCCTCTCCCGTTGCGGAGCACAGGCTCCGGACGCGCAGGCTTAGCGGCCATGGCTCACGGGCCCAGCCGCTGCGCGGCACGTGGGATCTTCCCAGACCGGGACACGAACCCGCATCCCCTGCATCGCCAGGCGGACTCCCAACCACTGCGCCACCAGGCGAGCCCCTGCTCATGCTTTCTTGCCTTACTCATGTCACTAACGTTTTTGACAGTCAGCTGCACGTACGAAGGTACAGCCGCTAACTCAGCAAGCTTCCACTGAGGGCCTCCTGGTGGTCTGGTCCCGAAAGCCGCGTCCCTGCCCTGTATGGGCTGCTGAGTCTGTATCCGTTGAGGAATGCGTTCAGGGATGCCGACCCTCCTCTGCTCTTGCCCATGGGGCCGAGGAAACAGGAACCTTCTTCTTCCCCAAACACTTCACACACTCTTAAAAAAATCCATTTCAAGAAGCCTTTACTGAAGGCTATCCTATAGATAAGCGCACGTATAACTGTACAGTGTGACAGATTTTCAAAGCAAGAAACAGAACACAGTGGGCATGTCCCAGGCACTAGCCCCTCAGGACAGGGTCCTGACTGACAGCATAGATTCCCTTTGCCTGTTGATGTGCATCGTTCAAAGGAAAGAGGGTTTACAGTGCACACTCTTTACTCTCTGGTTCTTAACGCTCAGCATCTTGTTCACGAGCTTCATTCGTGTCGTGACACTGGTGACAGATCCAGGGTGTGACTGCCAAGTTCAGGCGTCCGTTCTGCTGTGGATGGATGTTCGTGTCGCTCCCAGGCTAGGGCTGCCACCCATAGTGCTGCTGTGACCACGTGAACACACATACTCCTTTCTGTTGGTTACAGACTAGGGGTGGAATTATTGAGTCATGGGGTGTGCTCTTGTGTACGCTTTAAAACGGAAGCGGGAATCACCGAAATGGGGAAGACATTTGACACTTAGATGTCAGGCAAAGGCTTAACGTTCCTGATGCAGAATGAGCTCTCGCAGAGGTGCTGGTCAGGCCTCCCGAGGTGCTCACTCAGTGCATTGCCCTCTTCCGAGAGAAATCACTCACACCTCAAGCTTTTCTCTGAGAATTAGCTTGCTCACAGGTTGGTATCATCTATACCAGCTGCTGGCAAACTTGTCTGGTTTTTAGACCCACCTAGGGAATGTTTAAACATTGCAGTGCTCAGGCTGCCCCCCAGACCAGTTCAGGGGGAAACTCTGAATGTGGAGACAGGTGTCAGAAATTTTGCTCTTTAAAATAATATGTTTTCGGACTTCCCTGGTGGCGCAGTGGTTGAGAGTCTGCCTGCCGATGCAGGGGACGCGGTTCGAGTCCCGGTCCGGGAAGATCCCACATGCCACGGAGTGGCTGGGCCCGTGGGCCATGGCCGCTGAGCCTGCGCATCCGGAGCCTGTGCCGCGCAACGGGAGAGGCCGCAACAGTGAGAGGCCCGCGTACCGAAAAAAAAAAAAAAGTTTTCATCCATGCACACCACAGCCTTGCAGCCATGGTCCTTGTTCAAGTGCAAACTGTTCATTTTTGGCCTGTGGAACTCTTGTTGGCTCTCACATCCAGTGGACGTGAGCAAAGTGTAACAAGCTGTGCCCGGTGTGTCTGTGAATTCCTGTCCCGGACCTGGAATCAGCTGTCCTCATAGAAACCCTGTTTTTGTTTGTCTGTCTTAGTGGGCAATATTTTGGGACCACAATCTGGGCTCCAGGGGTGCTCATTATTCCTGGGTCGTTCATGGTCTTTAGGCATTTTTAGCAGACACAGCTAAAAAAAAAAAACCGTATACACACACACACACACACACACACGTGTCGCAATATATGTATCTGTAGATGTATACAGATACATATATACACATATATGAGGATTAAAATATCTAACGAGCTCATACTGGAAGGTCCAATTTAAATATGGGACTGTAAGGCTCTTCCTTAACTTCCTTCACACTAGTCTCTGCTTTTCGTCCACTCTGAGGATCCTGATTGTCAGGGATACACGTGATGTTAGACTATCTCACAGTTACTTATTTGGTACATTACACACAAATAGCAATGCTACTGTTACCAGCGCCGGTATTGCTGAAAAGAGTCGTTTTGTGCGTATTCTATCCCCATTCTCCTCCTTTTTTTGTTTGTTTTATTATACTTCACTGTTTTTTACAGCAGTTTCCCCTATTAACATCTGGCATTCATTCGAGTGATACTTTGGTTGCAGTTGATGGAGCAGCATCGATACATTATTATTCACTAAAATCCACAGTTTGCATTGTTGTCCGCTGGTTGTGCTGTAACACACTATGGCTTTTAACAGATGCATAATATCCTACAGAGTAGTTTCACTGTCCTCAATACCCTGTGTGTTCTACTTATTTTTCCCTCTCTTCCTCATCACCTCCTGTTGAACCCCAGGCAACCACTGAAATTTTATGTGTCTATAGTTTTGCCTTTCCCAGAATGTGATATAGTTGAAATCGTATAGTACGTAATCTTTACAGAAAGCCGCCTTTGACTTAGCAATATGAGTTTAAGTTTCTTCTGTGTCTTGTCTTGGCTCCGTAGCTCGTATTTTTTTGTTATTGGTTAAAATTCCATTGTCTGAACGCACCACAGTTTTTTTGTCCTTTCACATATTGAAGGACATCGTTGGTTGCTGTCACATTTTGTCAGTTTGCCGCTATAAACATCCATGTGCAGATTTTTGTGTGAACGTAGTTTTTTGACTCTTTTGGGTAAATGCAAAGGAACAGAATTGCTGGATCGTGTGGTAAGAGTGTTTTTGGTGTAATAAGAAACCACTGTCTTCCAAAGAGGCTGCACCATCTCGTACGTCCCCCGGCAACGAATGAGAGTTCCTGTGGCTCCACCCCTTGTCAACGTTTGGTGCTGTCAGTATTCTGGATTTTGCCCATTCCAATAGGTGTGTTTTCAATGGGCAGTTCCTTAATGGCGTGTCATGTGGAAAATCTTTTCATAGGCTTGTTTGCCCTCTGTATATGTGCTTTGATGAGGTGTCTGTTAAGTTCTTTGGCCCACTTTTTAATTGGGATGTTTGTTTTCTTATTGTTGGATTTAAAAAGTTCTTTGTGTATTTTGGAAAGAAGTCCTATATCAGATGTGTGTTTTGCAAAAATGTTGTCTTAGTCTGTAGCTCTTGTTTCTCTTTTATTAACATTGTCTTTCATAGAGGAGAAGTTTTTCATTTTAATGAAGTCCCAGCCAGTTAACACCTTTTTTTTTTTTGATAGCGCTTTTGGTGTTGTATCTAAGAAGTCATTACCAGATCAAGGGCTGCCTAGGTTTTCTCCTGTGTTGTGTTCTAGGACTTTACGCTTTTGCATTTTACACTATGAACCACTTTGAGTCAATATTTGTCAAAGGTGTAAGTTCTGTGTCTAGATTCTTTTTTTTTTTCTTACGTAGATGTCAAATTCCAGCACCGTTTGTTGAGAAGATGATCCTTTTTCCGTTGAATTGCCTTTGCTCCTTTGTCAGAGACCAGTTGACTCTGTTTGTGTGGGTCTGTTTCTGCGCACTCTTCTGTGCCAGTGATGTCTTTGTGTTTTTCAATTAGTGGCTGTGGATTTATATAGTAAGTTTTGAGTTGGGACGTGTCAATTTTCTGAGTTTGTTTTTCTTTTTCAATATTTTATTGCTATTTTGGGTCTTCCCATATAAATTCTAGAATCGGTTTGTCGCCATTCACAAAATAAACTTGCTGTGGTTTTCATTGGGATTGCACTGAATCTCTAGATCAAGTTACAAAGAACGGGGTAGCCAGGGGCGGGACTGAATGTTCCAGCCCCGGCAACCAGCCCCCATCCTTTAGAAACTTCTGAAAGTCACCTAATTAACATAACAAAGACACCTTTGTTTAGATTCATTGTGGTAAAGCCTCCTGTTTGGGTGTTGTTTAATATCTCTAGAGTTGATATAAGGAGAGAGTATTGTGTCCTGACTCAAAGCACCGACTTTGGAGCCATGGTCCTTATTAATTATCCCACTTTGCCCTTTATTTGTAACATGCCCTTAGATCACTTCCTGTCTTTGTACGTCAATTTCCTCATTGATAAAATGGGAAAAATCTGCCACCCCTCAAATAAAAGATGAGTCTGTGTAGTACCTGATGCAGAGTAGGTACCTCAGAATGATCCTCAGGGCCAGTCGTTAGGACATTTAGCATTTGTTACGCTGAGGCACAGGCTGTTCTCTGGTGGGGCAGCGGGTTTGGGGCTGAAGAGTCTAATGGGCCTTTGGGCGGGAGTGGAGGCGTGGATGCCATCAGGGGCACATCTGTTTGCTGGACCTGTGTGTGTGGCCGGGAGAGAGGCAGGTGGCAGAGGCTGGGGCAGGATTGTGGAAAGAGATGGAGGGGGACCCCGTGGATGATCAGAAAACAGGTACCGAGATTTGAGCGGGGGGCAGCTGATGACAGATGTCAGTCCAGTAGACTAGGGATCTGGGACTGGACAAGGTGCCCTTGGAGGTCAGGGTAAGGGGTGGCTTGGGGGGAGCAGACGATGGCCGGGGCAAAAGCAATGAAGGGCGGCCTGCAAGGCCACATCGTGTGCTGGGTGTGGGTGCCGGCTGGTGGCCCAGCGGCCCTCAGACACGCGGTGCCTGTCAGAGGACCTACAGGGCTTTGAGCTCGGAGAGCCACCCGGCCCTGTGGAAGAAGGTCAGAGATTCTGGGTCTTCCTGCTTCTGAAGCCACCAGGGAAAAACATGGCTCTTGGGTTGAGGGTAAGAAGCGTGGAGGGAGGTTGATCAGGGGGCAGAGAGAAGCCCACCCTCAGCTCCCACGCAGCGGCCTTCTCTCTTGGCAGGAACACAGGGAAGGTGGGAACAGAGCAGTTGGTCTGAAGTGGAAGGTGTGCAAGTATGACGTTGCCCATCTTCATTTTGGGGGAAAAATGAACCAATGGACTAAGGCTCCTTTTTATCTTATTTGTATTTGCCTAGTAGAAAAATACGGTCAGAACTAATCAGATTCTTGTTGGGAAACAGCTTTTAAAGGGTCCTGTCTACTTACTAGTGCTGAAACCTCAGGCAGGTTACCTAACCTCTCTGGGCCTCATTTTTCTCACCTAAAATTGGGAGGGAGGGTGGGCTTCCCTGGTGGCACAGTGGTTAAGAATCCGCCTGCCAATGCAGGGGACAAGGCTTCAAGCCCTGGTCCGGGAAGATCACACATGCCGCGGAGCAACTAAGCCCGTGTGCCACAACTACTGAGCCTGCGCTCTAGAGCCCGTGAGCCACAACTACTGAAGCCCACGCGCCTAGAGCCCGTGCTCTGCAACAAGAGAAGCCACCGCAATGAGAAGCCCGTGCACCGCAACGAAGAGTAGCCCCCACTTGCCCCAACTAGAGAAAGCCCGCACGCAGCAACAAAGACCCAACACAGCCAAAAATGAATTTAAAAAAAATGCAAAAGAAGAAAACTAAAATTAGGAGGGAGGCAGAGAGTAATAGTGCTGTCTGTTAGCATTATTGTGAGGAATACATGAGGTAATAAAGTTCTTAGAACCGTGGCCACCACATTTTAAGTGTTTGGTAAACATTAGCTGTTGTGGTTACTCTTTTATTTTAACATTTTTTTAACATCTTTATTGGAGTATAATTGATTTACAGTGGTGTGTTAGTTTCTGCTTTGTAACAAAATGCATCAGCTATATGTATACATATGTCCCCATATTTCCTCTCTCTTGCGTCTCCCTCCCACCCTCCCTATCCCACGCCTCTAGGGGGTCACAAAGCACCAAGCTGATCTCCCTGTGCTATGCGGTGGCTTCCCACTAGCTATCTGTTTTACATTTGGTGGTGTATATATGTCCATGCCACTCTCTCACTTTGTCCCAGCTTACCCTTCCCCCTCCCCGTGTCTCAAATCCATTCTCTATGTCTGTGTCTTTATTCCTGTCCTGCCCCTAGGTTCTTCAGAACCATTTTTTAATTTAGAGTCCAGGTATATGTGTTAGCATACAGTATTTGTTTTTCTCTTTCTGACTTACTTCACTTTGTAGGACAGACTCTTGGTCCATCCACTGCACTACAAATAACTCAATTTCGTTTCTTTATATGGCTGAGTAATATTCCATTGTATATATGTGCCACATCTTCTTTATCCATTCATCTGTCAATGGACACTTAGGTTGCTTCCATATCCTGGCTATTGTAAACAGAGCTGCAGTGAACATTGTGGTACCTGACTCTTTTTGAATTATGGTTTTCTCTGGGTATATGCCCAGTAGTGGGATTGCTGGGTCATATGGTAGTTCTGTTTTTAGTTTTCTAGGAAACCTCCGTATTGTTCTCCATAGTGGCTGTATCACTTTACATTCCCACCAACAGTGCAAGAGGGTTATCTTTTCTCCACACCCTCTCCAGCATTTATTGTTTGTAGATGTTTTGATGATGGCCATTCTGACTGGTGTGAGGTGATACCTCATTGTAGTTTTGATTTGCATTTCTCTAATGATTAGTGATATTGAGCATCCTTTCATGTGTTTGTTGGCAATCTGTATATCTTCTTTGGAGAAATGTCTATTTAGGTCTTCTGCCCATTTTTGGATTGGGCTGTTTGTTTTTTTGATATTGAGCTGCATGAGCTGCTTGTAAATTTGGAGATTAATCCTTTGTCAGTTGCTTCATTTGCAAATATTTTCTCGCATTCTGAGGGTTGTCATTTTGTCTTTTTTATGGTCTCCTTTGCTGTGCAAAAGCTTTTAAGTTTCATTAGGTCCCATTTGTTTATTTTTATTTCCATTTCTCTAGGAGGTCGGTCAAAAAGGATCTTGCTATGATTTATGTCATAGAGTGTTCTGCCTATGTTTTCCTCTAAGAGTTTTATAGTGTCTGGCCTTACGTTTAGGTCTTTAATCCATTTTGAGTTTATTTCTGTGTATGGTGTTAGGGAGTGTTCTAATTTCATTCTTTTACATGTAGCTGTCCAGTTTTCCCAGCACCACTTATTGAAGAGGCTGTCTTTTCTCCATTGTATATTCTTGCTTCCTTTATCAAAGATAAGGTGACCATATGTGCGTGGGTTTATCTCTGGGCTTTCTATCCTGTTCCATTGATCTATCTTTCTGTTTTTGTGCCAGCACCATACTGTCTTGATTACTGTATCTTTGTAGTATAGTCTGAAGTCAGGGAGCCTGATTCCTACAGCTCTGTTTTTCTTTCTCAAGATTGCTTTGGTTATTTGGGGTCTTTTGTGTTTCCATACAAATTGTGAAATTTTTTGTTCTAGTGCTGTGAAGAATGCCCTTGGTAGTTTGAGAGGGATTGCATTGAATCTTTAGATCACTTTGGGTAGTATAGTCATTTTCACAATGTTGATTCTTCCAATCCAAGAACATAGTATATCTTCCCATCTGTTTGTATCATCTTTAATTTCTTTCATCACTGTCTTATAGTTTTCTGCATACAGGTCTTTTGTCTCCTTAGGTAGATTTATTCCTAGGTATTTTATTCTTTTTGTTGCAGTGGTAAATGGGAGTGTGTCCTTAATTTCTCTTTCAGATTTTTCATCATTAGTGTATAGGAATGCAAGAGATTTCGGTGCATTAATTTTGTATCCTGCTACTCTACCAAATTCATTGATTAGCTGTAGTAGTTTTCTGGTGGCATCTTTAGGATTCTCTATGTATAGCACCATGTCATCTGCAAACAGTGACAGTTCTACTTCTTTCCAATTTGCATTCCTTTTATTTATTTTTCGTCTCCAATTGCTGTGGCTAAAACTTCCAAAACTATGTCGAATAATAGTGGTGAGAGTGGGCAGCCTTGTCTTGTTCCTGATCTTAGAGGAAATGGTTTCAGTTTTTCACCATTGAGAATGATGTTGGCTGTGGGTCTGTCATATATAGCTTTTATTATGTTGAGGTAGGTTCCCTCTATGCCTACTTTCTGGAGAGTTTTTATCATAAATGGGTGTGGAATTTTGTCCAAAGCTTTCTCTGCATCTATTGAGATGATCATATGGTTTTTCTTCTTCAGTTTGTTAATATGGTGTATCACGTTGATTGATTTGCGTATATTGAAGAATCCTTGCATTCCTGGAATAAACCTCACTTGATCATGGTGTATGATCCGTTTAATGTGCTGTTGGATTCTGTTTGCTAGTATTTTGTTGTGGATTTTTGCATCTATGTTCATCAGTGATATTGGCCTGTAGTTTTCTTTCTTTGTGACATCCTTGTCTGGTTTTGGTATCAGGGTGATAGTGGCCTCGTAGAATGAGTTTGGGAGTGTTCCTTCCTCTGCTATATTTTGGAAGAGTTTGAGAAGGATAGGTGTTAGCTCTTCTCTAAGTGTTTGATAAAATTTGTCTGTGAAGCCATCCGGTCCTGGGCTTTTGTTTGTTGGAAGGTTTTTAATCACAGTTTCAATTTCAGTGCTTGTGATTGGTCTGTTTACATTTTCTCTTTCTTCCTGGTTCAGTCTCAGAAGGTTGTGCTTTTCTAAGAATTTGTCCGTTTCCCAGGCTGTCCATTTTATTGGCATAGAGTTACTTCTAGTAGTCTCTCAAGATCCTTTGTGTTTCTGCAGTGTCAGTTGTTATATTTTAACATTTTTTATTCTAATGAGTGGTTATAAAGTCCCCAGTGTTGCATATTGATGTAGGAGGCATTACATGTATATTAGTTCTTTCTTTTCTTCTCTCTTCTGTGTTTCTCACAGAATCGAATTCAGCTTTTCATTTTAAACATGAGGAACTGCGCTCTAGAGAAATCCAGCGATTTTTTAATTTTCCTCAGTATTCTCATGGAATTACAGTCTGGGTCTCACACTGCTTTAAACTTGGTATTCTAGCTGTGCTCGAGGCCCTCTATGTAACTGTCATGTATCTTCGGGATAGAAAGGACTTTCCACTCTGGTTTATACTCTTTAATGATAGGCATTTCCACCATCTTGAAAAGAACACTCCCCCGAGGTGTGAATATTGTTTTTCCAGTTTAGGAAGAATAAGCTCAAGAGGTAGAATCTGGAAGCCTTGGTTAGAGTCTCAGTTCTGATTCTGGGGGAGTGGGGAGTTTGTGGGGAACCCTAGGAAAATCACTTTACCTCTGGGCCACAGTTTCCTTATCTGTAAATTGAGGAGCTGAAGCTTTTTCCTATAACTGATTTCTAAAAGTACACCTATTTTAGGTTGCACAGTTAAAACAGTTTATGCTAGAAAAATTATTCAATACAGACAAGTAAAAAAAAAAAAAACTGGGTTAGGGGGAGAAGGTAGGTATGTAGATATAGAATAAAACTGACTCTGGACCTGGAAGCTCTTACTCACCCTGAAGAAACTTTGCAGCACTTGCCTTTTTTTTTTTGCGCGGTACGCGGGCCTCTCACTGCTGTGGCCTCTCCCGTTACGGAGCACAGGCTCCGGACGCGCAGGCGCAGCGGCCATGGCTCACGGGCCCAGCCGCTCCGCGGCATGTGGGATCTTCCCGGACCGGGGCACGAACCCACGTCCCCTGCATCGGCAGGTGGACTCTCAACCACTGCGCCACCAGGGAAGCCCTGTAGCATTTCCTTTTAACGGGAGTTTCGAATCCGCTTACCTCCTTGTGGTGCTGACATTCTGCCTTGTGTTGTGGTTTTTTATCGCCTCCCCTCATTACAGAGTAAGCTCCTTGACTGCAGTGCCTGTGTCTTACGCGTATTCTGTCTTTGTCAACATAACTAAGTACAGTGCGCTGCAAACAGTTTGTAACTCCCTGAGCCTTCCTTCATGTCATCTTCCTCAATCCCCAAAAGCAGTGAACAACCGTGAACCTTAGGCAGCTCACTGTATTTTCCTCTTTAATTCTCCCAGACATCTTCAAAATTAAAAATTTTTCTTTGTCCTTTTTCCTGAAGGAGAGACTGTAAAGCGATGTGTTTGGATGGGAAGGATGTGGGCTCCATGTCGGCAGTAACACGGTGCCTTGGGTCCAGCGTCTTTTGACTTAATGTCCCAGTAGACACAGAAGCCTCAGTCAGTGACCAGCTCATGGCGGTTCTCAGCACGTGTGAATTCTCTGCTCTTATTTACGTAAAGGAAGACGTATCACATTGTTAAAAATCGTCACATATGATAAATTGCTTTCTATTGAATGAAAAAGCAATTAATCATGCTTGAGTGACCATTTATGTGCAAATAGGACTCAGTCAAGTAACCAGTTTTGAAAACTTGCTACCAAAGAGTTTCCACGTCACCGCAGTAGTTGGCTGGGGAGGAAAGGAAAGCTTTCATACCCTGGTGATTTTTTTTTTCCCCCTGAAGTTTTAAATTATGAACAAAATTCAAAAGAAATGTTCTTTTATGATTCTGGGTGTGTTGATGAATACGATATTTGTATTACACCTTGGTATCAAACGTTTTATTGTCTGCCTTCACTTACATATACTGTCAGAAGCTGCATGCTTAAGATCTGAATCTGCATCCTTCTAGCAGGGGTGCAGTAACTTCAGCGTGTGACGCGGGCAGGCGTTTCAGTCATGCATCTTGGAGACACGGGACCCAGAGTGGTCAGCGTGGCTGCGTGGTGCTCACGTGCGGCCTCTCCCGCAGCCCCGCCGAGTCTCTGAATCTGGGTTACTTAGGGCTGTCGCTGTTTCTAGCCTACCGGGAGCCCAAATGGAAAAGCCTTTGGGATCATCCTGTATTTTCAGTTCAAATGAATTCTTCTTTGTAGTCAACAACTTTGGGAGGAATTGAATTCACAGAGGGTACCGTTTGCAGCGTAATCTGCAGACTTGCCCCGAATTTGAAGGCTGCCCACCCTGGAATTGTAACACAAGTCAAAGGTGACCCTCTTTGAACATCCCGGAGGGTATGGCTGTTCTCCCACTGCAATATTTGATAGCTCAAGAGCTGTCAAAAAAGGGTAAACTAGGGACTTCCCTGGCAGTCCAGTGGTTAAGACGCTGCACTTCCAATGCAAGGGGCCGTGGGTTCGATCCCTGGTGGGGGAACTAAGATCCCGCATGCCGTGTGGCGAGACCAAACAAAATAGTAAACCGTTTGTCTTCTGAAGGTAGTGGTGTCTTTCCGATTGCTTCCATGGGAGCGCAGCCTGTGAAATGAACTGACGGTTACAATCCAGGTTTTGGTGGCCAGTGTTCTAGAATCTTTCATCGGGAACCCAAAGGTGCCCAATTCTGACCTGCGACGAGGCGGCAGAAACTTTCAAGTCCCGTTACCACTGTGTGCGTTTCCAAGTCTCGCTCCCCTTGTCTCATCCTGGCTGTGTTTTTTCCCCTGGATAGCAACGTCACTCCGTGAAGCTAGAACTTTTATCCTTTCTAACGTGCCTCCAGAGGAGTAACTGGCTTCTGATTGCCAGACTGGAGACTGGAGAGACAGGCACATCGCTGTGATATGGTGGGTTCTTTGGAAAGGAAGTCCGTCACGTCATCATCTGGTGCTGCGGATTTCATCCTGCTTCCTATCCTCACACTGTCTACTTGATGCTGAAGAAGAAGGAAAGAAAAAAAAAGACTGTGTCTGTTTTAAAAAATAACATCTGCTTCCACGTTTTATCTAGAAACCACGATTCTTTTTCTAGGAGTGTTAGCTAGTCCTTTGATTTTCCTGAATATGTTCCATTGCAATATCGCCTGCTCAGTCCAGGCCTGTGTCTTCTCTGTTTTCCATCTCTTCACTCAGATAAGCCTAGAATTGCTTCCATAACCTCCAATTTCCATATATCCTCCAAGTCCAGTTTCAGTGCCTTAAAGCATTTTTGGACGTGTCATCCCACAGTAAATGAGGTCTCCTTTTTTTTTTTTTTTTGACTGTGCCACAGGGCTTAGCTCCCCGACCAGGGATCGAACCCTGGCCCCCTGCAGTGGAAGCGTGGAGTCCTAACCACTGGACCGCCAGGGAAGTCCCTGTGATGTCTCCTTCTAATCTCCCATTATCCTTTCAGATACACTTCTCTTGTGCCCACGATCCTTTTATATTTTGCAGTTTAGGATTTTGGTGCGTATTCTGTGTTACCTAAATTGAGGGACTGTGTGGCATATCATGCAAACCAGGGAAGTTTTGAGAGGGAAAGTGGGCGTAATCCAGGACTGTCCCAGTCTCATGAGGATGTACTGTTGACGTTACTTCTAACAGAATCTCCGAGGAAGAGACCATTGACACTCTGAGCGTGCCTGGTAAATATCCAGTTGTGGCTCGCGGGCTCAGTAGCTGTGGCACGTGGGCTCAGTAGTTGTGGCTCACGGGCTGTATAGTGCAGGCTCAGTAGTTGTGGCGCACGGGCTTAGTTGCTCCGCGGCATGTGGGATCTTCCCGGACCAGGGCTCGAACCCGTGTCCCCTGCACTGGCAGGTGGATTCCTCACCACTGCGCCACCAGGGAAGTCCCCACATACCGTTTCTAAAGGCTGAAGACAGAATGGTATCTGAGGCACGGCAGCAGTCAACTGAATATGCCAACACGTTTTCTCAGTTATTTAGCTGACTTTTGGAAGTGCATTCGACTTAGAAAATGCCCGGCAGTGCATGGTTTAATATCGCTTTAGGAAGTTTAGTAACAGTTTGTTGTCACTGTTCTGGTGCCACTGCAACCTGACAGTTCCTGGCTGGCAGGACCGTAAGGTATGATATTCCTGTAGCGGGAGACTTCCCAGTGTGCGGTTAGGGTTAGCAGGGCAGGTCAGTGGGGACAGCCTCATTCCATTTCACCCACATGATTGACTAGGGTGGCTATTGTACTATTAAATAAGCCATTCTATTCTGCTAGACCTTTTCTCCTTTTTTAACACTGCAGTTTCCATAGGAAACCCACAATGGGCTCACCACGGCCAAGTGGAGGGGAGTGGCAGGTTGCATGAATATGTCCGTTGGTCCTTGGTCTTTGCCTGTCACAGGCTTTGTGATTGATTCTGTGATTTCAATTCTGTCCAACTTAACTGCTCTCCCCGCAGACCCAGCCTGGAGTCCTTTGTTGCCCTAAACATTTCCTCACAGATCTTTTATTAACTTTTTCTTTTCTGCTCTAATTTTTCTCCCTCTTACCTACTTTAGCATGTAGCCCTGTAACAATAATGAGGAAGAAAAATACATCTCTAGTGGTGTGATCAGGTGAAGCAACAAATGCACTTCTCTTCTCTATTTAAAAAAAAAAAAAGGACTTTCAAACTTACTGATTTTCTCCCCGGCTAAATGCTTGTAGAGAAGACAGAATGAAAAGATTGAAAAGGCCCAACTTTTCCTAATTAAATCTTTCATTGTGAATGTTAGCTGGGAGAAGAGCAACGTTTTTTTCTCTTTAATTATGGTAGTTGTGATATTTTAGGAAAAATTACGGCAGGAGGCGATCAGATTATCAGGGGTTTTTTGCTTTTGTCATCAGAATTGATTTCTGTGACTCTCAAATGGAGTGGTTTGCTAGTGTGAGAGGCTGCTAGTTGTCTGTTTTGGTTTGCCCTGTCTTTGTGGGTTATAAAACCCCTAATTGTATCTGCATGTGGTCACTTGGAATCCAGGCTGTGTTTCCCCACCTCTTTTGCATCTAGGCATCACTGTATTACAAAATGTTGATTAATTGCTTGTAAATGGAAGTGCCGTGTGCAATTTCTTGGAAGAATTGCGAAGGAGGAAGGCTTTTCCCCCTTTCCGTCTCCCTAAGGGGAATGCAGGCATGATGGCTAAGCTCAGGCAGCCTTTTTGGAGCATGAGGTGGGATCCATGAATGGCTGAGCAACAAGATACCAGGAACCTCTGGACTGCCCGTGTGTGAGTGAGAGAGAAACTCTTGTGTAACACCTGTTACCTGTGGTTTGTTCTCCTATGATACTGACCACTGTCTTAACTCGTATATCTCTGAATCTGTTTCATCTGGTTTTGTATGAGGACAGCTCTTGGAGATTTTTTGTTTTCATATCAGACTCTATGCCTCAGAGGTAAAGGAATGCTTTATCTGGGGGACAAGAACAGTCTTAACTCCTGTAAATACAAATCTGTGAGATGTTCTGCAGTGTCTAGAATCTAACTTGTCATGTAAGAAGCCATCATGGTGATGCTTTTAAAATCACAAAAATGCTCTTCCCCTGTGCTTTGCCTTTCTCTTCCTCCTCCCCTAAGGTTTCAATCCCGAAGCCAGTAAGTGCAATAGAAAAAGAGGCATTCAGGTGTTGGGGGGTGGGCGTGGTGGCCCAGAACAGGGTGGGGAGCCTGGCTTGGGGGGTCCAAGCCCTAAAGCAGGGCGAGGAGGTTGGAGGTGCAGGTGAGGAGGGTGAACTGGGCAGGTGTCCAGGTAGGAAGAAAGAGCATGGGGAGATGGGTTCCTGCATTAATACACGGGTGCATAGTTGAAAGAACCCAGAAGGTTCCTCAGAGCCCACTCACCCAGGGAGTTAATGAGGGCACAGGACATAGCTTAGCAGGGGTTACAAAGCACAGGCGAACGCCAGGGTTCCCAGGGGCTCACTGGCGCAGCCCCCCAGGCTCGTTTCTTGGTTGCTCAGGGCATACTTTATCTCCAGGTAAGAACTTTCAAGACATATTCAACGAGTCTGGGTGTTGGGAGTGCGTGGGCAGAAATGTCTAGTGCTGTCTTCTGTGCCCAGCTGGTCAGGTGCCTCTAACCAGGTATAAGCCAGCGACCTGCACATTCCTGGACATGTGAACGTGCTGGTCCTGGAGCCTCCAGGTGTTTGCAACTTTGAACAGGACATGACACATCTCGAGCTCATCTACTCATCTGGATCTTGACCCAGAATCAGTATCAGACTTCCAGGTGTCCCTGCAGGTCAGCATAGAGCCATCCCAACACGGCTGTAAGATAACCCTGCTTCACGCAGTTATATGTAGGGGTATCGATGGCGTACGTAAAGAGGTTAAAAATAATGGACGCCAGAGTTCTCGCTGTTAGAGAAGGGAGTTAACAAATAGGAAACGGAGAAAATGAGAATGAACCATGCAGTGTTGTATTGGAATCCATCTATTGGTGTGAACTTGGGATTCAAGTTCAGATGTGTGTGTACAGATCCGTACAGATGTGTGTGTGTGGGGGTGAGTGTGTGTATTCTCTCATTCTGTGCACTGAGAATACTGAGCCCCCAAGTAACAATGAGCACATCTAGTGCCCAGATTTTGGCTTGTAAGTACTATTTTCCACAGAATCAGCTCATTGGAGAAATGGCTGATTGATTCCAAGCCTGTGGCAGCAAAAGTACAAGATGAGCTTGACTGTCTCTTGCCAGAAAGCAGGGAAGTCCTCAGTGATGGGGACGCGTCAAAAGGACACTGGGACATTTGCTGAAACTTGGGGGCTGAGGATTAGATGGTAATGATGTATCATGCTCAGTTTTTGACTTTGGTGATTATGTTGTGGTTTTGCAGGAAAATGTCTTTGTAGGAATACCCTAAAGTTTATGGGACATCAAGCGAACAGCTTAATCTCAAATGGGTCAGGGCAGAAAAGCAGGTCTTTGCATTGTATCTTCTCTAACTTTGTGGGAGGTTGAACAAAAGAAAAACACTCAAAAATTGTGGTCAACGATGATACCTATTTTTTTCAAGGATGCTGGGGTCCAACCCTGAGACCCTTCTTGAGAAAAAATATTTGTCTTATTATTCCTTTATGGAAAAAACTCTGTTGCATTAAAATAATGCATTAATAATAATAATAATGCATTAATGCAACTCTGTTGCATTAAAATAACATTCTTATAGAAAGAATATTGGAAAAATTTTTAAAAATTTTTAAATGTTTCTTCACTAATACATCTGCGTTTAAAATTGTAATATAAAGTATACTGTATAAAGTATACTGTATTTAATTAGTATATTTAGTATATTGTGTAAAATCATTTAGATTTTAATTTATATATAAATATTTAATTTATATAAATAGGTGTGTGTGTGTGTATGTGTGTATATATATATATATATATATATATATATATATATGTAAAATTTATATATATGCCCACAAAAATATACATATAGCTTGCTGACCAGGCAGTGAAGTTTTAGAACCCAAAGTAGAAGGCAGGTCACTTTTTTCCGTCTGGCTTTTTTTTTTTTTTCCTTTTCTTTCTTTTCTTCTTCTTTTTCTTTTTTAAATGGATCTGTATGTATATTTTCTTTCTTGGTAGTTGGAAAATCCTGTTTTTCTTTTAAAGCAGACCTAATCTTTTTCAGCAGATTAAGCCTCCATGATAATGTTCGAAATTGGTGAGCAATCTGCTGCTGCTTTGAAATGTCAACCAAAACTTGTAGAGGAGCTTGTGGAAGGTTCTTACTGGGATCAGCTGAGAGCCTGTAGCAGCGTTTCGGGGTTGACCGTGGGCTCAGGGGCGGTAGGGTGACGTGGTCCCTGTCTCGACGCGATGGTTTGTTTAAGCGTGTGGGGAAGTGGGGGAGGAGCTGTCCCTCCCCGGGCTCTGGGCCGGATCTCCTGACCGGTCCCCTTAGTGAGATGGGCTCTTGAGGCTGGACCACTGGGCCAGGCCGCCGAGCGGCACTAACGGGGCCTTGTCGCGTTTGGCCCTGCGACGTTAACGCCGTCAGTGCTGACTCGCTCTGCTCTGCTAATTGCATAGCTTTTCGTGATTTGGTTTAACATTGAGCAGACAGCCTTCTGTGAACCCCTGCTTCTCTTTTTTCGAGCGATAACACTCCAACCTGGGAAAATAACTTAGCGCTTCACCTTGTAGGAGTGTAGGTGTACTTTGGGCACATGAACTGACTGTGTGATTTCTCTTTTTTCTTTTACAGTCACCCTGTCCCACATCACACAGCTGGTCCTCAGCCACAACAAGCTAACGAGTAAGTCAGCGCCGTCCTGTTACACAACTTCTGACTTTTAGGGACTGTGGCGGTACTGCTGATTCTTCTGTCTTCCTTTACAGACACTAATGACAAGTGATTATTTAGGCAAACCGAGAGGTTACTTGGGTGACACTAAGGCACCTGAGCAGATGGTGGTCCTGTATTTTGTAGTTTGCTCTATTTTGAGGATTCTTCCCTATCATGTGTGTAAACTGCAGAAAGACAGTGACATTGTCTGGAAATGGTCCCCTTAGGGCATGGTAATTACTGCAGTGACCTGAAATGCTGAGACTTTCATTATTATTTAAAAAAAAAAAAAACTTATCAAAAAGAGGAGGGCTTCCCTGGTGGCACAGTGGTTAAGAATCCGCCTGCCAGTGCAGGGGACATGGGTTTGAGCCCTGGTCCGGGAAGATCCCACATGCCGCGGAGCAGCTAAGCCCGTGCACCACAACTACTGAGCCTGCACTCTAGAGCCCGTGAGCCACAACTCCTGAGCCCACGTGCCACAACTCCTGAAGCCCGCGCGCCTAAAGCCCGTGCTCCGCAACAAGAGAAACCACCGCAATGAGAAGCCCGCGCACCGCAACAAAGAGTAGCCCCCGCTCACCACAACTAGAGAAAGCCCATGCACAGCAATGAAGACCCAATTAATTAAAAAAAAAGTTAGAATAAGAGTTCTTTGCTTTCATTTATACTTTCTCCTCAAAAGGGGAAGATGTAACTGTTGCTATACTTTTCTTCCCTGCTTGATGGGGGGAGAAGAAAAGCCCAAAGTTGTAAAAATTATATAAACTTGCATCTGCGTTTTTCAAGTTCTTGAGTCTGGTTTCCAAGGAAAATTGTCCTGGGCATTGGCAGTGGTACGGTTAACATATAGTTGATTTCATACCTCTTTGTAACGTATCTTCTGTGAATAATTGTGGGCCACTTTATTTATTTATTTTTATTTATTTCTTTATTTTTTTGTGGTACGCGGGCCTCTCACTGTTGTGGCCTCTCCCGTTGTGGAGCACAGGCTCCGGACACGCAGGCTCAGCGGCCATGGCTCATGGGCCTAGCCGCTCCGCGGCATGTGGGATCCTCCCGGACCGGGGCATGAACCCGCATCCCCTGCATCAGCAGGCGGACTCCCAACCACTGCGCCACCAGGGAAGCCCGCCATTTTATTTTTAGAGCTGTGGCTTTAAAGTTTTTAATGACAGGGACCCACTCTGCCATCTGATTTCTAATTGACGGTCACTTCTTTGTGCTTGCCATATTTCCTGCAGACTTGAATGATTTTTCTAATCATGTGGCCGGAATTTGTTAGGGAGCTTTCCACGTCCAGTGAAACGAAGCAGAATCTCATGTTGAGGGATTTGTGTCGCGAATTTATGTGTGTGTGTGCGTTACATACAGCTTGAAGCAGTGTTACAGAGCTGTTGATTACTGAGAATTGAGTGGCAGTTAGGGCCCCTCGTGTGCAGCAGACAGGCATATGAGTTCATTTTTAGCAAAAAGCACATGTTTGTATGGCAAGGACAGAGGGGTACAGTTGTCATGTTTGCGTATCGGGGGCTCCAGCAACTGAAAGTGAGGCTGACAGGTCACGTGTGATCGTTATTGTAACAGGTAATACGCTGCCACTTTCATTGTTTTTGTAATAAACGGTTCTCTTCACTGAGACCCTAATCCCAGTTCAGAGGGGATTTGCAGTTTGTTTTGGAGGGGGGGACTGCATGATCCCTAAATGACCCCAGATTTTGTGAGCAGAAATTCCAGAAGCTGTCTGTCGTTTAGCTCATGAACATATTTCTTAATTGCCAAGCTTACTACTGTTGTTAGATCTTGCATCATCATCAGAGCAAAAGTTTCCATTTAAACAAGAAAGCCAAACATGTTTTATGCCTACTATACCATTAATTGATCTGGTCCTTAAAAAGTCTTTCAGGTGGTTGTAGTTTATTTCTTTTTAAATGTCCACAAAGAGAGAAATCTCAGGGATCAGGGGATCAATTTGTCTTTCCGGGCATGCAACATGAGATTAATTTGGGTAGGCATAAATACAGTTAAATTGTGTCTGCTGCTGAAGAGGTTCGCTGTGAATGGATGCAAACTTTTTATTTATTTCTTCCTTTTTTTTTTTCTTCCCCTTTCTCCCGTTTGAGACACTCTTGACCTAATCCAGTAAGCTCTAATTAATTGTCTTGGTAAATTCTGTTTCAAGCCACTGTGAGTGGTGTCAGTGACACCCGATCTGTTCCATCCACTAAGGTCAAATTAGCATCTTTTACTGTTTTTCTGGCATTTAAATGAATGGCTTTGCTATGGTTTTTCCAGTGTTTATAGTAAATATGTCCATTTGATGGAAATATAAATATGCATTACACGGAGGTGGGTGTGCCCACCCTCCTGTCACTTTTTATTGTAATCAGTGTCTTTCACTTTCCGTGGTCTTTAACGGGGACTGGCTGACAGCACCGCATTCAAACTCAGACTCAAAAGATAAACCCCTCAGCACTGCTTTCATCTTGAAAAAGTATGTGTGTTTTTCTCTTCGTGTGCCAGTTACACTGTCGTGATATCTCCTCTTGTGTACTTAGGGACTGAATCACCAGCTTCGTCACACTGGGACCTTGATCTGGGGACAGCTCTTGACTCCACGGACCTGAGTCGGTATCTGTAGGGCCGTTGGAACAGTGTAGCACTCGCACCTTTTCATGCTGGTGGTTTTGACATCAATGGGTCCACTCAACGCAGTACGACTGAGGCCACGTGGAAGGGGGAAGCGGGCTGATGACCCCTAAATTCCCTAAGATTTTGTGAGTGGAAATTCTTGACGTTTTCGACACAAGAGTTCGTAAACGTCTTTCAAAATTGTCAGCGTGATCGCTGTTAGAGGTTCCTTATTATTACAGCGACACGATTGACGATTAAACCTGGGGCTTGGGGCCCTGCTGATGGATTTTGGTGCAGTGACTGCGGGGTGACCCTGCCGGCAGCAACTTGCCCAGGTACACGTTCCCGCGATGCACGGAACGAGTGGGAGGCCGAGTTGCGAGTGAATCTTTTCTTTCTGCGTTTCTGCTGTGACTGGACAGGTAGCTCTCTGGGCACCGGAAGGAGGTGCTTTTCTGGCTTCAGAGGAAAGCTGAGGTTCTGACGCCAGGCCGCCCCACCCCTCCCTTCCTCCCTTGCCTGCCCCCCCTCCACCCTCCGCCTCCACCCTCCGCCCACCCTCCTCCCACACCCCTGCCCTCCAGGGCCAACCAGAACCCTCTCTTCCCCCAATGCCTATTGTTCGTAGACTCTTGACACCAGCGTGGCCCTTTCTCGTCCTCCTGTTGCTTCCTGTTCCTTCCTCTCCAGATATATCTTAAGCTTTGTTGAAGGCAGGGACCATGTCTTGTTCTTTTTTTTCCCTTCATATTTATTTATTTATTTGGCTGTGCCGGGTCTTTGTGGCCACCTGCGGGCTCTTAGTTGCAGCGTGTGCACTTCTTAGTTGTGGCATGTGGGCTCCTTAGTTGTGGCATGTGGGGTCTTAGTTGTGGCATGTGGGGTCTTAGTTGTGGCATGTGGGCTCTTATTTGTGGCATGTGGGCTCCTTAGTTGTGGCATGCGGGATCTTAGTTCCCCGACCAGGGATCGAACCTGGGCCCCCTGCATTGGGAGCACGGAGTCTTAGCCACTGGACCACCAGGGAAGTCCCTCTTATTCTTCTTTAAGGCCTGATGCTGAGTGCACAGCAGCTTCCCAGTCAGTCCTCATAGAAAGCAATAGTGGTTGATGGGAGGGGGCAGACAGAGGACCAGCAGGGCCGGGGGGGAAATAGCTGGCTTCCGTGAAGCGGTCAGTGTAGGAAGCTGATAGTTTCCTCAGGATCAGCTGGTTAACGGACTTGGTTAGCTGTGACCACTACACACTTCTGTTTCTTAACTACTTATAGGCTCACTTCAAATGTGCTGAACCGTGAGTGCTCTAAAGAAACAGAACCTCAGGTCCTAGAAATTGCTGTCTGTGCCCCCTTTATAGGGGCCCTTTCATAGGTAAGGGATGATGTGCTGACATGGTACAGGCAGACCTCGCTTTATTGCACCTGGCAGACATTGCGTTTTTGTGGGGGAAATTGAAGGTCTGTGGCAACCCTGTGTCGAGCAAGGCTGTTGGCACGCTTTTTTTCCTACAGCATTTGCTTACCTCGTGTCTCTGCATCACACTTTGGTAACTCTCACAGTATTTCAAATCCTTCACCAGCAAAAAGATGACAGCTCGTTGAAGGCTCAGATGATGATGGTTTGCACTTTTTTTAGCAATAAAGTACTTTTTAAGGTATGTACATTGTTTTCTAGACATAATGCTTTGCACACTTAATAGATGACAGGATAGTATAAACATAACTGTTACAGGCACCAGGAAGCCAAAAATTGGTGTGACTCAGTTTACAGCAGTAATCTCTTTATTGTGGTGGGTGGTCTGGAACCAAACCTGCATTGTCCCCAAGGTGTGCCTGTGCTCCTCGGGGACACCTAAGGACCCACGGTGGGGAAAGCGGGCATCATGACCACCCATGGGTGCTTTTTTCCACCCAGCGACCCTTGTGGGCTCAGCTGAGTTTCACTTCTCCAAAGGGAAGTGAAGACCTATACTATCCCGTGTCTTCGGGTTTGGAACCTGCTACTCTTTCACTTAGTTTTATATATTTAAGGTCCCGAATGATTTACTAATATTTTCATACAGTGAATTGTAGGTTAAGTTTCTTGAAATTAGGAGCCCTGTCATGTGCTTATATATGTTGTACCATCCCACAGCAGTGCCAGAAGTGTGCAGAACATGAAACAGACACTCAGTTAATGCCGGTTGATTAGTGGCTTGGTAGGTGGTACGTTTTGCTAAGTCCCAGCAGTCCGAGATGATAGACTCAAGGGCTTGCTTGCTCTCAGTGTGTCTAAGATGGGGACACAGCATTATTTCAAAGGTGATCTTCCTGTGTCCCTGCTCTCCTGCCTTGGTGATGACCCTCCCTTGTAAATAAGCCAGGGTTAGATGAGTCTTTTTCAGTCTGCGCCTTATCTGATCCCTGGTTTTTATGGTATTTGGGAGTTTTAGCTTTGTAAATGTTTTTCTGCTTGTTTGCAGTCTTAAAGAGGAATTTCTTTCTGAGACAACCATTTTAAGCCTTGTCCACTAGAGGTCACTGTTGGGATACGTTACTTTTTTTTTTTTCCTCCTCATTTTGTACTAAAAGATTAGAAATCAAATTTGTGTTGTCAGACGACATTTTTTTGCAAGTTTCTCGGCTCCGTCCAACAGGGATGTTACTACTTCCATTTACATAATGCAGTTTTGCCATAATTAATGTAGATAAGGAGGTATGTTATTTTTCTGTTTGGCTCCCCAAATTTAAGTATACATTCAGTGTCACGTGTCATTTTTAGTGTTTATTATGGCTACTTTCTCATGTTAGAAACTTTTCTTCCAGTCTGTTTAAAGTGAGAGGATTTTATTGCCTTTTATAGTCATTTTCGTATTGAGTATATATGAGATTTTTTTTCTCCTGTGGAAGAAAGAAGTTTAAAATATGTATGTATGTGACTAGATTTTAATTTAAAAATAACCGTGCATTTTGTGCATATTTAAACTGATTCTTTTACTGAATGCCACTGTGTAGGGAAGAATACGATGCATTCTGAAATGAATTACATTCTGTGTCACTGATAAAACAGTCTCTGAGCATCAATTTTTCAATGTGATGCTTTTCTTAATTTGAAAAAGAATTTTATTCTTACAGCCAAACCTATGTACAAATATTGCCAGCACCTTAAATGTGACAACAGTATTTATTTTCATTTTGTGACCCATGCATGTTAAGGACTAAACCCTCCTCATTTTCCGCAAGATGCAAAGGAGGTCTTTTTGCTTTGTGCAAACACTGAACAACCAGCTCTATGTAAACCTTTCATAAGTGTGGGTCTCTGAATGTAATTGTTTAGTTTTATACTTTGAACTTTTAACTGTCATGTAAAACATTCTCTTGAGATATTAGCAGCTTTGCCAGCCATAACTGTGACCCTGTCTTGTCGTTTAATGTGTCGGAAATGGCTAGGCAGGCAGTAAACCTAAGTGTGATGGCAAAACTTATGTCTTTTTTTTAACAGGCTGTTTCTTATTAGTTATAGCTTATCTATGAATTCAAAATTATAATGAACAAGAAAATACTAGGGTATTTTCTTTAGTGATTTCAGTAACTTCTTTATAAAGATACTATTCTAAACACATGGAAGCTAATATAATGTTTTAAGATTTTATGCAGATATATATATTGATAGTATCTTTACTGTACGTCTTATTATAAAGGAATTAAGGAACATGTTTTGCATGAAAATATTGCAGTCTCAAAATATGCAGTTGCAATTATAACGAAGAAAAGTGAGCAGTTTTTAAAAAGCATAATAAACTGAAACCCTTTTCGACAGACATAATAGATTGTTGAGATGAATGAGAAAAATTAACTGTCCCAACTTGTAAGAATGACCTTCACCAGTCTTCCAGCACCTTCCTATTGCCAAATGTCTAGTTATTTCCTCTTCCATAGATTATTTGTCATGCCTTATGCAAAAGTTCTTGTGCATGGCTTGTATGAAATTAAACTATGAGGGAGAATATGCAAAATAAATCGCCTCTCTGTCATGAATTTACCTTGTGACAGTATCAAAACAACTTGCTGTTTGCATTTTAACAAAGTACAAATGTATTTATAATACAGAGGCTTTGATCAATAGCTTATTTTTTTAATTAGTGCACATTCATCAATTTGTTCCTGTGCCATCATTTGAAAGATTGGATTCGAAAAAATGTATACATAGTATTGAGCCAGACAAGCTATTAATCGACCAGTACTTTCCGATGGTGCCACTGGCTAGGTACCATTTAAAAAAGCGCCTGTAGTTGGGAGTTTGTTATTTTGGGTTTTAGTAAGGAAGCATGCAGGGCCGTCACATGGAAGCATCTGTTGGCCCCATGGTCCAGAACCAGCACAGTCCAAGACCAGCGGGTGAAGTTGGAGAAGGTGGGTTTCGATGCAGTTGTATCCTCCGCTCAGACACTTGTCATCCTCTGATCCCTTTCATGTCAGCCCCACCATCCCAAATGTACCTACTCTAGAATTCCTCTTCTTGGAGTCCTGCCCTGTGCTAAGAGGAAGCAAGCTAAGGGTAGTGTGTTAATTCTTCCACAACAGATTTTTAAAGGGAACAACTTCACTTATGGGAATTTCAGAAAGGTGGCAGGCTGTGGAGATCATTATGTGCGAAATAATGGAAACTTGTCACTTTCCAAACCCTAGCTCACCCACCGTGGGGAGCTGATCTTGGAAAGGGTTTCTTTTACTATTTCTTTAAAATTTAAAAAATTAAAAAAAATTTTTTTGGAGTCTAGTTGATTTACAGCGTTGTTTTAGTTTCTGCTGTACAGCAAAGTGAATCAGTTACGCGTGTACATATATCCTTTCTTTTTTAGATTCTTTTCCCATATAGGCCGTTACAGAGAATTGAGTACAGTTCCCTGTGCGATACAGTAGGTCCTTGTTAGTTACCTATTTTATATGTAGTAGTGTGTATATGTCAATCCCAATCTCCCAATTTATCCCTCCCCCCGTCCCCTTCGGGTAACCATAAGATTGTTTTCTACAGCTGTGATTCTATATCTGTTTTGTAAATAAGTTCATTTGTACCGTTTGTTTTAGATTCTACATATAAGTGATATCATACGATATTTGTCCTTCTCTGTCTGACTTACTTCACTCATTATGACAATCTCTAGGTCCATCCATGTTGCTGCAAATGGCATTATTTCATTCTTTTTAATGGCTGAGTAGTATTCCATTGTATATATGTACCATATCTTCTGTCTCCATTCCTCCATCAGTGGACATTTGGGTTGCGTCCATGTCCTGGCTATCTTTTACTATTTATAATAGAACCCTCAAACGGAATTTATCTACCAGCAGAAGTTTCTATGTAAATCATCTGACTCTGTCTTCTAGGTAATGTGTGTGTATCATGGTGGCGGGGGGAGCGGATATTCTAAAAGGTGCAATACTTGGTGATATACGTTCTTTTAGAGCAGTTCTTGACATTTCATAACTCACCGTTTTTAAGAAGAGGGTGAAAGCCTTGTCCATGATTCCTAGAAAATCGCACATAATCCTTATAATTTCAGCAGGTTTGTAGATCCTGTTAAAACCATCCATGAGTTTTTTAGGCGCGCGTGGAGCTCAGATTTAGAAACCTTGAGTAGGGGAGGGATGACATTAGTATATTTGCAGTGTGGATACACCAATCCTGTATCTTAGAGGAGATGTTTCCTGGAAATATGTGCAAAACTTCAGAAAGGTGATTTTTAAGGCATGTGAAGCTCCTTCTTTTTATGATAGCTTTTAAAAAGTGCTCATAAGCTACATCTGATTTACATGCTTCAACTTAAATTTTATGAAATACGAATTTGTAATCTACGCGGGCCTCTCACTGTTGTGGCCTCTCCCGTTGCAGAGCACAGGCTCTGGACGCACAGGCTCAGCGGCCATGGCTCACGGGCCCAGCCGCTCCGCGGCATGTGGGATCTTCCCGGACCGGGGCACGAACCCGTGTCCCCTGCATCGGCAGGCGGACTCTCAACCACTGTGCCACCAGGGAAGCCCCTAGAATTTGTCATCTTGAGTGACCCACACATGCAGGCAGACCTCCTTTATTGTACTTTGCCTTATTGAGCTTCACTGATACTTCGTGTTTTTACAAATTGAAGGTTTGTGGCAGCCCTGCACTGAGCAACTCTGTTAGCACCATTTTTCCAACAGGGTTTGCTCACTTCGTGTCTCTGTGTCACATGTCGGCAATTTTCACAATATTTCAAACTTTTTCTTTATTATTAAATCTGTTACGGTGGTCTGTGATCAGTGATCTTTGCTATCACTGCTGTAACTCGTCGCAGGCGCAGATGATGGTGGGCTCTTTTTAGCAATAAAGTATTTTTTCACTAAGTTAAGACTTTTTTTTTTTAAGCAATAATGCTGTTGCACACTTAATAGACTACAGTATAGTGTAAACATTTGTACGCACTGGGAAACTCACTTTATTGTGGTGGTCTGGAACCGAACCCGCAGTATCTCCGAGGTATGCCAGTAGTGTGTGTGTATATATATATATATATATATATATATATATATATATATATATACACACATATATATATGTTTTCTTCAACTCCAGTAGAACATTGAGAAAGCCTTTCTGTTCTCAGTTTTTCTTTCCCGTTGTCAGTCAGCTTAACAGGACAGAACACCGCTCTGATACAGTGGACCACGAGTTAACAAACTCGTCGACCCGTTTTCTCCTGCTTTGGGTCTGAACTTTCTTGTCTAACCTTCTGCTGTGCCTTTAGGCTTTTCCCGCCTGTGTAGCCTCTGTTGCAGTCGCCTGATTCCTAGCAGAAGTGCCTGCCCTTCTCTCCCAGTCGTGCTCATCCTTCCAGAAGTTGAGACGCATTCTCATCTTTCTCCGTAAAGCCCTTCTTTCCGGCCAACTGTGCGGGGACTAAAGGATAAGGTGTCCACAGCTTTTTCGCTTCTAAAGACCACATCCCCCAGAGACCGTGACCTGAGTGTGAAAGGAAGGGTTGGTTTTGGAGGGCTTGCTCTGTATCTGGGGGGGCGGCAGGCTTCACATGGTTGAGGAACCTGAGCTGGAGGTTGGGGGCCTCACTCTGGCTTTGAGCCTCTGTGCTCCCCCTTCCTTCCCCTGCTGCCTCCCCTGATGATGTCCGTGTGCAGTAACGCCCCGCTCCAGGGAGTCTCGGAGCTCTGTGGACCAGACGTTGGCCCTTGACCATCACTTGTTCAAACAGAAGAGCAGGGAGCCTCCCCAGCGTTAAAGGCATAGTCATGATCAGAAGGGGAGTTGACAGAGGTACAGTGTGGGTTTTCCAGCCCCGGGAATCTTCCTCCACCCCCTTTCCTTCTGCCTCGTGTACCCCTTCATCACCACCGGAACGTAAGGCAAGGAAGGAAGAGAAGCAGCCCTGTGTGGCTGCCCTCTTGCTGAAGTCATTCTTTTTTTTATTTTTTATTGAGGTCTAGTTGATTTACAATCTTGTGTTAATTTCTGCTGTACAGCAAAGTGATTCGGGTATGCATAGATATGCATTCTTTTTCATATTCTTTTCCATTGTGGTTTATCCCAGGATATTGAATGTAGGTCCCTGTGCTCTACGGTAGGACCTTGTTACATATCCATTTGCTGAAGTAATTCTTAATTGTGAAAGAAGACGTGAACTGTTGGCAAAGCGCTGTGTGTGTGTGAGAGAGAGGGAATTGGATTTGTCCAGTCTCCCTCTTAATAATTGAGGATTGAGAGAGTGTGTGTAGAATACTACATTGTAATAATTTTTAAAGTTTAAGAGCCTAGATAGCTCCTTCTGTGTCCCTGAGCCTGCTTTCTGCATTGATGGATTGAAATGTATTCAGTGGTCTTTTCTTTCTCGCTCTTTTCCGTGTTTCCAGACTTCTTAGGCATCTTTGCTAGAGGACGGAACCTCCACCCTTTTCTGGTCCTTCACTGGGTGTCACCTCCTCCCAGGCCCTTGAAGGTCACTGCCTTTCCGCTTGGTGCTGCTGCTTCAACCCAGCTCCCAAATTAAAGCTATTTCTTGATGTCCTGGCTGGTTGCTGCTGTAGCCCCTCGGCGCTGGAGTGTGATTTCGCAGGTGTGTTCCTAAAAGAATTCACGGTCTGGGAGGACACCTGGAAACTGCACGGACCATTCCTTGGTCCCTTCTGGGAACTTTAATGCAAGATTCAGACATCAGCTAACTTTTGCATCCTCAGAGGAGCAGAAATCCATGCTTGTCAGCTTCTTAGAGGATTTGTTTGGCTGTGCGTACACACTTTTTAGACCCCAGGGATAGATATTTTTGCATGTTAGACTTTATACTATAAAATCTGCCTTACTGCTTGCTTGTAACTTTTTCCCGTAATTTTTGTATACTTGATTATTCTCATCGTTGCTGAAAAAGTGGGACCATTTTTTTTTTTTTTTTTTGCAGTAAATTAAGTCAGGGATAGTTTTGGTTACTAAAACTACTTGAGCTGCAGAATCTTACGGAAGCCCATGATAGGATACACTAAGTATGTCCTTCTGGGTGTGGGTGCTCGGGAAGTACCGTTGATTAACGGAAAGCATCATTTTTGTCACTTATTATGCTAATAGTATTTGGGGCATCTTGGCCATTGTTGGGTGGCTATTTAGCTATTTCATTTTTACCTTGAGGAACATGTAGATCCTGTTAAATGAGAATTTGCTTTACTGTTCCATAATCTTTATGTTTTTAAATAACCTGTAACTCCCCTAATTCAGTGTTTTAATAGCTGCTCTGGGGGAGATCCCGTAAAACCTATAAAGCTGGTTATCGTCAGTATACCTTTGAACTTCAGATTCTTATACTAAGATATAATTAGTTCA